>NC_134950.1:24190931-26590931 GCF_965638725.1 Aptenodytes patagonicus
AAGCTCTTGCATGCTCTCTCACTTGTTCAGGCAGTATCAGGGTAGTATCTGAAGTATTGATGGACTGACAAGCGGTTTTGTTTTCTGGAAGATATGTATCAAACAAAGTCTTAATGTAGTAAACAAAGGTGTCTTCCACATACAGCCTAGCTGGTTTGAGCTCAAAGCTGAGGTCATTCACGTGAAACACAAAATTCTCTTCCTTGGTAAAAGCAATGCAGAGTTTTATAAAGCAGTTTTCCTTATAGCTTTCCAAATCTTTGTTACAAACAATGAGGTTGTTCACTCTGGACCACTGCATGGTCTCATTTTTCTCTCCTTGGCACAGCAGGACTGCAAAATGGAAATTGGATTTGCTGTACAACTGATTGTCCAGTTGCAAGTCTTCACAATACACTTGGAGACAATGAAATTGTGGGAGGCCTTCCACGGCGTCCCGCTGGAACTCCTGCGACAGGGGTCTCAAGTAGTTGGTGGCTGGGGCCATGTGGAGGAAAACATTGTCTGCTGTGAGACGCAGAAGTTCAGACGACACTTTGTGGTTTGTAATATCATCAAATGCAGCAAGACTTAACTGACTAATGAACATTTTCAGTGACAGGGTCTGCTCTTGACTTCTGGACAGGAGGGAAAAGAAGTTCTGTTACTTCATGTATTTTGAGTTCACCTGGCATCTTGCTTTCTCAAAATGCTATCAGGAGAGATGTTCTCTATAATACATGGGAAACTCATTGTACAAGTCCTGTTAATGTTAATGGGATCTGGCAGCCTTAATCACCACAGTGGGTACCACCCAGCAGGTCTTCTAAGAAATGGAATATTACACATCTATGCCAGGTTTCTCTTTCTTTCTTATCAATCAACAGGATAGTTTGGACAGGAATGTCTCTATATACACAGTAATTCCCTATTGGCTTTGCAACAGAGCCAGATAAAGCAGACAACAAATACAATTTTCTGATAATTCACGTACAGCCTCAGCTGTTACAATATTTTCTGGGAGCCGCTACTGAAAGTTACTATTATGGATAATTCATTTCACATCACATGCAGTGAGTGCCCTCCAATGAAAGCACCACAGCATTTTTATACCGATGGGATTGAGGGCCTCCCCCCCTCCAGTGTTAACTGCCCATTGCCAAGTTTAACTAGCAAGTGGGCTATTATGTACTGCTGATGACCAGTTTCTTGGGGATTAATACTTAATTACAGCACAACTAAAAACAGTACAACAAATTCCACTCTAATTGTAACAGCACTGCTGGAGGCCAGGCATTCTGCATCTTGGAAATAGGTAGTGTTGTAATTGCACTTGAATGGAGCTAAGGACCAGGTTGTGGTGTGTAGGGAAGTCTTCTAAAGAAGAGTGTTATAATCAAGTACAGTTAATTACTGACTGTAAAACTATTTCTACAGCCCTTGCACATCAAGCTTCCTACCAATTTTAGTAGGAGCTTGTATGATTACAGATGGCAGGACCTAGCTAGATACATTTTAAACTGATGAACACACTCAAAATTAATTATGATGGAAGATGTCTTTTTTTAATGAACAACTCAGGACTTCTTTTTGTATCAGACATCTAGTGTTTACCCTAAAGTGACATGACTTTTGATGTTAGATTGTCCTTTTTTAACCGTGATATACAAAGCATAACATATGGTCTAAACATATGCCACAGAGCATGCAGCAGTATTAAACAAAACAAACAGTTAAGCCAAAGTTTGTAAGTCAGTTAATGCTTAGAAACCCAAATGACCTTTCAGCACTGTTTGGCAATGCTTTTTATCATCTTTTATGTGCTTTATGTACCTGTTGAGGTTGATCTCGACGGGTCCTGCTCTTCCTTCTGGGGCCAACGTTATGACTGTTGTTCCACACTGATGGGCAATGTCCACATAAACATAGCCAAAGCCAGTTAAGAACACAATCTAGTGGAGAGAGTTAGAAATGTATGGAATGCTACTGAAATTATTATTTTCAACATCATAATTTGAATTAATCGTATTAATGCCTTCTGGTCGAGATATTTTACTCAAACCGTGATACTGTTCAGGAAAAACAGAAACAGATTTCAATACTTCAGAAAATAACAGCTCTGATACTTTAAGTATTTCAGTTGTACAGCAAGATGAAATTTGCACCTCATCCTTTAACTGTATAACTGAATACATTTTAGTAAGAAACAACTTCTCCAGAAATAAGCAAGACGTGCTGGGGAGGGTGGAGGTTATATGAAAAAAGAATAAATAGGAAATTTTAATTTGTGATTTTGAATTAAGGAGAAAGGCATATTCCTGGAGCCCTGCAAAGTCCCACCTTCTCCTCTGGAAAACAAACCCCTAAATTAACATTATGTTGCTATGCCCCAGCTCAGAGCTGGTTAGATGAATGGCTGATAGCATGATGCAAAACACACGAAGATGAAAAAATAAGTAAAATTTTGGATTCATGAAGACTTGCTTAACAACTCAACACTTAAAACATTTTTAAGCCATCTAAACTGATTTGGTGAGCACACCTTCACAAGCAAGGTGCTGCCACAAAGAAATGGCAAAAGTCTATTGGAAAGCGTAAAACGTCTGAAATGGCAGGAAAATGGGAACTTGACAACAGGTTTGTGTCTTGCTTACAGATGTGCAAACTTTCATTCTGAACAAGTTGTCCTTAGGAATAAATATTCTACTTAAAGAAATGATGTAGTGTTTTTGGAGCTTAATTCTGCAATATTTCCGTGCAAGTTTTGTGTTTTTCCAGAATATAAAAGATCAAGGTCTTTTTATGTTTGGAAAACTCACAGCAGTCCTTGTTAGAGCAAGCTGGCTTCTGTTTTCTTGTCGGGCTACTGTCAACACAATCGTTTACTAGATTGTAATGACAGAAGCTATAATTTAAAGGAAAGCAAACTCAAGGAATAACACAAAGATAATGGGCTAGCACAGGTAAAATAAACAGTTGTTTGTCTTGAAGAATCTTTACTGCTGTTAACAAGTCACCTGAAGGAAAAGCACTTGGAAGTTTAGTAGAATCAGCACTTAAACTGATTCTCCTTACACTATTTATGATAAACTTGTACAGATAATTTGATGAACAAAATTTAATTATGTCTTATTCTTCTGAGAATTACATAGGAGAATTTCTAATTTCGATACATCAGTTTTAATCCTTGGTTTATCTAAAAGAGATTCGCAATCCTGCATGATGGAATTGGAGAAAAAAGGACATTTACTCAATTTTCAATACACCCTCATTATTCTAAAAAACCCTCATTGATCTTAAAGATTGGTCATTTTAATTCCAATTTCAGATGATTCTGATGATAAAGATAAATAGCTTAATTTTAGTAAAATTAATAAAATTTTCGTTCTAATAGAATAAGTACCACCTATCTGTGACTAGGTAGAAAGAGTACAAATTACCTAAGATCCTCTAAATCCCAGTTATTTCACAATCTGAACTGAGTTGTATGTGAAGCTATTAGCATATTCCTTATTTACTTATATTTATAGTTTTCTAAGAGAATGACTGACTGAGAAATCCTGGGGAAATTCTCTACATGTAAACCCTAAAACTTCAATAACAGAAGGCTACACTTTTTATTTGAAGAGTTCTTCAAGTAGACAATGATCCCCAAATGTTGTCTTAGCATCTAATTCCTTCTAGGAGCCAGATACTTATAAAGAACCCTGGTCTGGCATAACATTAATGACTGAAATTTGAAACCTTGCATTGCTTGACTGGCTTGCTGAATGAAACTGAACTACTTGCTATATAACATAACACTCAATAATCAAGAGCATTTTGTGATTGGTCCCCAGGGAAAACATCTGAAACTAGTATTTCTTTCAAAGAGCCAAGCAGTTTATGTTGATTCCATGTAAACTAATGACTTCAAAGATGGAAAAAATTCCCATCAAAAAGAATTACTCCAGTCAAGGAAGTTTTCATTTACCTCAAAACAGGAGAAAAATAACAGAAGGAAAGAAAGGGGGTTTTTTGTCTTGTCTTAGAATGACATGTGTAGCCTTCTGTGAAGACACAGAAGGAGAATGACAGTGATGATTCCTACAAGATGTAAAGATAAAAATCCTGTGATAACTAAGTTACCAAATAGAAGGATTTTCCTAGATCCTGTGGGATTCTTTGCTTATAGGGGCCAGAAATTTTCAGGACTGATTTTTCCAGGGAACACCAGGTTGATTAAAAAGAAGTAATAAAATTCAGCACTAGAAAGCCTGTATTTTTGATCTAGCTATTTTTAAAAACAGCCAGTGAAGAAGGTAATCTGTATTCTAAAACTTCCACAGGAAGAGACTTAGGAAGAAGAGCTCCCAAGACTTAAATAAAAAACCCCCAAACCAACCGAAAGGATATGCTTATTGCAGAGGAACAATATACTGTGCAGGTCAGGAAGACAACCACTTATGCTGTGAACTAGGAAATAGTTTATAACAATTTACTTGTGTTCCTTGATTGTTGATGTCCACAAAATCACTCCATTCATTTACTAATTCATCAGATGACATCACTTTCAGAAGAATGCTGGGCAACAAATCTCTTGTTTTACAATCTGGATAGCTGGAGACTTGATGGTAAAGTTCATGATGAACTGAACATTCAGCTGGAATCTTTCTACAATAAACTTCAAACTTTGGTGTATCTGAAATTTTATAAAATATACAAGATTAGGGCTTTCTAAAACCCGTATTAAATCAAAACTACCTATGCTTACACAAATGAGGAAGTTTGTCTGAAATATTACTAATAAATAAAAACATTACTTTTCTATTGGTTGGAATTTTATGAGTTCGGGTTTTTTTCCTTTTCTTTTTTATGTCATTAAGATGTACACAAATAATGTTCCACTGATCATTACATTAACATACTGTAACTGGAATTTTGGCAATATGTTTTGTGTTACATTTGCAAATCTGAGGAGATGTAAATGTTCCATGGGATTGAACTGATGTCAACAAAACTCCACTGCCTACTAGCTTCCTACAGCCAAGTCACCTTGACAGCTGGAACGAGGGAGACCCAAAAGCCTGGAGCCATGTGAGTTCATACTCCTGACCTCATGATTAGCTCCACTAGCTTCCAGGCTTCAGTATCTTCCAGAGTCTCTCACTTTGAGATAGAACTTTACGAGGGCGTCAAGTTCTTGTTATAACCAAAACACATACTGAACTCAACTTTGTATTGGAGATACAGTAAAATAATTTATACTACAACAGTGCACTGTTTCTAATTACTGCATAGTGCCTACCTTTGAAGTTCTCTTTTACAAGCAATGGAATGGAGCACCTATTGTGGATAATTATACGAGGACTAGGATCTTCTGTAAGTGTTAGGTACGTCACGCCGAGATGCTCTTGGTAAGTCAGTGCTATAGCTCTAAAACAGAAGCAGATATATTTGATTATGCATGATTTGGATGAAATCTTTACATATCATTACTCCGGACAATTAAAAACATTCAAAACCAGCATCTGTAAGATTCTTTATGATCGAGTTCCAATTCCACAGATATTTATATACATTTAGGCAAGTACATATCTCCTCTGAGAATTATATTTAAACAGAAGAACACGTGGAAATAGCACGAAAAACAACGTTAGAGAAGAAATCACTTCATAGAGACTACTCATGAGTTAAATTGAGCACGTGTGTTTGCAAGATGAGAGCCCTAGCCAGCAGAGATTTATATTAAATTAAAAACATGAGATTGTAGGCCCAAATTTTCAACATAAATCTTTAAAATTTTCCAGAAGAATTTGCACGCATACTTCTCTGATACACATGAAAGATATTTTTAACAAACACATAAATTTGTAACTGACTGCTCCCCTGGAATGATCCACAATGCTATCGCCCTTTCAAATGTTAGTGTTATGGATCATCACTACATAAATTTCCAAAATGAAAATAAACTAATTTAGTTCTACTCATTAGCTACATAAAATGTCTTCATACATAAACACAAATTTTTTTTTTCTTGTGCAAATTTATTGGCTATTTCGAAAAAACTTCACTTCATGGGGATTTTAAAAATCCAGTCTGAAAATTTGATTAGGAACATGAGATCCTCTATGCCTGTCTCAGAATTATATGGAATCCTTTCCTTGTTCTTCGCATTTTAAGTCTTTTTTCATCTGAAGTCCGTGTGAGAATCTTTAGTATCCACAATGATAACCTCTTAGACTCTGTAGAGGAACTGTATGAGGGTTTGAATGATATCAAGCACTTCAGGCAAGAGAAAGATCATATGGCTGGTAATATATACTGATGTAGCTTCTCTAATTTCAGCAGATTGTTGCTTGTTTATACCAGCATAAGCATGAATAGATTCAGATATCAGGTCTGAGAATTAAAGCTGGGCATCTGACAAGTCATTGGACTGTTATTTTTAACTAGCTGGATGCATTTGTTTGTAAGTGGAATGCACATTTGGACATTTCAAGCTTTAAAACTTGGAAATCTTTCCTTGTTGTAGTCTCAAAATAGTTTCATCCCTTTTTTGCTTTTCCTGTTTATCCTCTTATTATTACTAAAATATATTTTTACCTTTTATAAACAAAACCTAACTTTTTGTATTGTATTATTTCACTGTCCTTGAACTCTTAAATTGTTACCCAGAAATTAAGAGACCATAACCTTGAATATAAACTTTTCATGCTCTTATTTTGTACGCATGTAAAAAAATAGCAGCCCATACATTATAAAAACTGTACAACTTGTACATGGCCATAACATTAAACCAGTTACAATAAAAGCATCAAAACCATCAAAACGTAACAATTTTTAAATTGAAGTAAGACTTGCCTTTACATACAGGGGGCATGTGTTACTCTGACTTTTGCATTAATCTCTTATGGTTTGTTACTAGCTGAGGCTTTATAGCAACAAGCAAAGTTCATTATTCATGACTGTTCAGCATACAGTACCTGGTACAAAATCCACTTTCACTACAAACCCCTGTGGGGACTGCCACGCTCTGTCTAGGAAACTCGTGTTTAATGACAGCTGGTAGGCTCCACAGCTCACAACTCCCAGTGCAGCCGCCTGGACTGAAACTCAGCTGTATGCGTTTTTCACTAAGAGGTGGCCCTGAAGTTAAGGGACTGGTGTCCGACATCAGGTCCCAGCAGGGCACAGTGCTCAGCGTCTTGCTGGGTGGTGCCCCAGCTGGACTGACGCTGAACACCGTACTGTCTGATGAGTGGAAGTCCTGGAAAGAAAAAAGATGGTGGTAGCACGACATGCTGGCTCCTAACAGGAAGTTTATTCATGTTGACCTTGCACAGAACAGTCTCAAGTAGCCAATTGACCACAACTAGCTAAAGGCTGCACTAAGTCCATTGCATTAAAAGCTATTTGGCCAGATTCTGTCTTCAGGTATACTTATGCAGTTAACTGAGCACAGTTATCTACAGTCCACTCTCAGTTGCACAACATAACTCTACCAAAAGCAACAGTTACATGACTGTAACATAACTGTGAGAAGAAAATCCATTTGTAGACAAAAAACTAAGAATGGATTTTAGCCTCAACATTCTTCCAATTCACCATCTCATTAGACTGCCACAAAATTCGTGATGCACAAACGTAGATACTGATGTGAAGAAAACTAATGCAGAAGGAAAAGAATACAGAAATAGGGAACTTCAAAAATTTGTTTATCTGCCAACTCCTCTAGCAAGTTTGACCCTGAGAATTCTTTCCACATATTTTACTATAAATGTAATCTTCAATAAATATGTATAAATGGTTGATTAAAATATATTGACCATGCATACATTTTGGTTCCTGTAAGCTAGTTCTTAAATATACTATGTGATTATTAGAAAACCAATATGCATGATTTGAGGCAGTTTGCTGAAATACATAAACTTTGGGCATGTCTCTAGTTCTGCAGCTTTGTTCAGATAACTGGAATCTTCCCAAAAGGATAACAAAATTTTTCAGCCTGCCAGGCCAATATACCTCTTTTACACGTGAACTCAGTAAAAATTCTGAGAACAATTTCAACAGCTACTACGGATTACACTGCCTATTTTATAGAAATGGCCATTAGTGCCTGAACAGATGGAGAACAGGCAGAACTAATTCTGCAATGTGCAAGAATCTCCTGCTTTGCACAGATTTCTGATCACAGTTAATTATTGGAGTTGAATTTACCCAGGATTCTGTATTTTAAATTAAAATGATGTAAAATACTTTATCATTACTACGTCTAAGGATTTCTGTTCAAGCTCTGCTATATGCAGTTGAGACCATACAAATCTAAACACCCATGTATCGCAGATGACAAACAAAAACAGTTTCCACAGTGCTTTACCTCTTCTCCTGAGTGGGGTTTGGAAATAGAAAGCTGTGGCCTATAATAGATTTGATATGATGTATCATTGATTAATGTTGTCTTATCTTCTATCTGTAGAATTTGTATACCTTGTCGAACCATCGAAGAAATGCAGAATTGACACAACTGTAAAATAATAAAAACTATGATGAGGTCACACACAAAACCACAAAAGGTATTGAACAGAGTGACAGAACTGCCATTTTCTTTTTAACTGTGGAAATCCTGCCTGTATTCATGCACTTCGTAACTGGAGCCACATCACATACTTTTGAAGTTGCATCTGTCAATGTTTTCCAAACAAGACTGAGAATTCATTAATTCTTTTTCCAGCAGATATTGTATTATCTTGATGAGTTGGGCAGAATGTTTTTGGCAATCTAATTCTTTAAATTATACTTCATATATTGTTTACACTCTCATTATGTTTTACATGTATTAACATAATTAGGGAGGAGCTTTCACACTGCATACATTTGATTGTTTTCATCTGCTACGTGACTTTCTTTTTAAATGATAAAGTTATAAATCATAATAATTTTCTTCTAACCTTTTGATGACCTGGGAAAGCACCGAGTTTTATTTCAGCTTCAACAAAACCTTCTTCGTCCAATGTTACTACTTCCCCATTATCGGCATCCTTCCATTTCGGGGACGTCACATTATGAACCAGTTTAATTGCCACTGATTTGTGCACAGTATTAGTGTTTGCCCAGTATATTCCAACCTGAAAAGCTTCCTGCAAGTGAAAAATGACTGATTATCACTTGTTGACAGTTCCGATACACTTCTACTAGAGTTAAGCATAGTTTCCAGTATGAAGTCAATCTCATTTCCTCCCTTTCTCCCTCTGATACTTTCTATGTGGTACAAGGATAGATGAAACCACAACGCAGATATGGGACTGACCCTCATGGTGGAATCAAGACCAGTCTCACTGAGACATGTTAATAGGCAGACCTTTTGTTTATTAACAGACATACATGGGGGAAAAAAAAGATGGCAAAATGAACAGGAAGTATCAGATTGTCCAATTGGAATTGACAAGCTGCTGTATCAAATTATTTTAATTCTTTCACAAATAAAGAATATTGGGGTTGTAATAAAAAAGCATGTGCATGGCCAAGCTAAGGTATGTGAGAAGATCCATTACATAAAGCTCTGAATTAAGGAAAGCAGGCATCCTAAAGAATCTTCCTTGTTCATAATTCACCATATCTCATTATCAAACCTTTCTTGGTAGCATACGAGCTATGAAACAACTTGACCTAAACCACTCCCAAACCAAACATTCCTTCCAGGCTGTCAGCTTTGCTACTGTGGTCAACACACTTCCCAAGTGACAGGTCGGCAGAGCATGGGCCAAAGTCTGTATTTGGCCTTTATAGCAATTTACTTGGGCTGCTACATTATGCCCATGTTGCGGATTCATTGGCTGAATTGGGAGGAAGGAGAGAAGGCTGCTGAATCAGATGGCATGCAGGTCTTCTTCCTACAGTGTCTCACAAACAATATTTAACTATGCATCTTTAAGACATGTTGTTCTTCAGACATTGCTATCAAGTATGTCATGCTACCCACTCAGTGGCTCAGTCAGCGTGGCAAATTTCTGTTGTTATTTCTGCTCCTCATCATATGACTAATAGACACAGTGACTGGAAAGTGGGAATCATCTGGATTAATAACCATTCTTCAGAATCAGAATGTTTAGCAGAACTGTGCCTGTTAACGTGAATAGCAAAGTTACCTCGAAGTTGGGAGGTATAATTACTTTCCCAGTAGGTACTTGAAGAATGATCTTCTCTCCTTCAAATAGCCAGAGGTCCCACTTGGACTGATTGATAAGCAAAGCCCAGGGCAGGAGTTCTATCAGCAGAGTTTTAACACACGGTTTCCACACTGACAGCTTTACCCGCATTGGGCTATCCCACTGGGAGAGTTGTTCATTGCTGTTCAAAAACAAATAAACAAAAAGAGAAAGTCAAAGGAATAATGAATTCAAGATTACAAATGATAAGCTGTCATTTTCAGAAATTTGCAAGTCTTTTCTGGTTTTGAAATAGAAAAACAATCTCCTCTTACCTTATCATTCTGGAACATACTGAGATGCTTTCGGACAGATCTAGCTAAATGTAGGCTATAAAGACATATTTTTAACTTCATAAGCTAAACCTAAATTGGGTCAATTGAAGAAACACCTTAACAAAATTACCACTATCCTTCGGAACTAAACCTGTGACTTTTGTAGTCATAAGATCACTTTTCCATTTTTTTTTTTCTCAGCAACTCCTCCTACAGCAACTCCCTGTTTCTATACTGAAACACACAGCTACTGAATAAACAACGGCCTCTAGAGCTAAAGAAGGTGCTTTTTTTTTTGGTTCCATTTTTTTAATCCTTGCTGACGCAATCTTCTCAGTGTAATCAAGGGCAGCCCCTAGGCTGACCTCACTTTTTTCCCACCTGCAACAGATTCTGCAGCTTACATACAGCAATCATGTAATTACTGAAAACATATTCAATGTTGATCACATACAGTCTTCTTGAACGTGATTTCAGTTTATTTGAAAAGGCAACACAACCACCATGAAGAAGGTTTAGCAAAGAATTACCTGTCTGAATCCTTCCTATTATATGGCCATGCAGGCTGGGGAGGATTAGCAGTGCCATAGAACTCGGACAGTATTTGGTTGACATTGCCACCTGGATGGGATTTAGTCGCTATCTGTTTAATTAGCGTGGTTGAGATAGGGACTGCGCACTCTGATGGATCATCTTCCTCCCTGTCATTGAAAACAGATTCAGTCACTTACACAACAAGATCAAGCATTAGTAGCACTAACATTTTCTTTAATGAAGCCTTCTAAGCATACTCTGCCGTAGGAACACTCTCAAGGTAATCATGGATGAATCAAGTTACGATGTCTAACACATTCCTGAGCATTAACTGACATGCATGAATTTGTTATGACACTGTAATGACTTTTGTGTCCGAGACCTTAGAAACTCTTCAGTATTCTCAAAAAACATTTCCAGATCATTTATGAATTTATTTTTCAAAACACAAAAACGTGGACTGCTTAAGCAAACAAATGCCAATGCGCTTAGGATAGTTATATCAAATGTAATATTTCCTACCATATCATTTCAGGCCACATATGCTTGTTCTGTTGTATCTCCTCTGCATATGCCATTGTCTTGGAAAAAATGCACCAGAAATTGAAGTGTAAATTATTCCTTCTTTTCCGTACAAATGAACCATTTTCAAGGAAAGTGAGAATTTTACCTGGCTTGAAATGTCAGGTGGTGTGTAAGATCAGGTTCTATATTTTGCAGTGCTTTCTCCTGTCCTTTCCCTGGAATCACTTGCATTTCATTCAGTCCCAGACTTCTTTTCTCTAAATGTATGATAATTGGGTCTGGAAGATGGCTCCTTACAATGAAAAGAGGGCTGAAAACAATCTACAAAAAGAAAAGAATATACCACTTTAAGGCTAATTTTATTCCAGTATTACAACTGTTGAAACAAGCTATTAATAAATATTTAAAGTGGGTCATTCTGCCCTTAATTTATTATATGACATGTAAGGCATAAACATTTAGATTTCAGAGACATTAAATGTACTTACTAATCGTTGCTGCACATGACAGTTGGGCTCTAAAGTCAAAATTGTGCACCACACATATGTAATTGAACTCTTTGAAGATGGTACCTGTATGCAGAGAGATCAGCAGCATTACACTAAAATTATTTCAGGATGATAACGTTCAACATTTCATCATATCAAATAGAAGTCTAAACGCAAAGTCCCCAGTTCTCTCAGACATTTTTTATGCTATATTCCATATGCCTATTTCTAGTCATACCTGAATGACAGTGCTGTGTTCTGTATGTTTAGAACTTAGACATACGTCTCGGGACCAGTCTTCATCTCCTGTAGCTTTCACACTCAGCTCAGTGAGCTCATTGTCTTCTAGGACATATGAAGGCAACTTCTGCTTGGCTGCAAGGCAGTTGATGTGTTCTTTAACAACGGCCTGTCCATCCTGACTAATGTAATGCTGAACCACTTTCAGTTCAATACTTTCAGAAAGGTAACTACAGACTGTCTGTCTTCCACAGATTAGGATCTAAAACACACAAAAATATGCAGCTCATATATAAACAATTGTGAAAAAGAAAGGTCAAAATTGAATTATAGAGTGAAAACCTGTACAAGAATAATCTCCCTATTTTAGGTTTTCCCAAGCACTGCTGAAGGCAGTGAATGGTAAAACATTATTTTTATTGGCCAAACGTATGTGCAATTTCATAGAAACCTAGGCATTAAAATGCTTGAAATATTGCTAAAGCAGTATCCGGGCTTGAAAGAAACATGTAACATATCCACTTTCGTTCCTACTGAACTCAGCAGTACTGCCCACAGCTGACATAGCTCTGGTTGGATTTTAAGAGTACTGTGATGGTGTCTGAATGCTGAGCCCTTTCTGAGCAGACACAGTGATGTACTTCAGAAGAAAGCTTTCTACTGACACCTTACATTCCCATCACAATCCAGTGATCCAGACCTTTCAGTATGTTTGCTGTTTTAAAGCTTGTAATTCCATTAAATGGCTGTGCCATATTTCTGTATTTAAGTGCACCCACCTAGGAAATGACCAAATTAGACTCAGAGTTGTTGCTGTCCATCACACATGAATTGTTTATCATAGAACATGTGTCTGACTTTTTCTAAGCTATACCAAGGAACAGCATTCCACGTGTATCCCTGCTACAACCATCTTCATTTGCTTTTCATTAATGAGGGCGCACACCATAGCTACAATCTACCAAGCAAAATCTCAGCAGGGCTTTCAGTGATGCCAGGCACTGTTCTTGTCTGATCAGCTGTATTTTAGTTGCGCAACGTAAGGCACTCTGCCATATCCATGAGCTGAACATGTTATGTCCACCACATGCTCTGGCTTCCGCCAACGCAGGCAGAATGACTGCAGTGTTATTACAGATCTCTTTACAAAGATAGTATGTGAAAAGTTACTGCACAGCAGCCCATTTTCAAATGTTAATTTGATCATTACTTCTTTCTCTTTTAACAATAGAAGGGCCTGAATTACAACGCAGAATAAGGTATGAACAATTTCTTAAAAAAAAAAACAGAATTCTGCTTCTCAAGAGCTTAAAATATGCAAAAGATTGTGTAACTTAGCACTGTCAGAACTTACAAACCACGCAAAGGGATGTTTACTGGAACATGTAAAATATGTGGTGGTAATTGAGCTTTTAAATGCTAAGATCCTTACCAAAGCGAAGAAGAGAGTTGTAAAAACTCTCAAAAATGCCCCCAGAAGACTGTTATACTTGTTTTTTTGCAGATCCCAGTAGGAGAGAATAAATAATAAGGTGACTAATTCATTAATACATAACAGTTTAAGTTACTCATGTTATTTTTTCCAAACTGGATCAAATACATACTTGCTTTTGCACTCCGTTGAGCTGCTGAACCTTGATAATAAGTGATGCTGTCCGGCCCTTGTACTGAATAGTACGAATAAAGGTCCCTGTATTGTCCACACTGAATGGTTCAGACCACCGCCAGTTTCCCCAGCCTTCAATACAGATGTGTAACAGCTGGAAAGAAAGCAATTACTACTTAAATACATAACTGGGGGAAAAAAAAAAGCCTTGCAGTAGGATAGGAATTCCCATGACAGACAAATATTCTTGTGTTTAAAACTCAGCAATGCTAAGCACACCAGTTCTCTGAATGATCCACTCATTCTGTGATTGCAGATACAAACAGAAGAATCAACAATACTGTAAGGTGGCTCTGCATCATGCATTTCTAAAGATTACCTGTGTAACAGTGTATTTAGGATGGTAAAAAACCAGCACACAACTGTTCAGGAAAAAAAGGTTACGTAGACTAGAGAGCATAAAACAGGAAATAAGAGATTTTCTTTACTGCCCTTGAAATTGTTCTAGAAATCCACCCTCTTTATTACCAGCAAGGTGATATGGAGCACAGGTCCAGGCCAGATTTTTGGTCTTCAGAATAAGACAGAAAATTACAAATACTCTTCCCTTCAAAATAAAGAAGGAAGGAAATCTATTTGTACGTATACTTGTATAGCTCGCATATATATGTGTGTTAAATGTAGAACTTAGCATATTGCTGAGAGATGGGAAACATTTCATTTCTTACACAAATGTGGTGGCAAGTTCAAGCTTGACTGCATGAGAAGAAATTTAACTGCATAATTATACTCCCTGTGTGATTTATTCCGGAAAAGGAGTGGCTTTTTTCCAGTTTAACTTAAATCACTTCCAGAGCAATATAGTCTTTCATCATTTGAAGAGCCTTTCATCCATTTACCCACCATACGCACTTACCTCTATCCCATGGAGATTCTTTAAGCCAGAGTAGTGAAAATTGGTACTGTTCCATGTAGGTCAATGAAGTTACATAAATTTACGCCAGCTGAAGATCTGGCTATTTAGCTCTGTATAGATCTTTTGTGGCTGTGCAAACTTAAGAATGTGAGTTATATATAAGGGATCAAAGCAATAAGCATTCTGGGTAAAATTTATTCTTTGCAGAGGGCCAGCACAGAGCCTAAGCATCACTTAAGTCCTTTAAAACAGTTATATAAAGGCCTTGTGGGAATTCTCTCTTGAGGGTTGAATTTCACCCTGATTTTGGACATCTGTCATTAATTAATTTAAGTAATTGAGAACAGGATCAGGCCCAAAGTTTGATTATTTACACTAGCAAAAATTGAAACTTGTAAATATTATGTTCTCCCATGATTTGTTTCCAGAAAGAGATAGCACTGGCCATGGGTCTGGCCAGTTGGACTTAGTGAATGGCTGGATGTTGGGTTTTCTTCATTGTTTTAAGAAACAACCGCTGCAACAACTTTCAAAGATATTACAACTCAGTAGCCTGTTTGCAATTTGTGGTATCCTCAGCACAAGTTACACACAGAACAATAACATCCATTCAGTGGGTGGCTTTTGAATTTGCAAGGGTGATGACTGTTGCATTCAGATTCAAATTAGTTTTATGCTGGAAGCACAAAGGCTAATATGTGCCAGCGTGCACATGGGCATGCATCTGGATGTGCACATGCGTGGGCACAGCTTTATATTCAAGAATACATTGAGGGAAGCTGTACACTAGGACACTCAAACTCATAAACAAACACGTCGCTTTGATTCTTAAGTATTAGTTACAGAAAAGAAAAACCAAACCAAAACAAAAAAATCCAACTGCAGTGGCTGGAATCACTTCAGTTTCTTACAGAGGCAGCTGGGAATAAATCTCATCACATATGAAAACTAAGAGAAACAAGAAAACTGTTTACTTTGGAGAGACTGGTAGCTGGAAATGACAGCCAAATAATGAGAAAAGGTACTAAGTGGTCAGTCTCAGCTAGAAGGCACACAAAATACAGTGTGCTCCAAAGACAGATGTCCTATAAATGCCATAATTGATAATTAGTATTTGTATGTAGCTCCAACATTAGGATGTCTCCCACCCTGTATAAAGAGCTTTGCTCACGAGTTGAATGTTCCCAAGGAACACGCTGTCAGCTTTCCCTGAGCAGTCATTAGCTCCCAAATGCTGCCTTACTAATTTTCTTTATAGCACAAAGATTAGTCTCCATTTAACTTCATGGTTGAGAAAGAAAAATAAAAAGAGCTATTATCATATATTGGCAAGTTCTCATTTTATAAACATACTATTTGTATACTGGTAAATGCTACATACAAAGGAAACAGCCTTTGTAAGTTATTTTAAAGATATCTAATATATTTCTATTAATGACGTAATAATATAAGAATTCGGTACTGCATAAGTTTATTTTTGAGCCAAGAAACTGCATTCCATGAAAACACAAAGGGATCTCTGGGTGAATCAGTTATTTAAATGTGAGATTTCTGGAAAACATGGCTAGAAGTACTTAGCAAATGACACTAAGTGATACAGAGATATATGGCAGGAAATAAAAATTGAAGTAATTTTAGAAAATTAAGTAATCAGGTGTTAACATTATTTTAGCAGAAGACATCATAATAGATGGTGTTAGATACTCAAGAAGGCAGAGCTCTAATGTTATAAAACTGACCTAATACTACAGATTGATGATAATTGCCATGTAACTCCTTTCCATTTATCAAGCTTTAAGTAAATTCTAAGTATTTATTAGACACTCTGCTTAAAAAAAAATCAACAAATATAGCTATGTATGGTACATATATTAGGAGAAAAGAGAAGTCATTGCAAAAAGGTACAAAAAATATTCAGTGAACCTCAAAAGCATTCTAACAAATATAATCCAGTGATAAGTGGCAATTTATAGCTCAGAGAGAATTTAAAACAGACTATCTATTGTATATGTGAAGATAGGCACTCACTTATGTAACCATTTGATTTATGCATTTTCTGTTAGGGAAACATATCAACAGATAACACAGAGTTTTTTGTTTTGTCTAGAGTTTGCTGGGGTTTGGATTTGTAATTCTGAGCCATTATGGATTTCTGTTTTGAGAGGGAAAGAAATTGCCTTCAGGGAGGCAGACTAAGATGAAGCTGCTCCTACTAGAGCGAATGGCTAGAAAAGCTGTATTCTTTATCACGTCTCTTCACAGAATGTTTCTATGCACTCCTCAAAATTTATTTAGGTTTTCAGCTAGATGTGTGAGTGAAGGATACGATCTGAGTAAATAAAGCTAAGTGTCATATGACAAGCCATGAAGACTAAAATGGGGGATTAAAAATGAGACTAAGAATGGAGCCTGTCCAGAAAAGGCAGCATTTTCCAGCTGTATAAGTAATTTAAAGCTTGTGCCCTCAAAATGCTTAGTGATACAAATTTGATTTCTGCTTTGCTTGTAGATCCACCAAAGTTAACTTGGTTTCACTGTAGTTAGATTATATCTGTCTTCTAAGTGAAACTAGAAAATGCTTTTTGGGAAGAATAAGGGTTATTGCTCTCAACTCTGAGAGACTGGGAGGAATCAAGTGAGGACCTGGTTAATGGTGTGGAAGCAGTTGGTTGTTTTAAAAGATATGAGATAGTAAAATAAAAGCTATGATGATGCAGCAGCACGGAGGAAATGGAGACCTGGAGATGGCAGCTGAATTCTAAGACTTGAAGCTAAAGCTGTTTTTAATTGAAAAATTAAAGAAGGATGATCGGTATTTTTTGGCTGTGTTTTCAGGATACAAGGCGGGCCCTGACTAGGATTAGGACTTACAACAATAAAACCAATTAGTATTTGGGAAAACAGTGAATGAAATGTTCATTCTGCACACTGTCAGCTGCAGCAGCCACCAAAACAGTTTGAATTTCAGTTTGGCTTCATTTTCTCATGGGACCTGGGAGGTCTGACCAGTTCTACACCATTGTCCCTTGCAAGACAGAAGGCTAGTACGGAGCATGGGAGAAAGCAATTTCCATCACCCCCACGCTGACTAGTAGAAAAAAGGTAACACTTGGCAGATAAACTCTGACCCTCAGGAGCTCCTGGAGGTGTTGAAAACCTCAACTCAACCTGCAAAAGCAGGCCTGAATGTCGCAGGTACAAACTAGCTCTATACATTGTGGAAAAGAAGAGTCTTTTGGTTAAGGAACAGTAACCAAATTATGAGGGTTCATGTGATTCATGGGTAATATCAGCCCTTATCTGCCCCAGGTATTACCTAGAAAGTCAATGATATATAATATAATATAACTACTGATTTCGAATGCAGGACCCCAAAGGAAAACAACAATACATTTCTCACTACTTGAACAGTGTAAAATAACATAAAGCTTTTTTTTTTTTGCCTGATGATGTTCTGTAAATGACCTGGGGAGGATTATGTAGAGTACAAAAGGTTGTGCAGAGAATCTGTAACACCCCTAAACAAGAGAACAGGAAAATATCCCAATAATAACTGATATGTAAGTCACAGTTTCTAAGTTGGAACCCACAGAGTACTGTATATCATCTTACACTTTATATAACCCAATACCTGAAAGAATGGCAACTTGGAAATAAATAACAATGAATTATGATCCTGCTGGAGATGCAACATAAATTAAAATTTGGCTTCAATCTTTTTTTGTAGGAGAACAAGGAGGAGGTTCTTAAAGCTACTTCCAAATCTACAACTGCCTTTAAAAATTATGTTTATAAAATTCTAGCAGAAGTTGTGCTTTGCAGGCACACTATTTAAAATAAGGGAAGAAAAACTTTAAATGGATTCCAGTGAAGGTATTACCAATATACTAACCACTACTAATACCTATTCAAGAATTTATAAGTGTATGTTCAGAAGAACAGAAAAGCAAATGATAGAGATATTTTCCCTCAGATTCTATATAAGTAGCAATAAAGTGGCACATAGCTGTTTCAGGCGTATTTACCTTCTTTGATAAGAAATAAATCTATTTTGTTTATAATCAGTAACTTGGCCACATTCTCATTGAAGTCATTGCCCAAATCAGCACAGGAACTGATTTTTACCCACTACACCTGCTGCTTCAAGTTAAGGATGGTGAAAAGTGAAAAAAGGCTGTTATTATATGGGAGAAGACTCTGGAGAAAGGTTTGGGAGCTGCTACTTTAAATGCAGACTTCCCCATGCAACATTATATTTTGCATAGAAAGCAAAATAATGAATTTAGATCCATTATTCTTTGCTTCTTCAGAGGACTCTGCTGAAGTTTGAGCATAGGGAAAATAACTAGTAATAACTAGCATGTTATAGAAGATTTTTGCTGTTTATTCACAAGCAAACAATCTCTGCAGAATACATTCAGGGGACTCTCACATGAATAGCTGGTTTTTACATTTGCTATGATCCCTAGTGGGACCCTCTGACTGCCTACTGTCTTGCAAGACAGAATTCCTTAACTCTGAGTAAATTGCTAGGAAGATCTGATCTCTTCTAACTTCAGAGTTTCACCCTATGTATCATATGCTCCAGTTCTTCTCCTAAAAAACACAGCTGTCTTGGAGAGAAACATGACTTTTGACATAACTGGGGCCCATCCCACAAAGCAACTTGAAGATCAAGATAAGGAGCGCAGACTGGATCCAATAATAACGTAGGAACCAGTGTTGTTTGTAGAGCACAGGAGTGATGTAGCTTCTTTTCCCTTTTAATGATATCTAACAGACCTCTAACTTTCATTAAAATCTGCAAAAGGAACTTACAAGGTCTGGCAACTTTTGCTAGAATTGCTTAAAGCCTCAAATATCATCAGTTTTGGACCTACCCCAACTCTGAAAGGGACTATATAGTTGGGGGTATCTTATCCCTAAGGAAGGTCAAAACCTCATGAAATCTGAGGAAAACATGGGGGATGGAGCAGAGTAGAATAGCGAGCATCGGACCTCAGACTTATTACTGAAATATTAGCCAATCTAGCGAGACTTGCAGGAATCAGAATGAAAGTTAAAAGGGAAAGGTTAGGTTCCCTGAAATGTAGAAGATCCGGGCTGGGAGAAAATGAAGGAAGGAAGGAGCTTTAAGTTAAGCCAAACAGTTGGAGGGACACCATCAATACCTGATAAATCCAAATCCTTGGTATGCTATAGCTGTTTTCATAACATGAAAAAGTTGAACAATTTTTAATTATAGCCTATAGTAGCTTCATTAATATTAAAACCAATTCTAAATGTAAATAAAGCATTATATAATAATTCAAATGGGTAATTACCGCATCTTTCACTATACTTAATTAGCAAAAGAAAAACGGAGAATTTTATTGATGTGAATGTGAAAGAAATACAATCCTTTTAAAACTATTTATTTTCATTTAACTGAACTGCCTTGCCATACTAAAAAAACATTTTGCAGAGGTTAAATAAAGTATTTCATGGCAACCGCTGCTTCTTAGTGCCTGTGTAACAAGAAACATGAGCCAGCCAAAGTTGTGCAAGTTGGTTTTCTTTCCCAGTAAGAGAATGTGGTATCTAAGACCTTGTCCTAACTCATTTTATCCCCAAGAGTAAGTCAAGTAAGTCAAGTATGAACTAATGCCTGGAGGGAAGTCCCTGACTCCAGAAGTATGGATTATTTCACATTTATCTTACAATCTGCTCTCAGAGTTCTTAAAATTCACTAACTTGGCAAGTTGGGAATTATCATGAGAAATGAAATAATTTCATAACTATGAAGTCATCTAGCATTCCATGAATATGACACTTGGAGGGTTTGTCCATGCTTGGGCATTATTCTGACCTTTGGATAATAAGCTGTTAGATAGTTTTGCATGGAAACAATTAGAAAAGTGCCATAGCATAATAGGGACAACCTGATGTCTTAATTGAGTCGTCATTTTCATTTCAAGGATTTGTATTAATCACTGAAAAAATTTACATGACAACATTTGTAATAATATTTAAACAAACTTATTTCGTATGATCTAAAATGGCAAAGGATTGTGCTGTTTAGACTGTTTAGATGAACTGCCTTTCTGAAGCATGCTAAACTTACAGTGATTTGTATTTAACATTAACCAAATGAACAAGGCTTATAGATGGATGCCAAGATTCTCCGACCTTTGTAAAGAAAATTTGCTTCTATCTCAACAGTGTGTGGAAAGCCTGTGCTTCCATATGTTTTCAGTGAAATTACCTCAGTGCTATTTTTTAGTCTCTAAATTTCCCAGCAAGAGATGGCTGTTGAAAAACATTAAAAGAGCAGAAATGTTCTTGAAATTATTCCAAAGGCTGGGACAAGGGAGGTATAGCCCCCCTACTAGAAGAGCCTGCTGGCCAGCAATGTGGTTGAGTCAGGAGGAGTGAGCTGTTAGCTTCACCATCTCCTGGGACATGGGAATCCAACATGACACTCCTGCCTGTTTATCAGCCCAATTCTTCAGTGAATCTGAATCTGATCGGAGCAAAACAGAATGGGGAAACCCTTTGACATCACCAACTTTCAGCTGAAGAATGAATATCTGAAAAATGAATCTGAAGTTCCTACTGTCACCTCACCCGCTCCCTTATGTGTGATTTGGTTCTCTGCTGGACTTCTCCACCTTTCATCCTGCACTTTTATGTTTCATTTAATAAGAAACTTACATAGCGGCCACGAAAACAGAATGTTTTGCACAGCTCAAGTCTGTGACTGAAAGGACAAGATAAAGATAAATGTTTTAATATTTAAGTTCTCCAGGTGTTGCATGGCTAATGCCATATATTGTGCTGGTGATCTTCAGCAGTTTGGCTGCAACTGACAGAAATTATGAGTAACAGGCTGCAATTTTAACTCTTCTACTTTTCACTTTGCTTGAGATAAACCTCATTTTCAAAACTCTTTCCAGTTTGCACCATTATTGGAAGTACACCATTATTAGAAATACACCATAACCAGATCTATCTAGAATGATGGTCAAAAAGAGGATTCTCTCAACTGAATAATTTTATATAAGTAACCAGAAAATGGATAAGAAAAATTGTTAAGAGGAAAGCCTTACTTAGTTCTGGTTTTATTTATAATTGCTTTAAGCATTTCCTTCTTTTTCCATGTGTTTATGAAGAGGTTTAAATGATTTTTTGGGTGGTTGCTACAAAAGCAAGTGATAATTGATTATGAAATACGGGTCACATTTAGCTAGCTTTTTACAAGCCTCGTTGTTCTTTCTCCCTCACACAACCAGAGGGAGTTACGTCAATCATAACCCAGGTGCGAGTACTGTCACTTGATGAGTGGGGATCCTGTCTTGCAATCTGACACTTGCCCAATTGCACAGAGCGTAGTCACCCATTTGGGTTGCTCGCCCATGGGCTGGGGCATCACAGGCGTTTTGCTTGTATGAGAAAACATATGTCCTTTTTGAAAAGGTGACGAGGGACATACAGTACTCCAGTGTCTCTAAGCCTCCAAAGGTCCCCCTCTGTGCACTCCTACACCAGTGCACACCATTTATAACAACAACTCTGTCGCTGGGGTGAGACGGTCCTTTATTAGCCTGCCTTCCTCTTAACTTACGCCTTGACTTCAGTGTCAACTGCAACTGTTTACTCTGGCTGAATTTGCTCTGCACAGATTACTGCATTCATGTAAAATTCAGTAGTTTTGCATATCCACCCACTGACATATGAACGAAAAACATAGTAAATTTGCCATCTCTACTTCCCAGTGAAACTTGAAACTTGTCAGCAGTGAAAGTGGGCACAGCTCCTGTTTAGAACTACCATCCAAATTTCACCTTCTTTCTCACATGCTAAGGCTGGTATTTTCCAGGGCTCTAGAGGAGCTAGGAACCCCCACCCACTACACTTCTCCTAGGATCTGTAAAAATTTTAGTAACTCTTCAGCACAGGACTGCTGCTTAGCAAGTGGGGTGGCATAGGTCTCCAGTCTCCCACTCAGCAGGAGCTGGGTATATATATTAAAAAGAGAGAAGAATGGCTTTGCTGTCTCATAAACACTTCTTTTAAATTCTTGCCCTATCTTGAATCAAGATGAAAAGTTCATTTTCAGCACCACTCAAGAGAACCAACAACATGGTTTCATTGAAATATTTCCTGTTGATAACTTTAAAATATTTTATTTCAGTTTCAGTGTTTATCCTTAAAAAAACGCCCAAGAAACAGAAACTGCATTATTTAAACTATGTAAGTGGGGTGTTTCTAAAATTTCAAATCTTTTCTAACGTAAGCACATGCTGAGTTGAGAGATTTGTCCAGTTTGACCCTGTTCTGCAAACAATTTCAGTGAACAGATGCTTCTGGTAAGAACAATTCATTAAAAAAATTCCCCAAACTTCTAATGTACATCACAGAAAACAGACACTGGTCACTTAGTTATAAAAACCTGGCAAGCAATCTTCTTTTGCTTTTTTTCAGAAGCTTCAGTTTCCACAACCGCTCAGTTTTACAGAAAGCGGTCGTGCACATCCAGTTCTACCCTCAAGTAACTTCTAAACACGTCTGGCTTTCCTCACTCTTTGTTTACCTTTTCTCTCTGATGCAGCCTCAGTGTGTGGCTCCTGAAAGAACTGGAGCATTAGAGATAGTTGAGACCATAGAGAAAACCGAAGAATCAATGCATAAAGCTACCAGTCAGCTTTAGCAATTGCTGCATTCGAAGGGCTATTTCTGACATACCTGTGGGGACTTGTGAGAACGCCAGCTGTACTGGTGACTGTGGAGACTAGCCAGCAAAATATTTTCATCAGTATCCACCTGGCCAAACCGCAGTGTCTCTTGTGTGTCATTACAGATCACAAAATGGCTGAAGACCAACTCCTCTGCCTCAGGGCATTGGTTCTGAAAGGAAAGGGATATGAAAGCCAGTAAGCATCAAATTAATTGCAAGACATTTGGCAGCTGTCTGCCCAGTGGCGACTGTTACAACACAGAAATGCTTCAAGATCTCTTGCCATTAGCTTTGGTCTCATAGTACTCTCTGCAAAAACTAGTGTTTGGGTTGACAAAATATATTCTAAGACTCACCATATTTTACTTTATGTTTCTGTAATGCAAATCTTAAAGATTTAAAACTACAATAAAACCTAGATTTCCTAACTTACATAAAAGACTTCAACAAAATTAAATTCAGTTGGAAATGACACATCACATAGGGCAGGTGGGGCACTACAGGCTGAGCAGAGAGGCATGAGGTTTCTTCATGCTTGACAACAGATCTCTCAGGCCAACAGGCTGCACTCCCTCTTCCCCAGCTGCTGCTTCTACTTTGAAATGTTGCTGTGGGTCAGCAGCAGAAGACCCTCTCTCTCCTGATACCACAACACTTAAAAAAATAACTAAAGAAAAAGCAGGAGACACGGGGAGAGTATTTTCACAGCTCCACGAGGCTAGTTTGAATATGCATCATGGAACTTGACAGTCTAATAGGAAAAATCAAAAACTATCATGGGTTTTAAAAGCATTTTAGATTTTACAATACTTTTTCTCCTGCCTGCAGCATCCTTCCATCCCTCTCTTTCTGCTTTTCATCTTGCTGCTTGTCACTCGACACAATGGGACTATATGATAGTCAAAAATTACCAGAGCTACAGCTCTTCCATCCCTGAAGGCACAAACTATAATACCCTATACAGGAGAGGCCAAAGTGTGACTGACAATTTGATTTGGAGATCATCTCTCATATATTTCTGTCCTAGTCACTACTGGGCTGGCACCTTCCACTTACAAGCAACTATCTAGCAACCGTAACAATTACTCCAAGAAAGCAACAGTTGGATAGTCTTCATGCAATTTAATGGGTATAACACAAAGAATTCATCTTCTTGTGCTTTTCATTACCTCTTTTTGACCCATCTTTCCTAGCACACACTTTTGACAATGCTTTATTGTTGGTTGGTTCCCTTCTCTCCACAATATAGCCCAGCTGCTCTTTTCTCATCCTTTCTTCCCGTGACATCTTCTCTAACTTACGGGACCTCCATGGTCTTTGAGAGCTGATTCTCTTTCCCCTCCTTGCTCTCTCAGAGGACCTTTTAAACAGACATAATGAAGCTAGCACCTCCTCTGTCTATGATCATATGGGTCTCTAGTTCTTTGATAACAATGTGCCTGGAAGCCTGCAGAAATTCAGAGATCAAACAAGAGAAAGAGAAAAATATTTCCTCATAGATCCCTGTGGATCCTTAGTTATCCATGAAAAACAGTTCGGTACATTGCTTGTAGCACATTGCTGGGTGATACACGTGGAACAGATTTTCTGAAAAGCAAAGTGTACAAGGTATGTCCAATTAGCATCCTTGAATGCATGTTCACTACTGTTATTAACTTCAGAAGAACCTAAGGTGCAGGTTGCGAATCCGTTTGTGACAATGTCAGAATGATTGGCTGGGAGTGTTTGTGCAAAAAATTATTCACCCTAGGCGTATTTAAGCATGAGAATATTTAGATTAAAGCTTCTCTCCAAATCTCATGAATTCTTCTGCATAAGATCAGGTATCTTCTGTGAAACAAGAGTCAGGCAAGCATAACCAAAATCTCACTTTTTCAAAGCAGTAAAACTCATTACAGACCAGTATGTCTGTATCGCATTCAGTAGCAGATCTGGGTATGCTAAAGGCTGACATTTACAGTGCCACTTCAGAGTGCAGAGTTTATTTTGGCATTTTCTAGTGGTGGATCTATGACTTTTTACTGTCAAGCTGCCATACCCACATACCCATAAGTCTACCACAAATATATATATTTTCCTGTTACAGCTTTGCAAAATGTTCTTTTTAAAAGGGAGGATTTACTATCCACAGAGCTCAGCATGTTGTTATAGTCAAACCTAGATATAACCCCAGGGGAATTTAAGAAACTTTTTTTTTACTCCAATACATTTTCTTGCTGATTATGCACAGACTGGAAGAATAACATCAGAAGACGAAGAACTTCCTTCTTTTTACCTGACTGACTAACTTAGTTTCAAGTAAGTTAACCCAAACTGTAGGTTCTTGCATTTTCCGGAGGGAAAAGAGAATCTAGCAAGTTTCTGGCATGCATAGAACTCCTAAATTGTACTGGGGAATGTTATCCCATCAGGGATTATTAATAGACTTGCACACATTTTGGTGCTGATGAATGTCTGCCATTAATCATCAGTCTTAAATGCTAGATTCGCTACTAGAACCCACTGCTTTTAACAGCGACGCTTCTCAAAGTTAAGCAAAAGAGGTATTTTAAGCTCAATTTTGTAACAGTTCCAAAGTTTTAACCAAGGAAACACCAAGATTTGTATAATAAGGCATTGTTCCATGCTGCCTGGCTTAAGAGAGAGCTACTGATGCCTCAAGTCTTGATAATAACAGCTGACGAAAGGATCATCAAGGAAGTTTGGGGATGCTTTAGCTCAATATGGCAACTATGCACTGTACAGGCAGGGTTCTAGGCAACTCTTATTCTCCTTGCAGTAAATGCAGGAGATTTTTCCCAGAGTACCTCCCATGCTTCTCAGTCCTTGGGGAGCCACAGCAGCTCCCTGCACCCATCACAGGGAACTGGATCCCAAATTCGCTGCTGAAGTCTGACAGCAGAAGCTTCCAGGGTAAATAGAAAGGGACCAAAAAAAAAAAACCAAATAGCAAAAGGATGGAGTGAGGAAATCTTGATTGATAAAAGAGAGTGTAGAGAAACCAGACATAATAAAAACAAATAGAACTGGGCCATTTGTGTGGCAATGATACTGAAGGGCTGAATGATGACTCCAGGAGCTGAAAACACCTAAGTGTGGATTAGGAAAAAAATTCCCTCTCTGAATTAAAACAGCAAATCAAAAGAATCAGCAAAAGATCAACAGCCTGAATCAGATACAGATTAGGGTCAGTTCCTGGGGGACAATTTCCTGCCCTTCTTTAGATCATTTTTCAGCTGTTCTTTTCTCTCAGAGAGGCCTGGAAAGTGTCTCTCCTTTATTGGGCTTTCAAATATTTTGTGAATTCTATTCAGAGAGGGGAAAAACATCCCATATAATACTAGTCACCAGGCTTTCCCTGTCTCAGGACTTTCTGCTCACGTCTCAGCTCATAGCTATTTCAAAGCATTTCTGGATCTGGAAAAGAAAAACCATAAAAGCCTAGGCCTCTTTATATACACAAAGTTATTTTCTGCGTGCTTCACAAGCTACTGAAGACCTGTGCAAGCCTTCTCTCTCTCACACGCGCACACGTACACACACCCTCTATCTCTCTAGTATCTAGTGATGTTTTTTCAACAGAAAGTCTTTAACAATTTCTTATCTCCCTCAAAGTTCCTCTGAGAGAAAAGAACGTTTTCCTTCTGATTGTTTAAACTTCATTCTCATGGCAGTATCCTGACATTATCAGCTAGAAAGTTAAATTGAAGCTACATGCAAGTTTTCTGTACTCTTTTCCTTTGTTCTTTGTGCTTATGTTAGAAAGATGGGGAAACTACTGTGATCAGAGATGTCATTCTGACTGATCCCAGCTCATTAAGAAAACTTATGCAACTGCCAACAGAAAGGTTAAGCACCACGTGGACCTCAAGGAAAAGAAGTTCTAATGGTTTAAACCAGGTTTAAAACAGGAGCTTTTATAACTTCTGAGGGGTTTAGGAAAACATTTGCAGTGCAAGACCACAAAGGAGTAGTTTTTTTTCCCAGGAATACTCACTCAGTACCATACCTGGGGAGCTGTTTTCTCAGCTGACCCCGTGTCTCTAGATATCACAAAGCACTAATGCTATAAAACAATTTGTGAAGGCTTAAATGCCCAAATAAAGGGGAAAAAACCAACCCGCCATGTATATTCACAGGAGACATGCATTTTCTATCTCACTTGATACTCTGTATGTTATTATTAAATAATAAAACTAAATTAATAACAATCTTGAAGTTCCCTGTCCAGTTATTTGACTATTAAAACCATTACTTTAGTTTTGCATTTAGATGGGCATTAGCCTGTTACTGCTCGTATTTAAACAGGGATTTCAGATCAGACAGTGAAATATGTCAAAAGGGGAAACTTTTTAAAAAGTGCTAATCCTCTCAGATTTTCAGCATGTGACTTAGAAGTATAAAGCAAATTGTACGCCTGGTGTTTTTTAGGCTTAATCTACTTTCAAAATGTTCATCATTACTTAAACAAAAAGAAAAAATCAGTCCATATCTAGGAAACAAAGACACTGACAGAGGCTTCTGTTAATCCTGAACTCTTGACCTAAAGGTGCAGGGCCAGATTGTTTCATGCTTCATCTGTCTGTCCACTGACTACAACATCACTTGTTTCAGGTATTAATCCAGTAAAAAATATGTGGAGAATTCAAATAACCTTTTCCTTATTAAATTCATGCTTCTAGTTGGCAGCATTTATATTGTATTTTGTGTGAACAGCAAACATCAAGCAATGCTTATCATTGTGAAATTCATTCCCTCCCCGTGCAGTGCGTGCCACCTCTCCAATCTGGAGGTAAAGCCACATACGAAACATCTTGGTAACAATTAATTTAATAAGCTGTTTTGAATCCACTTGTGTGTTAACTGTTCCCTAATTTCAAAGCGATGCAAGTTTTTAATCTCGAATACTCAGGGCTAGATACCCACCACATCAGAATATGGTGGCAAGTACCCTTGACATGAGAGGAAACGAGAAAATTACAGCAACAATTACAGAAGTATATCCTCCCGTGGCTCATGTTAACATTGCCAAATCCATGTATAAATCAGTACCAACTATTCATAGAATGTACCTGTCAGCAATATACTATGCGACATATGGCTCTACTTAATCAAATATACAATTCCATTTTTTCAACTCAGAATATTCCTTCAAGGCACAGAGTAGTCAGTCAGTCATTCACACTGTGATGTGGTTTAAAACATTTAAATATTTATGCACCATATTTTATTTATATGTGTAGCTATGTCTGAGAGATCTTTTTCTTTTCCATCCTAAGAGGAAACTGACCTTTCTGAAGGCCATTTTGCAGTAGTTGCCACACATGTCTTAGATGAGGGACTAGTACTAAGTCAGAAATATTTTGGGTTTAAACAGCGTACCAAGGACTCTCTTATACTTTCTATGTTTGTTTTTTATTAAAAGCATTGTTCAAAATATGACAAAAACCAGAAATTGGAGCTACAAAGATTTTTGTTCACATTGATATTTGAGCCAGCTGTAAAGATTTAAATCACACTAGATCTTGTTTTATGAATGTCCTTTTGCAACAAGAAAACCATGGAATGCCCTTAAAAAAGAAATTTTTGATATAAAACAGATGTTTTATCCTTTTTTGGGGGCTTTGTTATTGTAGTGCCATGATAGGTAATTAATTCCCAGGCTCCACATAGGTCTTCAGGCAGATGAAGAGAATGATTTGATTTCAAGGCTATAGTGGAGTAAGGGAATTACAGGCCTTCGAGGGGTCATTGCAGAAGCAAGGTTCCTTATGCTGGGACTGGCTTCAGCCATTAATGCTACTTGCTCAGAATGTAATGTGAAACTAGTGTTGAACTTCAATAAGGATAGAAGTAGTAGCTGGAAACAATATGCTCTACCGCTCAGACTGAGCTGTGCTTACATATCATGCATCACTCATCTTTTCATAAATTAACGGAATATTATGCATTTCAAGACCAAGATTCTGATTATTCTGATATAAATCCATGTAGTTTCACTGAAACTCAAGCAGTTCTGGCTACATTTACCTTTACGTATAGCACTCATTGTCTCCTAATTTTCATTGTTATCACGGAATTAATGCTTATTAGTAAAAAACACTTTTAGTGCAAATTAAAGCTTTTACATCTTGGAATATTTTTAATCAACACAGTTGGTATTCTAATTTGCTATTAAATTAATCACAAAAGCTACATATTTTCTCACTATTGTATTTGCATACCTGCTGCCAAGCTTGAATTGCTGTATTTAGAGAATGAAGTGCATATTGGCCAAAGTTGATAAAAATGGGGTCCACCATTATTGTGCAGTCCAATAGCCTTCCTACTGTGCTGCTGGAAATAGCAATCTGCCCCCAGATTTTGAAAAGTTTCACAACACTCTGCATAGTCACGTTTCGGCACTCCAAAAGTTTACAGTCGGCTTGAGTTGAAAACTGGATCTCCTGGAACATCGACTCATCGCTCCACTGACGAAGATATACATGAGGCTCATCAAAGGAAATTATCATGTATTCTAGTTCAGATGGCATGTTCTTATCAGATAAAAATGGCTGAAGAAACTTTGGTGGTGCTGAAAAGTAAAACAACAAACAAGCCTAGAACATCAGCATTGCCACATTCTGTACGTTTTTGTAAATTGTGCTTTAACTGCTTGTACATATGATGAAAACAAGTAAAATTCATAAAAGAGTTGACATTTCTGAAATCTGAAATTAATCCTGTTCACACTGTTTATTAGATGTAAAATAGAACTGTAATTAATAGCAGCTGCAAACAAAAAGTATCTGCAAACCAAAATCTTTTAATGGTAAATAGACCAGCCAGCCAAACTGCTTTATCTACACACTGCACAATACTTCAGATTGCCACCTATTTGGAGCAGAGACCATATTTCTGTGAGAATTTTTGCTACAGTAGATATATATGATATTCCACACGTAGCACATTATGAATGCAATAAAAATTAGCAATATAATATTTGCTGACATGTGACTGTGCAGGCTAACAGGCTCCACAATGAAAATTGTCTTTGCTGCAATTACAGAGAGTTCAAGACCACAAACCCACTGAGATGCCACATACTACCCCATAATACTAGAAATTAAACAAAGTAGTATCCTGAGACTAAAGCATGAGAAATATATCATAAAAAAAGATTTTATCGCGTTCACTGAAGTCTCAGTCCTGCAAAGTGCCGAGCACTGTGGCAGCAGACACTGCAAGGCATGTACACTACTTGTATAACATTAAGCATGCGAGTATTTCCATTGATGTTATTATTTATGTTGCTGGAACTACTCACATGCTTAAAATTAGCATACGCTCAAGTGCTCTACAGATTTGGAACCAAAACACTCATCACTTTCCAGGATCAAGCCCTATTATTCTACAAAAGCATAATGGATACAATAAGTTTTGTGCTCCCTTCGTGTACAACATAGCACAATGGAGCCCCAAAACTTAAGGCCTTTAGGTGCTATAACAAGAACAACAGCAGCATCAGCATGAACTCAGTCGCTCTTGAAAAATGAAACAGCTGGATTTGATTTTAAATTGATTTTTGCTTTTTCCAGTACGTGTAATTTTAAAGATCGAGCATCTGGAATTGGAGTGTAATAGTGAGGAAGATTATGTACCGATAGAGGTAGCCGATAGACAAGAAATTATTTGCTAGATGTTGAGTGTCAGTCTTGGTACGATTTGATAATGAATATATTATAATACTTGCAGAAACACAAAAACTACTCATGAAGAAAGCTGTCCCTGTCAAAATTATCTAAGATATTTGCTCATCTTCCATGGAAAGCATTCCTGGCATTTGAAAATCAGACAATAATCTAAAGATCTCTTGGAATGTATTTGCCATTAATGGAATGACAGAGAGCACTGAACAGAACCAGATGTAGCTCCAAAAGTGATCATAATTGAAATAACAGTTAAATCTGCAGTTCTCAGAGCTCTTCCAAGGAATTCTTACTAAGGGGGTTGCAAAATCTTCAGATATTTTAATAGTACTGTTAATACACTGGAAAATTTAAAAGATCAAATTCATTCACTAAGATGGCTCAAAACTGAAGTGGCACCTGCTGTCACTAATCAGACTACGAAAACCGGATGGCTTCTACAGTTACCCATTCCGGAGGGAGGAAGGGGGCTGATCAGCCAGCCCCACTGCCTACCGTATGTACTTCCCAATGCACAGAAGTCATCATTTTTACCCTGAAGTCAGTACCACTGGTGGCTGTTGGTGATAATTTATTTCAAGAATGCCTGTTTAAATGAGAAAATGGGGACTACAGACAGCAAAACAGCAATTAAGCAGCACGTATGAACTATATGCTTTTATTATTCTACATAAAGGAGTACATACCTGTGCCTAGGTGATCAAGATGATGGCAGAGGTGGAATTCCAAATAAGTAAATTGGATCAACACACTTAGTGATGGCACAAACCAAGGAGTAAAACAGGAGTCAACCCTGGTACAGGCTGCTAATGCCGTGGGGGTTACAAGCTGATCGCATGCACTTTGTGAGCCAGATTCACTTTCTGAGCTGCGGAAGGTAGATAACAAAGAGGTAGTCCAGCACTTCCAGGATTTTATCGCTTTACAGTAAAACTTGACCATGTGCCATGTTGGTTTTCTGACACAGCCAATGTCATCATTTTCTTTTAACTGCTAATGTTACTGTATGTACTTTTTCCCAAGCAGAACATAGCAGACAAGACTGCAATCCAACAATGCTTTTATCACACTGCACTTTCAATTCACAAACTGTAACACTTGAATTACAGAAGCAAAGCATATTTACAGAAAATAAAAACAAAATATACCAGGTATCTTTAATTGTTGAAATAGCTAAACAGAGTACATTACCATTATTAAAGCTATAAGAATGAGCTGAAAGTTAATCTGGTCAAGAGAATGATTTTTTAAATTTTATTTTAAGGAAACCAACGCACAACCATCAAACTACTTCTACGCATAAACCCTGTCCCTGTAAGCTTTCTTTCCTCTGCCCTTCGCATTCTACAGTCATCATTTAAAAAGAATCTCTGAGTGTTATAAGCTCAGCCTGGAGCCTTTTACTAGCACCTATTACAACATATTAACTATACATTTAAAATGCCACCCCACTGTTGTTTTTTTTTTTCCTAGCCGTGCTCCTGACGCCATGAATTTCCAAGCATTATCTTTCAGTCTCTTGAGAGAAACTAACACTGCTTCACAATTCTATAGGTTGCTAAGACACCACTGAAGTACAAATAAACTTTCTAATTTAAGCCAAATCTATCCTTAATGTTCCTTATTCTCACTCCCTTTGCAGTTTGGCACTAAAGAGTTTTAGTTTAAAAGCATAGACTTGATTCAAGAAAACTAAGTCCACGTCCTCAACCCAATACTGCTTTTATTTTTAAAATAAAATTTAACGAAGGATTAACTAAGGCCAACTTACTATTTTTGTCAGAAAGTAATTAGCTTTTATAAAGCACTGTGAATAGATTTCCATTGACATTTTAAAGATATTTTAAGTTCAAACACAAGTTTAAATTCAAACATTGGCTTTCAAAGCAACATGTCTTATGCTTTTAGGACCAAATTTTTCATCACACCATGTATATTACTGCAAAATTATGCACAAATGTAGTAGGTACTCAAAATGTTCAGCTGCAAATGCGTAGAATTCCATGGATAGGTAAATTTACCAGTATTATTTTGTGTTACTGTAACTGGCTAGTATGGTATTTATTTATGAAGCATAAACGCAACTTTAGATTTGTGGACATAAATCAAAATAGTTGTGTAGCAGTAAAATCCAACTAAAATTAGCTAATTATCAAAGAATCAAGACAGGATATCAAGAACGGATTAGGTCTGTGAAGGATGAAAGATAGATCACGTAATCAGATTTTTAGCTGCTTTCCTGTGCTGCTTCAAATTGCCTGTTTACATTTCAAAAATGGTGTTGTAGGCCTTTTGAGAACTGGCCTCTTTGGAAATAAAATTATTCTTTGTGTTCATGTGATAAAACATCTATGGGAGTGGACTAGAGCCAGAGAAATGGGTTGCTTTTCTTTGCCTATCATGGATATTCCTTAGATATTTGGAACAAAGCATGGAAACAAATCCAAAAGCCACCAAAATTCATATGCCGATTTAGACCATTACATAATTTTGAATCTGTGGAACTGGTTAGTTCTTTCCGAATAACTGTCAACATTTCAAGAATTTTTGCTCGTTGCATTTTGATTAGAAACAGAAGTTCAGGGACATATGGGATGAAAATAGAAAAAGGGTAGAGGGGTGCAAACAAATGTTAACCAAACTATGAGGAACCTTAAAAAGAATAATTACACTTTGATATTCTGAATTAAGACTTAATTTGCACAAACAGCTATAACACTAACTGCAGTAAAAAGGAAGGACATTTATTTCTGAAATTTGAGGTTTATTCTGAAATTATAGATTTCTTTTCCTCAGAAACCTATTCCCTGAGTCACCTATCAGTGACTCAGCATTTTTATTTCCCCTGCATATGTTTTTTTGGAGATGGATATTTTCATAAAATAAAAAACAAACCAACCCCTCCAAATTCTTGTTTAGTCAAATTTTATATACCTGCTTTTTATTTATCGAGCATTTTAGTGTGATGGGACATTTGTCATTTCTCATTCATAACCACAGTGATTACACGGCAACATGACATGCTTGATGCAGGAGGAAATGTGGCAGGAGCTTCACACCAGGGAAATAATTTACAGCATTTAGCCCTACTTTGCTCTGATTTTTCTGCCCCGCAAGCAGCAGACCAAGCAGAAGTAATATTCTGGAATTCAAAATGTTGGGAACAAAACAATTCCAAACTGCTTTTTATTTCTTCATGGAGAGTCACCTGAGAAACCAAAAAGGCCCACAACTGAAATGATTCCCTAACAAACTTCAGAGTCCAACCACATGCTTAAAAAACTAACCGGAGAGAAACAGCAAATGAGGGTGGAACAATGTCGCTCCCTGGGACAGAACTGGCCTTGCATCCTCTCCTGTGGTAGGGAGGGACAAGCGCCGGCAGTGGAGGACTGAGAGGAACATGACAATGTGGGCTAAACCACATTTTAGAAAGGAAAGTCACTCTACAGAGAGAAGATCACCTTCTAGAAATCATCTGAAAAGAAATGCAATGAGGATTCTTTCATCACTGTTTTCCTGTCTGACCAGACTTTGTTCAAGTGTTATTGTTTTATCTGTGAAGGGGTCTATTTGATTTTTACTCAACCAGAAACCATATCAGAATTATAGCCCCCATGTTGTTATGAAAATAAAAATACAGTAACAGTATAAACCAGTTACAGTACAAAATATACTAAGAGCAGCATCCAAATTACTATAGTATTGCCTTAAAAAAGTACTGTAATAAGAGATCATAATATCAGGTGAGCAGTTTTTAAAGGGGGACTGTAGTCCTTACAATCACTACCATGACAATCCAGTTTTAAATTAAATCCCATTTAAACTTTTTGCCTAGGTAGACTTCCGTCAGACCTTTAGCACTGCTACTTTCTCCTTTTACCTTGCATAGAGCACAGAAATCAAAGACACAGTCCTTCATCACATGCTGTGCACAAACAGAAAATAAAGCAGTGTTAGCGGAAAACCCAGGAAATTTTCTATTAAGTCTTGGTGAACAATAGTAGCAGCACTAATATCATAGAGGTAGATCAAAATTTGTGCATCAAATGAATACAATATCAAAAAATCCCACATTCTCTTGGCTGCTTTGGAGCTACAAAATGCAGTGTGGACTGTCCACAACTTTTCAGCTGGGGAGAAAAGGAATAACTAGCTTCTACTGCTTTGTGTTTGGCACAACATGCTGAGGGATGGTGTAGCAAAACCAGAGGAAATTCTAAGTAAAACTGACCTGACTTTAATACCAGAAATGTTGTCTTTTTTTTTTTAATCCTGTGAAATATCAGAATTTTTAAAATGGAAAATACCTACATTTGAAGTAATTATATATTATAAAGTATGATAGTTTCACATCATGCAAAGCAGTTCAAGTTAAATATATGGCAACTGGGAACAATGACTTAATAGTGACCTGCATTATTCTTGTTATTTTAAGAGTGGAATATTTAAACCAAAACTGCCATTTCTGATGAAACCACAACATGGGAAAATATCCACTGGGAAGAAGAAAGAGACCACTTAACTCATTTAATTTATGACTCAAATACTGGTCTGAACCCAAATTGTTAGAGGTCAAAATCCTGTACATCATCTACTTTGAATAAAAGCTAAAACAATTAGCAAGAATCATGATCACGATTCCTCACTTTAATTTTTAAAAAGTAGCAATTTAAGGCTTATTTAAAAGTTTTTGTACTTGTTTCATGGTTTGTATCTTAAGGTATTTTCAATTACTATTTCACATTAGTATGTCAGGAATTATAAAAATACTGTTTACATTACACAGGAGATGCACAAATATATAAAACATCTTGTAACATAACCCATTTAAACAGAGAATGATAACCCCATCCCAAGCAAACCAGGGAGGGGCTTTAGCGTCTCACCACCCAGAGCTTTAAATAAAAGTAATTTTGATTATAATTTCCTAGTCCTGCAACATGAAAATGCAGCCTAAAAAAATAATTTATTCTATGATAATTTCCTTTTAATCCCCTATTTTAAGGTCTTCCATAAACAGTCATTTATGCTATATATGATTCCTTCCATAGACACGATACTAAATCCTCAAGGGGATGCTAAATTATTTAACTTAGGACTTCAGATTTGTTCATTCATTGAATAAACATTCATAAATGTTCATTCAAACCTTATTCATTCATTGAATAATGAATGGCCTACAAAATTCTTAAAAATAAACAATATACACATATATACTATGTCCCTAACCAGATAGCTCCTTGATTTTTATACTTCTAATTACTTCCTGATTAATCTCAGAAAGAGCTTGCATACCACAGGATTTGGATCATGACATCTTTCCATATTCCCATATTCATTACTGGTTGATATACTTCAGCCTGCCAGCTACTGCTCAACCTATCAGCTGGATCCACATCTTCTCACAAACGTTGTTGTTTTCCTGTCACACAAGCCACATAAGTTTTATACTTTATAACTGATGTTAGGAATCAGTAATAAAGTACTTAAAACACAAGGGATCAGCTCTCTGGTATTAATAATTAGCATATCATAGAGGTTACCACAAAAAAAAAAGACCCTGCAAAATTTGAAGGAAAAAATATTATCATTGAGCAGCAGCTGCATGCACATGGCAGCTGTTAAGAGTCTGACCCAAAATACAAGATCAAACTAAGAAAATAAACTTCAACAAGACTAAGGATTTTTATACTTTACAATTAATAGTGAATTAAATTTGTTAATCAATCACACAGTTACAGCATGCAATTAATGTCAAATCATCATGAGTCTCCATGAAAACAGAGATTCAACTTTTATACAGTCTTCACTTCTCGCTCTCATTCGCAGATACCCTCAGCCTTGAAGTTCCCTGGTCTAACGCTTGGCAGTGGATTTAAGCACAACTCCTTGTGGCTCTTCTCACAAGTCTAAGATCTCATGTTCAACACTTGCTTTAGGAACAAGCCTAACATTGAAATTTACCATGACATGGGGCAGTCTCTCAAAACCAAAAAAGTTTGGGATCTTTTGGTCAAGTAGAATCCAGAATACATTTTAGGGTGCTTGGTCACAAGAAAATACCCATACTGGTAGCAATATGTTTGTTTGATGAAGATAGAGCCACAGTTTCAGCAAAGTTCCTGCCAACATGGACTTCCTACACTACTAGGGGTCTAGAAAGGTTGGTGTTCTCTGTAGGTCAACAGTATCTGTCACCACCTCCTAAACAAGGCTTCCCTTTAACATACCATGATCATTTAGGGCTTAACCGTTACCTTAACCTTGTTCTGTAGCTGTAACTATATGTATTTCAGTGCTTGTGAACTGTCTCCAAACCTCCAGGTCAGTGACATGTGACTGGCATGATTTGCTCTGTCTCCAAGAAAGAGATAGTATGCCTCAAACACCATAGGTCAAAACCTCATCTCTGAGGAACAGCTGCTCTTTTTCTGACCCGTTAAGCTTCTCTGAGAAGGATCACTCCAGGCTGGTCAGGCCTACTTCTTCCACACCAGTCCTTCCTGCAGTCATCCTTAAAAAAGCTTGCAGTACAGCCTTGTTTGAAGCTAGTGTAAAGAGAGATCAGTTTGAGTTTCTATCTGAAACTGCGGCTGAGGCAGGGAATACAATCTTTTCTCTTTTCTGATTGAAATCAGAGGTTTTCCTCATGTATCCCTCAGGTTTCTGACTTCTGGATGGAGTTCACCCTGACCTACACGAATCTTTAACTAACTTTCCAGTCTACTGTTAGTTCATGTAGGTGTAAACTACACCTCTTGAAACTATTTTAAATTCCTCAGGCCACCAAAAGTATCAGGACTACTGACCTTGCAGTCTCCATGCACGTGCCTAAGGAGCAGGCAGTTCATAACACCTTCCCTTGACTCCGCTCTTTCTCTTCTGTTTATTGACCTTCAAATGCTACAGTAGTGTGGCACGTGTTTTTTGCTGCCTTCTTTCCTTTCCTGCTATCCCTATTCAGTGAACTGCTAATGCTTCAGTTTAATTCCTGTTCTTTCAGTTGTAGTTTCTGCTTTAGCTTCATGTGTACACACACAATCTAGAAGACATAGTGCTTCTAATACCATTGCCGTGGACAGAGCAGTTGTCTTCCTTGGAGTCTTCTGGTACATCAAGGCCATTAGGACATTTCTACCCCTTTATAACTTGACACACTGATACCACTGAGGATGGTCACTATTGCGGAGCAGGCCTGCTGCCTCCCAGCTGAAAACTCACGAGTTTAGACCTTCTAGGCAGGTGAATTCATGCTGTGCTGTAAAACGTTTCTGATGTTAATCACAGTCCAAACTGGTTTGTGTTTTTGTTTTTTTTTTTTTTTTTACTTATTTGTATTTCATTTTAACCCTAGCCTTTTCCTGAACAATTACAACTCATTAGCTTATCAGAGCTCCCTAAATGAAACACTGAATATAGTGAGGAACCCTATTTGAGCAGAAAACAATAAACATGATTACAGTGCCAAATGCCTTGATGAAAAAAATCTACTAAATTTCACTACTTCATTTTCAGTTCCCACCGAGTTCACATTTCTGTGGTGTTAAGCTGACCAGGAAGGCAATTTTGCCAAGGTCCCACATTCAGAGGAATTAACCTTGTCTAAAACACTTAACTTCTCAATGATGAAAATGCATTCTTTCACAATTAACATCAAGAAATCATTTCCAACCTGATACTATTAATGGAAACCAGATGTTTAATTTTCTTCATTGATTTTGTTAGCCATGTTCGTATTTCCTGATTTCTCTGAATTCTGTAGCTTCACGTAACATATATGTGATGCTACACACTCATTCAAGCATGTGTTCACACACAGGCAGCAACAATCAGCAAATAGCAATGATCCAACAGGGTCATTCTTGGTTTTCCGGTCTAACTATAAAATGTTAAGAAGGTCTTTGAAAGCAATTCCACTGCTGTTTGTGGAGAGAACTTGTACTCATTTCTTCTTACCCTACATATTAACCAAAACTGAATGAATGTAAATAGAGTGAATATCTGTCACAGTACATTGTTTCCAGCTGCAAACATAATGAAAAATGGATCCCCAGTGTTTGAAAACACTGATTAAATTTTTTTACTGTTAGCACAGTAAGCAAGCTGTGTGAATAATACTGTAATGCTCTTCAAGTACTAAAGTTTTGTTTAATATATTTAAAATAGACACTTGGCTTGCTTTAGTCATTGACTTGCACCGAGGACAGAATAAAGGTGATGTATGGGGGGTGCATGGAAGAAGGTTTACTACTACGTTACACAATGGATTGCGCCTCAGCCTTCTTTTGTTAATGAGCTAATTTTACTGCCTTGTGCAGCTAAGAGGTTTCAGGATATGGCCTGTTCGTCTTCACTTTTCAGTAATCCTTGTGTTCAGAAAATTGATGAATATGATGCTGCCAGGCTGCCTATAAATCTAAAAGAGAGCTCTTTTTGTGCACACTCCATGCCCTTGCATGAAGGTGAACTACAGTTTGAAGCTCATTTAAGACCAGCTACTCTTACCGCATGTGAAAACAGTATCTTATTTCCTAAGTCTCTTGAAAAAGACCTCTCAAGAGTGTAGCATTAGATTTCTGTTTTTCCCTCCTCCTTCAAAATTACCTTTGGTCATCAGCCACATTCTGACTGCTGTTCAGGACAATCCTCCAAAGATCGGAGGCTATGAGCTCTTTCTGATCATTCACAAAGTTGATACTGGGCAGCTGTAGTTCACAGACTTTGCTTTCTGATAGACTGAATTCCCGGAATGCAACAAATGATTTCTGAAGCTCATCCCAGTACTCCAAGCTGCAAGGAATCTGTGATAAAAGGGAGAAGGCATAATTACTTTATGCTTGATTCCAAACATAATGAGACTTACTGTACAGGCTAAAAGTGCAAAACTAACTAAACTAAAGTAAGCTGTCATATAGAAAATCAGAATTGCAACCATTACCCGGATTCTGTGCTGTTTTGACTTAAATTAAAATGTTTTTAGAACTTCATTGCAGTATAACATTTCAAACTTTCTCTTACTAGGTACAGAAATAGCTACTTGTTCCACAGTACCCAAGAATAATGAAGACAATTCAAATAATCATTATTTGTATTATGCAGCCAAAAAAATCCATCAGATGTCATCACATCATGGTATCAAGGACATTCTAATCATCATTAAAATTTTTTTTGCTTGAACTAGCTCTTTTAATTTTATTACATAACAAAATATCAATTTATTAATTACCCACTTATTGTCATATTTAAATGATCAAAAATGCAGAGTAAAATTGATGATAGGCAACACAATGCCCTGTGGTGGGCCAACACATGAATAAAAATCCTGGGACAAGTACTTGTAATTATATGATCTTTTCTTTCATGGAATATGCTATTTAGAGAACTGTTGTGATTTTGAAAACCCAAATCCAATAAATACATAGTAGCTTCAGTTGAATCACATCCCTAATTTTAAGTCTGTAAATAACCCACTTGGATTATTGCTGGATGCATCACTGAACTGGAGAGAATGTTATTAGAGACATTTCTAAAGAAAATAGAAAACAAATTTTAATAAAAGCGTAGATTTTAAAGGAGTGTGTGTTAGGCCTTTTTTATTTTTGGTAATAGCGTGAAAGTGAATGTAGATGCAAGTAAATCTAGGCACAGCTAGAAAAAGCTCTGTAAGTATTCTTCCTTGTTACTCAGTAAGGACTATAATGCACATGGAGGCGACAGCAGGCTGATTAATTAACAGGAATGAAGGTTAAAAAGGAAAATTCAGGGAGCTCAGTGGTTCAAGCTGGGGAGGGCAAGGGAACATAAATAATCACCAAAGAATTCTGGAAGAATTAACATGTGGAACCACAGAGTTTGAAACATGGATTTTTACTACATCTGTCAAGTCACAATGATACCTGAAGATTGAAAAAACCAACTACAGTCACTGAAATTTTTTTAGGTCAGGATAGAGGGGGGAAAAAAAAAAAGGAAAGAAAAAAGTATCTGATGACTGCCAGCAAAACTCTGATGCCAGTGACGTGTATAAGAGAGTAGCATAGCAATATGAATGAGGAGTGCTGATTTAATTTCAAAGACTTGAGTCTGAGGAAAAGGGATTGATTTAACATCAAAAAGCACACGTCATATACATAAAGATAGCAACACATTTGTCTATAAGCTGCATATTTAATTGGAAATGGTGAAGATATGTAAATGTCAGCTGGAAAATTATGAGGCAGTATGATGATGCCTGGAAAAAACAAATGCCATCCTGAGAGACATCAGCTGAGATATTTCCAAAAGTGAGGGACAAATATTAATTGACTTGTATAAGACACCAGTGGGCCTTCATCTGGAATATGGCACACATTTCCAGTTATTATGTTAAAACTGTATTAACTCACACTCGGATCTGTGCAGAGTTGAGGACCAAGTGAAGGAGAGCAAAAGGAACATGATTGCTCTACCCAGACACCTCAGGAGAGAAACAGTTAATAGAGGAAAAGGTCTATAGAAACTATGGGTCAAAACTGAGTTGCTCTATGAGTAAAATGTAAGGCTAGAAAGCTGAAGAGAAAAAGAGAGGGAGGTTCGAGGACAGCCTTGGTGCTCATGACAGCTGCTTTTAAAAGCTTGATTTGTTAGTAAGATGGAGACAGTAATCAGCATTGCCCTGATGGGAGGAGGCTGGGCTTGATGACCCAGAAAACATCTTTCTTGGTTCTGTGTTGCTAACTCTACCATGGTGCTGTGCACAACAGCAGCAAGATGAAATATTGCATTATTGTGTTTGTAGCTGTGTTTCAAAGTCACACTATATTTATTCTTTTTGCTCTTAGTGTCATTATAGAGTTTTAGATTTCTTCAAAACTTCTCAGTGTTGAATTATTTTAATGAATTAACTTTTAATGCCTGTGGACAAACACTCAGAATTGCAATACCACAGTAATATTCCTACCCTTCTGTCCTGGTTTCGGCTGGGATAGAGTTAATCTTCTTCCTAGTAGCTGGTACAGTGCTGTCTTTTGGATTTAGGATGAGAAAAATGTTGATAACACACCGATGTTTTAGTTGTTGCTAAGTAGTGCTTACACTAGTCAAGGACTTTTCAGCTTCTCATGCTCTACCGACTGAGAAGGCTGGAGGTGCACAAGGAGCTGGGAGGGGGCACAGCCAGGACAGCTGACCCAAACTGGCCAAAGGGACATTCCATACCATGTGACGTCATGCTCAGTACATAAACTGGGGGAAAGCTGGCTGGGGCGGGGGGGGGGGGGGGGCTGCTGCTCGGGGACTGGCTGGGCATCGGTCGGCAGGTGGTGAGCAATTGCATTGTGCATCACTTGCTTTGTATATTCTATTATTATTATTATTTTATTTCAAGTATTAAACTGTCTTTATCTCAACCCATGAGTTTTCTCACTTCTACTCTTCCGATTCTCTCCCCCATCCCACTGGGGGTGGGGTGGTGGGGGGGCGGGCGGGAAGAGTGAGCAAGCAGCTGCGTGATGCTCAGTTGCCGGCTGAGGTTAAACCACGACACCTTCAATTATGGATATACCCAAGGAATTCCCCTACGTTAACTATGAACACATAAACAGCAACTTCCATCATCCGTTATCTTTCATACTACATTGTGGAGTCCTTCACACTCACATACTTCTTTTCTAAACCTCCACAGTCTCCATTGGTGAGAAAACATTTGATTTTATTTAAAATATTGCAATACTTGGCGTATTTCCTATAGCATAAGGTCTTGGAATTATACCATTACAAAAGGATCTGTATCATTTCTGACAAAAGGTTGCAGCCTTTGCGGTTGCACAGGTACTTCAACATACAGCAGTATTTATTTCTGCATATTTTTAAATCTCAGTCCTTAAAATACCTTGAGATTTTTTAGGAGTCTGATTCAATATATTTGAATACTTGGTTTGGTCTTGTGCTTCCTATTGCCTATCACCACCTAAGTTATCTTTTCCTGTCAATGCTGTTGAGTAACATGTGTGCAACAAAAATTTTGTAAAGCTATCCTATTATTTAGGATATTTATTTCTTTTAGATTACATCTCACAAGAAAACTTTTTTTTTTTTTTTTAATATGCAAGTCTCCCTAATGAGAATCTCACAAAATTGGATCAGAACAGCAAGTAGTGGGCATTGTAGAAGAGGCTAAGCAAGGTGATGAATTCTATTCCCACTAAGATTAATGAGCTGGAAGAACAAGATAAAGAGCACAATAAAGGAATTTCATAAGTGGCACTACAATATGAAAAACATAAAACTATCAGTAAGGCTAGATGAAAGTAATATAGAGAGATTGAAAATAAAGATTGAAAATAAAGGCAGATCGAAACTTGAAAAAAACCCAAAATAGATTTCATATATATTGTTAAAAAAAGAAGAAGTAGGTACTTCAATATTTCCACCCACTCAGTAGGTGGTGGAAATACTGAAACTTACCTTGAGGAAAAGATGGCAAAGTAAAATGATAAAAACAATTATTACGCCATAAAGAAGTAATAATTCCTCTTCAGGCTCAGGTATAACCTAACATAGTGTATTTGCCTTTCAGGAACTTCATGGTAACCTCTTCAGCGAATTATGAAGAACTTGGAAAGGCACAGGAATGACCATTGGACTCAGGAGTACAAGTAGCCAGAAAGAACATACCACCTAACAATTAAAGCAGGCTGGTAAGCATGTTGAAAAGATTATTCCTCTTTATTTTTGCTCACAAATTTTTTCCTAACTGTGTTCTAATATGTCAAGAAATCTACCAGAGCGAGAGACAGTATGTTTCAAGACATCATCTACACTTTAGAAGTAAAAAGTCAAAGTCAAACTTCATGTGATTGCCTATACAAAATACAGCTCATGCTTTGGGATTGTCCAAACTGTAAGCTTTCTAGTTTGAAGCTTGCAAAAGACTTAGTTGACTTAGAATCTTTGATTCCTACATATCTAGCTTTATTTGTTCTAGGGGGTTTATTACTAATGCCTGATCTGGATAAGTTTAAGGAAAGATGGTAGCTCTGGGCAATATTAGCTGCCAAAAATAATAGTTGTGAAAGCCTGGAAATGGGCTATAACACCAGAACTGAGTCATAGGCAGCGGGAATGAGTGAATTAGCTGCAACAAAAAAGTCCCCATATGTAGAATTAAATATGGTACTTTTACCTTAAAATATTTGAATAAAACCTAAGCTATAATTCAGATAATTGTTACCTCTCAGAAAATGTGACCGCTAGTGCTGCCTCTATAAAACTAAACACTAACGAAGCATATCTAACCACAAACTTCTTTGCTAATCAACAAGCATACTTCTTCAACAGACACTTCTCCATAGCTTTGTCTTCATTCCTAGCTCTCAAAGAAATTTTTAATTGCAATGATTTTATTCACCTGTAAAATGTAAACAGAACCATTACTGTACAGCCCCTGCCACTTACATGTGCATAAAACTATTTAACAGTGGGCTCAGATCTAACCAAGAATCTCCATATTCCATTTTGCAAGAAAACCATGTACTATGGCACAAACGCTTATTTAGAAGGACAATTATGGCAATAGAGAGCAAAACAGCAGTCAGATGCTTTTTTTTTTCCCAGCAGCATTAACAACAGAGATCAGAAGCAGTATTGAAAAGCTACATGAAAACAGCCTAAATTCTAAGTACTTATAACAAAAACTGTTAATAAGATAAATACATTTAAAAAAAAGCAGAGAATTTGAAGGTTCCTCCTTTTTCTCTTTACTGCTGTGGACTATAGACATGGGAGATCCAAAAATTGCGTGTGTGCTGGTTTTGGCTGGGATAGAGTTAATTTTCTTCACAGTAGCTGGAACAGTGCTGTGTTTTGGATTTAGCATGAGAATAATGTGATAACACACTGATGTTTTAGTTACTGCTGAGCAGTGCTTACACAGAGTCAAGGCCTTTTCTGCTCTTCACAGCACCCCACCAGCGGGTAGGCTGGGGGTGCACAAGAAGTTGGGAGGGGACACAGCTGGGACAGCTGACCCCCACTGGCCAAAGGGATGTCCCATACCATATGACGTCATGCTCAGCATATAAAGCTGAGGGAAGAAGGAGGAAGGGGGGATGTTTGGAGTGATGGCGTTTGCCTTCCCAAGTAACCGTTACGCGTGATGGAGCCCTGCTTTCCTGGAGATGGCTGAACACCTGCCTGCCGATGGGAGGTAGTGAACGAATTCCTTGTTTTGCTTTGCTTGTGTGCGTGGCTTTTGCTTTACCTATTAAACCGTCTTTATCTCAACCCATGAGTTTTCTCACTTTTACCCTTCTGATTCTCTCCCCCATCCCTCTGTGGGGGGAGTGAGCGAGCGGCTATGTGGGACTTAGTTGCCGACTGGGGTTAAAGCATGACATGTGGCACTGTTCCGATGCAGAATGAAAATGGTGTATTAACAAATTCTGATAGGAAGGAGAGCAGTTGCCTCCGAATGACAGTTCTAGTCCTGCCCCCTGGAAGTACAGGACACAAAGAAACAACTCAGCTGAAATAGTTGCCTGGGAGCAGAAATCTTTTGAATTAGGAGAATGTGGATTCCTGTCCTCTGTGAATCTCTCGTTTTGCTCTATTTTAAGAAAAAAATCTTCATATATATTACACTAACATAGACATTACAAGAATCACTCCTGTGAACATAGATGAACTCGCTACAAATAGAGCCTGTCTCAATTTCAGCAGAGCTGAAACCTCTATCATATACATTTCCCCAAAAAAGGAAAACCCCAAACAAAAAGAAACTCGAAAACCCCCTTAAAAACCCGCATCCTTCAAGTCATTTCCTGCACACTTGTTAACCTATCAGCAAGACAGTATTAATAACCAACATGAAGTATTCCCACCAATGCACTACAATGTGATCATGTTTTTTCTTATTCATCATATATTGTGTCACACATTATCTGTACCAGAATCATTTAATTCCTATTTGGAAACTAGGGGTCAAGAAATGCTACAGAACCTGTTAACGCTATGTTACACATTAATATTTTCATCCATGTGTTGTACATCCTATTGACCACATGGATACTCCTTATTCCCACTTAAAGTTATGTGTAATAGTAAGACACAATGAGAGAGAAATGACTGTTGATCCATATGTGCTTTTTAAAGGTTTTAATGATCACAACATGCTTCTAGATTTTCCTGTGACCTGATGTTATCCTCCCAGCTTTAGACTACTTTGCTAATTTGGACTTGAAAAGCCTTGGGTGCACACCACTTACCACTAGGTACGTTTCTATAGCTGAGCTCTCTAGCTGAGCAGACGGCCAACATCAGTGCGCTTCCACAAGCTGTCACATTACCATAAATGATCATACCTATTATTCATTATATGTATTGTCATAATGCTAACAGGTCTCAGACACAGACATCATTGCCACTTAGGACAGAAATAATTGAAGTATCTCAATTTCTTAGCTAATCCCACCTTTTTCACAGATATCTTTTTTGTCTCTAGGAAAAAGCTACAGCCATCTGCCTACTGGCTTTGAGGTTGCCGAATGGAGGGTATGTACAAGTATTATTGTATTACTACTTAAATACTGGAGCACAGAATTTTTAAACCCAATATAAAAAAATGGATCTTTAACTATACACATGCAGATCTCTTAGATTGCAAAATACATCTTGTCCAGATGAGAAAGAGAGAAAGATATTAACAGCTGGGTTACAGAAGAATGTGCTTAATGTTGCTTTCAGCGATGCTTCCTTTTGATTCATGTTTTTGCTAGAAAATAAGCTTCTACAGAATAAATGTTCATTTCTTGAATCTCAGTCCCTCAGATGGTGGGCGCTTCCTGTTGGAAATGAAGTTATTTGTGTTCCAGAAACAACTACTGTACAAGAAAACGCACACAGAAGACAGGAAGTGTGTGTGTGTTTCATCTTCTCCGAGCAGGGCCACCTAAGTGAAGGAGAGGCAGAATACAATACAAACTAGCACTTTGTGTCAGACGCCAACCCATGCTGAGATTTTAACTCCAGCTTCCTGAGCTTGAATAAACTGATTGCTCTGTAATAAAGCTATTCTGTTATTAGGATGTTTTACTGTTTTAGGGCCAACTGCCTTAAAAATACAATTCTCCCATTAGGTGAACAGAAGTCGCAGTAGTAGGAAATAAAAAGCTTTATCCAGATTTTTATTAGGGAAAAATTCTTGGCAATAACTACCAAGAACATTACTTTTAAATTTGATTTTGAAGTCCTATTTATATAAAAATAGCAAAAAAACCCTGCAGAAAAATATATTCTGTAGAAAATACACTCAAAAGAAAATTAAATAGAATAAAACATCTGTAATATGCCTGTTCACACGACCCACACAATCCAATCTGATCAGTGGAACAACATCTTGGACAACTGTAGGATACTTCAACATCCACATTCCTGTTTATCTTATGTGACTGACATTGTGAAATCGTGCTGCAAACTGAACTGCCTGTTGGATAACATTTTTTTAGCCTTCCTCAGGGCTAAGATTGTATCATATCAGTGTGGAAAACAGCCTCCCTTGGCACAGCTACAGACCACCAATTTTCTCTTTTCATGAAGATCCAAATAAGAAAAAAAGATGTGGTGGTTTACAGTGAGGTAAAAATTTAGCCTACAATAGTAGTAATTAGTAATATTAGGATTAGCAGTAGTACTAGGATTAAAAACATTCTAGCTGTACAAAGTATTTGCTGTCCCTCCAGCTCAATCTCCTTTGTATTTTTATTATGGTTTTCTGTATGTTGACATCACTTTGATGTGTTACGTACCTGTATATTTTGGGCAGTAAAAGTTATTCCACTATGGTGCACTCCTGATTTTCAACACTCAGGAATAATCAGATACCACAACTGGAGAAGTTTTTGAAAATTATCCCATATAATTTCTCCACAGAATTTGTTTTACTTCTCTTTGAATTTGGTTTAACAAATTTTGTCCTAATGCTAGAACATTTAAATTATAAATACTCACTTTAAAATTGAATATGCAATATCTGCTTAATTTAATTTTTTCCCCGATCCATACTGAGGTCTTTGGCTGAATAACGAAAATAACTACTATTTTGCTTTCTGAGTAGTAACATGTACCTCGTCTCTTTCAACTCCATTTAACAAATTTATTTATGGTCCTATTAGCATATTTATTTCATTTTATTTAAATGTACATCTGTACTGCAGTTTATAAAATAAATATTAAATAGAGTTATAATAAAGAGATGCAAAAGAAAACTCCTGTCTTCTGAGAGAAATTGTTCTTTAAAAATACATAACTGCCTTTTAGCTGACTTTGGAAAAAAGCTTCTATACATCTTCAACTAATAGAAGCTATAAAAAACCCTTTGTAATATTGGAACCAGTTGAGAAACCACAAGTATTCAAATGCAGGAAATCATGATTTTATAACATTTTAATGTGATCTACTCTTGGGAAACAAAGTTAACCAAGCCCTATTTCTGTACAGGAAATATTCCACTGTACAGTTGTAATACATTGTGGTGAGGGGTACAGCTGCAAATTTTTCACCTGTAATGCCCCACTGGTATTGTGGCTTACTGAATTGCATCAAGATTGCCTTCCTGTCCGGAAAGCCCTCTAAGTACAAACAAGACTCTAAGCCCAGGTTTTATTTTCCCTTGGTATCAGAATATGGTAATTTAAGAGCCCTGAGAAATGCTTTTTAACCTTTTAGAAGAAATATGTAGCATTCTTTTATTAGGAATTATGTTCTTTGCCTTTTTAAAACAACATGTGACCAACTTATCTTATCAATTTATCAGGCTAGCAGGTTCAGAGCAAATGCAGGTGTGTATAGTAATGTAGTCTGCCACAGATACTGGCTTTTTTCATTATGGAAAAATTACTCTAAACACACTAATAGCTTTTGTTAAGAAAGCACAGAATAGCACTATGCTATAACTGAGAAGATTTCTTCAGGACTTTTTAAACAGGAAAATGTAGGTACTATTAAGTGTCAAATCCATTTTTTTCTACTAACTGTCATTCACCTTGAGACTGAGTTTATGTGAAGATCACTTGATTTTCTAATAGCAAAAGCAACACTATTTCATTTAATTTATTAGGGTCTTGATTTATTGTTGCAAGTATTGAGAAATGAAAGTATATAGATAGGAGATTTTACATTTGGGACTTACCTACTTCTTGCAATACTCCTTACTCTCTTTTTCTGATACAGGAACAATCTTCCACATTTTATTTAATGCTTTTCATTTTCTAAGCTTCAGTATTTATTAATAATATAAGCACTATGCTGTTGAAATGTAGTCACCTCTGGGACTGAGGGTAGCAGTCTATTAATACATAAAGGACTGCATAGTTTTCAGTATATGGGCTATTTTGACCACATATTCTCACCACAGTAAAGCCTGAGTCCTACAAGAAGTGCCACAAGATCAGCGTACAGCAGGAAGGACTTTGGTTTGCAAAGTTTCATAAATCAGAGCTACAAAATCTGAAAAGTACAGAACACGAGGAGAGTGTAAATCTGTCATTAAGATAATCTGATGGTTTCGTCAGTCCTCTGGCACCCGGTAGAATTTTCACTGGCTCAGTAACCCCAAAGGGTAAATTTCAGTGTGATGCACAGGCAAATTATGCACAACTTCCATTAACATTCCCAACAAGTTACGCTTAACTCCCTGCAGACTGCACAGAAACCGTAGGCCAAACGATACAGTCTCATCTCAATGCAGTGAACACTAAGATCACACAGCAAAATAATTAAGATTATACACACAAAATACAGTAACAAAATAGTAAAGTCTGAGATAATCCTACTCTCAGGCAAGGAAGTTCACAAATAACGTTAAAAGCTGGAATTCCTAAAGAGAATGGGCTCTGTTTCAACATCTGCTTAAGACTCACTGTGTAACACTGCAATTCCTTTAGCCCCTACTTCCTTCCTTGCAAGAAAATGAAGACAATACTTATCATTAATAGTCAGAGTCTTAACTTTGGAAAACATGTGCAAAACCCTGCCCAGCATCACAAAACTTGCTCGCATTCAGATCATCTGAAGTGTAAGTGGCTCAGGCTACAAGCAAGCCTTCAGCCCTCTTAAACAGACCAGTTGTTCACATGATGACCTGCATCCATTTTTGTACACACGCATGCACGTAAACGCTGCTTCTACTGACGGGAAAGCAGTTTCCTATGTTAGAATAAAAGACATTCGTTACAGTTCTGGTGTATGATCAGATATGCTCAATAATTATACTGTATTGTTTCGTTTCAAGCTTGTTGCAACTTCACATAGAGAGCTCACAAAAACACCGTATACAGTCTATGTATGGTAGTAGTATGACTAGTACAGTCATTTTGAATAACATCAAAAGGTAGAATTAACAAGAAATGTAAGTTTTAAAAAGCATAATCCCAGACAAAGCACCAACTTGGCCTTCTGAGCAATTCACAACAGCTAGACAAATTATTTCACTATCCATCTAAAAAGTCTGATTATTTCAAGGCAGTACTGAACTGCATGGCAGTAGATTCAAAAATTTGCAAACCGACAGGTTTATCGATAAGCACAGTTGAACTTTACAGCTTATTATCTAATAACACTATGAACTTAAATCACTAACCTGTCACACACAAATCATCTGGATTTCCAAAATAGTTGTTGCTTTGGGAATGTAAGAAATAAATCAAACATGAATAAAATTTGTGGTTTCCCAAAAAGCTCATTTCCCAGACTCTCAAATGCCCTGCTGAACACTGTAGCCCCAACAGGGAATGAAAAGTAAAAAGGAAGCAGAGCCAGCCAAAAATGAGGTCTTCTCTGTTAAAAGAAAAAATGAATGTCTTTGACATTGATCATAATTCTTTTCCTGTTGACTGTCATGTCAAATCTTTCCTGGAATAACGACTTACAGTAGGTCTAACGTCAGTCATCCTTAAGCTCATGCTTCCTTAAGCCACTGTTTAAACAACCACAAGGTGTTAGAAAATGACTGTTTATTGGCTGACAGTGTTGAAAAAAATCAGATTCCAGACTGCAGAGTTTGCAAATGTTTTATTTAAATAGCGTAAGCATGTAGGGCAATGCAACAGACAATTTTTTGAATCCTCACCTTTTGAAGCTGGAAATATTTTACATTCTCCTAAAAGAGATTTTACCATCTCAGCAAATGCTCTGAGTGAATTTTACCAGAGCGGTTTTATTTACCTAGTCTTTATTAAATCTCAGTTAAGCCCTTGCAGCCTCAGTACTATACTCACTGCCCTAATTTTCTCCAGTAGACCCTGAGATCTGATTACTTTAATCACCACTTTTCTAAACCAGGAATAAGTGCTCTGTTTATTAGGATACTATATAAAGAAGAAAGGCCAAAACAGGACACCTCAGCACACATTCATCTTTTCATCAGCTGTTATAATGCTGACTACACTTGCATGCGATAGGAATCCTGGCAGGTACACAAGGGAAACATCCTCAAATATAAAAACCTGTCAGGATTATAGCTCAGTAGATATTTTATTTTAACTTCATATGGAGAAATGAACAAATGCCATAGGTTATCTTCCTTTTGTCCTGTAAGCTTTAACAGCTTGTATCTCTCACTGGATGACAATCCAGGAGAAAGTATTTTAAGTCTGTGTAGGTGATGCAGCTTAAATAAATCAGAGAGCTCAGAGTTTGGAGCATTACACGTTATATGATCACTTTGATTAGGCAAATCTGGTTTTCTCCACCTTTTAAATCCATGGCCACCTGTGTAAACGCTCTTATGACAATACATAGCTTTTTGTTTGAGATATAGGGCAGTGCCAGCAATATCCCTTATTGGAAAGATAACTCTACAATGATGTCCTGGTTTCAGCTGGGAGAGAGTTAATTTTCTTCCTAGTAGCTGGTACAGTGCTGTGTTTTGGATTTAGGATGAGAATAATGTTGATAACACACTGATGTCTTAGTTGTTACTAAGTAGTGCTTACACTAGTCAAGGACTTTTCAGCTTCTCATGCCCTGCCAGCGAGAAGCTGGGAGGGGGCGCAGCCGGGACAGCTGACCCAAACTGGCCCAAGGGCTATTCCATACCATATGACGTCATGCTCAGTATATAAACTGGGGGGAGTTCACCGGGGGGGGTGACCGCTGCTTGGGAACTGGCTGGGCATTGGTCAGCGGGTGGTGAGCAATTGCATTGTGCATCACTTATTTCGTATATTCTTTTACCATCATTATTATTATTATTATTTTCCTTTCCTTTTCTGTCCTATTAAACTGTCTTTATCTCAGCCCACAATTTTTTTTTTTTTCCCCGGTTCTCTCCCCCATCCCACTGCGCGGGGTGGGGAGTGAGCGAACAGCTGTGTGGTGTTTAGCTGCCTGCCGGGTTAAACCACAACAAATGGAAAGGCAAACACTGAGCATCTCTGTAAAAAGTTCACTAGCTAAAACAGGCCTCCAGCTGTACAGGAAGTCATTTGTATGCCCTGTTCACCTGCTTGCACAGAATGCAGAATCTTCCTTGATGGCATACAAATTGCTTTTCTATCTCGGTGAGCCCCTCCCAATCTTTGCTCTCTCCCCTGCCAACCCAAACCTGTCAACCTTGTTCTTGGTGAAGATAAATGATATAAAGATGTGGCCCAGATGACATCAGAAAAGTAGAACAACATAGGCTAATCAGAGGCAAAGACAAACATAAATCTGAGATTCTCAAGACTGCAAGAAGACACAGGAAGACTTTGGGAAACTAGAAGCATAGTGCAAGCACAGTTTTAAGTCCCACAGCACAGATATCCAACAGCATTTTCTTTGAGCTTAAATGCCTAAATGTAGCTAACTCCTATTGTATCTATACAAGTTGAAAGTCACTACTGAATCACTAACAGAATTTTTTTTCCTGCAACTCCCTCCTTCAAACTGTAAAAATACCGCAGAAATGAAGAATGCTTATCCTTTCTCAACTGCTGCAACCTGACAGATCCAAGGATCTGTACAAGCACGGTTGAATTTAGCATTACGTGACAGCTCTGAAATACAGTCCCTTGTTATGGTGTGGAATATACTCTTCTTTAATTATTCTTTATGTTCTGGGACAGTGGCATTATCTGCATAACCATTAACTATTGTCTGGAATTAGAAATTGCTCTTACTCCTTTCCTCCTAATGCCATATTTCCAAAGCAACCGGAACAATCCGGATGGAGGAAATAGCCACAAATTCTCTTTAAGCTGTCCTTGTAACCAGCTCAAACCAACGTTCTCATCATCTGGGAGATGAGGGAGACTATGAAGCCCTTCCTCTGCAGTTTAGACTGTCTAGCACACTTTTGTTCCTGAGTTGCTCACGTATCTTCTACAACTCTGATATCCCTGCAGGAGACATTTCTATATGCCTTATAAAACATATTCGGCTTGATGGCTATTACCATGCTTCAAAGTCCTCAGTGGAAGACATATTATGGACAGATTCACAAGAATGAGAATCATCACCACCAACAGATTCCAACTTTAACTGCTATGAAACAAGAACATCATAGAGCAAATAAAAGACCTGTTGCCCTATAATGACGAGCTGGTTGCCTTGCAGAACATAGTTTACTGTTAAACTGGGAAGCTGAGGCATACCTTAAGTCTTCACATGTGAATACTGGCTGAGACAAATCTATAAACATCTGCACAATTTTTACTATAGAAATTATCTGTACAAGAGTGTCCTAAATGTAACATTAACTGTTTTGGAGCAAGAACAGTAAGCTTTGTCTCTCTGGTTTTGTGTATGTATTTTCTTTAAGTACATAATAAAATAGGCTTTTAAAGTTGCTTGTCCACATATCTTCAACCACGAGACTTTCTCTTATCAGCAATCTACTTGAAAAATTTAAAAGTTTCATCTGTCGTAACTGAGAAAGTCTCAGAGAGTATCCTTTCTGATGTACCAATATCAATCTTCAATATTTTAAAGTAATGGCATTGCTACTTCATCTTATTAACTTTTGAATTAATTTTGTGAAATTTTTCCAAGTTTGGACTTTCCTGTGCTCCTGAGGTGTGAATATGATTCTCACATCAACACCGTTCTACCCTTTGCCCTTGCTGATTTGGGCAGTAATGGATTACCCTGGTTTACATGACATTAGATGGAGTCAGTGCTGGGATTAACTTCACTCTTATGGAATGTGTGCTGTCTTAAGTGAAGTTATCAGTGGAATATGCTTTTTCTTCTTCATGTATTTTAAAAATAATCTTAGCAGTAGTCAAGATCAAAAGGGTATGCCTTTACCAACATTTGAGTTGCTGCCTGAAGGTCTTTTCTGTAGATCCCCTTTATACAAGGGGTACATTAGTGGTGGCTTAGAGCAATATTTATCACATTACTTGGACAAGACACAGCCTATTTACTTTTTCTTATGAGAACATGAAACTACTGCTTTTGTGTGTATATTCCTTCATCCCACATTGACCTTGACTAAGATATTTAGCTGTATCTAGAGCTTTCTAAACACAAAAAATCTCACAACTTGGAAAACAGACAACCATTAGTAGAAATGAAACAGAAGCTGACAGAACAGTCAAAAATTAATAGTTTTGATGAAGGAACTAGGAAGATGCTCAGTATAAAAGACTGAGGAATATTCTACATCCATAGCACATCTCTTTCTTGATACAGAATCCAGTATTAACTTTTTTCAGTTAGCTGTACAAGGTTGCACCCAAAACACTTGTAAGCACAGTGGCAAATTGATTTTTGCTTCACTTCATTGATTTTGTGTTCCAAAAATAATACCCATGTATGTACTTTCTTCATTAGTAAGAACTTGCAAATAATACTATATAAACTTTAAAACAGTCTTGAGAAGGTATATTCAGAAAAGATCTTGGCAGTGATGTAGACACGAGGGGAGTAAAATAAGAAAAGGTCTCCAGGTCAAAAAGGACTAGAAGCGATGCCAGACAGCGGCTTTAGTACCTGAGGATAAGAAACACCTTATGCCACTGAACAGGAACTCCTTAAAAAATTAAGAGGATGTACCAGGGAAGTCTAAAGGTGTTTCATCAAATTCTAGTTATCTGAAAGAATGGTAAATCACATAGAGCCAAAGAACATTTGTAGCATGTGAAAACGGGACAATGAGGGATTAAATAGAAAGGGGCTGCAATGTCCGGTAAACAGGAAGAACAACAAGTTCAGATACTCTCAATCTTCCAAAAGAAATACAATCCTCATGCAGTTTCTTGCAAGTGCATCTAGGATCCTCTCTCACTTCCTTCAAACAAATAGCTCAAACTTCTATTTCAAATCACTAAAGAAAATGCAACATGGCATGGCAGAAACATCAGTTCTTCCTTTTCCCTCCACAAATAAAAGCAATAATGTTGGGATTGTAAAAAAGTAAAATATTAGAAACTTGACCAGTGAAACTGCTTACCTTTGCAACAACACAAGTAAAAGGACAAGAAAATAAGCTCTTGGGACAATCTAGAAATAGCAGCAAGGTAAGGTTTTACAGAAACAATATAGTTCATATCAACTCTTATAATCTGAAGCTGTTTGCTTATCCTTTGGCTGCAGCAGATGACACGCAACTTCAGTATCTAGAAAAATTCTCTTTATGGTGAAGCTTTTGCAAGTTCCAGGAATCTGAAGAATAGCTATAAAAACAAAGAGACTTCTAAAACCTACCCATGATTAAAATGATATGCCAGAAGTTTAACAAAGGTAGAAAGCTAGATGAAACGTCACAGCAACTTACTTGGAAAGAAAGAATATGCAACTGGCAAACTTTTAATTCAAGACAAACTACAGAAGTGCACCTTTGCCTGGATTTACATGTAGTAAAGGATTAAGGGAGACTGGTAAAACAGCTGGTGACATTATGGGTCCTCCCAGCACTTGAACATATATGCAATCCTGGGAAAGTTTTTAAAATATATTTTTAATATACTTTCATATCATCGTCTTTAAATTTAGATTCTTTTTTTCAAAAAAGCTGAAGTCTTTGGCTTGCAGATGTTCCTCTAATCATAGAATAGTTTGGGTTGAAAGGAACCTTTAAAGGTCATCTAGTCCAACCCCCCTGCCGTGGGCAGGGACATCTTCAACTAGATCAGCTTCTTCAGAGCCCCGTCCAGCCTGACCTTGAATGGTTCCAGGGATGGGGCATCCACCACCTCTCTGGGCAACCTGTGCCAGTGCTTCACCACCCTCAGTGTAAAAAATTTCTTCCTTCTATCTAGTCTAAATCTACCCCCCTTTAGTTTAAAGCCATTCCCCCTTGTCCTGTCGCAACAGGCCCTGCTAAAAAGTCTGCCACCATCTTTTTTATAAGCCCCCTTGAAGTACTGAAAGGCTGCAATAAGGTCTCCCCAAAGCCTTCTCTTCTCAAGGCTGAACAACCCCAACTCTCTCAGCCTTTCTTCATAGGAGAGGGTTCCGTCCCCCTGATCATTTTTGTGACCCTAATGTTTCATGTCAAATAGTGAATAAAAGAAAAGTGGTGTTCTGTCTTTTTTCTCTTTATATTTTGTGAATTTTCCATATGCACTAAATACGCAGTATATTAAGAAATGGACATATATCCATACGGGGAAAAAAGTGGAGCTGATGAAAGGCCTCCTGATTAAGTTAAATCAGAACCTACAGTTTGAGATGAGTATTTGGTAAATGTAGTTAACCTAAAGAATTTGAAAATCTACTCTGTATTACTTATTCCACCCACATATCTATGTTAAACTAATTAAAAAAAATGTATATTGTCCATGTTTAAAATGGCTGTTTATCTACATTGTGCAGAGCTGCTCTGTGTTGGTGCATGGCCATTTCTGGAAAATGTGATAAATCACCACCTAGAGCTAGGCAACATAATTAATGGTCCACTGCCAAAATGTGGATCCTCTTGTAGGCATTTCTGCACTCCATGTGCCCAAGAGCAGTTTTTGAAAAGATGTCCTCTAATTCGGCTGATATCTTTCATCTCTTCCCTTGTAATTGAAAGCCGAAGGTAGCAATATAAGACTTACTAAGAATTAATTAATCATAAAATTGACAGACCTTAAGAAAAGAATGTGCCACAGTAAAAAGCATCATGGAGGGAAGCTATACAGGGACGCTTGACCACAAACTTAAAACAATACTGATGGAAACAGATCTCTGTGGTCAATGTATAAGATTAAATGCAAATCTGAAGAATTACACGAAGACCAGTAGAAGTTGACAGAACCTGAACACTGGTAGCTGAGTGCTTCCCGGTTTCTATCTTACTGTCCAAGGCAATTGCAGGGGAAATGAAAGAGGATTGCAACTACCTTCTTTTCTCTAGACCGTAGCACGGAAGCACAAAGCAGCAGAACGTGTGTGCTACTAGAAGTCCAGCTGTGTATGCCCACTTGAAGAAGAACTGATATTCCCCCTGTACAGGGTCATATTATTACACAAGCACATACATTATGTTCATGATGTCTGTTATCTATAATGGGAGCTTAATGTCATTATACCAAAAACTTGGTGTGCTCTGCTCTGAAAATATCATCCTGAAAGAAGGCAAATTGCTGGCTTTCATAGCAACCTAATAGGGTCATCAAGACAGCATACAATAACACAATTTTGATCTTTGATTCAAACCTCATGCCAAGTGGAGCTGATTTTTTTCCATTTAATTTTAATTTTCATGTAACTGAAAGGAGCTGACATTTGGCTGTCTAGAGGGCAAAGAAATTGGCAGGACACTTACATGATCTCACTAACGGTATGTGCACGGTAATAACATTATACCGTTTATCTGAGGAAGATTATCCTATTTATCCATAACTCAAAGCATATTGGTGCATAATTCAATTTTAAAAGCAATTTTTAAAGTTATAGCAATAATGAAATATAATTCAATATTTCTGAACAAATAGGAAGAATCGGGAGATATTTATTTCCCTTGACTCACAACACTATTCTGATTAACAAGCAGATTAAAATAAAAAAATAATGACAGATCCAATTTGTAATACAAAAAAGAAACTGATATTAACAAAATTAAAATTGAGCAAAAATCAAAATAGGTATGCAAGGAGCAAATGAATTTATAAAGATGAATTACACTAGACAGGAGAGAATGTAACCACCTGACTGTGCATTTTAGAAAGTAAAAATTCTCAGAGTTAAGGATCAGTGTAATCACGAGGTATGGCCTATTTTTGGGGCACAGTCACACAGCTGCAGCACTCAGCCCTCCTTTGAAGGGCAGTTCCATGATCTCACACAGTCAAACTGGACTACCCACTTCAACCCCCTCAAAGCAGAACAAGAGAAAATAGATCCTTTCTCTCTACCCTGTGGATCTTACTAGAAGAAGCACAGCCATCTGCCATCACAGACACAGGAGAGGATAGCCAGATTGGAGATTTTAGTTCAATGATTCCACTGAATCCTGGCAATTTCAGACCAGGTCTTTCCTCACGTGTTTCAGTTTGAACTCAAATGAAGTCTTTACTTAAAGACTGATGGATGAAATCATAGGAAGACAGAATAAAAACTCTGCATGCTTGCAAACCAGAACTGATAAATTTGGCTATAGCTTATGTCATGGAAAAACTTTACAGGTAAGTGGTTAAAATGTTTGCACAAGTAGTTTTAAAACTAAATATGTGCTCAAGCTGTGGAATTTACCACTCCTATTGATTTTATAGAGCTCCTGACACTTATTTTGTGCTCATTTTTAATAAACCTAAGTTTGAAAACATTCAGTTTACAGTAATGTTTCCTTTTGTTAATGAAAGTAGAAAACACTCATTACCCACCTGAAGAACATCTCCAAGGTCAGCAGTGCTAATATCTGGGTCTTCAGTGGTATTAAAAGGAACAGGGTTAATTCTTACAAGAGTGAGCACTCTGGGTTCTGGATATCTCCACAACATCATTCCCGGACTATCCTCAGTTTCATTGTAAAACACAACTTCATAGGCACTGGGCAGTTTTTGTGCTTCTGTCAAATGAAAGAAAACTATAATCTGTTATATAATTTCTAGAAAGAAACATGCTGGTTTATGAGACCAAAGTAGTTAAAAATAAACCCCTCAGGATCAAAAGAAGAGAAAATAAAAAAGCAATTTCCCTGACTTTTAAAAGAATACAGCTTAATGGAAAGAAATCAAAAAAGTATTTTTTTGTCATTCTAGCAGATGTCTTTTCAATTGCTTTTCCAAAAAAAGTAAAGTATTCATTATGAGAGGCAAGTAATCTTTAATAGGTTACTACTGTAGTTACTTTATAATTAAAAAAAAAAAGAAGAGAGCAATAATATTCTTCTTACCTGCATCTTGTATATACTGGAACAGGCCTGTTCTCAGATCATCTGAGGTGTGCTCGGTTTTTGAGGCCTGATTCCTTCCCATAGAAAAAAAAGTGGGGTGTGTACGTTCAGATAGCAATGTCTCTGCACTGCCCTTTTTAGTGAGGTACTGCCACAGAAGCTCCTGGAGAAGAACTAAACAGTTCAAATGCTCTTGACCCCAGAAAACCTTTTAAAAAAAAAAAAAAAAAGAGAAAAAGACAAAACAATTACATACAAATATTTAGTCATTTTTGAAGGAAAAAACCTCCCCAAAACAATAGGAACTTTACACGCCTTTCAGCCTGCTCTACTTCTACCTTAATTGCTTGCCAGTATCCTTAATGTGAAAATAAAGAACAGGAAAAACAAGAATTCTCTACAAAACCATTTCGCAAATTTGTTCTTTTCATCATTCAAAGGAAAGCATTAATTCTTACCACTTACAATTGATACTGATGCTGCCTGGAAGAGCACACAACTTAAAAGTGATATGCAAGAACTTACAGCTGAGTGCAGTACATAATGCTAGGACTAGTCACAGGTTTTGCAGTTTAAGATATGACAAAAAAAAACCCTTAAAGATGCAAAGTTTAAACTGTTCAAAGAGCATGTTGCTCCAAAAGTGGAATTCTGGAATGAATTAAAAACTGAGTAAGTGACACAGCAAAGAAGATGACTAGAAAGACATACGAAAGACCATCTCAAGCACAAATATTGAGTATATACAGCATATGAATTGGATGTTCTCAGAGTGAGGCTTAAAAGTGTAAAGTTTTTTGAAGTTTAAAACAGAAATTTAGAAAAATATCTAAGAAAAACTGGCATTCAAAGTCCCGAAGATTCATATACTTTATAGCAAAATAAAAGGCAAGTAGGCGTTCCCCTCTCCTAGCTTTGACAAGCAGCGCTGCTTTTCTCAAATCAAACTCCTGTTTGAGAGAATCACGTTCACGGGGACAAGTCCTTTAGTCTTCATGTGCAGAAGTGGGCCCAGAAGCAACAGGGAAGATAAGGAAGCAACTAGCAATTAATAAAGAAATAAGACTTAGAACCAGTGTGGGATGAAATCAAAATCACCAGACAGTAACCTAAAAGTCCATGGTAAGGGTAGGAGTAAAGTAAACAAGTCAGGTGTGCACATAAAGAGTAGTGCAAATTTTTTCACTGGGGAATACCAGTTTTCAAATATGAAAAAAAATCAGAAGATGCCTAAAGGGAGTGTAGTACAGCTGTCAAGGATGAAGCTTTTCCTTTCCTTGCATCTACATGTAAGCCCATGGAATAAACCAAGACTGTCTTGAAACATAGCTACAACCAGTCCTGAGCTAAATAGTCCTGGGCTACCCAGGTCATCCCCCTAATTCAGTGCATCTCTACTGCAGTTTCTAGAGTACCGCTGGGCCCAGGGTCCCAACACTTGGTCTAGCACCACCTCAAAGGAGCTCTGTGTCACCTCAGCTGATCCCAGAGGCCTCAGTCCCCCATTGATGGAGGAGGGAGGAATGCTTTTTCCCACCCACTTTTATTCATTTTATTTTTAGGCAGCTGGAGCTCCAGAGCACAGAACTCCTACTACAATATTCACAGATGAGGCACCAATTTCACATAAGCTCTCTAGGCTCTGCTGCAATAGAAATTAACAGTGGTAGAAGATGAGGTCATGTTTAGAGTTGGTAAAATCATTAGCCGTAAATAAATTAATTTAAAACAGAACTGCTAGTGCTTTTGTCAGCATTCTCAAATCTATTCTGCCAGACCAAATACTTAATTGTTTTCTGCAAAAGCTAATTAGCCCAGTGTATACTCTAATAATAAATGGCTTTCTCAGATTTATAGATATTTTTCTGGCCCTTGTCAAAACCCCAAAATTTTGGGGGAAAAAACCCCCAACTTTTTATTATTGACAACATGTAGAGGTAGTCAGCCACGTACCTGTGAATAACAAATAAAAAAGAAGCAGAGAAACAAACTGACTTTATTTATTCATTAAGATATAATTTTTTAAAATTTGTATTATTCAGTTAGCCCTATTCCCAGTGCTGTGGTTTTAAGAACTTCTAATGCCGATTCTGGGAAAAGACCTAATGACACGACTAAATGTCAAAATTTCCTTTTTGTGTTTTATATGCTTGATTTATACATTTATTTTAAAACATTTGGTGTGTATAGATACTACAATAAAAATAATTAAAACAAGACATATCTTAAAGCCCACTTGTTTAAGCCCCACAGAATCTATTTTTCATTCCAAGAACTCCCATGCTTCTTGGACTGGTTTCAAGTTGTGGGCACTTCCAAAAAGGAGAGGATAGCATGGAAAAATGAGTATTAATTGCTACAAGCAGTTTATAATTACTCCCCTGAGAAACTGGTGTAAGTTTAAAAAGAAAGGATATGTATTTCTTAAAGCTACCCCTAGGCATTACAGACACATAGCTCACGGACAGACAAACACACATACATCAGAACAGGGTCCTAGATATTAAGTGTTAGTAATTTGATCCAGTAGTTTTAAGGGAACACACACACACACACAGCTACAATACATGGCTTAAGCAGTATTTAAAAAAACCCAAAACACTGTACACAATTTTTCAATCAACAGTTTTACACGAAAGAGTAAGATACTTATTTTAAAAGATAAAATAAAACCCACCCAAAACAAACAAGCAAAAAACCCCAACCCAACGAACTGTTGTAGGCTGCAAAGCTTTACAGGCTTTCATGCAATTTATTTATGAAATCTCAATCATCCAAAGCCAGTCCAGCTCAATAGCAGAACCATAACCTTCTTATACAGACCTGCAGCAGTCCTCCTCTCAAATCGATGTATATTTTTGGAATAGATTGCTCTGGGCCAGGATCACCACTGTGCTTACACCACTTGGATTCCACATTAACAGAGCAGCAAAAAGGGCCCATCAGAGATCTGGCTCTTTCTTTGAGACTTGTTTTAAGTAGGAAATCTTTTATGTCAAGGACAAAAGATGATCCATGGATTCCTAAAAAGAGAGAGAGACAACTAATCCCGCTGGTAGTTATTCTCCCAACATTTATGTGCTTATTTCCTGAATTCACTTTACTATGAGCCTGGGAATCTGCCCGCAAGCAATTACTCACACAAGTAGTCCCGCTGACTTTAATGGAAATACTTGTGTGGACAATCGCTCTCCTCTCCAAGCAAGAGCATCACAGTAGTGCCACAAGACTTGTGTTGTGGTTTTTTTTTTTTTTTTTTAGCTTGCTCTTCCAACACTATTGAGCACGCTTTATACAGTGTTGCAGTTACGGAGCAGGTATGTCTCATGCACATTCCTTACAAAGAACTATTTGCCAAAACATTATGACTTTTTACATGTGTGAGTATTTTAAGGTTTATGAGAAGAGACATTTTTCATTAAACTATGAAATTTTTTTCAAAAGAGTATATTAAGAACAAGAACAGCTGCTTCACTTGATTATATTTTAAACTGATAGGAAATAGCTATATTGAAGGATTCTCTCTGCTTTTGTTCAGGTTAGTTATTATAAAATATTGCCTTGCTAGACATTGGAGTGCTTAGCAGGAGAATAAGGGTAATGTTTGAATTCAAATAATTCAAAACAATTACTGTAACTCAAAATATATAACATGTGTTTACCTAAAATACAGTTTAATCTAAACTTTTCACATCATAACCATTTGCACTTTACATAGCTTTATGAAACATAAAAATTATAATGGCAGGTTAGATTTATGACAGAACTTATGTACTCTCATTAAAGACAAACATTTGTAGGGAAGAAACACTATCTAGAAATGTCACCTCTCTTGTGAATTTAACTTACTGCAAATCACTTTAATAAAACAAACCATACTTAATATCTCTGTATTTCTTTTGTATATTTACATGAAAAGTACTATATCTGAGGCTGGGTTAACTTTTTTCTCTTCTGGTGCCCATACTTGGACTCAACTATTGAATGTCACCATACTTTATAACGCCCACAGCTTGTTTTTCTAATGAAACTGGATATTTACCAAAGCAAAAGATTAAAAACCACCTAAGGCTTACATACAGATGTTTCAAAGTACAGTTCCATTTTATATTTTCATACCTTTGCTGGTAGAAAAATCCCACAAAAATACAAGTCACTGTTTTGAATACATGCAGTAAAACTTCTCCTAGGAATCTCTTTTAGAATCCAGAAGGAAGTCTGTCTGCATCCTGGGAGTTACGATTTCATAATACCAAGAAATATTTTATACAATGGAAGGAAATATATTGGATTTTTTTTTTTTTTAAATCCAGCATCCACTAGGAAGGTGGTCCAGCAGTCCCCATAGCAATAATGGCATTGAACTGCATTCAACCCGAGTAGGAAGCACAAACAAGACACTCTCCCTTGAGCAGTTTGGAGTTTAGTAAGAATGATCAAGGGCTCGAGTGAACCTTTGCTCCACGCCAATCAACAGGACTGTTGTCACCGATTGGGAAAGGGGTTTTAGCTCTGGGTTATTTAGGCTGGCTTCTGAACCCCTGAGTCTGGTCTCATGTGTAACAGAGAAACTGTTATAGAAACTGTTCAGTGTTTTTTTGACACTGAACTTCAGTGATAATCAAGAAAACTAACATCAACATACCCTGACGCCTCTCCTTTTGGTACTGGTTCAGACTTGATTCTGTAAACTGTGGAATGAAGCAACTTCTCATACAGTCTTAAACCAAGAAAAAGAGGTACTTTTACGGGAAGGGCTCACCCTCACCCTGCTATGCTCAGTCTAGTTATTTTAAGAGGCACTAAAATATTTGGAAATTAAATTTTTTTTTATACTCTACATGGAACTTCGATTTTAAAGAGGAGAAATTCTCAGTAATTACTTCACAATTCTGTAATATACAGAAATGTTCTATAGTTCTATTGGAATATGTGCCGAGTTGCAGAAATAACAAAAGGGAAAAAGGAATGCCAGAATACAAGTGGTTTTATTTATGTTTTCTTTCACTGGGATTACACTTGGAAAGATTATGCTTTGCAGTCTTTCTCTGTTGTCATTTTAGTTCCACGAAGTACAAAGAAAACACAATATCCAATGGCTTAGAAACAGAACTGAGCATTCAGCGCATAATACTGCTGATTCAAAATCAGCAGTGCCTTTCTCAAACGCTATGTAAACAGTAAGAAATGAAGACACAATTAAGAATAAGGAAGTGTTGGTAAATTTTAAATAAATGAAATATTACAAGACACATCCATGGATTGTGTCCTGCAAATACCAGGAAAAGCTCAGGGACTCAATGAGAGAGTTTTTTTTTTCTTGCTGTGACCCAGGTAGCTCTTGTATAGGCAAGAATCACACCCTTGTCCTTCCTAGCAGTTATATCTACATGCTCTTTTGGGATGAAGTGACTCTTAGTATAAAAACCACTGTGCTCCTAATAAAAAAAATGCAGAGAGCATTCAGAGAAACTTGCACAAAGTGACATCTTGAGGAAGCTTAAAGAAAACAAATGAAGAAAAACAAGTATGTACAAACCCTAAAAAGCAATAGTAAATAAAGAGATCTCTGGGCCTGGGGGAAGCTTCAATGGGGTACCATCACTATGGAAATCCTAAAAGGATGACATTAGAAAAGAAATAATCTCTCTTCTTAAGGGAAGGGAGTGAAGAAATACCAGTATGCACTAGAAGGGAACTTATTTTAAGATCGCTAAATGCCATACTAACATTCAAAGTATATGCCTAGTTAGTGAAGTTGCTTTCTAAAGCAACTAAAGCAATCATCTCAGAAAGGTAAAGATGCAAAACAATTCTCCTCCATTTTTTTCCCTCCCACACCCTATTTTCAGTCAGTCCTTTCATGCATCTCTCACAAACTTCTATTGTAGAATTCCAACTTCAGTTTAAACAGATTAAATCAAAGTCTCCATTTGAAGTGAACTTGAGATGGCACCATACAGAAGTAATATATCTTCATAAACGATCGTTGTGATATGTAGAAGTTAACTTGTTCTGTTTGGGTTATTGCTCATGAACACCAACACACTTTTCAGTACGTGCAATAATTTACTTCTAGAAACAAATAGTTTCATGACTTTTAAAATACTCCTCCAAGAGACAAATAAATACGAAGCACTTGCTTTGGACAGTGTTTAAAAAATGCTGCCAGTCCTCCGTTGTCAGACTCCACCCAGACCCATAATAGCACTGCAATTTGCTGCCACGCTAACTGAGCAAAATACAACTTACACCAGGTTTCTGCATGCCATTGGAAGGATTACCTTTACGATGACATATGCTCAAAGGGAATATCCAGGTATTTTTAAACTTAGGAGGGTTTGAAAAAAAGCTAAGCACTTGCTTGGTAATGTCAAGAAGTTAACTTGCTCAGAAATTAAAGATGGAGATCATTCCAACAGAATAGTGAAGAAAAGTTACTAAAAGACAACATTTGCTTTGATATTCTACCATCTTTTTTTTAGTCAGTAGAGACTTGATTTATGCTAACGTTTACAAAGACATCTCATAGAATCTGAGTACCCTAATATAGTTATAAATATATTAGAGTTTATATATAACTATAATATAGTTATATTAGCGTTTACCAATAATAGGAGGCTCCATGTTTGTTAAACTGCCCTGTGTGTATAAATCCATTTGTGTGTATAGAAAAAAAAGAGCTGGCCCATTTTAATAGATGCAACAAATACATTAAAACAATCCTCGCCTTACAGTAACAAGCACTTAGTGTTTAGGCAAACAGGTGTTAAGGAAGAGTTCTGTTATTTTTCCTGGTTCACAGACAAAGGGAGAGACAATGTTTTGACATTAACTATGGACTTTCTGTTTCCAAAAACATCTTAAAATACTGATATTTGAATTAACTCCAAATGAAACAAGTAGAAATGTAGCAGGAGTTTTTTCCCTTCTATTATGCTCTGTGCATTTGCTCTTCCTTGGATAGCTGCAAATCCTGTTTGGTTCACTGCACTGTCACCTAATACAACATAGAGCACGATTTTAATTGGCAAACTTCTACATGGGAAAAGAGTTTTAAGAAAATGGAAACACATGTATTACAATAAATATAGCAAATGGCACTGGACTATACTCGAGCTATCTTTTGTAAAGCCTCTTGGAAGCTAGTAGCTTTGCTACAAACTGTAGCGCTAGGAAGAAAATTGCTTTTCTGAGTCTGGGGCAGGCCAGAAGCAAGACTGTCCCAGAGCACAGAGCCTACCACGCTGGTTCGGACTGGGCAAGATCCACATGAGTGATGCGGTCTGCACTGACAGCAGCAGCTGGCAGATCGCATTCCCACCCAAAGGACCGTGGTGCACTCTGAAGGAAATAGTCCAGGCTCTCCCATGGTCCCTCCGTGCCTGGGCGGCAGAGATACAATCTGGCTGCTGAAGGTTAATTAGCGAGTGGTTTTCCTTACTACCTACTGCTTTAATGTCACACATTACTAAGGTGATAATCTGTGATACTTGCTTCTGAGCATTCACTCCTCATATTTGTAACTTCAGGAGCTAGTTTAAAGTTGCCAAAGATACTAAGACAGCTTTGAATATGTAAATATGTTATTATATTTAATATATCGATACAATTATCTACATGATTTTTTTCCTCTTAAGAAAACTTCAGATACATCATGTAATGAGTAGTTATACTACAGTTATACTGCTCTGTTGACAGGTATCCTCTACAAAGCAGCTTCTGAGAAGAAAGGGTAACAAAGCTATGAAAATAATTACAGGGGAAATACTGCAGTTAATTTAAGAGTCAGCCAATTTATTCAAGTCTGGAAACAGCAGTAGCAAACAAATGGTGAGATGTAGTAAAGGACAATTTTCCAGGAGAGATTTAGTTAAAAATCCACTGACCACACTGGATTTCTCATTAGTGTCGAGCTGAATCTTATGATAATTCATTCTCCCCACGAGAACAATATTTACACATTACCAATTAGCTATTCTTTAGTGAAAGAGAGTTTTTCAGCATTACATGGGGACACATGTGGGCTCTGTAAAAACATGAGATGTGTAACACACGGTAAACAGAAAGTAATGATCTTAAACAGGCCAAACCCTTGAATTCGTCACTAATAAATGTCCCCATGCATTCAGCAGTCCTGGCTGCTGGGAGCCTGTTTTCTTCAAATACTTCAAACACTAAAATCCAGGAACATTTATTATTTTAATCCACTACAGGCAGTGCTTGATTTAACTTTATTGGTTGTGGTGGTGGTAGTGGTTATAGTGGGGGTAAAGCTATGTTCTTTTACACATCATTTCAAAAGGGCTTAATTATATTTTATAGCTCAGGCCAGGAATCTTGCTTGTTTTGTGTCTAACAAGGTTCAAATGGAGTTCAGGTCAGTGATGAATCAGAAGAGAAGTCAAAGATGGTTATCTATTTGAAATGAGCTCACCTCCCTTAAAGAATAACTGGGCAGGTACATCACGTTCATTACACTACTGAATACTAAATAGCTGAAAATTCTCAATTCACTTGTTGATTTGGTAATTTTGGATTTTGTGATGCCTGATCAGAGAGGGCATACTAAAGTTAAGATCTAAAGGGGTTTTCGTTTTTGGTCAAGGCCATCTTTGGTATACAATAATTTAGAATATATTTGTAAAGCTCTATATTGCCCTATCTTATTCTAATTAAGTGGACAAAAATGCATAATGGAAAACAACAAAAATAGTGTTCATTTTGCATCCGTGAGTCCAGCTGTCAAAATTGACTGAGTGCTATACCGACATCAGTAATACTTGGTTCTTGTATCATAAACATTTTATTTTTAGATATCAGCAGTTTTCAGAAAAGTGACTAAACAGTCTTACTCCAGCTTTACAGATGGGCATGGAGAGGTTCTTCAATTTAAAAAAACCTATGTATTTTCACGTCTTAATTTTAGGTGGTTGGTTGAAAACTTTTGTTTATTTTCAGGAGATAGCTGGTACCTACAACTGTCACTGCTTTATAAAGTTGTAGATACTTAGCACTACTAACAAATCAAACATTGAATGGTTGTACAGTAAACGAAGTGTTACAAAATAGTGGATGCCACTCAAAATGTAGCCCTATATAATTGCCACAAGGTTGAATTAGAATTACAGCTTTGGTGTCTTGCTCCTCTGCTCTGCACTTGATTCACTTGATTTCAACTGCTTTAATAAACTAAATAGTCCATGAACTAGAGGGTAACTTTTCTTCAGAAGTAAACCATCCTGAAGATAGTGCCTGGCAGCACCTGAGCTGTTTGAGCCTCTATAACCCAGTGAATTATGCTTGTGGAAGTCCAAGGCTTGACAGATATACCCAGGCCACACAAACTGAACAGGTTTCCCTGCACTCTTGGGATGTGGTTCCCCAGGATTTAGGCCAGTCCAGGTCCAGGCTCCTATGTCCCAATCTTCTCCTCCCTTCGGTCCTTCCTCCCTCTCCCTCCTTTATATACTTCTCTGAATTCTCTTTTGTGCCAGCATGGTCATTAACATGGACCTGTCCAGTGAGCCAGCTGAAGGAGACGATCGTGCTGGAAACTTTTCTCTCCTGTTGGGTTAGTTTTCAGACAGATCAGTGCCCTGACTCAACTCAGTGAACAGCTGCCCGAGTAACAGAGTTAGCACAAGGCAGAGGGTGGAAATATGTGGCCACAGTAACCTAAACTTCCTATGGAATTGCACCTTTTGTTTGGGCAGCAAGTTGGTGATCTCATCCCATAAAAAATATTCTTGTCATAGAAAAAGAAGAAACGTGTTGCCAGTATGTCAACAATTTAAACAACTTAAGGAACTGGTCCTTAACACCAGGTAATAATACCTAATCTCTGTGTTCTGTACCTCACACTGCAAAACGTAGATTGAACTGGAGGAATTAGAATCACAGAATCATTAAGGTTGGAAAGGACCTCTAAGATCATTACACAGAAAGCATAAAATGTACAAAGAAAACGTTCAGCTTTCACTGTTATCTGTATTTCCTCATGAATGTAAATATTCTATAGAATTGACTACCATGAAAATGCTGTATCACCTACTACTGCCACATATAGCACTGGGATCCACATAACAAAAGAAATTCCAGTCTCAAAAAAATATGCAATTACTTTCACAATAAAAGCTGAAGAGATAACAAAAACAACCGTATTTGTTCTGAATAGAATTTCATTTGGAGTCTACTTTTTAAAGGCAAGTTATTTAAACTGTAAATGCAGTTCTACAAAATTAGTGCACACTGTCTTGAATCAACAACTTACAACTAACTTTTTTTTTCTTTTTTCTTTCTTTTCCCCTGAGTTAACGTGCTAGTTCATCAGTAGCAATTCTGAACCCTGTTACAAAGTACCAGTAGGGAATCTGACCAGGATTAATAGTGGTACTCAGTTCTGGGATTAGGTGGTGTCTTGTTTCATGGATTTTAGGCCATCTGTTCTTCCCTCCTACATTATACTCGTGCAGAACTATAAACGCACCTCCACCTCAGGGACTATAGAAAGGAATTAGAATTCTTCTGCTTTTCATTATCACAAGATTCAGTAACTCATTTCATTGTCAGGATAATCCCCTTTTACTCTTTCTTTTGCGCTTGCAGGGTATGCCAAAATGACAAATAAAATCCCAGATGTTAGAGACCTGATGAGGTCTCCACCTTTTCTTGAGTGTTGGGTTTAAGCTACTTGGGACACAGTGTCAAATCTGACAGGACCCTGATGCCCACACCCAATATTCATTAAGGTTTGTTAGTGATTTGTATAGCTGTCTACAAGCTCCACTTCCACCTCAATCCTCAGTGGCCATTTAAATATTTAGTTTGTCCTCTGGCTTTTACTGACAAAGAATTAATTTCCTATTGTTCAAGTGTTGGAAAGAGTTTATATTTCTTTCTAAAAGTAACAAAGGTCTTCTGGGTGTTGTAAATGGCTTGTTACTGCTGCATATTATTTTAGGTAGTCATATCTAATTTAATGTTTTATTTCCCCATGGGCTAACTTGCATATCTGCAGCATCCAAACACTATGACAACGCCTTAGCAGAGTTTTCTCGAGAGAGTCAGTTAACTCCAAAATGAAGTTTGGTCTTTGCTCTACACCAATTAATAGCTGCATTTAATTTTTAATATTTCTATAAAGTATCTCAAGTATGTACTTTCTTTCAGGTTTAGTAAAAATACTGGCGATTATCATACATTCAACTAGTGTTTATTTTTTTCCCTTATTTATATGCTAAAGTAATCATCTCTGCATATGGGACAAAGGGCTAGAGAATTCTGTCTATGATCTTTGGAATATTTTATGTCCGTAACTCTCTCAGTTCAGACACTGAACAGCAAGACTTCCCTCCTGTGTCCAGCCAGAGCAAAATAAGGCTCCACCAAGAGGCTACAGGCTTCTTGCTGTCTTTCACTCTGGGGAGAGTACAGCCCTCAACTTCTCTCATTTATCTGCTCTTTTGGCAGGTAGGTAGTGCTAATTTCAACACCAAACCTAAATTAACTGAAAGCCATATGTTTAGAATTGCATTCTATTTCCTAGTATTGCTAAAAATTATTTCAACTTTAATGGCATGTGACTGTTCTGGAGTGAGCTGCATACCTCAAGTGTAATACCAAGCAATCTCAAATCTGACTGGATACATGGCACTCGAGAGCTCTAGCCACTTTGTAGATGATGCCACATGCTTCAGAGGCCAAAAATCACTGAACCAGGTCTAACGATAGTTCTTGAACTTGGGGTTTTTGTCAACAGTACAAATAAGCTGCCAAAAACGAGCTAAATGTTTGTTACTTGCTTGTATGAAATGGGTACAAGTTTTAACTTGCAACCCTAAGCCACAAAATATAAAATGACTACAGATAATTATTTTATTTAACATCAGTATGACTTAAACTCCTGCCCTTAAGGGTATCAGAAAAACTGTAGTGGTAGACTCTTTTGAAGTAAAATTAATAATATCTTTTTTTGGAAAAGAGATTTTGGTTTGGTTTGTTTTTTTGCCAATACACTGCATCACATTACTAAAACCAAAATATTCGGGATTTCACCATAAGTACAGAGGGGAACATAAGTATTCTAGCAGAAATAGTAACTATGTTGTTATAAGTAACTGTTGTATTAAAACATGAAAAATGTCCAAAAAATGCAGTCCCTTGACAGACTAAAGGTTTGGGGTTGTATAACAGTGCAGAAGGATATGTAGAAATGGAGGTGTTTTAATTTGATCCAACTGCAATGTGAGTGTTACAATTTATTTTATCAGAAGTGAAATAATTCAACTAATTAGACCCTCTGTTTTTCAGAAGCTACATCTTTTTACTTCCGTTAGAAATTAAGAAGAAAAATTAAAACAGAAGGCCTTTAGCTTCCATGATTAAACCAGGAAAGTCTAGAGGGAAAACTGATAATTTTAAAAAAAGTTATATGGCAAGCTTCTTTCTTAATTTCAGCTAAAAAAATCAAAGCATTACACAAGGTCACGCACTTTTGTTTTCCCCCTATAAGGGAGGAAAAATGCTGACAATACATTCTTGCGAGGTTTTTTTGCTAAATAATTCCTAGCAAATAGGATTCCTTACAAACCAACTTTGTCTCCTACATTAAAACTCATCTGGAAAAGGGGTCATTTACACTGTTTATAAAACACTGCCACATAAAATGTGTAAAACCCCCCATATTTCACTAAAAATAGCTTGCGTAAGTAAGGGATTAGAGTAGTTTCTACTGCTATAATTGTTCCTTTGTAGTTTTTTCCATGATGTTTTTGAACAGTGTTTTTAACTATGTTCATTAAAGTCAGCACATCAAAAAGGATCAAAGAGAAAGCTAGTGAGAACCAAAGAAACCCCAAGCGTATTGTGTTGTCTCACTGGGGAGTTATGCAGATTCAAGTAAACAAGTGCAAATTGTTGAGGTTTTAATGAAAATTTTCTACAATTATTGTATCTGAAGTCATTCTATATAATAACATCTGTACAGCAGATGGCCATACTGTACAAAAGGCAAGCAATGCTCCTTTTTCTTCCTCTGTTTTAACAGTACATCTGAGATGACTACTTTTGTCATTGTGCTTAGTTTGGTTCAGCAAATAATTCGTAAAATGCAGCTGCTGCAGATGGTCACAATAGTTATTTAACTGTAAAATCAAAGACACAATGAAGTATTTGCGTATTAGTTTCATTCTATAAAAAAAATAAATCTGACATTAACCCTGTTCAGCTCAAAAGGTATATCTATAAAACCTTTTGTAAAAAGAAAAGTAGTGAAGAACTGATATATTTAAATACTCCTTGCTCCCAAGGCACAGCTACTACACTTTTTTTTAATTGAGTTAGCTTGCGTAATTTGTTTGCAATAATAAAACAAATCTAGTTAGTAACTGTGATAGTCTTCTAAAGTATTTTTAAGACGAGATTATAATCCCGTTTCCCCCACACTGAGTAATTTATCTTCTTTCCCGAAGTTATAATTTCCACTTTGGTTTCTATCAGCACTTGAATTTCAAGTTAATAATTTTAAATAAAAATCCAAACCATTTATTAAAAGAATTCTTGACAGTTTCAATCAGTTTTCTGAAAGTGTCTTTCGCACTTCTTGAAACTTAAAACAATTTATTGCACCGTCACAATAGCATGCAAAACCTCATGCACATATATTTTTCTTTTTATAAAGCAAAGATAAGGCAAATTTAACTGGAAAAAATGTGGAAAGAGTCTGTTGATGTCTATTTATTATCTGGTTATAAAACTTCTTCATATAGAATAACTAATTTCCATTTTCATTAGATTCAGCGTCAGTATTGCTTTACTCAACAATGCTTGCCAGACTACAAACATACTGAAGATTCATGTATAGCTTGTGACATGAAAAATAAAGATTGGCTTCCTCAGACTGCCAGAAGAATTAAGAAACAGAACTTCGTAGCAGAACGTTGCTGAGGCTTAACAGGCAAGGCAAGGTACGTCCTCCTTCTGGGAGGATGAAAAACTCCAGGGTAAGTGATACACACTGCTGAGTTTGCCAAATTGCTTCATAGTACAGTGACGGAACGGGCTCGGCTTTGATATATCGAAGCTTGCCGTGGACACCATAATGTACCATGGGACAGATAATGTATAAATGATAGAGGTGAAGTGATGGAAGGAAAGAGGATTGTTACACAGAAAGAAAACTAGAACTATTTAAAGGACATTAGAAAGGCCTTTTACTCAGTTGCAGTGGTTTCTATGCTAGGGTTGCGATCTGACTGGAAAAGCGTGGGAACGCAGGCACTGTTCCTGCCTGTACTGCTGTTTATTTATGGATAAATCAAGAGTTTCAGGCTCCAGCACTTTCACAGGCTTTCATGTCTTATGAACCTTAAATTTTTCATTTTTAACTTTTAAAACAATAAAGAAGCACTGAAACTTGCTGGCCTGAGGAGAAATATTTCTGATGAAAAAGAAAGAAATCGCCACCTCGCTTGGCCTACAACTTGTTCCTCTCAGCTACAGACCATTTTACCTCGCAAGCTACTCTGCCAACTACCTATAGCTCATCTCCATATCATGTAAATGTACCATCTTATTAATTTTATTAGAAGACTAATAAAACAATTTACAAAGACACTCAAAATGTCTTAATTTTAAATGAGTCTCTGGTATCCTGTTAATTGTACCCAAGGTGTAAAGGTTCCTTGCAATTCTGCAGTAATTAGGCTGGAGCACCCGTTTTCCCTGGGTGACTCTCAGCTGTGCAGAGGGAGCATATAAAAATTTAAAACTTCATAAGCCTGGAGGAGTATAATGGTATGACCCAATATTTACACAGTAGCATACGTCAGGGCTCTGAACAATTATTTTTGTATTTTTTTAAGATATAGGGTCCTAACAAGAACATGTAGTTACAGAGTGAAAACTCAAAATTTTGCCCTTTGTCGTTCTTGTAACCACTATTCCAGCCAGAATTCCATCAATAAATTAGTAATTACAAGCTAGGGGATATTAACTACAAAATTAAGCACTCTTGGGTGCTGCCTCACTGAAAGGAAAACTCAGGTGATGGAGTCTATCAGGGATTTGCTATTTTCTGTTGTGGCTTTATGATGTTAGCTAGAGGAGTTCCCCTCAATGCCCCACACTTTAAAATGGTTACTAGACCACCACCTTGAACAAATCAGTAGCACTTCCAACTTTCAAAAACTCTTACCTGCAGTTTTATGTCCACTTTTAATATTCAGACTCCCACTGAGGTTTGATAAAGAGACTAACAAACAAGGTTTACTGGGATGTGGGATGGTTTCCATCGAAACAACCATTTGAACAGTGTGAATGGAAATTTTCTGGAAGCAGGAAAGGGCTCGCCACAAATTTTCTTGTACTGAAGCCCTTTGCACAGCGTTGATGTGTGCTGCAGGTAGAAAATCCTTTGTACTGGGGTGTTTGGTTATTGAAGTGACATCCTCATCTGGAATAACGCCAGCTGACGGAGCAGCCTCCTTCCTGGGCTCATCATCATTTGTGGTTATGATTTTCTTCAAAAACTGGTTTATTTGATCGAGTCTGACAAAACTGAGATTTGCTTTCAAAGGTTTTGATATGTCCACATTTATGTCAGCTGTAGGAGAGAATCAGAGAAAGAAATATGAGAAGCTATAGTGCAATTATTCAAGCAATGTAAAAGTATTAGGCATTTAGTGGAGATAACATTATTTCTACCATGTTTCATTAAAAGGATTGAATCAATGGTAAAACATAATGAAACAATATTTTTAGGAATAAATCTGAATTAAAACATCATGACAAGTACTATAAGCAATCTTCACTATATACGGCTTTAAAGGAAGAAACATGTCACAATGTCAATCTTATTTCCTTGTTTCTTCCCAGGGATCACCACAGCTATCTGAAAGACACACACTTTATTCGAGTGTGTAGGAGGGTAAATACATTAGTCCTTTTGTGTCAGAATGAAAATATACTTCACATTCTCTTGAGTTTTATGTCCAGTAGAACTATTTGACTAAACTCCAAAGCCAACAGCAAACATTTTCAACACATTTAAATGAGTGAATAACATGTATATTCTGTTGTTTCCTACACAGCTAATATGCAGTATTCTTCAATGCATTTTCAAGATGAAATGTGAAATAAAAAGCAAATATAGAAACTGAGGTATGTTTAGATTTCTTTGTTTTCCAGGGACACTGGAATAACCTAATACTTTTAAAATGTCCTTTGCCTCCTTAGTAAAGGATTTTGGTACTTCCCAGACTGCTAAAAGTCTCACAGAATTTTTAGAAATCATAACTAATATGAACAACATTGACAGTAGTGATATTTTAGTAGCTGAAATGTTGCAATTACCAAGATTATTTCACAAATGGGAAGCAGGATTTTATGATGATTAAAACTTGTTTCTGTGCTGCTATCTGCCTTTTTATCAGTACATTACACTTCATTACAGAAATCCAGCTTTAACGTAGTTTTTAAAATTTTTCATTTCAAATTCAGCTTTCACCCAGTAATGAGACGGCTAGACAGGGCAGGGGGAGAAGTTTGCTTTTCACTTTGCTGTTTGATTCCCACCATCCCACCCCCAAGAACCAAAAATGATTAAAATTCTGTGCATACATCTAAACTAGATTAAATGTTCAGAGTAAACAGCACTACTTAGTTTCAAGTTTCATTATAAATATATATAGGAAAAACTGTTTGTTGAAGGTTTTACACAGATTAATGAATATTTCACCAAAATTAGGACCTACTTTCAGGTTGTCCAGGATCATGTTCTACTCTTAACGCTGATGCAAACTAATGAGCTTGATTCTTGCACTCTTTAGGTAAATTACAAGTTTTTACAACAACAGTAAAGGGCTGCAGGAGCAGCTTCGGAGCTGCTCTTAAACATAGGTTTATACTGACTTCAGAGAGTCCCAGGCACCTGAAAAAGCACTTTTCTGACCTCCCAAAATATCTGGGGGTTCTAAACTTCAGTTAGATGCTTTGGTATCTGAATAGATAAGTCTCTGAATTATAAACTAGCACTTTTTCTACAAAGAGAAGAGAAACATTAACGGCCATGTAAGATTTGTTATAGCTGAATTAAAAACCCCAAAATAATCTTAGAAACAAGTCTGTAGTACTACACAAGCCACAGCTAACTGAAATTTAAGACTGAAAAACTATTTTAATTGTAACTTACAATTTTAATTAATGGTTTTCTGAAAATGCTTTCTCTTGCGTTAAAGCCTTCTATGCTGAACTAGAAACTGGCAAAACACTATCTAACACGTGGGCTTAGTAGAAAGGCAAATATCAAAGCTAAGAAGCTGGACATTAGAAGAGAGCAAGATTTTTAGGCATCCAAAACCACACATGATCAACTTGGAAGATTTTTCAAAATACTTATGCACCGATATTTTTAATTAAAACCAAGGGAAGAAAAATTTCATAACACTTTTGAAAATCTCTCCACCCTTCTTGGCACTAAAGAATACCCCAAGACTTGCCTGCCTTTTTGCACACATCATTAGTCCTTTCCTCCCTTTGAATGGAGAAAGGAGACTTATGAAGAAAGTAGAGACCCATGTGACATTACAATATTAATTATGATACTCAAATGGAAAGGATTGTTATTCTAATGAAATGTAAAAAAAAAAAACCAACAAACCCAAAAACCCCAAGCAAACAAATGAGCAGCATTTTTCAAATGACCCAAGTTTGAAATCCAACTCACACTAGGATTTGGGTTTCTGAACCATTTAGGCACTTCCAAAACAAGTCCCTTATCAACTTAATTTTCTCCATTAGTGATGTAGTAATAAAGGAGTAAAATAGAATAGATGTTCTTGGCTTTGCTACATAATTAAGTTTGTAAGTTAGTAAATGAGGAAAGGACCTTTATTGCTTGGTGTGACAGCTTTCACATCTAACTGCTTTGTCAAAGGCACATTTTATTGCCAATGCTTTCCTATGGTAGTATAGCCCAGAAGAGGAAAAAACAACAAAAAACCCTACAACCCAAAAACTGCTTACACATAAGTGCATAGAACAGGTGTCAAGCTAAAGCCAGAGAGTAAACTGATTGAGAAAGATTTAAAAGGAGATGAATAGGAGAGCCATAGTTCTCTCTTGGACTTCCTCAGGCCAGGGCAGAGAAGACACAGGGCACTGGTGAAGCTCAGTGGTGGAATATGCATGGCACCTGTGGTCCTGGGCCTGTGTTTTATCACTCCTGTTAGTCACTTGTTTTCACAAACACCGCGCTCATCCAAGAGAGCAATAAAAAAATGGACACTAGGACACAAGAGAAATGCAAATGATTTCCCTGTTTTCTGTTTGGAAACCGCACGTCACACAGAAAAATGTTGTCATGACTGGTAACTTGACAAAGGTTTGTATTGTTATTATTATCCAGTGAATCAGCCCTGACAGAAGGTGGTGGTAGCCAGAAGCATAATTGCAGAAAATGTAACTCTGGAACCTTCGCTGCAAATATTTTAACTATCTCATAATGACATAGGTTATTTTTACAACTGGGGAAAGATTACGTAAAGAGATTCTTTGGCATTTTAAGTAAAACGTTCAAAAAATAAAAATCCAATTGAGAAATCAATGTTTTTAGTCTTTGTCCTGTTTTACACTTTATACTTCACGCTGTAAAAGAAACTTTAACATTCCTTCTAAGAAAAACATTTAACTGATGGACAGAAACAGTGAAAACTGATGAAATATGAAGAGCTATTTATAGCAGTTGATGAAGATAGATGTTCAGCAGCTCCTCCAGTCACTCAAAATGGGCTAAAAAGAGATGTTACAATGTCAGGGGTCACCTAGATTCAGCTGAAATAAAATTTCCAGGGTGCAAAACCCAAGGGTTACAGTCTGTTTAGATTATTTTAAACACCTTGGGAAGCACACCACACAACACTCTGCAGATTCTGTACCCGTAGGAAAACACAGGTTCCTATAATTCAAACAACTCTTTGAATTATCCAAAATTACATCAGAATCAGAACAGGGGCAAAAGGTAGCTCAAAGCCATCTTTAACTCCTCAATTACATCAGTCTCTCCTTTGCCTACTAGTGACTGGCTACCACAATTATACCCCAATGCTTTCTTCAGATTTAAGACATAATAGCAATAACTTATTTTGCCAGGTGTTATCTATTTCCAGCAAATAAATAGTGAAGAAATTACTGTGCTTGTAAACAGATTACGTTCAAGTGAGTTACTTCTGGTTGTTTAAATCAGACTGAGCTAGATGATATCGAAGCAATTTTTTTTTATAACAGTGTAGCATTTGAGTGTAGAATTTGAATTGTTCTCTCTCTCTCTCAATTTCTTCACTACATCTCTTTAGATTACCCTGTAAATCCATGTCTGTCAATTATTAGTTTCTAATTACCCTTCACAACTTTCCAAACAGCTACTAGGAAACAGAATGATGAAATAACCATTGAGTTAAAAGGAGATTAGATAAATATAAATAAATTACACTTATTATATGCTCCCACCACACCAGGAGATGACTTAACAGCGAAAGGAAAAGAATCACGTTGCAATAATGAAATCAGAGAGGGAATTCAGGTCCCAGAGGCGATTCTACGGAGTTTATGTTAACGTACACCTTGTGGGGGACCAAAAATCAACTGGAATAGTTTCCTGAAAACTGTTTCCAGCTATTTTCTCATTTAAAAAGTTCCAACTTCACTTGACCCATTAGTCATCATATTACTTACATTTATTATGTATTTTGAAATCTATTACAAAAAACCCAATGGATTCAATATGGCCTGTTTGAACAAAATCATAACATCTATAAAAGAAAACCTATAAGCAGCACTCTGAAATTTCTGTCTGAAACAATTTCTTTCTTTGTCATTTTATTACTTAGAGCTTCAGATAAAAAATTTCAGGGTTATGAGTATTTTACCCTTGTTCTCCATAACATTCAGATTTGTACTGTGAAGATATAATTTTATTCTGTGAACTTGGGATAATGATATTACTCAAAAGGACTTTTTATTTGGTGGGCTAAGGATGAATAAGCAACACACAGTAACAGAGCTCCTAGCAAGCTGCTTTAGGTCAATCCCAGCTCTTACTGAAGTCAGTGGACTTATTCTAATATATGCCATAACTTAATGTATACCAGGTTACTATTTCTATGACTAATAAACTACCATAGTATACTCTTAATCTGAAAAACCAGAAAGTAAACTCCATGAAAATTATTTATAAGCTTTATTTATAAGACTGGGATCTTTTCAGACTATGAGAAATGTTGAGTTGTGAGAGAGAAAAATATGGCATTTTCCAAGAATTTGTTCACTTCTCATACCGCTCATTCTGCAGTGGATCTTTTATTTCTCATAGCTAATCCAGAAAAGGCCAGATCTTTCTTCCTCAGGTTGGACATAGGTCTCGCTCTCCCCTACCCCAAGAAGGCTGTAAAATATTAAACTTCTTAATAAATAGTACTGTTATAGAAGAAACTACTATTTGCCCTAAACTCTTAGGAGGACTGAATTTCCTAGTCCTAAACAGGAGAGGAGCAGACAACAGGCATGAAACATTTTACCACTGGTAATATTCTTTCTCTGGGAGCCACCCATCCTGATGTAAGGAGTCTCAAAGAGGAAATCTGAGGAAGGTAAAGGTAATCTTGAGCCCTGATTCTGATTTGGAGTCAGGGTGGCCCTTCAGTAACAGGGAAATAGCTGAACTGCAAAAATTAAATTTATAAAAATAGGAAAGAGAGAGACATGTAAAGAAAAGACTAGCTGTACTGTTCTCAATTGTCCCTGGTCAGGCATCAAAAGAGAGACAAATTAAAAGAAATTGAAAAGCAAGAAGAATACAAACGAATTGTTTTTATCCTCTAATTCATCATTCCCAATTTGGATCAAGGGAAAAGAAGGAAGAAACTTGAGACAAGGCTTCAGAGGCCATCTGCAGTCCATCTTGCATTCTGCTTCTTTGAGACAGATGCCAATTAGTCTGGAAGAGCCTGGTAGTCACTGCTCAGTATTTCTACCTACTGCCATCTATATGCTGCAGCCCCACAGAAGCAGCTCTCTAAAGCCAATATGGCAAACTACAGCCTTCAGGGAGCTTAATCAACCTGAGCCACGTGGGGTGTTCCCCAGCGGTAACAACTCCTACTTCCATGACCTATTATGTCATTGACATTATGTGAAGGCGGCACGAAGACATTAACAGCTCTAGCTAGCCAGTGCCTGGGTTTGGTATCTCAGACAAGGCTCAGTGATGTAATTCTATTATTTTTCTTAAGTTGTCACAATTGAACCAAAATAAGTTCTTGTAGGTTGAGAAGACCAAAGATACCATTAATAAAGGATGGAGGGTTACTGCTATTCATAGGATGTTGACTGAAAGGAAGCAACTGTGCAACTACCAAATATATTACAGAAGTGTGTCAAGGGTTGGGTGGCAAGGCCAAAAACTATAATGCGGGCATTGGAGGCATTACCATGAAAGGAAAGCCCTAGCTGAGGGAAACATTAACTCTCTCAACAGAGAGTCAGGAAAGTTGAAGCACAACACAGTGAGATGAAATAAATTGTCCAGGTCGTGGAGCAGGTTTGTGGAAAAGAAAAGAACCCATAAATACTAACTCTCTATTATCTGCTTTAGCTGCTGGATAATACATCTATATTAAGACATACATGAAGAAAGGAAAAAAAAAAAAGAAAAAAAGGAAAAGCAAAAAAAAGACAATTTCAGAAAATTGGGCAAATGATTGAAATAAGTTTTAAAAATAATGCCAATACACTGAAAAAGATACCAAGAAAATATTTTCAAACTTATCCATGTGGCTTCAGTGTGCAGTCTTCATTTTCAGTACTTAGGCATTTAAGAAACTAAATTTCATTTAAACTAAGTGTTGTAGACATTGCTTTTAGAAAGGCACTTTGATAATTTTACACATTATTACACTGATATTACAGACAATAGATGTGTCAAAAACAAAGCAATACCTACAGGCTGGTACACCTGTTTGGAATATTTCTCTTTGCCCTCTTAATCAAATAAATATCATTTCATGGCTACAGTGTCAGTGCTTTAAAAACTTGTTTGTAAAAGAGCAAAGGGAAAAGAAAACCTACTAGAAAGCTCAAAAGTTTTGCAAATGACCCAGAGTTAATTAGAAAAGTCTGCACCCTGGCTAGTTCCCCTTCTCACGTGTCAGCTCTCATTAAATCAAAAAATTCTCATTTCAAAGTTAACAAACACCATGGTTAACAAAACTGTTAAACTGGGATCAAGTGGGCACATTCCTAGGTTTATATATGATGTCATGCTAAGCAGCCCACAGCTGAACTTGCAAGTAGTATGAATGATTTTTCAATATATTAAGTATCTGATCTAATGCTAATTTTCTTTCTATAGGCTAACTGTGCTGGGAACAGGTGGCCCTGCTTTCAATTACGGAGGGCTAACATGCCAGTGTGAGGCCTGGATTAGTTCACCTTCTCACAGGGAATTTGCCTCGGTTGGGAATGGATTTATTATGGCTTCACACATGGAACAGAGCTCATGTCAGCTGAGGGCAGTGATACATCATATGATTCAAATTAACCTGCTGTGGACTGTTCCGCAGGGCTGATATTGTGTATTAAAATGACGACATTTTTAAAACAGCTTGAAAGAAACCAGGATTGCTGAAGTGCAATGGTTCCAATTTGTTCCAACTAATCTATCACCTGCTGGAGATATTATTCTAGTGGGTTTCTGGTAGCTGCTATTTTCCAGGTTTCTCCAAACCACTGACCTTGCTAATGGATACAATTGTTGCCTTTGCAAACAGGGGGAAAAAAGCTGGAGAGCGCCATGGTGCAGTTTTGTTTGTTGCTTTGTATGCATAACCCTAGATCCAGTGCTGTGCCCCTTGTGGTGTCCAAACAGTGCCAGGGAGGGACTGGCAGGAAAGAGCAATCCCCCAGGTCCCCCAGTTCTCACTTTATCTTTCAGGGGGATTATGGTATTTCTTAGTTTGTCTGGATAGTTTCTTCTGTAGAAATTATTTTGAAAGGCAAAGTATCAAGGACCACAGTTAATTCACACCTTGCCTAACGTCTTCCCAAGAAACTGCTGGGGGAAGAGGACTTTGGCATAAACCGTCTATATTTTGCATGTATAAGTATTTTAAGGCAATTTGTATGAAGCTGTACTTCATAAACAAGTTTTGTATCATTTGCATGCAGAGAGAATACATCAAAAAGACAGCTTTTATAGCTAAGAAAGCATAGTGAATTTAACAAAAAAAAAAATCCAAAGAAAGGACTTAGAGGGTAAAGAGAATAATTTTTCAAAAACTATTAAAACAAGATGGTCATATTTGTTCCTCACCTAATGAATAATAGCTAATGCTGAAGCAATAAATAGTTCACTTATACGTATTAGACAAGAATTAGATGTACAATCCAGTAACAGACTGAATATAAAAGAGAGAGGGTCATGTAAACTGATGTAGATGGAATTTTAAAAATTTTAAATAATTAGTTACTGTAGAAAGAGAAAGAATAGTCCTTTAATACATTGTGGGGTTAAAGTTGAGGTCTGTTCCCACAGGCCTGATGATGAATGCTTATTTCTCCTAGGATCCTATTACCTTAAATCTGGAAGAAATATCATTTTTCTTTAGTTGCCAAAAATGTACAAAATAATCAACTCATGTGGCAAGAAGTGCATTAATATATCCTGTTATTCTCATTTAATTAGTGGTTTCCAAGTTTAGCTACTTGCTGTAGTTTTTTGATCTCCAAGCTAATATGGACTGACAACCTGGTTTCCTGTGTGGTGAAACCATACAATTTTTCTGTGGAACACTATCTACTTATCTACTCCAGCTGACAAACTATTTACAAGGAGTACCAGTTTTATCTAACACAGCAAACACTGGGAACCACTTGCGGATTTTTTCTTTTAACTGCTTGCATAGTAGTTTGTATCATAAAACATAGGCATGTTTGATTGTTATATTTGAAATTTAACCTCAGCACACTAACAATGTATTTTGTAAGAAAAATGACATTACAATTAAAGCACTGAACTTTGAACACTTAAAATCCATACAGAAATCTGTATAGTTATCCCAACGGTTACATCCAGATTTTTGTCTGCATAGCCACAGCTTTTAAAAATACGCTGACTTTTCAGAACAGCGGATCAGCTACCAACAGGTAGCACCTACTAGTGCATCCAACGCATTTTAATAATTTACTTACTGCAGTTATAAAACACATATACATAAATGAATATGAAAACACACAGTATGTCCTTAGAAAATATGCCAGTTAGTAGCAGCATTATTTGCCAAATGTTCGCCAAAAAAGAGCAGGCCTTTGAGGCCTGCAACATAAGCATACTCCAGCAGTGCATTTATTTATTCATTCAATTTATTAACTGTGATGTCTCCCAACACAAATATCGTTTGTCTGGTGACCTTACAAGAGCTCTCAGGAGTTTTGCTGAGGTTTTGTCCTCAAGGAACAACTGCCAGCTAGTTAGGAGCTGGTGATGTAGACACTTTCTCCAGGCCTGCTGACGGCCAAGCTACCTCACCCTGGAAGAAGTTGTGGTTAGAGGACTTCTTTCCCCCCAGGAGAATTACTAACTTATTTTCCAGTAGCCTGCTGAGGAGCTGTCAAGCTTTCATAACTCTTTGCATGTGCGGTTCTGACGCAATCACATGTGGAAAGCACCTTCCATTACTCATCCAGTGAAATCTCCAGCCCCCAAGGAAGGCTTCTTGGTAAAGGTTAGTTTATTTGAAGAGGATCGCATAGTGGCAACAGCTGAGGTTAGAAACATCTGCAAAGGAATGCAGAGCTGTTTTGTCATATTACACTGGCAAAACACTTCATTAAAATTCAGAGAAATTACTATTGAGTCATGTCTAACGATAGTTCCAATTAGCAGCAAAAAGATGATAAAAAAAATGCCTTTTGGCTAAGAAGAGATCCTGGAGAAGATCTCTGAAGTTTTATATGCTTTGCAAGAATAAATAGACTGAAGTTTATGATGCATTAATTTATGGTTTTTCAGTTCCCCATTTAGCCAAATACCACGGAGGGGAGAGATTTAACACCGATTCGAGAGCTGACTGAATTGTTGAAAATGGGGTAGACCCTTAGACTACTTGTGAATCTATACTTTGCAAGCTGGTACCAACTTCCATGTTTGCTAGTTTAGTTAGAAGTCTGTCCTACTGACAGGAGAGCGTCAGGGAAACACCTTCAGGTGTGTAATAAATTAAATATAAAGGCTGCGCCAGGAAACTACAGTGAGAACCTTGAGAAAAGGGGAATGCACAGACGAAGGGTCTGGGAATATGGGAATCTGCCAGATGTGGGGAGAGAGGACACAAAAAATTGGGGGTGGGGAGGATAAAAGAAAACCAATCTGGCAGCAGTGACCAAAAGGCCACTGATACCAGGTGTCTCTACCCATCTTGTGCTAGTCACGATTAGAATGAAAATCTACTAACATTGGAGAACAAGTCTTATGAGGAGCAGCTGAGGGAACTGGGGTTGTTTAGCCTGGAGAAAAGGAGGCTGAGAGGAGACCTCATCGCTCTCTACAACTCCCTGAAAGGAGGTTGTAGCGAGGTGGGGGTCGGTCTCTTCTCCCAAGTAACTAGCGATAGGACGAGAGGAAACGGCCTCAAGTTGCGCCAGGGAAGGTTTAGATTGGACATGAGGAAAAATTTCTTTACTGAAAGAGTGGTTAAACATTGGAAGAGGCTGCCCAGGGAAGTGGTTGAGTCCCCATCCCTGGAGGTATTTAAAAGACGTGTAGATGATGCGCTTAGGGACATGGTTTAGTGGGCATGGTGGTGTTGGGTTGACGGTTGGACTTGATGATCTTAGAGGTCTTTTCCAACCTTAATCATTCTATGATTCTACTATTATCATCAATTAATCCTTTAGTTCAAATGGCAGTAGAACATGCAGTAGGTCTGAAGGTTCAAAGTCCTATTAATGAAGTCCTATTAATGAAGCCAAATAGGGATCAATATAACGAAAGCTCTGCACTGTCAGGTGGTTTTAAAATCTTCTCTTAAAATAATGCTTTTAAGGCAGCACAGAAAACCGAAAAAGGGGCAATGATGAGGTTGTTCACGTACTTTATTCTTTCCTCGAGACTCCTGCCTGCCTGGGTGCAAAAAATGGATTTTCAAGTTACTTAACCACAGTATGTATAGTCAGCAGGTAAACATGTCTGTCTCACTTCTCTGGTTGTTCAATTTGATGTCCTGGGGTCTGATATGCAGAAGTGATTACTGCTTCACCAAAAGACAATATGAACTGCTTCACCCACAGACAATAGGAATCTAAATTTCTATATTAAGTACCTTGGAAAACTAAATTGTGCGTTTTAAATTGGTAACCTTAATATAACGAGAATACCTTTCTTTTCCCTGTGCCTCAGTTGCCTTCCGTGAAATGGCAAGGGCATACTATTCCATCACCGATGGGAAGGTTGTGCAGGTAAATTAGTATTTCTGTAGTGCTCAGATCCTAAAGCAGTAAGCAACGCAGAGGAAATAAGTAATTCTGCTGTAGAGCCAGGTTTAGATAGCGTGCTGTAAGACTGTATGAATAGATAGCTGAATGAATAGGAAAATCCAGTACTGGAGAGTTGCTCATTAAATGACTGATAACAGCTCATTCTGTGTGCCAAGTGAAGTAAGGATATTTGGGGGTGGGGGTGGGGAAGTTACACAATTCAACAAATTATAAGAAATATGCATAAGAGAAATGAATTATGATGGCACAGGTAAATGTAAATGTATTTTCTAACTTTTAATATAACCTCAATTATATTCTACATAGTAATGTAGTTGTAAGTACATAATTCACAAAATAGAGAATGGATGACACTTCAATTTACAGGAGTTTCTGACACTCTAGGAGTGAAACGTTAAGTCACATTATTTTAAGTAAACGCTAATAAACCTTCATACACCACTTACATTCTGTGTTAATTAAAGAAAGATAATATCACTATTTTTTAAATTTTACAGTATCAATACTTTAGATGACAGGAATTTGCAATGCCAGGTATCCAGATTCCAAAGAACCCAAGGCTTATAAAAATCTTCAGACACATTTTAAAAGTCAGCTTTTATAAACATAACTGTAATAAAATTTCAGTTGTTCTAGGGGTAGAAGCAGGTAGGTTTCATTCTGTTGGAAATTTGCCAACCTCAGCCTTCTTGAGGAGTAAAAATTCTAATTTTACCTTGAGAAGAAAATAAATAATTAGACCTTAAACCTATGACTGGTCCAGGACTGACCATTCCTCAATTTTGATTTCAGTTCAGGGTAATTGCTGGAGGAAAATTTCACATTCATTAGCAAGGAATACAACATTTTTCTGATGATCTAATGTGTGTGCCTATGTGTGCATATCTACAAATAGATTACATTAGAAAGTAGAGATTGAAGTGCAATGCTTACCTGGTCCATTAAGGAAGTCTTTAATTTGCACAGTGATAAGAGGAGGCGGAATACCACTTTTAGCATCTACCTCTCCTGCTACTGTCTGCAACCAAATCTTACAATAATCCAGAGCTTCTGGTAGAGTCTTCCCAGGATCTACAGGTGATAATATCATAGTCATTAGTGATATTCCACGAATATGTTACGTAACAAAATACTACATACAAAATTGATTAAATAAAATTAAAGTTTAAAATGTAACACAGTAAATAATATTCCTAATGCTACTGTTATACATAGCATTTGTGCCGACCAACAAATGCATGTGTATTAACAATGCATGCATACATAGGCAAGAGGGCAAAGCTGTAATTACACAAAATGTAGAAAACCGCAAAAATATCAAGTAAAATATGAGCAAAAGACATCAGTTACCGCAAGATGACTTTAAATAGCAACCAATTTTAGCTTTAATTATGATGACACTGAAGCAGTCCTTACAAGAGGATCTGTGCTCAAAACCTGCTCCTTCTAGATTGTATTTTCATTGCCAGGTAGAGAAAATAGTAATGGAAAGATAAATGATAAAGGCTAAAAGACCAGAATGCTACCAGATCTCAGGAATAGAGCATAATGACAATGTGGTTCTATCATTCCCTTTGGAGTTTCACTCAATAGCTAATCAGTAGCTATTCTTGCATACCACCTTGAATTGTATTCCTTCGATCAGTTTATAATATTACAATAGTACATTAAAATTAATTTCCTCCAAGTGCTATTCTTGTCTTTATTTTCCACATATCACAAATGGCAAAAACAGTACTGTAAAAAGGCTTTTTAATCTTTAGCAACTCAAGACCTTCATTATAATAGTCCTCAATTCTGGCATTACAGTTCTTAAATTCTAAATAATTATTCTTTATTATCAAGACTGCTATGTTAATTATTGAATGTCTGCCTCATCCTTAACAATTTAAGGAGATTTTCTTGATGTTATTCTCTCCCATTTTCAGTCAATTAAAAACTGCTATAATGGCTTTATTTGAGTTTTACTGAATGGATTCCTTTCAAGAACAGTATTTACATACCCACTATTATAGTCAACATATGGTATCGTGGTATCACAGTCATATGTGGACTGGGTATATAAAGTCAGCTTTGGAATTTGTATTTCTTGACCTTATCATGTGATTCATATAAAACTTGGCACATATGAACCCTTATGTGATTTCAAAGAACCTACTGAAACCAATTGATCATGACTTTAGATCTATATGGAAAAGATCAAAAGTTAGCACATTCTTCTGTTTTTATTTGATCAATTTTCAGGCAATGACTTTACAGCAGTATTTGTACTGCATGGCATATACATTACAGCCTTTCCTTCCCTTTATTCCCAGTATACGTTTATAAAGTCAGCTCTCAGCAGCTATTTAAGAGCTGTCACTGCATACAACAGATTTGTATATTTTCCATGTGAATTTCTACATTTTTATGGTTCTTAGCCCTTTCCTTTAATTACATTAACCAGAATGGTGTGGCACACTCCCTTTTCTATAGTAACTGCTTTAGGGAATATCTTGTTTCCTATGTCTGGAGTTTGCCTAGTATACTGAAAATAATAATAATAAAAAATCTTTACCACCAAAGCACACATCTTTTCCAAAATATAGTTTTGTAGTTGTTCTGAACAAGGATGTTATCTCTGACTTGGATCTATACCATAATACCTTCTTTTGTCCTAGTAGCTCATCATAAGTAAGTAATACGCTGATGTTTTTCAGAATATATAGTGTAAAGCATTACAAAAATTACTGAGCATTGTGCAATGAACATCACTGAATCAATTAAATTGATCTCTAAGTTACTGTTCCTTCAGAAGTATTAGTATAAACATTTAGGTGTACCAATATGGGGCAAAATGTTGCAATATGCCATTATTTTGTCTCATTTCTGAAAGATATCATCACATACTGTATATAGCAACCTAGATCATCCACCGGCTTTTCAGAAAATCCAGTAAATTTAGTCAAACATTTCTTTTGAAGAATACATTTACAGGTATTCCTATTATCCTGAAATGTGTTTATGTTATAAAGTACCTAATAATTATTTCAAAGTTGTAGCTGTTTAAAGATGAAAATATCTCTGATGAAAAGAACTTACACAGCAGAAAATCCTTGCGTGACATAATACATTAGCTATACAAACACTGCCCTCAGGGCACTGGGAATTGCAGCACGTAAGCACAGAATCAAAAAAATAAAGGAACCATGGGGCTCTCAGGACGTTATTTTGCTCTGTCATGTCTCCAAGGAGCACAGCACCATCACCTCTTCTTTACCTGGGGCACTGCAGGACTGGGATACGTGAATAATGAGAAGGACTTCAGAATTTACAGATTAGGAACATAACACAAAGAAACCTCAGTGCACAAAATTAGCCTGAGTCCAACAAAATATATTAGTTTTAACCTAGCACTGGCCTTACTGATTTCAAGCTTTTTTTTTTTTTTTTAGTTCAACTGAAACTCTGTTATTCTGAAACTGAGCTAATTCTGGAAGCAGGATAGTTGCACTGACACAATTTTGCATCGGAGGTAATAATCCCCAAGGACCATGCAAAAAACTAGTTTGAGTGCTTCCAAGCCCATGGTTAATTTGGAACCTGGGTAACAGACTTGACCATACATCCAAATATGCCAGATATGGATCAATAAGTAAGTTTTTACATAATGAGAAGAAAGCTAAAATCCAGAGGTTTCAAACTGACTATGCTGGTGTATATCTCAAAAACTTGAAGGGAGTTCCAAATAGGAGCTATAAAATGTTTCTGGGAAGACAAATTCATTTACATCAAAGGTCAAAAGACTTAAATATGTGTATCGATTAAAATACCTTCTCAGTTAGAAAACAGCATATGCATTTTCATAGGATTAAGGATCAGGAAAGGACTAAAACAATATAAATCAATCAATAAATCCCTATGCCAAGGGCATAGGAATCGCCAGAGAAGCAATCGAATGAAAAAGAGAAAATTTTGGCTGAACAGTGAGGAATTCCTGTTGGGGAGAGCTGTTAGAAAAGGACTCTTCTCCCTCAAGGAAATTATGGAAATGTTCAGAACGTTTAAAAATACACTTGACAGAATGCTATAAAATATACAATAGGGAGCAACTATGCATCAGTAGGGAACTGGTCTGAATAATGTATTATAATAGGTCATTTCCATTTCCATTTTCTATGATTCTCCCAAAAATCAACACTTAAATTTGCAGTTATTTGTATAAAGAAAACGCTGGAGAAAACCCAAGGGATACATATATAAGTAAAAGGAGAGGCTAGTATTACTCCACAGCAAGCCAAGAGAGAGAAAAGAAAGGCTTGAGAAGTGAAAAGCGGTGAAGACGGCCAGAAATTCTATCCTCTACACCATGTGAAAAATTTGTCTGTGGCAGCAAAAGAGAAAATGGTGATACAAATATCACAGATTGACAACCAAGACTGTAATTTAAAATCTGTAAGACTGAGAAGCTGAGGCCTTCAATACGTCCACATTCCCCCCCCCCTTTTTTTTTTCTAGAAAAAAAGAATCTTTTGCTATTTTTGAACCCACCCAAACATCCAAAGCCACTTTTAGTCTTGCTAAGGTCCAGACCTCAGCTCCAAACTTCACAGTTTATGAAGCATCTTCCTAAACTTGATTTGAATTTGCAAGCTTTTGATTTCACCTGCTATCCCCTCATTCTTATATTAACAGGAGACAGCAAAAACTAAACTTCTGAAGAGAAGGGGGAGTAAGGGGAAAGGAAAGGAGGGAGGCAGGAGAAATTTCACATCTTGAAGATTTTCGTTCTCCAAAATCTGGTTTTGTTCCAGTTTGTAGCTGAGAGCCAGGGCAGATCAGGGGGCATAGCCCATGGGAGGCTTTAATGGGGGGGCTCAGCGATCCACAGCACCCCAGCAGCCGCCAGGCAGGGGACAGGGCTACCGAGCGTGTGTGTGGGACGGCAACTTGGCCTGTTCAGCTGGAACTTTACCCAGACCAAATGAGCTCTGCAACACGCTTTTATTTCAATGGATGAATCACATTTTGGTCTGCAGTCAATTTTAAAAGCCAGTACGATGCTGCAATCATCTCTGCATTTCAAACTCTGAAGTGGAACGTTTGGTCCTGTTTTAAAAATGGTTTCCATTGGAATTTAAAGAACACAAGTGGGAAAACATTTCTACTAGCGTACTCACAAGTGCTGTGTCAGGAAGTTAAAAAATGAGCACTTACAGTAACCTGAGGAATGTACATTCCCAGGCCAGCTTGTCTTTACGGGTGGGGGCTGCACACACCACACCCCCACACCCTCCCCATCCATGGATGCAGATGTACTGGACAATAAATATACTCGGAGGGGAACAGGTGACACTCCAGCAGAAGTCCTTCAATGCTATGCTAGGAAACAGCCTTAAATCCTCTCTCCGCCTCGTAGGAAGCACAGGCTGACAGTGAGGCAGTGAATCAGACTTCCTGCCAGAGCCAGCCTGCATTGCTGTCCTTGAAGCCTGGGCTTTCCATTAGATCAGAGGTTACATGTGGTCTTAGCTACTGCATCTGCTCTTCATGGACCCCCTGCCATCAAAGGCGTGGGTGTAAAAAAAAAAAAAAAAAAAAAAAAAAAAAAAAAAAAAAAAAAAATCAAGAATAATTCTGGATGGCCTCACAATGCCTGTTTTTTGCAAATGCTTCGTTGGCGGAAGTTGAAGAAATTCCATGCATAACAGATATTTATTGAGAAGTTTCTCTCCCTTAAAACAACCAAGCACCACAACCTCCTCTTTGAAAGTAAACAAACAAACAAATAGAAAAAAGATTTTTCAAGAATGCCCAGAGCACAATGCTCAGGATATGAGGCAATTTTGTATCTGGATTACATTACCTGAAACAAAGCAAATAAGGATTTAAAAAAAATATTTATAAAAGCGGCTTATGAGATTACATTACAAACAATTGCACCCACTTTTATTTAAGTGGAAATGGCCAATGCTCTGTTTGCAAAAACTAACGGTTAGCAGATGCCTTTTTGTTAAATGTAGGATGAGCATTGAATAAAAAAAAGGTTGTTTTATAGCATCTTTCAGGCTATTTATACAGAATCTTACAAGTAAAGTCTGAGAGCAACTAGTCTTTTTAATGGTCCTTATTAAACAGTTAATATTTATTCCATTGATTTATTTACTTTGATTTGAAGTTCCTATACCTGGCATAGCATTGCAATCAAGACGTGCAATTACAAAAATAATTTAAAACACAAATGAAGCAGTCTAGCACAACCATAATAAAATTGAGCTAACATTTTAATAACCTAGTAAGTCTCCTCCTCCTACAAACTGACTTGCCAGTGGACTTGGTTGGAGAGAAGGACTGAGGAAATTGAAAGCACAACCGTCAGGTCTTTAGCTCCAAGGCAGGCAAATGCTCCCATGTACAGACACTGGCCTGATGTAAATGTGCTGCTACTACCTGCTAATTAACATGCTAACAATACTTAACTTTTAACTAGCCTATTTCCTCCTATTTTATTCTTAAGTTCTTCCTTCTTTCATGTTTCAGAAAGTAAGCAAAAAATAACACAGCTAGTGACAGAGGAGCCAAGTTCTTTGGATGAATTTTGGTGTTCCGGCCACTGTGCAATACTCTCTCTCACAAAAAAAGAGTGATAGCTTAATGTGCAAGATCCTGAATTTTAAGCTCTATCAACTTGAAATCTTTCAAAAATAAGAACAAAACCCTTGTCCCAAATAAAATATATGTGGTTTCGTAACAGTATTAAAAACTTCATTTCTACACATGTTCAAAGGCAGTAAGGTAAATTTTGTCACCAGGCCAGGATTAACTATTATTCTCTTTAAAATTCATGCTGGTGCAGTTTTACAGTGTAATTTCCCTATTTTATTCAAAGCTTCATAAAACAGACTCTCATCAAACTACCTTTTAGAAGCAGTTCTAAATTCTAAAGTATCCTTCGTTGATTTACAGCTGAACAATGTATTTCTTAGACATACACTAATGGGAGGTGAGGGATGGAAAACATAACTAGGTCCAAACTATTACCAGCTTTTCTTTACCCTAGAGTTTTTATTTTTTGGAACTAACATCCCGCAAAAAATAAAATAAAACCTTCCTAATTTTACAACAGAATTTTGTATTTGCTTCTGCCTTGCAAGATTTGAGAGTTGTTTCAGAACTATAGATTTTTTCTTTTAGAAAAGCCGTAAGAAATAGCACAGTATTTCATAAGACCTGAATCTACTGCCATTGAACTAACAGTAGTCAAGTCTTCAGAATTACACAACAAAACCGATTCAAAACAATTTTTCCAAATGCTTTAAAACATTCCTAAAATATTCTTATGTGGTGCATATGGTGTATATATATACACTGAATGATGATTTGAAATGGCAGAGCTTTTATTAGCATGTTTTGGATCTAATCTACATATTTCATATATAGCTTAACTATGTAAGCTTAACCGTATTAGTGTAAGTAATGAGAAACCACCCCCAAAGGAGCACCAATAAAACTTTATAACAAACATCATGTATTTTTCCTTTTGCCCAGACAAGTCCCAATTTTTTAGGTTGTGATGAAATTTGCTATGTTATAGGCCTGACCTTCTGAGCTGCTGCTGTGCTGTTGCCTATCTCCATCATGCGATGTAATGCACACCATGTTTTCATCAGGCCTGCTTGCCCAGTCCCTCTGTTTAATTTTTTTTTTAAGGGGCAATATGCTCCATCAGTTCTTATAATCTAGTTAAAATATATCTTTTATGTTTAGCTTGTGTCCTTTTCCCCATCCTACCTTAGATAATGAAAAGATAGTTGCATGCATACAAACAGACACAAGAGCAGCAGTCTTCTAGAGTGTCTAACTGGAAATATTCTTTAGCAACTTTCACTGTAAATTAAACATCATTTATGCCCTCTTCCCACCCTCCAGTCCTTGATATTCAGAGAAATACAGGAATATAGTGCATACCTATTGTACAGAGGGAGAGAAGCTAACTTATTTCTTTCAAATAAACTTTATATTGTTCTTTATTTGGATGATACATCTCTTTCAGATAAAACTGTCAGCCAATAGTCACAATGTCAAGAAAAATTCGCACAATTGATGAAATTGACTGCAGCAGCACAGAAAGTGCCATGCAAATCTCCTGATGCTGTATTATATAATATGCAATATAGAGTGTGTGTGTGTATACACACACACACACACATATATATATAAAAACCACATAGTTCATGGCTATTTTCTCTCAAATACACGTGCTAGAAATGAAAAATAGAAATTTCCAAAACTAACATGTTACCACAGTGGCATGACAACATTAATCCTGAACGATGCGATTACAAGCACGGCAGGTCTTCCTAAACAAGAGGCAGTAAAATCTTTATACTACCTATTTTGCTGTGTGAATTAGTGTGTGACTTGAAGTGTGGATTAGTTTTATTAACTTATTAACACATTTAGGATGGTGTTTTTAGGCACTAGAACTTTGGCACTCACTTCGAAAACTCTTTTGAAAAGAGCCCTAATGCTTTGGTAGCAAGCACCGGATTTTGTCTGATACACAAGTAAGGTACTTACTACTGCCCACAAAGGCAGCAGGATGAGACCAGAACTTCTGCCTTCACATAATATCTGACTCCTGCCTCCACACTTTCACCTTTGCCTGACACGGAGACAAAAAGCCAAAGAAAAGGGTAAGACCCGCGTAGGGCTAGTCTTTTGTCCTCCAAGACCTCTTTGGGTCTCAATGAAATACTGCTGGTGGCCGAGAAGCTCTCAGGCTGTATGTTCCTACTATCTTTATTATTTAAACTTCTTGCCGTGCTTTTGTGCTCTCTGATCCACTTTCAATTTGTAGGAAGACTGTATTACAGCTTGTGTTTTCTAGAATTGCTCCCATAGATATGAAGATGGTGAAAGACTTCAGAAGTTAATTGTAGGAGCAGAATGGAGAGAACTTTGCCCAGTTTATAGGTAATGTGGTGGCAGCTTGTACAAGGACACACTTGAATGCCGCAGATATGAGAAATGAAGTCCTATTGCATCTTTCCAAAACACTAAGTTAATGAAGTCGTGATCTGTAACTTACAACTCCAACTTTCCTTCAACTTTGCTTTGTTAATTGATTTGTTAATTCTTTTCATATTAATTGCTACAATCACCACCTTTTATATAGTATTTAACAAATAAACATGGGAATCTGGAGCAAATCAAATCCATGACACAGCTGTGTTTCTTTCAAGACAGGACATCAATAGCAGAGAAAGATGAAAATGGAACAACGATAAAAGAAAACATGGCAGAGAACGACTCTTCTCCCTATTCTAAGTATCTTCTTTCCAGCTGTCTAATCTTCCTCACTGTTTAATCCCTCTTAAAAGTTCCACTATAATTCAGATATCTGAAAAAAGTTGAAGTCTATTAAAAAGAGAATTTTTAGTCTTTTGCATAAGCACATTATTTAAATGCCAATTTTCAAAATATACCATCTCATTCAGCAAAGATTTGGTATAGCTGCACAAAAAACGTATACTACTTTTCACAACTGGTGTGCTATATGAACTCTGGCAACAAAAAACTAGCAATGTTTTTTACCTACAGCGCTCATTCAGTGAACAATTTAAAACCCCACACTTTTCTGGCTGCACATTCAGCAGATTTCTGCATCCTCATTTACATTTTTTTGGGGTAATACTCTGTAATGATATATCTCATCAAACTCTTACATCTGATACTGGCTGTCAGACAAATGAATTGCAATCATTTGATTTCTCTCTTCAGCAGTACAGATAAGACAGAAAAAGAAAGTTTCAGAATGTTTTCTTCTGAACAGTTAATTCTGATATTTCTTATTATAAGCTTTGCATATGAAAAAAAGCGCCATTCATTAAGACAAGGAAATTCTTGCAAAACCCTATTACTCAGCTGAATGAAAACTTAAAATACATGACATCATTAGATGTAATTTTAAAGATCACTATAATTTTCTTACAGTTTATGATCAAAACACCAGGTGCTTCTACAATGTTTACATTTTATCAGTAGGCTAATATAGGAAAATATTGTGATAATCAGTCATAAAAAAATGCTTTCTGTGAAATCAGCTTGGCTTACAACTCTTACTTCCTTAGGAAATGTTGAGAAATTAGAGTAATGCAACAATCCCTATCGCAATCTGGTAATGAGAAAGTAATATCAGGGAACAGGAAGAACTGGTTGCTAAAAGGTTAGACCTTAATTAATTTCAAACGTTTTACACACTTAACTTTATTCACCTGTGGGGTATAATCCTAAAAATATGTATATTTACCATTTGATTTTTAAAGACGTCCTAGAAGTCTCTCAGCTGTTTTCCACTGCTCCAGTAACTTTGAGAAGTGCAATTATTTTGGCAGTTATAACCAGGAGCGAATGTTAAATGCTCTTACCTGTACACTTGTAGTCTGAGGCAACTCCTTTAAGACAAGCGTCAAACACTGATATTTCTACCTTTTGCTTTCTGTGGTGGCAGCTCAGGAGCACAGAGGGCTGCGATACAATGAGGTAGAGAAATGGCTGTAGCTCTATGTCCCCAGTTCCCCTGCGACCAGGCTGCCGAACAATAGTTATACCTAGGGCTTGGCGAGCTGACGATCTTGTGGAAGCATGCAGACTTTCCAGTGACAAAAGACCTGTTTTTCTCCCAGTAGACAGGGGAACATTACTGTTCAAAAGATCGTCTGCTGTGACAGAGGAAATGCACGGCTGACTGGGCTTCTTGGTATCATGGCTGCCACCTGAGCCCGCTTCTGGAAGGTTCAAGGAGCTTTTGCTTATTTTCTCACCATCTTTCTGATCTTGTACTGATTTTGATTTTGTTAAGGCAGTGCACGAGTAAGTCATCAAGGAGATTCGACTTGCTGTTACAAAAATGTCAAAGGGAATGAAATTGAGATTCTTCACGATGGAAGACTGGCGGGAAGGACGGGCAATGCGGTGCTGGCTGGTACCACTGTGCTGCTCGATCTGAACGATTCTGATCTTAACACTGTCACTGCCAATTCCACTGTCCTGTGCACCGCTATAACGGGAAGAAGTCTCAACTGTTCCTCCATCAGACACATCCATTTTTTTCTGCTCTTGTTTGGAAACCTGCAAAGGAAAATATTATATTAACTTATGATATCCATATCCCAACTATTTCCATTTCAGTGGCAGCAAACAATCACTATATAAACATGATGTCAAAAAAGAGAATTATAAAAAAATATCTGCCAAGTTAACTTTAGCACAGTAATCACTCATGAAAACACAGCAGGTGCCTGTTCCAATGAAATGATGACTCACAACAAACAAAGTGCCAAAAGAACATATGAAGGAAAAAAAAAAAGAGTAATGATTTCTAGGCTTATATGATTTTTTTTTTTTTTTTAAATTTAAACTCTTTCTTTAAACTCTAAAGAATCTACAAGAAATTTATGGCTTAATATAAAACCACATCTCTGTGAAATAATGCAATGTAAATAAAAAGCCTAGTCAGAATTGTTTCCCAGTTTTGAGCACTGATGCTCAAAAAGTCCTCTTTGGCACTAAAATATTTTACCGTGATTAGATGAAATAGAATGTAGTATTAATCTACTGCAAAATCACAAAAAGACTAAATGGAAATTTTAAGTTGAAATCTATAAATATTATGTTGTACAAAAAATATTTTTCTTAAGAGTCGTGGAAATGACAGCTGCCTTATATAAAACACCAAAGTTGAAGGAAATGTCAGCACTATCTAAAGACTGCCTCTGTGATCGGGTACAAATTCTTAGCTCACCAAGGCTCACCAAGGATACATATGGTTTTGGCTGACATTCACAGGGTTTCACATGAGAAATAATTGCATATAGAAATATTTAAAAAAGAAAACATACACCACTGATAAACAGTAAAAAGAACTTTCCTTCTATCACAGGAAGTGCAAGAGTGAAACAAAAAGTTGCAAGACTGTGTCCAGGGACCACATAGTACCAGGTCAAGAGACAGAGATATCTGAGACAAGCGGGTGCTTAAGGAAGAAAACACTTCTGCTCGTGAAACAAGCAGAAATCCTACAAAGAGCTTGAGGACAACATGGAGAGCATATGCTAAAATATTTGGAAAGAAGACCCTGCAGAAATTCAACAATAATACTAATAAATATGGCCAACTCCTCCGATTCATATGGAGTTTAGAGTCACGCATTCACCCTGTATAGCTTCCACAGCACAACTAACACTTCCATCTGTGCTGCCCAGAAGAAGTGTTTCTGCTCTGCTCTGTACAAGAACTAACATAAGAAATGCCCAACTCAGATTCATGACCCATCCAGCCCAATACGCTGTTTCTGACAGCACTAGGAGGAGACTCTGTCGAGAGAGGCCGTAGACCCTGGCTGCTTCCTGCAATCTTCCTCTGCTACTCCCCAAGACTCCATAGCTGTTGCATTTGGGATGCCAGTGGTATACACTTGTGTAGTTGTTTTAGTAACCATTTCTCGACTTCTTGCCCATGAATTCATCCACTTCCTTTCAGAACATGCTGACAGTGTCTGGCCTCCACAACCTTCTGGGGCAGCAATTGGTTTTTTCTGTGGTTTAAACCAATCTCCTACTAGTGAGAGGAGATTGCATTTCCCCAATCTTTTGTAATGCATGATTTAAACGTTCAGGTCCACATTCAGCTTTATCACTGCTGCTATGACTTTGTAAACCTTGATCATAGCCCCCCTCAGCCTTCTCCTCTCCAGACAGGGAAATCCCAGCCTTTTTAGTCTCTCCTCACAAAGCAGCTGCTCCAGCACCTTTAATCATTTTAGCTGCTCTTCTCTACTTCTGTAACTCCACTATGCACTTCTTGAGTACTCTACACAGTATTCAAGAAGTGGGATCACTATGGTTTTATATAGCAGTAAAACGATGCCTTCTGTCTTGTTCTCAGTCTCCATCCTGATGATGCCCAATATCTTGTTGGGTTTTTTTGGTTGCCACTGCACATTGACTCAATGATTTCATTTCTTCGTTCCAGGACCTACTTCAATAGTTTCTGCTCATCTTCTCCACCCTAGTGAATCTTTGGAAAGGGAGATATAAACTAGGGCAAACCATACCTTAACTTCCTCTTGAAAAATATAATCATGAATTACAAGTACTTACACAATTTATCAGCAACTTAACTACAGGAATGAAGGGCAGTGAATTAATGAATTTCTTCAAACTTTGGTCTTTATGCAGCAATATTAATAGATTCTACATACACTGCAGAAATTGGGTTGTGGGGGAGTTAATGAAAAGCAGTTTTTTTTAAAGGTTCCTTTGTATTGTGCTTTATGAAACAAAGGGAGCAACCCCCTCTCCTTTTCTTTAAAGGAATGAACATGCTAGAAAAAAGTATTACAGAGGAAATCCTAAAACAGAGCCATTAACTAGCTGAGATTTTCTTTGAAAAGGTTTTTGCCAGCTCTGGTTACAATCTTTTCAGATTCACTCATGTACATATTTTTCAAATAACCAATAAAATTCCTTGCGGCTGATTTCTATGGCAGACTCGTATCACTGACTTGTAAACGTGATACCACTTTTAATGCAGCCTCTGTAAAAATAACTAGAGACCATTTTAATGAATTACTACATTGTGAGCCAAGAAATCCTGATTGCTCCTGATATCCTAGCAAAGTTAGGCTATTTACAGCCTTTCTGTCTGCTAAACTATTAAGTGCTTCGTCCATATCCTGCACTGATGGCACTTTCAAAAATGGCGTAGATGGTTTTATCGCTCATGTATTGAGGGCAAGCAGAAGACAGAAGGGATGGAGCTGTGAAACAATCTTGCCATATCATTTCATGGAAGTGCTGCCTGAAATGAAGTAGAGGGCATATGCTGCTAAACCCAGCAATTTTTAATTGCTCCATAGCCATCAGCTCCGTCTGATGAAAAATCTTTTTAGAAAGCATGGTTCTGTAGTGAGCGACGCTCTTACGGTAACACATGGTCTTCTCTTGTTCTCCTCTATGCAGCAGAAATTTCTACAGCTACCTGACATTTAGGTTATGCTTGACTTGACTAGAGGGACTGAAAATACAATGTCATCCACTAAATGATAATCTTCCAGGGAGAAAAGCGTTGCATGTGTATGACTGAGTGGAGGGAGAAAGCATAGTACTTCTGGTTTCTGAACGGATCCTCTCTTCTCACACCTAAATAGATTTGACTTGAAGCCTAGTTCTTTTCTTCTGCCTCTTTTTATAATTAAGTATTTATTAAATGTGCTGGTCTATATAAAGCACCTCAAGGAAGGTATGAAAGTAGCTCAGACTCCATCCCCATTCAGCCTATAGTTTCTCTGTGAAGACTACTGCAAGGGTGCTAATTGGTCCCAACTGCTGAGTTTCCTGTTATGCGGACATTTGACTACAGAAACTTTACTGAGACCCCAAATCAATTCACGCAGGTCACCGAACAGCAGGCAGATGGTAACTTCTGCTCAGTACTAAGCAGCATGGAATATGAACCAGTGCCCAAAAGGTGAAAGACACCATATCCTATTATGGTTTTCCATGCCACCCGGTTCCACAATGAAACTTTGACTTATGTATGCTCTTACCACATATATTATAAAGGTTGGAACAAGTGAGTCATGATTTGCAAGACAGCTTTATATAACACAACTGGGTACAAAATAAAGGTGAAGAAGTACCACTGGAACTTCTTGCATCAATTTCAGCTCAGTAAGCATCAAGCCTTCCAACCAAGTTTCACAGTTAACCTGAAAATACGCCTAGTAATAAACTTGGGAATCATTTAGGTATTCCTCTAACGGGATAAGGATATGAGAGGGAATGACTCTCAGTATAACAACTTTAAAAAGATTCTTTGCTTTATTATGAAATAAATGGGCCAATACTTTAAAGATGTCAAGAACAGCAATATCGGCTTGCTGTTAGCAAATGTAATGGTAACATTTATCATTGGGCTGTATTATATCAATTCTCTTACTCTTTACATAACCCATTTAAAATGAACAATAAAAGTTTTCTTTAATTAGCTACTGGTGTGCATTAACATGATCATGATTAAACCATAAAAACCAACTGTACATTACTCTGGTCCCCTATCCCATGTGTTTTAAATTATTTTAGTTGAAAATGTACTTTGAGTCCCTTTTAAAAGTTCGACCTTCTGCTTTCAGAGAATTAAATGCATATTACTGTAGTGGAGAAGATAATGTTTCAGACCTCCAGGCATATATTAAACACACTGGCAGCACATTAGACAAAATGCTTTACTTATTAGATACTTCCTATTCTAAACAGTGTCATCAAAGGCTAAAAACAAAATCCATATAAAAGCTGCACAATGCTTCCACACAGAACCTGTGCCAAAATCCCTGTACTTTCCAACTAATGAGGAAAGGATGTGTACTCTTAACATATGAATGTAAGATTTTCCAAGCATTCACTTTAGGAAACAGGACTATTGATTCCACATGGCTTATGTTAAATGAAACTGTATTGGTAAAATAACCTTTAAGATATTTGGCATGATAACTATAATTAAACAGTATTCAAAGGAATAAAACAAAAGGGAATTTGGTTCCACAATGGCTAATTAAAATAAAATGAAAAAACACAGCATGTCATCTATCAAGATAAATTGTTATTGTTTAAGAACTATTTAAATACTGTTAAAATATACTTTTAGATAAAATCTGAAAGGACTGGAAAAATATTTGTGGCTTAAAAATGGATAGTTTGGCGAAGAAAAAAGTATAGGACGCTGAAATTTTATGCTGAGATAATAGCTTTAAAGCTTTGAGCATAACCAGATGGTACTTAAATCAGAGGAATTCTACAGTTTCACTGTCAGAATGAGTTGCAATATGGAAAGGTTTTCAATAGCTAGAAAAAACATGTCAAGATGATAGTTTACTTCTTAGATCACTTCAGTGCATTTTCTCGTCCTTTCACAGTTATATATCCTATCAATACTAGACACCGTAGAAAAGGTGTTGAAAGCTACACTAGTAGCTAGGGAACTGTGGCTAATTCTTCCTTTTCATGTGTTGAGATAGGTAACTTTACTAGCTCAACCCCTTGAGTTCAATAGGGCATATGACACATATATCTACCTAGTGAAAGGCTATGGAAATAGCATGTCCTGTAGAACACACACAGAGAAGTACATCATAAAAATCAAGGGTAAATAAATATATTTGCTTTTCAAAACTGGCAAGCAGTCCCATCTGAGGTCACTGCAATCTTAACCAGGTAACTCTTACTTATTTTCCATCCCTGGTAAAAGTATTTAGATGGTAGAGACACGTCTTCAAAGTTTTCACTCCATAAAGAGAGGCAATAAAACCATCAAGGTAAACACACAACCTAATACTTTAGAGCAATAATTAACACATTTTCCAAATCAGAGAGAGGTGTTTTACAACAATTGGCAGCATTTTTTCATTATATTTTCACTTTCTTAATCTCTCAAGAGTTTTCAACAATAACAAATGTAAGCAAGTGCAAATTTCAGTATAAACATTCCTCAGTTTTATTTTCTTTTACTGATACTTTACAGGATAATTCTTTAATTAATAGAATAACTGTAAGCAACATAATCTTTGGAAGTACAACTGCTCTAGATCAAAAGCATCTACATCTGCATAATTTTTCCAGCTTCTCATATTAATTATGGTTATATAATGACACTATTGAAGTAAAATTTCCAGCCTTCTGCATAGCTGTTCCTTAAATCTGATCAAAACCCTTCAGCCAATCATGAGATCATTCTTCACATTACATAAATTACGGAAAGAGTCACAAGTGTGAAACCACAGAATCAAAGTGCCAATCACATCTGCTCCATCACTGTGGCATGTGACCTAGTTTTATTTCTTTTGCTAAAAAGTAGTAATATTTTCATGGAAATAAAAATCTTGCCTACCACACAAACTGAGCTACAGAAAAGGAGTATGTTCCAGGGTTTTTTTTGTTGTTGTGCTTAAACTGGAATTACGAAGAAAACACTGCATAGTTTCTTTCTGGCTTTGTTCTAAGTACTTAATCTATTCCATCAAAGAGTCTCCAACAGTTTAGAAATTTATTTGACGTATCATTGTTATATAAAGAACCTTTTTTTTGGTTAACCAAAGTTTGCTACATTGTTCTACCGAACACTTCAACTAAAACAATTTTATTTTGTTTTGCATATGAGTTATATGATTGACTTTAATTCTAACCATTATCAAAATTATTGTTTAAATTGACATATTAATCTCACATGGAAAATATAATGGAAGACACACATACAAGCATATTAGACTGCTAAATTATGTCTTCCAGTCTAATAAAGTTTATCTTTTAAGTTTTAAATTAAAACTTCAGTCCTACAATTTAATCTAGACAGACTTGCTTCTACTTGTATCAATCCAAATGCAGAAAGAGTTCTGTAAAACATGAATCCAAAGCTGTCCTCCAAAAAGGGAACTATTAAATCAAGCCAAAATAAAGCAACAAAAATATCAGAAGTGTTTGAAATAGTTTATTTCATATAAAAGTCAAATGTATTTTTTTCCACTAAGGAATTTTCTTTTTAACCAGAATTTGCTGCAAAACAAATGATGCTAATTTGAAGTGTAATGGTGTATATGAGCTCCCAGACCTACAGAAATACTGCTGACAGGCATTCAGTTGTAGTTTTCACAATACTGCAGGAATTATGTGAAAGATGTGATGGCAAGGAGCAGTACAAACTCAGCTTCTTTGTGCAATGCTTTTCCAGCTCTTCAAAAGTAGAGTAAGAGGCTACGTTCTGTTAAACACTGATCCAAATATTCATAAATCAAAGCTGTGCTAAATGTTCCAGTTGTAACATGGATATATGCAAATGTTAAATCCTATCTAACACGAACAGAATTATTTTTTTAATCTTAATACAAACAGTATGTTTATTTTGCTACTCTATGAAAGGCCAGTAAGAAACTTTTGTATTCAGTATTTTTGTTTCTAAAGAAACACTTTCAATTTAAAAAGACCAGGCTGAAATGTGGCAGAGTACTTTGTCCAGCAGTAATTTTTCATTAATATTTTTATTAAAAGTATTAGCTTTTTTGTGTTATTTTTAAATTTAATTTCAAAATTTTAAGTTCTTATCTTTGCTTTTATATGAAAAAATCTGGAGTAAAATAAATACACATATTTACTTTAGACAAGGTCAGGGTTTGTTCATTTTTGCACCTTTTTTTTTTTTTGTTAAAGCCAAGAAACTCCGTTTTTCCATGGGAGTCTGCTTGCATATTTCACTTGGACACTTTAAAAAGAAGTAGTTGAAATTTCAGCTTGATTTTGCATGACATTCTCTAACATTTCAATGTTAAGATTTCATTAGAAGACTACAGTTTTACCAGTCTCAGGTTTGGGTCACATTTCCATGCAGAAAGACATACTGAACTAAATGGTGGTTTAGTGTTGATCTGATCTTATAAAAAGCAACTTTGTCTCATCAAGCTAGCTAAACCTATCAGGAGGCTGAATTAACTCTCATTCACTGGTGTGCCGAAGTACATTGGGAAAAAAAACCACACAACAAAAAACATTCAAGGATTTACAATTTTAAGTCTGGGGTTTCACAACAGAAAGCTTGCTCTCAAACACCAGAGACAGACCAATTACCTAATTCAGCGCCCAGTATGGCTGTATAAACAAATATGCCATTGGAATTGGCACATCACAGCCTGCGGTGGGATTATTTTAAATGGTGTTGCCACTCACCAGTCCTGAAAAATCACAAAGCTTCTGGGTGGCACCTATCACAATACTGGGCTTAGGTGCAAAAAAATCCCTGGGTCCTACACATTGATGTTTTCTTGACTGGGTGTTCAAGCATAGATCAAAAACTTTCTCACGTGAGGAGTATGTTTGAAGTAAGAATTCACTGAACAATTCTTAGATGCAAGAGTTTAAATAATTTAGTAACATTAAATATGGAAATATCAGATGATTCACTGTTATGACATCCGGAGATGAGAAACTTAACAAAGTTATTTACTCCCATTGGAGTAAATTGGAATATTCTCCCATTGACTAATATTCAGTATGCTGTAAAATAAGTGAAAAGATGCAGAAGCAAAAGCCAAATAGCCTGGCAGTGATTCAAAGCAGGATACAACAGAGCCTCAGAATGCAAATTTAGGCATCATTTTCTAGGATAGGATGAATGAATGTATGAATGATGAAAAGAGTCATTATTGTAACACAGTAAAGTAACTTGGTACTTGACTTTCATAATACAGAATCTACCTGCAGCCTCTTAACTGAATAAGCATACAGTTAAGTGAACTGCCCCAAAATCAAATGCTACAATCTTTTCCTTAATATGTATTAGAGCCTTTATCTGTTTTGAGCATCTTAAAGGCAATTAAAATAACTAAATCCATAGCAGATTAGAAGATGTCATGTACAAATGTTGCCCAACTAAACAAACTTCCTTTTACATTATTTCCAGTAATGTAAGTCAGACTGAGTCAGACTACATGCCACAAGCAGAAAAATCCACAGTACAGGAGTCTTCAGTGAGAAATGTCCAACTGCTGGCACGCGATTGCTCACTGAAATGTGTGCTGGGATGTCGAGTACCTCAGGTTTTAAAGCTTCCAGATGTCTGGAAAATTATCTTTTCTGCCTTACTGCCTTTTTTTTTTTTAAAGGTTGTTACATCTCACCTGTATCAAGCCAAATAAACTTGTATCTAGCTTAATGTTTGACTAAATCATGTTTCAATTCGTCCAGAGTATCTTATAAAAAGACTACATGAGGAAGTAAAGCACATGAAGTGGCATGTGAACTGAAGACTAGGAAATTAAGAATTCTAGAATATGTTTTTTTTTTAACAAGGCCATCACAAAATATCCCCATTTTTAGGAAGTTGTTTGTCACAGCCTCGGCATGCAATTCCATGCCTGACTGAATTTGTGTCTCCTCATTTGTGCCTTATATGATTGTGTAAAATAGCCAGTTCAGGGTCTTGAAGCATCCAAAAAATAATCCCAGAAAACTAAACCAAAAACAAACAAACAAAGAAAAACCCAGAGAAAAAACGTACTTGTTTTTTTGGCCTGTTCTGTTTCCTGCACTGGCTCATTTTACTACTACAAAGCAGAGAAGGAAAAGGACAGACTGTGGCAGCCCAGTTTGGATTAGCTTAATGAGCCTCAGAATTGCATCCTAAATTGTGCCCTCTGAACTCGTTTAAAAATAATTAAAATAAAGAAAATAACTGTGGTATTGGAGCAGGAATGAAAGGTCAAAAACAGGACCTTTGTAAGCCCACTTCAGGAGTAGATGACACATGGAGCTGCATCTTCAGGCTTTTCTGACTGACCAAGCCTGGCAGTCTTCCAGTGTCTCTCAGTGCTAGGAGGCTGCTTCAAAGCACCCAGCACTCAAACCATGCTGAGATTTGACTTTATACCTTACCGGAAAATCAACGGAGAATTATTATTATTATGCAGCAGTCTGCCATTCTCAAAGCTTCTAACTGCAGCGCTAAGATTTCATTGGAGCCATTTAACTGTGGGCTGATAACAACATTAAAGACAATTAGAGGGCCTAGATACAAAGACAAGTTTTCTTAATGAAAAACACTTTTGGCCTTTACATGCTTCTATATGGCATTATTACAGTGTATTATATTAAAGATGCAAAAAGATTGCAGATATTACTGAATATTATTTACGTATACTGTTTTTTCATAAAAATAATGTTTTTCCAATTTTGGGCCATGAAGTTCCTGTTGGTTCACTAACAATTGCTGCTTTTTTCTGCTTTTTACCTACTTGTTGAATGGTATTAAAATACTTTCTTAAGTATTATTCTAAGTATAATTTTTTAAATTATGCAACTGCTGCAGTGGCCATGCAGATATGCACCGTTGTAAATGCAGATGCATGCAGCATAAGAACAATATGTCTGTGGTCCATACTTTCAAAATATTTGTGAGGTGCTGCCTTAAAGCTAGTGTTCCAATTAGCTTCTAGTTCAGCTATATAGGCTGTGCAAGGTGTTCCTTTCTGCACACCATTTTAAAAACGTTGGTTCTCATTCCTAGTACTGAAAAAATAACCTTTCAAAGCAACCTCAGGATGGTCCATCGTCTGAAATCTCCAGACAGCCCAAACAAGGGATGGACAGAACTGCCTTATCTATTTAACATGTGCTAAAATGTGACATTTACAAATGTCATTTGAAATGTTCATCCTTTAGTGTACTGCTATAGAATATTCTATCAAAAAACAATCTTTGAGGAGGTATCTTAGCATTTTCTGTTTGTCTCTAAAACATTTTTAAGATACCAAACCTGCAGTACATGCCGCGGTATGACACAACTATGAAATACTTTTAATCGTATCTTTACACTACAGCAAAATAAGAGTTAGGGAGAAGCATAAAATTAATGAATGGAACAAAAAAACCCCTCCACATAAGGGACCAATATTCTGCTCGAATTACTACATAAATACTAACAAGCTTTAACTGTTTAGAGTGATGATCATTATTAAGTACGTATATATATAATCATCTATACAAATACATAGTACAATTTTTTTTTTTTTTAATTAGTTTTCAATTTTATAGCACCTACTGGAAAATTCCCAGTCTGTCAGAATGCAGCACATAAGAATCTGGGAAACTTGCTACTGAATTCATGTTCAGCTTGCTGAGAAATACGTGAAGCCTTGTTCAAACAGCCAGGACACGCAACTTAGCCAAGCTAACTTTCTGACTTTTATTATTTTGGGAGCTAGGCCATACTGATCTTGGGCATAAATCCATTTGCTATGGTGGGCTTCATCATGGACAAATCTGGACAAAGACCCAATGAGGCACCCAACCCAGACTAGCCGACTGAGAAATTACTTTGTACAAACACCAAGGATCCAATAGACACAACGGGTAAAAACACCAGATGTTCAACCTGTAATAAACATTTATCTGGCGAAAATGCCTTACTGCCAGACAGAATGAATTTTATGAAAAACAGGGAGATTTGCAAGAGCATGTAGATCAGTTAGGTGCCCATCTCCCACTGAAAAAATGAGTTTGGCAGATAATTTATCTGTGATTCTGAATCTCTCCTACTCTCTCCCGTCCCTATTTTGGAAGGCAAAGAATCAACAAAAGTGGCTGATCTGTAACAACAAAATTTTGGAGACCAGATCACATATCCTAGTGGGAAAGCAAAAAAGACATACAAATTACTGCAAGAACACATGTGAACTAATGCAAACACACAGACCTAATTATCCTTGTAGCTAAGTGAAGAAAAAATGCCTGACTTCCTCAAATACTGTCTTAACTCACTGTTCTTCAGACAAATATGAGTTTCATGAAACCTGTAAGCAGGATCCCTACTCAGTAAAGCTAACAGATTTTCAGTTTTACAGATTCTCTATTTTAACCAACTTTCCAATAATTTGAAATAATTGTCACTGTTCATTTCTGAGAATACTAAGTCACTATTACTCCTGTGCTTTGACAGAGAAAGTTAAAATTAGTGGAAATCTTTACTTAGGAGGAGTCAAGAATGAAGCTTTCAGTCTTGATTCATGCAATGAGTCACAGGTAATTTGGAGGGAAGGTATAGTCTCAGTGAAATGAAAAGAGTTGGAAATACTGTCTAGAAACATGCACTGAGGAAAAAAATTGCTAATATGCAAGGTTATTAAGCAAACCCATTAACTAGCATTGCAGAAACACCAAAGCTGCATACTATGTATAAATAACTGAGGGCTTTACAACATATTCCCTCTAAATAGGTACTGGTGGCCAATTATCTGCAGAAATAAGTTCAGAGTAATTGGAAATGGCTGCAAACCTGAATTTGATTCAGTAAATGTTATTAGTATCATGTGCATGACTCATATCAGTGTCTTATCACAATCACAATCTATGATTTCACCGTTTGATATAGCAACCGGTAACTCAGAGTGAAGCTAGCTGTAAAAACGTAAAAATGGAAGTATTGTCCTGCTCTTTAATCTCCTCCATACTCATCAGAAACACTCGGCAACATAAGTCAGTGTAACAACTACCTCTACTATCTAAATGGGAATACAAACAGTACCGGATTTTATCATACTTATCGAAGTATGCATGACATACAGAACCTATGCATGTACTTTGTGGGCCTTGTCACCAAAGGGTGACACTGTACTAAAATGTAGTTCACTGTAATTTTACTATATTGGCTTTTGTGGTAGATGGCAGAATACATCGAACATATTAGAAATAAATGAAATACAGCTAGGCTCTTTATTATCCTTCCAGTCTGAACACTGTGTGTCCAGGAAGAAACACTATTACGTTCTCTGCCCCATTCAAGAAAAGTCCAGTGCAACATTCAAATGTTCAAGACAAGTGGAAAATTATTATTACTGAGACAAGTGAACTTCCCTGCAAGCAGGGCATAGAACAAAAATGAGTTGTTGGGATTCAGAGAGGCTCAGAAGCCCACATAATCCCAGAAATTAATGTTGCTGATCAGGGTGAGGATATTAATATCAGAGAATTATTGTCTACTTTTGGAAACCTCAGTTGAAACGTAAAGTTCAAACTATACTCTTCCATTCAAAATACATAGTTTAAATTCAGCCATCTCAAAATTTTCATGGTATGACTGTGGATGCAATTTGTGCAGCATTGCAGGGGGATGAATGAAACTCTCCAAAGCAATTTAAAATATGTTAAAAACACTGTTTAGATTTGAAGCATAAAACTAAATTGTGCATTTCTACAAATTCCAGGTTAACACACAACTCAAAGCATTTGTCATGAGAGGTTTTCACTGTGTGAAACTTCTGTGCATGCATGCACATCCACATACATGCATATGTCCTTTTGAGTAATCCTCACGTGTTTTGCCTTCACATCTGTAAAATGGACCCTTTCTCTTAAGGCTTCCTATTTTAGTGTGAATTTACTTCGGTCCCTCACCTCTTTTTTGCTTTGTGGAAAAGTAAAATTTCTGCTTTGAAGAGTCTTAGTAAAGTCACAGCCATTTACCCAATACAATAATTGCACCTAGGTTTCCACTGGAATGAAAATGTTTGCTCGTAGGAAGTATCAAAAATACTGCACAGCCCTTCAAAAAGATATTCCTCTGCTGGTTTTGGCAACAAAATCAAATGATGAGACAAAGCTTCCTAACAATGGAAACATGGTATGGTGATGACTCAAGATACTGGCAAGGACTTTATTTTGATAGTGTCCTTGAACTAACCAAAGATCACTTTACTTTCACAAAAACATCCGACAAGTGGCTATGTGGGAATCCAAGTACTGGTAAAACTACCAGGAAACTGATGCAAGTATTATTCAGCTATTCCAGCTAAGGGTTTTTATTGGCATTCTCAAGAAGTTACACTTTTGGCACTCCCTGACACTATCAAGCTGCAAGTTTACGTTTAAAATTGTATGAACAGAATAGCCCAATGGTAAAAATTACCAGAAGATGATTAATGTAATTTATATTTCAAAAGATTTAGCCATTCCACAAACTTTAAGTACTGCATTAAAAGCAAGACTCCACAGAAACCAAAATAATGTCCAGACCACCAGACAAACCAAACTACTACATAGTCTATTTGTCCAAAATAATACAAATAGTCTATTTGTCTTCACCTGAACTACTAACACATCAGCATGTCAAAGAAATGAAGACAGCTTGGCTCAATGGAAATTGTAAAGCAAGAATCTAATGCAAAAAACTTACATCTACTTCTAACAAAGATGGGGAAACACTTTTTTGCCTTCCCAAGAAAGGAAGGAGTCCTCACTAAGTTCTTCTCAATTGAAATGAAAACCCATTTCAGATTCACCAGAGTCAGAAACTCTCTTTATGCAGCAAGACCATTATTTACAGATTTTCAAGATTAGTTTCTCTTTGGCCTGTGAGTTTCATTCAGATGTGAATACTCTGTATGAGGTACAACTTCAGCATTGCTAAAATAGCGTCCCACCTATAATATGAAGTAAGATTCTACTGTATTGCATGCTATTAGACTTTAGCAAACAAAGATTAATTTTAACTTATTGCACAACATATCAAACCATAGGCAACCACAAGGAAAAAACTAAGAGGACAATAATTTTTCTACCTCAAGGGAAAGAAAGCGTTTGTTAGACATCAAGATATTTGGATTTTATTAGAATCTTTCTTGTCATAAAAGAACTCTCATGCAATTTAAAGGATTAAATCTAGTAAGTCTACTTACTGTCTAAGTGGATAAGATTAATCTGTAGAACAACCTATACTAAGCAAATGAAGTTATATATGGTGCAAATTTTGTCCATCAATTCCGTGCACACGTATGTCTCAAATGTGCTAACTTTTTACACACATCTTCCTGTTATTATGTATTTGGAAAAAAACACACAGACATCAAATTAACTCATACAGCTTCCTTTCACATTTCAAGGTTTGAAGTCTTTAACATGAACAGAAATAGGAAATGTATGTCACCTTACAATTAAACATTCACCATTTTACAAAGGTGCTGCAGAACATAGAATCATAGAATAGTTTGGGTTGGAAGGGACCTCTAAAGGTCATCTAGTCCAACCCCCCTGCTGTGGGCAAGAGCCCAGTCCAACCTGACCTTGAATGTTTCCAGGGATGGGGCATCCACCACCTCTCTGGGCAACCTGTGCCAGTGCTTCACCACCCTCAGCGTAAAAAATGTCTTCCTTATATCTAGTCTCAATCTACCGCCCTTTAGTTTAAAGCCATTCCCCCTTGTCTTGTCACAACAGGCCCTGCTAAAAAGTCTGCCACCATCTTTTTTATAAGCCCCCTTTAAGTACTGATAGGCAGTGATAAGGTCTCCCCGAAGCCTTCTCTTCTCCAGGCTGAACAACCCCAACTCTCTCAGCCTTTCTTCATAGGAGAGGTGTTCCATCCCCCGATCATTTTCATGGCCCTTTTCTGGACCCAGTCCATAGATTTTTCAGATTTAGATGAGACTGATTCAGATGCCATTCTTTTACTAAAGTCTAATGAATACAGAATTCTGATCATAGATTGGAATTTTTTTAGTCTAAAACATTATAAAAATTGTTAAACTATAATATGGCTATAGCTAATCCTGCTCAGCATGCAACTGGTTGTAAATGGCCCAAGGATACTATTGCAGCTCAGGCTCATGCAAATTCATTTGAGAGGAAACAGTAAACACCACTTAACTCTGTCCAATAAAATAAGCTGGACCTCTTCAACATCTTTGCATCCGTTTGATTTTATATACATAGAAGGCTATTGTCTTTTATGTTTAAACTCACTACCAATAAAAAGAAAATTTATTCATATGAGTATTCTTGTCACTCTTCAAACAGTATGAAAAGTTGAATGTCTGCTAGAACTGGCAAATGAGTTTTTGAGAAAATACTCGTATTTGTTTCCTGCCAAAATCTCTGGCATGAGTTACAGGATGTATCATTCTATTAGGCAGTCTCAGATGATGCAGCATTACCTGAATTTGAAAACAGAATACAGCTGGCCAGAAAAATTGAAAAAGTAGGAAGGCAGCTAATATGATTAACAGCAGTACACTGAAAAATTATGTCTCATTGCTTAAGAGACAGGGTAGTACTAAAGTGAAATTCTGGCCTTAAGAAAATCAATATGAAATTAAGCAGCATATTTATCCCTAGTTGACCACCCAGTCCATATGAGCCACGCAAGTGGCCAGTGTCTACTGCCAGCTACTGAGTAACAGCTTTCCCTCAGTGGCAACACCTGTTTTGGTTTCTCACCATCCATTTCCTGATTTTCACAAAACAGATAAAAAATTATTTAACAGTGAGACTATTCTGCTTTTTAATTTGGCTGAGAACACAAAATATTACATATTTTTTGAGGAAGACTGACCTACAGAGTGATCATATTAGCTTCATTTACTTCTAAAAATGGGTTAGAATGCATGAAAAAGACTGTTTCTCATGACAGGATGCCAGAAAAAAGTGAGGATCCTTCCCACAAAGAAAACACGGAAGTTCAAAATCAAAATTGCTCACTGCCCACTGACTATAACTTCAGTTAACTCTATTGGCTTCAACTATCCTTTCTCCTTTTATTCCTCAGCTTTCCCTTTAAGACAAGACATATTATTTCGCTTTAAAATGAAGAGAATTACAGAATCCATGTGTTTATAATTACTGTCAAGAATCAAGTTTTCCACACTACCAAGCAGGTGATGTTCCATACAGGGAAGAAACTGTAACTGGTGCTGTCTAAAGGTAATGCTGCCACAGCGTCAAACTCTACTGTATACAAGCATTAGATGACTCAAAGGAGAAGATTAGTCAAGATCAAAGAATGCAGAACCCTCAAGTCATACATCGTGTGACCTAACACTCAAACTTTCGTCTCCTCATCAGACGATTAAGCAAATCATCCCTATGACACGTTCAGTGTCCACAGTGTGAGAAAGTCCAAGCATGTGTTCTCTCACACTTCTGTTTAGGGTGAGTTTGAGCCACAATGTTGTCTTTATTGATTTTGTCTTGCCTACATTTCAACAACCAACTATATTTGTTATTTATGGCATAACTATAATAATTCTTACACAGTTTCTGTTTTTCTAATCCTTTTTTGCAAAATGAACCAATATGATTTCTTGCACGTGTTCTATAATTTAAAGAACAGTTTGAATTTTGGACCTATTTCATAACAATATTTTTATTATCTCTGTAATGAATACTTCAGATTTTTTGGTTAATACATTAAATGATCTGAAATGGCAAAGTTTTAAATTAAATTTACATACCATTTAGATATTAAAAGCATTTTATTTTAATAAGAAAGTACAAGAATATTTAAGTTACTGATAATAAAAATAATATCCACAAGTTATGTTCAAAATATTGCTAGGCAGAGTATGTAATAAAGAGATTGGACAGAACATTTATGTCTTTTAGACTATTTCACTAAGGGTGGTATGAAAAAAAAGAAATGTAATTCATAGAGCAGAGACAAGAAGGTCTGGTTCAGATAATCAAGTACTGTAGGCTAAGGGGGAAAAAGAAAAAAAAAATTGGACTGAACCCTAACTTGCACTCAAAACTCAGGTAAAAATGGTTCTATCCCATGAGGCTCCATCTTAAAAGACTTAGAAAAATGCCAAAAGAGAAAAGGAAAAAACCCAAACCCTGAGAGGTTAATTACTATTAATGTGAACATAGAGGAAAAACCAACACTTGCGGGGTTTTTGTTTGTTTGTTTCTTATTGTAAGTTTTTTATTTTGCTGTTATAATTTATTTTTTCCAGAAAATAACAACAGTCCCTATGAGGTATTGTCCCATTAGCTATGTCCAGCATGGCAGTTTCATTACCCTTTAAGAAACTAGGAAGTCTTTAAACACTACTGATAGGAAGCTTCACAGTATTCTGACAAAATAGTTGTATTTTTCCTTTCATTAACAATACAAAATATCTTTTGATGTTGAAGCAATATCCTTGGAGTGTCCATGCAAGGAAGATTTGGAAGCATGTCTGTAATTCACAAACTTTTTTGCAGACTATTGTTTTGGGTAAATTCCGCCCCAGCTATATTTTATGTGAAATCTTGGTACGCATCAACATCTTACCACCTTAATTTAAGTGGTCACAGAAAACGTTAAGAAGAATGTCAGAGAAATTGGTCCTGAATCAAGCACAGTGTTTAAACGGCTATGGGATACAACTTCCCTTTTTTTTTCCACACAGTTTGTGTGCTTGTGGACATTAAAAACTAGCAGGAAAAAATAGTTTCTTCCTAGCAAAAAGGAAATACACGTTGAATGTATAATTTCAAGTTTGGTTTTACTATACTAAGTATTCTTTATGTTGTAAGTTTAATATCTATCTTATTTCATATTTTTATTGATATTTCTAAATTACATAAGTTAGAATGCTTATTGAACAGACTTCATTGTAAAATAAAAATTTTCTTAGCACTGTATCTCAAAGAGAGACAATAAACCCTAGTTTTTCACTTTAATTTTATATTTGCAGAATCTGAGCATGAAGATCTCTTCAGTACAGCCATTTTGGTTGCACGAATCAGTTTGGAACATTAGTTTTTTTTCTAGTAATTCTAGGACAGAAGCTAAAGATCACATATATTTACAGCAAAACAGATTTCCCTTTGTTTCCTAATTCTTCATTTTCCTTTTTCACATTCTAAGGACATTACTCATATTGACATGAAATGCCATTCCTCCTTATCAAAACTTTGTGAGCTTTTAGGTTATGGAAGTGATTCTCTTTTACAAATTCATGTAGGATGTACAGGCATAATCTGGATTTAAAGCACACAGAATTGGCTTCACCGTACAGGAATAGAAGCATAAGACATCTCTTAACGCCGGTAACACAAATTAGAGCTACTTTGGACATCTAGTTGTGGTGCGTGCTTAGGAACCACAACTTTCTGCAATCCTTCTCATCTGAGAAAACATTTCTGTAGGAATATTCCTTTATTAAGGAATTAAGCCATAAAATAAACACAGTGAGAATAACCAAGCCTAATTTTAAGCTAACCTTTGTCAAGCTGCTTGAGAACCTCTGTCAAACTGCTTCAAATCTAAATAATCCAAATTTCGTTACTTTCTCTTTACCTTGTTTCTTAGAGCTGTTATCTTAAACTTTACACTTTGTAACCTAATGCCTCATGCTTTTAAACGTACAATCATGAAAAGAAAAAAAAAGGAAGCTACATTTACTGATTATTCATGCAAAAATGCAGTCCACACATCCCAGGTAATGAGATTGTTGCTAACAATTTTATTAATAAATTGAACATATTAACCAGCTGCAATAAATTTGTGATTCTCAAATTACTGTAGTGCTAACCCACCAGCAAGCATCTCATAGCCCAGGATATCAAAGATATGGGACTACATGCTGCGTGACCTGCCATTCCCTGAAATGAAAATTTGAAGCTTTAAAACATGGGGCAAAACTGAGCAGATATGCAAGATCTGATCAGTAATTGTGCAAACTACAGAAAGACAAAATTCTCTGAGAAGTATTTTATTGGTTCACATTTCAATACTTACTGTTTCTGGGACATTACTGTTACCATACACTAAGTTTGCTCTCCTTCTAGTCATTGCAACAAAGTTCAAACGCATAATGAAAAAAGTCTTTAAACCCTCAGGAAGCTATCTTCACACAACATTACCTTTTTTATGTGCCAACACACATTTGGTTATCAAGACATACCTAAATTCATCTGATCTATATAAAATACAGAAACTGAGACTGTTTTGGCTCTCTAACACTGATTACCTTAGACTTCAGGAATCAAAAGACAAAAGATAAACAGCTTCTTCAAAAGAAACTTGTAAATGAGGATGCCAACTTCTCAAAGTTTCAACATACTAAAAATACTTCCAATTACGCAAGCTTTCCATAAGGATACTAACCAGTCAACACAACATCTGTGTAACATGTGCATCTGCCACTTCACACTTTGGCTGTCTGGCTTCTTAAGTAGTATTATCTGGAACTTGTTTTACCAGTTTTCTGATTGTTATTATTTTTAAACAAAATACAAATGGAAAACAAAGACATGTTTGTTTTCAACAAAAATATGGTATTATTTTTTTTTCATTCTCCACAGAAGTAATACATTAACAACCTTGACTGAAGTTTCATTAAATTGCTCTTCTCTCAAGAGAACTCGCTCTGTTAAAGTTCCATAGGCAAGGAAGACTGCTATAAACTCCATTAGCTATCATTCCTTCAAATTTTATGTGTGATACAATTGTAATAGCACTTTTGTACATACTTCCTGCTGATCATGTTCTTTATCTTACAGTGAACTTATAGCAACAACAGAAGGTTGATGAGATTGCCATAAACAGAAATAAACTACAAGAGAACATAAGAATGGTCCTACTGGGTCAGATCAAAGATCCTTCTAGACTCCTGTTCTCTGACAGCTGCCGTAAGTGGATGCTTAGGGAAAAAAGTATAAATAAAGCAAGTATAAAGAAATACTTCTTCAGAATACTCTTCCAGACTTCCTGAGCCAGCATATTACAGGGTAGTATAACTTATCAGAAATGCTTTCTTAAGCCTTATCTGCAGTGATAGAGAATGACTTGCATCTTCTGCAGATATTACTGAAATGTTTCTAATGTGACAAATCAGTACACAGTTTGATTCAACCAGGCTAGAAAGGAATCAGCTGCTACAGATGAGTTTTCTATGCCTTCTCCCTTTTGGAGACCTCTCAGTTAACAATTAGTTTGCTGTAATTAGCATGTTGCCTATTACTCACTGAAGGCTTTGCTGATTTTGTTTGGGTATCTGTGCAGATAGGAGCTGTACTTCCCCCAGCCTTTCCCATTATTTGGATGATTACAAGTAATATTCTGCTTGCTATGAAATATCCAATCTTTACATTAGTTAGACTCCAAAAATAATTTTTGTGGTAAAAGAACAAAATGCCAAAGTTGAAACAACTTTTGCTTCTCCCCCTCCCCCAGTATTAATGTCATTTATTCAGGAAGCTGGTGGGTTGTCTTTGCAATTTATCAGAATGTGGGGGTTAGCCTTATGGAACATGTCACATCTGCTGGTGGGGTTTACTCAAAGTGATTGGCCAAGAGCCAGGTCTAGAAGGAAAATATCATCTGGCAGGCTGACAAACACTGCTGAGGCCAGTGCTTGGGTAGCCTAGATGGAGGACTCAAAAGTCAAATATCTAGAAGCAGGTATTATAAAAGCAGAAAACATTAGCCAGCAGGTTGTGCCTTGAATTTCTGAAAGAAAACGAAGATCTGCCCACACCAGGTTTCCCTCCTTTTTGCTCAACAATGCCCCCAAGTGAATGACAGCTTGTGTCCATTGGCTATTGGCTCTGACTGCAAATTATGCTTGAAATATATATCAGTTATGAATAAAAAATCCAACCAGACACTTCAGTCCCAGGTCATTCTTTGTGTGACCATTTTACCAGTACATCCAAGTCCATCCTTCACCAGCTCAACTGTTAAATACAGTTTCTCAACTTTAACATGATTTTTTTCACGTGTTTTGGGGGAAGAAATAATTTTTTAAGCATCAAATTTGTGCAGGATCTACTGTATTCTAACGCCTAGCAACACATAGATACAATAACAGCAAGTACATTGAAGAATTTTGGAAGCTTTGTTCATTGCTTAGGCAGAAGTAACAGAATGCCAGAAAAGGGCAGTGGACGTCTGAGAGGGATCCAAAACAAGGACAATTTTTTGGTTTCTACTTTTACTGTGGGTGAATATTTCCATATTTGCAACAACTGATTGTTGAGTGCTGCATTCATCACTGCAATTAAGAGCTTGTGAATAAGAAAAGAATGATGGATGGAAAAGATGATGAATTTGGCCATGATTCTTTCAAGAAATAGCTTGTGCTGGTTTTTATTAGTATGTTAGCTACCTATCTGAATTTCAGATTGTATGGGATAGGTACGGACTTGTAGCCTACTGAAGCGGGCATTTGGGCTAATAGAAAATAAACAAACAAGACTATGTAAGCTGACAAATAGGGATGGAGGGGATAAGGAGAAATACACCAGCAGAAGACAGAAAATAGGTGAAGGCTTTAGACGACATCCTCTGGAAGATAATTCAGATGTTTAACTTGCCTTGAATTTTAAAAGCAAGCATCTTGTGTTCACCAGTGTAACTGATTTCTCTCCTAGAGCCATAATCCTCACAGAGATTTTGTGAAGAAAAAGTAAGTATTTGAAAATACCTATTAAGTTCTTCAGGGAAGATACAAAATAACTGTGCTTTGTATTCTTAATTACCTCCAATATAGTGTTATTAGACAGGAACATTCTTTAGGGTAAATTTAAGCAAAATTATAATTTGTGTAGAAATTATTATTTTTCCAAAAGTCTAGCCTTACTCTGAAGCTTATGGAGGAGCACTTTGTACAGAATATAGTTGGTAATGACCTCAATGGCCACATTTGATTGAGGAGTATAAGATTTACTGACTTGCAGTAAGATATGTTATCCATGCATGCCTACATGGACAGCAGCAGACCAAGATGAGTGCTGGTTTGTATTTAATTTCTTTTTCAAAGAGGAGTTCTTGTATTTTCCACTTCTAAATGCTACTATGACAAATAGATGCTCTCTTGCCAAAATTCTCCAGGTGGTGAGTGATGGACACCAGAAAATGGATTTGCCAGTCTAAGAAATAAACTCCTTGAGAACTCACCTGTTCTATCACTGATCAGCAGTAAAACTAGTTAGCATTTATATTGGAGAGACTTTTACCAGAATATTAAAAATTCTTTTAAGAATGAGGAAATATAGTCCTTTTATTAACATCTCACCTATAATCTTGAGTGCATCACTGAACAAAATCAGGACATTAACTGCACTTCACTCATATTTGTATTTCTTTTCCTAGCACTTCTGTTTCTGTTCTCCATGTGCAGGTATTATATCTTCTTCTTGTAAGAATTTGGCATATATTAATTCTGAAAAAGTGAATAATTATGAAAAGGCAGCAACATTCTTTGCCCCTCAGGTAATTCATCAAACACCACATATGTGTCCATACTTTAAACCTGTCAAGCAGATCAAAGCAATATTCTTTGCAATAATAGACTATACTTTATGAAGAAGTCGGCACAACAGGTCTACTGTACATCAAAGATGAATTTATAAAAGAGTATAAAGCTAGGGCTTATAATAAGTAAAAACACAGCACTGGAGACCTGGCATGAAACTCTTTACAGAATATTAAAACACTTAAAGAAAAAAAAAAAAGATTTACCCATAAATCATCACTTCTTTATTATTTTTGTCTACACTAATCTTTACAACATTGCCCTATAAACCACCAAATATATTCCATTTGGAAATCACACCTTTAAAGTTTAAACAAGGGGTTGCTACTTTGATGACTGTCTATATATATGTAACCAAAGCGTAAAACAGAGAACCATGATGTATTTTATTTCTGAGGCAGGAGACAATTATTTAATCCTTCTATTTACCAAGAACTTCCAGTGAAATCAAGCTTCCTAACTAAGATTAATGATGTTTATAGTTGCTCAACAATCCTTGGGATTTATCTAGTCAAATATTTGGAAGAGACTGAAGTTTTTTCACACCTTAAATGCTACTTTTTTTCCCAATTTTCCCATTCTTCTCCTTCAATACACGTGAAAAACATTTTTCCAATGAGATTCAAAGCCAGTATATATCCAGTGTATTTTCTCTTTATTGTTCCAGCTTTAAAATATAGTTAGCTATTTCAAATATGGTTTCCAGACAAAAGGGAAAAGAGGTAACACAGACTGCCACTCCAACACTTGGGCATTAACAGCAATTACTGAATTTCTAAGTCATAGATTGTCATTTCTAAACAAGAAATAAGATGCACTTTTTTAACTGGAAAAGAATTACTTGCTAGAAAAGTTTATGAATGTCTATAGTGGATTCTCTATCACTGAATTATTTTATTATTTTTAGAAAAATTATTTATGGAACAGACAATCATTTAAAAATCTCTCTAATTGAAAATCTCTCATCTAAAGATGAATTAATTGAAGGAAAACGTACAGTCTGAGGTAATTCCAATCACAGTGATGTCCACTGTCAACTTAATAAAAGATTCTATAAAACTCTGAATTATCAAAAAACCCTAACGATAGAAAAGCTAGCACACCTGTCAGCTTTGCTTCCAATGTTAGACAACTTTCCAAAGGACATCCTCTTTATTTGCCCAAATCAGTTTTAATGCCATTTCTTTCAGCCTTAGCACTAACTACTTGTCTCATTCAGGCTAATCATATGGCTTATTTGTCTGAAATTGCACCCCTATCTATTTTCCAATTAATACTTTTCATTTTGGCAATTTATCTGTTTTCATTATAGTTTGTTAAATCTCCTAATTTACCTAAGTTCACAAATCAGTAAAAATTCCAGTTGTTAGTTCTACCTTAAATAGTGACTAAAATCAAACAAATCCAGTGTCAATACCAATCCTTCAAAGCCCACTTGATGCCTCCAACAGAAGCCATGTGCACTGATGATTAGATAATCCCTTAATGAAGTCAGACTCATTGAGATTGATGAAACAGTGTCATTCAATGCAGCCATGCTTGGAAAAAATTAAAAGCAAGTGGATCGGCTTAAGTTATTGAATTAATTATTGGTTATTTATTGAATAGGCACCTGCTATGATCTAGTATCATTCTAACCTGCAATGCTAAACTGTTGAAAGGAGAAAGTTAAGAACAGCTCTTGGCACTTGGAAGATTATAGTAGGCTAAATCAGTAAGTTAAATAGAACTCTAACAATCCTTATTATTCTGTTTATATAGTCATAATAAAATATTCCACAAATTCAGCAATACCAAAACTTCAACTCTTCTAACTTCACTAACAGAACAACTACAACTTAAAACTACATTTTAATCTTATGTTCGAGGCACATGTACAGAATGCTATTCTTAATTGTAATGTTCTGATAAAAAATAATGCCAGCATTATGTCTTCTAGCCTTACTAAATAATTTTTTTTTATGTCAGTAGAATCAGAGATTAATCCATCTAGTTGAATTCACATTGAGAAGAAAAAACATTTTCTGAGAAGTCATAGTCTTACTAACTGAATAATTGCAGTTTACTGGATTAAGGTATGTCTGTGGGTTTTGAGATCCATATACAGATTGTTCCCAATTACAAACATAATTAAAGGAAAACTCAGATGTACTATAAAGGATATTATAATTCTAATTACTGAGAGAAGCTGGCAGCAAAGAGCCTACTTTTATCTAAATACTTACAGACAGAGATAGAGTTTTATTTCCTTCACTATCAAATGTTATTTGTAACCTTTCATTAATTATACTTACTTTTAAAACTCTGCAAATGTCTTTGCAAAAAGCACATAATAAGCTCCTGAGTACTATTAAATCAAAACATGCTAAATTGTTGTCTAGCTTTGTCAGATAATCCAGTGGGAAGAAAGAACTGGGAGAGCTCTTCCCTTTTAAGCCTGAAGAGGAAAATTATAAATTCAGCTTTCAAGACTGCCTTGAAGAACTGATTGCAACAGATTCCTAGTAATAACTAAAGCAAATAAATGTTAAGACATACAAATATTTTAATACTGGCCTCATTTGAGGGTCAATATTCATTTTTATACATTGTAAAAACAGAGGTGAAATTGAAAAGGAATCCAAGAGATCCTCTCTAGCAGATATCAAGTAGTACCCATGTTTTTAAAAACAGGAAAAAACGGTATGGTCACTTATGCTAGGAAAGTTTTGCTGACTATAATAAAAAATAATTTCAGGATGTGATGTCTGCTCTATTTCCATATTTCAGAGAGTCTTTAAAAAACAGGGCCTACATTTTTTAGGTTTGTGAAGTTATTGGTAGGAACATAAGGTTATTAGGCACAGAAAGAATTAACATTTTCTGTTTGCATGCTTTTTAAGGGGAGAAAATGAATTTGTTGGTACTACTTTGCACCAAAGAGGATCTGCATTAGAAATATTATTAATACAGCAATTTACATTACTGGAATATAATTGTCCTAATTGGAGTGGTAATACAGCTAATTTCTCTTCCCATTTACTCCAAGTACCAGTGCACTTTATCAAGAGTAAGATAAACCTCAGATGATCTACACTAGTAGCTTCTAGTCATGTTTTCAAACACTGAGAGATTATAGAAATATCTAAAAAGACAGGCATACTCTAAATTACAGATGTATATTGACTCTCACAAAAGATTGTAAAGTACTTGGAACATGTACAAGGCATATTTTATATGTTACCTAGCACATATCACCAAGGATTAAAACATAGTTAATTTATATCCAGAGTGAGATCCAGACAGAAACTCTTAGAAGTATTTTGTGCTGAAAACTTATCCATTGTAATACTGCTGATTTGTACTCATTTGCTACAAGTCAACAAGAATACGGGGAAAAGGCAACCATTGCATTCTTCCCCTTCTCTTTAGAGAAAGAACATCACTGCTCACAGCCAGACATGTAATGACATTCCCATAAGTTATTTATTCCTATAAATAATGAGCTGCACACGTGCTTTTTTCGTGTTGGACTGAATGCTAAGTCAATTATTGCCTTTTCAACACTTGAACCTAAAGTTCTTAATTTTATTTGAAGCCCAGATTTAGACCATCATGCTGCCACAGGAGGCTGGGGGAGGAAAAGCACGAATACAAATTTCTTATTTGTCTAAAACCTTAAAAAACCCACCACAATTGCTTCCCTGACTCCAAAGGTCAAATGTTTATTAACACATCAAAACAGGCAGCTGCAAACTTAGGGTATTTCCAGTCTTAATTACTTGATTGTTTAAAACCCCATCCATACATTTATCATAATCAAGTATGGATTATTATTATAATTTATAATCTGAAAATTTACACTTCCAATTCATATATGTACATACAGTCCTGGGCTAAAGGCAGGGATCAAAAAAAATCCATTTACTATAACCATGATATTTTAAAAAGATAAATTTCTTGTATCCCAGTAGATTACTGCTACATTTTTACTACTAGTACATTTAGACAAAATTCAATTATATAGGTTTAAGATTTTTCAATTTGACTTAGAAACAGAAATGACTGTATTTCAATGCCATGCCCACTACTAAATGAACCCCCACACTTGGAGAACCCTACATTTCTCTATAAAACATTAATTATGTTGGCTGAACAGCAGGGATGAGTGTGCATTTATGTAAAATTTATATAAGAAAATCAGCTCTATTTTCGGTGTGTGAGACACGTGTAATATCCATGGTACCTAATGCAAAACATCAAAAGACAAAATGTTTTACTTCCAGTGACTGGTGTCAAGCAGGTCATATCCCTTTACGGTACTAAACATCTGTTGGGCGTGAATTAATTTCAGTGGCATAGGTTTTCTTAATGAGCAATGTGCCAAAATTGTGATACAATGTGGATAGCCACCTGCTTTCAATCTGCTTAAATCCAGTCCCTTGGAAAACTTTCCATCCCTTTTCTCAGTATATCCTCATTTACACATTAAAAAAGGCAAATGAAATATTAATTATATAACAGCGAGAATTCAACTTAGAATAATATGGACAGGAATATTCAGGAATGTCACAGCTTTGTTACCGCAATTTTTTTTTTAAAATATGCCTAACTTGCTTGCATAAAGGATATTTCATTTTTTTCTGTTAAAAATAAAGAACAAACAAGCTCTTCAACTCCTGCTGCTGAAGAGCCACAAATGGCTGTTCAACTCAGCCATTAAAAGATTGCTTTCTTTCCAACAAAACAGGTTAAATACTTAAGAAAAAGCTCTCTAGGCATGAGCCCCAGTCAGGTGCAACAGAGAGAGGAGGTGCTGAGAAACCTGATGGTTCTCTGACACTCGTTCACAGCTGAGGCCTCAAGGACTAATGAATATATCAGCAGTAGGCTGTCTTTACACAGCCTACTAAGTAATTACAAGATAATTGTAATTTTGAGAAGTATTATTACAAGGTAATTCATTAACTATTGATAATTTCTCACTGTTTATCCAAGGTAAAATAAACTAGATAAAGCATAGAATGCAAATCCATGTTTCTAAGTTACAGTGAAAATGTTTCAAATTTAACTCAAAACTGCAAAGTTTGTAACTAACAAAAAAATGAGCAAATCTAAAAAAAAAAAAAAACCAACCAAAAACCAACCCAAAAACCAAACACCCCTGAAAATTCATCATGGAAATAGGAATGGCTGTATCATCGCTAAGAAGACTGATTTCAGAGGGGAGAGGAAAAGAGGAGGAATAGCCATATTGTCAGCTGACTGAGCTGAACTTCAACTGAAATTTTAAAATGTTGGGGTGGTTTTTTTTAAGTTCTGACTGTTTTGGACAGCAATTTAAGAGCAAGACGTGAAAAATCAGAACTGTATCAGGGAACAAGCTCACTACAGATAAGCGTGTGTCTGATTTCACTCCTGCTCCCCATTTTGATGTGTTTTCTCATCAGACTTGGAATACTGTATACAGAGAGTACGTTGTAAGATTGTGGCTTTAGGTAATTGAGAGAAAAGTCTGTTCTGCAGATAAAAGATTCCTACTGTTGATAAGCAATGTGCTAGCTGGGAACAAGAGCTTAATTCAGTGTGTGTGCCTAGTCAACTAAGTTTCCGTGGGAAAACTTCTTCCGAAGGAAGAAGGTCCTCACCTAGATAAATAACTGATAAATTAGTCTAGATGAATCAACTAAGAGTAAGAGTACAAGGCCAATTTAGTGATTCGTGGTTATCAGTGTACTCTCATAGTGATCTATGCTGGGGCTGATCACATTCAATATATTCATAAATGGAAAAAGGAATGAAGAGCAAGGTGAGAATTTTTTCTAAGTATATTAACTTATTCAGGGGCCAACTGTGAAGAACTGTAGACCCCAGAATGCTGAATGTCAGGGCAATAAAATAGTAGTTTAAATACAATATAGGTAAATGTAAAGTGATGCAAATAGGAAAAAAAAAACCCACATAAAAGGAATATAAAAAGATGGCCTCCAAGTTGACTACTGTCATCTAAAAACAAGTTCTTAACCTTATTACACACAGTTCTATGAAAGGGTCAGGGAGAGGGAAGGAGAGGGAAGGAGAGGGAAGGAGAGGGAAGGAGAGGGATCAGTAGCAGACAAAACCCCATTCTCTTATCAACAATAACAGGAAAGGGAGATGGAACAAAAGGGAGAACATCACTGTGCCAACATATAAATCCATGTGTGCCTGTCTATCTTGAATACTGGGTGCAATTCTGGTCTGGGGGTGCTATTCTGGTCTGGACCATGCCCCACTTATTCCTCAGAAATGGACACTGTCAAACTGAAAAAGAGCCAGAACAGGTTAACAAAAATAACTAATGGAATGAAACAGTTTGTAGGGAGCAATCCTAGTTGAAAAAAACACTAGGACTAAGAAAAGAGACACTGAAAACAGGGTATGATCCAAGCATGTAGGATAAAATGGCCCAGAGATGGTGACTAAGAAATATTTTTTTTCCTAAGATAAGAACTTGAAAGCTAAGTAAAAAGAAAACAGACAAAAAAAAGGGGGGAGGGGTGGGGTGTTGTTCCCACTGTGTATAGTTAGCTGTGGAACTCCTTCCCACAGGTTATTGCAGATAATGAAAGTTTAGATGAATTTCAAAGGCAAATGGACAAATCCATGAAAAAACCCCCAAACACTGAAGATTATCAAGTACATAGACATCACCACTACCTCTGCAAGTGCCTGAGCTGCACATACTACATTATAGCTGGAAAAATATTGTAGGGATGCATAATTAATGTATCTGTTCTTATACTGTTTCCAAGTCATATGCTAATATAGGGCTAAATAAATGAGCCTCAGTTTAAGCCACTAGGGCCATTTCTATATCATGTGCCTCACATATCAACCATATTCATCTAGTCATGTCAATCATATTTATCTGGTAATGGGTCTGAAATCTTTGTATTAGTTCCTTTCTACATTCTGTGCAGTAAGCTTGAAAATATTGAAGAATTTGTCACAGGAAGTACTTGTGAAAATTTAGGGTATTTACAAAAACTAAAAGACCAAGCTAGAAATTTATAATGGTGCTTTCTAGACTTAACAAAAGAAACAAACAAAAAACTCCAGGATAATATGGTACAAAAGGAATAAGAATGCCATCCCTTCCAAAAGATGATCCAGGAAAAATCCAACAGATTTTGAACAAAAGCAAATCTGCCAGTGAAACTATCAAGCACAAAAGAAAATCTTCAGATCTGTTTCTTTACTATAGCCTTTTAAGTTAAGAAAAAAACCCTGCAGAAGGCATCATGATACTCTGAAGAATTTTTCTTCCTGTGTGAGAAACAGGACAAGTCTTCAAATAATTTCAGAAGAAACAAAGCCACATTTATGCTTGCTTTTATTATTTAATTTCTAAAACAGCAACTCTGCACAATGAAAAAACTGGAGAACTGCATGTAAGTATCATGAGTGAGTCAGGTCAAGACTACTGGAAGTTAAGACACTTATGTGTGGATTTCTGGAACAAAGTAGACTGTAGGACACCAAGAAGAAAGAGTGAAGTCAGGAGACTGGGAGAAGGAAAGAATGTTATATTAGCTTTATAACTTAAGGGTGGGGGGTTTTCTGTGGGATACTGGGCAGAATACATACATAGATCAAAGAGCATCCCCATCTCTGGCTTTCTTAATGATGTAGTTCATCCCTGCTCTCTTAAAATACGTTTTTTATTTTGTTAAAAAGTATAAATATTTAACTTGCTTCAAAACACTGGTTTCAAAAATAGTCATGTGTTATTCTTTATACGTGGTTGTTTTTCAGGTAGACTTAATATGATGATTACTTGATATTAACGAATAACAAAACTAATTACTGTTGGTAAATCCACATGCCCCAGACAGTCTTAATACACTGAAGTTCCTCTTTATCTAATAAAAAGAGATTTACCTGCTTAATGATTTTTAGGCTTCAGAGAATGCAATTCACTCATTTTTGCCATTTTATCTAGGTGTGGCTTATTTTTTGAAATCCAGGGCAGATTAATAGAATTTACTGAACTCAAAATCACGTAAATTAGAAATTGATAGGGGGCTGTTATGATCAGTTAGAGATTATAACATTAGAACCAGTTCAATCATGAAACCACAGCAGGTAGTCTTCTCCTGATATGAAAAATCAGTGAAATGATCCCAGCTCAACATCTTTTTGTCATGTCCCTTGGCGGTGTTCTACACGAAATAAGATTTTTCCTAACATCCAAGCTTGAATAATGTTTCCTTTCATTTTTAATTACATGACTCCTTGTATATCTCTATAATTCTTTACACAACTCTACATGATTCTACTTCTGCCTTGATGTTTGCACTTCTCAAATATTTGTGGCTTCACAGCTCCAAAAAATTCATCTTGCAGCCAAGGTGTATGCATTTGACTCTTATGATCCACCCCTCACACCCCATAAATCATACCCAGAATCCCCAAATATTTTGTTGTCTTTCTTTGGAATACTTGTTAGCTTCAAAGGGCTGCTTGCTGGAAGAGCTGTAATCAGCCCACATAGCTGGCACCCTTGAGTGCTCACCTTGCTGGAGAAAGAATCAGCAGGGAGGCCTACAGAAAGAGTGCTAAGGAGAAGCAGAAAAAGAGACAAGCTTTATATAGTCATAGTTTTCACTCGGACAGTTACCACAAACAGTAGAAACTATTGGCTCTGAAAAAACACAAAGCATTGCTAAGTATCAAAAAAGATGAACGCAGCTAAGTGACAAAGCTAAGATGAATAAAGCAAAGCTTCTGACTGACATGCTTTGCCCTTCCTCAGAATCCACAAAGCAGGTATCTATCAGATTGCCTGCTTACCTTCTATGATAAAATGGCTGGATGTGTGGACAAGGGTAGAGCAGTGGATGTCATTTACCTCAACTTTGGCAAGGCTTTTAACACTTCCACAGTATCCTTGTATCCAAGTTTGGACATTACAGTCTGGATGGGTGAACTATCAGATGGATAAAAAACTAGTTGAATGATTGAGCTCAGAAGGTACTGATTAATGGGAAGCAGTGAATATGTGCAAGGGCAGGGCTGCTATCCACAGGGACCTAGACAGGGTAGATGAATGAGCCAAATAGGAACCTTAGGATGTTAAATGAGGAGAAATGTGAAGTCCTGTACCTGGGAAGGAAGAACCTCAGCAATGGTACAGGCTGGTTGCAGAACAGTCCTGGTGGACATGAGCCAGTGATGCGTCTGGGCAGCAAAGGTGGCCAGCAACATCTTGGACTGTATTGGTGGGAGCATGATCAGTAGATTGAGGAAAGTGATTATTGCCCTTTACTCAGCACTCGTGAGATCACATCTGGAATACTGTGTCCAGTTTTGGTCCTCACAGTACAAGAAAAATATCAACTGAGTTCAACAGAGGGCAACCAAGATGGTTGCAAAATCAAGACAACAGTATCAGAAGATGACAAAAAGTTTGATAATCAGATAGCATCCACGGGCATGTGTACAACTACCTGATTGCAGTCCATAGAGAAGATAGTGCCAGACTCTTCTCAGAGATGCCCGGTGATAGGATGAGAAGCAATGGACACAAGTGGGAACACAAGAAACTCCAATTACATATTAGGATTTTTAAAATTTTTTTTAACCATTTGGGTGGTCAACTAGGCTGCCCAGAGAGGTTGTGTGATTTCTATCTTTGGCGGTATTGAATTGAAGCCCTAGAGCAATCCGATCTAATTAGGCCTGCTGTGAGCCACAGCCTGGACTATATGAACTTGGTAGGTCCCTTCCAACCTAAATTATTCCATGATTCTATCCTACCTTAACCTTTGTATGCTAAAAAACAAATCAACTGTAACTATACACATACGCATAACTGTGTTTGAACAGACGCTAGCAGGAAACAAATACGAGATGAATATACAATTCATCACTACTGACTTTTCCTTTAATAAGACCTCATACTGTAAAAATGGCTTCCTGAAAACAGGTTAAACACCACATCTTTAAATGTGGTTGAACAGCTTGCCTGCAGGAAAGATACATAATTGAGATTATTATCTTAATTAGTAATAATGGGTGTGCCTAAAGGAAAGCCAAGAAAATACACTCATTGCCTTAAGTCACTGTCATACAAAATTCCATTCATAATTGGAGTTCCAATCTAACTTTCCTTTTGTCTCCCAGCCATGGTGCTCAAAAGTCCCTTCAGACCTTAAATTTGCCTAAAACTTTTCACTAAATCTGAGCAATGATTCTGTGTATTCTATATGCTGGATTATTTTTTCTTTAAAAAGACTAAATCCCTACTAGCAATGCAGAATTTTCAATCAGCTGGACACCTTCAGAAACAAGAATTTTTTGCAACTTTCAGTAGTCCATGGTCAGATCTGTAACAATTCAAATGCATTTCTAGGAGTTGTTTCAATATTTCATCTGCAGCGTCTTTAAAGTGGCACCAATGCGTAAAAAAACGTGAAGAATTTACCATTCTTGTTCTCTTCCTACTTTTAGGCAACTCGAATCCTACAACTTCTGTTACAGAACATTTTTCAGTATTGAAGTACACTTTTTGACAGATACTCAACAAAATCTTTGACAAGAATGTATCTCAATCTTTCCATTAGTCTAGCAGAAAAAAGGACAATCAATAAAACAAATTTCATTTATGGTCAGTTATCTCAAGAAATTCAAGGCATTCCTTTATCCCCTTTCCTATTCAGAGAATGCCTGTGTGCACCGTTTTTACGTACTTTTGTTTATTGTGTGGTTGCTCATTCATTCATGAGTCCCTGAAGAGATGCATTGTATGTGCATAGGTTCTGAATACCCTTGAAAATAACTGAACAAGTACTTAATGCAAACAGTTCAGTGGTGTAAATTCATGTACAAATACCAAAATAATATTTATTCAAAAACCTGTAAAAATGTCTCTTCTACAAAAAAATGTTCTATTCCTTTCAACTTAAAAAAAAAATCACTGCCATGCTATCTTGGGGCAGGTTTGGAAGACAGGTTTCATACATTCTGATTTGGAAATGCAAACTTTCTTGATTTCTCCATTTCATTTTGTACTTTCCCATGGGGAAAGTTTCTTCTATTTCTTCTTACTCTTCTGTTAATCATGCTTAAGCAACTAATAGAAATATTGATGAAAATCCTCAAATACTACAAATCATGCTAAATCTGCAAAGCAAATAGGCACTGTGAAAAAAACATCTTAAAGCTATTTTCTGTGAATTGCCTTGCTGAATAAGACTGTGTTGAATGCAAATGCAAGAGGAACACTGCAGCTGGAGAAACAGAGCACAAGTTCTGTGTATCACTATCACCTGCATACAGCTGAGGTAATTTGCAATACTTCAGGAAAGCCTTTGGAGGATGGGTAACTTCAGGTCAATTTTTCTCTTAAAATATCAGACAGAACATATCCAAAGGCGTCTGAGGAACTGGCCAGTGCCACTCCTGGGATTCTCCTTATCCTATGTGAAAGGACATGTTGTCTGGGAGAGTCTTTCATGTCTGGAAAATAGTAAATGTCATGCTCATCTTCAAAAAGAGCAAGGAGGAGGATCCAGGGAACCTACTTGATAGTCAGCCTCATTGTAGACCCTGGGAAGGTGACAGAACACATTTTCAGAGAAGCCAATCCCAGGCACTTGAAGGACAAAAAAGTTTTTGGGAACAAACAACACATATTTACCAAAAGGCAAATCATGCCTTACCACAATCTGATTGACTCCTATGATGAGATGATTGATTCTGTGAATAGAGTACTGGATGCCGTTTGCTTTGACCTTAGCAAAGTTTGGACAGTCTTCCACAGCAGACTTGTATCCAAACTGTTGGATCCAAGTGGGAACTGAACGGGTGGACTACAAGGTGGGTAAAAACCACACTGGACCACTAAAATCAGAAAGTAATGGCCACTGTTCCAAAGTGTAGCTGAACTCTAGGTGCGGTGTGACATTCCTCAAGGTTTGATGATGTTGATGTTGAAGACCTTGGCAATGATACAAAACATACCCAAAGAAAGTTCACAGATGACACCAAACTGGGGGGAGTTGTTGATACACTGAGGGGTAGGGCAGCCATTCAGAGGGACATTGACAAAATGGAGGAATGGTTTAACAGAAACCTCATGAAGGTCAAAGGTAAAAGCAAAGTCCTGCAATTGAGATGGAAAAATCCCAAACCAAATACAGGCTGGAGGCCAGCTGCTACAGAGCAGCTTTGCAGAAAAGAACCCAAGGGTCCTGGTGGACAACAAATTGAACATGTGATAGCAGCATGCCCCTGTAGTGTTGAAGGCTAAGCACTTACTGGGCAGCTTTAACAACAGCATAGCCAGCAGATCAGAGGTGAGACTATTTCCTTTTATTAGATACTTGTAAGTCCACATCAAGAGGGTTAACAGGTTAAAGCACAGGATTTATGAGGAGAGGGTGAGAGAGCTAGGTTTGTTCAGATGGGAGAAGAGAAGGCTAAGAATGGTGGTGGGGTATCAAATTGCTGTTTCCAGTTACCTAAAGCAGGGTTAAGAAGAAGATGAAGTCAGACTGTTCTTGGAGATGTATAGTGAAATGTTGAGAGGCAATGGTTAAAAGCTGTATCAAGCAAAATTCTGAATGGATATAAAGATAAAAACTTGCCAGAGCGAGCGTAGTTAAGCACAGGACAATTACCCAGACGGGCAGTGCAACCTTCTTCCTTGGAGATAAAGAAAGATTTGACTGAACAATGCGCTGAAAAGCCTGATCTAGCTTTGACATTAGTGTTCTTTTGAGCAAAAGAATAGTTTCCAGAGGTGTCTTCCAACCTAAATTATGTTTTGATCCTTGCAATGAAATAATTAGCAGGTGTGAAGTATGAATAGCCACGTGCAGGCTCCAGACTTTGTTCACTGAGATGAAAACAGCAGCATACAATGTGTATTATGTTTCTCTCTGCTGACTAAAGGAGAAACATGAGGATAATAATAAATGTGCATATATTAGAGGGTGGGGTGGCTTCATATAGGCACATGAGACTATAGAACACTGAAGAAAGAACTGGACAAAAAGTAACCAACTATTTGATTTTACATTTTCAGTATAGTGAATGAAGATATAGTTCTATGACTTATTAAAGAGAAGACAAACACCACCTTGAACCAGAAATACTCCCATTACTTATTACAGGAGACCTCAATAATGCAAGGGAGATATCAATGAAGAACAAATAGGTATCTTGGGATGTAGTCAACAAAAAAGCTTTCTGAAATTATGTAGTAAATTGCTTTTAAGTTTGTGCAGTCCACATCAGTCATGCAGCACTTCTGCACAGCGCCATCTCAAAATTAAAATTCTTGGCACCCATTCAAATCTTCTGATTCTATCCATTCCACTGAAAATGGGAAAACAGTGCTCCACAAATTATTTATTGAAGATATTCCCATATATACTTATTTATAAAGTTCATCTCCAAAAGAGGTCCTGTGTCTGCAAAGTATCCAAGAAAGATACACTGCATTTCTTTTCTACATCGTTCATGTTTCAACATGGTAATGAAACAACGCTCTTTATTTCCCTCTGTACTTCGGAAGGGATAAAGGAGGAGGGGATGATGTGATGCCTCGATTAGCAGAATACAACTTCTGCGGTTTTGACAGGGTGAGGAGAGAGGAATATAAATAATTTGGCTGCTCTAGAGCATTCTCTGCTCCCTCCCAGACTCACATGCACGCTGAATCTGTGAGATTCAGGAAAGGAAGGAGGAAAGTTTCTTCAGCTCTCCCATCAGCTAGATTCTTGGAAAGGAAGAGTTGATTGTGTCTTGCTCTTTAACTCTCTCCCTAACTCTTGTTCTTATTTGTGAAGATTTCTCAAGGAATCCAACAACCACTCCAGTGGAATTAGGGCCTTGTCACATATTAAATTGTACTGACTTTAAAAGATGCTGTCAGCCTGACTAGATTCCTGGTTTTGAAGATAAGAAATACATATTTTTTCTTACAGCAGTTTTCACTTTCTTTTCTCCTACCTTTTTTTGTATCAGCCCAGAAGTTTAATAATTTAAACTTACAAGTCTGTCAGTTAGTGACTGGCCTTTAATGCAAACTGAGGTATCAACTTCCAGAAATAAAGAAGAATGACAAATTAAAGAGAGAGTTGCTGAACACTGTAAATTTCCTGAAAAAAACGAGAGATTAATTGTTCAGAAGATGAAGAACCCTTCAACGATGTACCCATCACCATTCTTACTGAAGAAGTATGAGAATATTCAGAGGTAGATTGAATCTTAGGGACTTGAGTGAAGACGGTTAATGTGAGTAGTGGTTACCAGGCACAGCAAAAATTTTATAGTTTACTGGCTTTAGTGAAGCACACAGTGTAGTATATGAACTCATAAGAAGATGCCAAAGCTTCAATAAAAGTTAAAATTAAATGCCAAACAACCTCAAAAACCTACTTAAAAATTGATTTCTTTCATCGTTTATGTAAAATAATTCTCCTTGTACATAAGATGTTGCAGAATCACCTTAGTCTAATTTACTGCATAATATTCTTTTTAAAATAGCACACCCTATTGTTAGAACAACATTAGAATGCATTTTAAAGCTGACCAAACAAATACTAATAATACAGGTATTTCATTTACCTATATATTATTATCTAAATGATGCAAACACCTGATCAGAGCTACAGTACTCTAAAAAAACCAGCTGCAAACCAGGGAAAAACCTACCTCAGTGGTGCTACTGGAAGGTTCCAGTCCAACCATATTGGCTTGTACCAGCTGCTCAAGAAGTTGTACTTGAGCCACATTGAGGAAGAAATCCAGGTTTGTTGTCACATTCACTTCCAAAGAATGACCACACACCAAAATTTCCTGTGGAGAAATTAAGGGAAAATACTAGATAACAACTACTGGGGAAATAATTTTCAGCTTCTATATAACTGTATTATGATTCTCTGCTGTAGTCAATGCTTCAATATTGTATGTAGCATTAATTAGATCTTTTTAGGAGAAAGTGGTGTCTCAGGCTTCTAAACAGGGATGCAGCTTATTCTTTGCTTTGCTTTCAACAGCATAACTATTAAGACAAATTTTGCAAGAAAAGCATCTCGTGTGTGAGGTCTTGTTTCCATCTCTTGGTAGTATCAAACAGTGGACTGTCAGATTTTGGTTTTTATTTCCTGGCAATGACTACAATTCTCCTTTCCTTCCAAGAAAAGGATGTACTTTTTTTTTTAAACAAACTCTGCTTGATTTATAATGAAATCACGTGTTGGAACTCACTGATAACCAACCTAATTGATTTCTCTTTGCCTGTAAACTATTGTCACTACCTTGGCAAAGCTAGCTGGATGGCCACTGTTTTATTGGTGTTGTCTAGCACAAAAAAGCTCTTCACCATTGTTGCCAAGCAATAAAGAGATGAAAACCAGAACCAATGCAGAAGGGTTGCTTAATAACTAGAAGTACTGCCCCTTCTCATGAGAAGGTTGCACAATGTTCAAGCTCTTCACAATCTAAACTAGACCTCTCCCTTCATCAGTGAATGTCACCCAGGGAATAGATAACAAGAAGAATGTATGCACAGAAAACACTGAAATTCTTGAACCTAAGCATTAGTAAAGCTCAGAGATTTTTCTTTTAATCAAATAACTTCTATGCATCCTAGCCACCCCCAAGCTTTCTACTTCTTTTTTACATCAAATAATTTTCCACCTGCCCTTGTGATGATGCTTTACACAAAATATGAAGCTGTCAATTTTTTCTTTCTATACCCATTAGCTATTATTTTCCAACAATATACACCTATTGCACATTGCAATACACACCTCATACCCTTTAAGCTTCTGTATCAGTTTTGTTCTTCCCAGGAGGTAGCTGTTATGAGAAATACTCCTTGTGAGCTGACAAAAACTTTCTGATATTTCCCCTACATAAAATATTTTAAATTCTTGAGCTACAAGCTAATGCCAAAAAGGGAGCCAATACCTTTTGTGTGTAACATTCTTCACAGACTAATTAACAAGCTGACCCACAGACTGGTAAAAGTGATTGTTAAATCTGGAATACCTTGAAGTACCCACAGTAATGGCTGGGGAGCGGATGCTTTGTGGAAATTTGTGGGCTTGAAAATCTGGCTAAAAAAACTTGGCTCAACTTTCTTCTTACAGATAATGTATAGGTTGCATTTTCAGGCTTCTTTATGAGAAGCCTAGAATACAATGTTTTGTAATGTTTTACTATAGCACCTCTTCTCAACACCTTTCCATCACAAATTTTTAAAAATATTGCTGGAAATCGTTAAAGGATTCCCATTTTCTGAATTGCAACCAGGCTTATCTACCTCTGGACAGGCTGCCTTTAATATCGAATGCTATACACAAATTGTTTCTCCAGCAGAGAAAGAACATTTCAGCTAGTGATTACGACTTTTTTCTTTTTTCCTTCAGTTGGCAATCTCTGTATTTGAAAACACCTGGACACTTAAAATGGTGGAACAGTAAAATATTAAGATTATCCATATATTAAAAGTTATGTTATTTCTGTTCACATTTTGTACTAACCTCTGGGTGTAAATTCTCTGCAGCATCAATTTTTGTAAAAATAATTGCAGGAGCTGCAGTTATTCGAACCGTGAAATCTGTTAAAATTGGAGTTAAAATTGCTCTCCTCTCCTGATGCCGCCTTATACTAAAAAAAAAAAAAAAGGAAAAAAGGAAAAGATTAAATCACATTATAAATTGTTGAGGGGCAAAACCTCATATTCTTCTTTATATCCAGCATGTAGCACAAAACTGCTTCAATACCAGTTTGGCATTTGATTGCTACCTCAATAAGCATTAAATATCATCATTATAAATCATGTTAATTATGATCCTAAAGGCAGACTTCTACCTTCATTTCACAGAAAAAGTATATCTAAATATTTGACTCTTCAACCCATCTCCAGGTAGACCAGTTTGGCATGACATTGCTTCTTCTACTGTTTAACCAACTACACAAAATTATTTGAACAAAGATACAAACTTTATTATCAGTATTTTTCAAAGTTGCCTGCAGATGCCCTTCGCTTTATGAGTAGCTGTCCTGAAGACTGCATAATATTTGAATCCATGCATTAAAACTCTGTGGTGAAAAAAATTCTGCACACAACAACATAACTGACAAAAAAATCAAAGGCATGAAAAATTAAGCTAGCAAACCCCATGAAACTCTAGGGCTCGCACATTAAATTTATAATAACTATTGCCCAAGATGTTTAAAATGCCTTGAAAATGGAGGGATGTCAGTCTTCCTCCACTGCTTCTGTCACTGGTTGCTCTTAGTTGGTACCTTTTCATATAAATATCAACGTCCGCTTGCCAAGAATATTTGTGCCATTAAGCTTGATAATTACATTTGTTTTCCAGCTGGGTGTTTATTTTTTTTCCCTTTAACCAAATACTGAGCCTAGAGGCACAACCCTGTTATAGATGGATCACTAATAGCTTATGACAACACATTCCAAATAGCCAGAATCTTCTGGGTCAGGTCAAATAAACTATTGCCACAAAATGCCATATGAGAGCCTCTGATCAGGGGGAAAAAAAAAAAAATGTAATGAGATCAAGATGGTGCTCAGCCCCTAAAAGAGGATACAGTTCAAATTCCTGGGAGAACCCTTCCATCAAGATAGTTTTTTGATAATTCTTTTTACCTATCATCATTTATAGAAATGCTAAATACCTGCATTTCATCAAGGAGAACTCTAAAAATCATCAAAAAGTTATTGGTCCAAGGTAAGTTTTCCTATACTTATAAAATAGAAAATTATCAGCTGTGAAACAGTGCAAGTATGCACAAAATTATGCAACTATCTATCGCGATATAAAGAAAAGACTGAACTACACTGCCATATAGAAAAGGAGAACAGATCTATGCAGGACTCTTCAGATATATCTGTATGTCAGTTAGGTATCCCTGTATTACCTTTAATCTCGCCATCTCCAGTAATTGAGACACAGCAGTTCGGACATCAGCATAAATCACACAAGTGAGCCAGACACATGAACAATGCAATTAGACAAACAGTCCTTACCATCAGCTAGAGTTATTCATGCTAATGTCATTAAACAATATGGTTATATGCCTGTCTATGCAGAAACCTCTGGACTGCATGTGGAACAGGTAATTAAATCTCTTGATTAAGAACAGGTATCGATATACATAGTCTAGTAAAGGTAATGGTTCTGAAATGGATTCTGTTGAAAAGTACACAATCTCAAATGCTGATGGTTTGTAAGCCAAGAGTTAGGCCGAAAAGAAATTAAATAGATATCATAACTTGACTGTAATTCAGTCAAGTTGGAAAGATTCAAAATCCATAGATGAAAATTTACTACTTGGACTATTTCGATTTTGATGCTTCAAATTCTACTAACAATTTGCTTAAGTGTCCTCAAAACATGTAGAAAGCATAGCGATCTATAAGGGAATATAAACTGTCAGATGCAGGTAGGCCTTAAAGCTTTTAACTTCTGTATACTGTTATCCTAAATAAATTTAACAGCAGATGCTACAGAGCTAGTATTTACTGAGCACAAGTCTAATATACTTTTGTTTCAAATGACCTTCACAAACACTGCTGAGCAGGCTGCACGCTACTGTAAGTAGTATGCAGTATGCTTAAGAGCAAGGCAATCAGTGAGTGTGACAAAACTACTACCTTACCTTAAAAGCTTTAAAATTTTCATCAGCTGTAGCTCTGCTGGTCTGTAATGATGGTTTTTAAAGCAAGATTAGTCTAATTAGATCCCCAAATTAGAAAGCAGACCCATTAGTAGTTAGCGTACATCTTCAACTGAGAAAGTGGTCTTAGATTTTGCCAGTTCTACAAATGCTTCTCTCCCTGCCATCACCTTCCTTTTAAATTTAAACCAGACGGCCTTCTACCCAATTCCTATTTCCCCTTCACAAAAGGATGAGAAAGAAATGCCTTTTTTTTTGAGGAAAATGAAAGAGCTAAGTAGTAGAACAATTCTATGAAAGAACACACAGCTATACATTAGAAAACTTCCACTTGAAGGGGCATAAAACTGCTAGTAAGTATGATTTCAATATATGAAACAGAGCTATAAAAGCAAGTTATTTGTTGAACTCCAAACCCAGAACTGGTTCTCTTCAATCATTGTTCAAATTATTTTTCAGCTCATACATATTCCCATTTCTTAATTTTCAAATGTTATTCTAGTAGATACCCAGTACACTGCATCTTAAAGGACTTTTTTGGTAATACAGATTGATTGCTGATTTTTTAAATTTTATTTTAAAATCATCCTTATGTGGTAGCCCTGTCCTGCTCTACTTACTACTTTCCACATTTTTAGTTGGTGAGTTTGAAGCTCAGCCAAATCAAATATCAGCAAAATAATTGTAAGTACAAACAGAAGGCAAACAGAGCACAGTAAATAACGAAGGGAGAGGATATGAGAAAGAGCACAAAAGGAACAAAGAAACAAATTCCACTTTGAATTATTAAGTCTTCCACACTGCACCTAAGTGCACCGTTAACTTAACACAGGTGTACGCCACATGAGCTTATGAAAAAACTTGATTGTGAAGAGTGTAATGATGGCTCTATGTCTGCAGCACATTCATTCCATGGTTCATTTATGCATCTGTTATATATTTGTCTTGGAAAAAAAAAGGAAAAGCTAGTACTTTTAGAGATGTTAAAGCAGTTGATCATCTACACTTAAAAGTACAGCACATTTGAAAGACCATATGCTAACGCAAAGCAAAAAGGCAGCAAAGCATTTGTGATAAGGCCTGGAGGTGCCTTTTACTCGGTGCTGAATTTGGGCTATATCTGCACGGTAACATGAACTCTGGTTACAGACCACAGATCCACATTGTAAAAGCACAGGACAAAAAATGGTCTCTGTCCTCAAAGGCTTACAATTTAAGTATAAGAAAAAACACACCTGCAGACAGGGAACAACTAACAGCACCATAGGTAATAATATCTGTACAGTGGCAACCTGAAAGCTGTCTTATTAGTTTTTATATTACAGTGTAATAGAAACAAATTTTTTTGGAAGGATTTGGAAGAAGACATTGCAATAACTTTGTGAATGTTCACAGGAAATGCCTTTATAACATATAGGTTAGCCTAGGAGCGAGCAACAAAGTGCTTCTTCAAAAATTAAATGCGGCGGCCCTGGTAACTGGTACGATGAGGTCTGGTGAGCAGTAAGTGTAGATGTGTCAAAGTAAATGAAAGAAGACGCATAATAGGAAATGGATAGACACAGAAGTCTAGAAGTACCTTGAAAGCAAAGACATATCTAATGATTAATATGACAAAAAATGTTGTGGGAAGAAAAGAGAAAAAAATGTGAAGAGCAGAATTTTGTAATCAAAGCAACAACGTTTCATTACATCAAATCAAATCATCAGTATTTGATTACACCCACTCAGAAGCATGTTGAATTTATATAAGGAGGAAGGACTGCCAAAGAGATGATGTTGCACTAATCAAGGAGGTGCGATGATGCGAGACTGGATAAGCTGTGAAAATGCACAAGAAGGACTATAACTTGGCTGCCTTATGTGGAAAAAACTAATCGAAACAAACAGAAAATATTGGCCAGCAAGAGCTAAACATAACCTAGATGTGAAACTTGGAAATGTTTGCCTTATTCTTAATTATAATTTTTTTCTTCATAATACCTTACTGAATCTAGAGTTTGAGCCCTTACATACTTAAAAAATACGTAGGTCAGGGAGAAACTCATATGCATTCAATACATGAATGACAATCAAGAGCTCATTTATGCCATGTAAGTTTACTATCTACGGAGAGATGAATCCTCACAAAGAATTCTGCGACTTGAAAAAGCAAAAAACCAAGTATTAGCATGGAATAGGCCACATAATCAAATAGTGTTCTCTAGTAGTGTGAGGCACGCAAAACCAAAGATATTATGTTGGTTAGCATGCTAACTTAGGACTTATGAAAGATTTTTCTCTTGCAGGTTTCCCATGTAGTTGTATAAATCAGTTAATCCCTGATCCACAAATGTATTAGAATATCTAACTACTAATGACATCATCATGCCTCAGACCTCCATCTCCCGGGGGCAGAACAGTTCCCATCCTTTCAGCTCTCTGAAGTGTTGCAAAGACACATCGCATGATAGTGAAATAGCATAGCAAGATTCTGAGGACTATAATGACCAAAATTAGACAATGAACAAACGTACACCATATAGCTGTACAGAATGACTATTGTTATATACTTATGCCTCAGTAAAGCTAACTTTCATCTTACTAAGAATGCTGTGCAACATTTCTTTGCTGTGGATTAATAAAGAAAATAACATACTCCATCTTATTGAGTAAGGCTTTGTACAGTGTGATTACAAGCATGACTTCAGGTACAATAAACACAGCAACTGAAATACAGGACTGGATACAAATGTACTGCATTTTATTCCAAAAGATTCACAGGGAATGCCCCTACTTCCCTACATGTGGATCTACTGATCACTTTTTCCTGGTCTTCCTTGTTAGAACTTGGCAAGCTGCACTTCAACTTTCCAAAAAAGCATGAAAATGAAAACTATTCAAAGAAAAATCTGTAGGAAACCTTTCTGAGGATCCTTGCAAAGCAAGAGTGGTATTTTGTTCAGTTTTGTACAACAGATCATTGGCTCCCTGACGTACTCAATGAGAGTCGCAGAGAGCTGTTCCAGATGGTGGTATGCCAAGGACAAAACTGTAATGCAGTATATTGCCACACTCAATTCATTACCACACAGAGAAGTAATGCTTTTAAGCTCAATTAATTTTTTTTTTTAAACAGAGTTTATTCAGGCTGCAGGAAGCAGAAGTTGCTCCTGAGAACTGTAGAAGGATTGCACAGGGACGGGGGCGAGGCCTCAAGAGAGGATATATTTCTTTATTTCCTTCAGGGCTGTTGTTTTTTCCATTGAGAGGAGGGAGAGGGAGGAGGAGATATGCAAGCTGAAAAAGCAGTTTTCAATCAAGAAAACTTCTTTTGGTTAAGTACTCCCAGTTCCCCACATGCTGTTTGGTAAAGGCAATAAATGTGGACAGGTTTCATTTGTACATAACCTTATTAGAACTGTCTGACTGTTTCCAGTATTCTTTTTATATATTACACCATTAGGGAGCTTTTTATAACATCTACAGTGAAGTATAAACATTTCATAATGGGAAGAGTTATGATCCCTGATCCTCAGTACAGCTCAGCATTTGAATTTTTTTCTGAGAGAGGGCATCCACCCTACCAGAGTGCTCCAGTTCTCCCATTCTTCTTGGGGTGACCTGCAGAGGCACGGGAGGCATCACACCAGCACTTCACAACAGCCCCTCTTGAAGAATTTTACACTAAACACTAAATTTATATTGTTAAATATTCAACTCAGTCTCAAAGCAAGACCGCTTGCTTTCCAAATTACAATGTAAAACCTTAAAAAAAATTCAAACCCATGAGATATTAAGTACTAGAAATATTGAACTCCAGAAAAAGTGGTGGGAAAATTTGAAGGGTTTACTTTCTCTGTAAAGATTGTTAAAACTTTTAAAGTAAGTTATCAAAAGCTTTCAAATATTTGTTTGTATGACATCCATAGATCTTATATTTAGAGTGATTTGGTTTTCATGCAAATTTTTAAAACAAGAGCAAATTTCAACCCAGTAGACTAAATTACAATATAATCCATTTCAGAATTTTTACAACTATTTAATTTATTTTAAAAAATACAGTAATGTTTTTAGAAATGGGAATGGAAAATGAATGGCTGGTATCTATGCTGAAGTTTTCTGTAAAGTAACTGTATGAAATACTTGGATATAGGTTAGATTCTATACTGCACCACATAGCACCTAATTAAAAAATGAGGGAAAGGGATCTCAAAAAAGAATCTTAAAACCCAGTGAACGTAATAAACCAGAACACTGGTCTAAATGGTAAGTAAAAACAAATAGAAGTATATTAAAACCAAACAAAGAAATGAACCCTAAAATAACTCAGTAAAAATAATTCATTATGTTCCAGGTTAAACATGTCTAAGAAACTTAAAGAATTAAAAAAGAAAACAGTATCACAAATAGGTCAAAGAATAAAGCTTCTGTGGTAGTTGCAGGAAATCTTAAGATAAACTTCACCCTGAAAACACTAAGCACCATGTAAAGCACCATGCAGCCACCCTCTTGGTGCATGCTGGAAATATCTCAGCAGATGGCAGAGTTCAATGCAGGTTCTTCCAGTTCTCACCACACCACTTCCACAGATCATAAAATAAACCCAGATGCAGCAAAACTGACTGCCAACTAAAAAGCAGAAATGTGAAAATCCTGAAGAAGAACTATAGTAAATGTGCAAAATTTTAAGCCCAAAAGGACAAGAAAGCACTCATACCAACTTTCTCTTTAAACAAATTCAAGCTGGAATTAAAATACTGTATTGCATACCAGAAAGGAAAAGCTAATGTATTTAATTACAACTGATCTAAATTAAAACTCAAGTAGAAGATTCATTCAAAAGCAATTTCAAAAGAAACATACTTATTTGTCAAATAAATTCTAATAAAATTTTATTTTGGAAGTTTGCTGAGGAAAAGAAGAATGTCCAAGCCGTTATAAAAAAGAGAACTCAGATTATCTGTAATAGCTGCTTCCCTTATTCTTACCTTAATAGCTTTTCAGGAATCCCACCAAATTTCCTATCTAAATCTGTAACCATAAAACTCAGATCAAAGTGTGCTGGCAATATGATTTCAGTCACCAATGGGAAGGAAAAGGAAAGCCAAATCTTCAGTGGCTGGTTTTGCTGTGTTAGCTTAACTTGCAAACTGGCCAGAAGTCCTTTGGAGATTAGTGTCATCTTACCTTTCAAGAAATGCCAGTGGCCCTACTTTGTTTTGTGAGAAAGAACTTCATGGGCAACTTGCCCAACATCAAGGCCCAACTAGAAGGTAATACACATTTTTTCAAAGCTAAGAATTTAAAAGAAAAAATTGTCTATGGAATTATATTAGTTAAAAAGAAAAATGGTTAAAAGACAGGAAAGAACCAGGTGATCTTATAAATGAAGAACAGATACTATTACTGTGTTTAAATTTTCATCTGTACCCCTGCCACTCCTTGTGGTTTTATCACTACTTTGGTTAGATCTGCTTTTCCTGCCCTCTATTTTTCAATGATAAACTAGAATTTATTCTTGATCACATCTTTTTCCTGCACGCACTCCTCCAGAGTAAGCTTATTTGCTCTTGTCGTGGTTTAACCTCAGTCGGCAACTGAGCACCACACAACTCTATCCCTGCCGAAACCAGGACAGCTCTCTTGGTCTTTCATCATCACTTTGAAAGCTCAGTCTGCCAGCCATCCTCACGTAGCTTCTTTTGCTACAGCTTGCCTCACTTTCAGAAAAATCTCTGACAGTCCTCTCATCTCCCCTTTTTTTGAAAATTAAACCAACAATAGTTCAATTTTTGTCCTTCCTTATGATTCTGCCTGTTTTTCTATATCACTTTTAGGAACTCATCCCTCAATTCAGATAGGAATCTTATCTTAGGAACCATAAAATTATGCACACATTTCATAAAAATTGGCTTGTTTTTGCATGAATTAGATATAAAGGACTTTTAAATGAAAATAAATAAATAAATGTGTGGGCAAACAGGCATCTTATAGCAGAAATGCGTCTAAATCCACAAAATTACTTTTGAAAGCTTGCTCTTGGCCATCAGACCTTATTCCTGTCATGTTGAAAGGAGAACTCTGACTGCTACACAGTCTATAAAATTTAGTTTTAAACCACCTGTATGAATTTTTAAGTATAAAAAAGCATATTAAAACTAAAATAAAAATTTCAAATTTTCACAAATTACCAATTAACCCCCCCCATTTTATATTTGAATATTTAAAATACCACACAAGTGTATGCATGCTTTACCTTTCAACCCTGTTTAACTAGAGGGTGGGGCTTTGCGTGTGTGTATCATACAATACACAACAAGGGAGACTCAGTTGAAATATCTCATTTTCAAAATTCATCTGGTTTTAGTTACAGAAGTGCAAAAAACAGTTCAGAACCAATAGGAAATGTTCTACTTTATCCTCCTCTAACTTAGAAATGTCTAAGCTGGTTTTACTCAAGCTTTGTAAAAATACAAACAAAAGAAGTTCAAAAAAAAAAAAAAAAAAGAGAAAACCAAAACCAAAACCTCCCATTGCTTGTAGACTGAGAAGCTGAAGTCTGAGCCGTGGAGTTATTTTTACGGACATACAGTAAGCCACTCAGAAAAAAGCTTATAATGGAACCAAAGGCACATAATAACTAGACAGTAACTACAATGTAATAATAATAGTAATACGCATTTCAAATGTATAATCCAAAACTCCATGGAAATATGCTTGCAATGTAAAGCAAAAAAAATACAGAATTATTTGATTCAGATATATTGTGTATGATATCTGCAGTGTTTGTGCTATGTAATTCTAGAAAAGAGTAAGTTAAAAAAAGCTTCTTACCTACTGGCCATGTTCCATTCAAGCGCTGGATTTTGAGAATTTCTTTCACTCTCTGTCAAAACCCCTCCTTTTCCATTTTCCTTCTCTGGTTTCAACTGATTCCAATGAGCAGTACCAATGTTTATAGATTGAAGATCTATTTGATATTGTCTGTCTTCAACCTCTGAGCCAGGGTCTCGAAGTATTCCTAGATTCAGTGCTCTCCTGTAATGCCAAAGGGAGAAAAAAAAAAAGGAAGGAAAAAAAAATCAGCAACAAAGGTCAAAATCAGACCAATCAGATATTCATTAAGATACAAAATTAAGAAAATTAAGGTATCAATTTTGCCATTCTTGACTACGTCTAAGCATTACTTTAAGTCCAGATCTTCAGAAGTATCCAGCTGCCTCTTTCCTATGGAATTCAATGGGAGATATGCAAATAAATATATCCCAAAATTTAGACCGATCCACCAAAATAGGTACGAGATCAATCTATTGACTTCACTGCACTTTCCATCAGGCCCATATGAGCATACTTCCATCCCTGGAAGTATTTAAAAGACAAGTAGATGAGGCACTTAGGGACATGGTTTAGTGGACATGGTGGTGTTGGGTTGACGGTTGGACTCGATGATCTTAGAGGTCTTTTCCAACCTCAATGATTCTATGATTCTATGATTCTATGAGCAACCTTGTGGGGAAGCAGGACTAACTCGTATCTACTGAATAGATAAAGGATGTCACATTCAAGTCCTCAAAAAGAACAGCTACGTATCAGTATTATGAACAGCTTTATTGTGAGTTAATTGTTCCACCGTTCAAACTTATCAAACAATAAAAATTAGAAAGAACATTCCAAGATAATGGAAAAACAATTCAACCTTTTTAACATGGAATTTCAGTACAGTGCTTTGTTATTAAAATTCTTCTGACAAGTGAGAAAAAAAGCATTTTTGAGTGAATCCCATTACTTGTGGATTCTGCTAAATTCTGTTACATGAGATTTTACAAAATATTTCAATTCTGAACTGAGTTTGGGAAACAGTCACACCTAACTTAAACAAAACATTCAAGAGCTATTGGATGAGTGGAGGCTGCTAAGGCCATTCGGTTTACCAGTGACCAGTATCAGAGGAGTCTCCTACTACCATTTGTCTTCTGCTAATAAGCACTAGTAAGTTTTCAAAAAAATTATCTTGCCCGTTCTACACTGGGAACAATATAGCTTTACGTGCACTGCTTATTTGATATTATAATAAAAATGCACAATTGAACTTATCACTATTTTTCAAAACAAGCCAGTAAAGGGAGCAAGGGGATCTTAAATTTTTTTGCTTTGAATCTATGATCACATCAAATTCTAGTCTATTTTTATTAATTTCATACACCTGAGTTGAAGCTTAAGCTTCTTATTTGCAAATGCCATCCAATCTACTGTTCCATTCTAGATTGTTATCTTATGCCAGAGTTGTTTTTTAGTATATAACTGCTGTCTCCACAGAGAACTTTAATAATTCTGCAATTTGTTTAATCATTGTTGCTAACAATCTAAAAATAAATAGGATTAAAGCAGCACATCTCAACCTGTGATGCACGCATTGCACGCAATCTAAGTATAGGTATGCAACCTATGGGTATGCAACCTATTTCAAAGTGCAATCCCAGTGCTGCCCAAATCCAAACACAGTTGAAACTGCTAATACCACAGCCATTGTCACCAATGGAGTATGCAAGCAATTAAGAAAATTAAGTAATTAATCATATCTACCCACAGAGGCATGCGAATGGCAGGAAAGCTGTTTTGATCAAGTCATTCCTGGTGGGGCAGTGTGATAGCATGGTTTAGTAGCCCTATAACTTACTTAAATGCTTAGCAGAAATACACTGAAAATCTGTTATGTCAGTAGTGGTATTTCAAAATTAAATGTGGTTTCTTAAAACTCAAGAATGTGTTTGTCAACTTTCCACACAGAGAGATCTAACCACAACAACTGTGTCTTTTATTATTCTTTCTAGGCATTATTTCATCAATATAAATGCAGTTCTGTTTTTTTTTTTTTTTAAAAAAAAGCACGGTAGATTATTGTATGACCCAGTGCCTATTTACATACTCTGTCTAATGCAAGTAAATATTGGAATATATGTTTTATGAAATATTACTGAAATTAAAGCACCAAATTACATATTTTATGAAATCTGCTAAAGTATATAAAATACAGAGTATGATACAGATTTCACCTGCATAATGAATTCTTCTCTCCTGTACTTCACAGTAAAGAATATTTTTCATTCGTTCTTCTCTTATATAATATAGGAGATATATAGTCCCCTGGACTTCAGGAGAGCAGACTTTGGCCTCTTCAGGGATCTGCTTGGTAGAGTGCCATGGGACAAAGCCCTGGAGGGAAGAGGGGCCCAAGAAAGCTGGGTAATATTCAAGGATCACCTCCTCCAAGCTCAGGAGCGATGCATCCCAACAAAGAGGAAGTCAGGCAAAAACTCCAGGAGGCCTGCACGGATGAACAAGGAGCTCCTGGACAAACTCAAGCACAAAAAGGAAGCCTACAGAGGGTGGAAGCAAGGACAGGTAGCCTGGGAGGAATACAGAGAAATTGTCTGAGCAGCCAGGGATCAGGTTAGCAAAGCTAAAGCCCTGATAGAATTAAATCTGGCCAGGGATGTCAAGGGCAACAAGAAAAGATTCTATAGGTACATTGGGGATAAAAGGAAGACGAGGGAAAATGTGGGCCCTCTCTGAAACGAAACAGGACACCTGGTTACCCGGGACACGGAGAAGGCGGAGGTACCCAATGACCTTTTTGCCTCGGTCTTCACCAGCAAGTGCTCAAGCCTCACCGCCCAAGCCACAGAAGGCAAAGGCGGGGACTAGGAGAATGAATAGCCACCCACTGTGGGAGAACATCAGGTTCGAGACCATCTAAGGCACCTGAAGGTGCACAAGTCCACAGGACCCGATGAGATCCATCCGCGGGTCCTGAAGGAACTGGCGGATGAAGTTGCTAAGCCACTATCCATCGTATTTGAGAAGTCGTGGCAGTCTGGAGAAGTTCCCACTGACTGGAAAAGGGGAAACATAACCCCCATTTTTAAAAAGGGAAAAAAGGATGGCCTGTAGTTCCCCGGGTCTGTCAGTCTCATCTCTGTGCCTGGGAAGACCATGGAACAGATCCTCCTGGAAGCTATGCTAAGGCACATGGAGGACAGGGAGGTGATTTGAGACAGCCAGCATGGCTTCACCAAGGGCAAGTCCTGCCTGACTAACCTAGTGGCCTTCTATGATGGAGTGACTACATCAGTGGACATGGGAAGGGCTACAGATGTCGTCTATCTGGACCTCTGTAAGGCCTTTGACACGGTCCCCCACAACATTCTTCTCTCTCAACTGGAGAGGTATGGCTTTGATAGGTGGACTGTCTGGTGGGTGAGGAATTGGTTGGATCGTCACATCCAGAGGGTAGCGGTCAACAGCTCAATGTCCAGATGGAGATTCGTGACGAATGGCGTCCTGCAGGGGACCGTATTGGGACCAGTACTGTTTAATATCTTCATCAATGACATAGACAGTGGGATTGAGTGCACCCTCAGCAAGTTTGCAGATGACACCAAGCTGAGTGGTGCGGTCGACATGCCAGAGGGACGGGATGCCATCCAGAGGGACCTGGACAAGCTCGAGAAGTGGGCCTGTGTGAACCTCATGAGGTTTAACAAGGCCAAGGGCAAGGTCCTGCACCTGGGTCGGGGCAACCCCCAGTACCAACACAGGCTGGGGGATGAAGGGATTGAGAGCAGCCCTGCCGAGAAGGACTTGGGGGTACTGGTGGATGAAAAGCTGGACAGGAGCCAGCAATGTGCGCTCGCAGCCCAGAAGGCCAGTCGTCTCCTGGGCTGCATCAAAAGAAGCAAGGCCAGCAGGTCGAGGGAGGGGATTCTGCCCCTCTACTCTGCTCTGGGGAGACCCCACCTGGAGTACTGCATCCAGCTCTGGAGCGCTCAGCATAAGAAAGACACGGACCTGTTGGAGTGGGTCCAGAAGAGGGCCACAAAAATGATCAGGGGGATGGAACACCTCTCCTGTGAAGAAAAGCTGAGAGAGTTGGGGTTGTTCAGCCTAGAGAAGAGAAGGCTTCAGGGAGACCTTATTGCAGCCTTTCAGTACTTCAAGGGGGCTTGTAAGAACGATGGGGACAGACTTTTTAGCAGGGCCTGTTGCGACAGGACAAGGGGGAATGGCTTTAAACTAAAGGGAAGTAGATTTAGACTAGATAGAAGGAAGAAATTTTTTACGCTGAGGGTGGTGAAACACTGGCACAGGTTTCCCAGAGAGGTGGTGGATGCCCCATCCCTGGAAACATTCAAGGTCAGGTTGGATGGGGCTCTGAGCAACCTGATCTAATTGAAGATGTCCCTGCCCATGGTAGGGGGGTTGGCCTAGGTGACCTTTAAATGTTCCTTCCAACCCAAACTATTCTATGATTCTATGATTAGATACAAAACTCTTCCTTTGATCCTTTAGATACACCTTTGAAATTCAAGCAAACAAATTGTGTTTCTATAGAGTACCCATTTCAAGAAACACGTATTTTACACATACATGTAAAATGCAAGGATTAGTTATTAATGCCTTGATGTTTTGAGTAAGCTGATTATTGCTTTCAGAAAGTACATCCTGCCAGTTTTATACAAGGATCAAAATATAGCCTTTTCCCAAATAAATCATATACATACAGGCATTTACATAAGCACTCATTTCTGGTTTTCCATATCAACTATTTTCCTAAGTATGCCCCCAATTTATTAGTTGTATACTTCCTAGAAGGATGAGAATAAGTTAAAGCACAGCAGAATTGGCATAATCTTAAGCATACATGCTATGTATGAACTCTGCAGCCTTTTTGATTCTGAAGCTTTCGAAATCCTTGTAGCAAATAAAATCAGGGAAACAGAGTAAGCCAAATTCATGACTTCTCTACCGCTAGCATAAACGCTGTTTCACCAACTGAAACGTACTGTAGGGGTTATGATTTTAATTGCTTCCCCCTTCCGGAAACAACTTCACTATCCCATCTGAACCTTTTGGCAGGTGGTGTAGAATACAACAGTTGGTCAATAATACAGTAAGATCATAAGCAACCAAAGACGACCATAAGCATGTAACAAGAAACACAGCTTTAATGTTTTTCTTTTTTAAATTGATTTAGTCTGGGTCAGGCTTTTTGTATGTTTATATAAGAAACAGCTCATGTTGAACCAGTTACTACATGCTGCTGAATAGGCATAATTCTGAGACCCACTGTAAAGAAGTTAAATCTATTCACTTATAGCTCATCTGAGACCTACAAAAAACTAAACAAGCCAGGAAAATGGCATTTAAAGACTATACATTATGTAATGATTAAGAAATATTCACAGACTTTACACACAACAGCTAATTTTTGTTAGCACTTACTAGATCTCTGTGTGCACTGATTTCTGCTTCCAGGTACAGAGATGACAAACCCATCTATCCAAATTTCAATTATTAAAGGTTTTGTCTGGTGGTAAAAGATTCTTCCTATTCTAATTTAAAAAGGAAACAGACAGTAAGCTTGGATCAATATATACCCTCTACTTTATAAGGGTAAAACAGGTGGCACCTTGTTGGATCTGGATACAGATGCTATGCAAGAGAACCACTTCTCTCTTTCTCTTCTGCTTAAGCTTGTGGAGTCCCAGCCCAAATGTAGTTTGAAAGCCCATCACCTATGAATGAGACGTGACTGAACGAGTGTAGAAATCACAGCAATATTTATCACTGACCTAACACTTAACTGCCTGTTTCCCCAATTCAATTCAATAAAGTTTCTTGTTCTCCTCGACAAGGCCATCGAATGTGTTATACCAAACAGGGGAAAGTGAAACAACTGTTTCTTAGGGAAGCAATGGACCACAACTCCATTTGGAGTGAGATGCTATAGATGTTAAAAAGGGCACAGAACAGAACTGTGGTCAACCTACAGCATCTATGATAACAATACTGGCCTTTGAAAATGCTGAGCTTCTATCAGTAAAACCCCAGACAGGAATCAGCTTTCCAAAGAAAGGCAACTTTTTTTTCTTTTTTCTTTTTTTTTTAAATTATAGCAAGTAGATGCCTCTGTCACAGGCAACGAAGTTAATGCTTGAGCCACTGGGAGAGAAACAGAACTTCCCCAACATCCCAGAACATACGTAGACATGATCTTAGAACAGAAATAAAAGAAATCCTGTAGCATGACAGTTCATGATGGAAGACTTGGATTTGCCTAAGTTTGGAGAGATTAAGAACATATATTTGTGAGGAAGACTGAAAGAAGAATGAGAGGTTAAGGAGAAAAAAAACCCGAGGGCACAGGAATGGGCAGGAGAGAGAAGAAAGATGGGTTCAGGGCACTAATGCTGAAATTAAAGAAAAGCAGCAGGTAAGAAAATTCTGTTATTGCAAGAAAAGAGCAGGAGACATCCTTAGGCAAGAAGGGAAGGTCCTGACAAGTTTCTAAAATTTTGTACATGATCCTGGGTACACATTCTGCCATACTGAGTGAGCTCCGTATCCTCCCCGAAGGGTAACCTCAGCTTTGCTTCCCCACCCTGCCATCTGTCCCTAGGGAGACTTATTTGTGGTTTAACAAACATAGTGTTTTATGACTGCTGGGATGTTGGAAACAGTTTATTTTAGTCTGGGTCAGTAGAGCAGGTTCTCAAATGCTGTCAGCAGTAAACTCCAGTTCTCACCGTTTCTGCCTCTTTTCCCCAGGAACTATGCCACATATGACTGGCTTTGTTTGGCAGCTGCTCCTTCTCCCCTCTCCAGCTGAGCCTCAGAAGAACTCAACTACTGCCCCATCTCCACACTTGCTGGCAGCATACTCTAGATTGGATACCAGCAAATTTTTATTAAATACAAATATAAACTGAGTACAGTAATGCTCCTTTGTTTAATGCTTTACTGATTAGCAAGTGATACTATTTTGTTCATATGCCTATACTCACGTAATTTTTCATTTTAACATTACATTTAATCTTTACAGGAATCTGTTTAACAATGAAAACTACATTCCCCCTGATTAGCTCATGTGTTGTGTTCTGTACAGCCAGATACATCAGCATTATTTACAGAAGACACTACATGGTGGGTGTCCTGTAAGTCAAAGTGGTTAAGGTACCTGGGTTCATCTTCAGATGTGGAAGATCCTTATAAAAAGAAAACATCAGTGGTAGCTCCATGAGCAAAACAACAATGACTGACCACTTCTAAACATTTACATAGTGGACAAATACATCACATTAACGCAAAGGAAGAAGTTATTAATTGAATTCTAACTGAATATGTTTTGTAGTCATCAGCTGTCATACTTCTAACTCTATAATGATTTGCAGCGTTTATAGCTTTTGTCAATAGACATAAATCAACTTGGAGGTAGATTACTTGTGCAATTAGTATGTTAAAAAAAAAAAAAGGCAAGCAGTGACTGAAACATATACCCCAGAAGAGGGCCACGAAAATGATCGGGGGATGGAACACCTCTCCTATGAAGAAAGGCTGAGAGAGTTGGGGTTGCTCAGCCTGGAGAAGAGAAGGCTTCAGGGAGACCTTATTGCAGCCTTTCAGTACTTCAAGGGGGCTTGTAAGAAAGATGGTGGCAAATTTTTTAGCAGGGCCTGTTGCGACAGGACAAGGGGGAATGGCTTTAAACTAAAGGGGGGTAGATTTAGACTAGACAGAAGGAAGACATTTTTTATGCTAGGGGTGGTGAAACACTGGCACAGGTTTCCCAGAGAGGTGGTGGATGCCCCATCCCCGGAAACATTCAGGGTCAGGTTGGACGGGGCTCTGAGCAACCTGATCTAGTTGAAGATGTCCTTGCCCATGGCAGAGGGGTTGGACTAGATACCTTTAGAGGTCTGGACTAGATACCTTTAGAGGTCCCTTCCAACCCAAACTTTTCTAAAAATTTCTTTTGACCGTGCTAGACTGCTTCAAACAATTCATATAGTGAAGCAAAAGTACAAGTATAACAATTCTCCTCTATTTTTAAACTAAAGTTGAATGAATGTCTGACTTGTGTCTCTTGGGCACTGGTTCCTTTTTCATTCTGCATACCTACAGATGAGTATCATGGTGAAGAGAGGAACTGGTATAAGTGTAAAAAAGCTAAAGAAGAAGATGAGACACCAAGTAGCTATGAAGATCTTTAGAGAATACAAGGATAAGCATACTGGAGAAATTATGGAACTCTGTACTTTCAAGTCATCAAAAAAAGAAAAAAAGATTTAACTATTGTCCTGGTTTTGGCAGGGATAGAGTTAATTTCCTTCCTAGTAGCTGGTACAGTGCTGTGTTTTGGATTTAGAATGAGAACAAAGTTGATAAGGCACCGATGTTTTAGTTGTTGCTAAGTAGTGCTTACACTAGTCAAGGACTTTTCAGCTTCCCATGCTCTGCCGACTGAGAAGGCTGCAGGTGCACAAGAAGCTGGGAGGGAGCACAGCCAAACTGGCCAAAGGGACATTCCATACCATGTGACGTCATGCTCAGCACATAAACTGGGGAAAGCTGGCCGGGGGGGCCGCTGCTCGGGGACTGGCTGGGCATCGGTCGGTGGGTGGTGAGCAATTGCACTGTGCATCACTTGCTTTGTGTATTATTATTATTATTACATTATTATTATTACTATTATTGTTATTATTATTTTATTTCAATTATTAAACTGTTTTTATCTCAACCCACAAGTTTTTCTCATTTCTACTCTTCCAATTCTCTCCCCCATCCCACCAGGGGCGGGGGGGGAGGAGTGAGTGAGTGAGCAGCTGTGTGGTACTTAGTTGCCGACCCAGGTTAAACCACAACAGTCCTTTTTAAGGCCCAACGTGGGGCTCAAAGGGTTTGAGATTAACCGGAGCGTATTAAGGAATTTATATCTGTTAACAGTTGTGGGTCACAATGTTGGTTTCTCTGTTCTCGATATTGATTTGTCTAATCTGCATCGTGCTCGTTTTTTTGCTGTACACGTTAAAGATTGGTGTTGGTTTTTGCAGTTTGCTGTGGTCTGCAGTGATTGGTGATATTCCACTTGGGAGGTTTATTTTTTAAAACATTGACCTTGGTCTTAATTTGGTATCGGAATTTCTCAATGAAGCCATTACTGTACTATGGATACCACTTTGTGGAGACAACTAGCAATTACAGTAACTTTTCTGAGAGTTTTTTTACGGAGGAAATACAGAATGGCAGTGTCACTACCTTCTTCTACGATGTTTCCTCCTTCATTACAGTAACTTTTCAGTATTTTGAACATCCTTGGGTAGTTAAGATATTCTATTGGTATTTCTTTGGAATATTGTTTTGGTTTTGTCTAAAGTTAATAAGCAATTTAAGAATATCATCCGGAGATCTGCCCCAAGGCTGGATAGTTATGAGTGGCAGGGTGTGTGGGATAAGATGGGCAAGCACCTAGGCCAATGGGCACCCCCAGTGTTTTGGAACTTCACCACTGAGCAAGTGCAGAATCCTGAAAAGTTAGTAGAACATTTGGACAAACTATGCTGTCACCCTGGCAACTCCAGAGAGATGCAGATCATTGCAACGTGCTGGGGCCTGGCCCATGCCTACTGAGCCCTGTTCAACACCATTCAGTACCCTCAAAGGGAAGAGACGGTCTCTGGATCTGATGGTAAAATGACACGACACGCCCTGCGGTCACTCCGACCCCAGCGACACGCCCTGCTATTACTTATAGCTTGGTAGGCCCATGACAAACTATATATTAGTGTGCACTAAGACATCATTCAAAACATGAATGTCGAAGTGCCTAGTGGAACAACACCAAAAGACAATTGGATGTGCAGAACAAATCATCTACACTCACAATCATCCAGAACAGATCATCAAATAAAAGAGTACTAAGATTTAGTTAAGTGTCATTACATGTCTTTTAGTCTCCTCAGTGTCAGAGTCTGGAATACATAAGGACATGTTAGATACATGTTTAGAAAATTCAGCCTTGAAAAGGAATTTGATCTACTGCTATTGCAAGATGCTCTGAGCTTCTAGACACTTCAAACAGCACAAAATCTACTACTACGAAGATCACGGTTCCTGGCAAACAGAGAATGACATTAAGAGAAGGTATTCAAGATCTTAAAAGCCATCACACTACTCTGCCTACAACTGTTTCTCTTAAATATCTCCAAGCTAGGTATTAAACAGTCACATTTTAAACAAATATAGATGGGATAGATAGAAACACAGACTTATCCCCTCTCTCTGCTTCTAGACCTTCCCAGTTGTGCAGCAGTAACTCTTCTATGGAAAATAATAATAGTAATAACCAAACTACTTAACTTTTTTAAAAAAAATCTTACCAAATATGCTATTTTCCTTTTACTAATACTTTTCAGCACAGCTTTTTCTTGCCAAGCTGAAGTAGACAGGTCTTCCCTTACAATTACTTTGTAAGCTTTTTCTTAAAAATAGACAACACAGACAAAAATCTCAATTCTTAAACAAACTGGTCAGAGATGAAAGACTGTAAAATTACAATCACTTTTCTTTTGGCTAACTAATTTGTGTCCTTTACTTGACCAGTTTCATCAACTGCAACTATTGAGTCATACAGAAATTTACTTTTATCCAAAAACCATTTTAAAAAGGACTGATTTTCACTGAGCTATCATAATGCAAGAGAAAAGCGATTTGGTTTTGAACATATAGAAGAAGAAAGCTGGAGAACTGAATTCAATGGTTTGTGCCTATTTTGCACATGTGGCTGATACCCTCTCAAAAGGCATAGAAGATGCTGTCTCGGTTAGAGCTTGTGGCGACAACCTAACTGGATGCATGGACACATAGAAGAGCTAAGTCTGCCAGGTCTTCATACATTGTGCACAAGAAGGTTTGGGACTAGGGAGACTGCTTGGGCAGGCCTCCTGCAGGACGTTTCCCTCTCTGCAAGGCTAGAACATGCCAAAGGAAAATGGGAGAGGCAGATTTCATTCCTATTCTCTCTAAACTCGCTTATTATGTGACTAAGCAACAGAATTAACCTCTTCAACAGTTTACTCGTATACATTGTGGGCATAATGCCAAAATGATGTTGTGAATATAATTAATTAATTGCATAGAAAACATTTTGAGATCATCTGATATACAGTGCTATAAGAATGCAAATATATAAAAAAATCAATAAAAAACCTACTGTAATTTTTTATCAAGATACTATTTATGTATACTACTTATGCAACTACTTAAATATTTTTATTTTGAAACCCAGTAGGTACATATTCAGAGGAAAAAATAACAACACCCCCTCACACCCATTAATTACAGTGGTGGTGCCAGGTGGGTGCTACTATAATTCCATTTGCTATCCATTTAGGAAGGTCAGATATTAGTGAACTGGACCACACCAAGGTCAGGATTGGTAGCAGTGCACTGATCATATAAAAGCTACTAAACACATGAAAGGAATTACAGTAGATCACACATCAAACATTTTGACCCTGTGCTTCCTTCCTCTAGGCCTACGGACAGGAAATGCTCTACATATCCTGTGAGGTGACCAGACATTTAAAAGTAGCCCCTTGTTCCAAAGGCTCTGGTACAGTAATTGCCAGCAAAGAAGCTGAAGAACTTCTGCAGTGCAGTTGTCTTCTAGAGTTGTATCTGGAGCACAGTATGAATGATCCTATGACAATAAGGTATGGTATGGTGAACTATAAAGTAATTTCAGTCTCTTTCATAAAACAAAAGCATAAAATGAAACAAAGCTGAAGTTTACAGCTGTGCATTTAGATGTCATCTGTTTAATTACTTTTGTAATTTTATTGTTTAAATTCCTCAGCAAAAACAACAGCACGAGCAAGTCTGAACTTTTAAATATCAGTTTTTCATTTTTATACTGTTTAATGTTTAGACAGTTTGAGGAATCTCGTTATAGTTTTGAAGCATGCACCAAAATTCAGGGAGCATAGTATAAAAATATAGTTGACAGACTGTATAAATGATAAGTATGCACAATTCCAAAGGAAGGTCTGTATGATATTTTTGGATGCCAAACGTTTCTAGAAAAAAACAAGTGGAATAGAGTTTCTCTGAATAGTCAGTGAGGAGAGAGCTTGAAGAGTTTACGTCGGTGGAGTGAAAGTCTGGGGTGGGGGTTAGCAAAAAAGCCAAAATATGATGTAACCCAAACACTTTTATGCTTTTGTTTCATGGTGGAAAGAATTTCATCTCAAAACTTAATGCTGTTTGGCAGTAAAAGGATCTTTAATTTTGATTTTTCAAATATTTCATGTGTACTTGGTTTACCACATAGCTGAGATAAAAAATCTTGTGATTTTCCCATTTTTTTCATCCTGTCTTTTACTTAGTTTTAGTTGATGCACCTAGTTTAGTGGTACAATACCTCAGCCTTTTCAGATGTTCTATAAATTCACCTGGAAATACTGAGGTTGAGTTTCACTGAACACAGTCTTCATATTTGATGCATGGAATTTCTTTAAATGGTGCAGTACAACCTGGTACAAGCTAGAAGACATACTGTCCACAGTGTGTTTGATAAGCTGACATGGGACAGGATTTCTTTTCGCTGTTGTGTCAGTATATCGAACTCATACCTGGACATCAATCAAATTCTATACAAAGTAGTACAGAACGTTAGAAATAAATAAATACCAGTTTTTCCTTTATATTAAACAATATGTACTAATACATATTTTCAGCACGTGTATATTGCAATAGATGATGTTTATAGCATAGATAGTACAACAAGAAACCACTCTAAAACACAAACATTTAACTTTCCAAGTCAATTCACATTTCTCTTTGGCACCAATTAAATTAATTTCTCAAGATGCCACTTGTATTTTCTTTTTCTTTTTGCAGAGTCATTGTATTCATAACAGCAAGCTGGAACTATTTTTAAAATACTGTATATGATATTGTAAAATATGTCAATAACAAAGTCTTAAAAATTACCTCCTTTAATTTTTCTTTTCTGAAGTCCTTACACTGCTTTTTCCATTTAAATATCACTGGGAAACCGTCCTGGTAGAAAACTCATTCCATATTCATTATGAAATATGTTACTTTTCATGTTAAAACCAGTATTTTTTCTTCCTTAAAACCCCATTAAACTATTGTTAATGGCACTTCCAAATTTAATATGAATCTATGGCTAATGATATATTGAAGGGGAGTTTACTTCTAAATACACTTTTGAAGAGGGGGGAAAAAAAAGGAAAGAAAAAAGATGCAAACAAATTTCTTAATTTATTCTCAGTGATTCTTAGGACTGCAAAAGGCAAAAATTATTCATAATCATATCAAAATAAGAGATATATTGAATAATGTGTATCTCACATTTCCCAAGAGAATTAAGTTTTATCTTGTGCATACTGAAAGAAAATAAAAGATTATGATCCGACTAGAGAGGCAGTACAGTTTCAAGCTGCTTCTAATCAGGTGTAGAAGAAACCAGAATCATCTATACAAATCTGATCATTCCACATGAATCATTCCCTGCAAAACACAAAGAATGGCACCTTTCATACACATTATGAGCTGTATGGGAGTACTTGAATCTTTACTTTTTTGTATGTTTTCAGGCTATAATAATATGATTAAGGCATACTACTTTTTTACTGAATATTCTCTTATATGACTTGAACTTATCTACAGTATGCCTTTGGATCGCATTAGAAAATTTGGAATTCAGCAGAAATGCAGGGATTCACTTTATTTAAAATAGTTTCAGACACAAACACTACTGGAGGATAGTAAAGTACTTAGGCTCAACCACACCTCCCCCAGCTCACAGGTTATGAAACTGTAGCCAGTTAGCCACTGCTAGTCTGTTGAAACCAGACTGGTTCTTGCTTCTCCATTCTGAAATGCAATAAATACATATTGTTTGATCCTAATATTTAGATTTATCTAGATTTACTAGCATCAAAAGTGAGATTCAAGTTGCCTCAGGAATGTACCAAGACAGGCTCAATAGAAAGATTGCCTTTTAATCCTGAACATCGGAGCAAGCTTGGACTGAGCAGTCCAAAATCTGAGCAGATTTTTTTGCAGTGGAACATGGAAAATTAAGAGATGTCAAGACAACTTTAGAAAAGGAAGTAAAAACCACCTAAACATAGCAAAAAGCAAGTGACTGTTTGATTACCCAATTGAGAAGCTTATAAATTTCCTGTTGAAAACATAATTAGCCTACTTGAGAAATCCAGATTTGTCTGAATGTTGAATTTTTGTCATGACAAAACAGTATTTTTACAGACGTTCATTCTTTTCCTGCTTTCCTCCTAATTTTGCTTGCAAATCAACTGGTTTCTCAAGATATTGATGCATATGTGAATGTCAGTTTTCTTTGATAATTGCCACAGTCTCCTCTTCAGACACGATGCATGTCTGCTTAATAATCACATCTACTGTATTGTATTTTCAGGCAAGGAATTTGGTGTACTCCCACTCTTCCCAGTCCTTCCTCTTTTTTAAAGATATTATACCTCCCTAAAATTAATTTTCCTGAAAGTGCATCTTGAATAGTTGTACCTGTAAGTCTGAACTTTTCCCTTCATGATTTACATTTGATTTTACTTCTTTTCTTCAGCTATGTCCTCTATAATGAATAAGTCCCAAGTTCAGAGAGGTCAATGAAAAATCATCAGTGCCCACAAAATGTCAAGGTTCTACCACTTTTAGTTTCCGGAGGGAATTAGTTTTGAGTACACATGCCTGTGGGCAGAAACTCTTGCTACACAGACAGAAGCTAACCAACAGGTGAGACCTCAGTTATACAGAAAATGATTCTTCCACTTCCATGTTTAGTTCTTTCTGGAGAAAATTTAGTATCAACTGCACGCTAATAAGTGTTTCCAGTTTGCTTAGTATAAAGGTAGGCATGCTTATTTTAATTCTCAAAGGAATGAAGAGCTGAAAGGCAATTGTTCAAACTGGTGTTTCTCCTGTCTTCTTTCTATAAAATATCAGGACTCGAACAATCAAGGTGGCGTTATCAAAATACAGGACAAGATACAATTTATCTGGTAAGTTTTCTCCTTTCTTTGCTTAGAGAATTCTTCTTGAACATAAAGTACAGAGTGCCCTCAAACTCCCTTGTCTTGCATTATTCCTTATTGGATTTTTATAGGTTTTGTGTCAACTACTTGAGAACCAGATAAACCATAGTCGCAAAGCCTTCCAGCTTTCCTAATATCTGTTATAGGGTTTTTTCCTCTCAGAAAAAGCTTTTGAACATCCATCTCTTCCATTATGAAAGTAAAATATCCTCCTGAACAAACCACTTCCTCACCAGCATTTTCCAGTTTGTTCTGACTTTACAGGAGGACTGAAGCAGAGGAAAGAAGTGCTCCCCTACAGCATACTTTGATTGTGGAGATTACGATATACCTTTTGATGGTATTTCACCAGTTCTTTTAGGGACTTAAGGTAAAGCTTTTAGGTATGTTATTACTAGAGACCTCATCTCCTCTTTACTATATCATTTCTATTCTTTCTCAAAGTATGACTAACGGAATCACACCTAAAAGCCATGCACATTCTCCTTGACTTACAACCATTAGAGAAAGTTTTCAAGAACTAACAACTTTGACAAAGGGTGTAAACCTCCACAGAGAAATCTAGAAAGGTTTTCTAAAAGAAACAAGAGACTAAAGCTATTAAGAAATATTTTGCGCATCACTGAAAGGACCAATTTTTTTCTAAAAATCTTTAATTAATTTAGTGAAACATCCAGAAGATGTGGAAGGATGCAGCAAAACTTCAAGAGATATCTGCCTGAAAGGTCAGTTTAGAAATGAAATTCTGATACATAGATTCTTGCCTTAAAATCTGTAACAAAGCTACGACTATAAGCCACACATTTTGAGTCCCATTCTTACAGTCAACTTTAAACGCGCTAATTCCTCCATGTTATTAAATACAATTACTGCAACCTAAATTTACAAATAGTTATTTCAGTTTGAAGTGACTGTAGCTTTTTGTTTCTTCTATGACGAAAAATAAATTGGTAGCTTTTGTTTTAAAAGCATACTACTGCTGAATCTTAAACTGTGATACCAATATATTGAACTTTTTGAAAATAAATTTTTACATGCACACAGACACACCACTTTAAAAGGGTTATTTATGCAAAGGCTTTTTAACATCTTTAGAATATGTTTTAAAAGATGAAAAACAGAACAAATGAAACCTATCAGGAAATTGATGTTAAAACTCATCTTTAAGACAAAAGTATAAAATATATAAAAATCTTAGAGAACCAGAGAGAACAGGTAAAGGACATGACAAAAACAAGCAGAGCCCAAACTCAAGAGGATTCTCATTCATTATAAACTGTTGCTGAGGTAGCTTTTGGTGGAAGGAGACCACATATTCTTAGAAACCTACATCCTGCCATAGGAAGCCACAGAATACACCATTGTTTTTGTAAACATTAAATATAAAGCCTTCACACTAAATTGGTTAAAGCCTACTATTCAGTATGTACACAAAGCTTGTTAGAGATGTTTTTTTAACAGAGGTTTTAAGTAAGCTCCACTTACAGGGCAATATCAGGCAAGAGTCATCCTCATCTACTCAAAATATCCCTGTGTATTCACAGTATTGACCATGAAGACTACAGATTCCAATGTCAGGTAGTTCAACCGACTCCATGAGGCACCCAAAATATATAAATGATGTTGGTTATGAAGAAAACTCAGTTTTACTTTCTGCCTGGAGCAAAAAAAAAAAAAAAGCAAGGACACTACACAGGTACAAACACACACAGAAATACCCAGCTCATTACACTTGCCCATTTGGGAAACAGCAAATTCTATAATCTGTAGTTTGAGTCCAGTTTAGTAAACATAGTTGCTTAAATTTTTTTATGAGCTGCAATGTGTGAAGAATAGAATATGTAGATTTTAAAAATTATTTTTAGAAAGCAACTTCTACAACACTTGCAGTTACATAATATATCAGGCATTTTTTTATTATGCCAAGAACATGGAAAATCAACCATTGCAAGCTGTCTGAAGAATAAAGTGTACTGAAAGAGAGTCTGAACCAACAAATACCAGAGAACTGCATTCCCCTGAATTTTCTTGAATATATATACACACATCCAGCCTTAAAATGGGAAACAGAAAAATTTCAGATTTGCTTTGCAGCTGGATTTGCTAATCTGCAAGTTTCTTCCTGTTCCTTGAAAAACTGTCACATACAAAGATTAAATAATAGTATTCAATAGTTAAATAACTTTGGTTATCAGGAAGAGTTCAAATCTGTTCTGTTCCTATCCTGCAAATACAGGATGTATAGATACTCCTACATTCTATTTGTATCACCTCCACACCTGTTTATTTTTTATTGCTGGAGAACATACACTATCATGCCAGAAAAATGGAGCATCTGTGATTTATGCCAATCACTGACACTGAACTCAGTGGAGATGCCTGATATTATCTCTGTATTTTATTACTCTCAACACGCACTTGTGTTAGCCATTAACATACCAGCGTTAGCCACTACCTTCTCACAGAAAAAAACCCTTAACAACCAAAAGCATCAGAGGGCATGAAAAATGTTTTGAGAGGCTGAAGAATGCTACATTTATCTTTGTGTCCTACAACTAATAAACCCCATAAGAATATGAACCAGTGATGGATTTATATCTTTAAGGACCAAAAAAAAGAGAAGAAAGAATAGCTTCTGAAATGTTACAAAACCACTGTATATAACTTCTTAAGCTGTTTTTTTCTGCAGCATAATCAGGTTAATAGCAATAATGGGAGATAAAGTAGTGTGCACAGTCAGAGCTTAAACATAAGAAACATTAAGCATGACTTTTGACTGTACTTAAGGTGGTTAAGCACTAAGCTATCTTGGAAAATCAGTAAGGGCGAGGAACCATACTCACTTAAACAATACAATTTGAGTTGTTCAGGATAACAGTAACAAGGATTTGATTTTGCCATGGGAGCTTGGAATAGTATCCCATAGAGAAATATGCTCAAATAACATTCTGTATATTTCTGATAATCCTTTTTGTTAAATAATCGAAAACCAAAGTAGGAATACTTGAAAACATTAAATGGAAAAGAAAGACACTGGCAAACGGTTTTGCAAAAGAAAGAAATCTTCTATCCAAAAAGTAGTTTAAGAACTGTGGTATGAATTTGTCATAGATAAAACCCTGTGAGGGACATCAGAGAAGCCACAAATATTTATGCAATGAACCACAATCTGTATACAGAAGTTAACAAATGTCTCATTACAAATGGGGTATGGTTTTCCCAGTAACAAGCACACAACTTGCATTACATTGAACTTGAGATCCTGTTATAATTAAAAATACTACAAAGAAAAAAAGTCTGCTTTACATATTACTGGAAAATACTTTTCAACAAACAAAACATTTCTTGAAACCAAATCTGATGGAAATTATATTTACTCACAAACGGTTAAGAAGAAAACTGTAATAGAATAAGAAGTTTTTAAAAGCTTTCCTGAACTATTTTAGAATAAATTATTTATCACAGCCAAGACTTTTGGATGTTAATTTTCATTACTTAAGACAGAAAAGTAACCTTGATATGTGGATTCAATCATATATTTTAACAATCAGCAAAGGAAACCCAGGGAAGAAACTGTAAGGAGTTTGTGTAAAGTAAATGAACTTTACTTAAGTAACTTGTATAAGGGGACCACTCCAACTCTGAAAGTGCCATTAATTCCTAAGGACCAGCTAATTATTTTCTCTCACATTAACAGAAACCCAAACACCTCTCCTCGTTCCCCCCAGTATTTTACAATAACAGGCAAAATATAAAGCTACTTGGTTAAAGAAGAAAGATTAAAGAGAGGTAACTTGAAAGAAGAAATGTCAAAACTTCAATAATGTTGCTTTATAACATAAAACATACAACACAACTCACATAAAAAATAACTCTAGCTTTCAGATTTCCTTTTATTTTCCAGTTTTACAGCTTATCTGCAAAATTTTTCATTGCATTCAAGTTGCTGAGTATGTAAACTGTGAAATGTATCCTGGGATTTTTAAAGGGTATTTAATGTCTTTTTTCTTTGTCTCTGCACCTTTTTTCTTTACCTTTTTAAACTGCTGCAGTATGTTTAATAATGTTAATGCTGAATCTGAGAATTTTATTAAAATTCTTAGTTCATAGTGTCAGATTCTGTGCTGTGTTTCAAAAGCCTGAAGCATGATGGCAGATTTAGCTGATCCAAGACCAGGCTGCTGCAATACTACCTTTTTGCTAAGGCTAATCCTTGTGTGCCTATACAATGAATAGGCTCGGGGCAATGACCTGACTGAAAAAAAATGCCTGATGCCCCCAAAATTTTTGGAGCTCCTTCAGCTCCCTCAGCCAGTTCACTATACACAAGTACAGCCAGCAACACCATGGAGTTGCAAAGAGAAGTAGGTCTTAGAGTTTAGATTTGCAACCTCAGTGGGCACAAACCTCATTGCCCAAAGACGACCGTGGCTAAAGTAATGTTAAAAATCAACATTATATCCACCCTACTCTGGGCTGCCCTGAGGAAGCCCAGTGCCACGCTTTACTCCTTTAGCCCCTTCACTGGGCATGGCTAGTCTGCACATCACTTGCTTCGGGTGGGAGGGTGAGAGACTTCTCTACTGAAAGGGCTCTTCAAACATCTGACATGTTTTCTCTCCACCACAGTAAATCAAGAATTAATTTGGGGAAGAACTAACAGTTCAAAAAATATTTTCAAATGGGAGGAAGGGCCATTATTAGAGTTAAGGGAAGCAAATAGTTACACAACCTGATTTCAGTGAAGGAGGTGTGCTTCAGTGCTGGTTGAGGAAAAACAGACACGTAAGATTTCTGAGGGGTTCAATTAAAATGTCCAAAAGGTTATGAAACAAAAAGGAGAAGAAATGACTCTTCCTAGGGAGAAGACGACAAGGACTGCAATAACCTTAAGGTCTCAATAAAAAAACCCCAAAAACTATGCACAACAAGTATTTGTCATCTAAAGATTAAGAAACATCAAGGCAAGTAGTTCAAAATATTGAGCATTTCAGTATATAAAATGATAATAGAACATAATGAAAAGTTTAAAAGGATTAAAACTAACCAAAATTCAAAAAAATTTTGATTTGTTTGATTTTATTTTCATTGGCTTCACTATAATAGGCTTCATCACAGCAGAATTGCAGGTTTTTGGAAAGAAGGAAATGGAAAAAAACTATGTTAACAGAACCTCAAACCAGTACAAACAAAGGAAACCCTAATCTCTCCTCCACTCAGTCACCATAAACATATTACAGATTTCAAAACTGAAGTTGTATGAACTTCATATGTCAAGCTCCATATATACCACACAGCAAATACTAATTAACTGTGTTAAAACAGTATTTGAGACAGCAAGAAATATCAGAAGAGCAAGGAAACACTGAGTTCAGGCTGCCGTGTTTCTTTAACTTAGCCTTGACTTTGCAGAACATACGGTAGTTAAGATCACCCACAGCTGAGAAACCTTTTTATAGAACAAAGTGTAGCATGCTGGCACAACAGAGAAAGCAATGCCTCTGTGAAAGTTATACTTTACAACTGCTATTTACTTCTGACCTTAAGCTGTTAAATGATGACATCTTGATTAAATAGTCAAAGAAATTGAGTACATGCTACAATAAATTATATAAAATATGGTATTGAACACTTCGTAGACTCCTTTTTTTGATGAGATGCTTCTCTCATGCCTGTCTCCCAAGTTCACAGCTAAACTGTCTGACCTGAGAATTTCACGACCTGAACCCACAGGCCAGTTTAAAGGGAGCCTGAAAACCTATTCCCAATTTAGTTCTAAATCACACACAGGTGTTAGTGAGAATGAGCTATACCTGAATAATGAAACAATCATAACCACACTACAAACTCAAAAGTTTTACCAGAAAAACTAAATGCAGTTGCCCTAAGCACTGAGATCTTCACTCTACTGCAACTCCTTCACCGCTTAGCAAATGGACTAGAGTGAGGCAAACAGCCAAATCAAGGCTTGAACATGGAGCATGAGGTTGTTATCACCATATTTGCCTGCTGAAGTGTGTGTGCAAGCCAGCCATAGCTAGCCAGGCATTGATCTGGAACTGGTACACAAGGCCAGGGGAGACCACTGCGTTGCCCTGCACCGCTAAAGAATGGGCACCTCCACAAGGTGCCCAAGCTCAGAGTGGTTCTCCTCACCATGCCTCGCCACTGGAGTCCCTCCCAAACACGTAAGCAAATTCCCATGATCTTCCAGGTCAAACTTGAAGGAATTTAAGATCTATGAAGACGCTCTTTGAAATCTCTGCCTGCCTCTACAGCAGGACTATTGGGCAGACAAACACATCTTTGTGAATCTCCATAAAATTAATTTCATTCCCCCTCCCCCCTCCTCCTCATGAAGGGCTGGGATGCTGCTAGGGCGAAGAACACATTTGTGCAAATACCTCAGCCGAGTCAGAAGCAGTGCGCCCAACTGAAAGGAAGAACTTTACAGACAGAATGCATATTAAGTTCTCAAAACAAAATTGAAAGTAACAATAAATCATTGAGGAGGGATGTTATTTTTAATATTAAAATCTTTTTTTTAATACATGCATTGTTTGAGAGTTACTAGGAGGTTACTAGGAGACTTCAAAAAATAACTTTAACAATTTTACAGATTTCACCTTTGCTCCGTTTGAATGAATTGGTTATTCCTTTGAATTCATTCTTTATTGACATTTATTTGACAGGTTTTTTTCCTGACATATTTAATAAGGTTTTGAAAAGAGGTGCCCTGACTAACAACAAATGGATGCTTAAGTGACACAATAAAGGCAGTGTTCTTTGATAGGAATGTTTCCATAAAGCATATTTCAATTTGCTTTCTATGAGGAACTGCACAAAGAAATTAAAAATTATTCTAAGAATCAGATAAAAAAATTCAGTGCTACTAAGTGAAAGAGAAAATATAAAGTGTGTATGTGTATTGAGCACACAGTGATTAAACTGATGAATTAAAGTGAAAAATAAAGGTGCAGGAACACCTTTTCTTATTATGAAATTTATTTTGACTATCACATTATACGGAAATGTATTTTAAATATATGTATTTAGGCAAATTACTTATGTATTGTTGCAGATTCCAGTAAAACTCACAATTAAAGAAATTTCAAGTAAAAATACGATTGACAGTTAAAGCTGAACATTTTTAAAGTTGAATTCCAAATATAAATTTAGCTTTGAATAGCTTTTGGTATTAGATAATTAACAAGCTACATTTCTGAAACTAAATGGGCAGTTCCAGCTGTTATTTTACAATTAGTTTCCACTGAGGGTTTTAAATTAATAACTGCTGCAATAGCCTCAAACATGCCAGTGTTAATTAGGAGTGGTGTTTCCATGTAATGCTATCCATATATATGAATATTTTACTGGGCAAAAGGTCTAAGCAGACTTTTTTTTTGCCTCTCTACTAAAGATAGAAGAAGAGAGAAATGTAAAGCAGGAAAAGACTTTACTTCCAAGCCCTGTTCCAGAGAGAGGTATAAGATTCTTATGGAAGGTAAAGATGACTTTCCTAAGGTCCTTATGCTAAAAAAAGCATGGGTTCAAGTACAATAGCAAAAGACAATATTTAGAACTTGCTGTTTAATATGAATATTTTAATTTAAACCCCAAGCTAAAGATTATTAAATGCAAAAAAAAAAAAAAAAAAGAGATTGCATGTCTAAATTAAAAGTAGAGAGAATCTTGTTAAAAAAAGACATATCTGAAGGAATAAAAACATCCTAGTCTGAAGTCTGAAAAATCAGAAAATAAATTACAGGAACAATTTTAAGATATTCACTGTTACAATTCTTTTGCCTTAACACAGGAAAAAAAGAACTGAAAATGGTGGTAGTGTAACCCTATTCCACAACTTCTATGCAATAGAAGAAATACCTCTCCTTGAAATATGATTTTTTTTTTCCTAAAAGTTATTTTCCTACATGACATTACCTCTGCAGTTTTAAACATTCTGAAATTAAAGAAAAACTGCAATAGAGATTTTATGATGCACTGTAACTTTTACTTTTTCTAATTCCCTATGGTACATATGCACATTTTAATAAGCTGCTTACACTTCCATCAAAAACTATGTATGCATACATTTTTTCATCGATTATCTTTGTTGCCTTTATTCAAAGCAAAATAAAGAAACTCAGGTCAGCGTTAGCTAATTCCTTGTTTGCCTACCAAATAAGCTTCAATGAAGTATTCAAAAAAATAAAGTAAAACGGAAAATAAGTTTTATTTGAACCTTTATAAAATAATCAACTTTTAAAGGGAAATTATTCATATTAGGTGCGTATTCTGGGAAACATTTAGTTATGTGAATACTAAACTTCTATGCAAAAAAGATTTGTTTTTTTTTTTTTTTAAACTGTTAATTGGTTTGAAAAGGAAAACCTTTTTACTTATACTACAGTTATAGAAAATCCTGGCTTTTTGTAACAATAATATAAAGGTATAGTTTTTTGAATATAAATATGCCCCACAGCAATTTAATACTGAACAAAAAATATTTCTGAAGAGAAGATGCTTGTAGATGTGGGTGCTGTTGAAAAGTTTTGAAAAGCATTTGATTTTCCAAACCACATTTGAAAGAAAAAACAGATTTCCACATAGACTGCTGGCTATGTATGTGCTTCTTGCATAAACTCCTTCCATCATTCTTTCCTTCCCCTCACCCAGCACTATCAGCACAGACACACAGAATTGTTTATTACTCCTTTTTTTAAACTGAAGGATTTTTGTTAACCAATTATGGGCACTACATGATTATTACAAGCATGTTCTAGATAAAGCTTCTTGAAATAAAGATAAATACCAGATATTTTATGAGAAAAACAACATTGTTTTGTTATTTGTAAATGTTTGAGTGTTAAAAACAGTGGAAACCAGTAAACTACAAAAATTAAAAACATAGTAAATTAGATACATTTATAATAAAAAAGACTTGTATAGATGAAAAGTTTTAAGAAAAAATACGAAATAATTTACAGCTACCTTTTCATGATTAAACACTTTACATGTACTTTTTTTTTTTTTTGGGCAGGGGGGCGGGGTGTTTAAAGAATTTCCATTTACATTCACAAATTGAAAACAGTCTAAGGACAGCTTTATGCTTTGATCTATAAAAGATCTACACATGAAAATGACCATGGAACATTCAGACCTGGACTATTAAGCTTTGATGTATGACATGAATGAAATCCTTGGATCTCAAAAATGATGAATCCAGAGCATGGACAACAATTAGATTCTTTATTGGCCAAGCTAAGGAAAGCTTGTGATTCTGTTCACCTAAACATCCAGAACTTGATAGTTTAGTAGTATTTATTCCAGACTTTATAAGCAAGGCCTTTTCACAATAGCCTCCAAACAGCCTGTATTCTCTGTGGTTTTTTTCAGCCATTTCATTTTTGTCTTAACAATATTTTACCTCAAAATTACTTTACTCTATCTGTTCATGGATACTCCCTAAAATTCTATTAATTAATGTTTCATGTCAGAGTTTGCTAAAAACAACCACGTTGGGGGATGATTGGCAATTATCTATATAATCGAGCAGGCAATTTGCACAGTATTTGGTATAATAGGGCCCTTATCCCAGTACAGAAGTAGAACTAAACGTCATCTCAATTTCAACTCTGTGCTGCTTCATATTTAAGCAGAGGCATGCATCTACTTCCTCTTATTTTTCAGTCAGAGAAACAGAATCGCTGGGTCTTGTGATGAAGTTTTGTCAGCCATTTTCCTATTGATACTGTCCAGTTCAGCTGGCAGCTTAGCACAACTAGTGCTATTCATTGTTATAAACCCCCAACTTACCCACTTTTTTCTTTTTTAATTCAGTCCTTTTTATGCCATGTTTCCACTGACTAAAAGTGTTCAAGGATTCCAACTGTGCTTAGCTTAATTGCACTAAGCACTGGTTTTATATACAGGAAAATACTGTTGTAACCTAAAAAGGTGACAAAATTATCTCACAGAATGTGAGATAATTGGGCAGAAAACTGGTTAAGATGACTACAGACACATTTGATTAGTTCCACTTCTTTAAAGCATTATAATTTATTCATGCTGATATTCTACATTAGCCACTTTTATTAAAAGAGAAAGAACTAAGGAAATGACAAAGGGAAAACATATGAAGATGCACGAAGAAGGAAATGTGGCTTTTCAAGCTACTACCCTAGGAGATGCTACTCTATTTACTGCAGCCATCTCCATACATGGAAAAGGATCTTCTGGCCTGGAGCCCTCAGAATTGCTTTTTAACCATCAATAGTCTGTTCTTTTGATAAGTGATTATCAAACAGATCTAAATAATCTAAATAATCTGTTTTTAGAGAAGTGCTCACTGCTAATAAGAAATCTTAACTGACATCCTCCAAAGCGAACAAAGCATTGCTACAAACACCACAACTGCCTAAAGTCTCTGTGTACTTGGCATACAGTTAAGTTCTTAATTTCATTACACTAACACTGTAGTAGAAGCGTACCTTTGATGTTAGGTACCAAAGAATCCATAGATGAGACAGTTTTATGAAGATCTTGAGAAAAAAAACTTCAGTTGGAATTTTTATCTTATTAGACACCAGAGAGCCAAATAAGAGCAAGCCCAGGACTGAGAAATGCAATTTTTTGCCTCCAAAGAGATGCTTGTTTTTTCCTGTAGTTACAGCATTTATAAAATTTCCCTCCAATGTGATTTCTCTGATATCAAGTAACTGGCTGACTTTCACTCCATCAGGGCATTAACATGATTTCCCTATCTCAGCACTCTTCCTCCCCCAAACTGCTAGACTTTTCTCTGTTTTGTCAAATGTATTTCACCATTCATTTGGCCACTTCAAAAGTTCTAACATACACAGCATGATCACAGCCAAGAAATGACCACATCAATCTTGTTCTTCTGCAGCCTACTGGGTTGTCTCCAAGCAGCAGCACCCCAATCCTGAGTTTAATATGATCAGGTAGTTAAAACCCACAAAAACATGGTTCTCTCCCTCACTGCTTAGCAGAAACTTCATTTACACTATCTGACTCCTCCACAGTTTTAATTAACTGCTCTTCCCTCCCTTTAGCCAGGCTAGGCAGCTGCCTCACTTGCATCTTTATCCAAAATCTCCTTTATTCTGCTCCCCGTCCCAAGGCCTTCTGGTATCTGCAAGAGTTCTGCTCCACAGAACTGGCAGTTTATTGATGGGAACATACAATTCTGATCATATTTGCTGAAGACAAACACACCTCAGCTAGGGTTTAAGAATCAGAAATTCATGAGCAATCATTAAAACAAACCAACCACCTCCTAGGATTTTGGGGGGGGGGGGGGGGGAGAATCGAAAAGGAGAAATTTTCTCTGACTGTGACCAGCTAAAAATGTGTCACTGTACTTCTTTCAGGAGCTCTGTATTTACTGTTATGCTACATGCATCTTTGATTACTACGTGTATTAGTAGTCTAAACTAAATTAGTCCACTTGCTACTGGAGGAAATAGTTATTTTTAGACTAATTTTTATATGGTATAAGAAAACTGAAGTTACTATCTCAATACATTTCTTTCCAACTTCCAATAATCACCTGAAAAAATATTTGTGCCCAAACTTTTGGGGCACATTATTTTTCCAACATTCCATTTTCAATTTAGTTCTCTCTCCAAGTTAACCAAGTAAGCTATTTTTCCTAAGACACAGATGGAGTCACTTCAGCTTACAGGCCAGAAGTGGCCCAGTTTATTTAGTATGACTTGCAGCCATACCAGATTTACCTTTCACACATTGGCGTTCTGTTAATGATATATGAGCACATTCAGTTTTTCATGTATGAATTTATGGGACAAATTCAAAAGATATTTGGAAATTCTATTCAGCCTTTAGCCATGAAAAAGTTTCTCAGCCTTTTCTAAATGAGAAGCAAAATTTCTTCTTTCTCATGAAACACTACAGAAGTGACATTAATTGCATGTGGTTGTAGTTCAGACCTAAACAGAAGATTGTTTAAACCAAAGTGACACCACAAATTAAGTTTGTATCCCCACTCCAGAAACACTGTAAAGACAGTGGTTCAGACAATGATTTATTTTCTTTTATTCTATTAAAAGCAGCAGCAACAGCAAATTAGAGAAGAGAGCTTGGAAAAAGACAGAAGATGACATGTTGGGATTATTAGAATGCTGTAGCAGCTAATTCTTCAGTAATCAACAGGCTGCTATGATTTTTTTTTAGAGTCTCTTAAGCTGGATATGGTACTACTTGTACCTCTGTTGATACTTACTAAGAAATCTTTGACCAAAATACATGAGTTACACATTGTGTGGGTTTGCCCATTTTACTACTTGTTTTTTAAGCATTCTGTATTAGCTCCAGTTACACATTTTTGCTATCTAGTACCACGTGGGCAGGTAAAAAAGGGCAAATACTGTGTAAGTTAAGAAATCTCATATTTCGAGAAACAGATACTAACATCAGGCCTATGTGTTAAAAATATCCCACTGTTTTGTCTTTTTTCCTTGAATACAGACTGTGTCCCCTGCCCTAACAATGCAAACACCTTTGTATTATCTTATTTTCCAAAGAAAAACTGACAAATGGTGAAATCAACTCCACTCACAACTCCACTGGTCTAACAGCAGTGACTGCCACATAAGAAAATGAACAGCTATCTTGCTTCTGTAACTACATTATGTTCTGGATCAAAGAATACGTAATTAGAAAATGCATTTACGTTGACTCCACTGGAATCTTAATATTTTGAATTAAAAAATATTAATTTATATTGCTCAAAAGTGTTGAAGCTTGCTTAAACAGATCAAAATAGTAACCCTCTTCCCAAAACCAAAAGACCACCCACTAAAACTTCAATATTGTCTCATAAAACTCTGCAAAGTAACTTGACACTCTGCCCCGACGTATTTTAAAAACACTAAAGCTAGTATAATTGGATGATTAAAGGAACAAAGATAAGACTGAGTCATTTGACAGCTGCTGAGAAATTAGAAGAATGGTCACTGAAACAGTTAGAAGAAATTACTGAAAATGGCAGACATTTCCCAGAAAAAGACAGAGGAAGCATGATGTTGTGAGACTGGTCACAAAGAAGCCAGTAGCAGTCAGATGAGAGATGTCTGTGGCCCAGTGCTTATTTCTACCTTACCCATTTGGTGTCTTGATTTCTAAAGGAGGACTGGAGCATATCGTAAATGTATAAAACTATGAAAACCAGATATACACTACACAAATCTAGTCTGGAACATTTATGTATATAAGACCCAGAGACCCATAATGCAAATGGGCATCAGAACCATTAAGCAATTGAGTGACTTCTGGTTTGAAAAGCATGGAATTTCTGCATTTCAGGTAAAGCCACAGATGCAAAGACACCAGACTCAAAAATGTAAACTGGCATAGCTTCATTGATTTTAGGTGTAAATCACATCCCTCCTGTTGCTTACTCACTGATTTGTTACGTGCATACAAGGAACATTGCGCAGTTCCCCTAGGTGACAGAAACGACCTTATGGAAGCTGGAACTTGCAGATTCCACTTTACAATAGGGGAATTTTCCAATAAATTTTTGGTTGCTGTGAGAAGAAGAGTGGAACCTACATTTGGTTCGGTAACTCTCAAAGCAGGTATCAGATGGGAGTCTCCTCGGACAGAAAGGGCAGAAGCAGGAAGAGCCTATACAAATGTCAGGAAGATCTCTTATCAGTGGGCACATTGAGAGTTGGATCAGGCCCTGCCACCCAAAGCTGTTGCTGGTGCCAGGCTACAAGATTTCTTCCATGAAAGTGCCATAAGACAATAGATACAATGCTCATTAAAAAAAAATGAAAAAGGAAAAAAAAAAGGATAAACTACTATAGCTAAACATACAAGCAAAACCACTGATTTAAATATTTCCACATGGAAATACGAAGAAAAAGACTCTCTTACAACTTCTAAGTGATCAGAAGAGAAATTGGAGATATTTCATGGTCTCCTAAAAATCCTAGTCTTGACAAAAAGTAAAACTTGCTGTCATTTTCTAGGCAGTAAATGTTTTACTGCTGGGAAAAGATTTTGATGTTTGTAATTTCTATTGAAGAGCATTATGAAGTAGTTAAAAATATTGCCACATCTGAAAAACAGACCAACGGGAAGTATAAGACACTTGTTCATCTGTATTTCTGTGACTTTTCTCACTTGGTATTATTTGCAACCATACTTTCATGTCTGGCAACAGTGCCAACTCTACTAAGGATCATATATTACTTTTATCATGTTGATTACATATGTTCACCAGTTTTGCTGCCTATATATGATTAGTGTGGTTTGCACTTACTTAGTGACACAATCCAGAGCATGACATTTTCACAGCAAATGTGTTTACTGGGAAAGAGCTCCTTAGAAGTTTGTGTTCCTTTCAGCTTTGATCTACATGACATCAAGAATCCTACAGTTTGAATTTATGTTTACCATTTATATTATTAAGGTCTATCTCCTTCACACTATATAGCTACTGAGCACGTTGGTAGTCACAAAAAATTTCCTATTCTCTTAGGTGAACTTAGTAGCAGCTGAATAAAAGAAAGCCTCTTAAAATGTTCTCATCTGTGAGCTTGAGCGTCGTAATGACTTGACATTTAAATTCTGTTATTCATCAGCACTTCACAGAAGAACTTGATTTGTCTAAATGGATTTGAAAGCCCACAAGTGAAGAAAATCAGAAAAACCTGGTTTTGAATATCAAAAGATTGTATGTGAGAAGTATTTTTACAGGCTGCACGTACCCATTTTATTGATCAATTAACTTCTTCCAAAATGAATTTTTCTGAGACCATATATGAAAACCCAAACCCCTCCCCCAACACTTACTGATAAATGTCTTTTCTAAGCACAGCTCTACTAAGGGGGTTGTCAGCCTGAGGAGCCATACAGACAGATCCAATCTTGAGAACCAAAGTGTCTTCTTTAATTGCTGGATTAGCTGTAGTTAGGAGAAGAGAAAATATGTGTTTGATTAAAAGTCAAATGCACATATCAGAAACACTGAAAAATATTTCTTAAAAAAATCTAAATAAGAATGTCTGCTAAGGATTCAGTTCTGCTCAGGAGCAACAACTAATGCAACATAAAAGACACAACTATTGTCATTTAATTTCCCCACAGAGTTTTATCACACAACTAAATCCTGGTCTGTGACTTCTCATTTTCTCTGATGCTTTTTTGTTTCAATTTTTTTTTGTCCAAAATGATTTTGATCCCACAGACTTCTTTGTGATCTGTTTCTCCAATAATTATCTGCTGAAATATCAACATGTAAAGCGCACTGAATCATGCACCCTTTTTAATATGGACCTAGGTCCTTTAGATGTAAAACACTGCAGGACATTACAATGAAACCATCCTAGTAGCATTTGGTATGGGTTGCAACACGCACGAGAAGTTCAAACACAAGGACTGAAACAAGAGAATCTGAAATCTGACACATATACAAAGAACACGATGTAGTACTGGACAGTAAATTCCACATCAATAACAAAATTACTCCAAGAAGAAAAATCTCTGCTTTCCACTTCATCTCCATCATATTCAAATTTCAGCCACATGTACAAATTCTTAGTTTTAAAAGCAGCAGTGATACTAGATCGAAAACCAAAGTTCTGCCCAGAAAAAAATAGCACCACATTTCTTGTAGTAAACAGTCTGTGAAGTTTCCTTACAGGAAAAGACTGAGTCTACTGCATCTCCTCAGCAAACACAGACATACACGAAGCATTTGGATAAGGTTCTGCTCAGAAGACTCCATAGTAACTAGGAAGCTCCTGAGAACATGTGATGCAAGCTCAGAGAGTTCATCATCTGAAGTGAAATGGTTCACTACAACACCAGTGTGATACATAAAAAGGACAGAACAACATCACACTTGCTCCCACACCCAAGGAAATTCTGCAAGTCGCTCATATATGAGTTCTGAAAACAAAATGATAGTAGCAGAACAGAGTTTAAATATTTTACTGAAGAGTGAAATGCTTGGTGTGGAAAGAACCAGAGAAAACTGTAAGCTTAAAGAATGGCTTGTCCAGACCCATCAATGTCTTGGTGAATAAGACACCATGCTTTGCAGCTTTATATATATTCACATACGTATATTTTAAACAGATATCAGAAATCACAGAAATGCTAATACGGTATTTTGAAACAACTGTAGGGAACACCACACTATACATCAGCACAGTGGTAACAGAAGTTCCCACTCACAACTAAATCAGAACACAAGGGATTTACTTAAAAGAACCTCATCTACTTAAAAGCAAAGTCAAATCCTTTAGTCCCTAAAGCAGAGCAAAACCATATACAGATGGTTTGGTTGCCGGAACTAAGGTAGAAAAGTTAAGCTGACAACAAAATCCTGTTTGTGATGAAATCAGAAACTATATTTTTCAACTTTTAGATCAAAAATTGAGTAAGGCATAGTACTAAGTATTAGAATTCCTGCCACTGTACACTTAACATGCTGGATTTTTTTTTTCCTGATACTCACATAAGAAAAAGGAGTGAAGGTATTAAATATACTTCAGATTGTAACTGCAACTTCATTAGGTGGCAAATGCCTTATTCTGAGAAGAGGTTCTTAATAAAATATATCTTAGACTAAGAACTTTAATTTGCCTCTGACACTTATCAAAGCAAAATAAACACGGGACTACTCATCACGGTCTCTATTATGTAAGTGTTTTAGGATTTTTTCCAAGGCTGGGCGTGGCTCTTGTGTACAGCTTCCTGTAGGTCAAGAAATTAAGTCAATCATAAAACAGAAAGAATTACAGGCATTAATATTTTCAGCTGGTTTCTAATGAGTGGTAATCTGAGTCATGACTTAGGATGATGAATTCCTATCTCCATTCATTAACCCATGAATTCTCCCATTAGCTTTTCAAAATATGGGAATAATGTAGTAAACATGATCACAGTCATAAATATTTAAAAATTTTTGGGGAAAAAAAAGTCTACACTACAGAATATAAGTACAATCTAGGAAAAACTTACAGACCCAAGTGTAATAATGTTGTTCGCAATTTCACTTGGTTTTACCCACTCATCTCAGTTGTCTTTTTGCTGAGCTAAACACATTGTGCTCATCCTTCCTTGTAAGGCTTCTTCTCCAGCACTTGCTTAACATTTGTGGTGCTTTTCAGCACCCTCCCCAATTTTATCAATACCCATTTTTATAATAGAAAGCAAATTGGACATGATATTCAATCATCTGCCATATGCAGAAGTACAGCTACCTCCCTTATTTCTTTTCACTGAGTCCACTGTGACCCTTAAGCTGTTTTCAGCCACTGTTTCCCAGGATAGTCTCTCCAGTCCTGAAGATATAGACTGCGTAATTTTTTTTTCTTGATATATAACTTTAGCTTTAGAAGATTTAGTATATTTTCTACAGGCAGCGATGTAAGCACAGTGATCCAGGTGCATAGCCCATAGAGTCCTTAACATTATTTTCCTCAGGAAATTCTTTGCAACATACATTGATGCTAGCAGCAACAGTTTTATATTTACTTTCAGACTATTAAATACCAATTTCACTTCTTATTCCCAACTGACAATTTTTTTTTTTTTTTAGACTTCTCGTTAGCCATTTTTAATTCATTTAACATTTCCACAGATACCGTATGGGGATGTATTTAAATTAGAATACCATGAGACACAATGTCAAACTCACTACAAAAGTCAAAGTATATCAAATCTTTGCAAACATTTTATCAACTAAGAATTGCAACCATAATGAAGAATGGAAATCAGATGTGTTTAACAAGACTAATTTTCCATAAAACTGTATTTATTATCGTGCAACAAATATGTAATTCTTTATTAACTGAATCCTGTAATAGACTTTTTCCTTTACGTTCTCTGAGGGAGAGCAATAAAACTACCTGTCTTAATTTTATTTGAACATTACACTTTTCATTTTACTAGATGTAACTTCAGCTGCTCTTCCAAGGTGTGTTAAAAATTAGCCTCAGAAGACTAAGACCTCTGAGTACAAGTTAGTCTGACTGATTTGAAACTGTTTAATAGTAAGCAAGGAGGATGTTACAGACCATATGTTACAACAGACTTCAAAGTAGAGAGTCATGCTCATGTGACAAGAATATATCACTTCTACAAATGCAGGACATACGTTCATTCAGTATGCTGCCTTTTCTTTTTCATTATCAATGAATTTATCATGGCCTTTCTAGTGATTCCTGGTATTTTGCCCCTAGTACATTTTAAAAAAAGTTCCTATTGTCCTCAAACCAGTCAGATGTGGATTTTCCCCGTCTTTACTACTTCTCAGTTTTTTGCAATTTACAATTTTTATTTATAGTGTTCTGCTACGCAGTATCTCTTGTTTCTATTTGTATATATTGCTTTTATATATTTAGTTGTCTTTACTTCATCACTAAGTAAGTGTGAGCTGTTGGCCAGAGCTTGAAACACCACCTGATATATTAACAAATCAAACTCTAAGGGAAAGCAGCATTGCTTATTGCCTAGGATAGACTGCTGCCTTCAAGTCCACCACAAAAAAGAAATGTTAATCTGGTGCTGCTGCAAAAACCATGAAACTCAAATGTTATAAATTTGTGTGGGTGCATTCATGCATGTGTGTATGTAAATCCCTCAGGAGAAAAGTCATTATTTTGATTATTTCATACTGTTTGTGTACCGCAGTTCATTGTGCAAGTTTGGTTTTGGACTGCACAAATAAAGAACAGATATGCTTTTTTTTTTAAACTCTCTACGTAAAGTCACAATTACGTGTTTTTTGGGGGGAGGATAGTTTTGGTACCTATCACTAGGTACAAGGGATGAACAGCAGATGATTGACTAGAAGAGAAACTGAGGTAATTGTTTTTCTAATTTTACTGCAGTGATCACAACTTGAAACACGCAAACCTTATTGGATTAAAAATCTCTCTTAATCAATAAATGATGAATGAGGTCTTATGGGGGCATATCTCCACAATATATAACACTTTTCTGACCTAGCACACCAGTAACATGGGTCATATTCAACTCTTACTCCTTATTATTGTTTCTAATATCTGTTGTTCTTGAAGAAAATAAGCAGTAGAAGAGAGAAGTTATTTATTTCACATTCAGAAACAGACGAGAGTTTGGGAAAATCTGGGGTGAAAGAAGAAATGAAAGGAGAATGGTACTGATTTTCATAGTGATGATACTTCAGAATTTTCCAGTGGAAGAGGTTAGCTCTTAGTTAAGAGTTAGTTAAGGTTAGTTTACTAAAGCTAATCTTTAGCATTATTCTTTAAAAGCATACATAGTTTTTCTTCCTACATCCATACTTAACCATGGCAATTCTGTTCTTTGCATGCACCTTCAAGCAAGGGATAGCAACAAGGCAAATACCGTAATTTCTTTCTAATGAAGTACACAGCTACAGAGCACAAAAACATACTTTCAAAAAAACATTTCCTTGACAGCATGCCCTAGAACTCCCTTCCAACCAGCATCATAATTCTTTCTTGCCAACATAGCCAGTCTAATTTTATCTTCCTGTGTTTTCAGCATTCCCAGTTGGAAAACTGTAGAGGATGCTGGCAAAAAAAATGATCTATGTAAATTCTCACTGTCTGCACTTCTTTCAATTAGGTTATGAGAAAAATCTAAAGACTACATTCTTAGGATCATATTGTGTGCTATCATATATAATGGTACCCCCCCCATACCTATAGGAATTATGTAAACATACCATGATATCAGTAAAACACTTTTTTCTTTTTTCTTTTTTTTTTTTAAATCTCTGGAAGAATTGTTGGTAATGGAAGTGATTGCATTCCCGCTAGCTGTTACAAGGTGTAATTTTAACGTCAGCATCTCTTTATTTATATATAAAGATTGTAATAGGGATGTAAATACATTTTATGTATGAAGGGAAAACAATTTCTCACAGAAAGAAAGTATTATCCATAGATCAAATGGCTACTTACTGTTGTTTGAAAGAACAGCTTACACTACCCACACCTCTGTAAACACCTGAAAGTCTCTTACATAAGGAGTCTGAATAGCTTCAACTAAGACTTATTAAATAAATGACAAACTATATCATCTGTTGGGCATCAATCACAATACATTTTAATAACTTTCTCCAAACTGAACTAGAATATCTACCTGCTTCACTATTGCATGGTTTTTTAGGTGCCAATTTCCACAAGAGCTAAGGCTCCCTGCTTACACTCCATCGCTGGAACAGGCATCTATGGAAGACTGAACTGGTACTGACACAAGAATCACCACTGCAGAATTGGGTTAAGGTCTCTTTCCACAATTCTTGACTTTTTTTTTTTTTTTTTTTTTTAATAATCACATTTTAAATGCAAACTCTATAGGTACTGAGAAAGGAAAGATCAAATAAATACCTAAAAAAAGTTTTCAGCAAATCTGCAGAGAAGTAGCATGAATGTTAGATGTTTCCTAACTGTGATCCTTAAAACTGAAGGCCTTAGCAATGGTCAGCGATTTAACTAAGTTCGAGTATTTGTCTACAATACTGAACAGCCAAAACTCTCTAACATAAAATACTGTACCTTCTGCAGCATGGTGATCTTCCTCATTTTGGGGAAAAAAGACTCTTATTACACCAGTGTTGATATAAATCAGAGGCAAGTTGCGGGAAGTTAGAGCATGAGTCCTCATAGGTTGGCCTGGTGATTTTCTTTTCTCCTTTTGACTCCTCGGCAACCTGGCTTGAAAAATGCTTGCAATAGCATTAAGCAATGGAAAACAGAGGACCACGTCAAAGGCCTGAGCAGAGAGAAGGATCTCATGAAGAAAGTGAGGCGAACCATCAGTGTGACCTTCTGAGAGCTTATGGAATGTTCTTCGCTCATTTCTTGATATCAGTTTGTGCCGGACATTTTTTGTCACAGCTTTGGTATAAGTGAGAGAAAGAAATCCATGTTGTTGGTGTGAGCCATCTAAAAGTTTTGCAGTTGTCTGTTTCAAGAAAAAAAAAAAAAAACCTGTTGCAAAAATGTACACATACAACATCCATCAATTGCCATATTCTCTGTTAGTTAGGATGTTTAGGGTTCTATATTTTCTAATAGCTTTCTACTGTCTCTGAATAGTAGAAAAAAATTCTTTCATTTTTGTGAATGGACAATTTGTCCACAGTGTGTCCACACTTCACTGTATTGTGGCAGCTAAAACTATGAATTGCTGAACATTTTTTTCTTTTCTGATTATTTATGTTGTATGAAATTCAAATCCAATCAGCCAACCTCCCCCCTCCCCCCATATATTCAAGGGTCTAAATTTACCAAATGTTTTCTGGTAATTTTTCACACAGTTATATATTTTGATTTCTCTTTCACTTTAGACATTTTAGAAGTAGATCTTACTCACTTGCATTGTTCCTTCTGTATGTGCAAATACCACAGGTGCTAAAGTAACGCTTGGGTGCTGAGATAGCTTCACTCCATCTAAACATGGGTGTATAAACCACCCACAGTCAAGTAAATACTCTAAGAATTGAGCTGGTTTTGCCCTCATCACCTCTGAGTATTTAAACAGAATAACTGTATCACGTGCTAAAGCACATCACTTAAATAAAAATACATTGCACTGTACTTTAGAAATAGCAGATTCCTTAACTTAGGACAGATTTCCTAGATAAAGATGACAATTAGATGCTTAGCTCCCAGAAGATGTATAGTACAGTTTTCATATTATCTTTGAAAGTCTTTCAGTCATACATTGTGAGTGAAAAATGAAAAAATAATAACTAGGAAAACCATTATTTTAACAGTGTAATAAACATTTTGATAGAATTCTATAAGTTTGTTTAAATATTAGCTTTAATCACATGAGCACAAATGAAAGCAACTACATTCTGCAAGTAGTTGCTTCTTTCAGCATCTTAAATTTGATTAAAACCATTTTAATGTAATTTAAACCTTGTTAATGGAATAACAACATCTCTTAAATAAACAGGATATATAGCTTAAATGCTGAAAAACTGGAAGCTTTTATGATTAAGTGAATTAAAACAAATTAGTAAGTTAATTTCCTATAAGAACTGAAACAAATAGGATAAGAGAAAGTATTACCAATCAATATTCACGATGAAAATAAATCAGACCACACAGAACTTCCACTAACATACAGCCATACATTTTTGAAGATAAAAAGCCCAATGTCGTAACATATAAAGTCTTTCAAGGATAAACGGGCAAGGAAAAAAGGGGTTAAATATCTCACACTGAGATATTCTGAATCAGCAAGTAATGTTCCAAGCATTCAAAAGAAAGACTCAAATATGAAATTGTTAATTGTTGCATAATTATAAGAAGTATTTTTAAAAAGTTGCATAAAGGTATATCGCAGTAATACAAAGTACTTAAATCCCTAAGTAGATATCAGAATTAAATGAACAAAATGCAGTGTTCAGTACTGCCTTTTACATATTTGGTCTCCAAACATTACTGTATGTGCTCACTTTTAATATAAATGAATCCCATTGACTTCGGTGGACTGCTGTCATTCATGAGGTTGTGAATCATCAACCCTCATTCCTCTATCAACTAAAAAGTGACTGAAAACTATTACTGAAGTATAAGAGGGAAATAACACAACTAATATAATCAATATAAGCAATAAATATACTCAGTACCAAAAAAAATTTAGATGACAAGAAATGACAGCCATTTGAGATTTTCTTTTTTTACTCCAACTAGCATTTATTAATGGAAGTTCTGTAGTAAAAATTTTAAAAAAGATTCTTACAGAGGGAAAGAAGCCAGAGAAATTACTGAAAGGGTCCTGCTTGCTGATGGGTCGAACCAACAAGGTACGTCTGTTCAGCTTGTCAGTACAGGAAAGGAACACACCTCCATATTGCCCCAGAGACCAAGAATCTTCCCCAAGGCTTGAGGTAATGAACGAGGCATGGAAGAAGGCAAGACAAAAAGAAAAAAAAGAAAAAAAATTGCTATAAGCAAAAAAAAAATTACATTAAACTTGCATGGTTCTATGTAACTGCAAGATAAAGCCTATGCCATACCTTTTCCTAAAAAGCTGAAATTCAATCAGATCAAGCAAAAAAACTGGTAAAAAAAAAAAAACTTTGTATAATTTTATGTGAAAGGACAACCTATAGCAAGAGGTCAAGACACATGAGAATAAAAGTATAGTAAAATCCTGCATACAGAAAAGGGACTTACCCCTGGATTTTCAGCAGATAGCTTTATTAGAATGAGGAGGAGAATGATTACAAGAACCAAGAAACTGTGAATGAAAAGCTGTACTCATGTGTTACGAAATCATAGTATTATTTAGAAAAAATGAGCTCATAATTATTAAAATGTGCTTTGTCCTACAGTTCTTGTAATCATTCTTCTTAACATATATAAGAATAAAGAAAAATACGTTGCTTAAGAAGATTTATTCAGGTAAACACCTTAGTTTACTAAAGAAATCTCACCAAAAGCTTTTCTCTGCATTGTAGAAATATTCCTTCAAAATGTCCTGACTGCCAGTCTCCCCCTGGCCTGGAAAACAGAATGTTCACCTTATCTATTCTCTGCTTTTGGTTTTAGTCCAAAGAGATTTAAAAACAGAGAAAGGTACTCTGAAGAGATTATGAATTATAAATGAGAACAGTAACAATTTTGTCAAGTCGAATAACTTTTTTTTTTTTAAAGCCTCAGTATAACTTTCGCAAACAAGAACACCCTGAAGCTGAAGACATTTCTAATCGAGCATTACACTCCTGGGAGTGAAGCACCTTCTCTCAAGCTTTCCATAGAATCTGTGGACAAAGAAGCTTGTTAAGAGCAGCTAGCTACTGGGATTCCAAAGCATTTTAGAGCATCATGACTTGATTTTAAAAGATTTTTAAAAATAAAGTACAAATTTTGATTATCAAATATTGCAATATGTACAAGCAATGACTGCATTTGTAACTTAGGCAAAAGAACAGGAATTCAAAATTTTTTTTTTTTTTCCTGATCAGGAAAAAAGTCTCAGAAATGTTGGTAATTTCGCTAAGTTGATACTAAGTCTCCTTCCTATTTTACATAGGGAACAATAAGTGTCCAATAAGACCTTGCAGACACTGGCTCCTAAGTCAAAATGATTTGTGCTCCTAAATATTTTAGTCATTTTCAATGCCAAAAAATGTTCTGACGCTTTTAACTTTTTTTTTTCCTGTCAGGGAGTAACACAACCACCACTCTATTTTCTCTTAATTTCTGTCTCCCATAATGGAATCTGTTGATCTGTAATGGCAAACACTAACCCAGTCGATCAAAGAGTACATAGGCTTTCTTTTATTTTATCAAGACTAGCGTGCTCATTGCCAATACGAGCTAGAAGGTGGCACGCGCAACCTCTCTAACAGAACCACATGTCTGGGTGCCAGATGAATGCAGTCACACTGGTGCAGCAAACTGCTCAACTAACAAGACTTGCTAAAGTTGCAAGACATATAGTAGGCCTAACTACCTACCCTAAATGTACATAATATTTATGATATACTGGTTGACATTAACTACTGAAATTTTACTCAGGCGTGTCTGTATAACACTATGCCGTGTCACACAATCACCTTAGTTCCCTGCATTACGGTGTTGCTAAGCCACAGCAAAAGAAACAGATCCATTTTTTAGAAACTTCCTTTTAATATCTAAGAGTATGGTACCATAAATCATTAAATATTGGCACTTGCTAACACATCATGAAGCAATATTAAGGAATTTCCCATTCGAAAGTTCAGCTAAAATGACTTATTTTTGTCTAATGGACCAACAGAGCAGTAAGTGTGAAAAAACGCTCTCCTGATTTGTAATGATTTCTATGTATTTCTTTGAAATCGGATATAATTCTGAGAAAATGTAATTCTGATTTTTATTACTTAAAAGGTTAAAATAATTTCACTGAAATTGAACAATTATCTTAAAAAAAACCCCAACAAACACCTGCCGCCTTCTTTCAGCCTGAAATTAAAAGCAGAATAACTCCCAGGAATTACCTGTTTCTGTAATGGTCAATATTGAAGCTTTCTATTTTACATTTGATTTTGGTATAGACATCCTGCATATCCACTGAGGCACTGAGATCTTCTAATTCACTGACAACACAAACTTCTGCAATAGTCAAAGCAAATAAAAATTACTTATTAATCTGAAACTCGCAGGTTCTTAAGCAAGAAATGTATCTGAGACACTACATTTTGTAAACATGATGATGCTACTTCTACTCAAGAGTTTTTTCATAAAGCACTTTTTGATTCAAGTGTCACACAGATAGGAACCAGAAAAAATCCTAGAATCCAAACCTTTTTATACAAATGTGTAGAAAGACTTATATAGGGTTTTTTTTAGTTCAGGTGTTCATAGTATAATTCCTGAAAAAAATGTAAAAAAAAATTTGCCAAGATATTTACTCTACAATACTTGAGATTTCTTTCTTTCATGTAATTAGTTTTTTAAAAATCAAAGGTTCAAGTACATCTCTTCAAAAATTAGCTTTAATCATTAGTCTCCTTATTTTTTCACATTTCTATGAATAACAATGTTAATTGCTAAGCAGCAGTGTTTGCTAACAAAGAAATATTTCAAGTCCTGCAGTACATTTAGAGAAGCCAAATTCCTTTCAAAGAATTACTGTCCGGATGATAATCCAACTTTAATCTCAAAGAAAAAAAAAAGAGAAGCTGTGTACCACACATATTTCTCTTTTCAACACAGAAGTCAAAACTTCTATGTTGAACTCCATATTAAACTTCCTATGACTTTAAGGATTATACTATGATGATTATGTTAAATTTAATTTCAAATTATCAACACAAAACTACATGTCTATACATGGACATACACAAAACATACTACTAACTCATATCAAAATGAAACATGATTGCTTCTAAGGCAATAAATGCAGCACTCTATTAAGTAAAATAACGAACTTATTTCCAATTTAATATAATCATCTTTCCACATGGAGGGGGAAGTTTATGCCAAAGAACAATACTGAATTCTGATTACATGCACTAACCTAACTACAGCTTGTCACTCTAGTTTAAAATATAGATCCAAGCCATTATTTCTGCATTACAGTGTTTAATATTGTCAATAAATGCTCTGAATAGCTAATACTGTGCTGTAAAATAATGTATGGAATAAAATACAAAATAGCATATTAGGGGAAAAATGCTGAATACCTGTGCCATTATTTCTAGGATCAGGAGCAAACAACTTTATAGTAATTTTTGGCAACATCCACTGCATCCATAGGCTGACACGTCCACTTGAGACTCCAATATTACTTGTTGTTTGTTCCAATGTAATGGAGTCTGAGAATGGAGAATCATCACCACCCTGAAGAGAATCACCCTATGAAACAGATGTAATAGCTGAGGAAAAAAAAGCATTGCTTTTCACCACTCCTCTCTTTTCTTCTGTCTAGACTGATGTAGATGCCCAAACTATATAAATATAGACTCACTGTGTTGTGGTTTAACCTCAGCCAGCAACTAAGCACCACGCAGCTGCTCGCTCACTCCCCCCGGTGGGATGGGGGAGAGAATCAGAAGGGTAAAAGTGAGAAAACTCGTGGGTTGAGATAAAGACAGTTTAATAGGTAAAGCAAAAGCCGCGTGGGCAAGCAAAGCAAGACAAGGAATTCATTCACTACTTCCCATCGGCAGGCAGGTGTTCAGCCATCTCCAGGAAAGCAGGGCTCCATCATGCGTAATGGTTACTTGGGAAGACAAACGCCATCACTCCGAATGTCCCCCCCTTCCTTCTTCTTCCCCCAGCTTTATATGCTGAGCATGATGTCACACGGTATGGAATATCCCTTTGGCCAGTTTGGGTCAGCTGTCCTGTGCCCCCTCCCAGCTTCTTGTGCACCTGCAGCCTTCTCAGTTGGTAGAGCATGGGAAGCTGAAAAGTCCCTTGACTAGTGTAACTACCTAGCAACAACTAAAACATCAGTGTGTTATCAACATTGTTCTCCTCCTAAATCCAAAACACAGCACTGTACCAGCTACTAGGAAGGAAATTAACTCTACCCCTGCCAAAACCAGGACACACTGATAGTATATTTGAATTAAGCCATTTTTTAACACCAGGAAAAAAATAAAACAAAATATATTCCCCTTTTCTTAGGAGAGAGGTAATAGACTTTGGCAAAGATTATATGGCAAAACTCTAAGGTTCCATGACTTAGTTCCACTTGGCATAGTGAGCTTTCCTCATTAACTCTACACTAATGAAACACCATCATCAATGAAAAAACACAGGCTGATAGGAATATTCTGAGATGCAATGGGAAAGAGGCTAAGCAGGTTTGTGCATATCTGAAAGGCAAAGGAAGAAAGAGTTGGAGGTGCCAAATGAAGAGCCACCCAGTATGGCCATAATACTTCTATACTACATATACACTGCTTTTGGGGTTCCCCCCCCCCCCCTTCTTCTCTGTGCTTCCCCATAACTGCTTGGGAAAATGATTTCAGAAAACAATAGCTTTTTGTATGAATTGGAAACATTTTAGTTGCCATGTTTAAAATATTTCTGTTATTTAAAAGAGGCGATTGTCACTTGCGATATTCTTAAATACATGATATGTTGACAAATGAGCTTGTAGAAGCTTCTGTGCCATCAATAATCTCCGTTCATTCTCTAAAATATTAAGGGCTCAACAAAGAAGACACAAAGGTTAATGTTTTTAGGAAAAGAACATGACAAATGAAAGCTATACTGAAAATCCTGTTACGAGGGCTTATCAGAGCCCCGCAGGCACGTTCTGATAATTCTTGATGGCACAACTAAAATATTTACTAGCCATAGGACTTCATCCTGCTCCTTTGCTGGAACTTACTGCCTCCAAATAGGAAAGGAAAGATGCAAACATATAATTGCTCATCAGCTCCTAGTGTTTACAGCCTATTAAACTGAATGCAATGGACACATAAGTCACTCATGTCAACCAGAAGCCACTAAAAATCCACCAGCATCTTCACTTGCAACTCCACCAAGTGTTGCAAGTTTTCTCCATTATTCAAGCACAAAATGAAAGGAACAGGGTATTGTCACTTTGATCCATTAAGACTAAGTTGTTTCTAAGATTTACAGACCAATAAACACCCAAAGTCTTAACTTTCAATGAAGGTTTTGGGGATTAGGAATTGTAAATTATGATGAACAACATGTTTGGCAATTTTGAGATTTATCTCATGACTAGCCGAGATGATTTATATGGAAGACACCCTGGAACCAGACCTACACAGAAAGCATTGCAGTTTGATTGAATCTATTAATATAGATTGATATATATCAGATATAGATATTGAATATATTGAATCTATTTTAACCCGTCAGGCAAGAAATGGCAATGCAGTCACTTCAGCTTCCAATGTCCCAGAAAAACTTACTTTCAGTAACAAAATTTAAAATCTGACAGTACTTGACTCATTCTCCAGTCTTGGACTGGAGAATGTAAGTATGGAAATTCTGTTAGCAATCTGTTTTCTGGATGGGTAGAACTTATCCCAAACCAAATGACATAGCTCATATGGAAGCATTTATGTTGCTAAATCACATTTTCAATCAACTCAGGCCTACAGTTCAATTACAGGATTTCTATCATGTATACATATTCTCTTATCACCAACCTAACCGTAAGAGAAGGCAAGAAGGTAGGTCAAAATCTTACAAAAGTTTTGCACATAATCCATTACGACTTCGGGCTATCTGATATACACCCAATGGAGCAGCTGACATCGTGCTTTTAGAATTTCTTTCTTTTTCAGAGAAACACTGAAGCACAACTTCTGCTTCACGCTTTCAGGTCTATGTCACTCAAATTAACATTTACTGATTTATTTATTTTTTTGTCCCAGCAAAACTCTTAGATGAGATGAGAGAAACAGCAAAGGTACTTTATCTGTGTGCAGTAACATTTAACCCTTGAAAAACTCAGTGATACCTACTACAATTGGTAGGAAACCATTTACATTGTCAATAGCTGACACAGAGAACTTACCACGCCAGATATTCATTCATATGAGGAAGGGAGAGCTTGTGCAACTAACATACGTTACTGGAAAATAATACCTAAACACGAGACTATAATATCTAGCCCAGCTCATCAGATGCAATATGAAGTGTTGAAATGAAAATTAAGATTCAATTCACCTTCAATTACCTAAGGTGATGGTGGCTTTGCATTAATCAAAATTCATGAAAGAAAACAGGTATATTTCTATTTATTTTTATATTTAAGGCATTATTGCTTACAGCTCTGAACAGACTACCTGTAGAGCCATAGGTGACCATCTTTTGAAAAACTGTTAGACTCCAGAGGTGCAAGAAGTTAGCTGCTATTAATAGGAGGTTTCTTAGTGGAGTATATACACATTTCAATCTCCTCATCTCACTTTTGAAAACAAATGAAAGGAAAAAAAAAATCAGGCCATAGCTCAAGTAAGATAAGCCTTCAGACTAAGTACCGATGGAGGGAGATGGTATATAACACTGTAATGCTCATTCCATGGTGACATTACACAATTCAGAAAGAAAAGAAAAGAAATATCCTACTCTCATCAATTAAGTTTTAAGAAAAATCAGTGTTATTTCCATAACATTATATATAAATATAAACCTGTGCAATTTTTAAAAATATCATCATTGCTAGATTTAGAAACAAACTGCAACACCTGTCTTATGGACTGAGAAATTAGATTTTGCTTTACGAAATGTCACTCCAATGATGGTGGGTTTTGGTCTTTAGATACCATTTGTGAAGAGGAAAACAAAGAAATATGAGTCCAATTCTAACTTTACCATGGTTCAAGACCATTAATCCATCTAACGGTGTCTTTTTGTTATGAATGTAACTAGCTAGTACATAATTCAGGTATGTGCAAAACTGTCTATGTACAAATCTGTGTTGACAGTATTAAATCAGTTAAAAAAAAGCATCATTACTAATCACCAGTGGCTGGTGAACAGCAAATTAAAAAATGGGTGTTTATTGCAAAAGAGTTCATGATGAAGAAAACATTCTCTATGAGAAGTATTTCATTAGTATACAGAAAGCAAGTGCTGTTATAATTGGGAAGATTTCCTTAAATATTAGTCACAATGTGTCAAGGAACCATGGATATGGCATTAGGTGACAGTACACAAGTCAGACTGAAAAAAGATACTACTCATTGGATTTGTGAATGCCATATAGGAATGAGATCACAGAGCATGAAAGAAAGATGGTGAGTTTCAATCCATAGGAAAAACAAGTAGCTCACCTTCAAGAGAACTAACAAAAGGGTAAGAAAGTCATGTAACATTGACAGTACTAACCTCTGAAAAGGTACAATCCATGCTAGCATCTTAAATATGAAAAGGCAAATAGGGTAATAAATTGGAATGCGTATCATATATTCATTGTCCCATGACAGGTTTTGTCTGTGATGTCTTTATTCAACATAAATCTTCTAGATGTCTGCTATAAAATGTTTGATCACTTATTAATGGTCAGATTGAGAGAGAGAGAGAATATAAATGAATGGATGAACAAACACACACAGAGCTGGAGGTACCAAAGACCTGCAGAAACAAACTGAAGAAAACTAACAGCTATGCCTTGGTCTGAATGAAGTTCTTGCTCTGTAAAAAAAGCAGTAATTAGAGGCCTATCAATTAAATGTGTGGTCCTCATGGAGTCCATAAAGGCAGAAGTAGTGCAATTAGCCCAGAAACTAAGACAAGAGAAACACTGGTCTCTCTATATGAGACAGACATGTACAGACCGGTCTGAAGTAGCCGGCCAAGGACTAGAAGGGTATGAGCAAGATTAATCAGAAAGAGAGAAAGAGCACTTGTCTGTGTATATATATATTTATATTTGCATGTGTGGTGGAAGGAGCAGGGAGCTGTAATAATGGGAGTTAAGGAAATGAATTTAGGAAAGAAGATTCTGAATGTACTTACAGAAGACAAGTTAGAGAAAGAAGGGATGAATGGATGAGTCCATTGGTGAGAGAGCTGGTAACAGAGCACAGAAGAGAACAAGCAGACAACCAGAGTTAAAGGAGGAGATTCATCTGGTTCCATTCAAACAGACCTCCCAGAGGGAAACTTCCCTATACCATTTTATCCACCAATTTTTATAACACCTTCTCTCTTTGAGAATCCTTTCTTCCCTGAAAGGTTCTTAACTGTCACCAAGTTGTCAGTGTGCTTAAATCAGTAACAACTAGCTTATAAATGAAATAGGAGAAAGGACATACTCAAGGCTACTTTTGGGGTTTTTTTTAAACTTCAGCCACACACTATGCCTCCTCTCCCTTTCTGCTTCCCTCCCTGTCCTTTCACTTTTGAGCATTTCTTCTCCATTGTGTTCTCACTGAGCAAACTTCCTTACACAAAACCACCTGAAATCCCTCTCCAAGCCATGGACTTAACACGACCCTCTTGCTTTTATAATTTGTTTACTCTTCCTTCTTCCATTTTTCTCTTACATTGTCTGCAAATTTAGATTATTAAATGTAGCAGGACCTGTCTCCTGCTGTGTATCTAATAATATTTAATGTCTACCACAGTAGGATATCTAATTGGAGAAACCTCAGATAGCTCATTTCACTAAGATGCATCCAACTCCAAAGCAAGTGTGGCACAGTGGACGTATAGCACCCAACAAGATGAAAAAATAAAGCGGTGGTAGAACCTGCTAAACAACATGTTCAGGGCAGAGGTTAACTCCTTTCTGCCAAACTGTGACTCATATTTCCTATTTGCTTCCGCAGCAAAATCCTTCCTGCCTCTTGCCAGATCTTTTTGTCCAAAGACTCCTATATCTGAGTACTGTTTACTAACCATGCCTTTGCAAGACGTTTGCTACTGTCTTCACAAAGAACTCCACTCTCTCCAGTGCCACTTAATTGTCCTACAAGACAGCACTGACAACAACATAGAAGTAGGTATCTTTTCAGCACTGTAAGCAAAACTCAGTTTTGTTTCTTCAAGGATACCGGCGTCTGTCCTTGGAATGGAAAAGTATAGGGAAGGAATGAAAATTGGGAAACAGCCTTGGAGAGTGTCAGGCCTGGAAATCCCCCAGCATCTGAAAGAATGTAGGTAAAGCAGCCACTTCTCCAGTACTAACCAATGTTAGTCCTTTTGCTTCTCCCGAAATGGCAGGCTCCATTGACAGGATAGTGGCATAAGCCAGGATGCAACGACCACCCAGCCATTTTGCCATCCTCTGACTATCCCTGTCCACCCTCTTCAAACGCTAGCCTGAAAAAAAAGCAGGAGCAAAAATGTATCCTTCCAGAGCTGGAAAGAACACAATACTTTGAGAATCCTGTCTCCCTTCTTAATGAGTCTTTATTTGCAAAGTCCTCATTCTGACATCAGAAAAGCCTCATCCTATTTCATGACTTGCAATTTCATGCCATCAGCATGGCATCAGTTCTGAGCCTTTCAATTTCTGCCAATAAACTCCTTTCTTCTTCTTGCTTCTTTCGTATAACTCATCCAAATGGTTCTTTGACACTCTGCCTTCCAATAACTTCCTACACCTTCATAATCTGCCTTTGAATGATACCCCTAAAAGATGATGCCTCTCTGTGGGAGTTTCATTGTGTCTGGGATGACTGTTCTCATTAAACCTCACATGCTCTAGAGACATTGGAGTCAACAGTACTTTGGAACAGGGGGATCCCTTCAGCAGGGTGGCTCTGAAGGAAGGAGCCAGCCAAGGACAATTTCCCTTAGCTGAGATCCTCAGATGGATTTCAGAGGGTATCAAGAAATGGAAGCCAATTAAAGGTTAAGGAAAGAGAGAAACAATACTTATTTAAACTTGAGAATATGTTTGTTTACAGTTCAAGTCAAAGTTCAAGCCAATGTTGATGTTCTGTGGACTGATTTGCTGCTCTCTATTCTTTTCATTTATAGAAAGCATTTTCTTTTTTTTGCTTTGTTTAAGACATGCAGCATTTTTTAATTTCTTTTTGTACTGCAGGCACACTTAATTTGCCAAACTATAACTTACAAACTGTGATGGAGGGAGTGGGAATGAGAGAGAGTCTCCTCCCCACCCTCCATACACACCCTCACGCTCCCACTGGACATGTGCCAAAACGCTTTCTATACGAAAATCAACTTTGTTCTAAAATTTCGGCAGGTCTCTACATTTCTAATAGTTAAAAAAGAAGAAAACAATAGTAAATTAAACTTAAAGGGGTACAATTAACAGCAAATAAGTACTGCCACCATGGCAAGTTTTGAATTTTATAATTGGGTTCTTTTATTTTCATAATTTAATGTGTTCAGATGTTTCATGCATTTTAACTTTTTTTTTCCCCACAGAGCTGTTTTTGTTTAGTGGTTTGAGTATATAGATAACTTTGTTATGTAGAAAACTGAGGCTATCATTTTCCCACACTTTTCTTTAAGCTTCTTTTTCCGAAAATATTAAATGATGTACTATGCCTCTCAGAGAATCAGCCAGTTGATAATTTTGGCACAAGGTTACTTATAACAGTATTTGTGACATTCTTGAAGAACTGCATTTATCTAGCATAAACCCAGACATATATGAAAAACAAATTAACCCAGGAATGTGCAATCAAATTTAAAAGCAGCAAACCCTAAATTTTAGGGAACGTGGCCCCTAACAACTTCCAAGCCTATTATATCTATGAAGTTTACAAAAAAACAGAGTTACAGGTACAGGCCCAGATGTATCATTAGAAACTGCTTCCTCCTTTTCTAAATACATAATGGAATAGGCTGTATATCTGATATGCTGTAACCAAAAAATACACAGATGAGGAAAAAGAGGCCAAGGTGCTCACAGTTTCCATCACTATTGCTGGAGCTAAGCTTTCACTGGCACCATTCCAATGTTGTTTGTGCCTATGCTTGTCTGATTTGCAGATGTTTCTCACACTTTAATTTCTGTAGCATGTGAGATGGCTTTATTAAATCCTATTCAAATTGTGTAGCACGTAATAGCGTAGCTGTAGAACAAAACTTCATTTAGTCAATGCACAAGTAGGGCCTACACATGCATGTATTTCTGGAAGTGAACCTGAAAAAGAAAACCAGTCCTTGAATTTCTAGAATGTCGATGTAAAACAATGTTATCAGTAATAAAGGAATTGTGAACCTCTGGACACAGCCAGAGACAGAGTAAGTTGGGGGTCAGACACCTGGACCTGCAATTGCCGGGGATTTGGAACTTGTTCTACCACAGGGCCTGCAAGTCCTAACCAGGGGATCAACTCACTTGTGCTTAGCTTTGCACTGCAATTCTGTACTCGGGTTACTGTGATCCCATCCGGTATTCCAGGTCACTTGTGCGCACTACCGCGTCGACTAGCTAGCTTGACAGTATAGCTAAAACTGCATTAAGCTGAGGCTTTCAATGATAACCTCTTCTGTTTGCAGCTATGGCAGCTGCAGAGCGTATCAACAGGCATCCCCAGCTGCACACCACCTCGTCCCTGTCAGAGGTTACTGGGTTACTGGCTCTACCCATCCCCTACTTCAACAATTCAATGTGAGCATACTATCTAAATTTTTTCTGCCATTCAAACATACATAAACAGTTTCATTGGCCCATTCTCTTTCTCAGTGGCAGAAGCACTGCAGATGCTCCTCTGAAGGCAGACGTTGCTATATGGCTATCCTTTGGGAGGTGAAAAAATGAAGAGATTGCATTTCTTCTTAGCCTTCTGTTAATGGTACTGTAACCAGAACCATTGGGCAGAGTCACAGGGACTAAAAAAGTGATGGTCTGCAGTAGCTGATGTCTTTTTTTTTTCCCTAATAAGCTCGAATTCTTAGAAATTTTTTGCAGTGAAAAACTAAGAAACTGAAGTGAGGAGAGAGACTGTGCTCTTGCTTCTCATGCAGTTTCAATTTTCATTTTGGATTTTCAGCACCCAGCGTGGTATTGTTAAATATGTTTATGCGTTAACTTTCTGCTCTGTTTCCAGATCTACAGAAAAATCAAGCCAGAGTCAGAAACCCTGAACTATTTTCCCACAACTTCTCATGCCAAGTCCTAAAATATACAATTTAATTCTCTCACCAATTGTTGCAAATTGACCAATATACCAAGTTTATTTTCTTAGCAGAATTTATCTTTGTTCATCAGGAAGATCCAAACATATGAGGCCTTCATCCTTGGCCTGCGTAAAGCTCAGGGATGGTCACAGTTTGGCCACACTACGGCTATGCCTTATCAAAATAACTTCTGCGTTCTTGCTCAATCACTGAGTTTCCCCAAGGACTAAACACTTCTACCACTGTTTGTACTTAAGTAAACAGTAACAAGTGGCCTGCTGTAGTCTGTACTACTTTTGCTTTTGCTGTTCCAAAGGAGGGATGGTAAAAATGGTTAACTGTTTCCAGCCCTCCAGTACTTAAGCCTCTCACTCATGTTTCCCTGTCTTACCACCACCCAGACTAAAAGTCAGTAAGCTAGGTAGCTTTATCCACATAGGACCATGATGCCCTCTTTCAACTTGTCAGCAGGAAAAGAATTACACACAGCTTAAAATATAAATCATCCACAGATCACATAAACAAATTACTTCTTTTGCTGTTTAATATAAACAGTTGTGAGAGTTTGCTTTCTTCCGATTCATTTATAGCAAGTCCGTTGCAGCTGAAAGAAGCTTTAAAAATAATCATTTGTCTCCCACAGAACAAAATAACACATTAACTGTAAAATCTCTAAACTCTAAAAAAAAATGTACCTATCACAGCAAAGTATTTTTGTTCGACAGACTTCAAGATTTCAAGATTTAAAAATATAGGAACATATAAACAAAATACAGACTCTGATAAAACGCAAACTTCTGGAAAATCTGCTTAAGTCAAATCTGCAGAAACACATATTACTGTTTAATTACTCTATGTACTTCATTGCTGCTTGTCAGCAATGATGACTATAAAATATATAGCTGCAAGGTGAAATTGTGGCTGATGCACTCTATTTTTATATATTACCTCCTCTACTTCTTTCATTAAAAACATTACTGTTACAATAGTCTGAAAACAAGTTATAATTTACAAATACAGGATGGTCTTTTCCAAATCAAACAACATGGACCTAGCTTTGCTCCCACTGACTTCTCTGAGAGTAGCATTAGGCCAATATTAAGTACCTTCAAATTTCTAAAGACCAAAATATGCATCTTTAAGTAATCAATACTAGCATTTTAGAGAATGTAAAGACATTAAGTACACAGTATTCAAAGAGATTAAAATGAAAGTATTTTTCTATTTCTCTGAGCATTTGCAAGTTGTTTTCAGACCTGTCAGTATCAAGACAGCAATCAAGCAAGGTTTTGTTGGTGTTAGGTCTCCTGGCCAGTGAGTGCCTGCACTATAACTGCCTCATCTGCTTTTACTGCTCCCTTGATGGAATTCAGACTCTGTGGGAAGGGAAAGGAGCAGTCCAGTTCCAACTAGCAGCAAAACCACAGACAGGGATAAATCAGACCCAGGAAAATGGTGAAACGCTGCTCCAGTCTTCTCAGCTGCCTCCCCAAAGCTGCCTCCACCTTCCCTTTCCCCTCTACCGTTCACTGAAAGCATGCCTTTTTCAGTTATCCTCTGCTTCCATGCAGTATCACTTATTCTCAGCTGGTTAACTTTCCTGATATCCCAGTTCCTACAATCACCATTTCTGTTGAGGTATTAAAGTTAACTTTTGCCTTCCTGTCTCCAAACACCACCAATCCCTCGCCATGGCTCAGATTTTCTATACCAGTCTCTGAAGAGTACTTGAAGAGTACCACGACATATGAAGCTGACAAGCATCAGATTACTCTGACATCCCCCGCCCCGTTTCTACATTTTTTGAAATGAAAATTACTTCTTCAGAAGACACCTGGAAAAATATTCAGCCCTCAACTGTACTTTGGTGCAAGACAATGCAATTGGGTTTTAAAATACTTGTTTGGATTTCACTAGTTAGGGTCTTGTGAACAAACAGGGTCTCCAGATAAAAAGTCTTATGTCTAAGAGATGTTATATACAACGATCCATACTTGGATAGACTGTGGAGGACTACGTCTTCACACCAGACCCAGAAGAAAAACTTGGCCTCACTGAAAATAGTATGGTAAAACAGACTGACATCTGTAGCCCATTAGGCAATTTGACAGGTAGAACTAGCTGCTGTACTTCACAGGAGACAAAACAACAACAAAAAAATCTGTCTACTTTTCTTGTCTACAAGGCCTGTCGACTTACTTTGCCTGCTTTTCGGGCAGGGGAATAGCTGTGTAGCTCTGTACAGATGCCACTCAGATGCACCCCTGCATCTATAATGGGGTTCTGTGCATATTTGTACATACTAAGGAGGTAATTTTTCTTCAGATAAAGTCTGTATTATATGGACTATAACTGAGGCACTCAGCAGAATGAAGTAGTTCAAAGTAGCAGCTGGAGACAGTAGAAGTGACCAAATTCTCTCTCTTATCTTCACATCCTACCTACCCTCTTCAAATAAAGGAGAAGCGCAACTTCATGATCACACTGTCTACAGCTAGGTACGGTGATAGTAATTAACTTAGCAAAAGGAAACAGGGAAACTAAGTGATTAACTACTCTCAAAGGACAAACAGCTTTCACTGGTGAAAAAGAAAGAGGGAGAACATTCCTTAGCTAATTTTTCAATGCATATATTTTTAAATTCTCAACAATCCTTACCTCAAAGAACAGGACAGCAACGATGTCATTATAATGAAAACCTAGCTTGTGCTTTGATACTAGGAAATATGTTGAATAAGTTCAGGGACAGCCACCGACTGCAGAAGAGAACGTGTTATGGAGATACTGCTAACCATTATGTTATGAATTATTTAATTTATATTGTCTAAAATAGTCTATTAGAAATGTGAGAAGAAAATATGGTTCCTTTTATTATTTCTCACTGGTTGGCCAAGTGTGATTCTTCTACCTCTTTCCCTTTCCCACCCCCAACAGTATTACACAACTCTCAGACAACAGGACTGCGCATAGTCTCAGAAACAGTGTTCTTAGCTACTTTACACATGATGATCTGCAAAAGTTCCTTGTATAGCTTCAAAACACTGAGATTTATTTTTACGGATGGCCACCAAAAGATAAAAAAGAAAAAAAAAATCAGGTAAAGTGATGACTACATTGTTTTAAAATGGTGGTAGAGTGCTTAAGATCATTTTCCCTATGGCTTAATAAAAATCTGTTTGGAAAATGCTGTTTACATCAGCTAGAATGCATTAACTTGGTCATCCTACCCAGGTCATTCACCTCACTCCAACTGGTAGCTTGACATAAAATTAGTCCTAAGAGTGAAGAGATAATTGTTTTTTTGAGGCTTGTTTTGTTTTAAACCTTAGCCTTTAAATACAAGAAAGCACTAGGTCAAGACAAACTTTGATGTTATGTCCTGTAACAACCAAATCATTTAGATGAATCCTCCACTGGCTATCCGTTCTTTTTCACCTTACAGTACCACTAACTTTTTTCAAGAAATCACAAGACTGATATCAAAGATGGTCTTCAAGTATAAGTACTGACTCACGAATTCATAAAAATGATAGTACCCACAAACTCAAATACAGCATTTTTGTAGCTACTGGTTGACTTCCCATGATGATTCTCTCTAAGCCTCTTTTTCAACCACAGTAATTCAAAACCTTCGCCTTTCTTTTTTATTGTTAATTAAAACCCTTGTACACCCTACATACTCTTTTGTTTTTAATCACCTCAATACACCTAATATTCCCACCCCATTAATCAGAAATGGAATAAGATTTTCCTCAGCTGCTGAGCCAAAAATATTATCCTCCTACTTGAACTACTTCGTGAATCTTTTCCTCACAATATAAAAATTAGCCTTCTAATTCTCATTTTCAATTTCTGACAAAGAACTTCTTACAGTCTCAAATATCTGGCCACGTATACGTTCTCCCACCTCACTGCCTCCATTAAACAAATGAGACCTGCCTCAGTATGCTTTTCTACCTGTGCACTTATATATCCCTTGTGCTGGCTCTTTCTTCTGGACTGCCTTCCTACCCCAGCCACAGACTGAACACCTTGGGCTGAGAGCTCTGAATGGAGATGATGGACAGGAGCTCTATTCCTCAGTCTTTCAGTCACATGAACTATGGCTTCATGTAAACGTTTTCTCCTGTTTGTACCTTTCTTACCTCTTCCATATCTTTAATAATATCCTCAGAGCATGGTCAATATTTTAATTTATTTATCCTGCCTAAGGACAATGAGACATTCCTTTCAAAGCAGTTTTCAAATCTCAGTTGTAAAGTGCTATGTCAACTTTAAGTCCCCTATTGTGAAAAACATCCAATATTAATGCCATGTAGAGTCATAGAAGCATAGAATCATTAAAGTTGGAAAAGACCTCTAAGATTATCAAGTCCAACCATCGACCCAACACCACCATGTCCACTAAACCATGTCCCTAAGCGCCTCATCTACACGTCTTTTAAATACCTCCAGGGATGGGGACTCCACCACTTCCCTGGGCAGCCTGTTCCAATGGTTAACCACTCTTTCAGTAAAGACATTTTTCCTCATGTCCAATCTAAACCTCCCCTGGCACAACTTGAGGCCATTTCCTCTCGTCCTATCGCTAGTTACTTGGGAGAAGAGACTGACACCCACCTCGCTACAACCTCCTTTCATGTAGTTGTAGAGCACAATAAGGTCTCCCCTGAGCCTCCTTTTCTCCAGACTAAACAGTCCCAGTTCCCTCAACTGCTCCTTATAAGACTTGTTCTCCAGACCCTTCACCAGCTTCGTTGCCCTTCTCTGGACATGCACCAGCATCTCAATGTCCTTCTTGTAGTGAGGGGCCCAAAACTGAACACAGTATTCGAGGTGCGGCCTCGAACTTTCTATTCTAACAAGACTGAAATTATGGTCTTGGCATCAGAGTGGAAAAGACTGAACACAAATTCTAACATTGTCCTTTGTTGGCTAATTCACCAAATTTCATTTAGATCAGGAGAAAATTTATTTAGCTAGTGCATAACATTTGTTGAGAATAGGAAGAAAATTAAATAAATGATGAACAACATTTTGCAAAGGGGTAGGATATGACGCTGAACTTAGACCCATATTACCAAAATAATCTTGGTAACATATGGATTAAAACAATTACTGAATCAGTTTCAAGTAATGCTCCAAGTACAGCATGTACTCCAAATACTGCTGTCTATATAGAGGGTCAAAACCAAATCATTATTTATAAAGCTGGTGGTTTCTGATTTTAATGAGAAAGGGATTTGATGTGAGTAGGTGAAAAAATACTATTTTTGTGACCATATCATTTTTTTTACTATTATTGCTTATCTTCAGCTCTGTATCCATAGCAGTATTTTTCACAATTGAGATCACACACACATAGAAATACACCAAAACCAAGGCTATTCAAATAATCTAGAAACATTTTAGTGAAACAACTTAAGAACTGAAACTCTAGCTCAAACACCTTTTAATGACAGTTAACCTCTGTGTGTGTGTGTGAGATGCATATAAAAAGTAAGCACTAGCAATCACCATTTCATTTTCTCCCAACCTGGGAATTAATATAAACCATACATAGGGTTAAAGCAATCCTGGCCAAATGTTGTTGAATATGTAATTGCAGTCAGCATTCAATCTGCTGTGTGTATTTGCCTGTGTTCCAGAACTGTTCTATGAGGTGCCCCCAAAATTGCTGTGTTTATCCTGAGAATGAAACCCAGTCTCTCAGAACAGTCTCCCCGCATTCTGATATAGCTTTGTGTTAAGAATGAAGCATCGCATACATATGATATACCATTGGTATACCTTCAACTCATCTTACGCATTTTTGGCGCTCTCCTGGAGCACAAACAAGGATAACTCATTATTCTAACCAGTAAGCCTGACTGGGGCACTAAGAAAATCACAAATACTAGGCCTATTCAGTCGCACAGCCTCCTATAACCACCCATTCTACTATATCAGCTACCTGGTGACTCACAGCTAATGATACTCATGGATGAAGTTTAACACTGTATTCATGCTGATAAAAGAATTAGCCTTCTTTCCTCAGTGTGGCAAAGAAGCAGAACTCCTTCCCATGCCTCAAAATAATATTTTACAGTCTTAGGCACACAGAGATTAAGATCAGGTACCAGATTGCTCCAGGCAGTTACGCAGTGCTGTAAATTAAGGAAGCAGAAATACATAAAACCAAGTGTCCAGTCTTTCTTATATTTGAAACTGCATACCCAAATCCTCATGTGACTGAATTACAAAAGCACTCCTGAGACGTGGTATAGCTGGGAGAGGGGAAGGAACTGAGCTCCAGAAGTAGTTCATAGATGGAGGGTAACAATGGCTGGATGGACCTGGGGTGAGCATACAGCTGGGTGACCTGCAATGCCAGCCTTGGAAGCCTTCACTGCCCCTGTACTTCTCCTGGTTGCCAATACAGTCTACACACAGCAGCTCTCCACTGACTCAGGCATGGTAGTGACTGGCTTCAACATGACAGGCTGACTGCTGAAGCTACTTGGAATGACTTACAAGCAGCACAGGTATCACAGGTACTTCCAAAACACCAGTTACTATTCTGATAATTCTGGACTTGAAAAATGCCTTATGCTTCTTGACCTAAAACACTAACCATAATTCTCTGACAAGATTTAATGTTCATTCACTTCAAAGAGAAACAATCCAGACAAATAATAAACACAGGAGCAATACAGGAATTCCCCCCCCCCCCCCCCCTTGTTCCACCAAACTGAGTAATGAAGTATTCTTCATTAGTTTATCGGGGCAAAGCTACTTTCCATAGGGATGCTACTGCTCTTTCTGATCCTTACTTGACTGCGCACCACACCTTGTAAGTCAGAACTTACATGATGTTTTTTTTAAGAAAGCCTACCTCTGTAGTGGTTCCAATGTCAGCAGATGGGCTGTATGTGCTGGTATCTGGTGGAGCGGTACCAACACTACTTTTAACTGGAGAGCTAGGAGGAGCAGGTCCTGTCATGGTTTCAGTATAGACAGAAGACTGATATAGAATTCCTTTTCTCTGAATTTTATTCCAAACTTTACTTGTGATCTCAGCCAGTTCATACAGAAGCTGAACCTAAAAGAAAAAAAAAACAAAATCTTTTTTAAGATGAAGCTTTCCTTAATGAGGCGAAGGAAAATCATCAAAGTCCTCCACTGAGACTTAGAATGTAGTAGAACTGAACTTCTCACCATTTATGATGTTCTGATAAACAACTACATTGAAATTAAAATAATTAACATCAGTTACAATATAGTGATCTTGATAAAAAAAATGTGTGCTTTGTCTAAGCATATAGTACATCGCTCAAAAACATAACCAATAACATGGTCTTGTGAAACTTACTAATATCAGTTTTAACTATTAAACAAAGGTGACTTATGGTATATTTCATATGTATAGATACTACCTCTAGAAAAAGGCAAACATATAAACTTTATGAAATATTAAAATGAAAAATTATTCATTTAAATGGTATTAAAATAATGATCCCACACAGCATATGAAGCTGTTCTATGTTTTAGGAAGAATATCCACTATCAAACTCAATAGTCTCCTGGCATATGTCATTCCAATATTCAGAAACACACTGTTTAACTTCCACATTGTTTGACTCAGTTCTAAGATATTTACACAAGTTTTTGTAAATAAGCATTAATCACGGAATTTGTATGACAACATACTGCAATATACTGTATAAAACAAGCTCAGAGAAAACTGCAAACAATATATAAGCAGATCCACAGCTGGATACCATACCCAACTTGCCATTATAAAAAATGGAAATTCTCATATTTATAAGAACTTTAAGCCTCAGGACACATCTACTCTAGGAAGCTGGCTTCTTATGTGGGCAGAACAGATGCAGAAAAACACTGTTGTCAATCTACATTTGATATAAAACAGTACTTGATTTTGTGCGTGAGAGTGTGTGATGAAGTTTCAAAGTACATGCTACAGTCCTTTCTTAAGAGGTGAAGTGCTGGAATTTTATAAAAACCTTCTTAATTCATCTTGGATTTTCTTTTGAAGTTTCAAGGCTTACACTGAGCAGGTCATATACTCTTTTGACAGAATTTTTCCTTAAAGGAGATAAACTTCTCAGTACTTTTTTTGTCTTCATATACAGAGCAATCTACAAACAAACAGTGACTCTGGCTGTGGCAAAAAGTTCTTTTAGTTATATGCTTTAAAATATTTTGTGTCTGTAGCACTCTGATATGCACTGGTAGCCTTTAAATTACTAATTACAAATTTCTAACTTTTCCTGAGTCTTTTCCATGTAACACAGGAAGATCAACTAATAATGTCCATCTGATTGATTGAGTAACAGAACATTAATTGGTGTTGATACTTTGCTGGCAAAAGAGTCTCTAGAAAATTAATAGGATACAGACACATATCCAAATCATACATGCTTGCAACCTGCCCTCCCTCAAAATATTTTTTGGTCAAGAAACCAAAGGATAATTTAAGCTATACTTGTCTTAATGAAGCAGGGCTTCCAGAAATTTAATTATGCTACTGCTCATAAAGGCACACAGTAACACAAGAGAAGGAACGATGCAACTTCTATGTTAACATATACAAGGTAAAAAGGTTTTTCATCAGCTAATCCAACACTGAAGAGTTTAAATCTTACTGGGGTTGCAACAGTCATAATCATTAAAGCTAGTAATTACTTATGTTATCAGGGGGATTTTTTTAAATTGCTCAGGCTAGAATCTTTGCAGCCACTCTGAAACAGTGGCTCTCTCAGACAGCAGTAGCCATCTCTCTGAACATCACCAGCAACCAGACAGCCAAGTAGTATGACTGTAATACTCTACCCTGCTCTGAAACCAGGGAAAAAACAAGTTCACCAAGAAAAAAGGCACACTTTGATTAGAGGGAGACAATTTTCATGGAGATATGTTAAAGTAAAAAATACCAAAAAGCCTTATAACAAAACCTCATTAAAACAAAAAAGGCGGCACATGTCTATATGTAAATAAAATTTTAAAACTTCAGATAAAGAGCTGAAGTTTATCTTTGATTATTTTTAATACACTTAATTTTATTCCATTGGTTGTTACTCATTAAAATGGAAGGATTTCTACTTCTTTTGTTGGTTCCACTTTTTCAAGTGAGTAGTCTTAGTATTTTGAAAATCCATTTCTGATTATATTAGAAGAGCTAATGTAAGTGTAGGGCCTCTCTCCTTTATAAGTATTTTTGAGCATAACAGTTAATAGATAATAATTATTTTTACTACACTCTGTTCAAGAGAAGAAAAATGGTATGACAAAAATAGGAATAACTCTGCCAGTGTTTGTTAAGAAAAGTTTCCCTTTCTCACTGCTTCCACTCCCTCCCCAGCAAAACCACACATAATTCAGTAAGACCCCACTGACTACTTGGCAAAATCTGTAAAGTTCATTACGTTACAGCATTTTATACTTAAAAAATAACACATTACTACAAAATTGAAAATTACAACAAAAGGCAATATCCTGGCAATTTTGCACATTAGAAGTAACTATTGACTTTAAAGGGATACAACCACCAGAACATGGTTTCATATTAAATCATAATAGTCATATAGTAAAATACTTCACCTTTGCTACCATTTAACAAGTTCACTAAGTATCACCTACTTTAAGGCTGTCATCTATAGACAAAATACAGCCTGTCACTCTAAAGAATCAAATTTCCTAGTTACTCTACTGTGAATTTATAACTATCAAATGCTGTTTATGTAATTGTATTTTCCATCTTCTGTCCTTGAACATCTGGTTAAAGATGACTGATGGGTTGTTTTTTTTTTTCCCTTTTGCATAAGTAAAGTAAAAAGGACAAGTAAGGCAGATGTAAGGGAGAAACTACAGCTCAAGAACCTTTACTAAAATCAAATAATTTGTCCACATCCTTTTGGTCATTATAATACTTCAGTAAATGAGTAACATCACAGTGTACAAGGTCATCCTTTAAGACAACAATATTTGGTCTGACATTCCACTGTTCAACTTCATTTTAACATTGCGCTATACTCATATTATGATCTACATGGAGCTTACAATTTAAATTTTTTAGTGCAAATATTTTCTTACAATTTGCAAAACAAATTATTTGATCACATTTTGGTAGGAAAGCTTGAAAATGTGTTTTACTTACTCCATTTTTCTTTTTAATATGCAACTCAAATTTAGATAAGGCTTCCACTTAAAACAATGCCATTCCGCTTATAAATTAATACTATTAATGTATTATATATATTAACCATGAGTAATACATTCAGAGATTTAAAAAAAAAAGAAATAATCAGAGTTGATCAGACAATTTGCTGGAATTTCGCTGACAGTGTACCAATCAAATGTAGCAAACTATTTTGCTACAGGAACATCTCAAAATATTTACCAGTTCTCTGACTAGCTGTGATATCAAGGTGAATTTTGTACAGTTCTATGAAAATTAATACAGAATGAGGCAGGTTTCCATAGGCTGTGAAATTATCACATATGAATTCATTAAAAGTTATGGAAAAACCACAAAGTTGCAAAGTAAAGCTTTCAGAAGTCTTTAAATATAAAATGTGATATTGTCAGCAAAATCATAATTTTGTCCTTTGCTAATTATACCTTTATAACAGTGACAACCCTTTATATGTGCAAACACACCTTTCATACAGCTTTACAAATGTGAGTAGACCTTGTTGAGGCTGCTCAATTTTAAATGTTAATTTGCCATGTCCAGTGCACAACCTCACTCTATCAACCCTCTTCCTAGTGAGTGTGAGCCCATCCAGTACCGAAGACAACGGCATATAGCAAATGAGTCAGAAATAACTTGGATGGAAGGTAGTGAATGGGGCAGGAGACCACACATTGAGGATAAAATAAATACGTAGTTTAAAACACTTGTTTCATTCATAGAACGTGGAATGAGGCAAGGGAAAAACTGCATACGACTGAGAAACATTGTAATGAGTACACACAAGGGATAACATTAAAATTACACCAGCCACCTTAGCTTTAGTATTCCCAGACCTAGGCCATAGGTCCATAAATCTTTACAAATGTGATGTGCTGTCTATCAGATCAAAATTATAATACTCTGTTCTTTCCCTTTCTTTCTGTTAAATGAAGCAATAAACAGACCATTTTGTCCATGACGTCCTTTGAAAAAATCTTACATATGGCTAAAACATTGGAGCAGACAGCATATGAATGCAGAGCCCTACTCAGACCTCAACAGATTTGCAGTTCCCAAGAACAAGAGTGTTCTCTCCAGCACCACTGAAAATGTTGCAACTGTCAGGAAAGTGTTATTCAAGTTGCAGTAAAGATTACTCAAAATTTTGCATAAAAAACCTACTGTATTTGGAACTACAGCAAACTTGATCCAGGTCAGTAAAACACAGGGTGCACTTTCTGAAAATCTAGCAACATCTTTGCCTTTTAATAAACATAAATGAGGTGGTAACTTTTGTTTACTCACATTAATCTGTTTTTTTCCCCTTTAATAAAGGATACCATTGTTTGCCTAAAAAACATCTTATGTTTGAAGAAATGTTAGTTCTATGAAAATACGGTAAAAAATTCCGTTAAACCATTTCAATATATGAATCCACAGTGACAGCAGAACAGCACTACAGCATTTAATGGTACATCTGCAATTCATTTCACTCCATCAGCCAAAAGATGCATTTATACTGTAGCTATTACATTTTGAGAAGAGTTTAGATTACAAAACGTAAGAGGGCTTCAAAGCAAGGCTTAATCTAAGCACCTTGATCTTGATGGCCCAGTTAAGAAAAAATTAAGGTAGAAGAGGCCCTCTTCAACAAAATGCAGAACAATTGTACTTAAATAGTTATTTTTAATTTCCTTTCACAAAACAATTAAATGTACCAACCTGGGGGTTGGAGCATTTTATTTCAAGGGACTCAAGGTCGACATGGAGGCAGACAACAAATGAGTGTCTGGATTCTGGCCCTGAAGCAAGCAGTTTCTGTGAAGTAACAGCTAAAGTAGAAGTACAGCCCATTGGTTCCACTAAATCAAGTGTCATCTGTTGTCCAAGAAGAGTATATATACTGAAATGATGCAGGCTAATAGTCCATGGAAAAGCATCACCTAATGATTAAAAAGAAGGGAAAACAGTTAAATAATTGCATAATAAAAACTAGGCTATTATTTTCTCAAAAGTCAGTAAAGGCCTTATCCTAAACCCCCTTAGAAGTCAGCAAGTGCAATCAACAACCATTAAATTTATCCCAAACTCTCACAAATATAATTCAACCATCAATTCCGTTCTATACCTCAAAATCTAAACAATAGCAATAAATTCTTTACAACTCTTGAAAAATTGAAATCCATTGGGAATTTTAACCCCAAACTGTTAACAAACGTGTACAACATAGTCTTTAAAGAACATTCTTCTTGCTTTATATGATTTTCCTCAAACTGAGGAGTATCCTGAAACCACTCCCCACTTATTTCAGCGTATGGATGGCAGAGGCAGTTCTTTACATTATATACTTACATGTGTTTACAGGTTTTAATACTAAAAAGGAGAATTATCTTTCTTCCAAAAATTTACAGCTTGCATCTTAGAGTGGTGCCACAGAGTAAAGTCTATGCCAATGCACTGCTCAGGTAAGTGAGACCTTGATCACAGTGCAGCTCTTTTCACTGCCTCCACTTAACTTCCTAGGAACAGAATGGTGATGGATATTGTGAAAACAAATTACTATGGACATACACTGAGCACATCATTTCTTATATTTGGGAGGGAGCCTACGCAGAGAAGTGCCTGGCAGCCTGCCATGAATCATTATCAAGAAAAATCAGCGAGGGAATTGGCAGTGTCCGGCTGAACAACAAAATGGCTGCAACTTCGGTACAATCTGTTTTCTTTAGACTGTCAATAGATGGGAAAGAAAAGGAAAAGTTTCCAAAGCAGGACCACAGAGAATTATTTGGGTAGGTCTTTAAAAGGCCAACAGGAACTCTTTTTAGTGAGAGAAAACCTTCAACACCTCTACCAGGTAAAGTTGAAAGGAAGTGAGAACACAGACTACGGAAACAGAAACCGAATCCCTGTGGTGGGTTTGACCTTGGTTGGCCACCAGGTGCCCACCAAAGCCACTCTATCACTCCCCCTCCTCAACTCGACAGGGGAGAGAAAATATGACGCAAGGCTCGATGGTCAAGATAAGGACAGGGAGATCACTCAGCAATTACCATCAGGGCAAAACAGACTCGACTTGGGGAAATTAATTTAATTTATTGCCAATTAACACCAGAGTAAGATAATGAGAAATAAGAACAAATCTAAACCCACCTTCCCCCCACCCCTCCCTTCTTCCCGGGCTCAACTTCACTCCCAAATTCTCTACCTCCTCCCCCCTGAACAGCGCAGGGGGACGGGGAATGGGAGTAGTGGTCAGTTCATCACGCGTTGTCTCTGCTGCTTCTTCCTCCTCACACTCTTCCCTGCTCCAGCGTGGGGTTCCACCCACGGGAGTCAGTCCTTCAAGAACTTCTCCAACATGAGCCCTCCCCATAGGCTGCAGTTCTTCACAAACTGCTCCAGCGTGGGTTCTTTCCACAGGGTGCAGTCCTTCAGGAACAGACATGGGTCCCCCGCAGGCTCACAGGTCCTGCCAGAAAACCTCCTCCAGCCTGGGCTCCTCTCCACAGGGTCACAGGTCCTGCCAGGAGCCTGATCCAGCACGGGTTCTCCATGGGGTCACAGCCTCCTTCAGGACTCATCCACCTGCTCTGGTGTGGTGGGGGCCTCCATGAGCTGCAGGGTGGATATCTGCTTCACCATGGACCTCCATGGACTGCAAGGGGACAACCTGCATCACCATGGTCTTCATCACAGGCTGCAGGGGAACTTCTGCTCCAGCACCTGGAGCACCTTCTTCTGCTCCTTCTTCACTAACCTTAGTATCTGCAGAGTTGTTTCTCTCACATATTCTCACTCCTCTCTCTCAGCTGCTGTTGCACAGCATTTTTCCCCTTCTTAAATACATTATCACAGAGGCACTACCAACATCATTGACTGGCTCAGCCTTGGCCAGCAGCGGGTCTGTCTTGGAGCCAGCTGGAACTGGCTCTGTTGGACATGGGGGAACCTTCTGGCATCTTCTCACAGCAGCCACTCCTGCAGTCCTCCCCACTACCAAAACCTTGCCATGTAAACCCAATACAATCCCACATATGATAATTGGGTCCCGAAGAAAGAATTTAGGCTCTGCAAGAGACACAACCAAAACCCAAAGAATGCTCAACAGAAGTGAGGCAAATGAGACAATGAAAGATATGTGGGTAATTCTCATTTTACCTGAAACAGATATGGTTTATTTGCTCTTTAGAAGTACAAGAGCATAACAATTATTTCAGGGTTTGTTTGGTTTTTTCCCCTCTAATGAAAGTCTTCATTATTCCATTTATCAGATTTTCTGCTGAGGAAGTTGGGTCTTTTTGTCCCCACTTGAATGATGGAGAGTCTGTGCCCAGCATGTGAATTTTCAATCCACCAAGAGAAACTGCCTGCCCCAATTCAAAGTAACATAAAAGTGGCTGGATGCAGTCTCAGATACAAACACAGCAGGCTGGTGAGCATCCACAAACCTCAGCTTAGGCTGAAACAGTCTTCATCTTCTGCTTTGTACAGAGCACATTCATTTGGAGGAAGAGAAGGAGAAAAGTTCTCCTTCCTATATCAAAATTCAGAAGATTATTTGGTATGAGGTTTTATTTTTCAAGATTTGGGCCTGGAGTCATGGGTAAGAAGAGTCCAAATTAATCTAATACCCCAGAAGCATGGGAGCCAGTCCTGAGAATCAGAATAGAACATGGCAGACAAATACAAATGTACACTGGGATGGGCCCTTGGAGTCTCACAAGACAATGAAGAATTCAAACCAGTAAATTTAAACAATATATGGAGAGTGTGTTTGCTGCCTGGTGTGGCCTACGGTCAATACTGTCCTGCTGAGATATCACATCACTAAGAAACAGCACAAATTAAGTGTTAACTGTGATTCTTTAAAAGAAGCTTTAGAAAAGTTTTGAAATTAAAATAAAGCTGGATCCAAACATCTTTTTACCATATTATTTTACTAAGAGTTCTATTGTTTCTTCCACAGAAAGAAATTGCACCAGCAATAAATTTATATGGTCAGGAGTATATACCAGGAGAGTCTGTGTGTCTCAGCCTAAGAAAGAACTGAAAACTTCAGTAGTTTATTTTGAAGCTATTGCATACTGAAGAATTCAGCTCAGCCAAAGTAACTTGAAAATATTTTGGAAAGGTTTCAGATTAGAAATTGAAAAGTAGTTAGCAATCTGTATTTTTTCCAAGTTCAGTCAGCCAAGAAATACAAAATATTAATTGTAATAGATGGAAAAAATTCAAATGCAAAGTCAACTCTAATGACATGTTTCTAATTACTACGCATGAACTTTGTTTTTCTGTGACCACCACAGTAAATTAACATCATTTATATTTCATGGATTAGAAAGAAAGAATCTCCAGAGAAAATACTGAATGTTAACTCTACTACGCTGCACACATTGTCTACCTTAAAAGGAAAAAAATGATCAAATTTTATCAATGTACAGAAACCACAGTATGCTGAACAAACACTGCAGTAAAGACATGGCAAATTTACAACTATAAAATTCCCCCTAATGTCATCAGTTACCTCTTCTTCAGCTCCATACACACTACGTGACCATTCTAACATTATACTGGAACTGTTCACCTGATAAATCCTTGTTTTGTTGTTGTACCTATGTTTGCTTTATTAGTTTTTAAAAAAACTTTACCTGCATTCATTTGCAGATTGGTTTTATGAAACTAAATAATTAATTCAAAATGTCTAAACATCAAAAGCAACACTGTTTATAGGATTTATTTAAAAAATGATTTATTAGTAGGAAGGAAGGAAGGAAAAGCCAGTGCCACACTTGGCAGATATTTTCTCTACATCTAACCTTCCCATCCATGTATACTATTGTTTTGTCACCTAATTGCCAAGATTCTTTTATGCTGAAAGATTGTAAGTAAACTTGACATGGCCTTCAGTGGAACTAGAGCTCACCCCACATCTCTTATGCGCAAGATTATAAAAGATACACATGAAAGACCCCTAGTATGGTTGAAGATTCTGGTTAATTCCTGATCTACTGCTTTCATAAATCCTTATTTTTAATTTCTTGATTCATCACTGTTCATTTGAAAAGCTTGAAAATGTATTCATTAAGATATTTCAACTGCTTTGATAACATCTTAAATTTATAAATACCACTTTCAGATCTTTGGCAGTTGACTGACCCAATCACCAGACAATTTTCAAAGAACTGGCATTCATCATTTATCTGCTATTTGCAATAGTTTAGCAAGACTCCTTTCCTACAGAGTGTTTGAGTTAGTTTTCCAATATATATAATTACAAATTTTTGGTATGTGCAAACACTTTCTCTAGTAGTTACTTGATGCACTTTGTTTCTTAGCTAGAGTTAATGCTCATTATAAGCCTTTCCATATGTATGACATACAATATTGATAAATGTACTTAACTGCTAATAATTGTTATATGTTTGCTCTCACTTTTATATGACACTTCTCTATTTTAAAAAACAGACTGCAGAAGTGGCAGTTATAGACAATGTTGTGTATACAATGTTGACAGTTGTACAAAACAGAAGTTTTGTTCGTTTAAAATTAGTAATGGTAGGAGAGAGATCATGAAAGCTTTACCATGTATATGACCTGGGATCTATTCCCAGGCTTGCTAAAGGTATCCTTTGCAATCTTCAAAAAGCATCTTGACTACTCTGTCTTCATTTCCCTTTCATTGCAGGGTCTTTACACGGATTTCCAATGCGCTTACATTCTCATGCAACATGCAGTGTTTAAAAGAAAAAGATAGTGCAATCATTGTATGTTAGGTCACTATTGTACTTCCTCCCAGCCATGCAACAGGGAAGCACTTGTATGGCTGCATAATCCTAGGTGCACCCTGTCGAAAGCCCTAAGGGCTCTGCCAAAGTCCAGAGCTCACTTTCAGCAGAAAAGATTTAGCTCCACAGACTTCTAATGTAAGCACAAACACACAGGCTTTTCTAACTTAAATCCAGCTACCAGAGAGCTCTAACAGCTGAACACAACACTGACAAGTTGTTTATGCGGAACTTCACTGCTATTCAGATACTGAAGAATGTCACTAAAATGTGAGAACTAATTTTATAAGGTCATTAACCATAACAGATAAGTTAAATACAATAATTACCACGTTTTACAGATGGTGACATTGAACATAAACTCAAATAGCACACTATTTGAATGCCAAATATTCATCTTGCAATTTACAGAAATTATTTTTCAGTTATTACATTGAAGCAGAGCATTTTTTTAAATCTAATGCAAGATGATAACTTTTAAGAATGCCAACATACTGCTGGTCTACTTTAAACATTTAACTGCCTTTTTTGCAGGTTGAAACATATATATGCTTCTATTACATTGTAGTAGTTTATGACCAATACATTTCATTATAATTAATTCACACACTAGTATTAGAAGCCCTAATTTTCTATTTCCCTACAAGTCAGTTGACAACTTATTGAGTTTAAATATATACTACAAAAATCTGTGAGGTTATATAATCTGTCATATTTCACAAACAAAAGCCATCTCTCAGATTTAAATGTTTGGAATACAGTGATTTACATGATTGTCAGTATACTGCTATCCATATGAGAATGTGAATATGATATCTAGCAATATCAACAACAATTTTAAGATATTTTGAACACTGGTTTCTAAAATGTATTTTACTGTGTCTTACAGTAAGATACAGATATTTAGGTATCTGACCTAACCAAACATTTTTACAAGGATGGATTCATAAAAGTTACCAATATGAACCCAAAGAGGAACATTTTACATGTGCCAGCTAAGGATTATTTAAAAAAAAAAAAAAAAAAAAAAAAGAGGATTGAAGCAGGGAGAACAGACTAAAAAAAAACCAGTAACTCGTTTAAAAACATGAGTGGAAGCCAGGAAAAGATTCTAAATTAAAATAATTAAAAATGTAAACTTCCAAACACAGGAAGATTTCATAGATGCCAAAAATGTTCTCATTATTACTCTAAAACTTAGTGCTTTATCTGAAGTAAAATTTTAGTTCCCTTCATGTCTTCAATTTATTTTCCTATTATTGCATTTTAAATTTTTGGAAGACCACTTAGCAGTCCAGAAGTCCTGATCATAACAACATTTTTTTCCAACTGTAAATTTACCACATTTTAGCCTATCACTGTATGTTGGGACTTAGAGAGTATATAGATGAATTGTCAAGTATTTGAAGTTTGATGCACACAAGCATGCACAGAAAGTCACAACTCACCCTAAGCAGTTCTCTAAACATTTCAGTTCTGCTCAAACTGAGTTTCTAACTATTTAATTTCTTCTTTGTAACTATTTTACTTAAAGGGTGGCTACAAATAGGACAGAGGTCCCCCTCTTCACAAGGAGCCAAAATGGAGAAGACAAGGGGCAACAGGTACAAGTTGCACTGGGAGAGGTTTCATCTTGTTATAAGAAAGAAATTTTTTTACAGTAAGAACAATCATTCACTGGAACAACCTCCCCAGGGATGTGGAGGTTTTCAAGATGCGACTGGACAGGGTACTGGATAATCTCATCTAGGCTCCCTTTGCCACAAAACTTTGGACCAGATGATCATTCAAGGTCCCTTCCAACCTGGGCTGCTCTATGGTTCTGTGATTCTATTTTAACATCCTCAGTGAATACTACCTCATGGATCTATCGTCTGACTGATTTGAAGTATAAAGATAATGATGTAATTTAATACCTTTTTATGAACTTATTTAGTTGTATCTGTTACTCAACATAAGTGCAACAGAATATCTCGTCCTTTACATAGATAAATCCATTTCTGTTCATAAGTTACTTAGTATGACTGAGCTAAGTTATGTTTCTGAATCGAAGTACTATACTTAAAATGTTCTTTTAAGCATTCCTACAAACTATAGTTACCTCAGAAATGTATCAGAGCTCTGAAAACAAATGGAAAGACCTGATTGTGGGATACTGTATAAGCTATTTTTACAGTATGTTGACATCTTGAGGTCAATAAGTCTCTGTGACTAGCCTCTGTGACTAGGCTGAAATATCCCCAAATGACAGTATGACTATGCTCCCTTTTCCTCCTCTTTTAGTTTTTCAGGTAATAAGAAAAATACATGAGTGAGCACACAGCTTTCTTAAAAGTAACTGCATCCTTGTAAACATGCCTTTCACTTATATCTTCTTTATAAAACAAGAATGATGCAAAAAATAGTCTCCAGGAAAAGCAAGGTTGAATGAATATAATTTCAGAGAGATGGTAACAAGTCTTAAGAATGACAGTATGTCCCTGAAGTCTTGTTCAAAGACAGAATGCAAATTAAGAGACTCTCCCAATAAAAGTTCATACAAATTATTTACCTCTACTTGGGAAGAAACAAAGAAGGTGACTTAAAAGCTTTGAAACAACTTTTAAATAGTCTGTTTAAGGGGGAGTTTTGGCATGGGAGAAGGCAACAGCTCCATTAGAGAATCAAAATTATCAAGATTGTGAGAACTTCTGTTTGGCATTATTCCCAGAGCACAAAGCCACACACAAATAAATTCCTTACCATAGGCTTTATCCCAACCAGGGGGATTCTTTTCTCTCACTAGGATCTTTCCTTCAAATCTGGGTTTGACAAAATTCAAATGACTTCTTACTTTCATAAATGGTTTAAATTACATCATCAGTTTAAAACAAACAAAAGACTGTTTAAATTTATTTATCTTTTATCCGTCACTATGATTAGCAAATTAGATCATTCCTACTGAAAGTCATTAGGAAAACACACATGTACCTTTCTCTCTCCCTTTTTTTTCCCCTTCTTTTTTTTCTTTTCAGTTGGCAGCATCTCTAATATGACTTTCAGTATTTAAAACTACAATTTTTTTTTGTTACTGTGAGTTAAGGTAAAATACAGGAAGGAGGAGAAGGGTCCAATATAAGTGGCAGAACAAAGGGAGAAGGAAAACAGTTATAAATCCAAATGAACTTCAGATGGCAGGAGCAGGAGTAGCTCTTGAATGTCCTTTTGACTTAATTTTTCATAGCATACCCTTTATAATTGTTCATGTTTCAGCAATAAGTATGCAGAAAACAGAATAATTTTTCCACAAAATGCGGTCACAAAAGCAATGGAACAATTGCTGCATCTCCCTCTCTTCATCTTAGAACAAATACAAAACCCAGCAACAATTCTTTCCAAATAGTATCATTCAAGAATACAATAATGAACTAACTGTACACCAATGTACTGGTTTTGGCTGGGATAGACTTCATTTTCTTCATAGTAGCTGGTATGGTGCTATGTTTTAGATTTGTGATGAAAACAGTGTTGATAACATGGGGATGTTTTAGTTATTGCTGAACAGCGCTTGCACAGTGTTAAGGTGTATTCTGCTTCTCATACCGCCCCACCAGCAAGTCGGCTGGGGGTGCTCAAGAAGTTGGGAGGGGACACAGCTGGGACAGCTGACCCCAACTGGCCAAAGGGATATTCCATACCATATGACGTCATGCTCAGCAATAAAAGCTGGGGAAAGGAAAAAGGAGAAGGAGATTCAGAGTGATGGCATTTGTCTTCCCAAGTAACCATTATGCATGATGGAGCCCTGCTTTCCCGGAAATGGCTGAGCACCTGCCTGCCGATGGGAAGTAGCAAATTAATTCCTTACTTTGCTTTGCTTGCGTGCATGGCTTTTGCTTTACCTATTAAACTGTCTTTATCTCAACCCATGAGTTTTCTCACTTTTACCCTTCCAATTCTCTCCCCATCCCGCTAAGGGGGAGTGAGCGAGTGGGTGTGTGGGGCTGAGCTGCCAGCTGGGGTTAAACCACAACAACTGGCATTTCCATGAAATTTTAAACTCAGTTATAAGGCTAGAGCTCATGGATGCCATTAAAATAAACCCAAACCCCAAGACTCAAGACTGTTAAGGATACTTGCCTCATCTATTTCCAATAAACAATTTTTCATATGAAAATATGTATATATCTGTAGAACAAGATTTTTACATCAGTATTCCTTCAGGATACTGCTGCAAATTCATTTACTTTGGTCATTTCTAAGAGCTCTATTTTAAAAAAATTGTACTGAACATAAGCAGCTTGTTCTCACTTGCTAGGTCCTTTACAGCTTATCCCCTCCTTTCATTTCTCAATCAGTTGTGGAATGTTAAAAGATGATTTTTCCCTCAAATTGGTCTACAACTCAAACCTCTATCAAATATTAGCTTTACAAATAAGAACTACCATACTTTTTCTCATCCTTAGGCTATGCACAAGAGCATCCCCCCCATAAACACTCGTAAAAACCTTCTCAATTTTTTTCTTCAAATCTCTACAAAAACGTTGCTACAATCCCTACAGACACAAAACAGAACACAATTGTTGCCTATCATGATGACCAATAGAGTCTCATTCTTTTCATGCACCCTCAGCAAGTTTGCAGATGACACCAAGCTGAGTGGTGTGGCTGACACGCCAGAGGGATGGGATGCCATCCAGAGGGACCTGGATAAGCTGGAGAAGTGGGCCTGTGTGAACCTCATGAGGTTTAGCAAGGCCAAGGGCAAGGTCCTGCACCTGGGTCGGGGCAACCCCCAGTACCAACACAGGCTGGGGGATGAAGGGATTGAGAGCAGCCCTGCCGAGAAGGACTTGGGGGTACTGGTGGATGAAAAGCTGGACAGGAGCCAGCAATGTGCGCTCGCAGCCCAGAAGGCCAGTCGTCTCCTGGGCTGCATCAAAAGAAGCGTGGCCAGCAGGTCGAGGGAGGGGATTCTGCCCCTCTGCTCTGCTCTGGGGAGACCCCACCTGGAGTACTACATCCAGCTCTGGAGCCCTCAGCATAAGAAAGACATGGACCTGTTGGAGCGGGTCCAGAAGAGGGCCACAAAAATGATCAGGGGGATGGAACACCTCTCCTATGAAGAAAGGCTGAGAGAGTTGGGGTTGTTCAGCCTGGAGAAGAGAAGGCTCCGGGGAGACCTTATTGCAGCCTTTCAGTACTTCAAGGGGGCTTATAAAAAAGATGGCAGCAGACTTTTTAGCAGGGCCTGTTGCGACAGGACAAGGGGGAACGGCTTTAAAGTAAAGGGGGGTAGACTTAGACTAGATAGAAGGAAGAAATTTTTTACACTGAGGGTGGTGAAACACTGGCACAGGTTGCCCAGAGAGGTGGTGGATGCCCCATCCCTGGAAACATTCAAGGTCAGGTTGGACGGGGCTCTGAGCAAGCTGATCTAGTTGAAGAGGTCCCTGCCCACGGGCAGGGGGGTTGGACTAGATGACCTTTAAAGGTCCCTTCCAACCCAAACTATTCTATGATTCTTTTGATAGTCTGCTATATATTTATGAATTTCTTTTCTCATCTTACATTGAATCATAGAATATCTCAAGTTGGAAGGGACCCATAAGGATCATCAAGTCCAACTCCCTGCTCCTTGCAGGGCTATCTAAAACTAAACCATATGACTAAGAGTGTCGTCCAGATGCTGCTTGAACTGACAGGGTTGATGCCATAACCACTTCCATGGGGAGCCTGTTCCAGTGACCGAACACCCTCTCAGCGAAGAACCTTTTCCTAACGTCCAGTCTGAATGTTAGATCCAAGACTTTTTTTTTAATTTTTTTTTTGCCAGCAAAGGTGGCATGAGAAGTTTTTCCTAACCTGCCTCCATTCTGCTTTGGAATTCATAACTCACTGCCCCCTCCTGTTGTGTCAAACCGAGTGTTTGTGGCTACACAGTAACTGGAATGACAAAACCAATGAAGGTAAAAATCGTACTTCTGAATTCTTTTGGCTTCACCAAACATACAAAACATACCACAAAACTAGCTCTTTGATGATGAGTTTCCCTTTGATCTCCGTGGGGCAAACCTTGTCATTAGTATTTCTAGCCGTCAATAATACATAACATGCTGCTAAAAAAGCAGCACAACATCAGTTGTTTTCAAAATGAAATGAAGATAATTTTCATAACAGTTAAAAATGGAAATTGGAGAGTAAGCTTGTTTGAGTTTATCACATTACCTTCTTCCAAAATGGGTCTCAGCACAACAAATGGGATTTCCTGCAATGGTTCCATGTGTTTGTGTCCAGCACTCATAATCTTTATCTGGGGCAAGCAGACGACAAGTGTGCCAGGCATACTGGCCTGCCCATGATACCAGCTTCGCACAGTCCTGGGAATGTCACCTGATACAATAGTACTTGGGGAAGGCAGGCTGTCATTCGGAAGGAATACACAACAAGATTGCACTTCAAGCTGAAAAAAACAAAGCCAAGAAAGATTTCTCAGAAACAGATCACCATTTTTTCCTCCGATGTGGAGTATTCATCTTGGTACAAAATCTGAAGTTACTCATCCGTCACAGCCAATTGAAAATAGTCTTAGCTTTTAGTTGAATTAAGAGGAAAGATGACACAAAATGTTGGAAAATAATATATTCTTGTAAACTACGATTATGGGAGGGGAGGAAAGAAGAAGTGTGATTTTGGTCTGTAAATTTGACCAGAAAGGTGTTGCCATATAAACTGAATATACATCTATTATCTACGTTTCAACAACTTTTTACAAGAAGCGTAACTGAGTCAGAAAATGTTCTCACAATAAAGCTGAGAAAGCCCTCTTTTTGCAGTTCATTAGCTTTTGTTAGCAATAGCTAAGCCTGTAGAACTAATCAATATTTTATATACTGTTACCTTCTATAAAGACTTCTATAAAGACCTATTTCAGGGAAAATTCTGTCTTTAGTTTGTAGTCAACAGTAATGAGCATGTACAAAAAGGTTAATCATCAGATAAACCAGGAAAAATATAAACTTTAGTGAAAAACTGACTTTAAAACAAATGGATAGGTGCATACATACACAAAGAGAAATGAATAAAGTTCACAAAGTTTATACAGCTTTTGTCCTGTTTTCATTGTAAATCAGAAGTAGTGCATATGGTTTCATATGAAATAGCACTTTTTTGTTCTTTATTTTCAAGCAATGCTGTTTCCCTGAAACACTTCTGACCATTCTGCCATCTCCTTATGAGCTTCTAGCGAGGCTGAGTGAGCCCAAACCACGAACTGAACTCACCACTACTTGTTAACTCAGAGGCAGTATAAGCTGCAGACTGTTAGTCTTCCTTGGCTCTTACATGTAATATTCTGCACCTGGATATCAAATAGCCCTAACAGCCTGCACACTTGAACGCTTTGTTAAGCTAGTACAAACTATGATTCAGTTCAGTTCTTCACATTGTTTGGAAAAGTCTAGCATACAAAATGTTGGACACAAGATGTTATTTGTAACTGTGATAAAAGAACATTTGTTTGCTGTAAACTTATGTAACAGAGTCTTTCAATTTGACATCATTAAAGGCATCACAGCTTAAAACTGATAACCAAGGTTTGTACTCCATACCCTCCCCTGAAGACTAACAGTCCCTCAAGACCACAATAGTGATTTGCAATAGAGCTGGAATTCCTCAGCACCATAAGTACTTTGCCAGCCTAGTGAGGAAAACACAGATATTCATCTTTATTTCAGCATTTTTGTGCCCTTTTGCTTAGACAAACTGACAAGAATTCACTGCAGAAAAATATAAGTAGAATTCTGCAAAAATAAATACATTGTTACATGAAGTCTGTGTTTGTTTCTAGTTTTAGAACTGTTTGAGTTGTAAAATGAAGTTAATTACATCTTTGATAAGTAGTTTATTGATCCAAGGTTGCAGAGTGTACTTTATTTATACTGGATGAAAAGCAACAGTGTATTGTTACAGATGTAATAGATTTGGATTTTTTTTTTTTAACTGGTAAATTAGTCATTGTGTCAATTTGCAAAGATTTTTACAGTGACACATTAGATCGTTTTCTGGTCTATTAGTAATAGGTTGCAGGTCAAGCCATTGTGGGATAATGATAAATAGATGACAAAGGAACTTATGATCAGTATAACTTTTGTTTTATCACTGCATTTCCTGAGTAAACAGTTTATAACAAATCATCCATTCTTCATCTCTCTCTCTCTCTCTCTCTCCCCCCCCCCCCCCCATGATGATTAACATCAAATGCTGCCTGGATATACAAACCATGTGGTAATAATAATCCAAAAATTCCACCAACTTGGAGAGATACTATACTTCATCACATTACCAGCAGCAAGATCTACAGGAGATGTTTTACAAAGTACTCTTGAGAAGAGATCTCAATACTCAGTAGAATTTTTACACTTAATTTACAGTTCAGTACAGCTTTGTACTGAAGACAAGTTCTTCAGATCTTTTTTTTTTTTATTTTACTTTGCTGTATCAAGAAAATTGAAGTGGAATCACAACAGTTTCACTCCTTCAAATGCCTGAGGGAAATTCCTGTTTACATAGGCATTACTTTGCCATTTATTTTCAAACAACTGAATGGGAGTTGGACCATGAATTTTGGTGGGGTTTACATGATAGCATCAGGCCCTCCATATGTAATATTACAGATTTGCTTACAGATATGGTTTGCTTACTTGTGTTTCATTTAAAGTTTTATATGAATAAATAAATTTTGCAAAACATTATTGCAGGATTTCAAAGGCCAACACAATGAACATATGGCAAAATTCCACATTTTAGAGCAAATCATGCAATTATTACAATTACATGCGAAATTGCCAACTTGGATGCACAAGGGCCCAATAAGTGCAAAATTGAATTGCACCTGTTAAACTTCTCAGAGGCAGATTCTACTTACACACAACTATCAACTTCAATGGAATCCATGTAGGTTTATCTGACAGAATCTGGAGATCTGTCTAATAACAAGTTCCAGTGAAGGAATGGAAGAGTGCACCTAAAATGATGGCATTATATGTTGGACAAAAGTGAGAATGTGTGCCACAGGTTGCTTCACCAATCAGAAAGTGCCTTAAAATATATGTAATCCAAATATCTTAAAATTAAATGACATCAATAGCATATATTAAAGGTATCATATAAATCTTTTTACACTTTTTAAATAACTGTTAAACTGTGTGTCTAAAATTGTGAATTTAATGTAAAATGTGACTGATTTATGTAACTGAATATAAACCTGCAGCAGTAAATCTTGCATTAATGTAAGGATCTGACAATCCAAGGGAAAGAAAATGAAGTAATCTGCCAGTAAGAAGTCCTCAAGCTGGGGGTCAGATCCTGTTCATGGAAACCATCTGGTTGGGACCCTCCAAGCCACACCAAACACAAATGATCTTTTAAAAAAATATCCTATTCATTAATGCTTCGCAGCTGCACTGAGTGTTACTTCATTTTTCCATGGCAACATCCTTTCTGTTTCAAGGATCTTATTTCAGTTTTGGTAGCAACGTGTTCTTTTGCCAATACTGAACACATTCATGTGTTAAAGAGAAGGAATTATTACAAATTCTTGAAACAGAATCACCCCCTATTTTAATTTCTATTATGTCAAGGCCTGTACAGGCTAAGTAACGTACACTAATGATAAACCAATGAAGTAAGCATTATTTTCCCTTCTACTTTTAAAAAGTTACGCAAAGCATATTGCTCTAAGCTTTTACTAATATATAAGCCTAAAAAAGTGCAATGACTTTAAGCTCTCTGTTGTATCAAAAGGAAAGTATTACGTTACTGGAATAAATGGAGTATTTTTAATTCATATTTTATAAAAAGGGAATGTTGCTTAATAGAGAGAACAGTGAAATATATACTACAAAAGAATTAGGTCTTCCTCACTGAGGAGGGTGGGTGGGAGGGAGTGAAACAAAACAAGTGACACACCATAGTTATCCTGCACAAGTGCGATGACAAAGGACAGGTTGTACAAGAGTCTTTACAGCCTTTCATGATAATGATACCATAAGGAGATTCCCTTCCCTAACCACATTTTATAGCTATATAAACCAATCAGAGGCATTGAAGATGACCCACAAGGTGACACTCACATAAAGGTGTCTCCTGGGAAGTGGCCTCTCTCCGCATTAAACATCATCCATCATATGCTCTCATCAGAAAGGCTAATGTGTTTTTCTGGGAGTTTCAGATACAGAATATAATCTCGCAACGACTCCCAAAACTGCAAAGAACCACCATTATACATCCTATGTAGGGGTTCTGGTGCGGTCATTATTTTAAGACCATACCTCAGCCTCTGACATCCAGATTAGCTCTACCCAATTAGACCATCTGCAGTTGAGCCAGACAGGCACTGTTTGTTGGAATTTAAAAAGGCCGGCCAGAAATTCATGTTTTGAAGTTAGACAAAAGGTAAAAATTATATAAATGGAAAGCAGAGCACATGGGTAAGAGAACTAAGAGAGCAGGCTACCTGTACATACAAATGAGTATAGTAAGGATCAGCTGCATTTTCTTTGACCACTTAAAACACAATGTCTTAGCACTACACAGTATTCTTATTCTTTTCTAAGAAAGCTTGATTTTAAAAAGTTTTTATTTAGTTAAGGAAAATTTCATTTTTTGTCAGTTTGTGGTAAGTAACCAACTTAAGAAATCATCCTATCTCATAACTACTGAATAACTGCTGAAAGCTGTAACTGCCAAGTTATAAGTCACAGAATCTCTTCCTGACCCATGAATAAAGACCACTGTTCAAAGAACAGGAACTCTAGTCAATCTCATTCTTACGTTTCTGTTCTTTCAATCAATGTTTCACTTCGACTAAAATTTTGTACAAGTTACATGCTTTAAAGAAAATATTATTTTCAATAATTTCAGGAAACAGACTCATTTTTTCAAATAATTTCAGGGATATTTAAAGGCATGTGGAGTATCTGGTTAGGTTTTATATGTAATAATTACACTCTTATTTAGTTGGCATTCATTGCAACATTACTCATTAATTCATTTGCTTTTAATACAGATCCTTCATTATTCTCACTGGAATTCAGCATTAACAACCAATTAAAAATAATTGTGTTTATACTGCTCCACAATTTTAGCAACTATTAGTATGAAGAACACGTGAAAAGTGAGTATTACCCTCCCACACAGTGTAACTGCCAAAAAGACCTCAAGGCTGCATATAAAATCCTACAACAACTAAATAATAAAAACAACTTTTTATAGTTAAGTATGAAAGTCTTTTCTCTTAAATAGTAATAGCTTACCACAACTCCCATCCACAAAATCTTCATGCAATATTCTATCATGAGCAAGCCAGGGCTAGGGCTAAGCAAGTACCAGCTTTGGATCCAAAACAAACTTTCCAGTTACTTTGGTTCCAAACACATTTACTCACTCAAACTTCCACTAAAAGAATAATCCTTTGATGATTTTAAGTTATGAAGTTCTGTTTTATCTGATGACAACTACAGACTTTTCTGTTCTACAATCATGTTAATAAAAGAACCAGGAACATGAAAATAGCTTTAGAAAAACCTTAGAGTCTAAGTGCTCCAGCATTTAACCAGACAAAATATTCTAGAAATTTGCTTTTTTCATGCCAAATGATAATAAAATACAGAAAATCTGTATGAATTTAACATATAAATATATTTATGTGTTTAATGAAATACGTATTATGTTTGATAAAATAAATATATCATACTGTACTTGAATCAAAAAACAGAGCAATAACCCTCATGATCTTATCCTCTACATGGCCTTGCACAAATTTCAGCTTTCCCATTTAGGCTGGTATTGAAGGAAAAAAAGATATATATATATATATATATATATGCATTTGTGTCTTGAAAGATATATTTAAATAAAATAGACTTAGGGACTACTAGCAATAATAAAAAGAACCACAAGCATATCTATAAATCCTTCATATTTCACTAAGAAGGACTACTGCATATTTGTTTGGAAGCACGTTCTTGGACTTTTCCTGTGGTGGTTCCTTGGAATCTGTGAAACTTTTCACTGGTAACATGTAATGTCCTTCTGGCAAGATACTGGCATATACTTTACCAAGTATGATCAAAGCATAAGGATGAAACATATGACAAGTGTGTAAGCTGTTGTATGATTTTGTAGGGCCATTTAATTTCAACATAGATAAAAACTAAAAATATAATTTCATATTCATAATGATGAAAACTGAAAGCATGAGTACCTTACCAAAAAACCCTGTAAAGAGTAAATAAACCTAGATCCTCAAACACCAGAAGGAGTATCTAATAAAAAAAAAATCCTCTGCCAGTATTAGCTCTAATCCGTGAGTGTATTACGTCAGAGCAGCAATACACTTACAAATTACTCTCTGAGAAAACATGTGCCTATCACTGTCATCAGCCTGCATCTCCACAAAAAAACCCACTAGCTTGAAAACAACCTTTTCTTGTTTTTCTATTTGGTAACAGGCAAACTTCATTTTTAGCTGCTCACTATCTTAACTATTCTTTGAAACAAATTCACTTTGCTGGTTGCTCATGTAACAAAGCATACCTTGAAAAACGTACAAGCAGAATATCTTAGTCCTGATTCAATTTTCCCCGTTTATAAAGGATCCAGCTCTTCATCATCCTCATTATTATATTATTACTTTTACTATGACTCAAACTGTAAGCCTCATTTATATAGGGATTCTCATTGTGTTGGGTACCACCCAGACACATAACAAAAATACACTGCTTCCTTCAGACAGCTTACAAATTCTCTCTCTCGACTCCCCTTATCTAGCCATTTTAATCTCCAGTGGAGACAACATTAAGAAAGAAAGAAAGGAATACTCATGAAATAATGATGAAAGAGCTGGCTGAAAACTAAATAGAGTTAATAGAAAGCATATCCTCAACTTCAGTATGTTCTGCAGTCAAGTCACAAGTCTGAAGTTCTTGCTCAGGCAAAACTTAAACTTTCAAACTTTCTAATATTTTGAACACAAAGTGCTTTCTGCATGAAAGAGGAGGAAAACAGACACAGGTTCTGGGATGAGCCTGTATATGAATAAATATATTTCTTGATAGGAAGAAGGAACAGAAGGAACATTCAACGATTACTTTGTCAGAAATAGGGAGTTTTTTATGTTTTTATTTTATTTTAACACAAAAACAGTTTTGCTACTATATGCTGGTGTACCGTAAAATACCAGTCTCATAGAATGTACTGTTCAAAAGGCACAGATTATAATAATTCTAAGTTAGGGTAATTTCTAAGCAGGCACTTGATATATACTTGGAAGAAAGGAGTCCTAATTCTAGCATTTCTAAGCCATCCAGTATTTTATCATGCAATAGTTAACACTGGACTTCTAACATGGCCTTTTTTGTGTATAGTATGCATATATACTGCTACAGGAAAACTCTGCTTTTACTGATTAGCGGTCACAATCTAGAGCAGTCTAGGATGAAATGGTTTAATCCAAGTGGACATCTACTCATCCTTTATGAAAAGGTAGACACGTAAGCAGCTGAGCCATCACTGTATAACACCATATTGTATCATACACCCCAAGAAAGTATTTATCATACACACTTTCCTCAAATATTTTTAGAAAGGAAGGTATTCTGCAAATCCAACTATGGATAAAAAGGTGTATAGCTATGTTTATAATACAGAAAAGTGTGACAAGCATTTTTTTTCATTTTTTTTTTTTTAAGGATCTTCCCCTTAGATATAAAAAAGTATATTGAAAACTAATGTTCTAAAACCAAAGCATTCTTTGCTTAATATACCAAAAATCTATATTTTATTTTTCTTTCTCTAAGACTTTGAAACTACTGAAATAAGACAGTAAAACTTGGGAGCTCCTTTAAAAACCCTCAAATAAAAAGCACTAGGATGCATAAAAAGTATCATAAAGTTTGGAAAGACATAGGTTTTTTTCCACTTCCTTTTCATCTTACCTGAAGTGTAAGGCGCTTAACTGCATTCCACACTATTCCAATAAATTCCTTCATTCTTTCTTCAGGACTTCTGCAGCTTTCAGATGAGTTCAGCATGGGTTTCACAGGAAGTGACAAAGGACGAGATTCTAATGCAAACAACAAAACTCAGTTACACAAAGAATATATAACTAATACACTTACTGGTAGCAAAGAAAAAGATTACTTCTTTTAAATTCTAAAAGAGATTTTCTCTCACTATGGACATAATAATAGTGTGTCTATTATTAGTTTTAAACTTGGCAATACAGCTGTATCAGTTAAGCCTGGTGAGAAATGCAATGAAATGAAATGCTTAAATTTTTTTAACGTAAACTGCTAAGAAAATATTATGAAGAATGCTTGACCTAAGCAAATTAAGACAGTTTTCAAAGTGTGATAACCTATTTGGTGATGGAATAGCAATCCAAGAGGTTTTCACATACATTGCTGCCAGTGTAATCTAAAAAAGGTTTTAGTTTTCTAAACTCATTGTAAGAAATGAAAGACAGCCCATATTAAATTACAGCTTTTGATTTGTTTTCTTTAAAAAATTCGCTTAAAAACTTGAGTATGCTTCCAAAAAAAGGCATAAAAATGAAACCATTTTCTTACTTTGCCAAGCTTAAAGGTACTAAAGTATAAAATATTTCAGCAAAATTCAATGTTTTCTAGTAAAAAGAGAAATTTCCTTACATTGTTAGTTATTTAATAACATGAATATGAAAAGATTTTAGATAACAGAAGCATTTAATTGAATATGAGCATAGTAGAACTTCAAAAGAGGACTAGTGAGGAGATCAAGTAGTAACTACAAATTCATTAAAGACTGTATGAGTTGTACATAGTTCCTCCTATCATCTCTTACAAAATACCCTCCTTCTTATGTTTTGGAATACCCAGCAAATTAATGTCAGCTTCCTTAACATTTCCAGTTTTGGCCTACATGTTGTTGAGCTGACAAAACTGCAGGAATAAATTACGAAGTCTTCATGACTTCATTTTAAACTAAATTGAAATCAGCACAAGTGTGACAATTTATGTCTCCCAATTATACAGCTAGGAGAAATCCATGGCATGAAAACTACAGAAAAATTCTTGTAACAAAATTATGCTATCAGCTGAACTCAGGTTAGCAAAAGTATATGCCCCTTGATATGCATTACTGGGTCTTCAGTCAGTTTTGATCATGCAAGGAAACACGCAAGGAATTGAAAACGAAACATCTGAGAGGTGAATTTCTGCCAAGAGCGTGCAATGTTAATACCACTTGAGGAATTAATTTGTGACATTTTTCCCATCAAGGCTAGAAAAGAGCAGAGTTGATTAATATTCCAGACAAAAACCTTCAACAAATAGTATTTTTAATAATCTGAAAAGAAGGAGAAGCATTAACTTTATTAAACTGATGGGGAATCAAAAGATTCAAAAAGAGAGGTGGTCAAAAGAGTGAAAGAGAATTTTTATGGCTGCAGTATAATTAGTCCTCTCAGATATTCCTGGCTCCAATTATGGATCTATTAGAAAGATAAAGAATGAAAATTGGATCATGAGAATGTAAAAGCGTGACATTTCAGGATTGTTTGTTGTCAGCTGTGCTGGAGAGACAAACAAGTAAATTGTTCATATGGAGAAGCTGCGTAGAGTAGCTATTGCATAATATTTTCTCATGCGGACATTTTTATGCCATGCAGTGAGTATTCCATCCACATTATGATAGGATTAAGTTAAAACAAAGACATTCAGTGAGGAATAGCTGTTCTGCTTAACTTTTTACCCTACCTCAGTTCACACCATCTCTGTGTAGTCAGGCCCTACGCTACACATATTACAAGGTAAGAATTAGGAACAGCTTGAGTATCAAGAAATATTAAAATAAAGGACTTACTGGAGTGTAGAACTCCAGAATGCAAGCATGGGTAAGGGTGACAATGGTATACAAAGTCACTGTGAGACTCTGGAAATCTCACAGGCAGGAATGCTTCAGGTCAGGATGAACAGATAAGTACAATGTAAAACTATATATTCTACAGCACGGTCAGCAGGGACTATCAACATCCTACGTCACTGAACAAGTGCATTCCTCGTGAGTGGAATCTAAAGCTAGGTTTTGTTCCAGTCTCCCATGTTTTGTTCGCTGGGAAACACACACTCTGCTAATTCTCTCTCAATTAGGGGAATCAACTTTCTAATGCCAGAAACAACTATCTGTGAATTAAAAAAAAAGTTAGCTGTCCGAAGCACCACTTGTTTCTCTCCATATATGTGCAATTCAAACCTGCAAAGCTGATTCAAAGTCCAGGAATATCCATGATAGACAACAGCTTCACTGTAATACTCCATACTCAACGAAAAGACCAAAAAAAAAGAAAGCCTCGACAGCCAACAAACAGATAAGGAACGATTCAACCAGAAATCATGGAAAACAGAGAAGTAATAAGTGTTTCAGAGTGGAAGGAAGAAACAAGCACAGAAGTAACTCCTGAAAAGAAAAGAAGAAAGAAGTCCTCTGTTCATTTTCTTCCTGTACTGGTAAGTCCCAGAGTTTTGTCTGAAGGGATGCTGGGACAGAACAAAGTCTTAATTCCCTGTCAGGCAAGACCATCAGTAGATGAAAGTTGCTAAGAGATTGTAGTAGTCTGGTGTGGCTATCGTGTGTGTTTGGCTAGTCCTCTATAGTAGACATGTAGGCTGGATCAGCTCCATCTGCCAACGGTATGAAGGTTAATCTCCTAAAATAATTATGCTACTCGGCTACTACTGAACTGAAAACCTAGGAACATTTCCTGGCACTGTAATCAGCCCTGTGTTGAAGCCAGGAGCCAGTCAGCAATAGCTAGATAGAAAATATGATTTGTATGAAACACTTACAAACTGATGAGGGAAAAAAAACAGAGGGGGGGCTGCTTCAGGTTGTGCAAGTTGAATTTTTAAGAAAACCAGTGTACAGGAACATGAAATGTTCCTACTCTCATCTTCTAGTCCCATATTGTGTAAGTGGTATTTTTGTAAAAATATATACCACAACTATTTCAATCAACTATCAATCACTCAAGAGGCTGCCACACTCACCATCAATTTCAGAACATACACTGGTAATGAACAGACTTTTTGAAAAGGACTGATCAGATCAATCAGGATTGAGCTACCAGAAGCAGCAGTTTTCATAATTCATAGTTAAAGTATAGAGGGAGTTCCAAGTGGCAATCCTGCAAAATTAATCATAAATGTACTCTCTTTGTAGGAGATGCCACTAAGCAAGACTTACAGGTATAAATTCTAGATAGAGGTGTCTTTTATATAAACATATGCCGCCTCCTTTGTGTTTTTTAGCCTCCTGGGAACTGGTTGCTTTAGAAGTCTGACCCATAAAATACTTAAAAGTTTTAAACATAAAAGGACCTTTGGGGAAAATGGTGCTATTCTGTGCTATTAATATTCAGTGACCTAAGGAACACGAAAGGGAAAATAAAATTTTTGAAGTGCAAAGATTTGGGGCAAATGGACATTTCCTCAAATAAATCAAAGCAGAAAAGACCACAGATCAGAGATTTTCCACTACTGGGTTGAGGACTACTGATAATCTGTACTCACCACTGGCCTCATGCTTTCAGTTCCTCCTCTGTCCTTTCAGCTAGCAATTGAACTAAAGGGAGGTAAAATACAACGCTAATACCTTATTCCTAATTTGTATGTGATACAGATCTATCATATCTCATTCCTCTGGCACAAGATGACTCATTTCTCCTGGCCCACTGTGTGCCTCAGATACCTCATGCATTAAGAGGGCAAGCAGCTTCTTTCTGGTTGGAAAAAGTTATCCTGCTGCAGGCAAACCCATACTTTCAGTGACCCCCAAAAGCTCAGAGAGCTCCTACTCTCTGAGACAACATTCATAGACAGACACCCATGCAGCAGCCTGCAGTAGGATAGTCTCTCCACCATCCCATCATATGACTGTACTCAAAATGCATTTGTTGAGGTCATATGACTTCAACAAGCTGGGCAAGCTTTCCTTCCCACATCACATCATCTGTCATATAGCTTCTCACACATCAGAACTGAGTTAAGCTGAGAAAAATCCTACCACAAACTAATCATAGTTACTAAGAGGCCATGACAGCAAAACACATGAACATTAATAGTATTTAAAAGAAGAAAGAAATCAAAGGAAACCGTACTATTATTACATGGTTCTTTCTGGAAAGATTTTTCCTCTGCTAAAATTAGAAGTAGTCTCCATAGTGTCAAAGAACTCACTGGGATTTCTTAATATCTATTCACATTTTCGTGCATTAGATACGGCTTTTTATCAGAAATAAAAACAAAAATACCAAGGTGTTTGCGACAAATGCAAGCCATTAAGGAACTGATCAAGGGGTCTAAGGGATTAGAAATGAGATTAAAATGCAGTGGAGGAGGAAATTCAAACTTCAAACAACTCTGGAAAAAAAATGTAAATGGCCTACAGGTTTTTTTTTGTGGAAGATTAATTGGTTTCTTCATATGTAAAACAAAACAAAAACTACCCCCCCCCCAAAAAAAAAACCAAAAAACCAAAAACAAACCCACCACCTACTTAAAACTTACTTGCTCTTTTCTGTAAACCAGCAGGTTTTTGTTTCTATGTATAATATTGTGCAAAAGTAAAAATTCAGTGAAACTTGTTATATAAAAGCTTGTTTGTCCTTAGGTTTGCATTCCAATTTCCTCATAAGTCTACATATTTTTATATTTGCAACACAACAGAACTAAACATATATGTCTAGAGAGAGAAAGAGAGAGAGATATGAAGGCATTACAAAAGATTCACACTTGTGTGTGTGTATATATATATATAGATATATGACGGCTAAAGAAACAAATTCTGTTCTCAATAGAACGCATTTCCATATAATAATTTTGGTCCATGATTTAATATTAAAACATTATACATATACAAGAAATTGCAAAAACACAGAGGAATATCTTGTTAAAAATGCTTCCTATCTTAATGTACTATTTTTCCCCACAATCCAATTTAAAAATAAAAAGTTAATCTAAGTAGCAGGCTCATTGAGACCATTAGGCGAAGCTCAAAGCTGTATTTACCAATATTTTCTGAACCATCAGTAGTGATTCAGAAATGTTCACATTTTATTTTTGCAGTATCATAAGAGAAGTTATTCCCTATACCCGCATTCCAGGATGACTGATATTTGAATTATTCATATAACTGAGCTTTTTTTTCCTAAGGATAGACTATGATGGTCTGTATGTAAAAAAGTTTGCACTCTTCATCAGGATGCTTGAGAATAAAAGCAGTACTTAACTAACTTAAATAACAGCAGAAAGTCCTTTTAAGCTTATAAAAATACACAATATATTTACCCACAAACTGAATAGTCTTTGCATAAATAATTTCTTTACTGCACTTTGAACATTTGTGCATTCTACTTTACTAACGGTGCAGATGATACATTACTTTTATCAATCAACATGATAATTGAGCCACACAGTCCCTGTCAGCTAGCCAGAGCAAGTCCCTTATACCCAGGGAAACAGCAGCACAGAGGTGTAGTGACTAAATTACAATGGTCATTCAATGAGTTAGCAGCAGAATAAGCATTAAAATACAGAGGCTTTTGACTTTTTACCCAACATGCCTTTTTCTAGAGTAAACATATGTCAGTAAACAAAGACAAATGTGATATTAACATTGTTGTGCAAGCAAAAAGGATCTTTCTGTGTGAAAGTGGGGGTTGGCTAGGGAATGGCTGTGGTCAGCATTTTCTCCCACCAAATTCTTAACGATTGCTGCACTATTTCTGGCAAAAAAAACCCCTATTTAGTTCCGGGAACAAAAATAAAAAAAGGACTGACACTTTCGTACAAAGCAATAACAGTCTTTCACAGGCAAAACTGAGCTACTATATTAGTAATGACAAAAATGTGTTATATGTGTGTTCGTATCTGAAGTCCATGGCTGAATTTATCTTAATATTGCTGACTATTCCAAATAAATTTTATACTATGAAGTAAGAATTTCAGCCTTTCGATTTGCAAGAACATCTCTGGTAAATGCAGGAGGAATTCTGCCTCGTTTTCTGCCTTTTTAAAAATACACTGAAAATTCCTTAGTCTTTTAAATATAATCTAAAAATAAAAGTGTGTTTGATATACTACATTGGCTTTGTGTTACTAATGTTTTTGAAATCCATACACTGAACTGAAGAAATCATGCTGTCTTAACACAAAAGGCAAACATTTTACTAGCTATGAAAACTCACAATAATTAATTTTCAATACAGGTATGTGACTGTCCAGCCATTTAAAAGTTACTATAAATCATCTGTGCCTGGAGACCTTCCTTTTAAATAATCCTTCCAAGATGTAAACCCCATTTATAAAAATATAAAAATCCTAGCGTTTTCAGGCATCCTAGGTAAATGTGTGTCAGATTTAAATTCCTATATTTTACTATGCCTATTTAGCATCTATTTAATTTCATTCATCTTCCCAAATAAATCATCAGTCATACATTTCATAGCAGGCATGAATAAACGATAATCATTCAGTTCATTGAGCAGAAATAGTGACCTACTATTTCAAATACTTCAGATAATCCATTGATTTCTCACCAGCCAGACTTCTCTCACATGTGCCAGTTTTTTGCATTCCAATAGCTCATTTTAGCAGGAATCTAGTTCAGCATTCCAGTTGTACTTTAGGAAAAAAAAAATCAGTAACTGCATCCAGTTTTGCTAAGTACAGGTCATATTCTGCCACACTATACTCAACAGAAAGTTTATTAACTTAAGATTAAACTTCAAATAAAAACACTACCACAGCATCAGTTGGTCTAAATAAAATAGAAACATGTCTACTTTTAAAGCTTCCTCTTTTCTCCACTTTTATGGGGAAGTATTTAATAGTGGTTCAGAAATATCTCATGTGTATACTTTGAAGGAATTTTAAGAATTACTTGAGTGAAGCTTTCAAAATCAAATTACTAACGCTTCCCATAACAACCAAGAAGTTCCAGTTATAGTATCTAATGACCAACTTGTAAGCGTGTTATTATATCTACACTATCAAATGTTAGGAAGTGGTTGAAAGGAAAGGTGGGGATCTTTCTTTGTCTTATTTCCTATGGAAAGAAGGCTTATGCAATCCTATACTCTATGCATATGCATGTAACTCATTTGCTTGTCCTCTAATTCCTTTTGCATTTGCTGGTCAATATAAATCAACTTTGACAGGATAAATATCTCGAAGATACTATGTCTTTACAACCTCTAGGAAAATAAGTAAGCAGGGTAAAGAAGGTAGAAAATTGGCAACAGGAGCTCTGTCCTTATTAGGAATCAGACAATTTATACAAGACAGAGAATATAAAGGCCATCTAAGACAAGAGTTTTAAACTTTCTTGTTATGACACCATCCTTCATCTGCTTGAAATACAAACGAATAGTAGACTAGGTGTAACTTAGCACTTATGAAACTTTAAAACTCTTGAATTATTTCTCTGTAAGAGCAATAGTTCTTCAGAACAAAATATCAATGTTTCAGAAACACAAGTAAGAGATTTTTCCAAGCTGAAATGATTTCACATCCTATCTTTTCTCCATATGCACATACTCTTACACACCACATATACACTTCCTGCAGAATGAAACAATGCTGGATTCTCTTCTCAGCTTTGAACTTGGGACTGATACTCCATGGTAATACTGAAATTGTAGTGGAATTAAATGATCAGTGTGCTCTCCGACCTGTGGACCTGATCAACCTTGCCTATGGAAAAAAGCTGTCCAAAACCCACCATTGTTCAATTCTCTTTTGCAAATGCCCTTGCAACCTGTCCACCAGACAACAAAATGGAGCAATCTCTGGTCGTGGGCACTGGACCTAGTGATGAAAACTATGCCCTGATGTACACTCACGACATGGCTGAAATGCAGTCACCCCCTGTACCATGACCAAATGCTTGGCTGTTGCATAGCAGGGATCAGCAAAATTTTATGTGACAAGTGTACTTTCAGTTATGGGACAGGGCATTTAGTTTTCAAGTGCCTTTGTAAGAGGCTATGGGGCTTACTCCAGCTGAAAGGTTCGTGACTTCTTAGATGATATATTAAATTCCATTTACCTACCTATCCTGTGGCTATAAGAAAAGTCAACTTTCAGGATTCTGAGTGAGGAAAAAAAAAAATTAGTAACCTTTTCAGCTTCTCTAAAATAGCTTCTTTCATTAAAAGCCTTCCTCATACTCAACAGCATGTGTGAGGCTACTTCCAAGCACTGCTAACTGTTGGGTGTCATGGTAGATGTCGGTAAAATTAAATTTCAGTGTAATAGCTACAAAAAGACCTCACTAGGAGGCAGTAAAAAAAACCCCAAAAACCCCAATTTAATCTTTAAACATGGAAAATATTATATTTTTCCAACAAAGTGAAAATTATAATCATTTAATAATATGAATATGAATGAAATCTACAAGTTACTTTAGTAATGAATGAGCACCCATCTTGAATGTGTGAAAACGGACACTTTGGCTTTAATCATTATTCAACAGTGCGCACAGGACAGCTTTCAAAGACTGCCCTATCCATCTACTGCAGCCCATAATGTCTTCCTGTATAGGTATGCTACATATGCTATATATATATATTACATATTTATACACACATATAGCAATCATTTTGCCACTATCCAGTCATAAGAGCTATACTTCTACGTATAGCTACAGGTCTGCAAATCACTTTTCATTGAACTAACTGCTGAATTGCTGAGAATGGGAGGAGAAGTGGGTGGGGATAGAGGAATTGAAGTAAATATTTATTACTTTTTTAAAATATTCTTTCTTTGTCACCTTTCTTGTTCACAGCCACATCATACAAAATTTAACCATATATTCTATTATCTTACTCCGTTTTCGATGCATCTGCGGTTAAGGAGATTTATAAATGACTACAATTTGAGACTTAAGAACAGAAACCTTGGATTTTCACAGACAGATACCATATAAATAGTAGTTTTGCTCTTTTCCCATGCTTCATTTTTGGCAAGGTCTCAGCAGCCATTAACTAATAAACAGAACTCAAAATCAACGTTTTAAATAATTTTACAGCTGTGATTACAAACTGCTTTCATTTAATACATAGGGTTGGTCTCTAGCAGTTCTCAAGGGAGTGACTGCTGAGATCATGCTAGACTTGAAAAAGATAAATTCAAAATCACCACCTGAATAGCATGATTTTAAGATACAATCTCTTTCAATGTGCAAAGACTATGCATATGTGCTTGCTCTCAGTGTAGGAATCTCAGTTTTCTGATAACTTAAGGCATCTGTAGCTAGAGCCTTGATGATTAAGAAATACGAGGCTTACAAGGATCGTTGCCCCTTTTACCTAGAATGCTTTTGTAGCATAGGCAGCATTATACATCCTAGACCTATAATCAGTGTGGTACTCCCGGTTTAAAAAGGCGAGACAAATAATGAAAGAAAACTCAGACAGAAAGTAGGTGAAATTAAAAGAAAGGAAATAAAGTGAAAAATTGTGGGAGCAAGGGACCCAGAAAAATTAGAAAGGAGAAGAATCACAGACACTCTATTTCCAGTTTAATAGACTAGTCACTCATTCACCATATTCCAGCACTTTATATACCTGAAAAGAAACAAATTGTGAAAGAAAGGATCCACTGAAACTTCTCTGAGAATGAGATCTCACCTTTCACACTTGCACCCATCCAACCTTTTCTAACCACTGTAACTGGTGGCTTTGTAATCAGAGACTTTTTTTTGTGACACAACATACATGTTAGTTTTTACTGTCCGCTGGATCTTCCAGTGCAAAGCCAATTCTGACAAACAGGGCACAAGACGAACTCTACAGGAAAAGCTTCTAACATCACATGAAGTTTCAGGAGGCTATACAGAGAACAAGCCTGCATGGCACTGCAGTGTGACACGGCTCTCCTTCCTTTCTTTAATTAAGGGAAATCTGTGTGGTCTACTGAAGCAGGCAGATAGCATCCCTTGAAATAATTTCATTAGTATACAAGGCTTTCGCTCTTTGGCATTCATTTTATATTTTTATTCCCAATTTTTGCCTGTAAATCTCCAATACTGCAGGTATATTACACCTGGCATTTTATCTCCAGAGTATAACAAATAGGTAGACATTTTAAAACACAGGCTAGCCTTCAAACCAGCAGTTTCAGGCACACTACATCTTAAAAACAGACAAAATAGACCCTCTGCTATATGTATGTAGCTTCACTTAAAAAAAAGAGTAACTTTTTTCAACAAATTTTTAACAGTTGAGAATTAATGAAATGAAATTTAGTAATCTCTTCTTTAAAAGACTGCTTCTAATTCAAAAAAGAAAATGCTTAGTCAATGTTATCTCTTGAGAGAATTAGTACTATCACCTTTCCTTTATTAGTATCAAACTCTATGCCACGAAATTGTTCTATAGAGAAGCCAACTATCTGCTTAATCACAAAAAACCCCCAGCGTTTAGGCTAAACTTATTTGATAAACTGAATGAGTAAAGTAAGTGGTAGCTAACGTAAATGAAACCTAAAAATGAACTTTTCATTTTTGCAGCAATGTGTGTTGTACTAAGTAATTGAAAACACATCTTGATATTGACTTCAAATTAAAAAGTGGAAGAAGTTGAGATGCACAGAAATCCTTCTTTTGCTTTTAGGATGCTATTTATAATTTATCATTTTGTTTTATCCTTTCTGCACTCACACACACAAAACCCAAAACAAAAGCAAAACTGATGTTCACGGCATTTCTAGATTTTGAATAACAACATTTTCTTTTAGTAGACTATTCTGGTGTGATCGTTACTGCAGAAAAGATAATACTCAAGGTAAAGAATAACAAAAGCTGAAGATCAAAACTTGCTACCAAGCTGAGCAGGTACTAGACTGGGACACTAATTTTCAAAACTCAAGTACAAAGCTACTTCTGCAAACTACACTCATACTTTTATAAACTGGTAATAAACACAAACTAATCTAGCGTCCGTTCATGCAAATAGCTGGTTTTGAATGTCAAATATTCAAAATTACAGAAGTTTCTCTAGTGAATTACACCTTTGTGCTTTGTTGACAGGCACAGGTGGAATTAACCTCAAGAAGAAACAAATCATATAATTTATGATGTTGATACAGCAGAACAGATGACAAATATAGTTAGAAAAATATACTTAGTACAGTCATTTCATTACAGGCAAAAATAAAGGAAATTCATAAATGAATGGTGAAAATAAAGGATAAATGGTAAAAATAAAGGATATTCATAAATGAAATGAAGTCTTTGAAATGAATATATTATTTTACTACCAATGATAACACGGCAACCCACATAATATTCTAACAGATTTTCTGGTTTTAGTCCTTTTTAATCTCAAAATAACAATTAACCCTACCACTAACAGACAAGATTGTAATCTCAGTTTCAGCTGACAACATCTTGAAGTACTTCATGATTATCTGGAAATAAACATCAATGCAAAGGGAAAGAGAATTTGTTCAGTGGATTTCAGAAGGATTACTAAAAGTCTCAGCTGGATAGTCACTTTTTTTGGATGATCTCCTACTTTACTACTTGCAGACACTACTATATGAATAAATAGCCTAGAAAATACCAGGAAGCCATATCATCTTGATTAGTGATAACAAAGTTTAACTTCAGCACTCTTAAGTGGCCAGAAAATATTCCTAAATTTAATAATTTCTTGAACTCCAGAAACAGAAGTGCCAACAAATGCATTTTCTATGGAACAGTGATTTTGAAAACAGTTAATTTTAACTGTTTATGCACAAATCTTGACTTCCATACATGCCAGACTGTAAGCAATGTGAACAGACTGACTGAAACTAGAGATTAATCACAGCGTATATAAAATCTGATAAAATTATGGACTAAAATATTAAATATCAAGGCAAAGAGCAGATATTCTATTGAGAACACATCTCATTTATCTCGTTTTAGAAAATGTGAAACTATCAGGGCCCCAAAGATAGTACCTAAATGAAAATGAGAAGAAAATTAAACATATATTTCAAAATTGCAAGTTTTATTATTTTTAATGAAAAAAAGTTGTAATTTTCTGGGAGAATATTTCTTTAAAACTGAAAGTTGTTCCACAGTATTTGCACAGCTGATGCTGTTCAATCGTGGATGCATGTTATTGAAGGAGGTTGCAAAGGCAGAATGGCTAGTTTCAATTAAGTGATCATACCTGTTACTGTTTTTGTTTTGACAGGACTGCTGGCATACTCAGAGGCTTGATTTGATTGCTGCCTTGCCAAAGGTGCACTTCCAACTGATGCTTCATCCTCTTTTTTTCGAGTTACTGACACACCAAGTGGAACAGTTCCTACAGACTGCTAGGAAAAGAAGTGCCTTGTGAACCACTCAAAACCAAAACACATTAATATTGAATTATGACACTGTCATGAGAAGCATGTCTTAAACTACATATTTTGAAATGTATAGAAGACAACTTGAAACAATGATTGGAGCACATATTTTGAAAACAAATTATGAAACGCTACATTCAGACTTGCACTTGTAATTATTTTAGTCCTGTTAGTCTGAAGAAAAGCTCTACAATAACAAAGAAGTGAAATATAATTTATTAACTTAAAATACCATGCTTGTTAGCCAATCAAAATGCACATGAATAAACCTGGATGATCACCAAAGCAAAATAGTTATCTAAATGGAAACTGGAAAATTTTAGCCAGATAAGAAGATCACAAAGTTTTGCGAAGAAATTTATCAACCTTCATTAAACTTCGAAAGAAAAGATGCATTGTTATTTATACATTATTATATTTGTTCCTCACATTTTAAATATAAAATTTAATTCTGACCACTACTGGTTTTGAATTGTTTTGTCTTTCAAGCATATCAATAAATGACAAACTTCTCAAAATATGACACTGTTAAACAAAACTGAAGGCATTAAAATCCAGTTTGAAGGACTGCATCCTTATTTTAAGATTAGAAAAGAGTGACGTGTATTAATCCACATGGGTTCTGGAACTGGAGGTCCACAAATGAATACAGTCTATTGGCTTTGTTGTTACTTTTTTTATTAACACAAGCTAGAAAAGACAAAAACATTAAAAAAATTGGATCCTCAATTTTGCTGTACAGTTGGCTGTTACCATTTTGCTGTAGCATTAGCTGCTACAGAAATTGTAGATGTATCCCAGTTGACAAAAGCAGAATACTTCTACCGTTGATTTTGCAGAGGGTTATCATTTAAAGATGACAAAAGTTTTTTCTAAAGATCAGACACTAGGATTACATGCATCTTAATCAATTTTTGTGTAATTTAATTTTGTTGGTATTGGAGCAAAAATGTAATCCATATAGCTGGGTAATGAGAAACCTCACACGTTGCATTAGGAATCTCTGTGGGAAACAAATCTGTGTGAGGCGGGCAATGTGCTTGTAAATTTTCTCCAATAGAAAACAGATCACTGAATCAAGCAGTATGCAACACGTGCACACATACAAAACCCCAAAACAAACAGAAAATTCATTTAATTGAAGGAGAATGACTTCCAAACGCCTTCATCATTTTCCACTATAAAAGTAAATTAAAATAAGAAAGACAATTGGCTATTTAATCCTACTCCAGTGAAAACAATCAACTTATATATACAGTGGTATGCGAAGTTAATAGGAAAATACGAACGTCAATGACAAACAGAACTCTCATCTCTCCTCCTCCCTCTGAACGTACAGTCATCAGCTTTGTCTCCAAAAGCACTAAAAAGTCATTCTGGAATACAGTAACATGCCACTTTGGTGTCCTCTAGCCATAACAACAACAAAAAACCCCATCAGCTTTGAAAAGACAAGTTTTACACCACAGAAATACTTCCCACATGCATACAAAGAGAGAGTCTGAAGTTTTGTAAACTTTCGCCAGACACTTTACATCACTTATTTTCAAAATTTAGCAGTTTATCTCATACATCCTTTCATAAGGCAAAGCCATCTGCAGCTTTCCCATGACGGCAACTGTTGAGCCATAATTTGGCAATTCTGGACGTAACATTGCAAGGACATTGACTTGCCAAAGTGAAGCAAGAGTTTCTGAAGAATGAACACAGACAATACAAGACAGTACAAAAGACAATAGGATGGAAATACTGTCTGAAGCAGCAGTATCTATTTCTGAACCACTGAAGAAACGGATCAGCAAAATATAATAATAATAAGTTACACCACTAGTCATATAGTGAAAAACATCAAGGCTATCACAGCCAGACAAAGCTGGAAAAAATTATGACCAAATATTGAGTGCTGATCTGGACAATGAAACAGCTGTTTCATCTTTGCTCACTGAAATCAAGCCTGATGTTGCTGTTGATGACGCCCAGTACAATCTTGTCAGGTTTTTGGCAAAAGATTTCTGGTTAAAAGAATGCAGAAGATGAAAGATCAACGTTGAACTAGATGGAAAAGGATCATCAAGATCTGGGTTTTAGCCACAAACTGATGAGGAAATTGTGGCTTGGGAAATAGCAGATGACAAGAGCCCCACAGCTGTACGAGAAGATGAATCTGATGGGAAAGGAGACATTGCAGGCAAGTGTTATCATAAGCATTTCATCACAAGAATCCAAAAAGCTAGCTCTAAAGTAATTTGTAGTAAAGTTTAACACACCTACTTGGGATGTAAACTTTATGGTTACTAATTGGTAGTGTTAAAAGAAGATAAAGAACATTTAATAAAGTTATGGAACTACGGCAAGCTTTATATGAGCTTGTTTTGTTGACTCAAAGTCAAAATCAGATTCTGCTCTAGAATACTGACGACAGTTTTATCAATGCGATAAGGTTTTGTGGCTATTATACACTGAATACTAGATTAATAATAATAATTCATATTATCACTCAAAATAAGAAAATTTACTACTTTTCCAGTATAATTATTACAATTAACTTTTTAAGCAGTAGCTAAAAAACTACAGGAAAGCTATCCTTTTCCAAATTTAAATTTTATTGACACAAATAATCTAACACATTACATACCATGTTAAGTATGTGTACACAAAACACACACATACATATATGCTATTTATGCATGTAAATGGATTGACAGATACAGATTATATTTTTTATTTTACTTCATACTGTGCGGTCAACATGACTTTGGAAATGATAAAGATCTAAAATCAGAGAAAGGCACAGAACAATAATAGCTAAAAACCAACCTCCCAAAAATACCAAGCCTCAAGTATTTCCTGATTTATATGGAGATATGCCAACTAACTGAAGCTAAAATATCCTGTAAAGAGGGCTAGTGGAAATTTGCCCCGGGTAGAATAAATTAATATTTTATTTTACTTGGGATTTTCAGTATTAAATATTTTATTTCTGAATTATAACTTCCCACGACTGTGAGGCTGAAGAGAATGGAGGCAGATCTGGGAACATGAGAAATGCATTCTAAAGAAAACTTGACAAAATGAGCAGACGAGTAACTTTCATTTGAGGGATGCCTATACAGTCACCTCCCTGATAACAAACCAAAGACAAAAGAATATTCCAAGATAGGAACTTAAATATTATTACTAAAGGAAAAAATGAAGCACTGGCTTGTGAAATGTTGAACTCAGAAGCCTCAGCCCAGACATGGGTTGCCATCTTTGAAATTACACCAAACCCAGCTATCCCAGTGCCCGGTGGATGCTGCGTGCACAAAGACTGATGTGTACATGTGCAGTAGCTTGCATACAGCAAGCAGGAAGAAAAATTAATGAAGTCTTTGGAATGGGGACAGATGGCAGTTCTACTCAAGACATGGTGTTTTGTGAACATCTAAGATCACTGTCATGCAATCGTTATCTGCCTCAGAGAAGAATATTTACCTATGATGCAAGGCTGTCCAAGCTGTGCCAGAATGAGCTCCAACAGCAAGAAGGATCTACCTTGCCCACCTTGTAACAGGTTCTAATATCATGAAATCACAATCTCTGCTTGACTACAGAGTTATGTTTCATTGTTTTGATTTCTGAAATTAATAATATAAGCACACACCTAAATTGCTTCAGAGAGCTCAAACAAAACCAGGCATTAGGCCTAGTTCCCAATTAAAATTAATTAAATAAATAAAAAAATTAAAATTAATTAATTAAAAACATTAGGCATGCCTAACCCTTAGGGTTCACAAAAGCACCTTCTTTCCTGGCAGATGACCTTGCTAATTCAAATGAAATTCCGTGACTGCTTCAGGTAGGAATTTCAGATATGCTCAGAAAAGTGCTCTGCTGGGATAAAAGACCAATCACTGATTAGCTGTAATCTTTCCAAACTTATGTGATGAACTGATGTCAGCCAAGAACCCCCACATTTTCATCAACTGATGAAAGCATAGGTTCGTCAATCATCAAGCAGGGTAAGTAAGATTTCTTTTGAATTTGCTGCTCCAACTTCATGGATTACTACCAGTTACTGGAAAAAATGGTGGTAACAAAAACATATTTCATAAAAGTCTAACAAATTCAGGGAACAAAAAATGTTATTATTTTTAACACCCAGGTAATGTAAAATACGCGATTTTGATGTGGAACATATGGAGGAGCGCAACGTATCTGGCTCATGCTAATTTTCTTTGAACAGTGACACAGACTGTATATAAAGCAGAATAACTACATTTTTATCAGATTTCTTCTTAATGCATTCATTCTTAAAATGTAGAGCTGAAGAGCAAAACATTTACATTCAAAAAATCTACCCATGTGTGCAACATAATATTCTTTATAAATATTGATATCTTTAAACCTTTCTTAGTATTTCCATTTCATAGGTATAACACAACAAATGTCAGTACAAAAAAATTTACCATTGAATAATTTTCTCCAGAATGCTTTTCACCTGTTCTTCAGGTTTTGAACTAAAGGAGAGCAAAATCAAAAATTTAATTTATTCTTGCCATATTAAGTACTAAAAAGTTGAGAATCAATCCATTAACCATTAGAACTATCACATAATAGGTTAATAACAAGATGGCATGATAAATTCAGTCTTTTTTAACATATACATTAAGTAGCAAGTTCTGGTGATTGTGTTTTTTCTTTTAAACTAACAATTTGCTGTAAGTATCTTAATAGGCACGATGTTCAGAAGGTGCTGAATTAAAACATCTCTAAGATGTCTCTAGCTTACAAGTCAAAACCTGAGTATTTTGAAAATGTTTTGAACTTTAAGTTACTTTGATTTATAAAGTTTATTCCTTGCTCTGCACCAAGACTCAAGTTATTTCAGCTCAGTATTATCAAAGAATGAACTAATATAACTTAACAAAATCAATTCCAACAATTGCTGCCACTTTAATATATATTATGTCTTGGGTGTTCTGGGTTTTTTGTTTTTTAACCCATGAGCTGGCAAAGGTTTCTGGTGTTGATTACCGCACACTGTACACATAGTACAGTGCTCCAAACAGGAAAGGTGATCCACCAACAGTGTCTTTTTCTAGACAAAGCCGTAATACTTACTACACTGATTATCTGGAAAGATCATCAGCTGATGATGAGGTGAAAATACTCTCATCATAACAAATATCTTTTCCTTACCTCTTCCTGTCCCTGTTACCAATCCACGGGTTTTTTTTCTCCTTTTCTGACACTAAACAACTGTATTTTCTTCTGTTTGTACATTATTCAGAGCTGTTAGATATGAAATCAACATAAAACATTTTTGAAAAATGTGTATAAATTGCGTAAGTATTATGCAATCTTAACTAACTTCTTGTGTTCACTTGAGTTCAGAAAAGGAAAGGAGCGGGAGAGGAAAAGAGCTAAAAAAGAGCCAGCTAAAATATTTCATTGTCTATGGGAATACACGTTGGTATCAAGTCAGGAAACTCATGAGCTTTTTTTCCTATTGGAAAAGGCTGAGGTACTGAATGCCTTCTTCACCTCAGTCTTTACTAGCAAGACCAGCCTTGAATCCCAGCTCCCAGAGATGAAGGGGAAAGGATGGAGCAAGGAAGACGTACCCTCAGTGGAAGAGGATCAGGTCAGGGAATGCTTAAGTGAACATATATAAGTCCATGGGCCCTCATGGAATGCACCCACGAGTGCTGAGAGAGCTGGCAGATGTCATCTCAAGTTCACTTTCGATGTTCTTCGAACAATCATGGCAATTGCGAGAGGTGCCTGAGGACTGTAAGAAAGCAAATGTCACTTCTCTCTTCAAGAAGGGCAAGAAGGAAGACCCAGGGAACTACATGACAGTCAGCCTCACCTCAATCCTTGGGAAGATGGAACAACTAACCCTGGAAACCACTTCCAGGTATATGAAGGACAAGAAGGTGACTGGGCGTAATCAGCATAGTTTCACCAAGTGGAAGTCATTATTGACCAATTTGGTAACATTTTATGATTAAATTACTGGCCTGGTAGATGAAGGGAGAGCAGTGGATATTGTCTACCTTGACTTCAGTAAGGCCTTTGACACTGTCTCCCATAAGATGTTCACGGAGAAGCTCATGAAGTATGGGCTGGCTGAGTAGACAGTGAGGTGAATTGAAAACTGGTTGAATGGCTGGGCCCAGAGGATGGTGATCAGTGGCACGAAGTCTGGTTGGACTCCAGTAAGTAGCAATGTACCCCAGGGGTCAATAATGGGTCCAATCCTGTTCAATAGCTTCATTAATGGGTGGAATGGCTGATAATGCCAAAGGGTTTTGCTGCCATCCAGAGGGACCATGACAGGCTGGAGAAATGGGCTGACAGGAAGCTCATGAAGTTCAACAAGGGGAAGTGCAAAGTCCTGCACCTGGGGAAGAAAAACCTCATGCACCAGTATATGCTGGGGACTGCCCAGCTGGAAAGCAGCTTGGCAGAAAAGGTCCTGGTGGACACCAGGTTGAACGAAAGCCAGCAAAGTGCCTTTGCTGCAAAGAAAGTGAATGGTATCCTGGGCTGCACTAGACAAAGTATTGCCAACAAGCCAAGGGAGGTGATCCTTCCCCTCTACTCAGTGCTGGGTCTAGTTCTGGGCTCCCCAGTACAAGAGAGACATGGACATACTGGAGAGAGTCCAGCAAAGGGCCACAAAGATGATTAAGAGACTAGAGCATCTTTCATGTGAGGAAAGGCTGAGAGAGCTGGGATTGTTCAAGCCTGGAGAAGAGAAGGCTCACAGGGGACCTCATCAATGTATAAAAATACCTGAAGGAAGGGTGCAGAGGAGATGGAGCCAGGCTCTTCTCAGTGGTGCCCAGTGACCAGACCAGAGGCAAGGGGCACAGACTGAAACACAGGAGGTTCCCTCTGAATGTAAAGAAACATGTTTTTACTGTGAGGGTAACTGAGCACTGGAACAGGCTCTTTATTGAGCAAGACCTCATACAACTTACTGTAATAACTAACAGGATTTTGCAGAAAACTAAAGAGTTTGCCTTGAGTTCAGTTCAAAGAAAGATGCTAATTCTATTCCTGACTAATATAAACATAAGCAGCATTGGCTTTGCCATATCACCTTTTAAAGCAAACATGCTGCACATTGTACCATACAGTATACAAACAGACAGCAGAACTTACTACAAACTGTTTCAGTAGTTTCCTCTATTATTACTGGGAAAATTTGCAAATTATAAACTTGCAACAAACATATTAAAATAACGGACATCAAAAGCATGCAACAAAAGCTCTGTGCTTGTTTGTGTTTTGTATATATAGACTTGTTATTTCATTTCTGCCAAACCAAATTTTATAAGAAGCATTACTACTCATGATTAAATCCAGTTATGTCCCTCAGAATGGCATTACACTGACCTACATCCAATACCACCAATTAGATAAGAGGCGATAATGGACAAGACTATAGATACAGAAGAGGCTTACTTTACACAACGCTTTCACTTCAGCAAACAAACTTAAGAACTACACCACATATTTCTGGTAGCCATGAGAGAAATTCAAAAGCAATATGCAGATTTCTTCAAGCACTGAGAGAGTGCCTCATGGATTTTTAGACTGCAATGTTCTCATTGTTTCTGTGCTTCAAAGGGGACAATGGAAAACTTATAGATGCATATTGAAATTCAGAATGGATAGAGAAAAACAAGTTATATTTACATCCATTTACCCTAGAGCACTGACCATATAGCCACAACAGCAACCACACAGATCATTATTCAGATACGTAACAGCAGCCACATTTTGGCATGCACTGTCGCTTTGTAACAAAAAGGTAATGTGCTACAATGCCATTCACCGAAAGCATCTGGCATCAAATATTCCATTATATTTACAAAATTATGCAGAAGCCTTAAAGACTAGTTCTATTTCCAAATTTATTTTTTTTTTTCCAAGTTAGTTTAAAATAAATGTGAGGAAGAATGATGTATGTAACTTGCACACCGTACAGAAACATAACTTATGTAGAAGGGTTGTACATTAAGTGAATTTCCAAATTCTAACATTTTCTTTAGATAAACACTAAGTCCAATCCCCTTCTCCTGCAAATAGTTGTCATATGTATTGTTCCTAAAGACATAAAATTCCATATAGGAACAAGTTAGAAAATTTCCTTATAATGGTAATAGAAGCAGCAAAAAACTTTACTGTAGTCTTCATACTCAAGATTTTAAAACCTTTTACTTCTAGCCTAAATATATGAAGAACCTGTTCATATTCACTGATTATTGTGCCAAACTTAACTTTTCATTTAAATAGCTTCTCTCTCCTTTTGGCGTTTACTTTTAGGCAGACTTTTAAAATCCTCATTTATCATTCATCACATTTTTCAGACACCATCTAAGAACATATCAGGACGTGTAGTGCTTTAACCTCAGTCGGCAACTGAGCACCACACAGCCGCTCGCTCACTTCCCCCCCCAGTGGGATGGGGGAGAGAATTGGAAGAGTAGAAGTGAGAAAAACTCATGGGTTGAGATAAAAACAGTTTAATAATTGAAATAATAATAATAATAATAATAATAATAATAATAATAATAATAATAATACACAAAGCAAGTGATGCACAGTGCAATTGCTCACCACCCGCCGACCAACACCCAGCCAGTCCCCGAGCAGCGGCCCCCCGGCCAGCTTTCCCCAGTTTATGTACTGAGCATGACGTCACATGGTACGGAATGTCCCTTTGGCCAGTTTGGGTCAGCTGTCCTGGCTGTGCCCCCTCCCAGCTCCTTGTGCACCTGCAGCCTTCTCAGTCAGTAGAGCATGGGAAACTGAAAAGTCCTTGACTAGTGTAAGCACTACTTAGCAACAACTAACACATCGGTGTGTTATCAACATTATTCTCATCCTAAATCCAAAACACAGCACTGTACCAGCTACTAGGAAGGAAATTAACTCTATCCCTGCCAAAACCAGAACATGTGACCTAGTGACCTAGATACTACATAAACACGGTTAAAGAGTTTATAACCTGTACAAAATAGACACACTGGGTAAAGGAGGGGAGAAAGTGTAAAGTAGTAGCATCTGTACAAACCAAGTAACATAATGGCCTCAGCCATCACACTAGTTCTACAATTATTAGCTGCTGGGTAAGCAAGGTGTAAACAGAGGCAGGTCTAGCAATAGCCTAACAGTGATAAATAAAAAGCAGTAGTCCTCACTGGGTTGCGTATACCCCCCACACCCCAACACAGCAGTTGTTCATTGTTCTGTTCCAGTTGAATAAAGTCTCAGTAAGGCCAAAGAGAATTATATTTCTTGGTGGCTTCATCACATTAATCTTAAAGAAGACACAGTACAGCTTTATGCAAAAATCATTGAAAATTTATGTGTTTTGTAAAACACATTTACTTTTATGCTTACTTCTGTCCTATCCCATTTCAGCTTATGAAGTTAAGTATGTTCTGATATTTCTATCTTTTCATGCTTTCGGACAAAACCATGCCAATGCAGTTATATTACACATAGTGAGTATTTCAGTAAAGATAGAAAATATATATACTAACAACTTGGCATTATAAACCTAAGAATCCCAGAGTAGTAGTTAAATGGCAAACAAATCCGAAGAAGTTCCAGTATGTAAAGGCATACCTGTCTCCGTGGGGAGCCAGACAATCCCAGCCCTACCCGGTATGCAATCAGAAGTTTACATGGCTATAGTTGTGGTCCCAAATAAATTAATAATTTGGTTTAACTTATTGAACTCATAATGCTATTACTTGATAGAATGTGTACACAGAACCAAACGTACTGAAAGATTTTCTGACTGTTTTCAGATAAAACTCACAATTTTGACTTACTCAAAATGACAGAGCAAAAATTTGTATTAAGTAGACATTAAAATTTAAAATATCTTAACATTTAAGATCTCTGAATCACACAAGGAACTTCTGAAGTGATGTATTTTCTTTTATTCTGTTGCAATCATGTAAGACTGATGGTTAGAATAGAGGAAGAAAAGAGCTTTATCAATCAGTAACATTTTGACCATAACACTTGCTTGAAAGCATCATGTCTTACAGTTGTTCCATTAAATGTTCAAAAACTGTGAAGGTTGTACAGAGCATTTTTGTTTTGTTATACAAATGAGACTATGGTAACAAGCTAAACCTTTTCCAATAAGTAATATACAAGGCCATAACTTTGACTAGAATCCTTATCCTAGGATAATTACAGTATTACATAAAGAAAAAAAAGTCTTTCATTAAGGATAGTTTAATACAGGTATAGTTTTCAAATAAAGTGTCTTCATGACTACCACAGACATTGTAATTTTTATTATGTGCAGTCTATTACCACAGTTACGATAATGGTGAAACTAGTATTCAGCCCCCAGAGCTGGAAGACAGGGACAGTGAGCAGGATGAACCCCCCATAATCCAAGAGGAAGCAGTTAACAACCTGCTACGCCACCTGCACACTCACAAGTCTATGGGGCCGGATGGGATCCACCCGAGAGTGCTGAGGGAGCTGGCGGAGGTGCTCGCCAAGCCGCTCTCCATCATTTATCAGCAGTCCTGGTTAACGGGGGAGGTCCCGGATGACTGGAGGCTTGCCAATGTGATGCCCATCTACAAGAAGGGCCAGAAGGAGGATCTGGGGAACTACAGGCCTGTCAGCCTGACCTCGGTGCCGGGAAAGATTATGGAGCGGTTCATCTTGAGGGCACTCACAAGGCATGAGCGGGACAACCAGGGGATCAGGCCCAGCCAGCACGGGTTCATGAGAGGCAGGTCCTGCTTGACCAACCTGATCTCCTTCTATGACCAGGTGACCCGCCTAGTGGATGAGGGAAAGGCTGTGGATGTGGTCTACCTGGACTTCAGTAAGGCCTTTGACACTGTCTCCCACAGCATTCTCCTAGAGAAGCTGGCGGCTCACGGCTTAGACAGGTGGACTCTGCGCTGGGTAAAAAACTGGCTGGACGGCCAGGCCCAGAGAGTTGTGGTGAATGGAGTTACATCCAGTTGGCGGCCGGTCACGAGTGGTGTTCCCCAGGGCTCAGTTTTGGGGCTGGTCTTGTTCAATATCTTTATCGATGATCTGGATGAGGGGATCGAGTGCACCCTCAGTAAGTTTGCAGACGACACCGAGTTGGGCGGGAGTGTTGATCTGCTCGAGGGTAGGAAGGCTCTGCAGAGGGACCTGGACAGGCTGGATCGATGGGCCCAGGCCAACTGTATGAGGTTCAACAAGGCCAAGTGCCGGGTCCTGCACTTCGGCCACAACAACCCCATGCAGCGCTACAGGCTTGGGGAAGAGTGGCTGGAAAGCTGCCTGGTGGAAAAGGACCTGGGGGTGTTGGTCGACAGCCGGCTGAACATGAGCCGGCAGTGTGCCCAGGCGGCCAAGAAGGCCAATGGCATCCTGGCCTGTATCAGAAATAGTGTGGCCAGCAGGAGTAGGGAAGTGATCGTGCCCCTCTACTCGGCACTGGTGAGGCTGCACCTCGAATACTGTGTTCAGTTTTGGGCCCCTCACTACAAGAAGGACGTCAAGGTGCTGGAGCGTGTCCAGAGAAGGGCAACGAGGCTGGTGAGGGGTCTGGAGAACAAGTCTTCTGAGGAGCGGCTGAGGGAACTGGGGATGTTTAGCCTGGAGAAGAGGAGGCTCAGGGGAGACCTCATCGCTCTCTACAACTCCCTGAAAGGAGGTTGTAGCGAGGTGGGTGTCAGTCTCTTCTCCCAAGTAACAAGCGATAGGACGAGAGGAAATGGCCTCAAGTTGCGCCAGGGGAGGTTTAGATTGGACATGAGGAAAAATGTCTTTACTGAAAGAGTGGTGAAACATTGGAACAGGCTGCCCAGGGAAGTGGTTGAGTCACCATCCCTGGAAGTATTTAAAAGACGTGTAGATGAGGCGCTTAGAGACATGGTTTAGTGGGCATGGTGGTGTTGGGTTGACGGTTGGACTCGATGATCTTAGAGGTCTTTTCCAACCTTAATGATTCTATAGTATGATGTCAACAGTTAGGTTTATAAATTCACATTTAAAATAATTTCAAATGACTAAGCAACTCTCAATGTTAATAACATTAGAAATGTGACACAGTAATGTCCTGGGCCAAAATCAGGACATGTAATTTTAATCAGAAATAGATCACTGAAAAATTTAGAAGGCTGTATAAGGTAATGACACAAATTACAAAATAACTACTTAATCAAAATTTGGTTAAAAATTTTGCCACTGGTGATCAAAAGCATGGACAAATAAGTTTCCTAATGTAGTCACTAAACCTTACTAGTCACTCAGTATACAAGGGCAATCCAAAGAGAAAGCATTGAGTAACAGCTGATTATATACATTAACATTAAGGAAAGACTTTTATACGAACATTTGAAATACCCAGGGTCAATTGCATTTTGAAGGGATACATAACAGTATTGCAAAAGTAAATAAATGGTTTATTTTAAAAAAGAGGTATACCAGAAAAAGTTGTGCTGCTCCAGTTATGATGCAGGAATGAAGAATAATTCATCACACTTATAAACAGCATAAAGTTATTAAAACGATAAAGCAGCAATTCACACATTGAAGTTTTTCAGACAGTGCTGGTGCAGAATGAGCTGAAGGGGACTCAGATTAATATTTGACAATTACTACCTAACAAGGTCATCTACACACAAGAAACAGAAATGTTTACAGATCATGTTAATTCTCCCACTTCAAGGGCCCAGTATGAAACTTCCCTGATGTGCACAGAGTTCTCTAATTGCGAGACAAACACCAAAAGATTCTTATATTGGCCACTTAATAATTGATCACTTATAACTGAGACAGAACATCAGGCTACACAGACCACTACCTTGATCAATTATGACAAATTTAAGCTTTAGCACATTCTACTGGTCTACCAAACAACAGTTTAAGTTTAAAATCAGGCAAAACCTGTGTTCTTTCCAGGTCAGGAGTATAGGGCATGAAAATTAAGGTCAAGAATACGTCAAAGAAAACACTGTGCCACACAGACCCACACAGCCTTAACTTCTTGTATCTTTTCCGAGCACTTCGTATGCAAATACGTGTTTTGACATTATATATAGAATCTGTTACAGCGTTCACTTATGTCGTTATGAACTGTATGGTTTATCTCCTGTTAAAATGGGTTTTAATAAGAGTAATGATTTTATAACAAGTTATTCAATTATTTGATAGACCATCCAAAATGGTTAAAACATGATTTACCGTTCAGACTCAGGAGGCTTATGAGGTCTCAGTAGTTAAAACTAGTTGCAAAATACTGATCCTGAACAGTGACCATCAAAAAAACATTCTCTCTATTCTTTTAATTAAACATTATAAATGAAAACACTGTGAAATGAAAATTTTAATATGCAAAACTTAATATTTTTAATAATTCAAAATAAGATCAACAGTATGTGCAGCAAACTACAAGGAACAGGGTGACAGAAAACAAATATGTGGAACAAGAATGCACTACTGGCATATATGGAAGAGAAAGTTTCCCCTCTCCCCACTCCTTTCCCTCCAAAAACACATACCTGTTGAATGTGTCTACTAGCTCGTTTCTGAGGTTGGTAGATAAGCCAAGTATACAGGACCGGATCGACATTAATTGCTAATCCTTGTACACTGGACAAGAGTACTGCACCTATACACCGTAGAAAATAAAATAAAATAAAATGTAATTTGCTAAAGAATCTCCATATATGTATTCATTTTTCTTGCACACAAATCATCTTTGATGCAGACTTTTGTTTGGATTGGACTTACATATATATTTATTTTAAATTCCAATCAAGAGTAATAATTAAAACAAACTTCAATAACTTCATGAAAGTGAGAAACTTGCCAGTACTGCCAGTGTTATGGTCACACACACACACAAAAAAGCAGAGAATTGCATTTTGATTTTGCTTATTATAATCTTTTGCAAAGAAAAATGCTTGTTTTCACAAAGTTGTGTAACTGAATACACACAACACCTTTCCTCAGATTCTCAGCCAACAACAATGTTATGCAAGAAATGAGTCAATGAGATGACCCTTGACAGAAAGAGAAGAATATAATGCAGGACTCCCAACTTCAATAAAGAAAAACTTGGTCTAGGACAGTGGGTTCTTTTAATAAAGACAGGTTTACTTTAGGTTAGTGTTCTGCCCAAAGCTGCTCAGGACAAACATTTTTCATGTAAATGTGGTCACGAATATTCTTTAGTGGACTAGTTCGGTAAAATGAGGCAAATTTTTGAACTCTGCTAACACTGGCAGTCTCGGTACTGCGAGCTCTTAGGATTTTATCCTAAGTTTTACAATATATCTTATTTTCTTTAAATCTCACTTTTGAAGTCCTAGGATTATGAGATAGGGCTACTATATCTTCATTTCTTGCAAGTAAACTTCTAGTTTTCTTATGCTTGTGAAGAAAAACTTACATGGGAAACATTAAGGCTCAAAATAGGAGAAAAACTATTCTCAGTATCCAGAAATCTTAGCATATCCTTCAAGCCAAGCACACCAAAACCAAATTTATGAAGCACTATTTCCGTTAAACCTGCATTAAAAATCTGATGATGTATTAGTCAGGCTTTTGTTTTAACAGTACAGATAAAGTATCTATTGCAGCAGAACTTAATTACAGAGCTGTAAAATTCAGAAGCAAATGGATTAATATAATACAAAGATATTGATTATATTGAAAAAGTGTGGCAAGTAGTAATAGGCAGTTATCTTCTCACATAAGTTTTGCAATTTTACAACAAATAAATAAATGAAATAATGAAATAAATAATGAAATAAATTCAAAACAGAAATCCTGGTTACTGGAAGGTCCCAGCACCAAGTTCTAGAGAATTACAGTAGTACTATAATTCAAAGAATCATAGTTTCTACAGCAATATATACTATATTTACTCTGAAATATACAATATAATTATGCAGCAATCTGAATTTAATAATAAATTGAAATAAATTCAGAAAGCTTGTCACACAATTCAATGTACTTTCCAAAAACCAGCAAAAACATACGCCTCAAAACACATAATATATCACCAAAATAACAGGGTGGGGGGTGGGGGGGGTGGGGGAAGAGATAAGTTATGAGTTTATTGTGTATAACAAAATTTTAAAACAAGCTGAATTCCAAATGGCAGAAGACCCACCAACCTGGGGCGACGCAAACAAAGCCTGATGAGTACAATGGGAAAATGGCAGTCAAGAAATACACAAAGATAAATCATCCGCCTAGCACAGGCTTGGAGCTGGAACACACACTGTGAGGAACTCCTATGCACAGAGTAGTCTATGTGATCTGATGGCTTTAAATGTCAGTAATAAACCTTAGAAATAAATCTGCAATTTAAGGCAAAGCCAATGTCAAGCATAAAGTAAAGGGGTAACGTGCAAGTAAGAAGAGCAGTGAATATGCCTTGCGGCAGGATCTGGAGGAGACTAGAAAAAGGAAGCAAAAGGTAACAGAGGACTGAAAGTATATGCTACGATCATTAGCTTTTATAAGATACTTGGATGCCAAAGAGAATCCTGCATCTTTAACAGATACTGCCTGTTGTCAGCAATACTTAATGAAAGGTTTAATGTATATGTGATGTGACAAGTGGGAGTCAGAGACCTCCCAAAGAGTGAGGAATAAAGTCAGCCTACAGGCAAAGTCAACAAAAAAATCCCACATTTGTAACAGACTCCTGAAAAGAAAAAAAAAAAGTGTTACTGTAGCACATGATGCTAGTTACTCCATTTAGTTTCTTGTTTACTGCAAAAAAATCAGCTAAAACTAAGTTCAATACAATTAAGTCATGCTTTGAACTGAAACTATCTTTTCACTTCAGTGAAGTCACACTGGCACAATCCCATAAAACTCTAAAGTAAGGTAGAACAGAGAGCAAAATAGTTTATTTTTCCAGTTGTCTTTTGTCATTGATAGCTTGTGTCTGGGAGAAAAAAAAACAACAAAAAAACCAGTACAAGTAGTCAGATAAGCAATTACATTATTTGCCTTTCAGTTTGACTGTCAGGTAACTTTGGCCTCCTACCAAGCCACTTCTGTCACATTGAATTACTGAAATTTACTGCCGTATTTGCTACTCAGACACTATATTCAAAGAGCAGTTTAATCACCTATGTAAAGTTGTTTTCTGTGTAACAGCTTTCTTCAAAATAAATAACTAGTAGACAAAGAAAAGTGTCTCAGATTTGCCTCCTCCCCCCAAAAAAACCCCACTCTTAGACTTGTGTTTTCATGCCAAGAAATAAGAATTCCCCCCAGTTTTCAAGGAAGATGTCACTGATGTGAGGACCAAGCTGTAAGTTGGCAGCAGACTCCTTACATGGCTAAAAAAAAATTAATTGCTATTTTGTCTCTGTCAAAATTGAATGCTCGAGTTTCCTGGATTTCATTAAGATTGTGGTGAACTTTCTTTTCTCCCCTCCCCTTTTCTCCTTTTAATTAAATTTACATTTCAGAAAAAACAGACCTTAGTCCCATACCATACTAGGTTTCCTTTCCAGATCCCAGTTCTTGCCAGAGTTATGTATTACATCTATCTAGTAAATGACTTGAAAAGTAAGAATCGAACCCAACACCACATAATCTTTGAACGTTTGAGAATTTCCTCAAAGTCATGGTGTCATTTGCCAGGCACAGTTTGGGCAAATAATTTCTTTCCTCCCCAACTTTCGGCTCTCTCCTAAAGGAACGAACCATGGGGAGGCTGCAGGCAGGCAGCGGAGGAGGACGAACAGGAGGCAGCAGAGCACAGCTGTGCTTGGCACTCTCATCCTGCGGACAAGCTTCTTGACAAGCTTCCTTGGACAGTGACAGCTGCAGCAACAGCATTCATCTTCCCAAGGGACCATGGGGCCTGCAGAGGATAACCTGGGGCCTCCTGTGCTGGGGTTGGCTCTGCTGCCACCTCTTCCCACCTTGAGTGCTGAGCAAAGGCTGCTGAAGGAGCAGGGAGGCAAGGCGTCACTAGTCTGGGGCTCTAGCCCTACCCTCTCCTTCAAAGCAAAATTCAAGCATGTAGTAAGTGGGACAAAAAGGGAATATGGTACACTTCTGGTGAGGTGGAAGAGGACACCTGGGGGATGCAGCTGCAGAGAAGAGGCCAGAGGTAAAGGCAGGATAGGTGAAACAGGGCAGACTCGAGCAGCAGAGTGGTGGTGGTCGTGCTGAGGGATGCTCAGCCGTGATGAAAGAACAGGAAAGGGCTTCAAATATCAGAGAGAAGAAAAAAAGGATGAAGGCAGCAGGATGGTGAAAGAGGAATGCAGAGGTGAATGCGTGCTTTGGGAAGGAGAAGAGAGGTGGCAACACTTGGCAAAAACGGCTGTCGTTTTGGAGAAAGAGCCTTGTGAAAGAGTAAACTGCATTACTGAGTCACTCCCAACATTTTGGTGAAAAAGATTTACTAGGAAGAGTAGACAATAACAGTTCAGTCATAAATTTACTTATTGAAACTCAACATTTAACACAACAACAATATACTATGATGCACTTGACATTGAGAAGCAGCCTTCCTATATATGTGGAGAAAAATGTATTTTATCTCTGCAACAATAAAGGATCACCCTGGCAGAATTCTTTCTAAATTCTGCTCTGTGTGTATGCAGTATCCAAACACATCTATATTGCTATTTCCAGTAAAAACTTTCAGTAAAACATTCTAGATATTCCCCTATAAAATGAAGTGAAAAACCTCTACAGGAAACTGAAGTTTAAGTTATAGTTAATGTACACTTTCTATGGGGGAGGGATCACAAATATGAACAACGGGAGTTATCTACAATAAAAACTAATTCTGACAAGTTTTGTTTATTTTTAGTAACTAAGTAACTAATGAAAACATTACACCATCTTGCTATATAAACTGCACCATGAATTATTTTAGCATTGAGCTCATGACTCCTAGATGTCTCAGGACATGTGAATGATAAGCAGGTGCTGATACAGGTTGAGTTAGCATCGTTAATTTAGTGTCCAATTATTTTAAAGGACAACAGAAAGAAGAAATAATCTTCTCACTTATTATCTTACTCTTTTGAAGGGCATTTCCACTAAGGCATACTATAAAAATGCAGATCTGCATATTACACCCAAATGAAGAGTTCTTTTTTATAAAAGTATATAGGTAATTAGTTCTTTCTGCTAGTTGCCTCAGAACGGATGCATTGTAAATCACTAAACGTGGAAATATCTGTTTAATTTTAGCCTGGGAGTCAACTAAGGGAAAAAGAGTGCTCTTTACTACTCTGCTTACTGCCAAAATGGCTCACTTGCCCACATTCCAAACAGGCTTTACCAATTAGCTATCCTATGGTACCACAGCCATTTTCAGGCACATCCCAAGCTGAAGAATGAGAGCTGAAGTAGGAGTTAGCGATTGCAGTTACACAGCATAAAAATTAAACATGCAACCTTTTTGTCCACTTTGGAATATCAACAACAAGCCAATATGATTGTCTTGCAAAATAATCAGCTTATCTAAGAGACAGAGTCCTGCATTTCATCCTGAATTGCGGAGTCAGACAAGGGAAACAGATATTTCAAGCCACATCAAAGTTAATGTGATTGTGAAAAATTATTTTTACATTATACCAGCTACAATAAGTTAATAAATTTTGTCTAACTACTGAATATATGTCTGCATGTCTCCCTATTCAAGGTTGACTTGAATGATTACAGATGGCCTTTTATGTAAACATTACCCCAATTTTATCTCAGAGAAAAATCTCCAAGTCTACTGTACTTTCATAGAGTTTTACGTTCACCAAGTGCTTAAAATAACTCTAAGATCAATTAGTTTAGTTGCTTAGACCAATATTAGAATAATTCATTAAAACAGAAGTAGTGGGGTAACATTTTCCCATGGACTAAGGCGCTTTGGTCTGTAATATCAAACACAGTTCCTTTATACAACAGTTATTTGTTGCTCAAGCATACACACACCCCAATATTTTAACACTTTTTTTTTTTTTTTTTAAAGCTTTTGATCTTTGGAAACATTCAGTAAGAATGTACTTCTACCGCTATCATGCCCTTGTAACTCTCCTACTGAGGTTTATAGCAGAAAAGCATTAAGTGCTGAAACAGAAGAGGTCAGCATCATTATTTTTATTTCAAAAATAGAGAAAGTGAGGCAGAGAAGTGAAGTTATTAAATCACACAGCAGGACAGCAGGACCCAGGGATAGAAGTCAAATGTTAAAGTTATGTGCCACAGCTAAGTACCTACTGTAATTAGTAGCAAAAATAAATGTAGGGGTGTGATTTGTGTTAATCATAACTCTAAATCACACAGGCCTAATTTCAATTGAAGGTTCCGATAAGCCATCGTTAGGGTTAAAGAAAAGAAACATCCTATCTCCATCAATATACACACCCAAATACTCACAAATGCTGAATCATGGAATTAGAATTATAGTCAAAGACATAACATAATGAGGCAAAACACAAAACTGCTGAGTACATTGGTTAACACAAAGGGCTGTATGTCAGGCACCATTTTCCTAAAGTACAAGGAGCCACATTTCTGCAAATCAATCTGAAGCAAGGTATATAAAATCAAGGTGCAGAGAACAACCCTCAGTTATTTCATATCATCTCTGCCCTTTGATGTTAAGAATGGAATTGAGTCCATTTAGTATTTTGTCTTTCTGACTGAGGAAAAATGTTATGACATGCTGAGATACAAGTTTTCAAAAAATGCTAGAATATTCATATTTAACTTGTTTGCTATATGTTTTTGGGAAAGAAAAAAAAAAAGTATCTTGAAAGGCTGCTTCGTTTTCCAAAATTCATTTGAGCAAAATTTTAATTTCCTTTAGAGAATATGGTGATGTGGGTTCAGGGAAACAGTTTAATAGGCAATAACAAACAAGAAAAATAGGAAATGTGTAGGCAGCTGTAGTATACAGAAATATCAACTTTATTTGGATGATTACTGAATTGTCTCTATAAAAACATAACAGCAATATTCCTATGCTGAGCTGCATAGCACCTCTTCCTTAATTTCTAGATTTTTAATGCAAGAATGTCTCATTCAAGTATCATTTCCTCATGTTCACTTTTATTTCCTCATGTTCACTTTAAGGTCCTGTTTATATATTTAACCATCACACTTACTATTCTGTAAATATAAGGAGAATGAGGAGCTCTAAATTAAACTGACGGAAAGGACTATACAGATAGAAAGCAAGGATATATTATAATGACTTCAAAACCATATTGTCAGTAAGTGAATAAAATATGAACATTTTAGAAAACATGAAGTGTTTAGAACACTTGGTTTGTTTTATTCATTTAAAAAAAAAAGGGGGGGGGGAGAAAAACAACGTTCAAGTTCCCAGAGAGTTAGGTTTCCACTCAGAAAATGCAGGGTGGCCCAAATTGACTCCAAGCAGATGCTGTTACTCACCGCATAGCGCTGTCTCCAGTATTCAGAAACTCAGTAGTGCTTTCAACTAACCACTTCAGTTTACAAAGTTATCTACCAAAGTTTAGTCCTTTTGTCTCCCCCCCCCCCAAGTCCCACTAGAAAGCTATCTAACATTTGATGTTATAAATCTAATCATAGAATCATAGAATCATAGAATCATTGAGGTTGGAAAAGACCTCTAAGATCATCGAGTCCAACCGTCAACCCAACACCACCATGCCCACTAAACCATGTCCCGAAGTGCCTCATCTACACGTCTTTTAAATACCTCCAGGGATGGGGACTCCACCACTTCCCTGGGCAGCCTGTTCCAATGTTTCACCACTCTTTCAGTAAAGAAATTTTTCCTTACATCCAATCTAAACCTCCCCTGCCGCAACTTGAGGCCATTTCCTCTCATCCTATCGCTAGTTACTTGGGAGAAAAGACCAACACCCACCTCACTACAACCTCCTTTCAGGGAGTTGTAGAGAGCGATGAGGTCTCCCCTCAGCCTCCTTTTCTCCAGGCTAAACAAGCCCAGTTCCCTTAGCCGCTCCTCAGAAGACTTGTTCTCCAGACCCCTCACCAGCCTCGTTGCCCTTCTCTGGACACGCTCCAGCACCTCGACGTCCTTCTTGTAGTGAGGGGCCCAAAACTGAACACAGTATTCGAGGTGCGGCCTCACCAGTGCCGAGTAGAGGGGCACGATCACTTCCCTACTCCTGCTGGCCACACTATTTCTGATACAGGCCAGGATGCCATTGGCCTTCTTGGCCGCCTGGGCACACTGCCGGCTCATGTTCAGCCGGCTGTCGACCAACACCCCCAGGTCCTTCTCTGCTGGGCAGCTTTCCAGCCACTCTTCCCCAAGCCTGTAGCGCTGCATGGGGTTGTTGTGGCCGAAGTGCAGGACCCGGCACTTGGCCTTGTTGAACCTCATACAGTTGGCCTCAGCCCATTGATCCAGCCTGTCCAGGTCCCTCTGCAGAGCCTTCCTACCCTTGAGCAGATCAACACTCCCGCCCAACTCGGTGTCGTCTGCAAACTTACTGAGGGTGCACTCGATCCCCTCATCCAGATCATCAATAAAGATATTAAACAAGACCGGCCCCAAAACTGAGCCCTGGGGAACACTGCTCATGACCGGCCGCCAACTGGATGTAACTCCATTCACCACAACTCTCTGGGCCTGGCCGTCCAGCCAGTTTTTGACCCAGCGCAGAGTCCACCTGTCTAAGCCGTGAGCCGCCAGCTTCTCTAGGAGAATGCTGTGGGAGACGGTGTCAAAGGCCTTGCTGAAGTCCAGGTAGACCACATCCACAGCCTTTCCCTCATCCACTAGGCGGGTCACCTGGTCATAGAAGGAGATCAGGTTGGTCAAGCAGGACCTGCCTCTCATGAATCCGTGCTGGCTGGGCCTGGTCCCCTGGTTGTCCCACTCATGCCTTGTGAGCGCCCTCAAGATGAACCGCTCCATAATCTTCCCCGGCACCGAGGTCAGGCTGACAGGCCTGTAGTTCCCCGGATCCCCCTTCCGGCCCTTCTTGTGGATGGGCGTCACATTGGCAAGCCTCCAGTCATCCGGGACCTCCCCCGTTAACCAGGACTGCTGATAAATGATGGAGAGCGGCTTGGCGAGCACCTCCGCCAGCTCCCTCAGCACTCTCGGGTGGATCCCATCCGGCCCTATAGACTTGAGAGTGTCCAGGTGGCATAGCAGGTCATTGACTGCTTCCTCTTGGATTACGGGGGGTTCATCCTGCTCGCCGTCCCCGTCTTCCAGCTCAGGGGGCCGAGTACCCTGAGGATAACTGGTCTGCCTGTTAAAGACTGAGGCAAAGAAGGCATTGAGTACCTCAGCCTTTTCCTCATCCTCGGTGACAATGTTCCCCCCCGCATCCAATAAAGGATGGAGATTCTCCTTGGCTCTCTTCTTGTCATTAATATATTTGTAAAAACTTTTTTTGTTGTCTTTAACGACAATCTTTAACGTCAATTGTCTTTAACGACAATTCCATCAATCTGACTCTAAGACCGTGTTTATTATGAAACTTCATGGATAAGATCGGTTCTGCTAGCATCGCGATACTTTCACATATAAAAGAGTTAGTTCTCTGGCTACCAACAGTTCTGCCTCTGTATCTGATACCACCATGATTACATATATGACAAAGATTACTTAGACCTCTAACTAATGCCATAAACTACATTAAATTGATCATGCCTGACCAGGTTTTCAAAATGCTAATAAAGGTTTGAGAATTTTAGCTCGTTCAGCTCTGCGACAAAAGAACTCAAATACCTGTTGTAATGTCGAGGCTGTTCCTTTTCACTTTCCATATGGAACGAGTACAACTCGCAGTTACTCACTCTTATGGATCAAGAGAAGACTGTACATTCCATTAAAGTAAAAAGTTGTTTGGTGCTCTGAAGAAACTATGAGGCAATTTTCCTAATTTTTTGTTTGCTCTACTTGGCTGAGACCTCCTCGATCCTATTTTAAAGGCTGTTGTGGCTATTTTTCAGATTACAAAGACTTTTAGTCTCACTTGTAAAATGCAGTAATTCCACAGAATGGATTTCTGATGAACTACTGAAAACAGACATCTTCTCAAGCAGGCTAGAAATAAAATGTTTATATGGATGTTTTCTGTTAAACAAGAATTTTGCTAATTCCTATATTTAATGGACTGAGATTAGAAATGAGAGGAGTAGGGCAGCAAATCCCTTCTTTCATTCGATCTCAGGAGTCTAGTACTACTTTTGGATCATATTCTATTCTGCAACAAAAATGTGAACAAATTTAATTATAAAGTAAGAAATACTATGGCTCAAACCTAGCGTTCTCCTAAGGAATCAACAAGCATAAGGACAAAGCAGATATAGTTACATAGTCTACTGGAATTCCCTACACAAATTCCACAAGGTGTTTCATCAAAGGCTTTTAAAGAAACTATACTACTTATAAGGGATAAGAGAGGAAGTTAAATAGATAAATAATTTCAGATTGGATAAATTATTTAGGAGAAAAGAAACAGTGATAGGAAAACATGGTCATTTTCACTATGGAAGAAGGTGAAGCCCTGCAGGGACCTGCGCTGCCCAAGACATTCCAGAAAATCCATGTGGTAACCAACTCTGCTGAGCTATCCAGAGTAACCAAGAATGGGGCTGACTGAAGAACTCTCAAAGCATACCACCTGATTCAATACAGATAAACATACTTTTCCTACTGGTATCGCTGCCTCATATTTTAACTTCACATGTAAAATGATAACTGAGCTGACTGCTTTGACTCAGAAAACAAGATTTCTGTTTATTCTAGAAACGTGTTAGCTCAATGTTCAGTAGGAAGGAAGGAACAGGCAATAAAACAGAAAATATCATCTATACCACTGCATAAATCCATTGTGCACACAGACATTGAGAACACTGCATGCAGCTCTGGTCAGTCAACAGGGTCAGTTTTAAGCATTCAAACCTGGAAACTTCTGTTTCACAATACCAGTCATTCAGTATTTTATGCTCCCCGATTCACTCTATGCTCCATGCCAAAAGCATTATACATTCTACAAATCCCAGAGCACAGAAGTAAAAATGTATACACACGTGTATCTTGAATTTCGCTTACTGGTGAAGTAATTTTATTTTCTTCATTTTTAAATGATTGCCTATTTACTATAGTCAACTCCAAAGCAAATGGGTTTTGAACAACTCCAGGTCCAAACCACCTGGATGTGGCCCGCAGAGCCTTAGACAAACTGCAATGGTAGAATCTCTTTTCCAACTGCAATATTATTTGTAGATTTTTATGATTGCGTTGTTCTCGATAAGTATGTATACAAATGTGTAAGTACCACCGGTAGCTGCACTTTACATACTGTTTACACAGACATTAATTGATGAAGATACCACAGTCTCCAGATATGCAAGAAATGAGTTCTGATCACTGTAGACAATCCTGCAGCACAGTTTGATTAAAAAAACCCACCAAATTCCACACAAACTTCGGCACAGAGAGCTTCAGCTGAAGGCCAAAGGGCCATGGAGAAGCAAGCCACTGAAAAAACACGTCAATGGACAAAGACCATCGTGAGTGAGGGAAATAATGTTTTGACAGAGTGATTGCTGAGTAAAATCTTGCAGTTGCTTATGGAGGAGCTTGTCCAAAAACTTCTACCTGCTCATGGCTATTCTCAACCCTCTTTGAGGGAATGCTGGATATCAGGAAAACTGTTTTCTTGGAAAGGAAAAGCCTCAAACCGCCTATTTTACTAAATGAACTTTTTATTCCTTGCAGAACAACAGGACTGCAAGAACAGTGAGAATCAAACAACTTTGCACCAGCCAGACAATGGACTGAAATTGAAACTAAAGCATCCTGATGGACAAATGACTAATCTTCAAGATCTAAAAGACAGCCTGAATGCTCCAGCTGAAAGCTTGCTTAACAGCAGGTTGAGGACCATAGTTGACTTGGATAAGCAAGCTATCGTGTGATCCTTCTTGCTGTGAATGAGGATGTTTTTAATAAGGGATAGGCAACGCTGAAAAACTATATGACCTATTGTGAGATGGTTTAGTGCAAGGCTGATCAGGGTGCAAACTTCCAGGGTTCTAGGTTAATAGCTCATACGGAGCAAGAGCAAGCACTGGGAGAAACTGAGAACAGAAGTCTCAAAGCTATCTTAAATAGGCTGGGTTTAAAAGGATTAGTCATATAGAACCATTCCTAGACTTGCGGAGCACCTGTAAAGTCAGAGATATGGCAGGAGGACAACAGAAAAGAAGTGCAGATTTACCTTTGTCTTTAAAGGTCAGACTTCCCCTTCACTTCCTAACAAAGACATCTATACTGGGTAATTTTCAGCCCAGAAAAACAGCCAGGAAGATGACATTAGAATTATCAATATCTCATTCAGCTTAAAAAAGCAGAAAATAGCTGAGGTCTGCTCCAAGACACTGAAATCACGGGAAATAGATCTTTACTGGAATACTTGATTTCACCCATGTCCCAGCAGAGAACAGAGGACCACATGACATCATCTCTCAATGTAGAGAATAATATCAGTCACAATCCAAATGTATTACCCTTAACTAAGCTATCAGAATGCCTAATAAGCTCTCTCAACTTTTCTACCATGAAAAACAGCAGAGTGAAGCTTTACTTTATTCAGTAAAATATGATGTCTATGATCTGTAGGCAGTTAATTGTGCATCGCAAGGTACATAAGCACACTGATATCAGGATTGCATCCTCCCTTTCTCTATGACTGGATTGGTAGAGAGCTACCACACCTTTTCTTCTATTGTGACACAACATTATAGGAAGATTGTGAACTAATGATATAGTTAAAACGAGCAATGCCTCAATATATCTCCTCCTAAGTGATTTTCAATACAATCTCTAGTTTGTTACTTTTATAATAAGGGTTTTAAACTAAAACCAGCAAATACTCTGAAAACTGCCAAGAAGTTTCTTAATACAGTTCAGCTTCTGTATTTATAAACACCTCAGTATTGTCTGCCAAAACGCTATTTTGCAATCTCTTACAGCAGTATTCCTCTGGGAATTGCAACAGGATTCTTCCCCTATGGCAACAGGGCAGCAAGGGAGCTATTTTCATTCCTTCTTCAGCAGCTGAACATTTGTGACTATGGATACCAACTGGTCTTGCACTTTAAGTTATAAAACTGAAATCTTTTCAGCAGTAGATGCCTCATGTGCCTTCTCTTAAAGTAATCTGAATAATATACAGCTGTGGTTTCTGTTTCCTTTTTTCTTAAACATTACAGTTTCTCAGAGGCAACAGAAAACACACAGAAGATTTCACATAATTTCTTAGGTGCTCAATTAAAAGAATATACCCAAGAAAACACAGAGGTTGAGGAATAAGAAAATAATTTAGGAAGGCAAGCAAGCTTTACAGTAGAAATTCCACATAAGGTTATGCTTTTCTATAGCAGAAATGTAAGCAGAGGAAGAACAAAAAAACCTATGTATGTTCTAAATAGAAAATCCTAATTAATTAAAATATTCCTTTATATTGCTTAAGACAACTTCATGCTCTGCACCAGTGATTCAAGATTGCAATAAATAGCATATAAGTGAGTTGCCACACAATGAGCCAGAATAAAAAAAGCCACAGTATGTTACACTCTCAAAGCTATGACACTACAAGATAGGTAAAGTTACATGGGTAGTTCTACCATAAACTTTTCTCTTTTTTTTTTTTTTAAATATGTGCACTCCAACAGAAATTTGATACATATGGCTCAAGTTGAAAGCACATGTTTTCTTTAAAAAAAAAACAACCAACAACTTTGAAAAATATGAAATTTGCAGTGCTTGGTTACTTTGTGAGAAAGAAATACAAGTTTTAGATACTATGAACATAAAATGGGCAGGTTTTCTAATGGATGGTCAATCCTGGTCCTTTTTGCAGCTGATGTCTGCACAGGCAATAATTTCAAAAGGGGCTTGTATTTGTGAATGACAGGACACACACGTAAAAAACGCATTTCATTGAATCTGTGCTCAATTTACACAAACAAGGAAAATTACATTTCAGAGGTAAACTTAATAACAACATATTAACTAAACTCCAAATTTGAATGAAATCCCACAAGTCCATTAATGATAATTTGATTTTGAGCTTTACAGTACCATTTTGATAGACTTACACCTGTCATATAAAACCAAAAAGCCTTCCTCAACTTATGAAACCTACATGTAAGAAAGGAGGGAGAACAGATAAGCATCTCCACATACACTGAAATGGTTGTACCAAGACACAAACAGGCATGGCTTAACTGACATCTCAAATGTGGAAATAACTCCATTCACACATAGAGGGAGGGGAGCCAGCTTCAGAAAGCCTTGGGAATGTGCTGTAGTTTCAAGAGATTCTAGAAAGATTTCAAATTAACTGCATCACATATTGGAGGACTTTTTCAAGGTATACAGTATACTACTAACTGAAAAATTCCCATACAGCGTAAACACCAAGGAGAAATGCCCTGCTGCTGCATATTGTGAAATTGCCTAAAATTCTGACTTAATTTACATATTAGCATATTGAATGCATATAGTGCAATCTGGATTCCTTGCCTGCAGTTTTGTCTGTCACTTCTCTAACTTTCATCTGGGATGCTAGTAAACTCAGCAGAATAAATAGCTTTCCTTTGTACAACCTTCTTGCAAAAAACCACAAGACCTAGAAATAAACCATTACTCCATTAATCACAGATTCAGTCATGTCTATATGCAATGTAAAATTACACCTTTACTGGTATTGATTTTATCGCCTTCTAGAATAGCTTCATATTTACTGGTTACAAAGAGGAATTGATATGACATGTCCTCTTAATTATTTGGTAACTTCCTAAACTAGCATTTATGCTACTAGAAATGTACAGTAATTCAGACTCTATAGACAATAGTGACAGTCACTATGAATGTTACAGATACAGATTAAAGAAGAATCTTAGCTGGGCAAAGGACAGTCCACCACAGTTCTTTTACAGAGATGAAGCAATTAATGTCAAAAATGCCAGAAAAGAAAGGATCCAACACAAAGCACCAACACGAGTAATACTGGAGGAGACTGTTGATCATCCTGCCTTTATTACTGAGGCAATTTTGAATATTTTTGAAGTGTTTTTAAAAACAGAAATAATCTTCCAATTCATAGAGATAAAGTTTCCCAGGTAAATTTAACAAAAATTCTGTATTATTGAAATAACTTTTCTCAATAATATAACGAATGTTACCATGATCACCAATAGACAAATAAGAAAAACGTGTCTTTACAGGTCATACAGAGGTCATAAAAATCAAAGGATTAAGTTAAAGGTGATGTTTAAATCTTCATGGCACAGTACAGTATAAATTTCATGAAGAATTATTAAAAAAAAAAAAATCAATGAAAGATAGCATTCAGCTATATTAAAGATATCCAGATTGCCAAACTAGTTTGTTGTAAAAGTTGCTTTAGTCTTCTGCCTGAAACAAAGCTGTGAGCCTCCAATGCAGCAAGCAGAAAAAGTAACTGCTAGCCTTTTCACATCATAAATTAATGCACAAAACTACAAAGCCAAAGTTTGTGCAGTTCATTTCTACCTGCAGTGAACAGGGAGATGGTTATTTAATGTCTACAAGTTGTTTCAAAATTGCTGCACCATTTAGTTGACGTAGAACTAAGTTATTCTTCTCAATACCAGCATGTTTGTCAACTTTGAATGTACAATTAAGGTCAGCTGTTAAGAAAAATGATTCTAAAGATTCAGAAGAGCTAGACATGATGCATCCAAAAAACTTTACACACCTAACGTAGTAAACTCATTTTCTTTTAGACTGAAATACACATTCCTGAATGGTATCAAGATTTATGATCAGTATCTTCTCACTCATGGGGATCTAATCACAAACTTATTAGGGACAGGCTTGCTAAATCGCATAACTAATATTTCTGAATTATAGGAAATCTGTATTAGATTAACTATGCTTAATATATATTAAAGCATTAGTTATACTATTATGTAAACGTACCTATTTTCAAATCTGTTTTTTAACCTCCCCCATCACTGCTAAACTTATTAAAAAACTTGAAACAAGGTAAAATTTAACTGAATGTATACATTTTTATTAATAAATCCAAAGTGTTGTTTAGTTTAGTCAGTGTTTTAAATCACTTCCTAGCTAAACTGAGAGCAGGAATTTTACTTTCACTTTTGGGCTTGAGTGAATGGTTCTATTCATTAAAAAAATCAACAACACTGCCTAGTTGGCTATTATTTACAAAAAATTATTTATTTATATTTATTATTATTTTTAAAAAGCACATAAACTTCTCCAATATGGGCACTGGAAAATCACTGGTAAGGTAAATTACAAAACTGCATCTTTTAAGTAGTAGAAGCGCAGAAAGCTGCTGTCATACATTTAGGCCACAGTGGGAGTTTTTAAATATGTTGCCTTGAAAAACTGATTTTTAAGTGAAACCAGCTTTCACGTTTTTACAGTGTCTTCTGAGAGAAATGTTACAAATAAACAGAAACATGTAACCTTTAGTATTATTTTGGCAGTAAGCTGAACACTGCAGCTTTATGATTTTACAAACCTCATTTAAGATTTTTAGCAAAAAAAGTGTTATATAAACTGTATAAAACATCTGCACAAGCATTATAAGAACATTGAGTTTATTTACAAAGCAAATATTCCTGCAGATGTCTAACAATATATCATGATGTCTTCAGAATACTAATTTTCTGAGCAGATCTTTTGGGGATGTGCTCCAAAAGAGTGGTATGTGCTCTTGCGTCATATTTTACAGATCAGCAAAAACTGTACCTGCTACAAACTACTCAGATCAAGTTTTCCTGCATTTGTTAGTGCACGTCAGACTATTAAAATTACATTAAAAAGAAATCCAATCAGGTAAAAACAATAAGAAAATAATCGGAGAGTTCTAAGCAATCAAATGTTAAAAGGAATGTTTACTTATAACCACGCTTTAGATACTCCATGCCATTTTAAATTTTCTGCCTGACACCACATGTTGTGGGCCCTATATGGTCCCTGCCATGTAACCATAGCACTAGCTAAACAAATTTTTTGCTTATTGAGATATCTCAGAGCTGTATCTCTATGCTGCGGCTGGAGAGGTGCCAGTTCTAAAACCAAGAGGTGAACATAACAGCAAGCATACTATGTAATTTCTGTACCTGTAAGAGGAAAAAAGCTAGAGGATTTTACCTCATCTTCATTTTCTTGATATTAAGGGAAATAATTCTGACCACCTGCTTCTTCCCCAGCTCATTAACCTCATAGTCCTTTATTACGATTATGACACTGCATGTAGAAACCAGATTTCTGGAATAAAATGCAGATGCTTATAAAGTCTTGTGCCTGTTTATAGCTTTATGTTTTGTGATACTGAGTAGATACTTGGCTTTTGGGTTGCGCTTTGGGGGGGGGGGGGGGCGGGAAGTTAACTGGTGAGAACATTTAAAAACTGCTTAAAAAGTGACTGATGTATAACCATTTCAAGCATGCAGCTGTCATTCTAACAAAATTCCATCTTGGATCATGGACTGAGTAATTTTAAAGTTTCATTAAGTTGTGGGTTTAAGAGAAAACCAGTTGATATATACTGTTAACAAAAGGAGCAGTACCATACATGCTGTGTTTCAGTTGCTTCCCACTCCTTACCACATCATTAATTTTAAACGGAATAAGCTTTATCTGCTTTGTTACTATTGCTGCATAGCTGGTTTCTCCTTTTATGTAAGTTTATAACAAGTCCAAAGGTTATTAAAATCACATACATTTTCTGTAAATATTAATCTATGCTCAGCTATCTCCAGAGTGACAAGCTAGATGCTGAATAGTGTCCAACTGAAGAATATGACAAGATAGTTCAAAATAACTCTGTTTACTTAGCTGCTTTCAGTCCAAGGCTAAAGCAGATGAATAGTTAATATGACTGCCTTGGAAGTTTTCAATTTCATGTTCTTATTTTACAGATATATGCAAAGAAAAGAATCTTTGTCTTTACTTAAAATCCAGAGAATTTGCCAGAAAATAATTTCATGTCGTTGATAGCTAGGAATATCAAAGTTGTTTTTGCACAGTAACTAACTTGAGTACCTCCTTAATTTAAGGAAAATAACTTCTATTCACAGCAATCCGGTTGTGTTTGTGGTGTGCCTCAGAGAAAGAAACAGGGAGGCTCACAACAGCAGTATGCTACAGTTACGGACATATTGGAAGAACATTATTTAATAGAATCTGCTCTAAATTCTTGTACCCTCAGCTGGAAAGCTCCTGCGTGGATTGCTATAAAAATAGCAAGGTACACTGAGTAAGCAAGCGCCTTATTGTGCTGCTTGTACTGCGTGCTGGTTATGAGAGCGTGTTTACATTAGTGTCTGCATCTGTCAAATCTCAGAAGACTTGACAGCACCCTAAGTTATTTCATTAAATGCAACTGTCCCTAGTACCCTTACATATTCTTTGTAACTCAGATGATTATATGCTGAATTCTACATTAAGACTTTTCACATGACCACACAACTCAGAACATCTTCCTGCACAGCAGCAAATCTTTATCACAAGCTGCATTATGATTTCCTGTTCTAAAGATTTGCAGCATGTTTACAAATTTACAAGAAATATTATTTAACAGCCTAAAGGATTTTATTTTTGAATATATGATTGTCTAGTTCTCCTCGTTTGTCAATACATTCAGCTACACAAGAGCAGGATAACAGATTTCAATGGATGTTTAATGGATGTTTTTTATTAAATAAAACAGGCTAAAACTGAATTTTATTAAAACTCCCAGCCACTAAGAAAAAGATGTTCCATATTTGAAATAATTCTAATAATGATTAAAAAGAAATATGATACCTGTAATCTAATCACAGTAGCATAGTAAGAGTGAAAGAAAACACGAAAGTAGTATTTAAATGTAACTCAGTTGTGAGAAATACAATAAGCAAATGTATCCAATGTCAAAAGATGCTGGAGTTCAAAATTTAAGGTAAACATGGATGGCAAGATTAACCTTACTTAAACTTTGACTTTTACATTTCTGTCCTAGGTCGTGTATTCATAGGCTACAATCAGATCAGATATTCTTTAAATACAATACATGATAATATATGCAAGTTGTAAGTCTCCTGCCCCAGAAGTATGGTATAAAGGTAACACACTAGTTAAAACCAATCTGTCTTAGACATCTATTTTGTGTCAGACCACAACTTAATGGATACTAATTGTGCTTAAAAATCAAGGCAAAAAAAGGGTTCTGGGACAAGAAAGATGAGCATTTTTAACATCAAAGAACCTACTGTACACTTCTTTATTAGACATGACTTTTTCACTTAAGTGGAATAAAGCAAATTAATGAACAGATCATCTGTGGATCTAATCTGAATTTTTGTAGTTGTGCCCATATCTTATACTCTCCAGCTGTAGTGGCTAGTGAAGCAGTTACAGGCACTGAAAAAAGAAAGTATTTTTAGATGAGGTTTTGAACATCACATATATGATGTGCAGCGCATTTTATACTCTGAAACATTATTATTATAAGGAGAACACTATGGGGGTAATCCATACAGTATTTACAATTAAATAACCATTTACTGATAAAAATTTACAAATTAATTCAGTCTTGTATTATTCTACGGAAGAACAGCCATTAAGAGTTTCTTCCCGATATCAGAAAACCACTTAGCATTAATTCCTCTAATATATTCTACAGACAGAGTTTTAATGTAAGAGATACCACTGTTACTGTAACACCTAGAAATGTTGAGATGTAGAATTTTTTTTTCCCCCAACTGAAGAGTTAACATTCTATTTAAAACACTCCTCAAAAATTATATACCATATTTATTCCTACTCTCACAGGATATGCAGACTGACTCCTCCAGCCCTAGCAAAGACTCCTGTCACGAGAGACCACCACGTTCAGGCAAGGGATGAGAATCCTCCACGGATGCCACTTGAAGAACAAACACACACAGCTCCCAGCACCCTCAAGCAGAAGTAGCCCATCCTCCCAGACGGTCTAGCTATGCGCCCAACTCACAAGCGCCCAGCCCTGTCGGGGCATGCTAGCTGGCACATACCAGTTCTGCACATTCTTTCAAGTACTGGCAGCAATCTCATGCTAACAGATAACGTAACAGTTACACTGCTTGTGAAGTGCCTATGGCAGATAACACCAAAACCAGCATTACCTCCAGGTAGCTGTTTGAAGTGAAGCTACAAAAGTAACTTTCACAGTACATACAAGGATTCTATCACATTAGATATCTCACTGGGAAGAAGAAAAAGTCATTTATTCTAGCCACAAACTTCATGGTACTCAAGCTTCAGTATAGCATACTGAAGTCAAGTCAAGTCAAGTCAAATAATAAAGCTCAAATGTAATATAAATCATTATTACACGAAAGTTTATTCTCCTGTCACTACTGCCACATTCGGAAGCAACCTACAGTTCTGAATATCTTTCAAGTATTTTCCATTAGTGCAAAATGTTTGTAAATGTTCTCTAAGCTGAAGACTCAAACAGATAGTCTTTTGTGAAGAAACTTTTCTTCATCATTCTTTCATTACAAAGGAAGCATACAATGTAAAATAATAAATTAGACTAAAAATATTGAGAGAAGCTATAATCTCCCTTTACTGTGATATTATTTATTCACAGGCAATGCAATTTTTATATTGCCCAGTGGAAGCATTGAGTTTCCACACAGAAGTGCATGTTTTTATTGATTACCAGGAAACTGTGGATCCTAAATGTCAGCCCATGAATCATATCTTAGGTGCCTGAAGTAGGAATACGTGAGTCAGGCTTCCACGGTAAGAGGGAAAGGACCGGGGGAACAAAAAAAACCAACCACCCCACACCAAAACCCAGAAAATATATCTTCTATCATTTTCTTTCCAGATCGCTTATTGGATCAAGAAGGGAAAAAGGTATTATCAGAGAATAAATTATAAAAAAAAATCCAGCTTCCTCTATAGTCATCGACTATCTTCCAGGCATAGACTAACAGTATGGCCCCCTAAAGAGACCCAGCAGTGCCCTCTGGTGATCCAGGTCAAATTTAGCTGGGTTACATGGGCAGAAAAATGGACCAGTGTCCCTAGAGAAGCTCCAGCTAAAGGAGGAGGATTCTGTCACCTCTGTTGGGGAATTACAAAGAAGCACATCCAATTTGCATATATTTGTACTGTTCTGTGAAATTTCTGCTACAAAATTTACTTTGTTGGAATGAATAAAAATTATATCTGCATTTGGGGACAAAAAGGCACCAATATGCATCGTGTTCAATATACTCGTTGCAAGTTGTCAGTCCTTTGCTAACACTGAAGATGACCATGGTAGGTGGAGCAGTTTTAGAGGATGGGACAACAAAAGGGGTGTTTGTTTTCTTGTTTGCTTGGATGATTTTCTTTTTTTTAAAGTTATGTAAGAGATTCCCACAAGAACATGGCAGGTTCCCACAAGAACATGGTAGGCTAATATGATTTAAAAATGCAGCAGACTGGCATTACCTTTTGGTCCTTTGATAAGTTCAAGAGAAAAAATGGAAAACGGTAGCATCAGAAATTCTGGCAATGATGCTGGTCCCAGTGGAAATCCAGTATCCAAAAGCCACCCAAAGTATTTAACTGTATGGCAAGATCTACCAGGTTGGATTCCCAAAGCTTAAAAACGTATTTTAAGGCATAATTAATTTAGGTTCTTAATATACTGATATCATTACTCATGTTTTATATCTCATTATCTCCAACTACGGTTACTCTTGCTGAGTTCTAATCTTTCTTCTGCCCATTCTGTTATCCGACAGCTTCCTTCCATCTGCCTCATCTTTTGCAATTCTCATATTATTCCCAACACACCAAATATCTTTATTCTCATCAGCATCTTTCCTTATTTCTTCAAATGTAGCCCCTCAAGTACATTTAATGTTTTCACTTTTGACCCATCAGTATGTTGTTCTACACCTACCCTTTTGGTTTTGTTTCTTAGCTATGTTGAGATTTCTGAACATGTAATATAGTTTATTTTTTGAATGTACCATTTACTTTTACAGTGTGACAAATAATTTACTGTAATCTGATTTGAAACTCAATTTTGGTAACTGAAGTTTTATGACAATCATTATATATAGGTCTCATATAGAAAATAATTATCATCTATAAAGTTCCTACTAGGTCTGTATTATTTCTATTTGAAATTTAAACAAAAATAATCAAGAAAGTAGATTTGCTGCCTTGCATACATTTTGATGCTGTAAGCCAAACCTGAAAATAGCCTTTCAAATATACTCTTCAGTTGAATAGATTTAACAGGAACATAAATTAAAAGGAACACAAATTCAGACACAGGGAAAGTGAGCAAAACTTTAAGACAGTATTTTGTTCTTTTTTCAGTAAAAGTTATGGTAATAGGACAAGAAACTTCTACATATTTTGGATTCTCACTTCACAGAGATTCACTGGAATGGTGTTGCAGAAGAATCAGTTAACTCGGACCATGTGGATCTCAAGTTTTTTCTCTTAAGGAAAATAAGGCACAAGACAAGGAGCATGTCACTCAGCTCCACTTCAACAGCTGTTCTTCCACTCCATTCTATGTCAGCTAATTTTTCTCTGCAGTCATTTTACTGCTATCTCCTGTGCAATTGGCTTTTGAGTCTGCCCTAAAACAGCACAGAAGAGCGGCAGATTCATTACCACTGAGCATGACTTTAATTCTTATCTGGCTACACAGTGGGTTCAGTAGTAAACATTCTTTTAACCTAATTTCTTTCCTAAAATACTATTACCCCTGCTAATCCGTATTATATCTTAATTATCAATAATTAATTAGGGACATGAATAATATGTTGCTGAGCTACTGTTTCATTTTCCATAGTTCAAAAAATGTTTCCATTCCTTTTCTGTTCATCACAGTAAAAAGCAGCATACACTGTCAGGCACATGATTTGCTGATCTGTGCCACTTTGCAGCACTGCCTGTTTGGAAGGCAAATTGCTAAAAATTACAGTAGAGAACGAACACTTTTGTTGCTAACATATACTCATGCAGAGCTTGCTATCCTTACAATAAGGGAACATTTCTTTTTTCATTTTGTCTTTATTTATGTTATTTTGTGTTAGTTTAATTCCAATATTGCAAATGAAAGCCTCAATCTTAAGATAAATCTGAAAAGTAAATGAGTTACTGAAAAGATAACTTACTAGTATTTACAAAGGTTTGCTGTAGATATAAAAGTTGTTCTAAATACATACACAGCCCCCATTCCTTCTCCTACAGACAATGAACAAACACTATCGCCTATTTTCCAAAATAAATTCACACTTCAGAGGCAAGATAATGCCTTTTCATTTGAAAAATGAATTTTATCAAATTACACACAGGATGAACATAAAATAAGGGATTCCATACAGCTGAAGAGAATGGAAGATTTCCTAGATATCAAACAGGGGAACAAATATTGCTCTATGCAGCAAAAATTATTGTTTGGTACCATTTTAATGGTCTCAAAATGCAGAAGAAACCAAAAAGGGTACTTTCAGAAAAAAAAGTCATTACTGACTACATTTAATAGATTACAAATTGTTGTCACTGTGCAGAACAAATTTAATGTTGCAAATGGTAACGTATATCAGCGTGTTTAAAATAAACTGGAGTTAAGCAAGCATATAGTGTAAGTATAACACTGACTTTGTACTTGTAAACATCCTTTCCACACAGACCCCTTTGGGACATTCAAAGAATTTACTGAATGAGCTACTTGGAATAAATAAAGAACACTCGACTTGGCCTGTAAGAACACTTGACTTGGCCTGTAACACTTTAACTGATTAAAAAAAAAAAGTTTTAACTGTTCCCCTAGTTGCCTGGAAATGGCCATTTAAAAAAATGCTGCTGTGGCAATAGTAAATCTTTATTAATTCCTCATTTACTGATTTTCCTGCATGGGGCTTGTTAAAAACAATCTTTCAATCCAAACAGTTCAGGACTGAAAATTTAGTACTATATAGTGAACCACACAAAAGTACTGAAAAGAAGATAAGTTACTTTTTTTTACTTATCCACAGAAACCAGTTAATTCTGGCAGTATACTTAGCTTAAGTGATAGCTACATAATCTAAATGAGAAGATGCACTTCTTCCAGCTCATTACCATGCTTAACTTTAACAAAAATCACCTTTAACTCGGTTACATGTACCAGCTACATGACTTTGTTCAAAAGTTGTTAGAGATGACCTGTCAAATTGTCTTAAAAATCTTGAAATGGATTTTAAAAGTTTGCAGCTACACTTACATAAAATTCATTTACAAAGAGAGTTTAAGTGCTTGAATCTCTATTTAGCAGTAGGATTATTTTCTAGAAAACTTATCGGCTACAGGTGCATTTGCAAAATTACTAGTTATAATTACTTTAAAAGTACATTTCTTTTCCAGTTATTTGTTTGAGAGCATCAGCACCCACCTTGCCATACCTTGTTCTGTTTGAATACCAAGCAAATAAAAGCTAGTTCAAATCTAAGAGCTCAGAGTTGACCAAAAAAAAAAATTTAAAACTGCTTTACATACAAAATGCCTTCCCTACATCCACTGTACGTTCTGACTATATCCATATGGGGGCAGTAATGTTAAAGAAAATAAAACACCCTAAAGCAGTCACCTTAATTAATTTGTTCACAGCCAATTTCTTAAACAGAAGGTTCTCAATGCAATACTCAAAAAAAAAAAAAAATTTTGAAGGCTACCGCTCTTCAGAAGTCTGTTTAAAGGGCTACCAGAGTAATCGCTCTTTACATCATCCAGAGCCTAGATCTATTTCTCGGTATATGTAATCATCCCTACGAATAATCTACCATTATATTTGCATTATACTTACTAAATCTAAAGCAATATCTACAATGCAGCACTGTCCTAAGACAGGCAGCAGATGGGGAGGAACTCATTTGTCCATAGTGTCTGAAGAAACAAGGTGCTGAAAGAGCTATTATGGATTGTCACTAGAGTAACACTTCCTGGATTAAGCGAACTTTATCTCAATGTAAATTATTCTATCAGGTCAGCTGCCTTCCCCTTCCATGGAGTAGCTGGAATCTCGGCGGGATAACCTCTGCCTGGACATTCAGAGCAGCAGCTTCTCCCTTGAATTGAAGCTGGCCTGAGTCAACAGCCCTGTAAGACTCGCAAATGAATGTTCTTTCAACCTTCATCCTGTACACCTCAGGCACGCTTTCCCAAACTAGCTGCAAAAAACCACCATCACACGTATCTCTGAAAAAAGCCAGTTCTTCCACAACCTTTCCACAAAACTAGATGATTAAATCACCACCAACTACTCAATGGGTTCCTGAACGTACTGGTAATCTACAGGGAAGAAGTAATTTTATTGTTAGGTGAAAGGCTGTAGGAACACAGCAATCAGCTCTACAATTTATTAGAAGAGACAAACTGGGAATATGAGCTATGGAAGCATAAATGTTTGCAATGTTTCACAGAAAATCCCCCAACAAAAATCAAAACCAAGAAAGTGTGCCAAACATACAGTGATCATTACCCTGATCCCTTCACAAAAACTTAGCATTACAGTCCCCCAAACAGCCTTCTGACTTTCCTAGCACAACAGTTTTCAACCTTTTGTGGTAAAAGGGTTGGGGGGATGTGCCTGTGTGAAAACAGGCTCTCTAAGATGTAGTCTTCGTACCACTCAGGAGTTTGAAAACCCACTACTTTAACACAAGTTGCAACATACTGTAATATCATAAAGCAACCAAAAAAAAAATAGAAAGCTTCTTTTGTGTTCAAGATTCAATGACAACTACTTAATAACTTATGCGGGGGGGGATCATTCAAAAGTGGAGTTAATCTGCAGAACTCCAAACCACTATAATAGCTGTGCTACTCAGAGATGGAAATTATATAACAAGGTTATCTTCTAAAATGATACAACGCTTAATTGGCTCTAAATATCATCAACCTATGTGGTAAAAGGTCTTGAGTCTACTCAATAAGAATCATATGATTGCCTTAAAAATCAAAATATCCTAAAACCTACGTCATTTAAGGTGCAAAGGGTATGGCGTTTGCATCTAATTTTGAAAAACTGAGTGGAAGCCTCCTTGCCTCCAACTGTGTATATACCTTTCAGGATGAAAACAGCCATTCCCATTACCCTTCAATGAAGGTAAGCCTATTTCTCCCTCACTCTGCATTTCCCAAGGCCAACTCTCGTCTCTTCATCTTGCAATCTCCATCCTCTCCTGCAGCTCATCCAGCTGCTATTCATAACCATCTCCCAACCATTCATTCAATCATTCACAGATTTTTCTTCTGTTTATTCTCACAAAATCATAGAGCAGAGGGAAATAGGAAAGTAACTGGAAATAAGACTACTTTAAACTGTTAAAAAAAATCAAATCAGAGTCCGGGAATGATACTTGTCCTGGTTTCGGCAGGGATAGAGTTAATTTCTTTTCTAATAGCTGGTACAGTGTTTTGGATTTAGGATGAGAACAAAGTTGATAACACACCGGTGTTTTAGTTGTTGCTAGGTAATGTTTACACTAGCCAAGGACTTTTCAGCTTCCCATGTTCTACCGACTGAGAAGGCTGAAGGTGCACAAGAAGCTGGGAGGGGGCACAGCCAAACTGGCCAAAGGGACATTCCATACCATGTGATGTCATGCTCAGTACATAAACTGGGGAAAGCTGGCCGGGGGGCCGCTGCTCGGGGACTGGCTGGGCATCGGTCGGCGGGTGGTGAGCAATTGCACTGTGCATCACTTGCTTTGTGTATTATTATTATTATCATCATATTATTATTATTATCATTTTATTTCAATTATTAAACTGTTTTTATCTCAACCCACGAGTTTTTCTAACTTGTGCTCTTCCAATTCTCTCCCCCATCCCACCGGGTGGGGGGGAGTGAGCGAGCGGCTGCGTGGTGCTTAGTTGCTGACTGAAGTTAAACCACGACAATACTTCAAACAAAATCATAGTTATTTGTAAACACTCATTTCATCTCAGGACTCAAAATCCCAAATACTACTGAAGTCCCACTATGCTGGGAAATATGCAGACACATTCTACAAAGCAATATAGTAATTGATACAAATCTGGAACAATTTCACAAAACATTTTTATATCAGCAAGATGTGCTTGCTGAGCTCCCAGTCACTTTGGAAAAAAGAAAAATAACATAGTTCTCTAAACAAGAATACAGAAGTCAAAGTTTAAAACCTAGATTTGAAAAATTCTAATGAGGTCTGCAAAATGACATGCAGTACCATAAGCTATAAGATGTAATTTGATCCCCCTAGAAAATGAATTCATATTTGATTATGATAGCTTGTATTTGTTTACCTTTTTTTTTTTCCCTAAGTTACCAGAATGTCTGTGACTTCTGTAAAAAATTGAAAGGAAAATGAGCAGAAAACTTCTTAATTTCTTACTGTACTACACAAATAAATATGACTGGCAATGTTATCCAATGATTGTGATGCATAACCATTTTGAGAGTTAGAAGGAATGAAAATGGATAACAGGATGGGAGAAGACTCTGAACATAATTATAAATACATGGGAGCCACCTAGTCATTTTGAAGATGCAATAGCCTGATGTCACTTCTGAAGTAACCGGTCAAACCCAGAGCTTGACTTGCAGTTTTCAAAGCAGCAGTGATGAGCTCTGTTACTTCTGAGGCAAGCAGGGACTGTATTAGGACTAAACAGCACCCTTACTTACAAGAGAATGACAACCTTGAAGTAGATTTCCGGGGCAAGGAAAAGAAAGCCTTATTATCTGTGTCTGATCATTAGCTCACGGAACAGACACTTTCCTATATAAAGGGCAGAAAAGGGTCAGAGCCACAGAGCATGTCTAGTGATTATGTTGATAGCTATCATGCCAGCCGACAGCTGGGGGAATTGTGGGGTGCATTACACATGAAGTTGGCTTTATGGCTGCAAAGATATCAGCTTTCTTCATAATTTGGAACTAACAGGGAGTTTCCTCTTAAGGCAGATGGATTTTTTCTGGCCATTTGAGAAGGATCTTGGTTGTTAATGCTAAGAACCTATACAAAGAGAGAGAATGCTAACAACTGTCTTAATTGCACTTCTGACCAGAATACCCACAGAGATCTAGACTAGCAGAGCTACTGTATCAGATAAAATTCTTTCCCCAGACATTTGTTTGTCCTATTCAATCAGGATTTCTCTGATAAACATTTTGGATTTGGCACTGGCAGTTCTAATTTTGCTTATGAAAAGACGTGCTGAAAGGTTTTGGTTTTGAAAAGCAAACATGAAACATCCCTGGCGCACAAGCTCATACTGACAGAAAGAAATCTCACTATATACTAATCCTTGTGTGCGTATGGGGTTCCTAGTAAAAACTCAGGGGCACTAACTTGTCCACGTAAATCAAGAAGATACTGTGTTCTCCTTAAGTAACAGAGCAATGGGGCAACAGGTTCCAGGTACTATTCTTTGAGTTTCGGTTTGTAACTGTTGCCGGGGAAAGAAGGGGGTGGGGTGGGGTGGGGGGTGAAAGAAATGGGGGGGGGGGACGACGACACACACGACTTTGGCATATGTACTTTTTAAGTCATTGAGTCTAGTTCCCTTAGCACGAGGAACCAAAAACACATTACCCAGTTTTACCTACTGGGTTGAAAAGCTTGCTGTTACCTAAAAGACAGCATATTCCGAGTTTAAAAACAATTCTAAGTACACTGCAATAAATAAATCAATCCTGAACTCCAGAGGTTGTAAGTCAAGCTATTATAAAATTTACTGCCCAAGTTGAGTGGAATGTGGAGCGATTTTTTGCCTCTGATCCTTGTCAGACATTCCTATTTATTTCAAAAGACATGGAGGGTTCCCACTCTCTCAAAGGGATAGGATCAAACTATCGGGTATCTTTAATTTTGTTAATTATCCAATCAGGTCACATATGCATTTAAGCCAACCTAGGACTGCTCTGACACTGACAGCAGGATGTAAGCAACCTGTGTACTCCTACCACAGCACCTGCAATATTCAAAGAGCATTCAGAGCATCACCCTTTCACTGACAAATAATTATATCAGCTAAGCCCAACACCAAAATTATGGATTAGATACTGACCCGTCTATTCTCTTAAAATGAAGTGTCCAATATAAAGTTAAGGATAGAGAGAAAAGAGCATCTGTATAAACATACATATATATATACACACACTTATATACATGCATATATGTGTATATATGTACTAGGTCAAACTTTTTGTCTCCCCTACTTCCTCATCATCCCCCTCTAAATCAGTCTAGTATCCACCTGTTTTTTATTACATAGTTAAGCAATTACATACATCCCAAAATACATGAAAATATTTCACTTGCATCAAACTACGGGTTCAGATTGCATTACCTTTTATCTGTAGTGTGGAGCCATTACAGGATGACGGAATGATGAAATCCGTTATTCATGTGAGATACTTATGTGTCATAACATTTATTTATTTAGGTTTGATTTTCTTTCAGGGCACCTCAGATCGCTTTTGTGTTAGGTTTTGGGTTTTTTTTGCAGTCAGGGTGTCTATCATCTTAAGTCTCAAGCAGCTGTAAGACACTGTTCCAGCCTCTTCAGAAACCACATAGGTACAAGAATCTTTCCCGCCTTATAAATAGGAACATACGCATACACACTATATATACATTATCTACATCTTCCACACACAGACACTTGCTTCTTACTATCAACATTTAGTTTCTTTCACAGATCTCAGATTCAGTACTAAAAACCAGAGCTTAATTCATAGTATGATGTTTGAAACATATACTATGGTTACATGAACCAGGTCCATTAGTACTCAGCAGAAAACACAGGTAACTGCTGGGCTTTACATTGGATGTACCAGTAGTTACTTGAAAACATATCAGAGGAAACTCGAAAACATTCCTCCCCTCTTTGCTGACCTCTCCTCGCTTCACCAGCAGCAAGGCTGACTGGGTGACCTAACAAGCCTTTTCCATCTCTTGCTTCTGTGCTGACAAGCTCACAAAAGAAGAGTTTTTGAGGAGGAATTTCAATGGAGATGGGGAAATGCAATGCACAACGACAACATAAGAAGAATAAAGAAATGAATGAAAACAAAACAAAAAAAAACCTCACAAACTTGGGAGATTGGCCAATCTTTGCCACTTCAAAGAAAACTGACTTTTTTGCCATTTGAGCATCTTGTCGGCAACAGATGAAACAGAAATGTTTTAGCCTCGTGTATTTTCCATACTACAAAATACAAATTTTATATAATACTACCATTAAAAAAATATTCACTAGTTGCAATCTCATGAAACATTTGTTGACTGAAAAACATGTATGGATTTACACATACATAGAGAGTTAATAACTGTTGTCTATCATCACAATGAATTAACTTTCAGAGCAATAAAATATAGCCAAAGGATCTATTGATAATTCAGCAAAATAATAGATGGCAAGTGTGAAATCACTTTGCAGGTTGTAACAGTGCTTTCCAGTAATACTATTATAATTAAGAATTCTGTCATCATTGCTACATAGGACAAAGCAGTGCGAGGGTTTATACTTTCAGCCATAAAAACCAAAGCTATTTTCCAGGAAGTAAGTTGTGTTCAGCATCCCCATTCTTTTCCAATAAAAGTTGTGGTCAGGAAAAGTAGCCTGTTGCATTCATGTAATCAGGTTTTGTATCTTTTCTTATAAATCTAATAAACAGAAGCATATAAATAATTATGCTAGCATTGTCATTTCCCAGTATTGCAAAAACACTGGAAGGAGCCTGCCCTGCAGTCTGCAATTCCAGTACACACAGTAATTTCACTAGTGGATTCACAACCAGATAAATATACCTCCCCCCTGCCAAATGAGTATTTCAATTATATAAAACATTTCTCTGTATCACAGTAAGACTATTACTAGAGAACTTCCCTTATTTTTAGGTCATTCTCCTTTTCACTCTGTCTTCTTTACCATCTGAGCTTAGGATTCTCTCCATCACAGTCCTGTAAAAGCACAAGCACTCTAAACAAACAACTGCACAAATTAACCAACTAAAAAAACTCTTGAGGAGACCTGTCAAGACAATAATGTGTAGTGTTGTGCTTATGAGGGTGCGATCGCTTTCTATTTTTGGCAAAGTATGGCAAACTTCTCACTCTATCCCAATAAAACCAAACTCACTTTCCTGCCACTAATTTAAAGCACTGCCCTAACCCTACTAATGCTATCACTGCAGCTACTGGTTACACTCCTCACCACAGCAGCAGAAAGTCTATTACTTTCTCCTTAGCAGACCTCACAGAAGAGGAAACAAATAAATAAGCAGCAGAGAAAGAAAAGCTTGATAAGAAAAGTGTTAACAAAGCACATTGCTGTCAAAGAGCTGTGCCACAGACAAATCTATAAATTAGCTGCATAATCCAATGAGACTATAGTGACAGCTCTAAAGCCCTAATGCCTGTTCTTTATCAGGCGAAGACAGATCTAGGTCTTTGACATTTTAATGAAGTAGAATTATTACTGATTTGGGTTATCAAACCAAGAAGCCAGAAAGAGCGAACCAACCAGCAGCTAGCTGACCTTTTCAGCATCAGCCACTTAATAGTAAGAGAGATAAAGGCTTCACAGAACCCAACTTTCTGCTTACTTGTGGGATTGTGGTAGAAAAGTACTCTCTATCTTAAGAAACATTTAGGCTCTTTCCAATAAACACACACACACAAAAAAGAACCTACAAATTGGTACATTAGGTCTAAGCTTTAACTTGAATTCTCTGTCAAACATGAAGTATGAGAGAAGTGTCCCTGAATTCTGACAATCTAAAAAAAAAAAGAATTGAAGAATTGTTATGGTTCAGTTTCTACATCTTTTCTTTTTGCAGTGTATTAATAAAAAAAAAAAAAAAACAAACACCACCACAAAAGGAAGGAAACAAAATAAATTTTGTGGAATCTCTGCTTCACTAAAAGGATAAAGAAAAGCAGTTGAGCAATTTTTTAATCCACATTTTAAGATTAAATATTTATGGTAGAATGATAATTTTGCTCCTGTGATACCACAGTCATAGTTCATGTGATTAAGCATCAAATGCCTTCCAGAAATTCATGCTCTCTTAAACAAAACATTGGAGCAGATCTGTGTAAACAACCTAAATAAATTAAACACTTTTTAAATGTCAGTCACAACATAAAATATTTGTCACAACTTTATTCTAACTCCCCAAGCCTGAGGATTCAGATGATTAGTTTTAGATGTTTGCTTCCTACATTTGAGAAGCAATATACCCTCACAGTTTCTGCAAGTTTCTTACTAGCCCCCAACTTCTCTTTTTAAGACCTTCTAATGCGCTTATTTTCTTTTTAAAAGGTATATGTGACACTCCTGAGGTAAAAATATGGTGATCACTGGGCTTAAAGGAGCAGAAGGGGACAGCACAGTAGAAAGAGGTAAAGCAAAAATACTGGAAACATTCCTTTTATGAGGTTCCTTGCATTACATGCAGACTAATCTGGCTTTTGTTGGGCTAGCTTTCCAACCCCTACTATCATTAGGAGACTTCCTATATTCTCTTCTGGCCCCAAATCTTACTAGGTTCATGACCTTTTCAGCAAACAAATGTAAGTTTTACTAGTATTGGCATAAAACAACCCTGTTGAAAAGTTTAAAAGGATTAAAGAAGCTCTTGCTATGAACAGCTGAAGAACCATCTTTAGTTTCTCGGGAAAGAACTCCTTCCTGAGCCTTGGGAGTGCATATGTAGGGACCCTCTGGGTCTTCCCCAAGTGCTAGTGCTCAGGAGAGTGCATGAGCTCTAATACTTCTAAAAGCTCCCTGTGACTTTGAGGGCCAATGGGGATTGTGAACTCAAGAACCCTAAACTTGACGAATGGAGTGGAGGTACTGTAACACTGCTTAAGAATCAAGTTGTGTACAATTTTTTTTTTTCCCCATTTTTTTTCCAAATGGAACAGATCTATACGATGCTTTTTCACAAATGATGCAACACTATTAAAATCACCTATTAAATTCCATGTGAGGGAAACTTTTTCCTCAAGTCATTGAAGATTTGCCAGCAAAGTGGGTTTATTAGTAAATACCACACTTTCAAGTGAATTAAATGTGGCTAGAGATTGGGCATTAATCCACTTTTGGCTGACTTCCGTTTTCAGGCTTGTACTCTCACAACAAGCTCTATCATCCCATTTTAAAACCAGACTACATAACCGTCAATCCTGGACGGACATTAAAAAGTCTTATTAGCTGAAGGTTTATATGTTTTACCAGTCAAAACCAATGCTGCTTCTTTCATTCTAGTGAAGCAGGAGTAAATACATAAGTAAATATTGTCCACTTGTGTCTTATTCATGCAGTGTCTTACATTCTAACTAAGATTCTGTTTTGAAATAACATCAGTTTATAAACTGAAATATCACTGATCCTTTGGTAAAAGATTTAAGGTATGCAGTTTATATTGTTCTTACGTTTTGTCATCACCCAAGCAATAAATATACCTTTTTAAAAGAAATGTGAAGCACAATCTCTAAAATTTTCATCTGTAATCGTCATTCTTTGCTTTTCCTGAAGCAGCGTATGGAGTAATTCTTCAAAAAGAGATGACAAAATACATTATCAAAATCTTCTTACTCCGTTCTTAACTGTCATTTAAGAGTAACTAGCTAACGTTTTACTTTAAAAACTACATTAAAAGCAAATTATGCAGATAGATTGTCCTTAGTAATAAAAAGATTCCAATTAAGCAGCAGATCTGGCAAATTAAGAGCCTCAACAGAAACATGACGCACCGTTATATTGGAAGTTAAAAAAAAGTTCAGTGCCCCACATTTTATAATCATGAAGTAAAAGTGAACACTTGATTAAAGACCCCTTCCCACGTTTCAATGATTGAGAATTTATGTTTAAGACAGACTTAAATACACGAGTATAGAAAAAAAAAGGAAATAAACTAAAAGAGATCTGAAAAACCAAAAGAACACTATCTAATTTTTATCTTACGATTCTAAGACCTGATTGTACAATACTCAGAGTTGCCATTACACACTCTTTAGTTTCTGAAACTATAATGCTCTGTTATATCACTGTCAGCAAAAGTTGCCCTGTTAAGCCTACTTACCTTGTTTTGGTGGAGGAAAAAACAAAAACTAACCCAGTTTGGCTTAAGGGGCACCTAGTCAGTACACTTTTTGTGCTCTGAGAATTAAGACCGGTTACATTCCTTCAAAGAATAACATGACCTCTGAGGGTTCCTCCAGCTGCTTCTCTCAAACCACTGCCATCACCTCATCTTATCTGGCTTTCAGCCAGCTTGCTCTCATCCAAATCTTGTATCTTCATTAGGCACTGACAAAGGCACTATCCAAAGGGGACACATGCAGCTGGGTGCCATCAGTGCAATGCAATCACTGTTCCACAGAACAGTATACGACATACTCAACAGGTTGTTAAGATTCAAATATTTCAAGCCTGCATTTTAAACCAAACTTCTAACTTGTGCTATCAAATAGGAGAAAAAAACCAAACCCAAACTTTTGAAGTAATCTGAATGACCAGAAACAAGCATGACTGAACTGAGACACTTGATTGCATCTTACTGAGAGCACACCTGAATGCCTACAAGAGTGGGGCGAGCTGCAATCTTAGTCTTCACTACATATCTTCCTTGTATTTAATATGTCAAACATAACGTCCAGGACAATTACTGGCTTTAAGTTTCATACTACTCTTACAAAGTTTTTTCTTCATATATTTTTGATTTCTAAAATTCAAGAGGAAGAGCAAGTGCTGCAGAATTCTACAGCTTAAGAATTTAGGAAAAAAGCTCCAAGCAAGACTAGTAATGGCTCTGTATTTGCTAACTTACCAGACAGTCTTTGATTATTATAGAAATCCTAACAGTACCATGTACTAAGTGAGAGACAGGAGTAAGTCAAGATCCATCCACCTAATTAATTCTACTGAAAAGCAGGTGGCAGAACTTCCCTGAATTAGCCTTCAAACACACAGCTGTACTTGAACGTATCTTCTGAAAAAGCCCACGCTTGGTTTTAACATTTCCAGTAATACAGAATACATTGATCACCCTTCATAAATTGTTCTAATCATTACCTTCATTAAAATACACACCTGAGTTTGAACAGTGATTCTAGAACAATTTAATCTTGTTAGATTCTGAAAAGCTTCAAAAATCTGTTTCCTTACTAATATTCACAGATTATGAATAAAAGCTCTCTTAACTGCCTTTTTAATACTCTTAATGAACTAAGACACATCATATTTAAAACAGGTAAATTCCACAAGCTCACATATATTACATCAACATTACAATGTGATATTTATTGTGCTACTGTTCATTTTAACAATATTTGGCAGATAGAAGTAAGCATCTCACATGCCACTTTCCCTCATGACCATTTTTAATGGCATTAATTGTACTCCATATGTATATGAAATTGCATATGCATATTCCATAATTTATCTAGAACTGGCATCAACCAGCAATGCTAGTACTACAAAGGTTATCCTGTCTCGCTTTAAACCCCTCCTCTTCTTCACCCCCTACACCCAAAAAACCCAACACCTGTATTCTTCCAGTGCTACAAACTTGTTTTCTCAAAACTTAGTGAAAACTGAAAGTAGTGACCTAGACTGGCGCTCACCCCATTATTTCGTTTATCTTAGATGCAAATTTGTAAATAAACACAAATGCCAGTAAATGGGCAAATTTGAGTTTGTCCAGGTCTGCCCCCTGCCCCGTCTAGTATCAGATCTTTTCTCTGTAGTATCAGTACTTGTCATTCCGTATCATGAAACCTTATTCTAATGCAACTGTCTGTCTGTACTTCAGCAAGAAATACAAAAATCTTCTGACTTGTCGAAAAAAAGACACCCCCCACTCCAAAACAAGGATTATCTGTTTCAAATCACAATTATCCATCCCTTCTCGCTGTCATGTATCTAATAATGTTACAGGGAGAGCTTAAAGCCCTTCAGGTTAGCCATTCTGATGGAGCAGCACTTGAACACCAAGTAGTGAGAGGATGAAGTGACCAAGTCATTAAGGAGGAGGGATCTGATCAAAATCCTCAGATTGACAGTTACGGGTGGGCTTTACTGTAACACAAATAAATACACCTGCTTCACCAGACCTGATCTGGGCTCTCAACTAACAAACATCACTCTTACACAGAACAAGAAACAGCTCTTCCATAGATGTTTTCATTCCCTTTACTCCAAATTCAAGATCAGGTCATGCCTGAACAATGTAACTAATTAGCACTGGACTTGTCGTGGTTCAACCCCAGCTGGCAACCAAGCACCACACAGCCGCTTGCTCACCCTCCCCTCCCCCCCCAATGGGATGGAGGAGAGAATCGGAAGAGCAAAAGTAAGAAAACTCGTGGGATAAGAACAGTTTAATAATTGAAATAAAATATAATAACAATAATAATAAATAAAAATAATTGTAATGAAAACAACAAAACAGAGAGAGAGGAACAAAACCCAGGAAAAACAAGTGATGCAACCACTCACTGCCCTCCGACTGACGCCCAGCCAGTCTCTGAGCAGCGATCGCTGCCCCCCCGGCCAACTCCCCCCAGCTTATACACTGAACACGACGTCACATGGTATGGAATGTCCCTTTGGCCAGTTTGGGTCAGCTGTCCTGGCTGTGCCCCCTCCCAGCTTCTTGTGCACCTCCTCGCTTGCAGGGTATGGGAAGCTGAAAGGTCCTTGACTTAGTATAAGCACTGCTTAGCAAGAACTAAAACATCAGTGTGTTATCACATTATTCTCATGCTAAATCCAAAACACAACACTATGCCAGATACTAGGAGGAAAATTAACTCTATCCCAGCTGAAATCAGGACACTTGTACAAAAATTTCACTGCTTGGTTCCTTGGGAACTATGAAGGAAAGTATCGAACATATTTTCCCCAGAAACGCAATTACAAATTCCAGGAATTTAAATTAGTTTCGTCAAATGTTTCCCAAAGTACTACTTTTGAAAAGAAAGTAAAGGTATGGCACAAGCAACCTTCCTCTTAAAAGAAAATCTCATTATAGTATATTACTGCACAACTAAAAAGAACATAATTTATAAGACTGTTTTGAAATAGGAACAATTTTTAAAATTGTGTTAAAACCAAGGGGATGACCCTCAACTTTGCTCCTTTCACCAAGACCAAATTAAAAGAAATGTATGTAGCTTAATTTTTAATTACTTTCTTACATTCATACCACCACTAAACTTCAAAGCCCGTTTTCCAGCAAAGAGATCCAACTGTTAGCTTAAAAAGAAAAAATTCCCCATGCTTTTATCTCTTAGCTACTGTCTGCAAGGATCTCCTCCAAAACCCCCAAGTAAGGACTTTATGCATGCTCAAATCTTACATCCCATCCTGCATTCATTACTTCACCCCATTAACATTCCACGCAGAGAGCCCTTTGCTAGTTTTATGAGGCGAAACCACAGAATGTCAGGTTAACAAAGCCCTGCCGAGAACATTCCCTTCAGTAAAACTGTTCATCGGGAGTCTGTTTACATAGATTTGCAATGAATTATTAGTATTATGGAACTGGAGGAAAATTAGAACGGTCGGTAATAAAAATACACAACTTATACCTACAAATAATGCTGACCGCCTTCTTCATCACTGATTTCATTACATCATTGTTTATTAAAAGAAATTAAAAACATAATTAGTATACACTCTACTACTTTATCCCAGGAATATTTTTTTTTCTTTTTCACTCAGTTTGTTATAGGGTGGTAAAATGAAAAGGCTTTATGGCTTGTAGGACATGTGGATTTGATGTTTTGTGAACTGTTATGACTTAAAATTATTATTACATTGGTACCTGCAATTCATTTGATGATGTGGATGACCCAAGTCTATATTCTTATACTCCACATACATAAAATAATAAAAAAAAAAAACAGGCTGGGTCTGTTATTCTGGGCTCTGCCTCACCAGTACTTAACATAATTAAATGATGAAAGTAGTAGTTGTGGAACTTACGGATGAATAATATTAATTTGATAATTAAACTTATTAATGCACAGATCAAAATTAGCGTATACACCTATACATATATCTACATTGTATGTATATACATATACGTATATACGCCTGAATGTACACAACATTCAGGTGTTCACACTGTATCCCATCAGTACTCGCTCCACACCATCCACATCATCTGACCTCCATACCTGTATCTTGCCACTCTAGAAGCACCTCAGGTGCTCACAGGGCTTTAATTGAAGTCCTCTTTATTCAAAACTTTCTTCTTATTTTGCAAAGAAACAGTAATTCTTTGTATCTTTCAACAGGGCCATAAGAATGCTTGTATTCATTTTAGATTGACTAAAACACTACGAAAGTACACAGGTTTGTATCTATAAAATGCATTTCACTCCTCTAGTAGGAGTGAAATTAATTAAATAGTTAGCCAGTGCTTTACCCAGCTTGCAAAAAGGGAGAAATTAGATGCTACCTTTATTTTTGTTTTAAGAAAGGATGAAAAGAAAAATCAGAAAACTAGATGTTGAATAAAACCTATAATGAAAAAGAATGCTAAAAAAAATAAAGCAATATGCTTTAGAGAAGGCTTTGCATAATGTGCTACTGTTTACTTTTAAATATTTTCTCTAGCTACTGAAATAAGAAGGTTATAGAAATGTAAGTTTTTACTGAGACATGATGGAGGGATTCTGAACCCAAATAACAGTTAATTTAATAGAAAGTATAACCTCTCAGCAAGCCTTCTTTATATCTTTAAATTATCATCATTACAACAACCCTATTGCTACAAAAGCATGTACATACAAATGTTGGTTTGGGTTAGTTAAGTTATATGATTTACACTTTATCTAACAAATTTAAAAAAAGAACAGAATGGGAAACCATCTTGAAATGATGATTGCCACAGGAAACACTTTAATTGAAGGGAATTTCCCAGCACTGTCTATTTTTAATAATGGAAAATATTTACACAGTTCATATACATCACTTTACTGTGGTTTTAAGGACAAAACCTACTACTTTCAATAATTTTCCAAGAAGAGATTTTCTACGTTTTCCAAAGGCCATTTAAGCTTGGGAACAGAGGAATTCTGATGTTGAATTAGCTGGTTTCATATTGTACCATTTCTCACGAACAGAAGTACAGTTAAGGCAGTTCAAGTAAGAACTATTTACATGAGTGCTTCTGATTTGATTCTTGTTGCAAATTCTAAAAAGCGGCATCGATCAAATATCCCCCATTCAAAAATCTCATTTACATGTGACACTACACAAACTCTGTTATAACTTGCAATCTCTACTCAGTAGCAACACATTGCTAAGCTACAAATTTTACTTTTGCCCTAAAAAAACAAAAAAATCATAAGGTTAAGGTCATAAGTAAATAAGGAGGGCCATTTTCACAGGGACACTGCTTATACAGTGGGAACTTAGAATAAGGACCACCTCCAGTAGGCAGCCAACTGCATTAAGAAATCACTACCAAATATTTCCAAGATCTGCAATACAACTTGTTCGACCTCTAGTAAAAGGCCACCTCTTTCAGGCAATTGCCTGTTGTTGGTCCCTTGGGTGGTCCAAGACCTGGGTGGTCTAGTGATTTTAGCTTGGACAGCTTATTTCAGTTTTTACTGTATTTAGCTGTCTCACATCACATTTTATTCTTCTGGAGAAAGAATTCAAACTTCACTAAAACAAGAAACAGTCTCTTATTTAAATCTTGCTTCCTGAACATTAACACAAGTCTTATGAGAAAACTGTATCACAAAACCAAAATAAACAAAAAGCTTTTACACGACATCATTCCAAACTGGGATGAAGGACCCTAAGGACCCAAAACAATCCTGAACACATAATACATCCGCACAGTAATTTTAAATCTTTAACGTTGAGGCTACTATTAATGTCCTCATACCACAATTTCTAGCAGATCCACCTGACAGAACTGTTGTGAGCATCATTTTTCTTCTTATTAGTGTGGGACATAAGAAGGAAGAGAGTGAGTCAGTTCAGGTGAGGTTTCTACTTCCACAGTTGGCTACATTGCTTCTGGCTCAGCTCTGGCTGAGCTCTCCTTTGATTTCCACTGTATGCACTTTACAGGCAATCTGTTGTGGTGTGAAATTGTTTGAACAACAACGGCACGATGAAGCATTTCTTTTAAAATGGATTCTTAAGACATGCTACCATCCAGAAAAACAACAGCAACAACAGAACTGCACTAATTACCGAACCCTAGCATTTAACCAAGTAATGGAGAACGATAATATTGCATCTGGATGCAGTTCACCATACTGTAGTTTTTCAGTACTTCTTGAGAAGTATTGTCCAATAGCTTTTGCTGGGCCCTACTGCAAGTTCAGGTTTATCCTTTATTTTTCCCATCATACTGGTGTTACTTTTTTTCCCTCTCCATTCATTACATATATCGGACATGAAAAATTAAAGATAATTAAATTGTCTTAGTTATCAAAATTCATAAAACTTTGCAGTAGACAGCTCAGCTGTTCCACGCAGTGATATAAACATTCATTAAAAAGTCTAGGCAGATTAAAATTCAAAGAATATCCCAGTAAGATTAATTTTGCAGACTTTTAAGGCAGACACTGAAAACCACTAGATGGTACCAGTAAGTGGAAATAAAGAGCAGTAAGTGACCAAAACAACAACAAAAAAACTCACCAAAGAACAGATGCTCATTAAAAAAAAATTCACAAAGAATTTTGATCAAATCAGAAAATCCAATTTGAATGGGGGGGCGGCCAGCAGCATTTCTACATTTTTCTACAAACAAAAACGTTCTGATTTTTCAAATGTTACTTCCCCCTTCTTTTTTTCTAAAGAGAGATGATTGTATCAAAAAGATTCTTCTCACAATGCAGAAAATTTATTATTAACTAAGGTCAAAGAAGTTCTGAAAGATTCAACAAACACACTGGCAAATGCGTGAACTACTGTTATTATCTCCCAAGCTGCCTTCAGGAGGATTTAGTGATAATGCTGCTTAACCACGTTTGAAGTTTGTCCTCAGTTTCAAATTAAGACTCAATTTAACAACACAGATTATAAAAAATCTACTTCATAATTTTTGTTTATTCTTAGCTTATTATTAATGCATTAGATGTTACACCTTGCCTCAAATATACGTTGTCATTACATCCTCTGGGAAAAGGAACTATTACTAGTAAATAGATGTTTCTTACGGGCAATATTGGATTGGGGGGTTAAAAATAACCACTATCCAATTGCCCAGTGAACACAGTCAGTCGTCCTCCTTCTGGAGAAAAAAAGCTCAAGTTAATATATATGAAGTTTTTTACAACATACTTGCTTCATCAGAACTTTTTAATATTTAAAATATTATTTTAATATTTTAAAATATTTAAAATTAATAAATATACTTATTGAATAAACTAATTCCTCCCTATCAGGATTAATGCTGGTAAATTATGCAGTGCCCAGAAGTTACCACAACATCAGCTGGGTGAGGACAGTGGGCATGCCACAGGACAGACACAGACTTGGGAGATTCTGTCTTTTCTTCACCCAAGACTGGACAGTCTCTGGCATTTGAGGGGGGGAAAATAACCCTAGGAAAAAAGCCTGCATTTGTTTTGTTTAAATGCGTTTTAATAGCTTGGGCAGGCAAAAGCAATCTTTATTCTGAAAAGTGAAGAACGACCAAACAGACAAAAATCCTTCTTCGACCCAAGGACGAGCTCCAAATACCTCGTGTGAAATCTCACTGTGGGATAGAAGCAGCATTCAAAACAGCATGAAAAAATATCTTTAAATATACCTATATCTTAAGCAATAAACACATTTAAAAACCTTCAGCTGTAGAATTCTGCTATGTTATTGATTTTCATATGGAAAATGTATGAGCAGCATATGTAAAACTGCTCAAATCATTTTGCTGTTAAACAAACAAGCACATGCCTAGAGGGGACAGAATAAAGTAACTGGTCTCCTTATGATGAATAGCATTAACTTGCTCTGGCTTGCCAAGTCAGTAAGCGGTGTGAATTTAATGGCAATTAGCCGAGATCAAAGTTGAAGTACCATGAACAAAGTAGGTAAAACTGACAATATCAAAGAAGGGAAGTGTACCATGGGTGACTGAAAAAAAATTACTTAGATTTATTTAGAATGGTTGGAACTGTTAATAGAAAAGGACAGATCCTTACACAATGTTTATTTTCAAAACAGTATTACTGATTAAGCAGATTTCTAGGAGACTGCTTTCATGGGTAAATTGGCCAAAAAACCTGATAGTGAAGTAAACTATTCTGTAATAGCTCCCATTGTGGACACAGTGCTCAGAATGGTATTTTCTCAAGAAATTCAACTCTGAGTCAAAGTCAGGCATTCTCCCTCCTACCTGGCAAACAATTTATCAGCCATTCAAAGCAACAGAGAAAGTTCACAGGAGTCAGAAAAAGGCAGAAGGGGAGAGAGTTCATGTGTTTTACATGCAGGAGGCTTTAGGGGCTATTAGTAATAGGAAAAATATTCCTTTCATTAAATCTATGTGTCTTAAGACTGACATAAAAAACCCTATAAATTTAAATTACACATGATTAATCTGGGAAAAACAGCTTTGGGGGGTTTTTTAGTGCTTAAGGAGACCTCCACTTCTACATAATATTAGCAGGAATTAAATTCTTATCTCAAATATTAGATGCTTAAAAAACCTACAGCATGCTCACTAATACTTAATATATAACTACTATCACTATAAAATTCCAGGCTTCATGTAATACCTTCCAAGCAAGAGTCTGAAAACATTGTTATGGTAATTCCCATAGCATTTTGCATGGATGGTAACATGTATTTTTACAGATGAACAGATACACAGAGAAGTTAAATAATTAGCCAGGACCAGTAAGTTAATAGAAGAAAAAGGAATCAACACAAAGATAGCTTCTTTCTACTGTAATCACTAGCCCATTCTTTTAATATAGGTAAAATTATAATCAACGAAAGCAAGTTGCAATGCTGTTTGAATTAAACATGTTAAACCTAGGCACAAAGAAACGGCCCAGTAAACAGCAATATATTTTTGACCTTAACCTGAAGGGTAAAGACCCAGCAGTTCTTTGGCAATTAGTCAGTGAGGTCTATGAGAGATTCGCTTGAGCAAGGACTAAGTTTCTCAGAAGATCAAAGATAACTGGTGTTACACTCTGCCCTAACCAGACCCAGATTCACACTTTCTATTACTTATTTACATTGATCTTATGACTATTTTTACAGATCCATCAGAATAAGTGTGCTTTTACTCTTTTACTAATATTTGTTTAATTAAGTTAATTAATTACAGCTTAACTGAAATATCGTACAAAAGACCTCACGCAGCTTTCAAAGTGTAGGCTGAATCCTAATCTTTTTTTTTTTCTTTTAACTAGCAGTAAGGATGAAGTCAATAAATTGTCAATTAATAACATACTTGCTTTGATGGCTCTTCAGTAATTTACTTTCAAACCACTTCATAAATTTCCTAGGAAAACTTCTGGGATTGCTGATACAGTACCTCTGCCATGGGAAAATTTGGTTTAAATCTGCTCTGCTGCCAATAAACCAATAAGACTAACTGGCTGATAATCCTCCCACACTACACTGTTTAGGTATATGCACTCAACCAGCGAAAGTTTAATTTGTTCCGCTAATGGCACAGAAAACTACTCAAACTTATTCACCATATAAATTTGAACTTCAGTCTGCTACTTTTTGTTATTCCTTAGGCAGAAAATTCAAGCTATTGAATGCTTTCTAATTCAGACTATTTTATCTTTTCCTTGATCCAAAGCATAACAGTAATAATGGACACTATCACTAACTAAATATTAAACTGCACTTCACAGAAGAAACATATTAAAAAGCCTTAGAAAAGTCCAAATATTATTTGCATTGGCACACTGACATGCAAGGCACATTCTACCGTTCTAAGTGTAACGTTATTCTTAAACTACTGCACTAAACCCAGTGATGCTAGCCACCTTTTACATATTTCAAGCTGCCATACTTAATAGCTTTTGTCTAGCATTTCTAGTGGGATGACACGTATCTTTATTAGGTACAGCCTATTTGGAAGATAATTTAATTTATAAGAGCACGCTAAAAATTTAGTAAAGAAGCCATATGAAGCTCAAAATACTGATTTCCTATAAAGTTATGTTGATCATATTGATACAGGTTTATATAAACTAAAACATCTATTATATATAAGATAATGTGGCATGCAAACTTCATTTAACAGTGTTGTAGGTGTCATATTCGTAACAGGCCAATGCCAGGTAGAGTCATGTAAAAATTCCTAAAATAACTATGAAGAAACTATTATGTCATAAGATATGTTATTATTATCCTTTCTTATGAAGGAAAAACTACTGGATAATATTAGAAAAACTCAGTCAACTACTACTCTATTTTCTATCCCACCATATACAAGGAGTTTGTCTGCATTTCCCTAAAAGATGTCAACCACACTGCACTGGTACTGACAGAAACTAGGTAGGATCTGTCAAAAACCACCAAGTGTTCATCTGGCATTCTTCCTAGGGTATGAAGAACCAACTGGAGATTTTCCAAAGGGACTGAGTTATGGATAAAGGAATTAAAGAAACAGTCCTCCTGTTCCACTTGTAATCCTCTGGGAAACAAGAGCATCTAGAGCTAGAAAGATTTATATTTTCTCTCAAATTGTAGCTCTCTGATATATTTATAGGGGTAGGTCAAACAGCGTACCGTGGATTACAACATGATTTTTCTACGCCTTCCTCCCAAATCTCAACAATACTCAGAACAACCTGTTCACAGATATAATGAGAACAGATATCTTGTTCTCTCCTTACACTTATACACATGCATGTATATATACAGGTACAGCTAAACATGAAAATATCTAGGAAAATTATGACAGCTGTCTGGTAAGAAGTAATTAGGTATTCCCACTTTTTTCAACTGTAATTAAGAATTCAACTCTGGCCATTCCAAATTCTTATTTTGGCATTCCAGTTTAAGAAATGAATAGTAGGAAGAAGGCTTTATCTCTCTTTTAAGAAAACAAACAAAAATCTCTGGAAAAAGAGAAGGAGTAGGACTGCAAGCTGGGTTAGCTTCACATTTTACTAGTTAAAAGAATTTTTTTTTTATTTGTTACACTGGTTCTACTTCTCTGAAGCAGCAGCTGTAGGAAGGCTTCTATGTTCCAATGCTGCTGGGAGTCATGGCCCTGTGAGGTGTGAACCCCAAAACAACTATGCACAAACGCTAGGTCAAAGGCTCAGGAGAACACAAACAGCCATCCAACATGCTGGCTGCTATGCAATCAGCCAATAACCTCCCCTAGAAAGAGCATTAAGAAAAAGGAACATACAGAGGTATCTGTATTAGACAGAAGTGGCAGAACTTTGCTTGCCCCATGCCAGAAAGCATGGCAGGAACTCAGATGTTGCTTTATTTCCTCAAGGCCAGGACCAAAATGCTGCTGTAACTGATCCTGAGTTATAGTGGCTCCCAATATAACAGCATTCACTTGCAAGTGTTTCACTATGGGACCTCACAGAAAATGAATGAAAAACATCTTGTTCCCTTAGCATTACCTCATGCTACTTTTGCACAAGTATGCTTCTTAATTACTAATTTCTATGCTCTTAAAAACAACTCTTCTGGAGTCACTTGCTCAAGTATATTCACACCTCGATATACAGAAACCATTTATTGGAGCTAGCTGAGCTGCTGCCATTTGAGAAGAGGTGACAAACTGTGGCAGCTAAAGCCAAATAGAACCAAGCCACAGTCAAGGCTATAAGGGTTAGTGCATCCTTCTTGCAAATATCCCTCCATCGTCCTCTTGGAGCAGCCCATTAGAGTACCTCAGTGGAGAAGAGCAATGCAAACCATTCCAAAATGCTCCCCTTTGCACAATAGTGTAAGATAATACCGTCCTATCTGGCTGTATCTCCAATACCTCTACTAGTGCTGCCTTGGACAAATATTAGCGAAGGTTTTAACCATCATACTTCTACCTTTAAGGTGGATTATTCTTGCCTCTCAGTTTTCCCATTAACAGGAAGGAAGGCATGATCCGCATTTGTGGCTTAATTTGCTGCCATTGTGTAGGAAACACCTGCTCCTTCCATCATGATTTTGAGATAGTGATTTTCCAGAGGAAAGAATACATTTATATGGTGCATGTTAGAGATGCCCTGTTCCAGGAAAGAGACTGAAATGAAGTACAAGGAATCTTAATTCTACTTGTACCAGAAACAAGAAGGAAAAAACTACTTGACAAATTCCTGAACGGTCCTTAAGTAAGCACCCCTGCAGTCTCACTGACTGCTGTAAGATGATTACGAGTATCCCTGGATAGATACAACATGGACATTGTTGTCTGCCTCCAAAGTGCAACACAAAGACAAAGTTCACACTGCCCTTACAGATATTCCAACAAGCAAAAGTGGGTGTTCCTGCTCTCACTCACCTCGTGTAACGGCAGCTTGTACAATTCCTGCAGTAAAAGAAGAGTGGTTACTTCTGTACTGTTGACTTGGGAAGTGTGAGGATACTTGAGACACAACATCTGGCACTTCTTATCAAAAAACTCTGATTCAAGTGTAATGGGATGCACAGTCTTTGCTATTGTGCAAGCATCTGAAGAAAAATTAAAGCTGAACAGTTAATTTCCTACATGTCTATCTTTTCAAAGGAAACATGGTATCAAGCTGTGAAGACAAGGAACCTGGCAATGCAGTCATCTGCAAAAGATTGTGCAAGCTGCAACATCCCAACAGTGCAAAGAGACAGACATCCCTTTAATACATGGCTTTTACCAGCTATTATATTCTTATGTCCTTAGTGAGCAGGCAGGTAGCATTTTTGAAATTGCTACCCATACCTGTGCTTTATTTTGAAATTTTACAAATCTATAGGATTACTACTCCCTCATTACAAGCACAATAGAAGTTAGAGAAAAATATTTGCTTTGTTATAATACATAGAAAGTCTTAAAATAAAGTTGGAATAATCTGTGCATTAAAAGTGTGCAAAAAGCAGATAAATATTCTGATTCTTAGGTCCTAAATGTTCAAACAGCTCTTGAAAATGGAAAGTCTTGAACTGAGGATGCAATGATTAAAATAACACTAACCTTGGTTAGCAATTAAATGATCCCATCTCCCTTTGGGCTAAAAATGTAGACAACAGCTAGTAGCTGACATCTCACTTGAACATTTTACAGCTGCTCTAAAGCAAAGACTTTAGACATTTTAATGCATGCATGCATCTTATTTTCCCAGGATTTCAAAGTCCACACCCAGGCTGCTGCTCAGCCATTATAAATGAGTAATTCAAGTAGGGCATGACTGCTTCTTGTATTAACTTGATAAAGATGTTTCACTCGAAGTGCATCAACAGTTGTGTTAAGTCATCCCTTTCACAGGCTTATACTTATTCTGTGTTATGTTACCAGTGAAGAAATAAAAAAGTATTATTGGCTTCAAATTATTATAAAAGTCTTTACACTAAATATAATTAGTATTATGAAGATTATTATATTTTTATTACACCTGTTTTCAAAACTCCAAAATACAATCAAATACACCTTTTTTAATTAAAAACAATTTTATCCACTGACTGCAATCTACACTGAAGTTCATTAGTTTAGACATGCAACTGCTTATATGTGCACTTTAAAATACACGCATCTGTTTTCAGAAAATTCCATTATACTGAAGATTACTTTGTATCTGTCAAGTTTTCCAGAAGTTGGTTTAAAAACACAATTTTAATATAATAGATTAGTTTTAATGTCTGAAAAATACTAATCCAGGGCTTGGGCTAAAATATCTTTCAAATAGTACAAAGACATATTGAACATCTTTCATTTTCTTGTATGAATTTTCAGGTCACAACCTAGAGAGAAGATTTGCTCAATACTGAATTCCTCTTTCTCTTATCACAGCAGGGACATTATAAGACAGCTCAAAATTAGAGGGAGAAGAGAATTTATATTCTCCTTTCATTAATTTATTTCCACTGAAGAGATAACCAAACATCAACATAGTTACACTAAATATAAAAAATATACTGTATATATAATTTATTCAAAGGCCAGTGAGGAAGAGATGTCCAGTTTATTTAAAAGGTGATTAATTACATCTGACTGATTACCCTCTATGCCATGGACAAATACAGAACAGAAAAGAAGAATACTATCCAGAGGTGATGATCCATCACATGCGCTCCATAACCCTGCTCACTAATGTTGAGCCAAACACTGTATTTAATGCATCATTAGATTCAATCTTACCTTCTCTTATTTTTCCAATGAGAATTGTTTCTGTTTACAAAATTTCCATTTTTTTCTCCATTTCGGGGGGGGGAATCCCTATGATAGCCAGTTCTAATATTATACTTTATATTGTATTTAAGCAATGTTTCTGTACGGTTTAAGGAGTTTTATTCCAGAAATAAAACAAGCATAGGCACTTTTGAGTGAGGCAAGAGATGGGAAGAGGCAGTCAGCCTCTGATTTATTCAGATTATTATTCTGATATCTAACATAATATTAAGATTATACTTTATTTTCATTTATGGTTTGTATCATATTATTAGAAAACGGTCTTTTTTTCCTCTGACATGACAGTTAGTTATCAACACTGAAATTCAAAAAGATGTGGCTCAAACTCCGATCAGTCTGACTCCTTTCATGTCCACCTTCCCACAGGCAGTGGGCTATTTTTCCAAGATTTCTGGACATGAGGCAGCATAGTCATGCTACTTCTCCAGCTTGGCACTGATCCCAGGCAAATGGCCCTAGAAGCTGTACAGTAACAGGTGATGCACACGGGCTAAAAGTGGAGGAGTTGGCAGACGCAGGCAGACTCTTACTGTGCCAACTGTAAGAGCTGACATGTTTGTTCAGGACTCCCCATCCCTTCAGTTCTCATTGTCAGGGCACCTATTCCTCTGTGCATAACTGTGCAACGTTCTCATTAAGTTCAGACAGTACAACCCTAAAATGATTTGCTATTCTGCTTACAGACATAAAGAATCAATTTTCTAAATCTCTTGGGGAAAATCACAGGGTTTTTTTTTTCAGATCCATCTACTTCATCTTGAAAATACATCAGGAATTAGGAAAACACTTAGGAAGGCCAGACTTTGCATTAATTTGCTGTGCTCTAATTGGAGCTCAGTATCAACAATTAGCAGCAGAAGAGTGTTTGAACAGGAACTCAGGACTAAGGTCAGCAAATTACTTTGCTCCACCAAATGTTTCTGTCCTAACTGCACCAGCTGCAAGATTACGGCAACACCTAGAATCTTCTCTTTCAGACACAACTTCAGAAAAACAAGTTGTTTTTTCCTTTTCAAAATGCCTTTTCTAGAACTGAAAAGTTACACAGTGCGCCATTTTCCTCGTATCAATTTTAAGTATTTCTGCCACCTTACACAAGTATGTACATGAGTATCTTGCACCTATTAGTTCTATTTCAGTGCACAGATAAAAGGAAAATGGAATCAGCTCATACAGCACAGAAGTGATTAAATGGTCTAAAGGTTAAAAGTGACCAATGTTCCTGCAGTACTAATTTCTATACGGTGTGCATATTTTTGATAAAAATAGAGATTGATTCTTCAGAAGCTTCACAGCACATGAAGAAAATTAAACTGATTTAAATGTTTCTGAAGTTGGACACCTTAAAGATAATCCGTCCAAAATCATTTTCAGTTTGGTCAACTATAGGAATATGTCTTAGCTTGGGGCTCATCACCGGGGTTATCTAGTCGAATTAAAAAAAAATCAATATACTGCTAAGATTCTAACCTGCTTTGTCTAATCCTGGCTGTGAACTGTTGCTTTCTACATAAAACTAACTATTCAGTCACCTAGTAGTGGCACAACTTTATTTTGTGACCACAAATGGCTATTTGTAACATCATAAAAAGGAACTTCTGCAGGAACTTCAGGACAGTAATGTTTGGGTGGAAGGGGACAATGTTGAATATTCACTCTCTGTATTTAAGACTGCATCCTAAACCATATAAATAACACTGTTAGTATATTTGTGTGTATTATAACCAGAACACTGGAATCTTGGGAGTGACCTGTAGCTTCTTTTTAACCTACTACAGAGTTGAACCATGAAAATTTCTGAGAAAAAAATTTTAGATTTAGAAACAAATATATATATTTAGATCATAATTTCTGCATTAAAAACAATGGAGATACTTCATTTAATGCTGTTTTTCATCAAATGTACTATGTTTCTGTTGAGCAAGATGTAATTTAATCATTTCAGTTATATCTATTTAGCATTTCATTACAAAAAAATAGCCATGTTATATGAATCATTTACATCACTAAAGTGGTAGTGAGAGCAATATAATTCAATTATAAAACCTGGAAACAGTTTAAACACCATTGGAAAGTAAACAGTTACAGTCCCTTATGCCCATGTCTGGGAAGCGTCCAAATGGAAGTTAAAGGTCCCATGGCATTTTTTCAAAAAGAGCAGGAGCTATCCTAATATGCTGGCCAACATATATTTTCTCAATTAAAAACAGATTTCCATGTCCAAAGCTATGTGCCAGCAATTGCTGAGAGCCTATGCCTGTCACGTTTCCAAAACTCTCTGCACCATTAAGTATCTAGTCACCTTGCTGAATAATGCTTTTCCAGATGCCACAAGTGGAAAAGGTGAATGCATGTTCATAAATATATGAAGCACAGACACATTATCCTATACTGTTATGGAAATACAAGTTATCATCTGAACCCACATTTAGATTTTTTTTCGTACCAGAAGTGTTAAATATGACTTTGGTGGCCATAAGAAACACTTTGATACCACCAGATTGTAAAGTGAACAGAAATCCTATGGAACACACATGCATACATACAAAATAAAGGTATCAGAAATAATCTCATATCTGCCATTCCCTAACTTTCACACATTTAATGAGTTAAAAATTTAAAAAAATAAAAAAAGGCTTTTTTAATAACTTCTTTTTTTTTAGTTACTTTTACAAAATTATCTAGGTTATGTGCTGTTTAATGAGAAGGTGGGGAGATTTCCTTTATGCACTTTAAAGCCTGCGTACCCCTTATTACCCACCACTCAAGAACTCAAATCTTCAGCTGTCAATACTGAAGCACAAACTCCTATCCCAAGAACAACAAGATCAACTACATAATCTATAGGCAGAACACTGTTATCCTGAGTTAAAAGAAAAGAGAAAGTCAGGCAATGAGTTTCTAAAGAAAAAGGTATAAACCCAGAGGAGAATCAGGCTTTCCAACTCCCTCACTCAACAGATTTCCTAGTGCAATGTCTCAGGCTCCTGCTATTTGCAGTTGAGTCCCCATCTTCATTATCCAAGTTTTGTTCTTATTTTGCCATATTATCAAACTCTTAAGTGATACTATTAAGAAAAGGAAATTGGAAAAAGGCAAAAGCACTTCTTTGGGTAAAGATATTACTCTGTTGACTTCCACAGTGCAGCTGAACAATACATCTCAAAGTCAGGCAGGCTTGAAAGAAAAACAGAAATATTTTCAGGGAACTTAACTACACAGGCTGACTTCCTAACAACTGATAGGACAGAGTGTAGCTTTTTTCTTTTTTTTAATATCAATTTTTCAAGTACCATTTTACAAAACTCAGAATCCTATTTAGTCACAGTTTCAGAATTCTAGGGTAAATGTATTGCTGAAGGATTTATGGCATATTGAGAGAAACTGAATGCAACGTAAGCAGAGAGATGAAAACACCTCTTTCCCTAAGAGGATTTGCAGAATTACTTGATGGGAAGTTGAACAAGCTGCCTTATTCCTGCATTGTGCAATTACCTTTCTATAACCAGAACTTACTGCCAGTTGCCAGAGTTATGCGACCCACTGGAAATGATGTTAATTAGTTAGCGTAGTATAGTATGTCCCTCCCTGATGCTACTCCCATGGACACGAAATTGACAATTGGAGCCAGCAGAGTAACAGACTACACTTGAGGACAAGTTTACTTCCCTCTTAGAAAGAGCAGTGAGCACTGGATCTTTGTAAGACAGTAGACAGAGGTGATTCAGGTCTGTATATAATATTTGATACTTAACCTGGCTGTAGTGCACAACATACTGAGCTGTGAGGGTAATGGGGGAGGATGAAGCACAGACAAGCTGGTAAATGGACAAAACTAAATGCATTTAAAAAGAGGCTTTTACTTTCTCAGATAGGTACTAACTAACTTGCGTTTACCACTGTTACCAACTTGCTCTTCCCCACACCAGCCTCCCGTCCTGAACTGCTCGGTAATACCACCATCTGCTGCCCCCACTTGAACTTCTGATAAAAAAAGATGTCAGACATTTTGTTTACTACAATCAACTAATTTAAAAATCCTAAGAGAGAGAGAAAGGGAGGGAGAAATTGCATTACCACAAAATACTTCTGCCCACAAGTTCTGCAACTCGGAAAACTTCTAAATTTAGCCTCGCAGTTCAGGCAGTTGAACTGCTATTTTTAATCCAATTTTGGAAACTACAGGACATTACTAGAAAAATTCTTCTAAAAACGCATACTTATCTGAATTTAAGTGCACCCTACTCCAACATAAGACTACACGAATACTGTGTTTTCAGTAACTTATACTATTAGCATCTGTATTTTTCCAATGCAAAATATGAAAATAAGCCAAATTTTAAAAGCAATTAAGAGGATATAAATGTTGTGCGCTGCAAGAGCACAGTTCTCAAAAGACCAGAGTCCTGGCAACTATCATAATCCTTTTGAAACTGTTCATATTAAGATTAAAGATCACTTTGTTCCTCTATTCCCACAACTAGTTGGTATGGTAAAAAGATCAGTCCCCTAGTTTTATATGTAACATCTTTAACATTTGCTCTCCTTTCTGTGCATGTGATTAAATGTAACATTTTGAAATCCCAAAGTTCTGAGAAAAACATAAATCCTTGTCCACAGCTGCTGTTTGACTCTGGAAACACATGCATTTTCTTTTCAAGCATCTACTATCAAAAAATCCCAAAGGACTTGAACTGGAGAACACCTGCATCTCTTCATTTAGTTCCAATAACAGAGTCTAAACTTCAAAATTACAAAAATAGATGCTATGTTCAGCTGCAGTTACATTCTGCCCCTAATTCCCGTGAACAAAAATGCTAAGAGCATGAAATCATTCAGGCAAGCTCTGTCATCGAGAGGATAAGATTTTTTGCACCAGAAGCCCAGTGGGAACTTGATAGAAAACTGGCAACAATTACAGATAAAGTACATAGTGAAATCCTCAGGGAGAGAAAAGGAAATGTAATAAGATAGATGGGTATAATTTTTACACATTTATGCCCAAACCACAAATGTGAATTGTCTTTAATTATTCCAATATATTAAGCGTTTTTACTCATTCATTGTGTCAAATCTTTCCAAAATACTTCAAATTAGTTTATGAATTCTCTTTTACAAGTTTTTTTTTTATTTACTAGCATAAGCACTCACTTAAATTAGAACTGAGAACTTAAAAATATCATTGTTCCAGCTTTAAAACCCAGACTTTGCAGTATCCCCAGTCTAAGCAGTCAAAATTAAATAAAAAAAATATGTCAATGACAGGCTTTTTAAACTGCAAGAAAGGGGGAGTTGGGGCATATATAAGTGTGTATGCATAAAACCAAACATACGTAAAATCTCTCACCTCTTTTCAAATAAGTTCTAACAGATAAAAATCAGCTGGTTTATGATAGGAAAGAAAATAATGTTCCTGCTGGTACAACATTTATGTCACTTTTTTCATGTTTGAAGATAAGATTTCTTCAGTCTTAAAAATATTTTCACTTCACAAATTATTTTTTCCTTTGGGGGGGAAGAGAATGGAGTGATCTTATCTAAACTTACAAAATATTGACAGTGGAGGAAAAAAAAAAATCCAAAAATCTTTAAAAGTTTAAGAAAAATATCACTTAAATGAGAAATACCAACTTTCACAAGGTTGAATATTTGCTCTTCAGCCTTCATGCAACTTTCACAAACTGGAGAAGCCTTCTCACTCTTACTTTGCTCCACTGGTTGTATCAATTTACCACACATGAGCAGGATATTAATACAGGTACTTTTGTTTATTCCCTTATTTCACTGCTGCATTACTGACTATTTAAGCTGATCTCAAAGAAAACTTTATTAATTGTATTTTTTATTTTAGTTCCTCTTGATTTATATGTAATAAAGCTCTCCATACACCGGCTGTGCACGCACTCCCAATTATTCAATATGGCAAACCAAATAGAGCTTAATCAGCTCACCTCATCTATTCAACAGCTGCTCATAATTAAATACTAACACCAGCATTCATTTTGAAATCTCCCTATTTCTCTCAAAGGCCAGGTGAAACAAACAAGGTCTGCAGCTTGCTCTGAGGGTTAATAAAGCCAGGGTTATTTCAGAGAAGCAGTAAGAAGACCTTCCCAAGCCCTGGGGTAATGGAACAATCTCCTGTCTTGTATTTATTTTATATGCGGCAGTTTAGATAAAGACTGGGGAGCATATCCACTGATTTTTACAACTATGCGCAGAGATACATGGGGCAGTTTTTCATACAACAAAAGTATCCAAAATTAAAAGCACCAGGATGCAGACTTGTATTTAAGGACTAAACAAAATCACATTTATATTCTTTGGCCCTAAATACTTCCTCCGCCATAGGTGGATCAGTTTTCCGCTGTGCTAATGACACTTTGTGCACCAAACAGTAAAACATTCTTGCTAAGTGATCATCAGTATATGCACTTGTTACACGTAATACTTACTTTGCCTGTATATGCTATACATCACACGCTTTAATGCTGCCCTTTCTGGAATTACATTTTAGAGGGGGTTTTTTGCTGGTTATACTCCATGCAGTATGGTACTACTAGAACTGTATTTCTTTTTCCCTTCGCCTCAGCAGCAACAAGTGAAATAGCAAGAAATAAAATACGAGTGTAAAATGCTTTATCACTCAAATTGTAAATACACCCCCAATCTTTGCAGGGCCACCTACAGACAAGCAGTAAAAGGAAGCTGCACAACCATCCTGGTCACCCTGGATCATATGATTCAAGTGGTACAAGACAGTTGACAGTTGCTGACTCGACAGGGAGAGGAGGAGGAAAGGTCCCCTACCTGTTCTCCAGGTAAATACGCCCTAATTTATTCAAGAACCTCATGCCATTTGCACAACCTCCTCCTTGGCATTTGATATCCAAACAACTGCTTTGATTTTAGACCAAGTTGTTTTCCATTCAACTTCACAGATGCATAATGAATTAATTAGTAACTCTTCCTTCATTAATTTTTATATAAGCAAAAAATTTTTAAAAGTCACTTCCATAGGCATTGTATTGTATTCCAAGATTCTTCCAGAGTACCCAGAAATTCCCCTGCAATTGCTTCTCTTGGTTTTACACACAAAAAGATATTGTATCGTTCTGTTCTTAACAGAGGTGGCTAACTTGCAGCTCTTTAGCTTTGTACAGCTCCAATGCACCCCCCTGCCCCGCTGCACGGTGTGACCAGCAGCTCCACTGACACTGAGTTTGCAAAGTTTTCTGAACCCTTGTATTCGGGGAGAAGTAAACTGAGTTTATCCAAGTGCTGGGTGACAACTTATCCAATCCCAGCCAAGCTGGAACTGCTGTCCCCCTTAGCTCTTTTGAGAAATCATGTGTGTATTTTGAGAGCATCAGCTATACAGCTATTTGTATATGTACTTTGTAGAGTTAGCAGACTTGGCCAACCCTGGCCTCATCTCCAGCAATCTGAACAATTCTAGATGATTTTTTTCATCTCTCCTGGATAGCTTTTTTCATTCTTTCTACAAGCAGGTTGCACTACTCTCTTCACTCTTCACTGTAGTCCAAATTCCTATTCCAGAACATCATATCTAACATTATCAGGATAAATTGCTCAAATAGCACAACTTCAGTACTGCACAATCATGTCCAGTAGTACAGCTTTAAACAACCCTTTTATTCCCCTGAGGCATAAGTTGAATTTGCTGTCAAATTATCCAGTATAGCTTTCTTAATTCCCAGAAGTGACTGCAATGGACAGTAAAAGCATATTTATGCTCTCAAATCACTTCATGTTTTCTCTCCATGTGGTTTTCACAGACGTAATGAAAAGGATAGCCATATCTCCTGTATTAAACTGCCTCAGTTCCTTCAGCAAGTATTTGAAAGCAAAGGCTTTAATTAACTCCCTCATTCTTTGTATAGAACCTGAGATAATTTAAACATTAATGTTTCCTAGTTTTATTTAAAAAAAAAAAAATCAACAATAAAGCCAAATTATTTGCAATACACTACTCTTCATGTTTACTGGGACCAAAGCTTTAACACATCAGTCAGCTTTTCCCTCTCATTTGTCATCAGTCACAGGTGCCACCTTACAGATCTAGAGAAGCAGAGCTAGAGTCTGAGCATGCAGGTTAGCGACTACCACTGAGTACACAGAATCAGTACAATTTTCCTGAGGCACTGGGGGGGCAGGTGAAGTGTCCAGTAAATTTTCAGTTCTAAAATCTTAGCATTTTAAATGTATCTCCATTCATCTACAAAACAGGTACCACAGACACTTGTCTATTACAAACCGATCTTCTGCCTCTCGAAGTCCCTGCATGAGAGTCTGGCTGGCACTTCATTTGTCGGTGCCTTAATTCTCGTAGGCATCTCCTGTCACAACCTATCAAGTACTCTCTACTATCTAACTGGACTATCCATAATACTAATGAGCTGAAATGTATGTGACCACTGTGACCTGTAACAAAAGCAGTAATTCTATAGTATAGGTAAGTATGCACAGCTCCTTTAAAATGCAATTAAGATTCCAAGACAAAAAAAAAATCAGATAATTAAACTGAAAAGATCCTCAAAAAAGGCAGAAAATGCAATAATCAATAATAGTAATAAATATTATTATGAACATTTAAGAGATACTTAAGTGAGACAACAGATGCAACAGATTTTCACTTTTTTTAAAAAACAGATCTGAATAATTCAGACTGTTGAATTATTAATTGCTTTTTGGCAATGTTTTAGGGGCAGGAACTTAAGATAATTGTTATAAAAACACTGCCGTAAACATTTCCAACATGATGATCTCCAAGAAACATACAAGTACAGTTACTGAAAAAATAACCTAAAAACTGCTGGAGTGCACAGTGCTTACAAATATTTACTTTGCCTAAGAATCAAATGTTGCTTACATATGCACATAAAAATTACAAAGATGGTAATAAATTCACTGTTACTTTTCAGATTAATGACATTCAACAACCATTACACATGAAAAAATTAGAGAAAAAAGCACACACTTTTCAGTTTACTTTTGTGTTTCATAATATTGGGGTCAGCTAATTCTTTTGCTTTCCTTAAAATAGATGCTTTTTGGGTTTGGGGTTTTTTTTCCCCTATTTGATTCCACTCAGCATGGCAACAGGATAAACTTTTAAAAACATGAAACCATGATTTTTACTGAGAGCAAAACCTAGATCCATGTGTATTTCACATACTATATTATAGTTATTTTAAACTAGGTACATTTCAAAATTGTCAGTGTTGCTTAAAACAGACCAATGTTTTGTTTAAAGCCCACAGAAACCATAACAATGTCAGGTAAGAGTATTTATGCCCATAAAGTCAACAACACCCTTAAATTTATCCAAGCAACTCTCTGAAAATATTAACTTGTTTCTCATTTAGATCCACCACAACACCAAGTTTGATAACGTCAAATGTGTGCTCTGTAGCATTTTAAAAATCACCGTTTTATTATTAACTAATTTTATGATAAACAAATTCTTAATTTAATTATAAATTATGCTGCAAATTTATAAGAACCATTTTGAATTCAGTACATCAACTTCTGTATAAGAAGCTCAACCCAACAGATGAAGGAAAGAAAGAATAAAACTAATATTTTCAACATGGATCCTGCCCCAAAAAAAGTTTACAAAAGATTCTGTATAAATAATTTAAAAGGCAATCAAAGTCAATGAAGCATTTCTTACTGAAGAAGACATACATCAAAATGCTGGGTTTAGTTTTTGTGTCTCACAGTGAGCTAAAGTAAAGTTATAATGTGTGCAGTATGTGAAAAAGATACTTTGGCATTTGGCACATTTTAGATCAAGCCCTTCTTTTGAAAATTACATTGGATAGGAAAAATGTAATGTGATACCAGCTTAACAAGAGTTTTGCACTTACCAGAATTATGGCAGTAGTCCATATACTGTGGAATTTGGATTGTAAAGGCTACCAAATCTGGAGCTAAGAGAGATTCTGGCTTTCTACTCTCATTGAGCCATTTACTGCTGTGTAAGTCTCTGGTGTCAGAAGGGCCTTGAATTAAAGGAATCAGCTTCTCTTTTCCACCATCACCTAAGAGAAAGATTAGACTCCTTACAGCTCTTACTGCAACAAGGTAAATTTTCAACTAACTGTTGAAATGAATGTTCATAAACATTCACTAGTCCAAAGAGAACAGCTATTAACATTGTAAGTACAGAATTAAAAGAGGAAATAGAAAGAGCAATCTCATATAAACTATTAAACAACTTCCTTAATGTTATCTTGTAAATGTCTACATCCAGGAGGATTTCAAATAAAGTAATCAATTCTCTTTAAAATAGTAATTTCCATCCCAACTTTATAAAATAGTATCTTTAAAAATCACCATGAACTCAATTTAGAGTTCAATACACTACATTTTTAGTGTTCTTGACATTAGCTGCCTTTACATATGAAGAGATCATAGACATTGATTGGAAAAGTTCCTGCATGCTCTTCAAGAAAAATTGTATTAAAGAAACTTAAAAACTATGTATCACAGAGCCCTCAAAAACTTCACAAGCAAAATACATACTTGTAGCATCAATGGAAAATGAGACATTAAACAATAAACAGAATACATCAAAATTATGCTACAAATAAAGCAAAATGCAAATATGTTGTGTAATATGAAAATGCAGAGTTATTCCAGTTTCTTCAGTGCTTTTAGATTAATATTTGTCTCAGCAGAAAGAAAACAAATCTTTATTTTCTTATTCAGTGTAAAAATTGACTATACTGGGGCCAGACTGGATCATCCTGGCACACTTAACAATAATAATAAAAACCCCCAAAACAGAATACAAAAAAACCTCTCTGATTCATAGGAACAATGAGTAAATTCTTGTTTCAGTAACTCTCCTTGTAAAAAGCAAGGCCAATTCTCCTATACAGGCTATAAAGTTTTACATGGTCCAGCTGCACATACCTGGGGCTTTGGCACAAATTTTTATTGATCCCACGGTCCCAGAGGCACATTTGACCAATGATGTGCCGCAGTACTTCAATTCAACATTCTGGATTGAGCCCTCAAGAGTTGGCAGGGGATTCTTAGATTTCACACCTAATAAAAGAAAACTGCAAATGTACTAGCCTGTTGAATTTAAATATTTTTATATTCCTTCACCAAGGCATTTAAATTTAATTATACTTTAATTATCTACCTTAGATGTTCTTATAGCATTTTTGTTGTGATTCACAGTTTTTAAATGGAAGTGAGAGAATGCTGTATATGCGTATTTTAATACAGTTATGCATAAAATATATATAGATACTGTGAGGAAAACACACAAGGCCACTTAGAAATTGGAATAATAAATAAGTATATATACACATACATGCACTTTTGTTTTCACTTTATAAGTGCCACCTCAACTATTCTCTTTCATGTTTTTATTATGACCCTTTCATTTCAGGATCTTAAAATTACTGAGAGTTTTCAGCTTTCATTTAGACAACAACATTTTACTCAGTAGCAATGTAAAGCATTAAATCCATGCAGCTGAACGGCATAAAAGGCCAACGGCACACTTGCTATTTTTCAACAGAAACTGGAGTTCAAACCTTGCCTTAGGTTACAAGTGGAAATAAGTTTTGGTGGTCTTTCCTCAGTCCCCATTTGTGCACACCAGAAAACTACCGCACCAGTTAGAAGAAATCGGTGCTATTGGCAGTCACTTCTGAAGAGCTGCCTAGAACCGTGGCAGCAGCAGCAGGGGATCCTACAAGTCAGGACTGAGATATGTTGGCAGAGCTCGAGGGCAACCCCCAAAACAGCCCCAGAGCATGGGTGGAGGAAGCCAGCCCTCCTATTCCGTACAGCGCTGCCTATCAGAAAAAAATACATAAATTTACTTGCAAATTAGAAATAAATAGTTTCAACACCTGTAAGAAGTATGAAAGGAAAAACTAACAGAAGTTACCATTTTTTATGTTTTTTTTCCCCTCATGCAAAAGTGACTTGGAATTTGTCAGTTAAAATTGGCAAGCAGCTTGTTAATTATGCAAACATTAGTATAATTATGGAACCATTTCCTCACATATGTAACATAGAATTTGTTCCAAAATCCATAATTATGCAAGGAAAGTATTATGGAGTATCAGGTAAAAAAAATTAAAAGCATTTTGATATGTATTTCAAGATAGTTACACACATTAAAGAAACTTAACATACTCCTACAGAATGAACTCATTAGTTTTTTGCACAATCTCTCAAGAACTTAACCCAAAGAACAACCTTTAATATATATTAACTAGTAAGGAAAAATTCCTAAAAAATTATAGGAAGCAGAAGATTTAGGATTAAACCTGGTACTTGTGATTAGTTCACTGTGCTTATTCCAGTTCCTAACTATTGAAGTGTATTTGGTAGTGCATATAAAACCATTTGGTAAGCAGACTTCTTGACATATATTTAAGTTTTGTTCTGGTAAGACATTAAGATAATTTTTGAATAAAAAGTACTTTCCAAGGTAGGAAGAGAGAAGCAGCATACGAAGGGACACATGGCATTTAGTAAACTAGACTGCCATGTGAAAGTAGGTTCCACATTCTACGTATACTTTCTTATCAAAATTCAACCAGTCTTCTGTGTTCGAGGTATGCCCAGCCTTTTCCTAATTTGTGATTCAGGAAGGCTTCAGGCTCAAACAATGCTCACTGCAACCCATTTGTGTGCCTGCCACTACAACACCCCATCAGTTCTCAGTCTGAAAGATCAGCTACCAGTGGCTCTCAGTCTGAAAGATCAGCTACCAGTTTTAGGTCTCGTGAATACACCCTCATTCCCAGTCTTGCCCGCGATAAGCCTCTTAAAGCTGAAAATCCCTTTTGATCTAAGGTGTGGTATCATACACAACGCATGAATTCGTTCATAGGGTATCTGTAGGCATTTCCTAGTCTTGGCTCTGCCTCGTCATACTTCCTATAAACTTGTGCAAATAGAGGCCGGGGGAGGAGAAAAAAGTCTGGTTTTCCCTGTCTTCTGCCTATTCCAAAACAAAGATTATAAAATACTGTTAGTATTGTTAGCCAAGATTACAGTCAAAGCAAAACAAATTTGAGTTCATAATTTGACCCCCATCTTTCAAGTCTTCTCAAAGCTGGTAGCTTCTTGCTGCCTCCATCTTTCAGCAACTCTTTTATGCCTCAAAATACAAGGTGTGATGTCCGATACATTTCTCTCACTTCACTATGGAAGATTAAGTACTTTTAAAACTAAGTATTTTCCATCATGGAGTCCACTTTTAGATGCATTACCCTCGATAACCTCTCTGCATTAAGACTAAAATTTTGCATGTTAGTGACATGCATAGCTTAAATTTTGTTTTAGTATCATATTTGAAAACAAAGAACCAAGTTTCACGTGATCGTGCTCCCTATTTGCTTCTGTTCACTCTTATTCCCTCACCAAATAACTTCTGGACTCGTTGAATTTCAGCAAGATATGGCAGCATTATTAAAGACATTTATTTCCTACAATCTTCATGGAAATGTGGGTATATTTGTCCTGTTACCTGACCAGTCAGCATACGTATGACAGTCAGCAAAAGCATAGCTCAAACTAGCCAATGCACTATTTTTCACCCAGCCAGCAGTTAGGGATCATGATGGGAAGCTAGGAAAGCTGAATGGCTTGGCCTTGAAGAAACCCACAAACCCTCAATACATGATCATGTAATTAAAAATTATATTTTAATGCATACAAAGAAGTAACTGATAGCAGTAATAAGCTATTTCTTTCTGGAACACCTGTTTAAGAGTGTTCATCCTATACCTTTCTCAGTTGTTTTCAACTATTTGAAAAGAAAATAGAAAAGTATTAGGAAAACATAGCATAATCATGCCCCTCCTTTTCTACATTGCTTTGACATCAAATGGCAACATCATCCTGCTCTCAGTTTTAACACCCAATAACCACAGCACACCACCGTAATCAAGGAGGAGTTGCAAGAAAAATTAATTCTGCTCAGGTTTCACAGCTCTGGACTGAGGGATACTCAGAAAACCCATTTATTAAATATTAACATCCTGTACAGAACCTACAATAAGGAATAAGGAACTTAGGATTTCTAACTAGACTTTCATCACGAAGACAAAAATCACCTGAACCTAAGGTGATTCCCCTTACCCAGTTACAAGTCTCTTCTTCAAAGCGCAGAAAGTTTAGAGACTTTTGGTGAATCATTTACAAATGAATAGGTTTAATAAAGGGAAACGGCACATTTTCTTCAGTGTCTGAAAATTTTTGGAAATTATGAACCATCCCTCATAAACTTGTCAAATTGGCAAGCTGCTCTACAGAGAAGAAAGAAGCCTTGTTTCCTATGTATGCTTCTGACTATCTGTAGTTTCCATCCCTGTAACTTTAGTTCTTCCCAAATATTCTCCCTTATTATCTCTTTCATCATGAGAATATCACTATAAAAATCGAAGTCTTAATAGTTGTACACATAGCTAAAATATTCCTTAAATACCTATTTCAGCAAACAAATGTTTAAGCAAGTGAAGACTGGGGCTTCCTTCCCTCCCCTCAATGTTTATAAACTTTTCAGAAGTAGTGTCTTCTGAAGGGATTGATTGAGCAGGAAGATGTTAAAACTCCTAGATAAGAAATGCTCCAGTCCTCCAAATAATAACTCAAACTTAGTATGGAGATAAATACTCCACAAGATTTTAATTAAGACATTGAGCATGAATTCAAAGAGGAACCAGGGAAACCAAATCTATCATTGCCAACAGAAACATTATCCAAATTCAACGTCCTGCAAATAAAGCATGAGAAAGGCTTATTTCCAAGGTACAAGACAACGAAGTAGAATTTGTGCTGTACTCGCTCTTCTGGAATCACACGTTCAAAAGCAGCACTATGATTTACTTGACTTTGTTGCTCAGTGTAGTCAAAATTGGAGAACAGAGTAACCATGTTTGTTTTTCAGTACACCTCATATTTTCTTTAGTTAAGTTATTATTTTCATCAGGAACTTGGTAATCAAAGACTTCATGGAGTTAGAGAGATACATATACCTGTCTCCACCAAATATAACCTATGGCTGCTTCCAGATAAAAATGACAATTTTCTAGTTGTGTGATTTTCATACTGGAAACATCTTGCCCATTGTAGAACTAATTGCAGTAAAAATCAAGTGTTTCTTTCCCAGTACGTAACCATGTTTATACTTGGTGATGAAACATAATCTGTTTTAGTTGAATCAGACTATCAGACACAGAATATAACACATCACCAAAGACCTAAAAAGCTGTTCTTTCCATACTGCAGAACCCAAAAATAGGCAGAAAGGTTTTCTAACTTAAAACCTACTACACCTTGACAATTTACACCTTGTGCACACTCACTCACTTTCATTTTAACTCCAAGCCTAACAAGCCATTCTGTTCTAGAAACACACACAGAAGTATCACACTGTTGAGGAAGGTTCTCCCACACTTTAAAGCAGACATTCACATCCTTCCCCCAACTTTTCTGGTCATAGCTTTGGTCCTCTCCATGTACATAACCCAACTACACAGCTTGCCCCAAGTCCCTGCATTCAGTGACATTCTATGTGCAAGCAGGAGGGAATCAAATACCTAAAGGCAGGTCACAATTGTGTCTTTATAGATCAGACCAGGATTTCTGCTAACAAGCCTATTAATGCTGAGCAATCATTTAATTTAAGACCTGTTAAAAAAAGTTACCTAATTAGTGATTTTTACCAATGGCCTATACATCTTCTACCAATCCGTTCGTAATAAGGTGAATTTGCAATGATTAATGGAAAACCAAGAGACAAAATCTAAACTGATCAATAGAAAAGACAGGAAACCAGCAAAAGAGGTATGTTACTGATTCTGAGGACAAGAGTCAGGACTGTGTGCCGCCAAATCCCTGAAATACAATAAATAATTCTTTAGAAAGATCATAAAAGAGAGAACTGCAAAATATGAAATAGGAAATGAATAAGGCATGACTAAAACTTTTAGAAGCAGCTCCACATGAATTCTCCCCATATTTAGGTTATGGCCTCAGAAGGAAAAATTTCAATATTTAAAGCATTAAATACCAATAAACTATGGTTTGGCAACATGATATAGTAAAAGACTGTCACATACATGTCAAAATGATTTTAAACTCAGTAAAAAGATCAATCCACGAATAAAAGCAAGGAGCTTATTAACCAAATGAAATAACATTTAGGCCTAAGTCTTACTGGAATCAAGAAAAAAAATGTCCAATTATTTTCACAGAAACATATATTTAAGTTTTACATGACTAACACAGAAAAGCTAGTAAACAAATCGAAGCATAAGAGGAACCTCATTTCCTTCATGAGATACTCATTTGTGTTCAGACCCTGTTTAAGCTGTGCCCCCAGTGAGAACTTCTGAAAGTCTGTACTGAACTTGGTTAGAGAGATGGCACTTCTGAGGAACTTGAAGCTAAAACCAAACTTAATTCCTTCCTCCTTGCAGTATGCACATAATAAAAGCCACAAAGACCAGCTCTAGCTGGCATCAGTCCTACTTCTCACGTTCAAAGTATTGGGGGAGCATGAGCTTTCATGTTCTTCGTTGCAGTAAAACAGCAGCAGCATAGAAACGTCAACATTTCTTTCAATCACTGTGCTTCCTCGCACACAACACCTTAAGAGAAAACACCAGGGTTTTGTGTTTGGGGTTTTCTCTTCTTTTTTTTTTTTTTTTTTTTTTTTAAATTGGAAACACAGAGAAAAAGAGAGAGATTTTCTAAAATGTAGAAGCCAGGTTATAAATACTTTCTCAGTTTTTTCTGTAGTAAAACTGAATCTTTTTGATTAAGTTCCCCAAACATCTTTACTGTGTTCACAATTCCACATTTTTAATCTGTCATCATAGTCTGCAGTCCACATTTTGCAGCCCTAACATAGACACTCACAGCCTACTATTTTCTTTCTTCTTCAAAACAGTAATTCAGGCAGCTTATTTTAAGGAGGTGTCAAGGGAGAGGTCTATTTTTTTCTAACTCCACTTTACTTGGCATTACTATTGCTATTCTGATTATCATAATTATTTATTTTCTTGTAACTGTGTCAACCAGTTTTCAGTCTACATACCACTCTTCTGAGAAATTATTGTTTCGTCCCCACCCACTTGCATGACCTAACAAGGCAATAACAATAGGATTATGGTAGACTTGTCTTGTCTCTAATGTATGGTGAGTTGAACAGACTTCCTTGAGTTTCTTGTGCCACAGTTCCACACCTAAAAGAAAGCTGTCCTAAAAAATAGCTCTTCTTTCATTTTCTCTTCAACCATGGTACTCAAAGGAAAAGTAAATGCATGGAAGGGTGAAAGCAGTTATTGACAGACTGAAATACTCTCTAAAGAAGGTCAAGCTGCTTTCTTCTTGGGCAACAACGACAAAATATTTATTAATGTAAGTATTTACCATTCTCTTCATCAGAACATAAGCTGCAAAAACCACATGTATGCACACACATAACACAAAAATGAATCTCCTCACGTACTTTCAGTATTTTCACAGACAGATGTCAGGGCCAAGCACACAGCCAGTCGTACACTGGTCTTCACCTTGGAGATCAATATTAAAATCTCTGTAACTAACCACTTTAATCCTTAAACTGCCTGTAAACTAATTAAGGCTTCTCCATTTCCTTAACACTAACACAGACGTAGGACCATCATTTAGTAATGGAGATTTACATTTTGCAAAGAATTTCCCAGCTTGCTAAAGAACAACAGCATTTCACAGGGAGAGTCACTTAAACCTGGCAAATCGTTCCTGTTTCGAGACTCCACACAATGGCCTTCATACAGGTCCCCGTCTGCCTTAATCCAGAAACTTCTTGATTTTTCTAAAATCCTGCTTCAAATGGAGAGTTAAATAAGAAACCTGTGATTCAAAGACTGAAAACCAATACTGAAGAAATCACAGAACATTTGGAATAATATGTTTAAGGCACTCTAGGTCAGAAGCACCTCTGAATAATTCTTTATTGATAATCTGTTCTAAATTATTATCCAGTCAGGTGAAATAATGCTTTAATTTTGAATGCTCATAAAAGAACTAAACAGCTACCGCTGAAAAAAAACTTTTCTGAAAATACAACAGAGCTGGGAAAAGTTTCAGAACTCCCTTTACCCATTGTACTAAGGCCGACCAGCAAACATTCACGGACTTACTACCGCAACCTATCAAAAGGACAAGGACCATCCTGAAACATTCCCAGCGTAGGGTACAGATACACAATCCATGCATAGTCTGACCGCTGTTCCTTTTTATCTAAATAGCCAACATTTAGAGAAGGAATACCACCTTCCATCTTTAAATATATACAGTATTGCAAATAGCCCTAAAACCTTGCTGTGAAAAGCGTAGTTTTGGGCAACTTATTATTATTAATCTTATTATTGCTAACATTCAGGCTATTCAGGCATTGCCAATTATAAGCATACCTAATTGAAGCTATTCTTTTCGATTTGGCAACATGACACTGGTCAGAACACAGGATTAAAGTGGCTTTAGTGGCATTGTTCCTGCTGTTTTAAACAGAGGTTCAAAAAGAAGAAAAGGATTGACTTTCCTTTCTGCACAATTCAACAGCTGCATTTCAGATACCGATGTATCATTTGAGACAAATGGTAGAAGCCCAAGTTAATGCATTAAAATAACTTTTGTCTTCCAAGAAAACACAGAAAAACTATCAGAATCTGAATTTCTAACTCTCAAAAAGTATGTCCTATCAATCCTCATATCTATACATTGTCAGTAGACAAATGCTAAAAATGACATGGATGCAAATGCTTCCAGGATACAGATAAATAAGAACTTGAGAAACTTTCACCATAAAGTATTTGAAGCAAGATCCTGAAAAAGACAGACAGATGGACAGAGGAAAGAGCTTACAGTTTCCACCCCCAGTAACACACCCTTTGGAAGCATGCACTCGCAATCGGTTGCTTCCATCTTAGTCGCGTAAGCCTTCCATCCCTTTCAAATACAGTAGTTTTGCTGTATCTGAGGATGAGTTCAATAGCTCATGCAAAATGTCAACACGTAAAGTATATTAAAACACTTTTTCTCATAATATATGTTAATATGATCACAAAAAAAACAAACTGCATTTTCTATCCTAAGTTTCTATTAAGTCTAGTTCAAGTTCAATCCAGTACCAGTACAAATGCCTTATCTTCAAATACGCTAAGCATGAGTTGCAATGTATCTTAGGCTCTGGAATAAAGCCTGCATTTTACAGCTCTTCTTTTCGTAAAGAGGTGCGTAGCAACTAGAGAAAAGGAACATATACAGCTTTCTAGGACAGCAAAATGTAGGATGAAAGAACAAAGTCTTAGAGGAGCCAGAGCTCATCTCAGATCTCATCTTCTGTTTCAACTGTGGAGCTCATTTCTATAAGACACATCTATATTTAAATAAGCTATTTGGCAACTATGAAACTAACAAGCCTGGTTTCCTATGACTTTGTATTCCTTTGCCCTTAAAAAGCCTCATTCACCAGAGCAGATGCAAACCTTAAAGTGCTATGTCCTTTACCTACTATGCAAGAGACAAGAAATGCCGGATCTCACCCGGACTTACGCATGGTTGTGAGCTTCCCTGTAACACACATGACACCTGGTCACCTGCTTGCTGTCAAACAGAATGTCTAATGACCAAAATCTCTCACAAGCTCAATTTAAGATAATTGTATACAGGACAGAACAGTTACGGACCAGTAAAATGTCAACAAATTGAGGATTCTAGAGGATGGACACAGTAATTCTTCAAGAAGTAAAGAAACTGTAAAGGTTTATAAAAATTCAAAAGACGGGCAGATGTGTTCAGTAACTATTATCAAAAAATAATAAAGAACTAACAGCTAAGGTGTAATCATTAAGAGTTTGATTTCCTGAGTTGCTGGGGATGGTGGGGGAAGCGAAAGAGAACATTAACGTCTTTCGGTTGGGAGGTGAAGAAAGCCAGCAGCTGCGTGGTTAAAAGATGGACAACAGAGGTTGCTGCTGGGGACGCTGACTGTAAAGGAGTAGGAAATGGCAGGAAGACAGTAATTCAGACAGGGAATTTACCCACCCATCAGGGTGGGTAAATAAAACATGATAGAGATTACATGGAAGAAGATTCAAATACAGTATATCAGTATTACCTTGAACAGTCTCCCCATGATTTCCCTTCTCAGACAGTATATGCTGCTTTAAAGAACACAAAGATCTGAGGCTACCCCTTCACATGTAGTTTTCCACGTGCATAGATGACAAGATTTCATTTTCTTTAAAGATGAGTTTTGTTTCTAACTGAAGTTATCACTCTTACTCAATCACAGTTTTCCATATCACACTGCATTTCTTTATGATATCGCTGTGATCCTCCCAGCTATTTAAATATACATTGTTTAGGTTATAAACTTAAAAACAGAATGCTTTAAGTTTATATTTTCTTTTAAATATTCTATGCAACTACTGAGGACTTAAAGAGAAACAGTACATATAGTGTCTGGAATGGCAGTTTCTTACACCAGGAGGATATTAACCTTTAATCCTTGAAATCATTAAAGAAATGTTTGTAGAAATATTTTTAGCCTCTTTATCTGGTCAAAGTACTGGAAGTTAAGTCGTGTCTGTACAAACCAATCATTTCACCAGCAGTTTTATATTTCTTTAAAGCCTCATATAAAAAGCACCTGCTTAAAGTGAGTAATGGAGTTTTATATTCATTGCACTTAGGAACAGCGTATGTAACCTATTCCGTTTTCCTCCCTTGTGGAATATATTTCAGCTTATATTGCACAGCACATTACCGATGTGTATAAAGACTCTCTGATCAGCAATTTGGACTGCAGACAGCAACCTGCATGAGCACACTTTTTTCCCCTCCTTAAATACAGTGTCCACTTGATTCACCAACACAAATTAAAACCATCCTTTAAAGATGATGATCTCACCTTCACAGTGAATACATGAAGCCCATACATGCTAACACCATAACAATGTCAGGCTACAATCTACAGCATATACCCTGCACAACCAACAAGCCATACACATGCTGTCAGCATTATAAAAAAAGAAGCTAATATATAATCTTCCCTGGCCAAAGAATAGAAAAATCTCCATTAGCGTGATTAATTTCTGAGGTTAAAAATCTTGCTGTCTATTGAGATACAAAAAAGAAGAAAATCCAAATGCAAGGAAAGTCCTGTAACAGAGCATATATTAAGGACGCAATTTAACCTTGGAATTAGCCTTTTGTCAAAAAAAAGGCATGAAAAGGGGTACTTCCATACTACAGCTTATTAAAGCACATGCTTGTGACATACTTTATAGTTGAGAAATTTAAGGAATTCTTCAACTCAACCTCAGCGTGACGTTTCCCTGCAGAATTATTTAGTACTGTATTTTGATAAAAGTATAAACTTGCAATAGCCTAACAATAGTGTTCTTCAATTGCAACAACATTCATACTGGACTCAAGTATGTAAAACAGGCATGACCACGTAACAAAAAGAACATACTTTTTTAAAGTAAGCTGCTGTTTTTAATTTAAAAAACAACAGTTAATGTTGATGCGTCAATTTAAATAATTTTTGTAAACACTTTTGCATGATTAACCAGAATCATACAGTTGTATTCATGAATTCACTGTAATATGTATTACTATATCACACACAAAAAGTGCATTGATTTCAATGTATTTCAAACAGTGTCCTTAGCAGACTGATTTATCCTTTATGCACAGAATTGTATCTTCACCAAACCAGGTGCTACCTTAAAGTAGACAGTTACTCTTTGCATCTTCTTCCATCCACATATCTCTATGTTGATAAGTTTTAAATAACACGGAAAATAAATTTGCCGGAACAACTTAAACTAAGCATAGAATTACCTGTCAATATTATTGCACATAAGTACTTACTCACTGAACTAAACAGGAAGAAGGGATATATTACATTAGCTTGATTAGTACCTCATGGAACGCTGCAGAAGAAGTTTTGAGGTCAAGGCAAGTTTACAGAGCCCACGAGAAGTGGAAGGAATAGATATTCTATAGTCACACATTTGAAGAAGTAGTGTCTGTGATTGGGGAAGTACACATTTTCTCTCTTACTGTAATTAGGTTAGCACTACAGTAAGCTTGTTTGTTACAAATTTTAACTCTGATACACTTAGTACAGTAAATCTTGATAAATCTACCCAATATTAAAATATCTGAGGAAGTAGAGGACTTCAAAGTTAAAATGAAATCCTGATAAATCTTCACAGTATTTTAGAATGATATCCAAAGGAGAATTTGAAAAGAAAAAAAAGTCAACTTTTTAATACAGAGGAACATTACTATGAACTTACTCTTTTTGCAATGTTGTTTCTTTTCCAATTAGACGTCCTTACCATAATTTCAAATATGTACTGAATGTCCTTATAGGTATTATAGCTTGGCTTAGGTTATAAAAAGGAGGCCTGTATGAATGCCAGTTGTATGCTTTTCAACAGAAGGATGTAAACTTATTTAGTGATCTGTTTTTCTCTTTCATCTTATCTCTAGTTTCTGTGTAGATTTATAATGCTCATTGTTTCCAATTTTAACAAATCACCTAATGGCAGAAAGGAAAATATGTTAACCTTGGAATTATTTGCAGTTGTAGAAATCCCTTTTGTCTGGCTCATGCGAGGCCTGCAATCTGTTTTAAACACAGATTGTCTGTCTTTTGTCTGACAGCCACCAAGCTGCACAAATTACTTTCTGCCTGTTCACCTGTTTGCAGCTGTGTCTGTAAGCTAAGGATTCTGTAGTTTGACTTGAGCAACCACTCCAGGATTGATGACATGTGCTGCTGATAAACTGAGCAATTTGAAGAAATTACTGGCTAAACTTATTGAAAGACATCTGTGCATGAGCTGAGAACTAGAAGCCTTCAATTGTGTGTTTGCAACCTGCAGTGGCGGCAATCTGTTTGAAGTGATATCCTTCTGTAAGAGAGCTGGCCCTGACACAAAATAACTAAACCATCTTTGCAACATATTTCCTCACACACCAATAGAATTCTGCTCTTTTGCTCTTAAATATACTTCCTAAATAGAGGATATAACAACAATTAAGACTTCCTATACTCATCTAGCAGAAGTAACTTCTTTTGAAGTGTTTCCATTTTTCACTCAGATTTGGCATTCTGTATTGTTTCCCAGCCTTCTCTGCTATATAGACGAGTTCTCAGCAGTTAATGGTAGTACAAGCATCTCTCACAGGCACATTTAATCTTTTAGGTTAGCCAAGAAGACACGCCTTTGCAGTATTATGGGGGTACAGCTCAACTCTTCCTTCCACTTGCAGTATGTCATTACCTCTTCAGCTAACATTAATGCCTGAAATTTCTGCACTAAAGTTTAGTAATCAAGAAATTGTATTTCCAAACCTTGTGTATCTGGATAATGTTTAAGCTTCTGGGGGATATTTGCAGGCGTTAATTTCAAGCTCAGGAAGCCCAAGACTGCTATCTCAGGGTGAGCGTGTGCATGCACATCTGCGTATGTATGAAATCCTTTTGTTTTAAAAAAGCTCCACCAGATTGGTGAGCTGCGTGTGATGGCTAGTCATTTCTAAGCTGTACATTACATTTAGCAAAATAAATTCCTAAGTCCTTTGGGACACATTCTGTAGTGATATACTTCAACGTTGCTCCCATTTTCTTTGTTCTTACACATTTAGCATAAATGTGTTTCAAGTATACATTATGACAGAGTGAGCCAAAGCAGAATTCTACACATCTTCAAAGGTTTTAGTAGCCCAGAATAAACAACAAATTAAAAACAGCACTAAAATTGCTTGATACACTAACGAGGAAAAAAAAAAAATGTAATTGAAGAGAAAGTGTGTTAAGCCTAAAAATGTAACTAAGTGCTTAAGGAACTTCCAAAGCAGGCCGTCAGAAGCACAGAAACTGTCCACTTTCACATCTGCACATTAACCCCCTTCCCCCCAAGCCCTCCTTTTAGGCATTTAAGAAGGATTAAGTACACAGTACACCATCAAAACAAACCATTCATTTCACCTTGTTGTCTTTGCAACTGGTTCATACTAAAAGTCAAGGTACTGACTAAAATGATCAAACAATCAAGACTTATATCTGTGCTATTTGTTAGTTTTAGCAAATCAAATTAGTGCTTCCATTTTAATTTCTTAAGTATTTGAAGGCAAATATTACCTTTTAAAGTATCTCCACAAACAAGGTCTACTAACAATGATAACTTTCAAAATACATATTATATTTGATGAAAAATTATCACTGTGCTTAAACACATTTGAAAATAGGAAAGCAAAGCTTTCAGGTTAAGTAGCTATATAAATTGGGCTTTCACATTTCAGAACCCATAAACTGGATTCAACGCAGAGCTGAAGTGACCTCCTGGAAAAAAGGATATATAGTATAGCATATATGCATACAATAAATCACATCCTGATTATGTGCAGCTAATAACTATACATCACTAATAATAAAACCCTTAAGATACTGTGCTATAGCAGATATCTAACTAAGTAAATACAGCACATTTTTATCTTTACCCTCTATGCATATTGTGAGTTTGAGCATTTTTAATGTCAGCTTTTATTTTAAAAGAGCTAAGTCGTGAGAACATTCTTATGCACCACTTCATAACTCTGACACCAAGTATGTATAAAAAGATTAGCCTTTATTTGGTATAAAATCAGTTGGCAGTTTTACATCTGTGCAATGCAACATAAATACCCCAGCTGGCATCTCAAGCTCACACACATATGGACTTCAAAACAGAAACTTCCTTATTTGCAGCACTGCCAGGGTAATTTTGTATACTCTGCATACTACAGCTATTTGTCAGGCCTCTGCAGGTGTGCACCGCACATAAACACACAGCTGTAGTCTAGCAAGCCAAGTGTTCCATCAAACACATAAAGGGAGACCTCAGCAGCTGGATTAGTCATCCCTGCAACAGGTCCAGGGAGAACAATATGGGTTAGTATTTTTGGAAAAGCATGGATGGTAAATTTATGATTATGCTGGCCTTACCAAATAACTGCTGGATTGTGTCATTTTTATGCAATGTCTACTTATTAAAGTTTTTGTTAGAATGGCTGGAACAGACTGAATATTTTTTAGTTTTTAATATAAACAATAAGGTAGTTTATGTATAAAATAGTTTATTAAGTGCAAAATGTTAAAAGGTTTTCATGCTAGTGGTTGGTTTTTGACAGATGTTACAATTATTTGCATTGGCTTTAACAGACAAATCACTGGAATCAATTATAGTTAGTATATCATAAAGTTTCTTACTAGTTATATATTATACTTTGTCACATTTACTATAACTACATAGCATTTTTCTATCTCTGTTTTTTGCTCTAACTGCTTAGGTCACAGGTGAATTCCTAAAAATGCTTGATAAAAAGAAGTGCAGAATAAACACTTTACTGTAATTAACTTGCCTGCTTGTTTAAAGTATGAACTTAACATTTTTTAAAAAACAACAAAAACATTACTCTCTCTCAGAACTGTTTGGAAGACACGAGCATCCACAAAATTTCGTGATGGTCATACAAGTGTTAAATATATTTTAATCAACCAGAAAAAGCAGTAAGCCTAATTTTATGCAAGTTTCCTTTAAGAAACTTCGTATGTCAAAAGCAAGAATAAAATGAATCATTAAGAAAACAAATAAAACTTAAAACAATTTGCCACCTATTCATCCAGAATATTCAGTGTATGGTATGTATTTTAGCATTTAAAAATTGCCTCAGAAAAGATGAGAAAATATGAACACTATCAGGACAAATCCTAGATGCATTTCATCCATTAAACTTTGAGTTCAAATAATATGCAGGCACATGTGCTTGTTTCTCTTTGGTATTTGTTTAGAATCACAAAAATTTACCAGCTTTTACCCATACCTCTCTTTTCTGAAGATCACGTATTTACACACTCATGATAGCTCTTTCAGATTTCATGTGCTGGGAGGAAGATGTCAATTCAACACATCAGTAGGGTGGACGTTGACCAGCACTGAGAACGTTACCACATTTTTCCTCACGTACAGCAGTACTTGGCAGCACCTGGGAACACTATGAGCAGGAATCCATTCCCAACTGCCCCTTCTTCATTAAGTTAATTGCATGATTTCAAGAAAGAAGAGAAGGGGCTTCCTAAAGGTCACTTTCTTAAACATGACCTAATGACATTTCAAGACCGTGTATCTGTCATCCACCAGGAATATCACTATTGGTGGCTCAGTAATGTACATAAAGGTTAGGTTAACATTATGGTAATGCAAGATCTAACCATTAGTATTACTGATAGGTAACTAACAATCACATAGTGATTTCCTCATGCGGTATAAAGGTATCTGTTCTTTTAAGCCCAACAGGTCATAGTAAATGCTGAAAAGGCACACGTGGCACCAGAGACAGAGAGATGAACTATACTCAGCCATACTCACTATGAGAGCCACTAAAACATGTCATAACAAAATCGTAAAGAAACACCTCAAAACAAAAAATGGATATTTAGAATATAGGGAAAATGGAAATGGCAAAGTTAATCATTCCTTTTATGCCAACAACTCTTATCTTTCTGAATCAAAACAGAAAACCTATAATTTCAGAGATACATATTTTGCACTCATCTTGGATCTACAGCCTACAAAAGAAAACACGTGTAAAGCTTTAACCATGGAATTACTCTTTTCTGGACGGAGTCCATATCAAAGATACAAGAATAAATCGAATAGGGCAGAACTGACTGATGGTTTGAGGGCAAAGTTCTCAAGATTTAATGGTATATTATACCGCTGATGAACAAACCATATTCAAAAGAAAAAAATAATTGTTTTATTAAAATGATCTACCATCATATAAGAGCTCCTGAGAAATCAGGGGGCCCTACTTCAGAAAAAACCTAAGCCATCTTTCTTGAAAAACAACTAAAGATGATCACAGTATTATAAAGCAAAATAATGTGATGTCCATAAAGTAAACCTGTGCCTTTCTAAACTACTAGTCCTCTTGGCAAAAATCTGAATTTGCAGGAAATATTTAAGAAAGTGTTTCTGTGAATATTAAAAAAAAATTTTAAATAGGAATTAGCAGTCATAAGTGTTAATTGATACTATGCAGTGAACTGTAAGAGAATAGAAATTAGAGAGGGGGAAAGAGCAAGCAAGGAGAAGGGTAAGGGACATCGGTTTTCCCTGGGCGTTACAGTGATACAACGGATTATACACGGATCTATCAGTCAGAAACTTGCGTTCTAATCCTGGTTTTGGCAGGTATTTCCTGCCTGACTTCAAGAAAAACATTCAACTTCTGGGCATTAATTTCTCTCTCGAGACATACAAGGTCTTACAGGGGTATTTATTCATTAGATAGGGGAGGATTCATGTTTTGTAATAATTTTATTAATATTATACAAATTAATCACTACACAATTAGCACAGAACTATTACAGTGTTGCTGTTATATATATACATGTTATATATGATACAGGACAATCTTCTAGATTAACTGAATGCCACAATAATTGCTGTCCCCACTGCTGTCAAGTCACTCAGATTCAGCCTTTCCAGAAGCAAAGCTTCAATATCAACTATTCTATGATTCTATGAAAATGATGGACCCAATCACACGTTCTACTAAGAGTATCATCATATTTTGGTACTACAAATGCATGGTGCTCAAGTGTCCATTACTGGGGGTGGGGGGGTGGAATGTCCTAGTAAGAGACAGAAGACAAGGAAGAAGAGCCCTGAACACTCTCATAGGGTAGTCCTCTCATAATAAGGTCCACAAAAGGGAAAGTCCTACAGAAGCCAGCAGAACATCAGGACCTACTTCCCTGAGCAGACTATATATGGAACTTGGTTTGGCCTTGTTGTAGGTATGGATCCAAATCCGGCCTGAGCTCTCTGAGACAACCCTTTCCAATTAAAAAAAAAAACCCAACAAAAAACCAACCACAAACCAAAAAAAACCACACCACACAAAAACAAACAAAAAAAAACCTAGGCACATCATGATACAAGTTTGCCTTAACCCGTTCCCATATCCTGAGGAACTGCATTCCAGTACGACTGAATCAAGCCATAGACCCTCTTCTCCGTCTACAGAGCTCAGGCAAGTGAAATACTTTCAACAAAAGGTCCTCTCCAGGAAGAAAAATGAACTTATTTGAGCTCACTGGTAGGGAAACACAGGTCTTATTCTAATGATGAAGGATGTATCGATACAGCTAGGTGGCAGGGATAAGTGCATTTTTTTTTGCCTACACAAGTCAAACAGTATTCAGAATTTCTTCACAATCAAGTCATCTACACTTTTGTTTTCTTATAATTTAAAACTCAGATTCAACAATTTGTCCGCCTTAGCTGGCTGGGATTTTAGGCACAGTTATATTATGTGTATCTTAATCAGATCCTGCCTAAGACTGTATCAAACCCTTCTGGAATAAATCAAATCAAGAAATCTAGGAGAATAAAGGCATTGCTGAACTTCTACTTTTTCTGCTGCAGATAGCATGCCTTTTTTTTTTTTACCAAATTAATAAAAGTTAAAGCATATAAGACCCCCACCTGGGAACTACTCAAGAATACTGATGAACAAGAGCACTGCTGTATAAAAGCATTTCATGTCTCCAAAATGTTTATTCATTCATTGAGGCCTAACACTTAAGACATTCCTGCACAATGTTAAGCCAGCAGACCTTGATAATTTAGTGAAGTATATACATCTTGCCTACCACAGGAAAACTACAAGCTATTGCTGAAACAAAAAAAAAAAAAAAAGACTCGCAGTTAAATTAATCCATTGATAGAACATATTAAAGAAAAGAATCCATAAACAATTACTGGAAGGATACAATGGTTTCCTAAATTGAAGTTTTGAGTCTCAGCAGTGACTTTTAAATTTTAGAACACACCATCACTAACATATTTAATGTTCTGTAAGAAACAAGAGAAAATATTGTCCCTGTTCAAAGAGCCTGTATCAGCTGAAAAAGGGACAAAACCAAGGTGGGATATGCACAGATACATTCCATTTATACAAATGGATACAAATGCAAAAGTAGTAAAAAAGATTTTGTAGTACAGAGAAACAGAGGGAAGAACTGCAAAACATTCTGTAATTTTGGTCTTTATTCTAGTTAAATCTTATCCTGGTAAACATTACAATTAAAAAGCCACCCAACATCTTAAAATGCTTGAGAAATGCATATTGACTGTATCTCCACAACATTTTAAAAACCTGATAAAACCTAAATTGATAAAGAACTTCCTATATTGAGAACTTGCCCAAACAACTGAAGCAACTTTATCAAACTGTAACCAATTCCAGACCCCTTTGGGCATCACACAGACCATGCTTACTTCTCTCTCCATTCCTACCTCCACTTTTTTCCCATTTTTCTTAAAATACAAGCTATTTTATAGGGTGACTGTAATATGATACTATGATAATTGCTGATTGCAGTTAGAAACAGACCCTTCTAATCCAGCTGCTCTCCACTTCAACAAATGCCATTTAAAAGCTACTTCATAAAAACATTATTGCTTCATACTTAAAAGACATTAAGTCAAGATTTTGGAAATTCCATTCACTTGATTATATCAGCAAGTGCACTATATGTTAGATTTATCATTAAAGTAAAATCCATGAGAACTGTTTTCCAGACTTTAGTTAATGCTCTTATGACACATTTGGCCAATGAAAAGGGATGAAAAACAGTAGTGCTTTGAAGCAATAGCCAGTAAATGCCGCTGTGGTTTACCAAGAGTGGGATGCACAACATATTAGACCACAGTTAATGAAATTAAACCATTTCTTATGTTTTTTAAATGTGTCCTGTATTACTTGCTTGGAAACTACACAACTGCTTCATCTTTGAGATTTTACTTTTTTCTGCAATAAATTGTATCTCTTACATCTACTGGTAATTAAATCAGTAAGCGACTACCACTGTTTTGTATTTTATAATACTATTTAAGGCAAAATAACTCAATAAATAAACTACATGTTCTTTTTTGTTTCCACATAAAAATAAAATTCTAACTTTATGTTCCTTATTCAAAGATCCGGGGAAAAGATTACTGTGAGGGAAACAGGATAAAGCATTTGCATACTACCTACTTGTATAAGATGTGCATTGATAAGCAGTTTCCTTCCATAATATGCCCATGAAATGTGGATTTAATGTAATAGTTTCTTTACACAGTTTGACAGAAAAAGTTCTCCTGGCAGATATTTTGGTGCAGTAGATTTTTAAAGCTTTAACTCCAGTCTTCATGTACAATTTCTTCAACAAAGCAATGAAGTAGCTTATTTACTAAAATAAAATGCTATTTGCCCTCTGCTCTTCTGAAGTCTTGAAGAACCAAACAGACAATAAATCGTCAAAACCCATTTACTTCTCTAGCAGTTTTAAGTATTTACATACTGATTATAAATCTATGGTTAAAGCCTAGCTAAATTAAATCCTTAAAGAGGACTACATGCCTCCATTATATAACAATACATTGTATATTCTCCTATTTACATCAATAAATCCATGAAAACATAGTATTTTTTCTCAGAATTTAAGACAGAGAGCTCACAGGTGAAAATGAATTTCTTTCTAGCGGCCCAACCAGCTGTTGTCTCAAGCTAAGAACTCAATTCTCCTAAGTCCTTCAAGCTTTCCAGATGAAGTTCTTCACACACTGTATTGTAACAAGTTAATTTATGACTAAGCAATGTTAACTAATAAACTTTTCCAATTACCATAATTAGTTAACAGTAAACTGAGGGACGGTCAATGGTTCAGGTCATTTTTACATAGCGTCACTGTAAGAAGCCACTACTATTCTTCCCTGGGGACTATCAAGCCGCAATTTTGCTAGTTATAGTCATCAGCAGAGTGAAAAGATTTATATATGAAAGATTAGTCATGAAATAGCATCAAAAACAATCTGTAAGAGAAAAGGCAAATGGCAACAGCCCTTCTACTACCCCAAATCAGAAGAGTTACAGTTTGAGTTACTGTTTGTAACAGAGTTAGTTTGCTACTTAGAAACATTTTACTAAATATTTGGAAAAACACTGATATAAAAATCAGAAATCTTTGATGGGGGGTGGGGGGGTGGGGGACGCGGGAATGAAGATATGGGACCGTCCAATTTACAGAACATATTTTCAGACAAATCACTTTTTCCAGATAAAAGCATTAAAAAATTGACAGTGGAGCTCTCAATGCAATTTCCAATATTGAGGCTATAATTTCTGTATATATTAAAACAGAAGTCTCCTAAAGAGAAATAAAATGAGATAATTATTGTGCTTAACAAAAAACTGTCCTTATTAGGAGAAGTGTTGAATAACATGGTCTTTAACACAAGTTACACTGCACACCAAAGTGGCAGTGAAGCTCAGATCACATACCCTCATTTCCATAATCATTTTCACATGTCTAGAATGCATTAAATACAGTACCATCTTAAAAATGAAAAGCAGACATTCCTTTGGAAATTAATTCAATATTTAGCATGTCACACTCAGAAAAGATCTCCTCCTTTTATAACACAGAAAAATTGGAACATAATAAATAACTACAAGGATGTTTATTATTTCATTTGCCTTAATTTTGTCCTATAGGCACAAGCATACACTACAGTTGTGGAAAGATGGCATTCATGTCTAGAACACTGTATTCTAACAATGTAAGCCATAAGTCTTTCTCTGAAAATAAACATACACAGAACCTAAAAAAAAAAAAATCAACCTAAAAAAAATCAACATGGAACCTTCTTTACCATGCATTTCCACATACCTCACATTAACTACTCCTGCTGACAGGCTTTGATCTCAATAGTCTCCAGTCACTTCCCAGAAAGAAACAAACACACACATCACAGAACATTTCTTCTTACCAGATTCTTTCCCCACAAACAAAAATCTAAGCCTACACTTAATGTATATACATATCTTGAATCCACATATGCTAGCATTGCAGAAGTTAGAGCTAAGGGGTCCATGCAAGAATGCTAATTAGGAATTGCTGTGAATATTACTTCTCTTTATGCTGACTTTTGAAGAGGATCAAATTCTTCCCTACAGTCTGTATCTGGGTTATCCATACTCAAGTTAATTCTCATGTTAACTTAGCTCTGAGAGCAATTGCTTATGGAACAAAACTAAAATTACTGTGTCTGTAACAGCGGTATTGTTGCTCATTTGTAATTACTATTTCCAAAGGCAAGCCTGTGGTTCTTCTCACCATGGCAAACTGAGCTCAACTATTAAACCCTTCACTGTGAAGAACGTGATTATCTCTTCTGGATAAACAGGGTAACTTGTCAGAAGTCAGCGAAGAATTAGTAATAGGCACATAGAGCTAAGTAACATTCTCCCTGAAGATCACACTACAAGATATGTTAAATTAAGCTTTATCTTGCATCCTCTCTACAACTCCCTGAAAGGAGGTTGTAGTGAGGTGGGTGTCAGTCTCTTCTCCCAAGTAACTAGCGATAGGACGAGAGGAAATGGCCTCAAGTTGCGCCAGGGGAGGTTTAGATTGGATGTGAGGAAAAATGTCTTTACTGAAAGAGTGGTTAAACATTGGAACAGGCTGCCCAGGGAAGTGGTGGAGTCCCCATCCCTGGAGGTATTTAAAAGACGAGTAGATGAGGCACTTCGGGACATGGTTTAGTGGGAGGTGGGGTTGGGTTGACGGTTGGACTCGATGATCTTAGAGGTCTTTTCCAACCTTAATGATTCTATGATTCTTTCAGGACTTTTCATTATGCTACTACAACAAATTCAGAAGTTTCACATATGGGAACGGAAATTAATTTTGCAGTGCTAAGAAGCCCCTACTCAAATGGATAATAAACCACGATAACGAAACTTTTCAAATTACATCCATGCTTTGAAGAACATGTATATAAGTGGGGAAGCAAGGGAAATTTCCTCTTTAAGTTCAATTATATGATAGAATAAATAAAATATTCTAACATCAAGCTTCTCCATTTACATCATATTGCATTAGCTACTTCTTGTAGTGGTTACACAACATATGACAGTGTAGTTCCCAAGACTTCAGACAATGTCAATAAATACAAGAAAGACATTTTTTCAACACACCGACCAGAATGCATAATTAATAATCAGACATATGTTTTAAATTAATTCCCAGAGGAAACAGTTAACTAATAACCTTTACACAGAGTACACAGAAGCAATGTGTACAACAGCTATATGAAATGGCAACTGATGTTAAACACACTAACTTTCAATAGGCTTTATCCTGTCATGCGAAACTATACGTTTGCCAATACATTCACAGGTGGAAAGATCTGGGTTATTATCTTGCCAACCCAAAGTATTTCATTGCAACAGGAGACAATACAGTATTTCATTGCAACAGGAGACAAAGACAGACCATACAAAAGGCATAAACTATTTACAACAGGAAATCAAGGAAAGATATGATGATGATAACGTGATTTGTGAAAGTCAATTTACCCTACAACAGTGACCCAAATAAAAAAAAAAAGTAAAGATTTCTAACACTGGTGGCAAAGCTAAAATAGACATACCACCCTAATACTTAAGATTCAAATGCCTTTTAAAGAAGAAAATATGCTCATGCTGGTATGGACACACATAAATGCGATGTGTAAAATAAAAGAAAACAAGACAGAGATCTCATTTCTTGTATAAGGAAAGCATATTTTTTTATTTCCTCTGCTAAGTATGTCATCACTTTAGGGTAAGGCCAAAAATATCCAGATGTTTTAATAAGAAAGATTAATAACCTTGCAGATGATCAAATTTTGTTTTTCCAGAAGACAGTTGTTAATGTTAAAAATGGAGGCTGCTGGCAGTTTTAGAAACCTACTCATTTAGAATTACTCCAAAAACTTCCTTACAGATAATGCATTTGTTATATTTTTTTAAAAAAGGGAACAGAGCAGTTTTACAATTCATTAAGCTGCTTTTCAGCCACACATAAGCTGACAGTTCTCAGTTACATTCCCTAAAGATTTGCAAAGTCTAAAATATTTCTGCTGCAGTTGTATAAACTGAGTAATTTGAACACCAAAAAAAGTAATAAGTATCTTAGAAGAATGCCACCTAAAGAAATCTCATCCGTGTTGCTGATCAGTTACTTTGCCAGTATAAAAAATACCACACCTATACAAACACGTGACATACTCAAGGCAAATATAAAGAAACAAAGATGAAAACAAAGGAAAAACACTCATTCTTGCTCCAGTTGCACCCAGCGATCACAAAACAGGTAGACCATTTACGTATTCAAGCAACTGAAAGAAAGGCCAACCTTCCTTAGGAAATAAAAATCCCAAAGGAAATGCAAGTGGAAATGAAACCAAGGGGAAAAGCTATTTGGCTCTACACCCTAAGAGTTGCCTACAACAGCGTATTAAAGAGAGGTCCCTGGAGTCTGGCTGAGCTTCAACAGCAGCAGCATTACGCCATAAGTATTGGGTCATCAGTGGCATAGTTGGCTGATTATGAGATGAGGTAATGTATTTACTTATTTTAGTAAGAAACTGCCCAAAATACAGCCATACAGCCTGATGTACAGAGAATTTTTGTTCTGAAATCAGTCATTTAATTAGAAGGAAATGTAAGTGACTGAGAGACTTCAAGGAGATGGCATCTTACCTATTTGCACAGAACACAGAGCAAACCAAACTAACCCCACCACCATCCCCAAAAAACCCAAATCACAAATAGAATAAATTCATATTTGTTCCAATAATATCACACAAAAAGGACTTTTCTTGTTAACCAAGAATTATCTACAGGCCAGGTAACAAAAAACATTGTAACTGGGTTTATATTGTGGATAATACTAATGCTTAGAATAGTTTTGGATACAAATAGTAGTTTTCTTTGTACAGCATACCCATGCAGCTATGGAGGCTTGCTTCACAACTCTCTACAATTGCAGGATCCCTTTGCAAAAACAATCTTCATATGCATCTTCCTATAATCAAAAATTTCTATTCTCGACTCCTACTTTAAATTTCTCCTTTTACACCTCCAAACTAGATAAGACAACAAACTTTCAATGCTGACTTTTTTTTTTCCCCTCTTTAAGGTCAGAAAAAGATAGTTGAATTTTTTATGGCAGTGTATCTGCAGAAATCCCACCATACAAGACTGGCTAAGTAGTGACAACTTCTGAAATGACCACCAAATAGTAGTAGTATATAAAAGAAACAAAAAAAAAACCCTTTGCTTTACAGAAAGTTACTCGCCACTTCAAAATTGAGGGACTAAATCCTACCTACATGCTGACTACAGATATCTGCTTTGTAAGTTTTCAATGTAGGGATGTTACTAAAAGAAATTTCAGCTGTTTTACCTCTGGGGAGTAACGCACAAAGTATTTCTGGCACAATGCTACAAGTATGTTACAGTGTAGCAGAACGTAGAATTTCATCAACTTTGACATCCTTTTGATTGAGGCAGTATGGACTTCAGCATTAATAGACAAGGCACAAATAATCCTATGCAATTTACATCACTGCAGTGTAAACAATAAGAAGTGGGTATTCATAATCATTTTAAACACACAAAGAATGTAAACAATCTTAACCCGCAAGATTGTGCATCTTTCAGAAAGTAAAAGAAGCTGATTTATTAAGATAAGAGCTTGAGATTGCTGCAGTGTGATACCAAGACCAGCTTATAAATTCATTCAGCTCTGAGGTACTCTTCCTTGGGGCAATGCCATCATTCACTCTGCTTTAAGTTGCCTCTAGTGTTCGTGTGGGCACATTATAAGCCAGATAAATGGCTAAATTGACTGAAAAATAACCCTCAGAAGGAGCAACTGCTCACATACCTGCCTGATCTGAAGGTGTGGGAAAGCTGCTGTCAGGAGTGGAAGGGAGGACCACCCCTTTACACAGTGGTATGGTCCTACATCAGCTAAAAATTATAGGAAATCACATCCTTTGTAAGACAGTACAGATGAGGTTTTAAAACCTTCTTATCCTTACGAAAATACCTGCAATCAAAACACTTAAATAGTGTATACAAGAATAAACAGGTGCCAAAAGTTTCAAAAAGATTATCTATGTCTTTGTAAGAGCTAGATCCAAGTTTTGTGTGTTTATTCCTTGAACCCTTAAGGCCTTCCATTAGGGGTTTGATTAGACTGAAAAAATAGTTTAAAAAAAAATCTGGCTCAAACACACTGTAATCATGGGGCTGAGGGGGGACAAAGCGAAACTCTGAATCCATTATAAATGAGATATGATAATTACAAAGAAAGAACACAAACCACTGCTTTGTTTCTGGGTAACGTACTTAATATCCTTCCTTGCAAAGGTAAATATTACTTATTTTGAGCTACTGCCTAGAGACCTCAGGCATCAGGGCCCTGTTGTGCTAGATTAGTGATTCTGAAGAGCAGCTATGAATACCACCACTACGTTAATTTAATACATTTAAGTGTTAAAACCCACTGTGCATTTGCCATCATAGTAAAAAAAAAAAGATTAGATCCATAATATAAGATACTATACACATATTACTAAAGGATGGTTCGAATTTCAAGCACGTAGAGCCTAACTAAGGATCTGGAATCAGGGAAATGAGGAGACAGATGTGTGGGCAGGACTGACAAACTTAGGATTTGCAGTTTCCACCTTGCATCCCTGCAAATAAATTAACTAGAAAAATATTACCAATTAGTGTTCAGAAATTTTTGATTTAACTTTTGTCCCCATAAAACGACAAAAATTAATAATGTGTATTTCTTCCACAGGGTCCCTGTAAGTAATTACAGACCACAGAAGCTCAGATGCTTTGGATTCTCAATGGTAGCAACAAAAGAGAAGAACGGACTGTCAAACGTTAAATGTAGAGGAAGAGAAGATGGAAGTTTAAGGCAACTTAAGACAAGCCCCTACAGAGCGAAGGAAAGCAAAAGACAAGACAGCAAAGATAAAGAAACTGTATAGAAAGTCCCTCTACACAATCAGTAAGAAAGAATAAAAAGACAGAACTAATAGGCTCAGTAATAGAGCTTTGATTAAAACGGTATAAACAACATTTGAATATGTCCTTCATTTTCTCAGAACAAGTCCAAACATCTAAAGCAGTGCTGGTAATGTAAATCAATACATATATATAGCATGTGTGCAAGAAAGAGAGCGAGAGATCATTTCTTCCCATAACATGATCCAGCAGGACTATCTTCAGTATCAAGTAACGAAGACAGCCACCTGTCCCAATGGTGAGTTACACAAGACAACAAAAAGTAAAATACTTATCACCTGCTGAAAATAATAGTTTCCTATTAAAAGCCACGACATTGTCAAAAGTCATTACTAACTTTCTTAGAATTTCATGAGGCATTAAGAAGGAAATATCCATTAAGAAAAAAATGAGGGAGAGAAGTTCCTTGTACTGAATAATTTGAGTTTGCATAAAAAGTGATTATTATACAACATATATTTGCTGTATATCATTTTAGACTAACATCTGCATTTTCAGTTCAGTTAAGACAAAAATGTTTCCTTCACATAAACAGTTTGCATTCAAAATATCGTTGAAGAACATAAGAGTTAAACCAAAGGTCCACCTAGACCAACATTCCACCAACAGCACCAGAACAGGGAAAGTCTGAATGACATTTCCTAGATGATCCTCCAACTATTAAGAACGTATGACTCCTGAACCGGAAGGGTTGTCTTTGTTTCAATAGCCTTTCTATAATTTTGTTTTCTTCTCCGTATTTATCCAGAGGTTGTTTTGTTTGTTTAATGTAAACCAACAGCAACCACATTGTCTTGTAACAGGGTGTTTTACAGTGTGACTACTTCTCATGTGGAAATGACTCCTTTTGCCTGGCATCCTTTGGAACCTGGTATCTACTGGGTTTGTCTGATGACACCTAACTCATACTGGAGGAAGCAGTTACTCCTTAAGTCATAACATGTTTTGAAGCTTCTATGCTTCTCTTGGTAGGCTGGTCTAAATGTAACCATTCTGCCTATTGGAAATGTGTCCTTTATTTTTAACATACCAATTTCCATGGGTTTAACTGAAGGGTTTTATCAAAGAAAAGAAAAAAAGAGATGAAGGAATCCTTTGCTACCCAATTTACTATTCATTTGGAAGTACACAGGTGGCACAATCAGGTCATTTTTCAACTCTCAGAGGACAAAGATGCATTCTTTACTTGGTTCAATTGAAGTTCTCTTTCTCCAATTCTCATATGAGCTTTACAGATCTCCTCTGGGCCCTCTTCTAGTTTTCAATTTTCTTTTTAAGCTACAAAAACCTGAACATAGGCATTCTGTTCTGCCTTATAAACATCACATATAAAATGCATGTTTACATATTCATATTTTTACTTATCATTCTGTTATCACACACTACCTCCTATTGACATAGCATGACACAGAAAGTCCCTGTTGAGTTGTGGGCTGCTATGATTCCTGCAAATTTTCAGCATCTGTGCTTTCGAAGAGGGAGATCCTCTTTGTATAAATTTGGCCTACATTTCTTGTTCAAATGTACATAATCCTGGATTTTATTTCAGTGGATCCCAATAACCATGTAATTCAAATCATACTGTGCAACTGCCCTATTACTATAATTTGACATTATTCCTAAATCATGTATTTTGCAATGCATAATGGTAAGGTTTTTTCCAACAGTTCTGTGAAAAGAAATATTTCACCTTTGAAATGATGAAAAGTTCTGGAATAATAAAATAGAAAAGTATATTTAGTGTGTTTTTAAATAAAATATTCATAACATTATACAAATGTCACTAAACCAAACAGATGCATAGGCAGTCTTGATTCAGGTAAGTGACATATTAGCATGAACAATCATAAAAAATGCGTAAGGAGTAAGAAGCCTATTTAATGAAAAAACATAGAAATGTTTCCATATGTTTTATGAAGTATTCTTTACCCTTTAAATGAGCACATTCAGATTTAGTCACTGGCTTTGTTTCAGAGAAACCCCATCTGTACACTACATCGCTTACAGGCACATCTCAGTCATGCAATAGCTATGTCACAGCTCATATATCAAATAAAAATCACATTCAAGGCCACACAACCTTATATACCCAAAGTCTTCCATTCTATTTAAAGTAATCCTAAGAGACCTCTTATTGCACCTCACTGCTGATGTCACATGACTTTTGTTGGGAAACAGAGTCCTACAACTGAAATATCAAACAGTTCTTAACACAGATGAGAATGATCTAAAGGACAACTCTATTGTACTTATATATTCTGGACGTTTTTGTTGGTTTTTTTTTTTAACAAAGAAACAGGTGTGGAACTAAAAGTATAAAAATAGTAGCACTGCACAACATTATGTTGTACTGTGAAAAGCAGGATAAAACACAGGCAACTCACAGTAAGCTTAAGGAATTCATCTGACACATTTAGATTCCAAGGCTAATAAAGTTGGTTGCCCACATCAAGGACAGAAAGTGAAGAAGTTGTTATTTTACCTTCCCAACATCAAAGGTTTCAGTGCCAGAACAATCTCATTTCAAACCCAACAGCAAGGATAACTGGTAAGTCAAAAGGCTTCTATCCACATTACATGGCAGTCCATAAACCCATTAACTTCTGTAGCAAGGAAATAGTATGAACAGCCATGTTCGAAATCTTTGCAATCATAAAAACCCAAGCCATCTCCTCCACAGAACACCTTGAGCAAGCAGAATGCTGCTGAAACATTTCTCTATTTACTCCCCCACCCCCACCCCCCATTATCAGGAAGTTTCCTTTCCCAAAGAGAAATTGTGCAAAACAGAAAAAATATCTGAGGTAGTCAGCTAAATACAAATGCCCCACAATAAAAACCAGCTATCTTCAATTAAAAAGAGAGATTCATTCTTGCCAATGCCTAGAATTACAATATATTTCTGAATTACTGGCAATACATATAAAGATGATTATTCAGTAGTTGTTGCTTGATAACTTCCTAAGAAGGTAAAGAATGTTTCCAGTAGCATATGAAATAGCTGAGTCACTATAAAACAGAATATGTTTGTTGCTTTTGGGTTTTTTTGATTTTAAAGATTACACTGATGAATGACATGGCAATGATCAGGAAATTCTATTACACTTACTTAACTTCAGTCAGTTTCATGGGGTTTATCCTAACCGCATTTAATAACTTGTATTTAAAACAATTAGTAAAGCAAAAGAAAGACGAGCCAACTTCTATAATATGTCACAGTCAGCAAGCTTTGTAAACTATTCTTATGATTTGGTATTGTAAGCCTGGATTCTCGTAATACTGATGAAACATTTCATTTTTCAAACACCACTCACTACAGATAAACCTATTAGGTTAATAGGTTGAACAGAATTAGGTTAACAGAATGAACAGAAGCCTCATATAAAGAAAACATATACACAAGATACAAATTAAATACAAACCAACAGCAAAATATACAACTTCAGCTAGCACCAAAAGCTAACAAGGGTCAAATGCATTAAATAGACACAGCCTGATCAAGAGGATAGTTCAGAAATCAGCTGGCTCCAGTTAGAGATCTGGGGGAAATAACATTTCAAACAGAAAATAATTTGTGAAGCATCAAGTAACACAGAATGAAAAGGAAAAGAAGGAAGCCTTGTGATCATCCAGCCTCAATTCTTTTAAAATACGGGCCACGGGATTCCTCTCCTGTATTTAAACAGCAGCATGAATCTATCAAAAAAACCCCTGCAGTCTCAGTAAGTTGTTGCAGTCATTAACTATTGTCAACATAAAAAAGCATCTTTTAACTGGAATTTGTTTTGGCTACTGGAACTTGTTACACCTCAGTTTGCTAGACAGAAGAGTTTCATTTTGAATACATGATGCAGTTGCCTCAAATACCAGTACATTTGCCTCTTACAAAGCAACTCTTCCAGGCTTGCAAGTAATTTCTGTTACGAGTTTCATCTCCCACTCCAAAGTTCACATAAGCCTTAAGAAGATCAGTGGCTTTTCGAATGCCAAAGTAACGACTTGAACGGCATTCGGAAGTCAAGCTGTTCTTCGAGGCTTCTGGTAGGACAAGACAACATACAGTGTTAATCTGATGTAGGACAACCATGGAGCCGTTTCTCAGCATTATGCTCTTTTTGTTTGTATGCTTAAAATCAGTGAAGCAAAGACAAAAAATGGCAAAGAATGAAAAGATATTCCCCACTTGAATATAAAGACTTAGCCAAAAGGGTATGTATTTAATATAGGTAAAAGAAAAAGTGAATTACAGAAATTATAATTATTTTAACTCTTTTGTTTAAATAGTAATTCAGTGGCTTACAAAAAGAAGAAAGGATCCTGACACGATGGCCAGCAAGTTTCTGAGCTCCACCTGGTAAGCTGTGTCTGAACAGGGAAGCACCCATAACAGTACTTTGGCTCTGAACTGTGATTTTAAGTGCAACTGCACTAAGAAGTCATTTTCTAATTGACTAAAACAAAAAAAGCTCTGTACTACCTCAGTGAAGTAGAACATGACTCCTAAGTATAGAAGACAATTGAAGTGGGTTTTACAGAAATGAAGGGCATATCTTTTCCCTTTAGATTATGAGATGCTAGAAAGACCTCTACTGACTACAACTTATTAAACAACGTATTATTAATGAAAAAAGTTTCAAAACAGCAATAAAGCAAATTCAGAGATGATTAAAAAAAAATTTACACTATAGTTCATGGCCCTATTTTACCTATTGTACCTGCTATTATTTTTCACTACCATTTTGGGCAGCAATTGCAAGTCATACTGCAGGATAGAAAAAGACAGAAAAAGAGGGAAGTGAGCCTTAGAGAAGAGTTGCTTAAAAGACTATTCCTCAAATTTCAGAAAGATTAATGAATGAATTGCAACTCTGACGTTTTTGATACATCTTAAACTACCACATGAAGAAATTTGACACAGTCACCATTTCATCATCATTTCAAAGAGCACCTACCCCTGCTTGAGAAGAGCCAGTATTCATTCCCACATGTAAGTCACCAGCCACCTCAAATTCATCTCTTACCCTTGCTTCTACCACCGTAATCAAATTCAAGATTCTTAGCTCCAAGAAGAACAGCATTCTACCAACAGCTGTAGTCCTGCTCACTGTTGCAGAGAACATTCACGTATTAGGGCTCTAAGTCTCCGTATTTCATACTACTGGACCACAACATCAGTCTGGGCTGGGGCCAGCTCTCTCCTGGCTGGGACCCCCGGGCAGTCTGGCAGTGGGGCCCAAGAGGACCCCCCCTTTTACCTGCCCTGGGGCACTGTGACTGCATTGCTATCGCAATGGGTGACAGCAGGGTGACACACAAAGCTCCTCGGGAGCTGCTCTGGAAGAGTGAGTCACACCCCGCTGCAGGTGCTGCGTGTCGGCACTGGATCTCCCTTTGCCACCCCTTCCCCAGGCAGAAGAAACCCAAATCTCCTCTTTGCACCATCAGGTCTTTTCAATATCCTGCCACCTCAAACAATTTCTTTTTTCTGCCATTCTTTGTAAAGTTTTCAAACTGACTTCTGCAGTATTTCTGTGATCTATCAGAAGCTTATACTTTCATAAATTATGTGTGGACTGGAATTCCAAATAGATAATACTCAGGCACATACTGAGGCTGGCAGAGTAAAGCTTCAAGTTTCCCCATTCTTTGCAGTAGAAACTTTTAAAGTACTATAAATGCATAGGAAATAAATATGTTTTAATAGAATTGAACATATTCTGGTAACAACAGAGTAAAACACTGAAAGAACAGACTGCAAAGGAGATTAAGGAATGTGATACATACACATGGAGAAATTGTTATTCTACACACAGAGAAATCTTATTGCATTACAGCAAACAAGAATGTCAAGGGAAAATTAAAGAAAATCTCACAAAAAACTAATTAACATACAGATACTCACGCCATTTTGAAAGCCTAAGAACAAAGCCACCTGGTGCAATAAAACATAGTCTTATGTTCACCCTGGAAGCATTTGCACAGTTAGATGGGTTCCAGAAAAGGTTGGGCAATATTATAGAAACCTAAATGACAATCTTCATAACTCAGACCAGCTTCAGAATGTAACAGGGAGGGAAATACACAAATTTAGTTCTCTAGAAAATAATCAATTTTACTTGTACGTGTGCTTCAAGGTGTTCTGTTATAAAGTCTGCAGCTTCTTTTTCTGCAGCCCAATGTTCTCATCAAGTGCTACCATAGCAAACGCAGCATCTGACTAAATGCCTCATAGACAAATATTAGAAAAAAATATGTTTTTCAGTGAATGCTCTGAATCATATTTCTTTATTTCATCTCACAATCATACATGTGGACTTTTTAGTGCTTACTGCAATGCCCTAATTACTGATCACCAGCTTTTTTCTGTTGATCATTTTCCCCTCCAGTTTTTAAGTTAGAACAGCTCTTTACTGACATCATTAGAAAGAAACTCCTCAAAAGGTTTATATCCAAACTCAGACAAGTCATACAAATGAAGGTAGCAAAGGAATTGGGAGGGCATGAGATGGTGAGACTGAGATCATGACAATAGTTTGGTCCAGTACTACTCCCTTTTTCAGCTAGTTGTTTTCCTGTATTTAGGGAATATTCTGTACATGCAAAGAGGGTTTATCAAGCCTTTGTGCAAATTTACAGAAGGCAAATTTTATGAATTAAAGAAGTAGTTGTTCTTATTGCTGAATATGGTAGAGGTACTATCTTGGTGATAAGCACAAATCTGCTCGCAAGCTGTGTTTCATTGATAACATATGGGATACTGCAACATACGAATGGATAGCAGCCCACTGGGAAAGTAGCCTGGACACGAAGTACACATCAAAGCAAGTTTTATAAAAAGCTCTCTTGAAAGACAGAAGATCAAGTGCTTAGCACTCTGGTGATCACAACCACCTCATCTAAGCCCAGTGGACTGAATACAGTTAACTGATGAAACCAGGAGCTATGAGAGCTATAGCAAGATGCAATCATATGAGCTTTCAACAGAACTGCAAATGCTGTTATGTCAGTCCTTCAAAGCTTTGTTTTAAAGCTTACAGTCAGCCTAAAAAGAGTAGACATAAATATCTATGGACTCCTAATGTCTCTAAAGCGATCTGGTTTGTTGGCACAAACAGTATATTTTTAGATGCAATTTCCTAAGACCATGCCCAGAATAATGCAGTTCACCCTTCTGAACTGTGCGTTATCTTACGTTATAACACAATTTCACAGCATTTGAAAAGCTGTTGAATACACACAGAAACTATGTTCTTTAGAAGCTAAGTGGGACTCTAAAAGAATCTGCAAAAAGATTAAGTATAATAGATATATAACAGGTGTTTTACATTGTATACCCTACAATTCTAAACTTGCCAGTCAGACATTTACTGCCAAAGGTGTACCAAGCACACAGTCGTAACTACTTAAAATAGCAAATATTCACTGTCAAGCACTCATACAAAAATTGCATTTAAATCCTGGAAAGCATGAAAGACAGTACAACTGGTTTAAGAAAATTAAAAAAAAAAAATCATCCCCTCTGTTCCCAATTCCTTGGTTTGTAACAGACCATAACAAAAAACTCCTTTTGCTTTAGTACATTTTGGAGGAAAGAGACTTTGTTCCCTTCTGGCAGGCAGGGCTGCCACTTGTCTCCATTCTACTGGGTAAAAATGGACTCACCTCTGATAGCAAAAATCACAACAGACTCACGTGATGTCCAAAGTGTCTCTGAAAAACACCTGTTTTATTCCTAACTCTAGTTGTCCTTTGGAAGTGTAAGTTTGAAACCTTCTCTTTTACCAACCAAACAATTAAACCAGGCTCTTATTTAACTCCTCCTTTTGCTGACACTTGCTGGAAATGGATGGCTGACTAATTCTTCACAGTGGTAACAAATCTGAAGGTACTCAGAAAAGAGTATAGTTCTGCATCCCCAAATTTAATTGGAGTCTGAGTTTCTGAGATGACATGTTGGTATGTATGTTAAAGGGGAGCAACAGAATTTAACAGAGTCTGACAGCCAAAATATCAGAAAATACAAAGTCAGAAAGCTATCAAACAGTGGGGTACAAGCACATTTGGAGGATGTTTTTTTGCTATCTAAACTGAAACCAAAAGACACCAGATAGCTTCTGAGTACAATCCACTGAGCTCACACTATATAAGCTGATACAGAGATATCAAAGAAGGGATTTTTCAGGAAAGATTTTCCTGAGAAGACAGTAAAAAGGTAAGAAAAACATCCCAGAAATGTTTTTGGATGAAAATGGAAATCTCAAGGACTCCTTGACTTCCTAAAATAGTCAGTTGGGACTGCTCTTGAAGTCAGCACAGAAATTCTTCTTGGTCAGCTTGTAGTAAAGCATATGACTAGTTTATTAGTATTCTGACTTGTTACTACTTTTCTTTAGAAACTTTTATCCAGTAATTCCAATTATTAAAATATCTAGTTTAAGATGACTTGGCTACACCACAAATCTGAGATTACTTATAGGAGAATGAAAAATGCTAATACAAGAATAAACTAGTTGGCATAACAAAATTGCTGTATCCAGCTGTAGTATGTCATGCAAGCCAGGTAAAAACAAGAGATCTAACCTAAGGCAGGAACTCAAGGCCTCTGCAGAGGTGCAAGAATATATCACTAGCTTCTATAACGTTGGGATTCTTGCATCTTCCTCTGAATCATCCAGTATTCACTTCTCTCAGAAAACAGATAGAGCCAGACTACAATATACTCCCGCTAAGGTGACAATTCATATGAAAAAGAACGAAATGTAGTTTCTTAACAAGATCAGACCCCTTAGGGCAATAAAGCTTTTCTTCTTCCAACCGCAGGTTGAGAAAACACACGTCAATGTCTTAAATTGGAAAATTTGAAAAATTACTGGAATAATTAAAAAGACCCCTTTCCATCAGTCTAGATTTAAAACATTTCTGTAACACTACCAAAGAGCTGCATTTCTTCTCAATTTGTTTATTTTCTACACAGTCACTCCCCATGCCCTACAATAACTGAGGAAAAAAAGAAAAACCAGTTACAAAAATCCCCCATTCAGAAAAAGCATCTTTAACAAGAAAAACAACATTTGAAGTTACCATGCAAGAGAATTTCACCCCTCCATACCTAACTGATCAGATCACCTGCTGTTTATTAAAGAAAAGCAGAAAAAGAGGCAAATCAAAAGGAGAAAGGAAAGAGATTGGAACGAAGATGTCCATGAGATGCAGCAACAAAGCCAGGGTGTAAGGGCAGGAGAAATCAGCATAAGAAGGTGTAATATCTGCATTTATCACATTGCCCTCAAAACAAAAAAAAAAAAAAAAAAAAAAAAGCAAAAAATAAGGGTGAAAAGGGGGAAAAAAAAAAGATGAAGAAGTAAAACACACATTTGGTTTGATCTGTATTCATACCAGCCTTATGATGTAATCATAACAGAAAGAAACTAAGCTCAGACTGGGGACTACGCTTATCTAGATGATCTCCAACTAAAACAAAGGTGTTTCCGGAAATAGCTCTGATTACTTTCTCTGAAGCGACAGCAGCCCTGGTTGCAAAGTATGTTTTGGAGGATGTTAAGCAGATGTAGGAGCTCTTATTTTGCATAAGACAAAGCTCCCAAAATTCAGGAACTGTGGTTATACATAGAACTCTGACATCTCCTTAGAATCTGAGCTTTTAATTAACATATCACATAGTGTGATATGTATCTTTATTCATGAAAAGAAATCTACAATAATACTGCAAAGTAAGGAATGCTTTCCTACAATAGTACAACACTTCAAAGCAAGTTCAAAGCAGTTACATCTGCTGTGCCATATTTAATTTTCCTATTACACTTCATACAAACAGAAGGGACATTCACTGGATACCGTTAAATAACACTGTAACAGAACACCCCCCTTTCTTCCTTTATTCCTCAGTAATTCCCCTCCAAAAGCAAAATCAAAACTGTGAAACGTTAATTTAAAAATTTTCTTGCTTACTATAGTTTCCTGAGAATCTAATGTTTCACTAACTTTGTCTGCCTTATTGTTACTACCTTTTTATGTTACTGAGTATTTCTACCATTGGTAGAATTTTTTGCCCAAAGAACTGCCCACCTTTAGAGGCATAATACTAACCTAAACAATTCATGGTCAAAGCACTGCTCTAATTGTAGGTTAGTATTTTCCAGTAAAAATACACTTTCTGTCCTTACCATTACCTTATTACACGTACCTTGCATTAATTTTATTCTATAACTATGAGGTGGACTAGACACATATGAAAAACATCATTCTTTACTGCAAGGGACACAATAATCACTCCTCATACAATAACAATAAATCATGTGGGGCAGATGACTAGCAATTGCTATTGCAGTATGTAATACTCTGGTATCTTTCTATGGCAAGAATACCATTGGTATTTATCATCTTACCTGTCACAAGAATCAAAATGTCCCCACAAATGGAAAGTAATTTTCCATGTCATTCACGAGAGTTCATTACATAAAAGTAATTTTAGAGCATACTAGTATTTTGCAAACTATTAGTATTGTAGGCAGTGTTATAATAAGTTTAAGCAGCTGTCCAATACTTGGAATCTGTCACATGATTTCAACTTAGTGCAACTTTTATTTGATCAAGACTACACACATTACGTAAACTCACTACTCAAGATCAGCCTTCAATATTACATGTTTGCAAACAGAAAACATGCTTCTACCATGTTTAATAGTTTATAAAAGGTGTTTATTCTTAAATCTATCTACTTCTGATTATGCCTTATTTTTTTTTCCTAAAGTAAATATTACTACTACAGCAAACATATTTTTACTACAAGTTGTTCCTCACAGGAACTTCTTCAACTCTGTACTTACTATTTTTTCATTTCATTCACATTCCCTAATAATCTATTCCATTCAAAATTTCCTTGCTGATATTTCTTGCCTCATCAAGATCAAAACCTCTAGTTAGCCTGCTACTTTCCAAACTGCAAAATTTCTTATTCTGAATAACAAGGACAAAGATATGCTATAAGATGTTCCAATTTCTTTTAAAGTGATCCAAGTTGTTTCAGGATCACAAAGCACGTTTATTAACTTTCACCCTACAATGGCAAAAAAAATCCCATGTTGTTATTCAAACAAAACTACTGTCCTGCACAGCATTACAAACTGAACAAACTATTTCACTCAGACTGAATGAAATGCATAACAGAGTGGTACAATACAATCTTTTCTCATTACCTTTTTTTCTTTTTACATGCGTAAAACTGAGGATAGTGGGTTTTGTTTTTCCAAGAAAAGATCTTCAGTGAGAGCGTAACATCTGTAAGTGACATTCTGCATGGGAAAACTTACCTGGAACATTTTCTTCTGGATCTACAGTAATTTGGAGAAGGGTTAAATACCTAATTTAGTCACTATCTTTGTGCTCTATTTTAATGCTTACAATTCTTGGCACTTGCAGCTGACAAAAGTGGGGAAGATCCCCACACATTTTTCAACCATGTCCATATAGAAATTTTAATACTTTTATATACCCAAATGGAGAAAAAATGGAAGACATAGATGTATTATGGAGAGATGAATGGCACAGAAAGGGATTCTTATACCAAACTGTAACTGGATGCTGAAATTTTATAGCCGACATTATTTTAATGCACATACAGGGCATTCACCTGAACAGTACGGAACCATTAGATGGGGGAAGATGGTGTGTATGAAAATATTATACCTCAGTTTTACAAACTAAGTTAAGGTTCTGCTATTATTTGTTTACCAGGGTGGGGGGTGTATTTGTTTGTTTTATGTTCACTTGAACAGTGGCATTTTGAAACAGCACTACAGAATGCAATAGCACACATTTAAGATTTTTAAATAGCAACTACTGAAGCCCGAGAAATGAAACTTGTGAATAAAACCCTACAGCAGGCAGTTTTAGCAGCTCACAACAGCTTTGTTTACATTTTAAGATGAAAAGAGGTCCCATGAAACCATAAACAGAAAAGATTATACAATTAGCAGACATAAATTATTGATCATTTCTTTGTGTTGTATCGCCTATATGCATTTTCATTTCCCTCTCAGAATATCTCACTATAAACTGATCAAATACCCTACAAAGTAGGATTCTTTAATCTGAAGGGGAAAAGGAGAGATACGGACTTCTGAAATTTCCACAACTGTCAAACTACCACAGAGTGATGGTCTGAGCTAGATGTATTCAATGTCATACACTAGTATACTTATTAATCAGACAACAGTGTGATGGAGTTTGTATGTACTGATAGCATCAAAGCTCAGGTTAAATCTAGTTGGCATGAGAATTAGAACAGGAAACAGATTCCAGAGGCACCATCGCTGAGTTTTAGCACTAGCTAGGACTCCTCAGTTATGAATTTGCTTTAATGCTTAAAAAGGTGAAAACAGTAGTAATACATTTGACATATTAGCAGCCTTCCAGTATGTACAAGGCGGCTGTGATAAAGATGCAGCTAGGCTCTTCACAGCGGTGCACAGTAGGAGGATGAAAAACAACGGTCATATGTTGAAACAAGAAAGATTCTGCCTGGATAGGGGGGAAAAGCTTTCTCATGATGAGAACAGTCAAGCAGTGGTACAGGTTGCACAGAGAGGTCGGGCGTTCTTACCCTTGGAAATTTTCAAGGCCTGACTGAATAAAGCCCTAAGGAACTTGGTCTGATCCTATAACTGACTGTGATTCATAGAATCATAGAATCATTTAGGTTGGAAAAGACCTTTAAGATCATCAAGTCCAACCATTAACCTAGCACTGCCAAGTCCAAGGTTGTAGCAGAAGATTGGACTAGAAACCTCCTGCAGTCCTTCCAACTTGAATTCTTTGACAACCCTATTATTTTTTGCCAGGGGCAAAGAAATAGTTTCCTTTTGCTCTTTTGAAAAGCACTGTTCAGCAAATGGTAGCATGACTGGGGTCAATACTTCTGCTGCAGGACCTCTGCATGCACCTTTTTCTTAAAATACAGGCACCAAAAAAACCACCATGGCCTTCTCATTCATGCTTTATTCTTAAATCAGCAACCACTGATGGCTTCCTGATTCACTCTAAATTTGACAACTTCTTTCAGTCCCCTCCCAAAAAAGAATCTTTCCTTATGTTATCTCTGAAGCTTTCTTTTGTGTCTTCTCTGAGCTCTTCTCAGAAATTTTCCAGTTCCTATTATGCAGCAGATTCATGACTTATGTTCTTCCCAGTCTTCTTGTCATAACACTGAATTCCAGTAGCTTAGTCTCAACATGCTCTATTGCTCTTAGAAAAGAAGCCACCACCTCAACCTCCCTGTAGAGTTTTTCACCTGATGCAGTACATGGCAGCTAGAACAAGGCAAAAAGGCAGCCTACCTCCCTGCTGTCCAAACACACCTTTCTTAATAGAACAAGAAATAACATAAAGCTAACAGCTGAACAAACAAAACAGGTGCTCTCAGTCACAGCTTCCATCGCTATTTGTGCAAATAAACTACAGACTCTGGAGGAAGGGCACTATTTATAGCTCTAAGCTTAGGTGTCTTGTTTTTGGTAGCCCACCAACATACCCAACAAGAGTTCACTGTTAATTTCAACATACACAATGAACTGAGCTCTCCTGCAATTCTGAAACACAATTCAACTTCAGAAGCTTATATAGATTTATGTAGATCTATAGATTTATGTATATCTATAGATTTCATGTATATATGTATTCCTTTCACAACCTATCGATTTTTTTAGCTTTTCTTTTTCTGCTTGACTGTGCTGTTGACACTATGTATACATTCACTTTCACCACAACAGACATTTAAAAAGTCTCAAGTGGATTTTTAAGCACATTAGATTCTTTAGCACGACGTTACAAATCAGAGTTAAGCTTGTATGAATGCCTTAAGTATGCCTACCACCACTCTTTCATCAGAACGCCGTATTTTTCAATTTCAAAGCTTATTAGTGCATAGTAATTAGACTGGAAAAAATAAAAAGGCAATTATAATTACTGGTTTACATGGGTACTTCGCATGTTAATTCCTCATTTCAGGCCACTACAGAATCATTGCTTCAGGCAGAGGATTTATTAAGAAGATCCTCAACAAGCTAAACCCCACTGATTACATATTAAAATGATAAAATGTCCCATCTATCCCATGTTTAGTGTAAGTCAGTTCATGACTGGAGTATCACTGAAAATGTCTACAATAAGAGGAAATAGAAGATTATACACAACTATATTAAGCTCAAATAATTAAGATAAAGAACAAATTGTGCTTAGGTTGCTTATCCACACTGTTTCCATCTGAAATTAGAGTTGATAATCTACCAGACTTTCACAGAAATGTACAATGTATAAAAATACTATTTACACATTACATTCAGAAGCCTACATGAAGGATGAGGACATGTGGGTACAGTCACCCATGCAAGACAGTAAACTGTTTATAATGTGCAAGTTTCATACAGCTGTGTCCTGCCACTCCCAAGCGATTACTTAAGAGAATACACTCTTACACTTTGATTTTAAACAGAAAGTTTAAGTCATACTCCTCAAAATGAACACCAAAACTGGCCACGTTATGTGGAACAAACAGAGATTAAATGCCAGCATGTTGCAAGGAAGTGATTAGGGCTTAACAACCTGCATTACCACTAAACTTCAAAATGTTGGGCTTTTGCTGGGTTTTGTGTTTTGGGGTTTGGTGGCAGGGGAGCAGGTAAGAGGGAAAAAGTAGTTTTAAAAACAGGGGTATTAGAAAGGCAAGTTACTTATTTCAGTCTTTTTCCTAAGTGGTTAAAAGAACTATGCAGCAGCTCCACAACCCTTTTTTATATGTACACCTGGGAAGAATACTGAATCCTGTTACTTTCCTCAGTGTTACCCTGATGTGGTTTAGACCAGATGTTTAAATGTTACAGTATGTACATTTTCTTCTCTTCTTCCAAGGCAAAAGCAAAATAAGAGGAATATTTGACTTCACTCCACAAGAGACCTATTTAATAGTTTGGCGGTTATGTAAGTAAAGGTAGCTTGGCTAAGTCAATGTTGACGACATACAGAACGACATGATCCTAATGAGTTGGAAAATATTGGCTCTCATGAGATTCAACCAGATGCTACTGCGCTGAGAAAGCTACTGTATTATTGAATTTCATTTTTATGAGGTAAAATTTATTATTCAACCATTAAGGTATCCCACATGAAATCTTGCATAAAATAGTTTTACAGTTACTTTCTGGAAAGTAGATTTTATTTTAACTTTAAGACATCATTTACATGAGGGATTCAAATGCCTATTTGATCACCTTCAATAGAGAAATGTAAGGTCTGCAAGCAATTTTCCCAAAAATACCAGATTAATGGAACAGAACTGTCAACAAAATAATGAACTACCTGAATAGGACAAGGAAAAAGTGGTAGCAAGTTCCAGTTTTCCAGAGTAAACTAAAGCCATGTGTGACTGTGTATATGTTTTCTTGGCAGGCTGAAATCGTTAGAAACTGAGTGCTTCAGGTACCTACTAACAAATAATGAAAAAATACACAGTAAAATTACTCCGTAGGATTAATTATGCACAACATTTGAAAGATCTTAACTGGTACTATTTTTCTAAAATTTTGGTATTTTGTATGCTTATTTTTGTTAAAAAATTGTATAATAATAATTGTAAAACCTTTATTAACATCAATACATCTACTTGCAAAAATGTAGAGAGCATGATGCATTTCAGATTCATGTTTGTTTCCACATCTATAGTGAATGAAATGCAAAATCGGGATGTTCCACAAGCATGTGCAGTCATAAGAACTAACAGATTATTTAACTCACATGTAACTATACTGTTGTGTTTGTATACCAAAAGGATTATAAAATAAAACCAACACACAAACATAAATTTCCAAAGAGCTATGTGTGGGTTGAAGACTGCTTTTGTTCCGTTTTTCTATATTAGATGTAATGCATTATCAAAAAGTTAATAATGCCTTTTTCTTGACTCATGAAAAAGAACAAACAGTTGTTTGCAGCTGTTTTATTTATCCATTTCTTATTTTGTATTTTGTCATTTTGTATTCCCATCTACTATTTTAAATTTGCTATTCTTTTTGTTGTTGCACAACTCCTATTTTAGGCAGTATGAATCTTTCTTGTACTTTTTAATGGTAAAGCCTATTCATTTAAGTAGTAGGTTTCATTGTTTATATTGATCTCGAATGTTTTAATTGTCTTGGCTTCTCTGAACCCTAAAAATACCAGTTGACATTTGAAAAGCACCTTTGCCAAGTAGGCATTTAAAACTATGGATTACAAGAGTGCTAAGGTGTCACTGCAATGGAGGGAGTTAGGTGCTTTCAAAAATCCCATTAAGCCATTACCTGTATCTTTAAATTTCAAATCAGTTATAGTTAAAAATCTGCTCTTAGCAGAATTAAATAGTCTCAAGCTAAGGAAGGCATAATATTTAAACATATTTACAATAAATATCTAGTGTAACAAAAATACATCCTTCTTGAAATACTCATTTTACCTGTCCTCCACGAGTTCTGAGCTCAATCAGCTAGTCACAGTACCGTACACATCTTTTTACTGGTAGTTTTAAGATAACAGACTTTACTAATATGTATGACAAATACCAATTTTAAGTAGTACAGGCACTTCATTCTTAAATTCTGTCAGAAACCAAACACACACATCTTGCTTTTGAGACTTCAAAATTTATTTTTTCAGATAGCTTGCCTTTGGACAAGTTAATCAAAAGAGAAACTCTCGGACTATCTGATGAAGACAGCAAGTCTAATAACCAACAAACTATGAAATACTTAAGGAAAGGGTTTTTCTCCTAGTAGAAGAAGGTTTCTGGAGAGCAGGAGGAAGAAGGTAGGTGGGGGACATCAGAGTGTTAATCTTCAAGCAATTTTCCCTTCCTGGTATTCCATGAATCTATTCACAACAAGAATTTGTACAGGAAAGAGCTTGAGAGTTTGTTCTGAATCCCTACACCACCTTCAGCCTAAATTAGTTTTGAAGGAAGTTTTGGAGGAGAAAAACATTTCTGCTCCAGATGAAACCGTAGGACAGAACCCCAGATACTAGCTATAAACTCTGTTCCTATGTTTGTGGAAATACATAGTGCAGAGTTCCCTTTTTAAACTACATCCAGATAAAGTCTTTTAGCAGTTACCCAGGAGACAGGTTCCCAAAGAGGTCTTCATACCTTGTGAGACTCTCCACACCATGTCAAAGGGCCAATAGTCATGTGTTCTTCTCCTATGTTCTCTCCTCCTCCTGCAACTCCTGTATCTGTACTTGTCTTCCCATTAAATTTTGGCTTTCTTAACTTTTACTATTTTTCTACTCTTTCTACCTGCTTCTCCTTGCTTTGTCTTCCCCTGCATCTCTCTCCCCTTTTTATTAACTGATCCTTTTTCTCCCTTTTCTGTTCCTTTCCATTTTTTCTTTCTTCCTCCCCCCCCAATTCATCTGTTCTTCTTTCCCTACAGCATGTCTTAGCCCATATTGTAAGCACAGTTTCAGTGATGCAGTTTTAAAACTGGAGGATATGACTGTGTTGGAAAAAGCATACAACTAGGGACCATAATTCCTGCTAAAAAAGATCTATGCTGAGAGGATACAAAGGCTTGTGGTATCGCTTTTGAGTTCAAGTAATACTGAATCAATATGTTACAGAGACACATTGCTCGCTCACAAAAAGCACCTGGCACAAAGCCTCAAAAAGGAGCTCAGGAACAACTGTTTCAGCCCAATAACTCTCTTCAATCACCACATGAGAAGTGGTAATACAGACATAGGCAGTTGAGAAAGACGTAGCCTATGTAAACAAATGGCAAACACATTTGAGCTTAGCTACGTGCAAGTAGTAAACTACAGAAGAAAAATTTGATGTCTCAGTATATTTTCAAAATTGACAGAACAGATCTGGAAGGGTAACACATAAGAACATGGTAGAACATTTCTATAAGAGGGCACAGTTTGTTCACAAAGAACAAAAAAGCATGGTGTTGTACTGCGCATCAAGAATGTGTAAAATCCTGTGATCCAGACTGTAGGCAGGCAGATTTGCTGGAAACCTCTGGATAACAGCAGACCATTAAAAATAGGAAGACAAACTACATAAGCTTTTTTTTTTTTTTGAGAATAATGTCATGTCTGGGCAGGTCTTTTTTACTTTTAACAGGGGGATAAGAATCTAGAGAAAGACATAGCTGTTTGTCCTGCTATATTTCTAATTAGTTTGAAAGACGGCTTTTAGAAGCTTGAAAACGTAAAGGCAGAAGATAATTTGGGCAACAGTACTCATGAAACACACAGTTTAACATTCTTGTAACAGCAGAATGAAAGCAATGAATTTCAAGAAAGAGATCCCCTGGGAAATAGGATAAAGTGAAGGTAAGGAGATCTTTAATTGCATTGTTAATTTTTCCTGCAAGAACACTACAATTTCATAGAAACAAAATCAGAAAAAGCCAAGGAACAAAGGGAAAGAGCTATAAAAGAAAATAAAGCAAATGTGTTTATACTTGCATTATTTGTACAAAATTGATCAAAGAAACAATTAATCCACAACACCACAAGGATGGAAAACTATTTTCTTTAAGTACTTTTGTACTACTTTTGTGCATGGTTAAAAAGGAGCTGTGATCACATGGAAAACACAATACCACTGACAAAGAGGCTGTTATTTCTGTGAGATGTTAGGTTATGCAATAAAAGCTCATCTGCACAACCACAAAGATGCTCAGAGAGACAATGGCAGGAGAGGAGCCCAAATAATACCCTGCCGGGCTACTCCCAGGCCCACCACAGGAGCAATCAACCCATCAAAGACCAATCTGCACAAGCCTAGAGGAGCACAGGGACATGCAATGGCAGCTGGGGACCCAAATCAAGGACTCTCAAGGAACATTCATCAGTTGTTGTTTTATGTTGGAGAAACTAAACTGAATATTAGTAAAAGAATATGTGATTAACAGAAGTGCCTTGTTTACTGAAAAATTCCTTATTGACTACATTATGCTCAGTTACTTCACAAAGAAAAAAAAAGAAAAAAGAAAAAAAAAGCTGAAATTCCAACTTCCCTGTGCAATTACAAGTCAAGTTTTTTTTAGAAGCTTACACACATACGTGTTACTGTTAAAGTATGTGGAAGCTTACACTAAGTACAAGGATGATTTTCAACAAGGCATGATACTAAATTTTACACAAAGGTATTCCAAGAAGACGTAGTAGACTTACAGAATCAACCAAGCCAAGAATTAGGGCAAAAGGGTAGACAGCAATCATTTCATAGCCTTGAACTCAAAGCTGCCTTTATCTAGGTAATGCAAAGTACAGCTACAGAAGTATAAAATTTACCAGGTCAAGCGTTAAGCCATGAACAAGAGAAGACCAAAACAAGTTTACTATACTGTTCACTTACTTTATTATAAGTACTTAAAATGTGTGCTCCAGATTTCTATTCTGCAGATAGATTGTTAGCATGGCTGTATCACAGTTCATTGAACTGAAGGACTGAAACATGTTAAGTGATGGAACACGTTAATTTGGAACTGTGCAAACCCTAAGGCCATCTGAAATGATCAAATGACTGTATTTTCACATTTCTCTGAGATGTGGAACCTGCTACCTTCAGAATTACGAGTACTTGAAAATAAAACCTCACAATCTCTTCCGTAGGTGACCCACACAGAATCAAGGAACAAAGAGAATCAGTGACTTTTGGGAGAGAAGGAAAAATGAAGCACTTAAAACAGTTATTCCAACAGTTACACACCTGAAAATACAACAGTTCTGCACCATCAGATCAACACAGATTTAACTTTAAAAAACAACAGGACTGAAAAAGGAAAATAGGACTGAGAAAAATAGGACTGATGAAGACTTCCAGTGGTAGTCTAATCTACCATTCTGCTTCAAGTCATGATTTACTACATCTGAATCATTCTCCTACCACGTTCTCCAAGACTGGTAATGATGGAGATTCCAAAAGATCTCAATTATTCTTGTTATGTGTTTATTCACAACAGGTAAACAATAGTGTGTCTAAACAATAGTGGGTCTAAATTATTCTAGCCTGCATAGAAACATAAAGAAAAAAAATATATTATCATCTTCTTTATGCACTTGAAGAATGTGGTCTCCTGTGTAAGCTGGTCAAAATCCTTAATTTACTCCCAAAATCCACGGGTGTTTTGCAAAAGGATGACAGGTAACCAATTCCATTATTTATATCATCATCACTGAGACTTGCATATCTCCAGCAATTTCACAACAGTTAAGTAACATTTATTTATGAAACGGGATGAGAAACATCTGCAGACCTTTAAAAAGAATTCTATGTATGCCACTGATTAATAAAGCCCTTAATAAGCCAGTATTTTTTATTTCTTCCAACAGCTTCACCTCTGAATGATCTTAAGTTACAACATTGCACCATATAAGGTAGCAAGGGTGGATGTTTCAGATGAGGGAAGCATGGAAAATTTATCCTGTATGGGAAAATTAAATGCATCCAGAAATTGGTGCCAAGGAGTGAAGCTTGGTGGCTTAGCTTACATCCTGGATTTTAACCATAAGCTATAAATACCCATGTACACAGAAAAAACATTCTGTCTGTTAACTACTATAAGTAAAAACATGGATTTAAAGGATATAGTTGTATGCACATTCACTAGCAGTGCTCTGTACCATAATAAATACTTAACCAAAAGCATCACATATTTACCTGAAGTTTGGAAAACCTCATTCAGTAAAGCTTCATTTACCACCACCGAACTGACATTTCCAGCAGGATGACACCAGCTCTGATAAATAGTTTGAAGCAGAAGGGTTTGAGCTCTAGTTGCTTGAACTGTCAAATTAGGAAGCTCAAATATGCATTCTGTCAGTGGGACATGAGCTCGCTTGATCCTGTTTAAAATATTGAGAGGAAAAAAAAAAAAAAAAAAAGGAAAATCATTACTTTGGTGCATAAAAATAACAATTTAAAAACTTAGTCACAGAATACCAGACTATAAGCAGTTAGTTTGTAAGGTTGGAGCTGTGTGCCTGTTAAATTTCTTCTTGTAAGAGCCAATTCTCTTTAGACTGAAATTCACCCTAAATAGGACTTCTGTTACATGATTTAACTTTATATCTCCCTCTAAAACATGAGACGAAAAAAATCATATATTTTCATCTAATTATCTCTTGGTTTTAAAATATTTAATAAAAGCAATTTCAAGTGTTCCCACCATAATAAGAGCTACTTATAAAATTGTGCAGTTACTGAAAACACAGAACTCTTAAAAAATTGAATTTTCTGGAAAATTTTTATTTAAAAGCTTACAGTGAATCACTAAGTGAGATATGTCTCCAGTGATCAAAAAAACCATACAGACAATATCTATACAACAAAATACAAACAAAAAGACCCACATTCCATATTTCTCCTTGTATTCCATATTTGGCTGACACAGAGCTCATTAACTGATTCTAGTATTTTTCAATGCCTTTTACCTTATAACTGGGGAGGAGAAACAGGTGGGGACAGGCATTGGAAGAGTAGTGCAAGGTACAGGACATTCTGTTTGCAAATAAATTCTTCTGTGACAATAAAGTCCACTATCAACAAGAAGGCTCTACCACAACTATACCAAAATCAGTAAGTTACTTTTTCTTCCTAATATGTACACTCTTACCTGAAATTAAGCAACAGATTGATTTGCTACATTCAAGAAAAACTGCAAAGGTTCTTTAATATTCTCAGTTTGGAGCCTTTTCCTGCAGCGTTTTCCTGCAGCGTATTTACAACATTATTATTCTTGCCCTAATCACCTCCTGCTCCACCACTGAAATGTACTTTTTGTGCTATTTAGCATTATTTTCTCTAGTGTCCCCAAAATATAATTACTGATGCACAGATCAGCTCATTTTCATTCTGGGGAATCTCGTCCATTAGAAGATTTTAGGGACAAGCCTAAAGCCACAAGAAAATTAACAATATCAGGCTAATGTTCCATTGGGAATCAGAACCTTAAATGAGGGAAAGCTGCTGAAGCTGCTCACACAATCCCTTAACCCAGGAAAAAAGCATCCTTTACCAAAATGTTCGAGGGGCTGAAAGTGTAAAGACATTCCGTTGCAGACACCAAATGGCTCTTTAGATCAGCAAAACCAAAACCTTCCAAGGAACTGTCACAAGCAGTCACAATATACTGCGTCTCCTATCTGGCTCCACAAGAAAATGCTTGCAGCCGTATGACCTAACATACATGAGATCACACTAGCAAGTAGAGACTCTGCAGGAGGCTCCATGAATTCAGAAACAGGCCATTCTGATGCTCAAACTCTAAAACCTGTAGTAGCGTGAAGTGACACAAAATTCTGGCAATAAGAAGTAGACTTCCTTGCACTTCTGCACCTGAATGGGAGAGTGGCCCTTTACCAAGAAAACTGTGAAGAAAAAAGCACATCATCACTTCTCAGACCCATGATCATTATCAACTAGATGAAGAAGCAGAGTAGCACAATATTCTGCTGCAAACACCTTTGGCCCATTAGCTACAGATAAGGCCTGTGTGACATGAAACATGGTTTGGAAACAAGCATTCTGAACATCACAAGACATGTATCAACTACCACGTTGACATGGTGGTACAGCCAAAGGTCATGTCATCACTTTGAACTTGGACTTGCACATACAAGCATTCACCTTAAGTCACAAACAGATCTCCTCCCTCAGTTTCTTGTCAATACCAGGAAACAGCTAACTGAAAACCATTTTCGCTGGAACAAGAGGGATTAGTCTCATCAAGTGTTAGACACCTACAGTATAAACAAACATCCATATGTAAGATGGCTGTATAGGCCCTTTTAAGGTAAAAGGAACGAAAACAGAACTTATATACCTAACAGAGATCCATTCACTCTAGGTCTGAGGATTAAATGAACTGCTTTCTGCAAGTCACTATTTCTGCACACTGCCTATAAAGGGAGATTAAGATAATTATCTCAGCTGTGGATGTCTACACCATAGATCAAAGTTTCATACATAAAGCCCATCCACAAAAGCCAATTCCATTGCTCCTCACTAAAAAGAAAAACAAGGGAATAAAAGAAAAATTCATTCCTATGGAAGAAGATACTCATGAAAGATTCTCAGAAAATGGACGTAAATACAGATGGAGGACAAAGAACAAACAAAAACAGATGTTGTAGCCTTCTGTAATAGCAATCAGTATTCTTTAGACCAAGGTTTTTCAACCTCAAAGCTTGGAATCAGGATTACCTGTCTCAGAAACGTTGAGAAGAAGGGAGAGGAAACCAGCAACAAGACTGCCTCTGAGTTGCAACTCATTTGAAGCTAATGACACAACTGTGCTGCCAGCTTCAAATGTCATTTGCAGAAAAAACACAGATGAAGGAAAAACATTTCATGTTTATATGGGAGAACTCAGCCTTGTGTCTGGTAGCAGAAATTTCCTTCAGAACGAAAAAAAAAAAAGCAGTCTACTGTTTGAATGAAACTATCAGTCTTTGAAGTTTGGAACTACCATATTTTGGATCGGTACAGCCCCTGTTGCTAGGAAAATCAAAACTCATTAGAGGCTTTTTCAGAAGAGATCTTATAATAGCCTTGTTGTTTTTTTTTTATAGCAGTCACTGACACCAAAGAGTGAGTTAGAACAAGAAAAATTACATTTGCCCTGCTTGGGGGAACTAAGCATCTCCTACCTGCCTTTTCTGGTGACAGCCATGTAACTGTAACATTTTTCCTTTCTGTTCTTTTCCCTTTTGTTATCCTTTCAGATAAATTATATTTTCTACTTTTCCCTCTTATTTCTGAATGTTATTTTGCAGGATTAAAACTAAATATTTCAGGAAAAAGTGTCTGAATATTTCAAAAGATGGGTTCCCTAATGTAAAATTGGTAAGGAAGAAAGGAGGTAGAAAACCTTTTTCAGCAAAATTCAGGAAGAACATGACTCCACAATAATTCCATCTAAAATAACACATTTGTATTAACAAATTAATGTACTTCAGGGGGGGTCTGTGGAGAGCTGTGACAATCACAGCATATAATATGACAGTGGAAAAGATTTTGCTTTAAAAGTTTGACTATTCATTTAATACATATTACAGCTACTGTACTGAACTATGCTAAATTTAAAACTTAAAAGTTTCACATAAAATACTCCCTTATGTGTAATAACAGCGTATGAATTTTTTTTTTTAACAATATGCAAATTCTATGCTTACTGTACTTTAACAATCCCATTGGAATAAAGTCTACTGGTCCTTTTCAGATAACTTTGGAAGAATGGGAAGTTGAAGAAAATAAAACCTTTTTTACAGGAAAAAAAAAATCAAGGCGGGGGGAAGTATTGTACCATGTGTGCAGCAAATGTTGCTTAAAGGAAATTTTAACTAGACCTGGCTAGTGATGAAAGTACATTTATAATTCAGGATTTATTATAATAGTTTTGAAACACAAATAATGCATTTAAAACAACTTAAAATACAAGTTTGCTACCAAACTGCACCTGTTAATACAGAAAATCCATCATTAATAAGGTACTGAGCTATATTTAACCAAGTTTTATGACCCAAGAGATATATTCAAGCAATAAGTGAAAATACAAGTACAAATAATTTTTTCAGTAAACCAAGTCAGATCTGTGTTTCTATATTGTATCATTAAATTTGTATTAAGCAACTGAATGTGACTTCATATCAAAACTCATCACCATATTAAAACAGTTATGGCACATGGTTGGAGTCTAAAACCACTATTTAAACTGCACTTTAAAACTGTAACAACAATAGAAATAATTATTTCTCAAATCTTTACACTCAAGAGTTAAGATGCAGTTCTGAACATATGTTCATTTAACTGAACAGGTTAAAAAACTACCAATTCAAACACTCTTCTCTAGAGGAAAATAAATCCTAATGTAACTAGCAGGATAGGCTACTCATTAAAGCCAAACTTGGACAAGTTCCAGAATAAATTTAAGGAAATATGAACAAGCAAGTCTTGCTGTGTAGTGGCATGGAGTGAAAATGAATCTGTCCTAATTAAATGATTTTTAAATACACTTTGGTTGTACCCAGTTTGATGACAAACTGTAATACAGACTTGCTGAAATATTTGGATAAATCTGGCGTACCGTTAAAGAAAATAGTTTTCTTCGCTGTTTTTGAATGAAAACATGAATTGGTCCTTATTATACCCCATGCATAGGCACCAATATAACCAATCCATGTAAGTTCACAGGCCTGCTATGAAATATTTTTGGTTTGTAGACTTTAGGAACAGCAACTTATTCTTTTAAAATCAACACCTCAGAGTGATTGAAAGAATATAGTGGTGAACATCTGGCTCCAGAGGTTTATATAGAGTCCCCAACTGCAAAGCTGGAACCGGCAAAATGTTTCCAAAAATTTAATTTTTGTTATTACTCATATCCTGTACAGTAAAATACGATTAGTTCATTTTTTCCAAAATAACAAAACCAGTAACCTGCTACTAGAACACAGCAACTGTGCCTAAGAAGAACCTGAACGTAATTTAAATGCCTAAATAATTTCAGTCAGCAGTTGCACACCTTTCCTCTTAGGCAAACAGAAAATGTATGCTGCTTTTATATTTGACATGAACAAAGGCTTCATCTACATACCTACAACAAATCCATATTTCTACTTAATCTGATCTTTCATATCAACTTAAAGAAAATTACAATTTTGGTCATTTTTCTTAACATTTAAGCAACTGTTATTGGGTAAGGGAAACAACGTCTAGCTACTTAATGACAAATATCAAAACTCTGAAGGGAGCGCGTAGGGAGAAGAAGAAAGGGAAAGGAAGTTAACCACTACAGTCTTGGAATTATTATTTTTTTAAATGCAAGACTGAAGTCACTACTACTCACAATAAAAAGGTCGTATCACACATCTGCATACACTAACGCAATTTTTAGTATTCAGACAGAAACATACAGTTATTTGTGCTAGATGACCAAGTTAATTATTATAAAAAAATAATAATTAAACCCGCTTTGGAACAGTTTGTTCCAAAAACATCTCCGAGACTGATGTCTTCAAAGCCTCTTCTGCTCTTCTATAGGCTTCACTAAAGGCTGCCTGACATCATTACACAGCTGAATTTTCAGCAGCTGCAGCTGCCTTTGCCTCTTATTTGTAGGAAATACTGCTAATCATACAATTTATTACAAGGGAGAAAACAATGAACTTCAAGATTCACCAACTTTTTTCTTTTTTTTTGATGAATAAAAAAATTAACTTTTTCTTTCTGAAAATTTTAGATACGGGATTAGAAGGGAACAACATGATCATTTCAAAACTGACTTCTGTATAGTATTTAATATCAGTTCTGGAACTGAAATTGTCAGTGATGAAAAATGTTTGTAAAGTGTTAATTCATACGTGAACTTCAGAAAAAAACCCACCATTTCCTTGAAACAATTGCGAAAACAAAACAACATACGCAAAGTACAAGTTTCAATATGTCTTAGAAAATGGACAGAGAATATCCATTCTCAATTCTCAGTACAGTGTGTGTTTTAATGGAACAATAAAATTTAGCTTTATATAGCAAAGCAAAATAAATGCATTTTACAAGAACAAAAATAATTACTAAAGTCAAACAAATATCTAAAAGGAAGAAACCTTGCAAAAAAAAAGAATCCCTTTGAAGCAAAGAATGCAAGACTCTGGACATGCATGTTAGGAGCTCTAAACTTGGATTGTTTTTAAAATCATTTAGCTTGTTTTGTTACATCTGGACATTAAAAATACGATCATTAGATTAAAAATGATGATCATTACATGTGAATAATACTGGTTTGTGAAGCAACAAGGAAGTGAGAAGCAGTGACCTCAGTGGGACAGGTATTGTAACTTTATCTGCTGTGAGACACCAAGAGAAAATGTCGAAGGCTGCAAGAAAAAACAAAGACCTGGAACGTGAGGGTAGGAAAGTCTTAATTTCCCTCAGCTTGAATCCAGCCACACTAAGCATCAGATGAGTCTTTCCACCCACTGGATTAAAAGTTTAAGAAAGAAGGCAAAAAAGCAGTCTATCTCCACTTCCAGTTAAGTCACTGCCTATGTGCCTCAAAATGCAACAGATTTGGACTAAAAATTTGTTGATACTAACAAGGGATAACCCAACAAGGGGGTTGGGTTTTCAGTCTTATTTTTGGACATATGATAAACTAAGGTGGCTGCTGAAACTGTAACGCAGGAACATGTTAAACCTGCAGCTGCATTAGAGAAACATATTTAGGATGTTTAGATCAAATTCAGCTTACTGGCTTTGGGAAAGCTCATCAATGGGACAGATGCTAGGGATCTGAACTCCCACCAAATTGCAAGTGGAGGTCAGTCACTAATTGCTATTTCTTCCTTTGGGGAAAAAAAAAAAACAACAAAACAACCTCCTTTTCTAATCACTAGTTAATACTTGTCTCCAGAAAGAATCATTAAAGGGATATGAGCAATCTGAAAACAATAACATTCCAAGTTCTCTGCTGTGAGGAGATTAGAGTATGAGCCCTCAGTCCTCTTTATGTCCTTTATATGGTTAGCTTTACACACATCATTAACCAACTAAGTCTTGTGCATAAAGTTGTATCTTTGAAGAACTGCATCTTCAGAACTCCACAAGGTGTGTGTGGGAAATCAGAAAACAAGGGATAAGAAACTCTCCTCATGGAATGTGATTAATGCCAATTTAGGATATTTTTTCTTACTTACACTTTAAACACCTATTCTTTCTTTACTGCTGCGAGAAGGTCTGTAACTTTTTTACGTGAATTTAGGAATCTTATTGTCATTGATTGTGGATATTAGTGGGGACAAGGGAAGGGATATGACATTTAGCTGCATTATTTCCAGCAAGATCCAAATATAAGGTCCATGAGAAAAAACGGTACTCATTACAATAACCAAAGATCAAAACATACTAAAAAAAACCCCCCGAAAAAACGGAAGGAAGTCCAGAAAGAATCAAGGACTTTCTACAAGGAAGCACTGGTTTGATGAAGATAGCACAGAGGGAATCACATCAGCAGCAGAGCACTTTCACATCTACTATTTGAGTTGTGCCGTGTATCTTTTCAGGAGAACTAGCTCCTACTCGGAAAAGCAGCAATGCCAAAATAAATGCAATCATTATCATTTACCTCCTGGTAAATGACAGTTTTCCTGGCGGGGGGGGAAATCAGCTGGAACTTGGAGATGCTGTAACTAAACAGCTGCAGATGACCAAGACCACCAAAACCACCAGAGGTAACCAGGTAAAAGTTGCTAGTGTCCATAAACCTCCAAACAGCAAAGATCTGTGTTTATTAAAACAAAGCAAGTGTTACATTTTTTTCATAGCTTTTGTAAATCTAGTATCATTGCTTTGGGTACCACAGTGTAATCCAATCTCAGTAGCCACAGGGGTAGAACAGGATTTGGGGAACTGCCTTCCCAGAAAGCACCCTGCTTTACTGTCCAAAGCAGCAACCTCTCCCCCTCCTTCGCCCTTTTCCTCTCCTCCTTCCCCTTTCACACACTCCCAGAAGCAGCAGCAACAGCCATTAAATCAATCCTCTAAATCTGCCACACAGAGCCATTTGGTTGCCATTAGCAGGTAAAACAGGGAGCCAGGAGGGCTCAGAAACATGCTGGTGCTCAGAGAAGAAAACTGCATGGACAAAAGCAGTCATCTGCTGAACATGATGCCACAAAACAGGAATAGGACACAAAGGCCGCTGCCATTTGGCAAGGAGATCCATGCTTAACCTGGTAAGCAGGAGGTTATCAGAGAAGCAAGAGTCATGACTGTGGCAGCCCTGAGAAGAGCAACTACTTCCATCATCCTTTCATGCTGTCAAATGTAAGAGCAGCAGCTCTCAGAAATCATCCCTTCAGTCTGAGGGAAATTCACGCAGTCAATTCAGCAGCTAATGATACAGTCATTTACAAGGTATTTTTGTAGGATATAGGATAAGATTTTGTAGGACAGAATTTTGTTGAATTACTAGGAGCACAAATAAGGATTTTTTGATATAGATTTCTATCCAATATGATCTTTTTAAATTGCACTCATTTTGTTTTTAAGTTACTGTCAAATTACCTTTCTTATTCCCAGCAGAGGTGCAAAATTTGGCATCTTAAATACAAATTAGTTATATCACCTAATAAATTTATTTCAAAGTGTGCAGATATTTTATTTCTTAGTCTATTCCATTCTATTCAAGATTTCAAATTTCAAACTCTTTTCCTATCCCAAATTTGCAATGTGACTTTCCTCTTTGCTGTTGTACAACACTTGGGAAATTATCAAACATGTTTGAAAATTACATATACATTATTTACAAGAAAACAGCCCAGCTCATGGGCCCTATCTATGGTGAGGACCTTTCCATTTGCCAGAGCCAGCACAGCTGACCAGACATGACCCTATCCTGTAGAAGGAAAAACTTGAGTGTAGAGCTGTATTTTATGCAGAGGAAAAGTTGCTATCCCGGAAGTCTGACCCTTCTCCAAACAACACAGAACTGTCAAGAACGCAGATATGGTGAACAGAGGCTTTGTTTTCTTCTCATCTGAAGACATCTCCTGAAGTAAGGATATTAGCAAGTAGTGCAAGCTAGGAACAGTAGCTTGTGAGAGTTAACTGAGATAGAAGACGGCTCTACTTTCTGGAGAGCGAGGGAGAGGAACTGCTTCGAGCAGGAACAGTCACAAGGCCAGATCCACAGACTTTGCTGTCTCACAAAAAGCTAAGCAACTTGTAGAGCATTCTCCCAACCCTTGTAGAAACAGCAAGACAGAAAGTGACAGAAGACAACAGTGACATTTAAGAAGGAAAGAGGCACAAAAAGACCCACAGAATTTTCCTCTCACAGGTTTCAAATGGTAAGAGGAAAAAGAAAGAAAAAAATACAGTGGGATTAATAGATTTGGGATTAAGGCACAAGGATGGACAACAGACACAAAGAAAAAAGAAACAAATAAGAGAATGCAAAGGAAAAGAAGCATCTTTAGAGTATTTCCAAGAAAATGCTTGCATAGATGGGAAGAACAACATAAGAATAGAAGAAACTCAAAGCACACGTGAAGAGAACAAGCTATATGACTGAATCTTGTTTGAAAGTGCTTGGAAACTGAAAGTAGGGATCAGGAAAAATAAAGTTATATTTAGAGCATTAAGAGGAAGACAGTTGTGGAATGAAATGCTGACAATGGGAACAGAAAGAAAATACTCACATCTAACCCATACGCACACTAATACACACACACCCTTTCCTGCCCTCCCTTGCAAATTTCTCACATATACCATTTTTAAATACATAGTCTTAACTCACCTCTAAGTACTCCCATTAAAATTGTGTGAAACAGAAAAATGTAGATAAATTTGCCTAATTATTCTTTTTATTGAAGATTATTAACAGCTGCAAAGTTGTTAGAAGATGGACCACAACTCACTGAAAGAAGCACAAAACTCCCATTTTGTTTCCTCTCTGAAAAGTTCAAAGATCTTCTTGGGAACTAACACAGTTTCAAATTCCCTGCTAAGATTCAAGAGCTGAACACAACCCCAACTTAAAGTAAACACTAACAACTGATCTAAATAAGAAACTTTGTCCAAAAAGGTAAGCTGGTTAGGATTTGGGGTTTTCTGTCAATTTCTCCTATTTAATACTTTTGAATACTGCTTATTTTGTTTCGTAAATGTATAAAATCTTCTGGGTTTTGGCAAATCTTTGGCATTTACAGTGAGAGATAAAAGGCTGTTTGAAATTCTGGCAAACTTTTTATAGCTAGACCATAAAGGTCAGAGGGTTAACAAGGTGCATGTCTGCATTAGCTGAAACAAAATAAATATTTGAACTAAAATATTGCACTGAATGGAGATGCCACAAACAGAAAGTAAACAAGACTAAAAGAAATGAAGCCATATTTCTGTATTCACAGGCAACTAGTGAATTCCATTAAATCCAGAAAGTAAATAAAAGCACCTAACTAACTCCACTCTTCCTTGCCTGAAAGTACCCCAAAAGCCAATTCTAGTATCCTTTAAGATAGAAGTTACAGCATCACAAGGAAGTTGCTGGAAGCGGGGAAGGGTGTTTTGTTTTTCCCTTTACCAGAAAAGCCTTTAATATAGCAAAGGGTGGATCAAGGGTATCATCAACAGCAAGAACATGAATGGACAAGGTGTGCTAATGATTCGCATGTATACACTGCGTAACAGCAGAAAGAGTATAAAGGCTGTTAAAGTGATTATATTGTGGCCTCGTTAATTAGCAACCTCAAAAGTATTTTAAAGGATATCAGAAGCTATGTAAAGCAAAACATTAAATCTCAGTAAATGCATAACACTTTTTACTTCAAAGACTACAATTATTGTTAAATCTAAATTTACCATCTTAAGCACTAACTCCACCACTGACTTTACACCATTCTTTCCTCAAAAGTAATACAAAAACTTTGAAGCAGATTCTATGGGTATAGTGTTTTGTGTTCAGTTTTGGTCTATTCACTGTAAGAGTCTCACTACGTCTATTTCATTACTTAAAAACTCCACAACCCTCGTGAGTCTTCAAGACCATCAAAATTATCACATACACACGTACTGAAGAAAAGATGCTGTCAGTAAAACACAACACCAGAAAAACGTTTTCTTGCTCTAATATATGTACACAGCCAAATCCAAGACGCATGCAAAGTTAGTGTAACAAATACACGTACTTTCAGAGCAAGAGACTAAGTCAGTGACAGCATTATAACAATTCCATTTCCATTTTCCCTTCTTTTAAAAATTAAACATACAGAAATCAGATTCTTAATTCTGTCATTCTGTATGTATATGCTCATTTCTTGACTATCAAAGGAATATTCTAATCATGCTTACCAAATCTATTTCCTTCTATTCAACTGTTCATTTTGGAATCAGTCATTAAACTCAAAGGAAATGCTAGTTAAACATCAGCAAAGAAAACTAATTAAACATTTACTTTAAAATCCTGTGGGCTTTTGTTTAAAAACCATACATGTTATAATGGATAAAAATCCTGATTAATTGAAAAATGAATCCACAATTCTTGTATTAGTGTCTTAACCAACATAATCCTTTCCATTTCTTGCATCAATATCAGAAGCACCTGCAACAGGTATAACTGATTTCCAAATCTGTTCTGATAAACAGATTTTATTCTCATAGTTTACTGTTTAAGGGCCTCATCCCCCATGAGCCCAACTTCAGTTGTTCTCTTGTTCTTCCTTTTTTGTTCAAATTGCCCTCTAATGTTCTCATCCAAAACATGTCATACTAAAAAAACCTAGTTCAGAAACTGGGAGCTGATATTATTTAGAAGATTAAAACCTAATGAAAATCAGACAATGCCTACTGAATATACAGGCCCAATGGAGGTCCAAACATTAGCATGTGTTCAATACAGCACCTGTTCCTCATATATAAACCAAATATAAAGGCTTATGTGCATGTTCACCTGTTCAGCTGTCCATAATACCTTAGCAGCTTTACTGCATCTGTGTTCATCTCTGGGTCGGAAAAACATGCTGTCCTGTGTCCAGTATAATTTGTTTGCTGTATTCTCCTCATGCTTGTTCCCTCTGGGACCCAGATGTGCTGCTGCTTTTCTATGGCAATAGTCCTTCTCATAGATCAGGATCTGTCTTTGGTTCTAGGCTAAGTGTTTGTGTATTGTTTGTGTACAAGGAAATTTCCTCACCATTTTTCCTCAAGCACATTTATCCTAGTTGTTCATAGCTTTTTTTTCTGTTGTTATTTCCTTAGCAACACCTTTTAAAATAAGTTAAAGTAACCTGCCAGCAAATACTGATGGCAACAGTTACAACAACCAGGATAAAATATTCAGGATGTGCAATCACTTTCCCTGGACAGATATTAGTTAATAGGCTTAATTTACTTTCACTGAAGAGCCTTGACAATTAATTGGTCTAAATAACTACACTGGAAACACTACAAATGACCACCCTTTACTGTCAACTCTGCTGAATTTCCTCCTCATGGACAATACTAAAAAAAAAAAAAAAAATACAACTGCTTCCAATTTACATTGATTAAAAGTGCACTTTTAACAGATTTGCTGAATGCTGCCTGCCACATCTGCTGAGAAGTAGTAACATTAGATCTGGACTTGATTTAAAAAAAAAAAAAAAATTAAACTAGAGGTTTCCAACTGAAGTTAATTTGTAGTCACACTAATCAAGCTGCAAGTCATGTACTCAGAATGCAAAACCCCTCCTGGACAGAGGGTTGTTCTTGGTAACTGACAACAGCTCCTTCCAGAAAAGTGCAGTTGAAAAGTGCCCCAAAGTGTTCATGTTGAAACTTGATACGTTAATATCACTGCAGATTAGAAAATGTTCCACACAAGTTCCTTAAGCATCTTCATCCTTATACACAAGCATGGCCTACTTTAACTTTTATAGTGAAAGATATGTTAAACCGTGTTATCAATGAAAAATCATTCTCCTGTTAAAACTGTTAAACCACCCTATATTACTGTTCACCATTTGCTATGATATATTGACATACCTACTCCTCAAACAAACACAAAGATGCACAGTAAACCAAAATTTCTGAAAGTGTCAAGTTCATTGCTCACAAAGCCATACCAAAACCAGCTACCAATAAATTTAAGAAAAAAAAATCTGATTTAATATTATGTTCTCTGATGCATTTTCTAGGCAATGCCAGAGAAGTACACAATGCTGAAGCAATCCAGCATACTCCCTAGACTGATTGTTCACATCTGAGGCAATTCTACACAACCACCTCTGCAGAAACCAAGAGAATGACTGTTTCTGTCTGGTTTTGCACTGCCCATATCACTGGCACTTCTCAATAGTTCAAACAGGTTTTTACACATGCTAGCTCTAACTCACATGATGCTGATGTGGCTGAAACTCTCTCCTGTCCCATACACTGATGACATCTGTTCAGGCATGCAATCTCAGATCCTTTCTGTTTCGAAGGATACCCTGAATTTTCATCTGGCAGTTATATCCAATTACTGACATAACTAATAGTCATAACTGAATGCTACAAAATGAGTTTCATGTGTTTTCAACCTGTTTCTGCTTCTGACCCAGGAACCAAGCATGCCCCTCAACTGCCCATGTGAAACACAATCCACATCCAATCTAAATTGACATTACTCTTGATTTACTGTGACTAGTCAATAAAACAGGCTGCCAAAATCAAGACCCAAGTGTCAATTTATTGGAAAACTTCCTAGATTTATGATCTAATGTTCACAGTCTGTGGATATCTGGCTCTGTGTTTCCTGCCAGCAGGGTCCGCTCGCCTCTTAATAGCACAACTGCACTGAACTGCATGACGGCTATGTCTCATGACTCTCAAGCTCAGAAATCTACTGTGATTTCTAGTTCTAAGCAGCATTACTCCACTGGACATGCCCTGCGAAGATGTTTCAATCAAAAAAGTAACAAAGACAGATAGTTCACCTGATGCCCCATTATACACTTTTAATCCTCCCTTCAGTGAGCAGTAAATCCTAAAATCTCCTACTGTCATCACAATAGTACCTTGTTGGTAAAGGCCACGTCAGCAGGAGCTAATTTCCTTTCTAAAGAACTCCTTACTGTGCAAGAAGCCAGATCATCTACCACACTGCTTGTGAATCAACATGAATTGCTCTCACTCTGGTCAATTCATTGTGATACCATTAAATGTACACAGGATTTTCAAGATGACCCATAAAGCAGACATGAGCAGGTGCACTTCATGACTCATACAGGAGCTTATAATGACCATACTGGATTGTGTAAGGAGTCTAATGATGAATTCTGTCAATAATAATACAGTTGTATGGCATACCACTACGTAGCTTTGATTGAGGGGGATGTTTGCCTTGTAAGGGATACACGATGGAAGAAAATGGAAGTAAAGCTGTATAAAAATACAAACACCTTTACAGTAACAAAGGTTTGAGCAGAAATCTATACAGTAATAACACAAGGTCTTTAGAATCCTCAGTTTCTGTAATGTTAATATTAAAGTTATAAATTAAAAAAGTTAAATTTTAGTTAAAACTAAATTATGTGTACAAAGCAACCATTTGGCAACTACACAGTGACAAAGTCAAAAGCTAGGAAGTCAGGTAAGAAAACACAAAACGCTGATGTTCAGATTGCTGGCAAAGTATGTTTCTCAATACCCTTGTATAATGGTTAGCCAAAAGAAGTTACAACCTAAGGTGCCAATCTAATGTAAATGTAACAGATTCTAGAGACATAGTAAATATTTACCTTTACAGTTAAATCTGTGTTGAAATATTAAGAACAGCTATATTATGTAAATGTTCTTAAGGATTCATAAAAGCAAAGCCTACAGAAACTGCACATATATATTCCATGTGAGGATCTCTGTATCTAGATTTCTGTACTTATCTTTCAGTACTGCGAGGGCACATATTAATAAAATAACTATGTCAGGACTGTAATCCACAGCTTTCACAAGTGAAACAAGTGACATCGTATCTCTGGGCAGCTGAGGTGCCCAGCATATGACACATGTGACTTCCTATAATAGCAGAGCAAATTTTAAACTTTTGTCAATAATGGATAGCTCTGCAGTAAAAGCACTGAAGGAAAGAGACACAATGCAAACACAAAACAAATGTCATACTGTCAAGAATCCTTCCTCATCAGAAACTGCTTGACTAAGATTAGCACACTGCCTATGTTTAAGCTGAAAATTATTTCCTAAGACAGTATCTGCAGAAAACAGTTCAAAAGAAAGAATCTTTGCAAAAATAATATCCATCTAGTCTCTCAAAGATTTTTTTTGTTTGTTTGTTTACCAGTAATTACCTAGAACTACTTGCAGGTTTCTATTCCAGATTTTTGTTCTGCTAGAATAACAAATTTAAGAACAATCAATTAACTGCTCTGTACTCTCTAATAATTAAAATGCAGGCCACGAAATCCTAGATACTAATTTACCCAGCAGGTCCTCAATTTGTTCCTAAAAGGTTCATTCACACACTCAAATTTAACACAACCATCTATTAGTCAAGTCTATACTGGTGCTTCCTTGCAGACAGCAAACCAGCAGCTATTGCTCTGGTCTCAAAATGAGAAAGAAGAGACTCATTATCAAGGAAGCAGACCCCTTTAGAATAGACTACTGGACCAAGAAGCTGAATAGAAAGGATACCGGGATAGATCACATCATCCCCATTTATAACTTTATTCCACCAGTGTTTAGAGTCTCAAAAGCTGTCACAGGTGAAGACAGTAAGTGAGAACCTTCCCACAGACCCAATAAAGGAAAACGAGAGTCTGGAACACTTGTCACAGGAAGGGAATTTATAGAAGACAGGTCAAGAAAAGAAGAAAACTAATAAAATAGCACACATAGCTGGACCAGTATCTAGCTCAAAACATACAGATAACACACTTCGCTATCAATCCAGGTATCAGAAAAATAAAGGAAGGCTATTCAGAATCTATATTCTTTAATGTTACTTTAATATTCTTGCATATTGTGATATTGCATAAGTGATGAGGGTTATAACACTGAAATGTCTTACACTTAATTACCTCATCTGTTACCACAGACATTGTAGCCAAAAGAAAAAATGAAAAAGAAATCAGCTAATTCCTCTCAAGATTTCTGAATGAAAAGAATGTTTATTGCCAAACATTCTAGGCTCGACCATATTCTGCTAATTCTCAGTTGTTTTTAGACATCTTCCTGAAAGCTTTGAAAGCTGCTTTACAATCTGGCATGCAACACTACATAAAGTAGTTGTAAAATATTGACATTAACATTGTATTTTGCATCTTGTTATGCTTGACAAAAACAAAAGACCAGATGTTTTTACTTTAATATAAAAATAGATTAGCTATACAATTTAAAAGATGTCAAAGACTTAGTTAACTAGTGAGCTTGAGCACATTTCTTTAATAAGAAGAAAGTGTATTAACTGAAATTAAAACAGACATCAATCTAGTAGGTAAAACAAAACAGCACTTTTGTAACTTTTATGGTTATTTACTGGAATTTACTGGGCTGATGTTGCTGAAATTTTATCTATTAAAACATGTTACCAATGTTTATCAACTAGTTCTAAAAACTAAATATTACTATAGTATTTAATACACCATCTACATTTTGAGATTATTATATTGAAACTAGAAAAGAAAGCTATTCTACTGATTTATGTCAGAAATAAAGTTGAGATTTTCACTGCTAACTCAAAACATACTACCTGAGGGATTCCATAACAGTTCATAAAACGTCTTTGTTTTTAAAAGGTATGGTCTGTGGTATATATTTTCTACGAAGAAATAGAAGAACACATGTAGCATCAGATGTGTGTACTTTAAGAAACTCTGGAATGTGAAATCTAAAAATCCAAATAAAGCAGGTGGTATAATTTGGGGGGGAGGACTGAATTTAAGTTTAATGACATTACCAGGTTATCCTACCAGACTAATTCTCACTCACTGCATGACTTCAATGAAGCTCTCAGTCCTCATGCTGATTTCGATTTAGTTCAAGTGCTATTTGATGCGTTTCATCTGGAGTTTTATTCACTTCAAACTACACTTCATTTAACCAGGCTGCTGCTGTACTCATTTGGTTTTCTACTTTATTACCCGCAAATTGGTGTTGCTTAGTTTATGTAAATTGTTGGAATAAGTTAATTTTATATAATTATTTCACACTGTTAATAAATAAATAAGCTTTAGAAAGATATTATATCACAAAATGAGAAAGCTATTGAAATTATTTTAAAATACAGTAGACCACAATAAGTGTTGCTCTTACAAAATATGCTAATAAATACCGACAGATTATTTGCTATTGTAAGGCAGGACCATTCCCCTGCTTCCACTCCCCAAAACTACTGTTTGTTTTTGGTTTTCTATGTTATTAGTCTACCATACTTTATTTTCCAGCTGGGCACGCACTGTAATACAATGTATTTTTATAAGAGAGAGAGAAAGAAAGAGAGTAAGATAGAAAGCATGAGAGAGAAGCAGAGACTGCACAAGTGAGAGAGAATGCGAGCGCAAGACCGTGCACTTGAGATAGAGCGTGATGGCAAGCATGCAACAGCGCATGTGGAAAAGCGCAAGAAACCAAGCATGAGCGAGCAAGAGATCGAGCGCAGTGAGCACAAGCACACACAAAAGAGAGCGCAAGTGCATTCATGAGAGAGTACTAGCACTTGAATACCATGAACTTGCCAGATGACAGATTTTTTTCAACCATTTTTCATCTCTAAAAAAATTTCTTTTGTTTTGCACAACTAACCATGGGTTTTATAATGTACTAAATAAATTTAAGTTTGCATTTAAAAACTAATTTATTTCCACAGTTTACTAACAAGGATCATTAACCAGAACTCAGTGTTAAATGTCAGGTCATGTCAGGAAAGGCTGTCAATCCTGCCAGAGTACTGAGGTACTCTGATTAGTGCCGATTATGGGTTATCCTGGTAACATTTATTATTTTTTAGCAAAACGCCGCAACAGAATAGCAATTCATTTGAAGTGGTTAGTACTTTTGTAAACTATTGATGGAAAATATGAGAAAGCCAATTAGGCTGCTACCACCTGGTGGTGTGCTGATTGCGCTAAAAACCTCTTATATTTAACACGGTGTCACAGCTTGTGAGAGAAAAACTAACATATTCTCTGTGTAGCACTATGAACAATCATAGACAGTCTTTTTTTTTTTTTACAATCCATTAAACTTTCACAAACAAATGACTGTTACAAATTAGCTATACAACACAGAATGTTTGAAGCAAAAATATTTCACACATTAACCTGTTTTCCTGTTATCTTGTCAATTTTATGTAATATTCTTCGCACAGATTTAGTCATAAAGTAGTATTACAGAGAGCTATTGCTCAAAACGAGGGATAAAGAAAACTAATGTCCTGTCCAAAGTATTGCCAAAACGCATTTTCTTGAAAATAGTTTTTATAAATACAATTTATTAATAAAAACTATTACACACTGACATTTACAATCACAAGACTTAACCTGTAGAGCTAAATTTAAATACTGAATTTCCATGGCATTAAAGTTAAAAAAAAAAATATATATAGCTCATTTTATAATAAAGCACAAAATTGTCTTCAGAACAGAAGTGTTTGCATTTAAAATCTGAACTACTACAAACAGCTTAATACCTGATCACAATATTAAAACACTTCCAACTGTAATGAGTAACAGAAATAAAAGTCTTTTGGTTAAATAATACAAATAAAAGTATTTGGTTGAGTTTAAAACAGAAAGAGCTGACCTGTTCAGTTAAACACATCAAGCTTGCCTTCAGCTTTTATATCCACTCAAGGAAGAATGGAAACTGGTTCACAGAATTCTACAAGGTCTAGAAGAAAGCCATTTACTACAGGACTTGTGTAGCCTGTTCTCTCAAGCAAACAGGGGTCTAAGGTGTTTAAAAACAGCTATCCTTACAAAGAAATTTATTAATGATAACAGACTTAATAATAGAATATGATAGAAGAGACAGAGAAGTTTAGGGATATATATGGAGCTTGGCATTTTTAAACCATTCATTAGACACGCAAAGTAGTTGAGTACATTACTTAAATACACTGTACACGCTTAATGCTCACCAATATTTGGGAAACTTGATCAGCTTGCCATAAACAGCAGTACTGAATGAGGGGATAACTGGAACAGGGAAGCAGTACAATCCTTTACTATCCAAAGAAGTCAGTGCTGCTTGAAAACCAAATATCTGAAACAAATTAAGCTGGTCAAAGGGTATGCTATCACATGATTAGATCACTTTCAAGTTACTTCTATAACATAATATACACATTTTTAAATATATTCAATAAATATGAAATAAATCGTGTATTATTTTTAGATAATTCCTTTTCCCCCGAAACACAAATATAACTAGAAAAATCTACCTAAAACAATGTTCCAATAGGAATACCTATAAAAATATTTTCTTCGCTCAAAAAAGTAAGTTTTAACTACACTCTGCTAATTTTTAATAAAATGCTGAATTATAATTTATCAACTAAAATACATTATTCTATATCCTTTAAATTTTCAGATTGCACATTGCCTTTCATACACAATAAATAAAATCACTTTTTGTAATTATAATAACATTGGCCTAAAAAAAGTGGTATTTAAGGAAATGAGAACCTTCCCTTCAAAGCTTTTTTCTTAATAAGAGCATCTAAAGAAAGGTTCATCACAACTATTCTTTATGATTTTTCTCTGTTCAATATGGAAAATAAATGGCTGTAGAGTTGACTTTTTAACATGCTGTACCACCATCACATAAGAACAGAACACTTTGACCTATATTAAAGCTAGCAAATAAACCCTATAAAAGTCAAAATTGAAGTCCACATTTTGCAAATACTGATCGAACAGCTGCTAAAAACTTTTTGAATAGAAAAAAATCCCCTCAAACTGAAAAACATACAGATGACTTGCAACATTGCCATCCCAATCACTTTAAATGTGACAGAAGGTAAACATGTCAACCAGAAAACTGAAAGCTTGCCATGCAATTCCGGGACAGAGTTTGTTTTATGCAGATAGTAAGAATTTCACTGTTTTAATCTCTATTAAGATATCAGAATGGAAGGGAATGGACTGAAAAATTTAGCAAAATTAACAGTACTAGTAGTAAATATTTACATTTCAGTAGTACCCAAAAGGTTTCAAACTGCCTGAGCACATCCTAAAAGGTTGGAAGGTGTGTTTTAAAACTCCTCTTGAGATTTCACTTTTTCATTCTACTAAAATCTCAGCAGATAGCTACTGAAAAATCTCAAAGCAATTTTTCAGTAGCTTCTTAAACTTCCCCCAACCTCACAATAAGAAATCCTCTCACACAATGGATCTTTAACTGAGAACATTCAGAGGCTTTTCCTCTTATAATGAAAAAAAAAATTGTTTGGCCACAGTGTTTGATTGTATACCTTCACTATCATGGTTTTGCTCTATCAATACTACTAAAAGTGATGGTTTTTCCTCATAACATCCCATCAAGTTTCTAAGTGTAATTCATCGCGATCTACATAGAATATGAGCATTATCCTAGAAGAGGGGAAAGGTTTTGTTCCAAATTATTTTAACTCAATCTTGCCACAAAGACCTTGGGGCTTCAGTCTGTGTAGTTTCCTCATGTGAAGTTCTCTGTTCATGTTACAAAACATTTGGCTCAGGTCAGAAGCCGCAATCCCAAACAACGACATTCTGTGAAATGTGTTTACGTCCTTTTAGATAAGCTGAAAACTTTCTCCCAAGAAACCTACTAACACTTAGGATTATCCATACTTATATTAACTTTTTCTCAGCACACTGCAATGAGAAACAGATCTCAAGCCTTCTTTTACCTTCAGATAGCAGTGTGAGTAACAGTAATGAAGCAGGTTGTCAGACGGCTGGCCAAGGCTGCTGACCATGTGCACCAGTTGCTCAGCATACATCGGCACCGAGTGCTCCAGGTTAACCTTATCCACCAAAATTCGGACAGAAGGTAAAGGCCGCAGGGGCTGGAAGCTTGCAGCATTTAACAGTCCACTTAAGTTCTAGGGGAGGGGGAAAAAAACATGCAATTATTACACTACAGATATATTATCTACCATATTTACATATTCTTACCTCCGCCCACACACAAGCAAATCTACATGTAATAAACTGTTTACAGATACCATGGCCTTATGGTCATTATAATACGAATCCTCAAAACTTTTCAAAATAATTTCTCCAAAGTTTAAAATTTATGTATAAACTTTTTATCCATAATTGTCTTGGGTGTAGATGCCCAGGTGCTGGCGGTAGGGGGGCTGCAGGGGTGGCCTCTGTGAGGGGAGACCAGGGGCTACCCTGTGCCAGGCACAGCTTGTTCCAGCTGGTTCCACCAGTGCTGCAACAGCCCCACCGCAGGACACAGCTGAGCCCATCGGCCAAGCTGGTGGCACCTCTATGGAAACATATTTAAGAAAGGGCAAAAATGTCACGCAGGCTGAGAGGACTGAGGGGAAAAAAGTGAGAAACAGCAGTATGAGCAGCAAGGTCAGAGAAGAAGGAGGGGGAGGAGGTGGTGCTCCAGGCAGCAGAGCAGATGTTCCCCTGCAGCCCATGGAGGACACCACGGTGGAGCAGATATTTCCCTGCAGCCTATGGAAGAGACCACACCAGAACAGATATTCACACTGCAGCCCGTGGAGGACCCCACACTGGAGCAGGTGGATATGCCCTGAAGGACACTGCAGCCTCATGGAGAGCCCACACTGGAGCAGATTTTTCCTCAAGGACTGTGGGAAGAACTCACACTAGAGCAGGGGAAAAGTGTGAGGAAGAGGGAGTGGCAGACATGAACATGTTATGGACTGACCGCAACCTCCCATTCCCCATCCCCCTGTGTTGCAGGGTGGGAGGTAGAAGAGTCAGGGAATGAAGGAGTGAAACTGAGCCTGGGAAAAAGGGGAGATGGGGGAAAGGTGTTACTTTGATTCTTGTCTTTGTTTCTCACTATCCAAATATATTTTAATTGGCAATAAATTAAATTCCTTTTCCCCAAGTTGAGTCTGTTTCGCTCGTAATGGTAATTGGTAAGTGATCTCCCCTCTTTATCTTGACCCATCCTATTCTCTCCCTCCTGTCCTGTTGAGAAGGGGCAGTGAGAGTGTGGCTGGGTGAGCATCTGGCAGCTGGCCAAGGTCAACCCAGTACAAGAATACACAAAGTATTTTGTTCTATAAAATATTTGCTTACATTTTTATCACTCCAAAGCGCTATCACCATACTAAACTCATGCTGATCTAACCTTTAGACTGCCATATATTATTATGTATTCACAGTCATGCCAGACATCTCAGCAAAAAAAGATGCTATTCCAAAAAAAATAAATATCACAATTTTAAACATCCAACTATATTTTCCACAGTATCCATTAAAATGAAGTACTGTATCCAGTACAAGACAGACATGGGCATACCAGAATAAGTTTGTTGGAGGGCTACCAAAGTGGTTATGGGGCTGGAGCACATGAGCTCTCTCTCGGGAGAGACTGAGATAACTGGAGTTGTTCAGCCTGGAGAAGGCCAAAGGGAGATCCTACTGCTGTCTACAGCTGTCTACTGGGAGGGTACAGAGAAGAGGGAGCCAGACTCTTATCAAAGGTATACCGTGAGGGGATGAGTGGCAATGGACACAAGCTGAAACACAGGCAATTCCAAGCAGGCCTACGGGAAAGCTTTTTATGGAATCTCCATCCTTGGAGCTAATTCAGCATTTGACTGGACAACCTCTGCAGCAGCCTGTTCTACTCAGGCTTGCTTTGAGCACGATTTTGGACTCCTGGAGATCATCTCCAGAGATCTCTTCCAAACCAAATTACTCTACGAATCTGAAAATTTTATTAAACTTGTATCAAAATAGGACAATAAGCTGATGTATGTATGACTTTCAGTCTAAAAGTCAAAATTATTATTGTTTTAAATAGGCTTGACTTCACTCAGGAAACGTAAATTGAAACTCCAAGTAAAAAAAAAAGTTCACTTGAATTCAACTTGTTTGCCTCACACCTACAACAAATACGGGGCTGTTCTCCCATTATAAAAATACCATATGCCCATGCCCATAAGGTGAAAAGCACCACAATCCATTGGGCTATTCCAGGCTGAAATGAAATAATGCTTCCCATTAGGCACCTGGTAATGTCCCATTTTCTAATATTAGAAGCTTCTGAATGTATCCTAATACATCAAGAGATAACAGATTTGTCACCAGTTCACTCACTCTAGCCAGCTTAACTGCAAAGATAAGCAGTCTAAATTTAAGAAGAAGATACACACTCCTTAAGCACGCTCACCGAATAAATGGCACACACTTAAAATTTTATATATGTTACAATCTAGAGACTAGAAATCCAAGTGAAGTGTTAACACGTATGTTATTGTGTGTATTTCACTTCACCAATGAAAATGGTTATACAACCACATTATAAGAAACGCCATAAATTAAGACTTCCCGTACTCTGTCCTCTTGTGCATACACATACAATCTTAAACCACATAAACATACTGTAAATAAGCACATTTTATAAGAAAATACAGAACAAGTTAGACAGTGCTCCCCTAGTCAGCAGGTATCTATTACGTTATCAAGATAATTTAATGTCACTGTGCCTTCTATCATGTAAATACTACTCAAATCCATCTCTGGGGGAAAAAAAAAAAAGTAATAAGCTTTTTCAAATGGTTTTCACCTTTCTTACATATAAGTGGTTCACAAAGATGTTGGTTCTTTTCACAACACCTTCAAAATATACAACTTCATCTCCATTTTAGACAAGAACTTATTGAAAAGAAAGGCTGACACAAAAATAATTCACTAATTCTGGAAGTCAGTTTGAATGGCAATTTTTGAATGTTTAGCACAGCAAAGTACTTCACAAATAAAAGCCTAACTCCCATTGCTTTAATTGGAATCACAGATACTGAGAGCTTCTACAAAATACATCCCACTAAAAAAAGCTCGTCCTCAAGTACAAGCAACATGTATTTAGTGTCTGCTTGTGAAAAACACATTGGAAGTGTTTAATATCAGATAAAAATTCCTAGAAATTGAACTCAATCAAAAACTGATTTTTTTTTTCCTCTTCTTCCTGTCCCTTCCCTTATCCATAAAACACCTTCCAGCCTCTGCCACAAGAGGTAAACCTACTGCAAGTCTTCACTACAAAACACTGATTCATCCCTACAGTACCTCAGCATTGTGCATTGAGGAAGGAGCCCTGTAGGAATAAAACCAGTATGGGATTCTTGAGCTGGAGATACCCAGAAGATAAAACAAATTAAGGCTGTTAGAAAATTTCATTTCTGGCTCTCTAAGCTAGTCACTCAGCAGTTAAATGCTCAGTAACAGCCAAAGTCCTGCTGGCATCCTGGCTGGAACTAGTACACAGAGAGCTGGCTGTTAACATCTATGAAGTCTCTACTGAGCCTATGTATTCAAAGATTTCAGACTTGACCAAGTTCGGGAGGACCTGCATGGCAAAATGACAACAGGTATTCTGATTGAAAGGTTTCCATAAAAAAAAAAATTCAAGTTGGAGCTACTTCTTTTTAATCTGCTTGATGATGTAAAATCTTTTTTCTTCCAAATTCTTTTTTCCTACCAGTACATGACACCTTCAGTTTACAAGTCTAGCTATTCACTGCACACACCACCCATCTTAGGTATCTGAAGGGAAGGCTCACGGGCACCAAATTCATTTGGAACTCAGTAATACATCTGGCACATGGAATAACAGCCCAGTGAGAAAATGTATGTGAAATAGCACATGCTGATATAAAGAACGGAATAAATATCTGCGCATACATACCTTCTCACCCATGATTATGGGCATCAGGTGGTCTAGTAAATTGAATTCTGCCACAGGGATTATAATTGTACACTTAAGAACAGTGAAAGTTGTAAGTCGAGTGGGAATGTATTCCTCCAATAATGCTACTTCTTCTGAGCTTGGCATAGCTCTATTTCCATCCATAATATCTACAATAAATCAAGATTACATATGTTTTGACTAAAATATATAAAATATCTCCTACAGTTGCTGTTTCAGAATTGGTTAGGGACTAGCAAAAAATGGAAAGCATTCCCCCCCTCCCCCCCCCCTCATAGTTAGTAATTTTATTTGACACTGTATTTAGCCTTAAGTAGAACCAATCATAACTGGATTTTCCTTACTTTGAAATCTGTATAGCTCTTTCTCAGAAACTCATATTAACAGTTTACCATAGCTTGTTTCCATGCATTTTTATAATATATAACTATTATTTCAAACTAATAAATACGTACCAACAGGGATACTTTCTTCTCTAAGACTCCAAAATTAAGCTAGAGCTGCCAATGAAATAAGCCCTCCTTACGCAACAAGAGGCTTGTGATTGAAACGAATGGCCTCCAAAGTGTCTGAAATTATCTCAGAGGTATATCCAACACTAATGGGGATATTGCAATTCATTTTATCGTTATTTTAAATTTTGCTCTTTGGACTCATAAAATCCCCTGGCAGATTCAGAGTTTAATTATTTGGAAGTTGCACCTTCAAGAACACTGAATTTGGTCTGGTTTAATTCTGTATATTTGCATATATGCAATAGGGGCAAACCTGGCTTAGTTCTGCTGTATGGCTCATATTCATGTTCCAGAGCACAAACTATCATTTTCATTATCCGGTGTACCGCACTGCTATCCAATCGAAGATTAAGTGGGCCCACAATGAGGCTTTTTGTAGACATCTCCTGAACATTTCCAAAATCTTCACTCTTTACTGAAGAAAGGTCTTGCTGATTCCCAGAAACTACAAGAAGTTTTATAAATAACAACAAATTACACCAAATAACTGGATATAATAAATTTTTTTATCGGCTACTTTTGTTTCAAATCCTGTGATCACAGACTTATAAATATACAGGAAAATATAACAATGCAAATTGAACACAAACATGCCATGACTGGTTTAACATGTTTAAACAAACATTATTCCTATTTAATGCAGAGCAAACAGAGTAAGATTCTTCCTTGCCTCCAAGCACAGCACAACTTAGGAACCTTTCCATTAACTTTGTATCTCTCAAGCTTGGGACTCTCTCAAAGTGTCCAGGCTATCTCCAAACTTCTGTGGCAACTTAACCCCAGGTGCCAATGACAGCTGTGCTGTTCAAAACTTGCTACAGTTTATCGCAAAGATACCCATCCTAAGCAGTAAAGGAAAAGGTGTGCTGCGAAGCAACTACAGATATGGGCCCTTGAAATGCTGGCTGCTGGTACACGGGCTAGAACAGCAATGAGAATCACACTCATTTGCATTGTCATAAACCAGACTGACCCTTCCTTCCATTCACTGATGAGGTAAAGCACGGGCAGCGAGAATGAAAACTTCTTTAATCTTTATGTCTCAGACCATTTTTAGAAGGACCGCCACAGAGATAAAAGGGTGGTTTAGTCTCTGCATCCAAAAGATCTATAACTTTTGTGCTCAGAACGGCAACTAGTGTATCAATTAAAGTATAGTTATTGTTTTTCTGGTATAGATGTAGGGTAATGAGGTAGACTGAAGTCACACATTCACTGTATACAGGCTACTCATCAGCTATCAAACAGTATGACTATGTTTTCTCTAAACATACTTTACGGAAATTCTTCTGTTAAATTACGCAAATTTCAGAAGCTTCTTTTCCTGTTACATATGGCTTGTAAAAAATTACCCTCACCCCTTTAACATATTTGTTTGCAGAATTTTACTCATTTTTTTTTCTAATAAATCATCACTTTGACAGTGTCTTCATTGCTTTGACACAAGCACTAAATGTTAAACGTCTTGCTAACCATTACACAAATGAACAGTCTGACAAAATAAGGATCAAGATTAAATGGATTCTGAGACCACTTAACCTATCAAAATGAAGAAGTTCCAAGATAAAAATTGTAGGATGACAGTTTAATTCATTCAGTGAATCTGGATGGCACATACTCCTTAGATCCACAGTACTCCATAATCCACCTGGTTAAAGCTGTGACAAAAAGGAAAGCCAGGAAATGCACAGCCATTGCCATCAATTTCACCTTGGTTTCCACAATTAAACACAGCTGCAATTGCAAAGCTGTCCATTTGATATGTTCTCCTTGTACTCATGATCAAGTCATGCCACAGAAACCAAAGTCTGTGTAAGCAGTGGACTGACTTCTTCCATGATGATCCTTCTCAACAGTAACATTTTTCAAGTGATTTCCAAGCTCTTATCCAATGCGGATCTTGTTACACCTACGCAATACAGGATAGATCACATCCCTTCCTCTTTTCACCCATCTGCCAGGATGCAAATCAACTTACTTCCTTGCATAAATCTAATAACCTCCTGGCTTTCTGTTACAGTAATAAACTAAACATACCTCTAGAGAACTATGACCCAAAAACCACAGGATAATCTGGCAATTCCAAATTCTTGTTATACAACCTTCCTGACTGACACAATGTGTCCATACTAACATAATGGCAAGACAAGCTCAGCTCGTCAGACTGGGCAGTGGGAGCTGCAGCTGCTGCAGACAGTTGACCTACCCACTCTGTCAAAGAGACATAGGATCTGTCAACTTCTGAGTAGCTGAGGCTTTGTGGTTAAGCAGCCTGGCATGGTGTGCTTCACAACTTCAAGGCAAATCTTACTTTTAAACCAAGTGGAAGAAAGCTTGTTTTATTTCTGGTTGCCTGAGAGGAACCTAGTCATCTTTCAGCCTCCAGGAGAACACTCCCTTTTCCCCTCCCTCCTTTACTGTACTCATTCAAAACAGTCTTTTTAACGGGGGGAAGTGAGCTTCGGGGAAAAGGAAGGAAGGATAGGGTTTTTTTCCCATATGTTTAAATCAAAATCTATAAAACGTTCTTGCTTCTAAGCACTAGTGAGGAAAAGATTCCCGAATAAACTGAGGCTATGCCAAATTTGACACAGAACTGGCCTAATGCTCTGCAGGCTTTTACAGGTCTATATACTCAGCAGAAGAATTAACTTTGTCCCTAAAAGTCCAACAGAAGTTGACGGTGAGAGCATTCATAGCCTCTGCTTCCCTTGGTGTGTTTTGTTTACCATTTCTCAGAAGGAAAAAAAAAAAAAAAAAAAAAGGAAAAAAAGGACAGAAAGATACTACCTTATAAAGTCTATTCAAATCTTCAGATGGAACTGAAGTTACAACCTTTTTAATAAATCCTGAAAAAGACCTTTGTTTAAAAAGCCAGCATACAGCCTGCTGTCAGGGTTTGCTTTATTTAATATGCAGTTAACACATTTTTGTCCTTCCAATTCTACACAGTATCCAGTTCAGATGAACACTATTAAGTAGTGTAAAAAACCATAACCTCACATAAAAAATATCAAGGCCAAAAGCCTTTAGAAGTAATAACAGCCTACCTTTAAAAAAAAAACAAACCATCCAAACTCATTTGTATATATTGTATGTATATGAATAATATACTGAAGTGACAGCATTTATACAAACCACTTTCTGAAATAGTTCCATTTAATTCTCACTAAGTGCAAAGAGAATGTGATAGAAAACCTATTGGTTCTACAGAAGTAGGTGATCACAGGTTACTTTTGAAACTTCACAGATGCATAAAGGTAAATAATTTCTGATCACTGAGTATTCAGCGCTCCATAAACCTTATGTCTAACTCTAACTGACAAAAAAAAAAAAAAAAAAAAATCTTAAAATGAGAGTGCTGCATAACAAACTTGCCACCAAAATAGATAGGTACACATTATAAACAAAACAACTTCAAAGATACACCCTGTCAGGTCTGTAGGTCATGCAAATCAGTGATCAGGGAACGGGTAGTAATTTCCCTGAAACATTGTGTAGCCTATTTTATGTTGAAATACAAGTCAAAAAATAGAAAAATAAAGTTGGAAGGGAAGGACAGACAGAATTTCAAAATAAGACTACTGTGCATGACTGACTATCTTGTTTTCACTCAAAATACTAGAAGTGATTAATGCACTTCTATAAGTGACAGATGAAACTCCTGAGGTTAATGTTATCCATGAGGCACTTGCAGTTTAATCAGTAATCATATGCTTCGGGAAAGGTTAAAGGGGCAAAGAAGGTGTCAAACCAAAGTTGCCTTGACAGATAAAGATCTTACAATCACAGTAACTGCCTCCTATAACTTAAGTTGGGTTAGATTTTTTAGGGGAAGGTGGTGTGCACTGATTGTAACTAAAAACACAGTTGATGTCAAAACAAGAAATAGTAAAATGTAAACTTTTACATAAATACTTTCATATAAACACCACATATTAAAAACATAGCAAGTTTTATATTGTTTTCAAAATCTTGAGGTAGTTATACCTTCATTTCAAATGAAATGATTTATACCTATTTGTTCACATACTATTTAATAATTAGGTACTTGACTCACAATATGGAAAAATTAGCTAGAAAATAACTAGCAGAAAATGTCACATTTGCTTTTCTGAGGAACAAAACTATTTGAAAATTTAAGGTTTCAAGTTCTTGATTCTAGAGCTATAACAACCATTTAAACCATTAATTTAAAGATTAATTACTCTAGTCACTCTTTTATGTGGTCAGAGAGCTGAAATTAGAGGAGTAATACTGAAATAAAAGCACACAGCAAGCCTTGACAGGAAGCCAAGCTACATTTTGTGAGGTGTTTTCCTGGTGACTGATGCAGTAAATAAAAGCCAAGGCCCTGAGAAAGCAAACTGAAATAAATAGAAGAGAAGCTGAAGAGGGGAAAAGGTAGTAAGAAAATACCAGTAACCTGGCCTTGAGGGGGGGGGGGGGGGGAAGTGTTTCTGAGTTCAGCAATTTCTGAAAAGGGTTAGTTACAGTCAGAAAATGATATGTCATTAAATTCCTTGTGCATTCAGAGAAACAAGACAAAATACTCCACAAAATCAATTTTTCCTCATAAATAATCTGTGCATATTCATATTTCTATACCAAAATGCAAAAAGGAGATAAGGCTTACCCTAGGTCTTCAACTTCTCTACATAAGATTTCTGCATTCAATTAGAGAGTTATTTCTTTATTAAAACCAGAAGTAGACTGCAGGAGAAGCTTGATTTAATGTACATTTTCTCAGCTTCACATCACACTCACAGCACAGAGCAGAAAGCCTTAGGGCCAGGAAAGAACTGTTAAATTACCTAGTGCATCCCTCTACTATCGAAGGCAATAGCATCATTTATTTCTTTTTTAAGCTTTGCATGATCCATCCTCTAACCAAAGTGGAAGTTTTTCTTTCCTACTCCTTTTATACTTAATGTCCAACAAGTCCAGAAAACACAAACATTAGGAGTCGAGACTTCTCTTACATAGAGACAAAAACATGCAAAAAAACCCAGATGAGTTGGACTAGGTAGCAAGGACAGATAAACATTCAGCCACAGAATAGCAAGAAGTTCCCAACAGATGTCCATAGAAATAGTGTTCATGATAATAAACACACAGGTGTGGAAGAAAGCATTATTTAAGCAATAAAACTGCAGAACAGCAGCTGTAGATGACAATCTTCCCAGGGGTGGGGGGAAATCACATCACAATTCATGAGAAGAATATCTGTATGAAAATATATACATGTTACTTGCTGATACATTAAGTCCTTTGTCCTGGCTTTTGTGACACTCACAAAAGTAGATATACTTACTGCACTGAATCCACTGTATTGTCTCAGATTTAGAAAAGAATTGATAAGAATCCCAAAAATTACTTAGAATTACCCAATATCTATATGTGCATAGTTTAGGCTAATATTTGCTCACAAAATTGTTCAGATATGTGTATTTAAAGATTAATTCTCCACACTATCTCTCATTCTTACATTTTTCTTCATAGGGGAAAATGACAGTCCTTTTAATCTTCTGCACCAAGTAGGTGATCAACTTTATTCTTCAACCAGGGTTTCTCAAAAGATTCCCCCCCCAAGTCAATAATGACAACAACTTTAAAAAAAAAAAAAGGACATCACGCTTTATGAACTTCACCACTGCTACAAGAGAATTATTTTCTCTTTAGCAACTGACTATAAAAGACATCATTGTGATTAGTTATGCAGGGGAAAAAAAAGGAAGAACACCAACAATCAACATCTAACCAAAACAGCTAATCTCAAACACATCAATGAAGATGAAACCATTTTAACGATGAACCTGATGGTAAATCTAAGGTAAGTTAGAGGACAGTTGGTCAAGGACCAGCTGGGCATGAAAACTCTTTGTTTCTATTATTTAACAGGGTAAACATAGAGAAAGAGGTACCTTTGCCACTGGTGCTTTCCATTGTGTACAAGTAATCCATGTAGAAAGCCCCAAACCTCTGCATTCCAGCTATCTCTGTGTACGTCTCCTACCAACAAAGCAAAGCAAACACAGAAAACGTTGTATAAGGAAAGAATCTTGAGATTACCGACTGATAGGTTGGTATGAGAGAGATATATTCATGTTTGGATTTGTGCATCAACACACGGAAAGGCTTATCAAAACAAAGGACAGAGGTTATCCCAAAGAATTCACCTTTCCGATAGGTAATGTAACTTCTATTTGAGGCCACACAAAGGCACATCCATAATTCCAGTGGACATCCTGACCAATTCATCAATAACATCTAGTTAATTAGTACCTTTAATGGAGTAAATATTCTTCACTTGACCTCTTGTATCGAACAGATCTGCCTAATTAAATACACTGAAAACTGAAGCTCATTCATTCTGGCTTTTTTATTTAAGGAATATTGTAGTTTTATCTTCAAACAGTAGGAAACTTATTAAGACTTTATGCTATCATTAAGATTTATACATAATATAATCCATTATCACACAGCAAGTTGGCTTCCCCTCTTGCCAAAAAATAGGCAAATCATAAAAGCAAAGACAGGCCAAGGAAAGAGTAAAGCTTAAAAGTAAAACACACTATAGGAAATGTTTGAATATATGTAAGTACTTGTGATTTCACTAATTAATTTCTTTTTTTTATGGGTTTCTTCAGCGTTACACTTCATCAGTAGTACTAAAAAGGTGAAAATAGTAAAATTTAAGTTTAAGAGAAATTAGATATATTCAACATTGTAAATGGCTTACCTAAACACAGAGCACAGAACTTCACCTATGAACACAAGTGGAAGGGACCACCTTGGTCATCGCATCCAGTCTTTAATGATTGCAGACAATCAGGGAATAAAGTTTTACTGCACAATTTACAACAGAGACTATTGGTGACTGAAAATTTGTCGCTACCAAAGGCAGAATTACCAAGACTTCCTCTAAGTAGACAAATATAGCACACAGACAATAAAATTAACATTGCCCAAGATCCAGTTTCCAAGAGAGCACTTCTTAGTTTGAAGACCGTGAACTACTTACTGATTGGGTTCAAAGAAGTATGTGCTGGTAAAGCTTGACCTTTTGCTAGCATTCTCTCATAACTCTGTTGTTCTCTGCAGGTGTTCTGTAGTTAGTTAATGCTTTTGGAAACTATGTCATTAATTCAGCTTTTGGGGCAGGAGGGGAGTTTGAGGTTTCTTTTGGACATGTTTTTCTTAATTTTTTTTTTTTTTTTTTTTAAAGACAAACAGGTTTACTTTTTTTTTTGCCATCTGCAAAGTAAGATTCAGTTAAACATGACAAAGTAATGAAAATCAGTCCTCTAATAGTACACAGATCTAAATAATCACTAGAAATCCATTAGAGAGCATTAGAAATTTTTTTTTCTAAGAAAAATTTAATTCTCTGACCTTATGATGAGCTGCATCCAATATAAATTCTGCACGAATACTATTATTTTCTGGACTTCTGTAATCAAATAGTGAGTTCGTAAGGTATGTCATCCCTTTTGCACTCAAATTTCCTCCACAATTAAAGAAGTAGGCCTCCTTCATGAGGTAGTATAAAATAATAAGGCAAGGGAGAAAAAAAACACAGTCAAGTTAACAGAACAGTTTCAATTCTGTCATAACACACTAGTGACATGGTAGCATCCCTCAAGAGCATATTTCACTATGAATGAAGACAATTAAAATACCTTTATTCAAATAACGCTGAAGTTCCTGTCCACTCCCTCCCCATTTTCAAATTAATAAAAATGGCCTGAGCCAGTGAATATTATACAACCCATGATACAGAACATACCAGTTTCATTTTAACAGAAAATAACCTCACATCACCTCAGATCACTGTTACTCCGAATACTGCTCCATCCTCCTAACTACACACGGTCTTGTCACTACATACTCCATTTCTCTGACTGACCAATGCCTTTCAGATGCTTTATCTATCCTCTTCATGATAAGCAGTTATTTCAATGTAAGACCTGCTTGCTACCTTATCACTCTTCTTTATTCATCTAGATTTTTACATGCCTTCTCCATACCCCAAACCCTCTATCCTTCTAAAATCAACACAACTTTTCCATCAAGAGTTATTCTTCCAAAAAGGTTATTTATATGAGATTGAGAATAGATGGTAGGAAAAAACCGATCACATAAAACAAAGCTGGAACCTTCATGAAAGGCACAATCCCAACTACAGCAGTACAGAAAGAACAGGTGAGGCAGTATCAACATCACCACCATTCTCACAAAAGCAGATATTTTCTTAAATTCACACCCTAGAGGGTGGCAGAAAAATGAAAAAGAGCAAAAACCCAAATGCCTCTTATCAACTAACCTAACAGGAAACTCATTCGCTCACCCATTCACCCCAATCCAAAAATCATTTTTCTCATGATCTTTGTACCTCACAATCTCATAGTTGTTGCAGACAAGGCTGCCGTCCACCCTCACATCACCAACCATGTCTCCCTTGTATTTAACAAGGCCAGCAGGGCACCTTTTACAGTTGGCTCCTGCTTGCCTCCCCAGCCTGCTTTCTGTAAAAGCCTATGTCTATCCATTGCAGCACACCAGTCATGTAGTGTCCCCCACCACACCTCTATAATCTCAATAATGTCATTCTCTACAGCTGTGTAAGGATATCGAATTCTTCTAGTTTGTTTTCTGTGCTGCATGCATTTGTATACAAATGCTTGAGATGAATGCCAAGGCATGCTGCTCTCACAGGGGAAGTATAAGAACCTGTCCCATCATACCTATAATAGTGCAGTATGTGATCATTGTCCAAATAAGGAGATACCTGACATTAATATACAGTCACTTTATATTTTCTTCCATATTCTTTTCTCCTTAAAATACTTTCTAAGACTTCACAGAGCATCACGGAGTAACATTCAACTAACATCAAGTTAACAGGTCTGTTGTTGGCTGCATTATTTGTTTTTATTTAAACACAGATAATAATTGCTGTTCTCCAGTACTTTATGGCACTATTCTATCTATAGTTCAACCAAAAATCCTCATGATTGAATTTATAATTTCATGCACCACTTCATTAAATATTTTAAGACTAGTTCATATGGATACCTGATTTTGTCTTACTACGCAATTCAAGCTTTGCTTCTATTTAAAATATAGAAGTTAATACTGTTTTACTCCTTCACTTGATACTGCTCTCATCAACCTTACTGAAAAATAAGGCAAAACACTCGTCCAATATTTGAGCCACACTTCTACTATATTTAGAGTACAGCATTCCCATTTCTTCCCTCCAATCTTCTATTGATTTAAGGACTTTCAAAGGATTTCAACTGTGTTTTAATTTGTTATGCAAGATCAAAGTATGCAGACACACATAATGATGGGGGGTAGTGGGGTTGTCAAAAAAAAGCCTTATGTTTTGCAGCTTCTCTCTCCTAGATATTTGTCTTTCCAACTGTAAGGAATAGACATTGAGTTCTATATTCCAGTGACACATTCAAATAATTTAAATCACAATTGGCAACAGCAGCCTTCCTAAATTCTTGCAATCAAATATTTTAATAAATAGATTGGCCTTCTATGATGGAGTGACTACATCAGTGGACAAGGGAAGGGCTACAGATGTCGTCTATATGGACTTCTGTAAGGCCTTTGACACGGTCCCCTACAACATCCTTCTCTCTCAACTGGAGAGGTATGGATTTGATGGGTGGACTGTCCGGTAAAGGGTGAGGAATTGGTTGGATGGCCACATCCAGAGGGTAGTGTAGTGGTCAACGGCTCAATGTCCAGATGGACATTGGTGACGAGCGGCATCCCGCAGGGGTCTGTATTGGGACCAGTACTGTTTAATATCTTCATCAATGACATGGACAGTGGGATCGAGCGCACCCTCAGCAAGCTTGCAGATGACACCAAGCTGAGTGGTGCGGTCAACACGCCAGAGGGACAGGATGCCATCCAGAGGGACCTGGACAAGCTCGAGAAGTGGGCCTGTGTGAACCTCATGAGGTTTAACAAGGCCAAGGGCAAGGTCCTGCACCTAGGTCGGGGCAACCCCCAGTACCAACACAGGCTGGGGGATGAAGGGATTGAGAGCAGCCCTGCCGAGAAGGACTTGGGGGTACTGGTGGATGAAAAGCTGGACAGGAGCCAGCAATGTGTGCTCGCAGCCCAGAAGGCCAACCGTATCCTGGGCTGCATCAAAAGAAGCATGGCCAGCAGGTCGAGGGAGGTGACTCTGCCTCTCTATTCTGCTCTGGGGAGACCCCACCTGGAGTACTGCATCCAGCTCTGGAGCCCTCAGCACAAGAGAAGACATGGACCTGTTGGAGTGGGTCCAGAGGAGGGCCATGAAAATTATCAGGGGGATGGAACACCTCTCCTATGAGGAAAGGCTGAGAGAGTTGGGGTTGCTCAGCCTAGAGAAGAGAAGGCTCTGGGAAGACCTTATTGCAGCCTTTCAGTACTTCAAGGGGGCTTATAAGAAAGATGGGGACAGACTTTTTAGCAGGGCCTGTTGCGACAGGACAAGGGGGAATGGCTTTAAACTAAAAGAGGGTAGATTCAGACTACAGATAAAAGGAAGAATTTTTTTACGCTGAGGGTGGTGAAACACTGGCACAGGTTGCCCAGAGAGGTGGTGGATGCCCCATCCCTGGAAACATTCAAGGTCAGGCTGGACGGGGCTCTGAGCAAGCTGATCCAGTTGAAGATGTCCCTGCTCATTGCAGGGGGGTTGGACTAGATGACCTTTAGACATTCCCTCCAACCCAAACTATTCTATGATTATTATAAAGCATACCAGAATTGCTTATTTAGCAAGTCAACTGATATTTCAATATACTCACTTCATCACTCCTATTCATGTTCTCTTCAAAGTCTTTAATTCCCATAATTCCTTTAAGGCACATAGCTTGGCAACCAACAAAACCTATTTGGCAATCAAAGAAAAGTTCACCTTTCATAAGGACCTAGTGAGGAAAAAAGTGAAATTTTGAAGAATTCTACTCCATGAGAAATAGAGAAGATGGAGAAAAGTGAACCAAAATATGTTTAGGTTTATATATTTAGAGCTTTAATAAACAGCAAGTTAATCAAACAGTGCACTTGGAAGGAAGGGATTACTTTAGAGTCCGATCACTACAGCACTAGAAATTTAGAGAATTTCTATCTACAGCATTATTACAATAAGCACATCCAATATAGCAGAATATGAACAATCAGTAATGAAATAATTTCAAAATATTTTATTAGTAACTATTTACTACAGTATTTATAATGAAAAAAAAAACCAAAACCCTGTCAATGGAAAATTACCTCAACTGTGGTTCCTTCTTGTTCCCAGCATATAACTTCTTTGGATTTTACTTTCTGAGGACTGTAATAACTACTTTCAGCTTGCATTTCAGTGAGCTATGAAACAATAGGATAAACACCTTATATAAGTCAATATTAGTATTAAACAGCAGTAATGTCGTTAATATACAGAACTGATGAAGACAAATTAAATTATGGGCTAAAATTTATTAACAAGCAGGAAACAGGTGCAGTTCAACAGCTGTAACACATTATCCATATTAGAACTTCTCATATTCAACTTCTGGTTGAAGTATGCCATAACAGAAAGTTTTAAATCCACTATAGTATTTTTAGTTTGCTTATCTAAAGAGACACTATGTGAAAAGATGAAGCAGATACACAGCTGCATTATTAACATAGTATCAAATTAGCTTATAAATTGCTGTAAAAATCCATAAATACATTATTTATTCTTCCCAGCAAATAATTAATCAGCATGATAACATTAAGGAAACATTTTGATTACAACCATACTCATTTTTGTTTCTTGTCATGGCAATTGAGAGAAACATGCATTTATATTTCTTGCATGATTTTGATATAAAAACTTAAAGTGGTGAAACACATACACTCAGGTTAAAAAGCATATAACCTACAGCTAAGAAAAAAGAGAAAAGAAGCACAAAATAATGAAGGTGTTATGTTTTGCATTAAAAAAACCAGTTATGTTGAACAGTTTAAATAGTTCAAATTCTAATTTTTATATAAAAATTTCCACAAGCTCTCATTACTTTCAAGAGTGGATACACATGGATGTTGTTATAAATTAAAATTTTGTAACCCAAATGTCCAAGAAAATTGGATTTAAAAAAATCACTGATCACCCTTCAGCTGTGTGCAATTATTGTAGAGGAAAAGCAATTAATTGATTAAAAGAACTCAGACATTACAAGAATCATTTTCACCATTATTAGAAAACGCTACATTTAATTTGGCATGATTTTTAGCTGGAATGATATCAACTGTTCAGAATGCTAATGCAGAAACTTGACCTTATTTTTTAACCAAAATATGAACCACAAATTAATACCATACATTCTTTGCATGCAAGCAGAACAATGTATTCTGTTTTCCTCCTAACTGTCACCATATTAGTATCATACATCACTTCACATTTAAAATTTATAGAATGTAAGATGTTACATTTTAAGTAGGTTTTATCACTTCCTAATATAAAATGTATAAGCTTCCCAATGAAACATTAGGAAAGCCCAATCCAGCAAATCTTGTTCAAAAAAGAAGTTCATATTATTTTTAATGAGTTTTCTCACGTAAGGAAAGAGCGCACAAAATTACTACTGTATGACAAAGTGCAAAAGAAAGAAGATGCTGAGCCATGATAAATAAGAAATTTGAGTTTTGATTGGTTTTCACTTTTTTCAAGTGGTATGCCAGGGATATAATTAAAGGAGGAAGAAAAGATTTTCCATTATTTATTTTTAGCCTTTGTTTTTTGTTTTTTTAAATGAAGGCTGAAGCAGATGGACACAAAAGAACATGACTGAATGTCAGTTGACACTTTATGTCCTCAAATTTTGCAACCAAATTTGCCAGAAGACTGGAGGCTTAAAACATTAACCTCCCCACAGAATGCCTGCAGCTCCCAAAGTCACTCATCTCATCCTTTCTGACAGTTGCTGAACAGCTAAATGCTCTGCTATGCCACCAAACAAAAATAGCTAAGAGAAAGTAGCCATGAAGCCACTCAAAACACTCCTGTGCACAGATGACAAGCCAAACGGGGAGAAAAGGGACGGGGATTGCTGATGGTATCGAGTATATAATCAGGCACATAAACATTATATGAGGTTTATGAAAGTACTGCAGTTCATCTGAAAGGCTCAAAGTCATAAAAAACAACCTTAGTTATTCTGCTGCTCATAGAAACAGTATTATTTCCTGTTCTGAGGAGTTCTGGCCTTGATTTAATATAGGTTTAATTGTAAAACCAAGAGCCGCTTTCTATTATAGTTATGCACATAGAATTGCTTGCATATAGTTTGGCACGTGTAAAAAGTATTTTGCTAATTCAGAACCTTAATTTTTAATTTCTGTCAGTACATCTCAATATCTTATTCAGACTCTCCATATTCCCTTCTGCAGTTTACAAAACGAATAGAGAGAAGCCAAGCAACTATTCTGAGATTTGTTTACAGAAAATACTCAAATCTTTCTCTACATACATAAGAGTATATGTGTAATTTATCCTTTGTTTCTTTAATTCAATTCCAACCTATGGAAAATAATTTCAACATTATCAATTTAAATTCATATTTGCACATATTATAGTTTAAAAAAGAAAAAATATTCCTCCAATTCACAAGCTATATGAAGCTAAAGCTTTTTTATAAAGAAGTATATTTATATAAACAATAGATGGATAGAATACTGCAATAAACATTCAAGGAAAGCCTTTTAAGCTTTTTCTCCCATCGAAAAATGTTAATTTAAGTAAATCAAGTGGTTTCTCTTTAAAATTAAAATGTTTGTACTCAAATTCTACCTCAAATAGCAAAACCACCACACACTGCAATTAACAATACATTATGATGCGAGAGGAGCTTTCAACATTCACATTTTTTGTTATTCATTAATGTAATATTCCCTGTCTCGAATCAAACAGTAGACAAGCACTCAGATAATCTTTACACATTTTCTCAACAAGCCAAATAAATCCTACATGACACAGAAATACTTACCTTAAAAGTCACTGTTGCCTTTGTACAGTAAAACCCAATTGAAATAATAGGATCCTTGAGGGATTGAGATTTCTGCTGATGTAGCGTTGTTCCATCATCAATTCCACTAGAATCATTCTCTTCATCATCGTAACTCACAATAGCAGGAACAAAAGACCAAGCCCAAGAAACCCATCCTTGTTGCTGGTCATCGTCTTGGTGCAAATAAGGGTCTTGATTAATATACTGTGTTGGATATTGCATTACTGAGATTGTTTCATCTTCTGCACCTTTTAAAACAAAAACTAAGTCAAATTTCAAATCAACCATGCTTGAAAATTAATTTATTATACTCAACATTATAGCATGTGAAATTTACCTAGGACAATATTCCACATATCATTCACTGATATTTGGTTTATAATGATAGAAAATAAGTAGAAATTTTAAATTTCTGAATGTAAGTTTCTTAACACTTGTTTGATTCATTAACATTTTCCTCCAAAAAACATTAAGGATCTTTGCAGTAGTTTTATTATCATACATTTGCAGCGAGACCAGAATTTGTCATCTACACCACACACTTTCAAGACTTCTTCCGTTAAACCCTTCTGAAGTTCCAAATTAAACCCTACTAAATAAGGATATATTACAATCTTGTAGTTTTCAATTTTTAAATGAAATAAAAAAGGACTTCAATGGCAAAAGCCATAATAAGGAAAACGTAAACACAACACAGATCCAAAAATTAGGGTTGAAAACCTCCTTTGTTTAGAAGTCAGCTTTTCAAGTATTCAAAGATACAGGTTTATCTACACTGAAAAAAGCTGGTATGCCACCTGTGAGCCAAAAACCCAAATGTTGGTCTTCTGTGAAAAAAATATTAGAGATAGCGTACAGAACAAAACAAGGATTTCCCCAAAGATACAAGTCTAAGATTCATGATCCAAATGGGTAACACTGTGCATGTACAAAGAGCACAATTAGCTTAGCCTGTCTGGCTTCATCACCACTCTTATAGGACTCCCGAGGGGTATTAACTGCTTCAGAATTACCATAGGTAGTACAGGATGCAGAACTGTTCCTATGGGGGAACAATATTGAATGTATTATTTAACTGAGAATGGAAATAGGCATAATCCATTTCTATTTACTTATTTTTAAACTCAGAGGACCCACTCTTACAAGTTTTAGAGCTTTTAGTCTTCAGTCTAATTAGTCTTTAGTCTTTTAGTCTAATTATTTATGCACTTGCACGATGGGAGAAAGCATAAGGAAAAACACTCATGAGAATTCTCTGCACATGCTTGGAAGCGAGGACACCTCCTCCCACAAGGGCAATGCAAGCTTCCTTCCTGCTCTCTTTACAAAACAGCGTCAGAGATCAGATTTCAATCCAAATGTAAATCTTGAAACACAGGAAATACAGAAGAGGTGCACATAAAGTCTTGGAAATGGCCAAGAGGCAGAACTGTCAGATATAGAAGGAAAAAGAATTGATATGGAGCATGACTCGAGTAGTTTAGCCTAGGCTGTTGTTGGCAAGCACAGAGGAAATGGTGGAAGGTCTGCCAAAAGAGAAAAAAAATCTGGAGGTGTAGGACCTGGGTCATGCATAACATTTGGTCTACAAAGCCATAAAATTCAGCCATGATTTAGCATACCTTTTTGCTGCAGTATGTGTACACACAGAGACAACAGTAAAAGATAGCAAATAATAGCTTGGTTTATAGTATTAATTAGTATTTTGGAAGCCATTAAAATAAGACAGAACAGCAGCTAGACTAAAATGGCGCTATCTATACACTGTGAAACAGAAGACAGAAGAAGAGGAAGCTACGCTTATCTTCTATAACTAAATTAAAACTACTACAACCATTATGTAATCAACAGTCAAACATTGGAACAAATGCACATCAGCCTAGTAAGCAACCCACAACATCCTCTAAACACTTCAAAGCATAAATATAATGTAAATTCCTTTCTAACAAGTAATGCATGAAGGGGAGTATGTACTTTGGAAACACAAAGCCTCTTTGGTTTTAACTAACTACACTAACCACTGCACGAACTGCAAACATATAGGATAGTGAAATATAATGATGAAACCCCTATGTTTTACATACATGAGTTTGTTAAAGGACAAAATGCTCCTACTCCTCAGGTTTCTAAATCCACTCTTTCTAGCTACCCATAGCTGAGATCACACTGGAACAATCTTGCTTCGTAGTGCAGGGCAGTGACTAAAGTTAAGAAATACATTTTATATAGAATCATAGAATCATTAAGGTTGGAAAAGACCTCTAAGATCATTGAGTCCAACCGTCAACCCAACACCACCATGCCCACTAAACCATGTCCCTAAGCGCCTCATCTACTTGTCTTTTAAATACCTCCAGGGATGGGGACTCAACCACTTCCCTGGGCAGCCTGGTCCAATGTTTAACCACTCTTTCAGTAAAGACATTTTTCCTCACGTCCAATCTAAACCTCCCCTGGCACAACTTGAGGCCATTTCCTCTCGTCCTATCGCTAGTTACTTGGGAGAAGAGACCGACACCCACCTCGCTACAACCTCCTCTCAGGGAGTTGTAGAGAGCGATGAGGTCTCCCCTCAGCCTCCTTTTCTCCAGGCTAAACAGTCCCAGTTCCCTCAGCCGCTCCTCAGAAGACTTGTTCTCCAGACCCCTCACCAGCCTCGTTGCCCTTCTCTGGAACACGCTCCAGCACCTCGACGTCCCTCTTGTAGTGAGGGGCCCAAAACTGAACACAGTATTCGAGGTGCGGCCTCACCAGTGCCGAGTACAGGGGGACGATCACTTCCCTACTCCTGCTGGCCACACTATTTCTGATACAGGCCAGGATGCCATTGGCCTTCTTTGGCCACCTGGGCACACTGCTGGCTCATGTTCAGCTGGCTGTCGACCAACACCCCCAGGTCCTTTTCCAACAGGCAGCTTTCCAGCCACTCTTCCCCAAGCCTGTAGCGCTGCATGGGGTTGTTGTGGCCGAAGTGCAGGACCCAGCACTTGGCCTTGTTGAATCTCATACAGCTGGCCTTGGCCCATCGATCCAGCCTGTCCAGGTCCCTCTGCAGAGCCTTTGTAATACAAATTTGTAATATAAATTACAAGATTGCAGTATGACTGCATCTCACTGTTTCCATGTTCAAATCAAGTTTGATCTTCAGAAATTCATTCTCCTTTCTTTTAAAGGGTTTGAGATACCTATCTCTAAGAGTCTGGAAACTGGTATCTCTCACCATAAGTCTGGAACTAACTCAGTAGAAAATTACTCTTTGTGTCTATTTATTTTTCTGCCTGTATTAGTTTTCAGCCAGGTAAGGCAGATCCAGCTTAGCCTGTGGCTACATAAATACAAGTGCTGGCACTTGGGGAAGAGAGAGGGAATGCATCACCATCCCTGCTGGCAATAGCATAAATTTTCATCTGGTTGAATCAACCATGAAACTGCATAAATGAAACTTGGTAAGTACTTCAAGAACACAGCTGTAGATGTTCATTCTTGTATCAGTAAATATGTAGATATTAAAATTCATTTCCTCATCCATATTTTACCCGCTATAAGCTAAAGAAGCTACTGCAAACTCACAGCTAAGACAACGTTATCATTAATTATGAATACTTATGGAATAAATCACATCAAAAAAAAAAAAAAAAAGAAATTTGCAAGGAGCAAGAGTTATCTGGCTGATAACAAGTTTTGGCGCTGACCTTGAGAATGCAATAGCCCTTAAATTTGTCCTTGCAGCATGAACTGTCCTTGGAGAATCTCAAATGTAATAACACACATGCTTTCAGAGTAATAAATATTCTCTGTATGACTTTCCTTTGCATGTATTTATTACATAAGGAATGCACAGAAATGACTAACGTACGGAAAAAAAACAAGTTCAATGTTTGTAAAAGTTCCCTCCAATACGTTTATACTATTCAGTGGCTGTGTTGCCAAACTGAATTTTATTCCATTCATTCTGGATGTTAATTTTGGATCTATACCAGAGAAAGACAATAAATTGACTGTCACAAGACAACTCATAATATTTACTATGCTAGTAGCTTAGATTTTTGATGTTTAACTATTTTTACTTCACAGTACATACTAAAAAACAGTGGCTCATAATCTATTACACATGCATTACACAAGCACAGCAATATCGATGAAGGAGATTGCACGTAACTGGAAATGATACCGATACCAACACCAGCAGAAACTAAAATCCTATGTACCAAGCTCTAGTCTGAAAAGTATTCCGCATCTCCTTTTAAAAGCAAATGTACCCCCAACACTTTCTAGTTGAAAATCTGATGCCATCATAATTGTAGCATGAATACAATATTACAACAGTCGCACACTCAAGTGACAGTACTTTTACACATTCAGGAAGTATCACACTTATTTTGTCCAAGACAACCCACTACAGTGATTCGTGTAGCCAGGAATCAGTACTGCAAAATAGTAAGACTTAAAGGTTTCTTCTTATTTCTGCATCGAGAACATCTTCCTTAAACTCAAACCTCTGGATCCAACTAGACCAGAATATGCTCCCACCTTACAGACAAACGCAAATCAAGGGAAGAAATCATAACTCCCTTTTACTGCTGAGTTGCACAGTCTACTGGATATGGAATGTGACTGTAACATACAAAAGCTTGAGGTTCAACTCTAGAGAATCCGCTTTTTCATGGTATATACTTCCACCTATTAAAAAAACTTCCCCAAGCTTCTACTCCTAGTCCACCTGTCTTGTCTTACTGTAAATTGAAACTACCCTAGTGAAGAACTGATGGATAAGGAGGGAAAGAATCACCTTCCAAATTTGTTAAGAAAATTCCAAATAAAGAATGATGCCACAACAATTCTGAAGTGCTGAAATAACACCAATAATTATTCTAAAATGCTCCCCATGATATTACTTGGGGTTGCTAATCAATTATTTCAAAATTCCAGTTATTTAAACAATATCCCAACCTCAATAAAATTAGGAGCAGATGTATGAGTTAGTTAAGGGTGAGCTACAAAACAAGTGGCAGTGATTATAAAACAACAGAACCAGGACAAGAAATAGGAGATCTATTTTCTATTTTAATGGCAAAGGAGACTAGATAATTTGAAATATTACACCAAAAGGGCAAGTGCCTCTGGGTTGGGTACAAATCACAGGACTATTAATCTCAAAGTGATATGTAAGTGCAGATACCCAATAGGGAGAGGAAGGTGTTAGTTGTCTGACAATGCCAATCCAAAAAGTGTTTTTGTTTCATATTCCACATACAAGTTCAAGCGGATCAATTGGAAATTCACTCTGCTCACTGGAAGCATTACAAAAAAAAAATGCTTGCATTCTGCCATCTGCATTAAGCCACTTTTAAAATCAGCAGCAGAAAAACTGACCTTATATTTAAGCTTTTATGTAATAAGTGAAAACAAAAGGTCAACCTGTGACTCATGCCTTTCAAAGATTTAATCAGATTTTTTGGGGTCTCTACTTAAGGAGGAGTACTAATGTTTTTCAAGAAAAAAAAGTGGCAAGACAATATAAAATAGATGATTAAAAGGCATTCATAAAAATCTAGTTCTCCACAAAAAGGTTATAGTTCCTAAAACAATAAAAATATTTAATATAAACAAATTCAATCTCCCCAACCTGGGAACTTTACAATTTGGGAAGATTTAATCTTTACTAATTTTTTTTAATTTGCTACTCATTTTAACTGCTGCTCATTTAACTGATCTTAACAGATGTAACAATTCTATGTGCCTAAACATGTATTCCAAATTAATGAAATCTGGCCATCTCCATACAATGACCTCAATACCCATCCTCAGCATATGGGATCTCAGCAACCAGTTACAATGCATTATTATAAATGCCTACAACAAAGTTACTCACTGTCACACTGGCTGTTAGACAGCTGCTGCACAATGCACTGACCCCACAAGCCCCATTCCGCAGTTGTCTGTCTACACTCCATCTTTACAGTGTGTTGAAATATGAATTGCAAGTATACCTACTGTTCCCTGGGAGGATACTGAAGTATATAGGCAAGGAAGAAGCTCCAATAATGGAGGGAGATGACTGGAGGGGAGGGAGAAAAAAAAGAAGGAGGAAGGAGGAAGGAGGAAGGAGGAAGGAGGAAGGAGGAAGGAGGAAGGAGGAAGGAGGAAGGAGGAAGGAGGAAGGAGGAAGGAGGAAGGAGGAAGGAGGAAGGAGGAAGGAGGAAGGAGGAAGGAGGAAGGAGGAAGGAGGAAGGAGGAAGGAGGAAGGAGGAAAAAAAAGACAACTGTGGGGTTTACTGCACAGGTCATTTACCCCACAAACACATGAAAACATGAAGAGCTGAAACAATATTACATACCCCGGTACAAAGACTGTATGTATATCTCCATCTCTTTAACCCTCAAGAGAAGACAGACAAAAAGTGCAGGGACAAGAAAAAATACACATAAAAGTAATTTGGCACACACAACCTTTTATCCTGACATCATTTCAGTCAAACTGGGGATCATTTTCTCCACTGTTTAGGAATAACTCTCCTCTACCCAAACTCTTTAACACACTGCACAGCTGCTTTTCCTCAGTCAAGTACGGATAAATAAATCTATTTCAGTTCTCCCATTTTTATCCTAATAGAATATTGCAGAGTCAATTCCTTCTCCAACAACTAATGCTCACCTGAATTTCTTGTTGTCACAAATTATTTGCACCTGGTTTTCTCAGTCAAGTCAAATCTCATATTCAGCCCAAAGCTGCCAATATATTAAACTCATTCTCTTGATCTGCTTTTTGTTCCATTGGTATCCCAAAAAATTCCCCATGCTACTGTTCTTACCACCAAGTTTTCAATAAGGAGCACTTCAGCCCATTAAAAATTTGAGTTTTATAGGATCTATGCAACGTTTTATTCTGTTTAGTGTTGTAAAAGTGTTAACTACTTGCATTCACAAAGGCCTTCTTTATTTTCATTTAGTTTTTCCAGAGTAAAGATCACGACAGGGTCAGTGTGCTTTACAAATATTAGAAAATTTCACAATATTCCTTTGGGACGGAAAGGTACTGTTATTATTGCCATTTTACACCTGGGAAACATGCTTCATATGCTGGAATCACACCTGTCACAGATTTTATTTCATGAAAGAAAAAAAAAAAACACAAAGCTTTCATAATACAGAATCTCAGGGCAATCATTCAGAGGAGGCAGCACCAGGAACTGTTAAAACCACTCTCAGAAACTCTGTAGCTCATACTGCTCATGATTCCAGCTTCTCACATCTGTCCCAAACTTCTTGCTCAGCATCTCCTAACATCATCCTCCAGACCCATCTCAGCTGTCTGCCCGCCTGCCCTGCACCCCTCCCTCAGCCATGTAACTTTTCATTTTTAGTCCACTGTTTGTATTTCTTTGCCCAGCAAGTGCCAGACCTCCTCTGCTTGAGCTTTTTCTGTTCTTCAAACCTCTCAGATCATTCTTTACTTAACCAGCTCTAGTATTTCAGCCTTAGATCATCAACCTCAGCAACTCCATCCAACTAAATTCCAGCTCTCCCTCGCATGCTGGCTTCTTGTCCTCTTTCATGCCTAAATTGTTTTCATTTCTAGTTACATTAGCCAATTTTTTCCACCACAAACCAAAAGCTTATTCTCAAGTCCCAGCCCACCACAACTACAACTGCTGCTTCTGCCATAGGCTTTTGTCCAAACCCTCTCACTTTTGTATCTCTCTGCACTGAAATACATCCATTTTCTCCTTCACACTACCAGTACAGTCAGACATCCAAGCCCACAATTCAGGCAGCCCTCAACCCCCCAGAAGCAAAAGCCCTGTCCAGCCCTGAGCAGGAGCATGGTCCAGTAGACAATGCAGTACTAAGGGAATTTACATACCAAACTAAATCAAGTTTCTACCTGTATTTCTGACCTGTAATTTTACCTGTGTATTTTGAATGCTTTCAGCTTAACAGAATTTGAGCAGACTTTACTCAGGCAGCAAAATCTATGTTTATGACGCAGGCTACCCTGCTGCCAAATCTCAAGGTCTTGGTTTGGGTGTACAAGAACAAACTGCTGCTGGAATATTCTTAGACATGGATAGGTGACTGATTTTATTATGTCAACAATGACATAATAAGTTCCATCCAAAAGACTAAGAATTAGTGATAACTGAACCCAGTAAACTCTTTAAGCTGAAAGGTTGGGGACTGCTTACTAATAAATACTGGGTTAAACTGTTTAATGAATCTTCAGAACCCTTTCAAAGACTTATAAAAATATAATCTATAAAGGAGGTCTGTACATTATTAAACTGTAAAGAATTTAGGCACAATTCCAGTGGAATTAGTCTTGGATTTCATGAAGTGTTACTCTTGGGGAAAAAAAATGTGGCTAATAGAGCTCAGCAGATAATACATGTCATTTATTATTGTACTTGATTACATATTTTTTTTCTGAAAATAGTAGCACATTCGAAGTTTCTTCAGAAAAGTTCAAATCTGTGGTTGGAAGTCTGGATGACAAATGCACCATGAAGTGCTAAGAAAGCGGGGTTTTTTTTCCTTCTCAGACACAGATATAATATGAAGTCAGAAGAAAAAAAAGTAAACTCACAAACTGATGGTATGGGTAACCTGGTTAATGTCAATTTGGCACTCCTGCTTAACTGCACTGAACAAGAGGAAAAAAATAATGAGATATTTAAAAGTTTTATTTATGTGTGTGCACGTGCATGTGCACATGAGTGTGTACGTGTGCCTACATATATACTAAACTCTATGCAGGAAACAAGCATAAATGGTATGAAGGAAAACCGTTGGTAACAGTTTTAGCCTGTAAGTGGCAAAATATTTTGCAGTGAAGACAGGAATGGACTTCTAGAACTGTTTCTAAAGCTCTGGCTTGGCCACCCAACAATTGCCATCTGTTTTGTGTTCTGAAGGAGATAGTTCTGTCAAATAGATATGATCATATAATTAAGTACAATGACAATGTTTGAGCACAGTGTAGTTGAACAAAAATTGCATAGGAAATTACAGATTTTGTCCTTGGTAGTTCTTGTCATTGCAACCTTAGTCTAATTTCTGACAACTCTTGTGTACATCAGTGTGAAGTTACCCGATATTAGTTTTTATGAAAAACTAGGAAGTCACATTCACAATTGTTCAAAAAAAGAATGCAAATGAGATTTACAGATAGCAACTGCAATTCAACCTTCCTGAGGACATACATTAGAAATAAGGATGACAAGAGACACATTACCAAAGATTTTACTCGTATTTGGACATAAGAATCTCAAGTTCCATTCTAGATGCAGAAAAGACTTCAGTACTTGTAGGTAGAAGCCTTTTGTTTTAACCTTAATCTTCGCTTAAACTGTATTTCTGTTTCACCACTCATCTCACACCCTAACCACAAGAAGCCAAACAAACAAAACCTGCATATCTCTCCTATTCGACTTCCGTCCTCTTCCAGTTACAGCTGTTCATCCCAGTCTTCTCATTACCCAGCTAGTCTTTGTCTCCAATCCTTAGATCTTTTAATCTGAAAAATCAATGCTTACCAGTCCCAGCTGTTCTCATATTGACTCATACGATTTCTCTATTCTTTCAATGTCTTATATTCAAATGGTCCTACTCGCCTTCGTAGCTCCAGGTATCCAGCTACAAAGTTCAAGCAACTCTAAATACATCATAATTCTCTACAGCACGAAAACTTGGCCAAATTTGGGTGAACTTTGATGGGAACGAAAGAAAGATACTCATGGTACAAAGAGAACCCTCTGTCTGAAAGTAAGGGTAATGCAACTCTTCACAGAAAAGTTCTTCACCCTTTCTCCTGCAAATAGTACAATTAAAACATTGCTTAGATGCAAGGAGTTCTTAAAATGCACACTAATGATTTTTCTAAAACTGTATGCTTTTTAAGTCTCAGGAGAAAATTAAGTTAATATTTTCAGAATATTAATTAAGTACTTCTAATCATGTATTGTGTAACAAACTCCATGTTTCTTGTAAGGCAAATAGTTTCTAGTGCAGAAAACTATTTGAACTTTAGAGAAAATACAAGAGAACTATTTACAGACATCTTATTTATTTGCTCAGTTCCACACAGCAGGAGCATGACAGAGAATTCTACATCTGGCATGACAGTGAAATGGTTACCTGTGCCAACCAACATTGAAGGCTATATCTTGGCAAAAAAATTTCCATTGCTGTAATTTTTCCAATAATGTATTTATTTCTCTGAAACCAGAGAAGACAGTAACACAGGATCAAAAAAAAAATTATAAACGTATGTAAATTAAAATTGTATATTTCTTAAACAGAATAAAATGAATTAATTTAATAGTTTACACAAAGTTTCAAACAGTTGTAATACTATAAACATAAGTATAGCTTAAGAGTGCCACATCACCTTCACATATAATTCTAAGAATTTTCTAGAAGTTATCATGCTCTTGGCTGTGTGGTAAATATCTCTTCTTACTCCCCCAAATCCAAATTCAACCTTGGAAAGGTATCAAAAATTTATGTCTTGAGAGATTAAAATTAAAATACAAATCTCTTAAGTTCCCTATTTTGACAAGCAAATTAACTTCTTGTTTTTATGCTTTTCTAGAGCAGAAAATTCAGAATTTGGAATGACAGTCCATCCTCCCTCTCCTCTTTTATTTAGTGCCTGATACATTACAAAAACTTCAGATTCAAGTTTGGATGTTCAAGATCATGACATTCCTGATTAAATCACTAAAAAAGATAGTATGATGTAAGTCAATATGACTGCTTGACTCTTGAACGTTCTGTGTTTATATTTTACACAGAAGTGAATAAACAGGAAAGTATTTAAGTTCTAGTGCCTACTTAGAAATTTTATTTCCTTTAGATTTTAATATAAACTAAGCACCAATATGACTTTCTTATGTTGCTGCAAATTCCTAACAATTCACCTAACAAAACCTCAACACTCAAAATACCTGACATGATACAACTAGAAAAAAATAAAAATACAGTAGCAAAGTTGGTAGGCTTCTAGCAAAGCCACATAAAATTGAGGCTGGAGTGAAAGGTTCACAGCTCAAGATGCATCACTGTTGTAACCCCAGCAATATTTGGGAAGCAGCAGATGGGAAGCCGTCACACAAAGGTAAAGAGAATTCACCCCTCATCAATGCAATGCTCCTGAAATGATCATGTCACAGTGAGTTACTATGATCATGTAGAAGAGGGAATACATGTTATATGAAAATAAAAAGCAGAGGAGAGCAGACAATGTAAAAGGACAGAACTACTGAAAACATAGTGCAAAGTATACTTTGCTCTTTAGAACAAATGCTGTTATATCTATTCTCAGTAACAAGTTTCAAAGAAAGATGGAAAAACACATCACTTTGAAACTGGCAGCAGCCACATTTGAACTAAACAAAAGAGAAAAGTCAAAGTTGCCTAAGGACAGGTACCTTGTTGCACGATACAGTGACAGATAAATCCAAAGTACCCTACTGTGTCACAACTCCTAAAATGGTCTTTTTGGATAAAGTTTAACCTCAGTTTAGGCAGGACCATCAGAATATTTTTCAGAACATAACATGAAGAAGATGTTAGAGCACTGCATACTTACTCAGCACAATGAATGCCTCTAACAAATTGCAGACTGCCGAGATACTTTGCAATGACTAACCTTGGCCATTTATATTTGTAAAAAGCAAAGAAATTAGTGTTTTTAACATTTCTTTTTAAAAAGTAAAGATTGTAATTACCTGTGATATTTCCCAACATATCTTTAGTGTGGCAAATCAAATCTTCACTTTCCCCATCTTTGAAGTTGCCTATTTCTCCATAATAAAGAGCAATCCCAAGTTGCATTATACGTATAAACATCGGAAGCTGCTGATCAGAGATTGAAAGTTTCAAACTTTCAACTAATGTGTGAATCTATAACATGAAAGAGAACAAAAGCAAATAACAACAAAGCTCTACCATTAAAGCCAGCTTTTAAACCATACAACTCCATATTCATTTTGTATATGCATTCTAATTTCTAAAAACAATAGCTGCATTACAACACAAGGCAAAGGGCTGCAAACAATGACTGTCAAAAACATACTCTTTGGGTTGCTACACAAGAGATCTTCAGGTTGAAAAGTCAAATGTAATGGTTTTTTTTTTTGTTTGTTTGTTTTTTGTTTGTTTGTTTGTTTTTTACAACCGTTGCTGAATAGATTTCTAAAACATAAGTCACATAAGTGCATCTGATTAAACTTTTATTTTCATTGTAGAGTTTCACAAAAATCTCTGCATGCTAAAGAAATCCTAGATATACTGGTTTTAATATACAAGGTCCTTCATATTGATTCTTTCCCACTCCCAACATTGTTGCAAGAGGACAAGTAATGGGGCGGAGGGGGGGGGAAGGATTCATTCCAACTGAAGTGCAGAAAACCGGCTTCTCTGGATATTCCAGTTCAAACATGCAATTAAGCAGTTTTCTCTAAATGAAAGCAAGCTTTGCAAAGACTGTAATTACTAGAATGAAAGTTTATCCTTCTTTAAATATTTTAGCCATTTTATTCAATACTTCAGAATATTTTTATGAGTATGTGATCATGCTATAAAAAGACAAAAACAGATGTGATAGGAAAGCTACCTTTCATTAAAATAAGAGCTGCATAAAATAAAATTATTGTAATAAAATTACTGTCTGTAGCATTTGACATATTTCTAGCTCCAGGTCCAGTTTCTAAATGTTGTGGGTGAAAAAAAAATGGAAATAGAAAGTAACTACACATCAGCGTTGGCCTTAATGCAATCCAATTCAAGAAACTCAAAATAACTTTGTAAACAGTACTGCACATCCATGAGCTGGTAAAAATACAGTAGTGAAATAAATATTTGTATAAAAATATGCTAATATACTAATAAGACTTCACTAATAAGTTTATATGAGCAAATTAATAAAGCCACAGCCTTAGTCATACAGAATGAGCGACAACATAGTATCAACCATTTATATAGACTAGAGGAAAGATTTTTAGGTATCAGAATTCTGCTATTATTTAAAATTCTCTGAAAGAAAACAGCATGTAAAATCCCAAGATACATTTTGGAAATTAAAAATTAATCCTTCAATACCAGCTTTTCAGGGCCAGTTAATTAAAAGTTGTCAATAATAAATCTTTTCCGCGCAAATGAACAACGGGAAGGATAAAGAGCGAATAACCGTCTTAAGATTTGGAAAGGGGCGGGGGGGGAAGACTATTTTACCAGAAGCCTTTTTAAAAGTCACACAAGAGGCATATGTCATAGTGGAGGACAGGAACACTAGGTAGCACTGTAGACAATGAACATAATTATATAGAGGCTTAATTGAAATTATGTTACACTCCTGGACTTATTGTATGGTACTACCGTCCCATCATGATCCTGCTCTTACATTGCCAGTGGAACTCATCTCACTAACAACCAGCAGAAAACTTTTTATTTCTTCTTGTCCAGTTAGCTTTCTGTCAACATAGTGAGTTGACTTAGATGACTGACAGGTCAGACAAATGGAGAGGTGTTCCATCCCCCTGATCATTTTCGTGGGTCCAGAGGAGGGCCACGAAAATTATCAGGGGGATGGAACACCTCTGCTATGAGGAAAGGCAAGAGAGAGTTGGGGTTGTTCAGCCTGGAGAAGAGAAGGCTCTGGGAAGACCTTATTGCAGCCTTTCAGTACTTCAAGGGGGCTTATAAGAAAGATGGGGACAGACTTTTTAGCAGGGCCTGTTGCGACAGGACAAGGGGGAATGGCTTTAAACTAAAGGGGGGTAGATCTAGACTAGATAGAAGGAAGAATTTTTTACGCTGAGGGTGGTGAAGCACTGGCACAGGTTGCCCAGAGAGGTGGTGGATGCCCCATCCCTGGAACCGTTCAAGGTCAGGCTGGACGGGGCTCTGAGCAAGCTGATCTAGTTGAAGATGTCCCTGCTCATTGCAGGGAGGTTGGACTAGATGACCTTTAGAGGTCCCTTCCAACCCAAATTATTCTATGATTCTATAAATGTCATTGCTGCTGCAAATAGGGGAAGGCAGGACTGACATCCCCAGTGCAAATCAGCTCATCTGTCTCATGGTTGTCTCATCCCATGATGATTTCAACAAGAAAAGCAACAAAGCTTAAAACTCTAATCATTTTACGTGTGTTTTGCCACCTCCCCCCATGTATACTATTTTCATTCTAAAATTAAAAATAGGAGCTTAGTGTTCCCAAAAAGCACACAAATACATATCCAAGTACTTAAGAATTGTCCTCCTCTGAGAAGTCTCAACTTAAATTAAACTCATTAGTTTGGCCAAAACTTTGCCATAGACATAGTAGTCAAAATTAATACAGGTTATAAAAATATTCTAGTCCCTACAAAGAAACCAAAAGAGCATATGCTATTACAAACGCGGAAGTCTTGGAAACTTTCACTCAAGACTGAAAAACAGATGTGCTTTACCAAGTGAACAACACAGAGTATGAAAGTTTTCATTACAGAGATCTTCACAGATTTGGAGAAAAAGATTTGAGTGCTGCTCAATCCCAGCTTTTGTCTTTAGCTGGGAAACAAACCACCAGAACACAAGCTGCTGGCATTCAGTAATCTACCCTTCAGATGCACTGCAGCTGCAGTAATTTCATTTGCAGCAGAGACTTTTAAAAAGCTTTAACCATCCTTGAATTAATTCCATTAATGAAGTAGTTATATTTACTGGTAACAGCTCCTTTTACTTCAATTGTAAGAAAATACAGCTTTTTCCATTCAATAGTTTAATATATTAAAGACAGTCTTTTTTAAAAACTGCATGCTGATGATCTATAGTGCACAATCTCCATGCATACAACAAATCAGAAAGTTATCAAATGTAAAATTTGTGAGGGTCAACAGATTTGTAGATCTATTCGTTGCATAACAGTATGGTAGTGAAATACTAGAAAAGATTTAAGATTTAAAAAATCATTACCTTTGGACCATTCTTCTTTGGATCATAAAAAACAATTGTTAATTCACTTAAATATTAATCTAGCATCATATATTTACATGTTTTTATATAATTGAGCACATTTCTGACTATCTTCATAAACAATATTTTATGTTTAAAGATTGAAGAAAAAAAGAGGAAAAAAGGAGAAACATTAAAAAAGAAACAGAGAAAGGTAAGTAAACTACGTGCAACATAACAAAAAAAATGATATCAGAGTATATACAAAAAAATATAAAAGACACCTTTGAACAAACTGAAATGTGCCTTAAAAAAGAGCAGGGGAATAAATGACCACCAAAGATAACCAGAAAAGTTTAATACAGATTTAATTAAATTACTAACGCCTCAGTGCATTCTAGTATGTTTTATTTTAGTCCAGCATCCACTAAAAATTGTAAGTAATAATATAATGATCGTCATTTTTACAACAGTATCATTTTAAAATATATTGAAGACTGTGTCAGCATTTCCATTAAAGTGTGCTGTCAGAGACTTGTAATTTGCCCATAAACTTTTGCTCTACAAAACTGGCATATAGGACTTCAGCTAGGTACAGATTACTTCTCCAAAATTTACAGAACTATTTGGCTAATTTAAAAATCAGATTTTTTAACATCAAGATTTACTGTCTATATGCAGTAATCATACTGTCACCACAGAACATAAAGACCATAACCAGTAAACTATAGACAGTCATATGATGATTCCTTATTATCACTGGAGTTTGTATAGATTCCGAAGTTATAAGGCACATGGTTAAAAGTCCTAACAACACTGAAGAGATAACTTCTTGTTTATAAAACTCAAAATAAGCAAATTTCCAAAATTGATACCAGTTACTCTGAACCAAAAAAAAGAAAAAACTTTTCTTTCTAATATGCAGAATCAGTCTTTATATATCTAATTATTAAATTAAGATACGCACATGAAAAAATGAAATTTCTGCAAACATACGTACTACCAGACATTTGTGTGCAAGTATCCAGTATTTAGTGACAATTCTTATCTGGATAAATACTCATATGGCCATTACCATATCCACAAATCTCCAAATTTGCCCAAAGTAATCAAAGGCATACAGCTGTACAGCACATACAAGAAACAGGGGCATTTGACAAATTGGACATGATTACTAATTAACTCCCAACCTTAAGTTCACAGCAGCTTAGGACTTCCTGAATCACATCATGAGTCAAACAAATGCAGTATGCCAACTGAGAGAGTGACACTTCTAATTTATATTCTTGAGAAATGCCCATCAAAATTTATCTCAAAATTGACTATTTTGCAATGCATACACCTGAAGATTATTTTTTATTAAAACTTGGGAAGAGTGTGGTGTAAAGTCTGTGTCTCAATTTAAAACAGTTCTCAACTAATTACATGGGCACCACTGGTACACTTTGAGAGAAGGAGGGAGGGAAGATGAACATTACATGTATGACTACTCAGAGCAGAAAAAAAAAAAAGTAGGAGCGAAAGGTAGTTTAGTCTCTCCACCAACTCAGCAGTTTTGCTTCTGCACTGCAAAATGTAAACACGTCACCTAGTGTCAGATGTCCACGACTAATATTGCACCCCTGCTCACTAGGAACTGAGCTTGGCTTGCTAATCCATTTCACATGGTTCACTACACAGTGTTAATACACTGAAGTTTCTTGTTATTTATGACAGTTTGAGCTACATTTGAAACAATAACATAAGTAAAAAATCCTTTCCATCTTACTGAAGGCACCTTAAAGCATACAGTATTTTTTTTTCTTTAACAGATTATCTGCAGACTTTTTTTCTTACAATTATTATGTTTTCTATTTTAAAACTTCAGGAAAAATAGAAAAGATTAGAGAGCATTACTTCCTTACTTACATGCTGTTACTGTACATAGACTAATTCCATCATATGAAAAAACCACAATCAAAAAAATCCCTTCAGCAAAAAACAACAGCATTAGCTTTTCATTTTAATTTAAATTTCTAAGTATATTTTGAAAAACCTCAAAACTTCACAAGTGAGTAGCAAAAAAAAATCATTTTGGATACCTACTTTAATAACAGATGGCATTTTGGAGTTGAGATTATCATAAGTAAAATGCAGACGAGTCCTGAAGGAACATTTGTACAGCAGAGGTTCCTGGTAAAATTCAATTTTACCACTAGCATTTCTCTTATCAAGACATACTGTGCAGTCAGAAAAGTTGATCATCTTTCTCAGTACCAGATCGGTGGCTTTTAAAAGAAGTATATAGGTTAAGAAAATATATTGCATAAGGAAAGTAAGTTATGCATACATGTTCTTATCTAGAAGAAAACAATACAAGATAGTTGTATGGTCATTATTTAAATCATCAGCAAAGTACTTGCTTATGTGACTAAAGAGAATAATTTAATGCGTTACAGATTTTTTCAGCTGAATACTTAAAAAGTGAGGACAAATTAGTTACACCCAATTCAAATTTTCATCCCTTCACTGTACCTTAGATGTATTTATAAAATAAGAGTACTGCTTCATATGCAAGCATAAAACAAATATTATTCTCGTTATTCTCCCAGAATCTTGCATATTTTCCCCAAAAGTTTTCTTTTGAACGTTCCAAAGCAAACAAAAGCTATTATAGTGATCTTAACATGAAACAGATTTTGTAATTTTGTTGTATTAGTTTGTAATAATTTTAGCCAGAACAAAGAAATGGGTCCAGTGGTCAGGAAACCATTAATTAAATTCCCCATTCTACCGGAGATCTTCTGTGGGATCTTAAAATACTCTTACTGTGCCCAAATTCCACCTCTACCAAATGTCAGTAAGAACACCTAGACTTACAGGTGAACGTTGGTAATTCAAAGACTGAGACATTCAGATACTGAAGACAAAGATAAAAATCAAAAAGTTGGGCTTTTTTTTCCTGAAAACGTGAAGCGAAATGAAACACATCTTGCAATTGGTATGCCATGCTCACTACAGTGCAACACGTTTTACTACCTGTCTAGCCAGCCTGTTTAGAGAGTTTTAAGATCATCACAAACAATTGCAACGCCTTAAGATGCTACTGCTCATTCACAAAAATAGAAACAGACTGCCTAAGCACTCACTGCCAACAGCAAGCACAAAATGAAATGCAATCACAGAAGGATGGCAAGTATGAGCAGAGAGGACTACAAAACATGTTGTATAATTATCTGTGATCATACAAGTATGCTTTAAGAATCAATCTATATTATTATAATTGGCTCTTCAAAATGAAGGACAAGGGGAAGAAATGAAAACAGGCAGAAAGTATCTTACTTCTGACATAAAGAGCCATTTTTATTAGACTTGCAAATTTCTATATAAATTTAAGAGTGCCTCCATTGTGATACCTAAAACCAAAAATATCTACTCACCAGAGATGTCCATAAATGCTCGATCCCAAAACTCATCCACTGTATAGCATTCTGCAGAAGTGATATTGACTGAGAGAACAATATCATCCTCCACATATTTTAATATGAGATTGTTGATCACAATGTTGACATTGTTTACAACACGCCTAATCAAACTCTGAACATAACCTATAAAACAAAACAAATTCTTAGTTATAAGGAAGACATGATGCCAAATTCATTTATTACTAAAGTCATTATTTCCAACTTGTGTTCTTTTTTAATATCAAAACAAACCAAGTATCATTGTCCTTTATTTATCCAAAAATCACAGGACTTAAAACATTCAGTGTGGTCAGTCAATCAGCATCCCAGAAATGAAATAAACTATGCGAAAAAAAATTGTAAATACTAGGAATATAATATAGCATAAGAGATTCATTTTTGGTGGCAAGAACCAACTTTCAAACTAAGTACGAAAACGAAAGACTCCAGATTATTGTAGACAAAGAATTTAAATGACAGTGACTTTTTTACTTGAAAGATATTTAGAAATAGGTTTGGAAAAGTGAACACCAGTTGCTAGGTTACTTTTCAAGTATGCATATATTACGCCTATTTGCCCCCTCACCTAGTTTTTTTAAAACTTAACTAAACATTAATATGCCTAGTACTTTTTTTTTTTCATTCTAAAAGCTAATATATCCACATGATGCTCACTAAGACCCCTGTGAGGTGTAACAAAATCAATTTCTGTCAACAACCCAAATAGTAAGCACCTGCACTGAGGCCTGTTGGGAAGAAATCCATTTAAATTTTTTCAGACGTAATGTGATTGGAAAAATGATCTCGTCTGTGAATTCCCAGTATGCAGTAAACACCCATATTTTACCAATATGGTAAAGAAATTAAATATTACCCATATTCACGTCTTTTATGTATATGGAATGTAACTATGGAGCTAACTCATTTGTGCTGGAAAAAAACAAGCTTTAAAATTTCCGTATTTTAAAATTTATAACATTACTCACATTCTATCTAAAAATACATTTAATACACGCTATAGAGGTCTAGTTATGTAACTAGGCAGAAAAAAAGCCAGTTAATGATACAGGGTTAAATCCACAGGCTTCCAGAGTAGTTTTCTGAAACTTGCATTAAATAAGACTCATTTATATCAACAATTTTAATTCAAATAAAACTTAAAATTAACATCAAGACATTGTGAAATCCGTAGGAGCAGACTCAGGTTGCTACTTCAATTCTGCTCTGCTTTTTCTAGATATTCATCGTTTTCACACTCAAATATTACTTTTCACCTTAGAGTATATGGAACAATTTACCATTACATAAGTGATTTTCTTAAGTTTCACAACTGCAAATTTACACAGTTGACATAAGACGTTTTTCCTTTTTCAGCATTCAAAGCCTCCAACCACCTATTTTATTAAATGCAAAACACGCTTTCAGCTATCATTAGCAGAATATTTTGATTCTGATCAGGTACATGTCTATGTTTTAAAAGTATTTCAATATTAAAATCTTAATTATAAAACACATATCACGTTTCTTATCATAACTCAGCCTGCTTCATTTTATACTATTCTTGAGCATACATCACCCTTTGAGCAAAGCTAGTTCCAACAGGATAGAAACAGCATTTTAACATCTCCTGCCATCTTAACAGGATTGTAATTGTATTAAAACAAAATCTGGAAAATGTTGTAGACCATTGTCTACAGAAACAGGAAATCCAGAAATGCAGTGAAAGTCAAAATTTTGACAGCTTAGTACTGTCAGATTTCTAACTATCTGAATTTACCTTTTTAGCTTATCAATCTAAAAAAACTACTGAAAAATATGTGGAATAACTTGTTTTTAGGAATTTTCTCACTGACTTCTTAAAATGGTAACATATTTCTAGGTTATATGAATTCAGAAAACCAGATGTATTATTTCAATAATTAAGGGACATAGGAGACCCATATTCATCTCTAGAGTGGTGTAAACTGACCTGTATATAAATAGAAGCCGGCACAAAGCAAAATATTGAAAAAAAAATTCTATACTGAATTTTGCAGACTATGTAACTACCAATTATAAAATCATAACCAGTAATTTAATTATGCTTTTAAAGCAAGCTACTAATTTCATTGAAGAAAGTGAAGCTGTCCCTCCACAGGTCCAAAGTTTTTTCAGTATTTGCTTTCAAGGGTCTTTCAAAGTTAATCTAATTTACATTTGCCTGCTGTGAATGACAAAAATATTACAAATCCAGCATCACAGCAGAAAAAAAAAAAGCTACTTCTACTGATAGTTTCCAGCAGTATTCAGGAAAAGAGCAACAACACTTTCATCTGTCTGTCTTTTTGCTAGAATGCATAAGAAGAGGGAGCAGAATTATATCTTTCAAATTAAACAGGAGTCACGGATTTGATAAAAACTGATTCACACTTCTGTGAAGACATTTCCAAACTAGTGGTGCAGTATATTGTTAAAAGTACCATACAGGTACCAGCTTTCTAACTAAGTTTAGCTTCAAATATACTAGAATCAGATTCTCATGAGTGAGGATCAGTCTTAAGAAAATGAATTTAAATTGTAATTCTTACTATTCAAAACAAAGCAATAAAAACATCAGCAAGTTCATGTATAATACAGTTTAAAAAAAAAGGGGGGGGGTTGTTCTAAATACAAGTGTGAGAAAACAGGCGGGGGTTGCTTCTTATTCCTGTAATTTTTAAAATACAACACTATGACCATCTTTGCCACTGAAATTCAGGTATTCTACGATGAAGTGACTAAAAATACTAGAAAATTTGTAGGGGTAAATTCTCTCCAGAGGTGCAACACAAAATCCACATATATGCTCTTTCCAAATTCTCCAGAACCCAGCAGGCTGCACTGTGCAGTAAGAGCTACGAATGCAGTTTCAGTCCAACCCTCCAAAATATTGTAGCACTATAGTCCACAGAGTGGTCTATTGGTTCAACAGAATTGATATCATCAGACTGGTCACATCTAAGCATCTTAATTTAGCAGTGCTCTATTGTTACCAAAGCTACATTTTTAGCTAAGCTCTGCCTAGCTCCATCTCTGAGAACCCAGCAGAGCTAAAGGACAAATAAATCTTTCAACAAATTACAACAGTGGTATGATACCTATATCCTCCAAAGACTAAAGCACATCTAAGCAGATAACTCAACATCTTACTAAAATCGAGGATGTGCAAAGCCATACCCTATACCACAGAGATTAAAATCTTCCTATAAAGAGGCCTCTACTCCTCATGGAGGCTGTTTACCACATAGAACCTCTATATTAAACAATGTTATTTATGCATCAAACTACAAAACCAAAACCAACTGTATTTAGAGAACTTCACCACATCGAAAGTAACCTACAGTCCATTCAATAAGGTAAGATTTCGCTAATGCTCTCTGAATCATTAGACTTCACTACCCACACACTCTATGCAGTTGAAGGAGGAATGTGATGACAATTAAGGAGGTGATAGTGCCCTACAGTTTCACAGAAGCACAAAGTACATCTACAGAATCTATTAAATAGTAACATAAGAAGGCACCAGATCTGATAATTTGTTACAGTACTGCAAATGCAATATGTGCAATTCATATGAGCACATTAATCATTAATAACCACAATATATTCATAAGAGACGACACGCAAACCAATTTTCAATGTGTATGTTGCATCTGGATCTGTGGAAACACATCTTTTGGAACGTTTTAACTTCATCAGGTGTCAACATTACAATACGCAGACCTCCAGCCTTTCACTAAGACTACACCTTTCTGGAAGGTCCACAGATAACACTGACAGAAACAAACCTAAGGAACAAAAATCCTAAAACTGTCACTGAAGGCAATATAATCATCCAACTCTTTGGCAAGCCTTTGACTCCTGTTGTTTACAGGTGAGACCCAAAGAACCAAATGCCGAGGAATGCCAGAGCTAAAGCGCTGTCCATGGTAGGAAACGGTGGATGCCAAAAGTCCTGCAATTCCAAGCCACCGGAGTTTATCGGATCTCAGAGCTTTAAGAGAGCCTCCAGATCTGGCTCCTCACGTACCCATTCCAAAGCAAGATGATAGTCTGTAATACATAAGGTTCCACACACTAAATTTCAATGCTCTCTTTTGATTCGAGGCAAGCATAAACTTTCTGTTAACAAAAGACAGACAAAAAGCCTAACACAAAACTGTCACGTCTTTAATCCATCTAAAATTACATGCCCCAAGAAGGCAAACAGCAATTCATTCCAGTACTCTCCAATTTCCCTTTTCTGCACAAAACAACACCTCATACTCCAAATTTCTGTGCAAACTCAGAGGCAATAGTAATCAGATATATAGTTCCTTCAGCATTTTTATATCCTATAAATATCTCCAAGTTCAACTGAGCCAAATTCCACATCAGAAAAAAGAAAAAAAAAAGAATAAAGTGGTGAACATCTCTACTAGTAGATACAGGACTCGAGAAGAAACCTCTCTCAGAATTACTACTCTCAAAGAGGAAACCTTACCTTTAAAACTATTATAAGACTCTGAAAACAAAACGTCTAAAAACGTACAAGAAAAGAACTTAATGTGAACCACTGAGCAGTTAATGGCAGTAGAAAACAGAGTGATCTGAAACAGGAGAACCAGAGCAGCAGAGGATAAAATCTAACACACTTCCCCTACAGTATGTTTCTCACGCTAATCTATCTTGCGCTATAAATGAGTTCTGTAAATTTAAGGATTCAACAAAATGGAAGGAAAAGATATAAGAATTAACTATGTTTTATCGCAATTCGGTTCTATTTTATAATATTCAAGTATTTCACTCACCGTTACGTGATTTGTAGGTGGACAGAGATATAATAGTCTAACTTAGACATTGTGGCCACCTGAATGAAATTTAGGTATTTTCTATCACTCAAATACAATCCAGCTTCTGCAATTATGGATTACCTGGAGGTAAATCAGGGTCAGGAGAAGCTGACTGCTGAACTCGTCGTGGTTTTACTGCAGATTTCATGCTTTCCGTGGTACTGCGGTTTGTTGAACTGGAGCCACAACTTTCGTGGTCTTCCTGCTAGAGGAAGAGAAAGCAACTAAGTCAACCAAACAAAAAGAAAATAAAGGTGGGGAGAAAAAGTGACTTGGTAAAGATTTGGTGAATTAAAATTCTGTTTTTCCATCAATTCAATCCTGCACATGCATCTAACTACAGAAATTATTACAAAACTAGCTGGACAACATAAAAAAATAATTTGCAATTAATACTTTCACTAACTTTTATTTAAAAAAACCAAACATCTCAGTCATTTAATTAAGTTCAATTGAACACATTTCATCTAGCTGCATTTCTACTGAAACGCTGCTTCAAACAGAGACAGCGCCCTGCATACTACCAAAACAAATATGAGAAACCTCCAAATTTTATGAGCTTACGTGCCTACTCATGACACCACCTCAGACAGTTCCAAGATGTCAGAATCATGTCCTTCCTAATACAGCTAATTGAAGCTGATTCACAAAGCAAAATATTTTTGCAGACTTCTAAAATAGTAAAACATAGCCCCAGAAAAGGTAAATGAACTGAGGGCACCTGCTCATCTTGAGTTTCTGTATAGCTTATTCACCTTAAGGAATCCAGAAGCAGGAAACATGGCTCATAATTAGAGAATATGATACAAGCTTTACAAGATTAAATTCGCAGACCCAAGAAAATCTTCATTAGCTGAATTTAGGGTTTTAAATACCCCACTAGTATTCCCATTACATTCCAGAACAACAGTTTAACTACAAGACTCAAGTGCAAGAAAGCCAAGAAAAGTAATGCAAATATTCTTGTAAGTGTATTAGAAGAGCAGATTAGAGAGGAAGCAAATTCTTACAACTTTTGACCCAAGCCAATTTCTCTCTTCAATAGATGTAGTCTCTTGCAGAAAAAAAAGCAAAATGCTCTCTGGATCATAGCACTACTAAGATCACACAATGTGTTCACAGAAAGAAGGGTTCGGGGAACAAGTGTCCAGTAGCGCAGTAAGAAGCTAGAATAGTCTTAAGTCCTCTAATCACCAAAAAGCAAGTAGTTTAAACTGTGCTGGGCTTTTGTATAGGACAGATTATGTGTTTCCCTGCATGCTGCCTGGCATTTTTAATAATCTCAGAAAAGTTAAAAAACGGAATCTTCATACTACTTGCTTCTTTACGTTTTTTGCATGAAGAATAAAAAAAAAATTACATTACATGTAACGATACATTTTAAATAGAAGTCTACAACTTCAAAAACAATCGGAGAGAGAGTTTCTTTCCTTCCACTACATATTTAGAAAAACAGAACACACAAAGAAATTCTCTGATAAAATGAAAAATACCATTTCACTAAGAAAAAAGATGATGAGCAATATAATCTTAGCCGGGGGGGGGAGGGGAGGCCAGGAGGGGGCAGGGAAGGGAATAGAAGGCTGAACTTATTTGGAGAAATTGCAGAAGACAGACCCGTTCGTACATTGGAAGGGTAGAGATAACTTCTAAAAGAAGGATGAGTTACCATAAAGGATTTGAGATTTTCCAGTCATTAATACAGTACTGAAACAAGCTGTTGTTTGTTTTTTAATTTGTGCTTATTTGGCCATTTCAGTCATACAGGACTTTCCCATTCCAACGTCTGAAAAAATGAAATGGGTGTTTAGCATCAACTCTGTTTGGAGGGCGTTTGTTTGCTTTATCACCTCTGACAACCTTCTGATGCTTTTCATCAAGGAATGTGAGTCTCCTGAAGACACTCTCAGAACTTGTAACTACAGTGCAATTTCATTAGAAAGCCACCGCTCTCTTCACAGCATACCTGAGCAATAATGACAGCTTAAAGCTCTTGCTTTATATTTAAACCTGGGGTGACAGAAGCCTCTTCATCAACATGTATATTTTGTAATCAGAAAAGCTCACCTCTCCTTCACATCTCCAGCTGACCGAGAAAAATTAGATTATAGACTTTTAAGCTAAAATTTTTGAAATAACTTTTAACCATACCCTCTTTCTTGGAAACTAGTTCATATGTAGCATGAAAATATTTTTTCAGATGAGTCACCATACTGCTATTTATGTTTTGAACTTGCAAAAAACCCCAAGATGTCAGAGTGACTAAACAGCCCAATTAGCACACTTCCTTCTTTCCTGAGCTCACTTATGGATTGTACAGAATGCTGTGGTACAACTATTTACTTATTTGATATGATAGGATCACATTACGTTTGCCTTTTAATATTTATGTTGGCTACGAGAAACAGAAAGGGGGTCCAGGGGCATGGGGAAGGCATTCTGGTTTTGAAGCGTTAACTGTATCAAGCCTGACTACACTGAAGTCTAACTTTTCTATCTGCGTACTGACATGACCATGTTCAATGAATCTTCTCATAACTTCATGCAGTATCTATGAGATGTTTTAATCATATAGAGTATTACTAACACCTAAAGATGAAATAAGAGTGGTTTAAGCTTTTACCACTTTCAGAGAGTTAGGAATACACACTAGCGCATGGGGTTTGGGGACGGGACGTGTTTTAAAGGAAAGGGGCAAAGAACCCTTAGACTGTGTTAATTTTGAAAGACAGTCTCAAATCTTAACCTATAAATAAATTCAATACAATAAGCTTTTTATATTTCCCTGAGCTACAAGTCTGTTGTGATGGAAAATGGTTGTAATCATTTAGAGCAAGTTGGACCTAAAAGTAATCAAAACAAAAATGTACATGGTCCAAGATGGTGCCAATAAGCAACACAAATTTTTATCTCAGAAATATACCTATGTGACTTAATCCACATGAATTAACAGAGTATACCTACATTTAAGAAGAATTCAACCTGACCAAACATTTGAAAAAAAGTTTTTTTAATCTGGGATAACATCCATTCATTTCCTTACATTACACAATTATCAAAAAGGTTTTAGAGCTGCATGGGGGTTTTTTGAGCGTGAAAACACACCATTTTTCACAACAGCTACTGATACTTTATAAAGCAAATGTTGTATTCTTTAATTGCCAGAAGATGATAACTGTGGCCATGACCTTATAGGAACTACATTCCTATGTAGACGTATATCCAAAAGCTTTCTGTATCTGCACGCTTCTGCTCAATGTTAACTTTAAGAGCACACTATTAATTTCTCAAACATGTGGCTGTCTCATAAGCCCAGAAGTAAAACATGTTCATTAAAGAGATGGGAAAAAGTTCCAAGCGAACAGCCAAAACTAGCATAATTATGAAACTATTTAACACTGGAACCAACTAGAGTCACACACTATGTCTAGATCACAGTGATGTCATCAGAAACACCCGGCCAAAAGGCACTAAAACTACTGCACTACCATAAATCCACCTCACACCAGATGACAAACATTTTAAAGTTAAAGTCAAAGTTATACTGGGGGTGGGAAGAGAGTTACATTCTAAAAGTGCTAGTAACTATAGCTATAGTATGAGATTTGATAAATGCCCGTTCAATTTAGCATTGACAAGAGTGATTCCAAACAACAGTGGAAAACTAAAAACACTCATGATGTATCTAGAGAGACGATTTTTAAAGAAAATAACACTCATTTACAAAAATATCTTTTCCCACTAGCTTGTATTATAAGTAAAGCCTAGAAAACTTAAAAAATTTTAACATGAGGTCCTGCTTATGGGAGTTGTTACACAAATGTACCTTGGATCAGGACAAATAGAAGTTTGCACAACCACGCTCCTTTTTCCCTTTTGGCAGATGTGTCAGACCAGGTACTTGGCTGAAATATTTTTAAAGAGCACTGAGTGCTCAAGCCTCACCACCCAAGCCACAGAAGGCAAAGGCAGGGACTGGGAGAATGAAGAGCCGCCCACTGTGGGAGAACATCAGGTTCGAGACCATCTAAGGCACCTGAAGGTGCACAAGTCCACAGGACCCGATGAGATCCATCTGCAGGTCCTGAAGGAACTGGCGGATGAAGTTGCTAAGCCACTATCCATCGTATTTGAGAAGTCGTGGCAGTCCGGTGAAGTTCCCACTGACTGGAAAAGGGAAAACATAACCCCCATTTTTAAAAAGGGAAAAAAGGAAGACCCGGGGAACTACAGGCCAGTCAGTCTCATCTCTGTGCCTGGGAAGACCATGGAACAGATCCTCCTGGAAGCTATGCTAAGGCACATGGAGGACAGGGAGGTGATTTGAGACAGCCAGCATGGCTTCACCAAGGGCAAGTCCTGCCTGACTAACCTAGTGGCCTTCTATGATGGAGTGACTCCATCAGTAGACATGGGAAGAGCTACGGATGTCATCTCTCTGGACCTCTGTAAGGCCTTTGACACGGTCCCCCACAACATCCTTCTCTCTCAACTGGAGAGGTATGGATTTGATGGGTGGACTGTCCAGTAAAGGGTGAGGAATTGGTTGGATGGCCACATCCAGAGGGTAGTGTAGTGGTCAACGGCTCAATGTCCAGATGGACATTGGTGACGAGCGGCATCCCACAGGGGTCCGTATTGGGACCAGTACTGTTTAATATCTTCATCAATGACATAGACAGTGGGATCAAGCGCACCCTCAGCAAGTTTGCAGATGACACCAAGCTGAGTGGTGCGGTCAACACGCCAGAGGGACAGGATGCCATCCAGAGGGACCTGGACAAGCTGGAGAAGTGGGCCTGTGTGAACCTCATGAGGTTTAACAAGGCCAAGGGCAAGGTCCTGCACCTAGGTCGGGGCAACCCCCAGTACCAACACAGGCTGGGGGATGAAGGGATTGAGAGCAGCCCTGCAGAGAAGGACTTGGGGGTACTGGTGGATGAAAAGCTGGACAGGAGCCAGCAAGGTGCGCTCGCAGCCCAGAAGGCCAACCGTATCCTGGGCTGCATCAAAAGAAGCATGGCCAGCAGGTCGAGGGAGGGGATTCTACCCCTCTATTCTGCTCTGGGGAGACCCCACCTGGAGTACTGCGTCCGACTCTGGAGCCCTCAGCATAAGAAAGACACGGACCTGTTGGAGTGGGTCCAGAGGAGGGCCACAAAAATGATCAGGGGGATGGAACACCTCTCCTATGAAGAAAGGCTGAGAGAGTTGGGGTTGCTCAGCCTAGAGAAGAGAAGGCTCTGGGGAGACCTTATTGCAGCCTATCAGTACTTAAAGAGGGCTTGTAAGAATCATAGAATCATTAAGGTTGGAAAAGACCTCTAAGATCATCGAGTCCAACCGTCAACCCAACACCACCATGCCCACTAAACCATGTCCCTAAGAGCCTCATCTACACGTCTTTTAAATACCTCCAGGGATGGGGACTCAACCACTTCCCTGGGCAGCCTGGTCCAATGTGTAACCACTCTTTCAGTAAAGACATTTTTCCTCACATCCAATCTAAACCTCCCCTGGCGCAACTTGAGGCCATTTCCTCTCGTCCTATCGCTAGTTACTTGGGAGAAGAGACCGACACCCACCTCGCTACAACCTCCTCTCAGGGAGTTGTAGAGAGCGATGAGGTCTCCCCTCAGCCTCCTTTTCTCCAGGCTAAACAGTCCCAGTTCCCTCAGCCGCTCCTCATAAGACTTGTTCTCCAGACCCCTCACCAGCCTCGTTGCCCTTCTCTGGACACGCTCCAGCACCTCGACGTCCTTCTTGTAGTGGGGGGCCCAAAACTGAACACAGTATTCGAGGTGCGGCCTCACCAGTGCCGAGTACAGGGGCACAATCACTTCCCTACTCCTGCTGGCCACACTATTTCTGATACAGGCCAGGATGCCATTGGCCTTCTTGGCCGCCTGGGCACACTGCCGGCTCACATTCAGCCGGCTGTCGACCAACACCCCCAGGGCCTTTTCCAACAGGCAGCTTTCCAGCCACTCTTCCCCAAGCCTGTAGCGCTGCATGGGGTTGTTGTGACCCAAGTGCAGGACCCGGCACTTGGCCTTGTTGAATCTCATACAGTTGGCCTGGGCCCATCGATCCAGCCTGTCCAGGTCCCTCTGCAGAGCCTTCCTACCCTCCAGCAGATCAACACTCCCGCCCAACTCGGTGTCATCTGCAAACTTACTGAGGGTGCACTCAATCCCCTCGTCCAGGTCATCGATAAAGATACTGAACAAGACCGGCCCCAAAACTGAGCCCTGGGGAACACCGCTCATGACCGGCCGCCAACTGGATTTAACTCCATTCACCACAACTCTCTGGGCCTGGCCATCCAGCCAGTTTTTTACCCAGCGAAGAGTACATCTGTCTAAGCCGTGAGCCGCCAGCTTCTCTAGGAGAATGCTGTGGGAGACGGTGTCAAAGGCCTTACTGAAGTCCAGGTAGACCACATCCACAGCCTTTCCCTCATCCACTAGGCGGGTCACCTGGTCATAGAAGGAGATCAGGTTGGTCAAGCAGGACCTGCCTCTCATGAACCAGTGCTGGCTGGGCCTGATCCCCTGGTTGTCCCGCTCATGCCTTGTGAGTGCCCTCAAGATGAACTGCTCCATAATCTTCCCCGGCACCGAGGTCAGGCTAAGAAAGATGGGGACAGACTTTTTAGCAGGGCCTGTTGCGACAAGACAAGGGGGAATGGCTTTAAACTAAAGGGGGGTAGATTCAGACTAGATAGAAGGAAGAAATTTTTTACGCTGAGGGTGGTGAAGCACTGGCACAGGTTGCCCAGAGAGGTGGTGGATGCCCCATCCCTGGAAACATTCAGGGTCAGGCTGGACGGGGCTCTGAGCAACCTGATCTAGTTGAAGATGTCCCTGCTCATTTTAGGGAGGCTGGACTAGATGACCTTTAGAGGTCCCTTCCAACCCAAACTATTCTATGATTCTATGGTTACATCTAAAACTATGCAAATCATAAGTAACATGCTAAAGACACCTAGGCTAGTAAATTTACATGCACGTTCCTCAGTCAATTTTCTACTGCACTATAAAACAGTTATTGCAAGGTTTAAAGCAAATTACAATTGGCAACACCTGAACGCATACTAGATGAGGTTTATTATGATCTTTCCTAATAAGTGGAATTTATTATTTTTGTTCATTATTCTGTTTTCCAAATTTAAAATACATAGTTCTTTTTCTCTTTAAAAAGACACTTTCTCATTTTAAAAATACATAAATCCTATTTAATATGCTATACCTCCAAAATGTCTCATAAGCATGCTTAATGGGAAAAAAATGTTTTCTCTTGGGGATCACTTAGCTATTTATGCAAATATTGTCCCTCTGCTTTCACGAAATCAAGTTAAAGATAAAGAAAACTGAGTTCTTTAAAAAAAACCACACACAGGAAAATGTGCAAAACGACCATTATGAATTAAAATTTTAAACCCCAAACCGATCCTAAGTATCTACTGCACAAACTTGCAGAGTTCTCCATTGCCATTTTCTCTTCCTCTACAAAATTTTGCTTTTTCTGATCCTTTGTCATTTCTAAAACAGTGAGTTTAATATCCTTTACAAGTCAGTAAGAGATACATATTTCTATTTCTGTAAAGTGTATCTTAAATTGCAAGATGCAAAAACTGCAAGAGAGGATCTCATTTCCCACTAGTGAACTGTGCTTATATGGCTGAGTAGTTAGTTGCCTGTAGCAAGAGTAATATTCAGAATATATTAATTCTAGCAAGACCTTTGACACAGTCTCCTCCACAGACCTTATTCCCAAACTGGCGAGATATCAACTGGATAGTAAGAGATAAGTTGGGTGAAAAAGCGGCTGGACTACTGGGCTCAAAGGGTTGTGATCAGGGGTACAAAGTCCAACTGGTGGCTGGTTACTTGTGGCATCCTTCAGGGATCAGTACCAAGCCCATGGTGTTTAACATCCTTATTAAAGACCTGGAAGATGGGATAGAGTGCACCCTCAGAAAGGCTGTGGATGGTACCAATCTAAGGGGAGGAGCCGATGCACTGGTGGGCAGGGCTGCTATTGATAGGGACCTTGAGGGGCTGAAGAAATGGGCTGTTAGGAACTCCATGAAGTCCAGATGCAAACGCTAAGTCCTGCACCTGGGATGGAGGTACTCTGTGTAACTGTACAGACCAAGAGCCAAATTGCTAGAAAGCAGCTTTGCAGAAAAGAATCCAAGGGTCCCAGTGGACAGCAAGTTGAACGTGAGTTAGCAGTGTGCCCTTGCTGCAAAGAAGGCCAACTGTGTGCTGGGCTGTATTAACAAGGGTGAAGCCAGGAGCGTGATTCTTCCCCTCTCTTTGGCCCTTGTGACGAATACTGCACCCAGTCTAGGGCTCTCTAGTAGATACAAGAAGGACATGGATGTACCAGAACCAAGTCCAATGGAGGGCCACCATGGTGGTTAGGGGGCTGAAGCACATAAGCTTCATTTCCCTCAGGGGAAATTGAGACAACTGGGGTTGTTCAGCTCGGAGAAGGGAGATCCTACTGCTGTCTACAGCTACCTACTGGGAAGGTACAGAGAAGAGCGAGCCAGACCCTGTGTCCATTGCCAGTCATCCTCTCACAGTACACCTTTGACAAGTCTGAAACACAGGCAATTCCAAGCAGGGTAAAAGCTTTTTCACCAGGAGGGTGATCAAGTATTGGAACAGGCTGCCCAGAGAGGTGGTGGAGTCTCAATCCTTGGAGCTATTCAGCACTTGGCTGGCCAAGCCCTGGGGCAACCTGCTCTAATTGGACTTGCTTTGAAGTTGGACTAGATCACCTCCAGAGATCATCCCAAAATTGCTCTATGATTCCTCTCCATGCAAAAATGAAACAAAAAGTAATACAAGTTTTTAAAAATATTACCTTAAAAATACACTACAAGTTTCATGAAAATGGTAAGCACTATCAAGATCTTGCTTTCAAAAAGATATCTGATTATGTTCCACTGCTACAATTGTCAATTATGATTATAATTGTCAATTCCACTGCTAATTGTCAATATGCATTATATACATACACAAATAGACAAGTTCATTCATACTACACTTCTGTGTAACCTTGCAACAACACTTCTGCTGGCTAGCACAGGTCAAGCATTACTTACAAACGAGTCATCAACTTTAATACAGCCTCAATAATTTCATTGCACAATTACCCTGCAAAGAATATTTTACTAAGACTTAAAAACAAACAGAAATACAGAAACAGAAAATTAATTTTATTATTTTTCTAATGAACAGCAAACTAGAAGCGTTAACAACACTGAAACAGAGCAAAATCAGTGACTTAAACATGACATCTGTAATTCTTTTGGAACCTGTGAGTTAATAGTCTAATGCAGACTAACTTTAAAATTATATACATATGTCTATTTAAAAATTATCACAGTACAAAATACTGAAAAGAAGATTTAGCCAAATCAGACTGGGTTACTATTTTGTAGAATAATTAAGGAGTTATGTATTATATATGGAATTATATATAGCTTATACATATACACTTATTGTACCTTCAAAAGTCTATTCAAGACAGTCCATCTTCTTTCAGTTACAAAACCCATTTTAAATCTTTTCAAACTAGCAAATCACATACCTCAGAGTGAGTACTTAGAGATTAAGCTCTGTCTTTCTCTAAGGCAGATGAGAGAATGATGGAAGGTCTTTATTTCTCTACTTGCATTTTTTTTTTCAGTACTATTTCATGTAGAAACATGTCAAAAATTAACTCTTTAAATTATGTACCAGATTACGAAGGAGAAATACCAAGGAATTGGGGGCAGAGGTGCAGTGGCAAAGCACCTTAATGAGTGGGGGGAATAAACAAGGGTAACCTGGTTAAGAATAATGGACAAGCTGGAGCAGTCAAGAAGTAATTTAACGAGGTGTTAGCATGTATTTGCATCTTGTTGCATCTGATCTCAGCTGATGTTAGATTCAGAGAAGCGAGTAGTAACAGTGACCAGCAAGGCACACTAAGATACCTGTACTAGATCAGGAGGTTACATCCATCTCAGTCTGTTATCAGCCATGTTTTGTTAATTCTATATTAGCATAGCACAATGTGCTCTGAAATAGAGGTATGAGTTAAAAATCCACATGAAAGCTGTGGACAGGCTAAAACACCGCCACAGCAGTCCCAACTGAAAGGCAAGAAGCTTGCAGCAAGTCTGTCGCACTGATAGTGCAGAATGTGTGCTATCTGCCTACTGATTTCTGGGCAATAACATCTCCTTGTGATGTTGCTACTGTTTTGATTAGCTGATTATCTGATGTATTTGAGAGGAACATTCCTTTGTTTACAAGAAAGGGAGCTGTCAGCGTCTGAAAGCCTATGGTGATAAGGCCGTACAGCCAAAGATAAATAAAACAGGCTATTCTCACTAAGTGCTCCTCAGAAATACACCCCAATTTCTCAACACCCAAGACAGAGCAACAAATAAAATGACTTTGCAAGTCTTTTTGAGGGAAGTGAGTTGTACAAGTATCTTCTTTCTATTTGGGAAAGATGTTATATTATAAACTGTTAACTGATTACCTAGTAAAGTTTCTGATATATTGTGTTTTTAAAAAAAACATGAGGCCACCTACCATGATGTAAGCGCTTTTTAATAGAAATAAACATCTCAAAATGGCTTTTCTGCAATTTCTCTTAGGATAAACTTTTTAAAGATTTCACTCTTCCTCATGTTACAGGAAGTTTGCCCAGTGCTTTGGTTTGGGGGATATGGGTGGGGGCATCTTAATTCTGTAACATTATTCTGTGTTTGTTTAACACCTAGCATAGCAGAGTCCTGATCCATGACTAGAGCTCAAAGAAGAAAAATAAGAAAGCAACAAACAGTAAGAAATATTACAGTAGCAACTGGCAGCTATACTCAAGATTTGGCATTACTATAGAAGGAAGGATGGAAGGGATGAAAAAGAAGCAATTCCTAAATGTTTGTGCCACAAAACTCACAGCGCACAGAACTAACTCAGTAATTCTCACACTAGGGTGGCCTGGAAGAAGAGGAGCCCGGAGGAGAGACGTAGCAGAAAGACTAGTGCTAGGTGAGCTCCTTCAGCAAAACTGATGGTGTGGGGCATCCTTGAAATAGGATGGATGTGGGCTAAAAAGGGTCCTTCTGCCCCACATTCTCTGTGCCTGGAAATAAGAAGGAAGAGTGGCTGAAACAGTTTACCCTGAAGGACTGGGAGGAAAGAGTGACAGGAAACACACTCAGGAGAACAGACTGCAAACATGAGAAGAAGAGAGACAAGTGACCTACATTTTTGTTCTCTTTTCTGACTTGTGTTCAGAAACAATCAAATCTAATAAAATTAAGAGTGTTAAAAGAACTGCTATCTATTAAAAAAACCCCTCTCTCTTGAAAATTAAGTCTGAACAAAACAGAATATAAACTGTTTCAACTTGAAATATATCTCCATACATGGAAACTCCAGAACAGTTTGACTGTTCTGCTGTCATCCAGCCTAATGCACGATTCAGGGGCTGTTACAGGGCCACCTCACCCACAGACAGGTCCAGCCACTGAACTAGTCAGCACCACAACAAACATTTTCTTCCTTACACCACTGCATTTCTTCTGTGTACAGGAACAGTATTTAAGCCAGTTTACATTTTTTTGTGTGCTACTTTGGAAGACACTGTACCAAAGACAGGACATACTCTCATCTTTGTTACAGGTCCCTTGAAATGTTGGTTGAGAAAAGCTGAGCACTATTTCTCTAACATTTATCAAGTATATTGTCCTGAACACTGCAGGAGGATTGAAACATCATTGTGAGCATGGCTCGATCGCATCACTGATTCATTAAACAACATCTGGAAACCATTAGCAAAAACTTGGCCCATTCAGGTGACTTCCTAATGTAACCTGTTCCACCTGCTAGAGGGCTAGCACTAATCCCCAACCCTATTTCAACTGGCCCCAGACTCTTCACCAAAACATCACTTTCCTTTGTGGTAGCAAATTATTAAGGGTACTTGTTTCCCCCACTGTACTAGTGGGTTGTAGTTGCAGCTCCATTTCACACTTTCTTTAGGGGGTACTTTCCGCTAACACATTTCCTACTGCAGTTTATTAGAAAGCCAGACCTCATGTGCAAGAATTCCCTCCACCAAGCACCTGCCAAGGATGTAGTAATAATTTTTATTACAACATAACCTTGCTACCCACTTCCTTCAGAGGAAGGTATAATACTGTCCAGACCAAGTTTTCTCCTAATTCCAAACACTATTGAGCAGCATACCTACAGCAGGGCCCCAGCAAGTTGAGTAATCCACAGCTCTCAAATTTCTAACATTAGGACAAACCTCTGACACATGACAGAGCAAGGACTGAGGCACAAAGCTTTGCCTGCAGAACTTGCTATCCAAGCAAGCTCTTTTCATTGCTGAGCATCATTTGGGCAGTGTTTGGCTTTTGGCAGCTGCTGGGGGTGGAAAGAGGGGAAAGGAGGCAATGAAATGGCAATGGATTATACCAATGCCAATGTCTGAAGGAGGAGTATACCCATTAGGGTCTCCCCAGCTGCCACTCATTTTCATAAATCTATAGGTTATTATCCTTGAAGTGACTAATTCTCCATCAAAATTGTTTGAAACTAGTCAATAGGTTCAAACTTTAATGGGCCAGCGTGAAAGAAGAGGAAGAGAAGACTGCATCATCATGCACGTCTGGTTTCCTTAAGATACCAAGCTTAAAATCCAGCACAACTGAAACGTGTTGGGGTCATAGATTTTAGCCTAGCAGTCCTTTCTTCCTCAGTTTAAGATGGGTCCAAGCCACATCTGAGCTTGTGGCCATTCTCCACAGAACACGCACCAGAGGAATTCCTCCCGAGCTGGGAATGGTACTTTTCAGGATATTTTTGCCAGTGCAGGGAGGCTCAAGTAGGAATGACATTTCTCAGCCACGGGCACAGTAATACTGAAACTCTCTACAGTTTTCACTGCATTCTGCAAATTCAAAAGTGTGGGGAATTTCATTGAAGTAAGATCTCAGCATACAATATGATCTACAGCAGGAGATTGGAACATTGACATGACACTAGTAAAAAATACTTCCCCTTTTTAAGAAATAAGCACAATCTTCACAAAAAGAATACTAATGGCTTTTTACTGCTATGTTAAGACAAAACTTCATTTCCTAACTTATTTCCAATAATTATTCTCATACGGTATACTTTTTGTGTATTCTATACACATACATGTAATACTATGTAACTGTATTATTAATGCTATGTGTGAATGATATTCAAATAGCTTTAACAAATTAAGATCTACTGGGTGAGTATAATTCTGTTAAATTTTAGACTTCCATACACCTGGCTGAAACACCATTTGTCCTAATTTAGACAGTTTTCTAACTTTTCAACTGATCAAATTCTAAACACAGAAGCCAAGTTAGTGGAGGGTTCCAGTTATCTGCAGCTATTTAGTTGTCTCAAGCAAAACTTCCATAAAAACAAGATGATAATTTTATCAAAATGCTTGTATTTAAACTTTCAATTACACACTGATAGCCCTACTGTATTTGTAACAACTCACTTTAAATTTTGTATTTTTTTTTTTTTATTCTTTCTTTTTAAGTTAACTTCAGATACCACTATGGGGAAGAACAGATTTTCACCAAGTGTAATTTATCAATTACATCTTATCTAAATAACATTAGTTAACAAAACTAATGGACTAAACTACAAAGCTGGCTGAATGGCTGCAAAAACTTCCTGGTTAATAAATGTAAAAAAGTACACATAGGTGCAACTTACTCAAAACATGTACATTAAGGAGTTTCTACTTACAATCAGTCACTTCTTTTGCAATTGTCAGTCTGTGATGTGTATACCGTTTCAAGGAATTTATCGTTATTTATAATGCACCGCTTTTTAAATAAGAAAGCTTTTGAAACATTACCTTAAACCTAAACAAACAATAATTTATCTTCTCAAATAGTCAGCAATCACACAAAACTACCAGAATGCTATATATAAAGAGAAGTGTAGCTGTCAACACTACATTATAACTGTTGCGAAGTTTTACAAGAGACCTCTGTAATTATAAGATAACATGTAAATTTTTATCACATTGGTTAGTTTAAAATACAGTGTGCCTCCTCTTAGGCAGTAGGGACTTTTTATCAGGATCCAACATTTATTATTCTTTCTAGTGACCACCATGTGCATGCCACTTCCTTCCTTACACAAATTTTGACATTCAAACTTCTTCAAATGAATATACTTCCCTTGGTACAAGCTAATCAGAAAGGATTTTTTTTTTTTTTTAATATAAAATTAAGAGCAAAACCCCTTCTCCAAAATCTGTGCCAATCATTTTGAATGGAAAATAATTTTTCTTTTATCCCTGGTCTAATTTGCAATGAAAGAATGAGTATAGGTTTAAAATTAGGGAGGAAAGTGAGTGTCAGCAACAAATGAAGTTGAGTGCCCCAGAGAACAAAACATACAAATATTCTGAAAGGAGCTGGGGCAGGACGGGACTATTACTATTTGGTGCTCAACTGCGCACTCCAGCCACATGCAAAAATAAGATATTAAAAATTGGACAACAGGATGGAGAAATAAGATTGAAGAGAACTTGGGGAAAAAAATATGTATGTGGGAAAGTTAAAAGCCTGGAAACATCCTCTAATCTCATACAATGCCAAGCAGGAAAGCTCAGGGACGATTTAGTGTGGAAGAAGAAAATAATGTATCTTGTTTCAAATTAAAACATGGATCATCATCTGTAACAAAACTACTGAATAACATAGGCCAAGGAATATATTTAAAGCTAAACTCACAAAAATATTCTCTTAAATCTATAATTCATCAGGTTTTTATCTATTTGTTTACATTAAGAAATCTGTTTTATAAATTTAGGTAACGCACCATTAAGTCATCAACTCACTCAGGTTTCTCTAACATTTATCATTTTACATGGTATATATTTGTTGGGATGGTGGATAGTTTTAGCTTCTTCAAAAACTAACTTAAAGCATACTACCCACAATACCATACATTCATTTAAGTGCAACTGCATTCATACCAAATGAAAAGAGAGCTTTCATAGAATCATAGAATCACTGAGGTTGGAAAAGACCTCTAAGATCATCGAGTCCAACTGTCGACTGATGCTTTTTATCTGCAGTCCTGAAGAGCAGTTGCAACAGATAATTCCATTATTCAGAAGGCAAATCCCTCACTTTACAAAAAAAGACTTGATCTGAATTTTAGGTAATACCAATAACTTAAGAACTAAGACAATCCAGGATTGTCCACCCATGGCAATCACCCAGGGATCAGGTTCATGCTTTAGCACCCTCCTGCGGCACAGACTATAGTCCATCCATTCCTGAATCCATCATACACAGACACCCTCCACTTATTCTTTCCAGGCAGGTCTCCTGACTACTGTCTTTTCCTCTCCTTCCCCCTCAAGCAACATGTGGGCCAAATATTTACTCCACATCTCACAGACTTGGTTGAGCTATATCGTACTTGTGCCTACAAAGTTGGACACTGCAACCATCACTTCTGAATGAGTCCTATATACCATTAAAATAAACAAACAAATAAAATTTTAAAAACTATGTTTGTTCAACATAAAGTATTGATACATACATATTGTTAAACTGCTCTGGAAATACAAAGCTCTAAAACATGTCAGTTTGAGCAATGTTTTTTTCTGAAATCTTGAACAAGCATGGTCAACTGATTCCGAGAGCTGCTCTTTCTCAAGAGTTACTGCTGGGGGAGGAACACGTTTGTGATTCATTGCACAAAGAGATTAAGTATTTGTTTTATACTTGGAAAAAAAAAAATGCATCTCGCTTTCATATAGCTAACGGGCTGGCACATAATTATTTCCTAATTTTCTGGTCAAGAAGCCAGGATGCAAAGAACCACACACCCCCACTTCATACTGAATGAATACTGAAGTGTATAGTGCTTAAATAGTCCTTTTATACCTATGTGAGCCTCAAAATCAGTTTCTAAGCTGTAATACAACGTTCAAATAGACAATACACTACATATCAAGAAAGTTACCACAGGACATGACTATGGCAGTGCATCATGCTGATATGAGTCTCTTTACATAGTCACACAATGATACCTAAATATCCATCTTTTTAAATATACCAAACTGTGTTCCCTACATTGTGACTTTATGTTTTTAGAAACATGATCTGGCAGTTAGAACTTCATCCTAATCCTGCTCCCTTTGTGGAAGCGCACAGGCACACTTACAGGTAGGTAAGCATTTGTGCCAAGTGATGAACAGCCTTTTTCTATCCACACACAGTCTTCTTTTAAACTATCCCATACTCTACAAGCATTAGGATGAACAAATATGAATAGAAAACACAATATAAAAATTAATTTAGAATACGATTAAAGAGTTGCCGTTTCAATGCAATGGTTAAAAAACAAGAGATGCAATACTGGAGATAGATAACCTGTGGGTTTTAGTAGCTCTCTGAAAACTAAAGTAGTAACAATACAGATTAAGAACAAAGAGCACCCATATTATGAAGCCAAAACTTCATGCCAAGTCATGATACAGAATATTGGAAAGTTATCAATCGTACATATACTTTTATGATTTTCATAAAAAACTCTAGATGACAAAAATAGCACTAGTCACAGTGCGATAATCTAAACTCCTTAGAAATTTTTACGTCACAAGTGTCAATGCCAAACTTATCTACAATTTTAAGTTATGAATACTTCTAGATACACAGATGCAGCTTATTAAACGTCATTTCCAACTAAAAATTAACGTCACATGTAAGATTTCAGAAAACAAGGATGCTTCCACTTCTGCTCTTCTTTTGTGCCTGGATTATAAATCACATTATGTGCACACTTGCCTATCACATACCCTCTGTTCCTATGTGCAAATGTACTATATTACAGTCTTTAATTACTTCCCAAGAAAGATTACTTCATGAAAGTATTTTGGCAACGCTCATCAGTTTAGTATGTACAAATAGATGAATATACACACAGTATATGTGGATATACTTATAGCTAAACTGATACATATTTACACAAGTTTGTGTATGTATACATACACTATATATATACACTTTTGCTTAAAGTGTCAGATATCTAATATCATTATCTATTAAGACATTATTTTACAACTACTCCCACAAACAAAAGGGTCCCATATATGGAGCAGCTCTCTGCATGGACAAAACTCATACTACGCAGTTTTTTCCCTAGATTCAGTCTGCAAAATAAATTTAAGAGAAAAAATATAGATGGCCTGAATACACCACAACATAATTCCACGAGTAACCTGTGTTTCTGTACTCAGCTTTGCAAAACAGTATGAAAACTTTTTCTGTGTGAAGAATCAAGTAAGTGGTATTCGGAATGTTATATTTTACTAGAAAAACATCCTTGTATTTAATCAAAAACTTTGCATGTGGTATATGCTGTAGGTCAGGGAGAATATTTTTTATCTGTTACTTTCGTAACAAACATCCGTAACTATTCACAACTATCCCTGTAAATTAAAGGTTTGTTTTTTCCCCCCCACTCAGGTTTAGACTTCAACATGAAACATTTCCCTGCCTGATCAGGTTTTTAAAGTGTATAGAGATTATAGACTTTTTTAGTCTATAAAACAACAGTGCTAGAAATATAGAATGAAAACCATATTTATTTATTACATAAGAATATGCTTGGTTTAGAAAACCAAGCAGAGGCTTATGTTTTTATTTTAAAATGCAAACCATCCTCACCACTAAATCATTTTAGGCCAATCACAACAAAAATAGTTACTTACATGCATTTGGAATATTACATTTTTCTGATATCCGACTGAGGACTTCTTAAGCTCCAAACAGAACAAAAACTAAATGTTTCAAAACCTAACAGGCATGATGTGAGATAACAGAAGACTCTAAACACATTTCTCTAGTTTGTACATGATAGGGCCAACTGGGATTTGTTCTAGAACAAAAGCTTTGCACTGTACTTAGGTGCTAAAGATGAGTCAACAAACAGACATTAGCTTTTTACTTTCAGAGAGCTTTGATTAATGTAAATCACTGATGAAAATCATATTTGTTACCTCTCATTGGTATGTTTAAATAAGGTGGACAGCACTGATTTTCAATGGGTTGCATCAATACATTTATGGACGGTGACCACTTTGATTATTCACACATTCGTAAAAGCAGGAAAACACTTCAAGGCTACTGAATAATCACACATAAAAAAGGCTGGGAACTACCAAGTTTCAGGGTATTGCACGTTCTTACTCTTTCCTTATCAATTCTGATTTACAGCTGCAGAAAGCAACAAAATAGAGTAACTCCTCACAGTAGCTTTGGGTTCTATCCCAAAGGGCAAATGACCAAAGACTATGGGAACATTTCTCTTATGCAGAATACCTGTATGTTGTAAGTTTTTTGAACAAGATTAAATCCTCACAAAAATATTTTAACCAACTCTAACCTCAACTTCAAAAGCATCACAAACTGAGGGGCTCCAAAAGGAATTTTTGCTGACTGCTGCATCAGCATCACGAAGGACTGAAAACTGCAGGAATGGAAGAGCAAGCGCTGAAAAGTAGCGGGCTTTTCAGTTGAATTAAACAAAAAAAACCCCACAAGAGCTGCTTATCCAGTCTAAAAATTGGGTATGTTCCACACAGTGCTGAGGAAACAAACACGCAGAAATACACGGTGCACATAACATCTCAGAGGACTCAAGAAGCACCAACATACTCGGCACTTCTTTTCTGGTCCCCACACCCTTTCTTCTCTCCCTCACTGCTCCTATGCAAATGTTAAACTTGGCTTAATACATTCCATTATGCTTAAGTCTGTCCACCCACACATATTCATGCAATCAAAAGATGACATAGCTCATTTTGCCAAATATCTCATAAAGAAAGTATACGTCAGCCACAGATCACTAGTCCAGCTGAGTCTTTTCTTATGTTTACTACTGTTAAAATTGCCAAATCACAGTGTCCCAACCTCTGTAACAAGTTCTGAACACAAAATCCTCCTCCTCTTCCTAATGTCAGAAGGGAAAAGGGAGAAAGTACTCTATTTCTGCCTTCCACCCAAAAGTCTCATGTTGTTCCCCTGCTGCAAGTGCCATTAGCCCAGAGTATGCATCTGGGAGAGCACCAGCCCTGTGGCAGTATACACATCAGGGAGAATCATTAAATCACCTAGCTGAAGTTTTCTCCTGTACTTCCAAGTGTGCAGTAACAAGGCCAGAGATATTCAATTTCCTAGGGCTGCTAGCCCTGCAAACATCTTGATCAAGTTTAAAAAAATCCTTCATAAGTCTACCCAAGAAAAACTTTCAGGCATCAAACTAATTTTTTGGATGCCATATGTTAGCCCAAGGAAGAAACCTGATCTATGGTAGCCCTAAAGTTTGGGGAAGATTAGTTCAATTTATAGACACCTTCTTAAAAGAAAATCAGATTAGATGATCAAAAAGCTCCTGTTGGTCTTAAAAGCCTATTCATCCAGGATGGTAGGAAGCTTCTTCAATAATTACTTACTCTAATATTGACTACTGAATAGTGCCAAAAAGGACAGACTAGTATATGATCAGAAATGGAGGTGGGATAGTACGACAAAGATGACAAAAGACAAAGGAAACAAGAAAGCAGAGTGGCAGAAACAAAAAACAAAGTGCTCCTTAAAAACAGTATCTTCAATATACAAGAAATACAACCTTCACCAAAGAGTGCGAGTCACAGCATGGCCAGTCACCTGGCTTAACCCAAGTGGGAAAAAAAAAAGTAGTAGACATTGCCCGTATTCTCTTTCACACATCTCTTTTGCTACGTAAAACTCAAACGCGTGATTATCTCTCTACAAGACTTTAAAGGGACTAAAATTTAGTAAATGGCTTATTATATATAAGATCTGTAAGTTTACCAAAATAGTTTGGAAGAAGTTATGAAAATCACTCTCTGAACAATAGCCAAACCAACTAGCATAAGAAAATTCCCATAAGCATTTCACAGCAATACTTCAATCAACTACAACATACTAAAGTTGAACTACACAGAGTGGTAAATCTTAGTTCTAGCATTATTAAATGGAAAAAGAAACCTCACTCACATTTGACAGTAAATTTTAATTTGGCATCTGAATGTAAAAGTATGTCCAATAATTGATTTTGATCATATAGAGACAATTACATACACAGACATTACTAGATTTATATTAAATACTGCAAGATCTATAAAAGTTATTGGAAACAGGTTTTTCCCCATACTAATGTACAGTTGTTTAGATGACTACCTTTTAAACCAACTGAATATCCCACGGCACAATGTTCAGAAACTAGGTGCCTGTATGCACCTCAGATACATCCAGTTGTTCCTGATGTAAAACAGGACCCCATAAGACAATATAGTTAGAATAAAGATACTGTGTTCAAGCATTTCAGATAAGCCATGAAAGGCATGTTTGTTAACTCCACATACCTAGCAAGGTTGGGTGTGTCCCGTCCCCCCCCCCCCCCGCCTCTTTCTGGAGGAAGGAGCTGTGTTTCTCAGGTGGAAGGAGCCTGAGTTTCTGAGTTACTTTGCCCCAGTATTACCTTTCAAGCAGAGTTTGGGACATTCTCCAACTCAGGGTAGGGAGGTAGGAAGAGGCCAGCAGTGGGGGAAGACTCAATTCATTAAACCTTTTGCCGAAAACCATGCAGGTGGATTATTTTAGGTATATTACAAAATACCACCATGACTGTATAACAGCAGCTTCTTATGAGATATTCAGTAAAACATTTTATTGAATAAGAGTACAGTAAAACCAGCTGTAGCAAACCATGCCCTCCAGAGAATCATTAGACTACCTGCTACTCGCATGGTATTTTGTGCAGATGCCACTGCTAAGTAGGAAATTAAAATGGCTAAATATTTTCAAATTAATCTTTGGGCAACCAAACTACTGGTTTCAGAATTGCATTAAATAAAAGCAATACATATCGTAGCAATGAAACACACTGGGTAAAGCTACTGAACTACACGTGAGTTTTGACAATTGGGGAACCTGCTGGACCACACACAAGGTGAGGGAAGGGCTGTGGATGGCCATGGATGAGATGGCTGACCATAGGAGTCAGGGTCTTTGCAGACTTCTCAGCAGGTAGCGAAGGGCAGTGAAGCAGCAACACTGCTGTCCCCCAGCTGATCTCCTGCAGCACCTTAAATGCTACACCCTGTAGCAATAAGAAGCCTTCTGCATAACCTACATAGTTAGTGCTTGGCCCACAGCAAAAGAAAATCTACACAGCGAACATTAACAGGCAGCTAGTTTCAATATAATAGAGACAAGCCCCAGTGAGTACTGTCTCTGAATATGTACACGTACTAGAGACTAGTTTTGAAGTTTGATAAACTTACCAGTTTTATTAGGGACTTCTTCTGACAATTTACATGTTGCTAGAGGTTTGCCACAGCTGCTGTTACACCGGAGCAAAAGAACTGATTTACTGAGCAGATAATGTAACTCACAAAACATGGGAACATACCATCTGCAGCCTCACACAAAAAAAAAAACACCACGCACCCAAAACCACACTGTGAACCCTCTTTTCTACCAAATCACAAGGTACATTACTGCTAATAAATTTTTTCTCCAAGTCTTACACTACAGCAAGAAAAGATAATGGTGTAGAAAAGTGTTTGCATTTTGTATTGTCATTATAATTTAAACTTATATTTAAAAGCATATTATGTATCACTATTCTCTAATATGTTAAATGAAATATACAGCTATGTTCCCATGAAAGGTGTGACTTTTAATTAAGAGACTGGAAAAGCAATAACTCAATTAAGAAAATGGTTCATAATAAGAGGGATGACATTCCAGTGATGAAGTGACTTCAGTCTTAAACATTTAACATTCTAGTGAAAAATATAGAAGTGGTTTTATATATGAGAAGCTTTGGACAAAACATCAGTTATTTAAACAGTTCATGGAATAACATTTTTTTAGAAATGAAAATTCCCAAAAGAACAAATATAAAAACAGGACAACAATAACATTCCCAAGATGGTAAAGAAAAGGCACTTTTTCCTAAAATAAACTGGTTTTCATTAAAAATTTTATCAAGTGAGAGTTTATGAACAGCTCTATTTATAAATACAAGTATGATAAAGACTACTACTATTTGCATTTTTACTGTCATAAAAGAATCCTTACATCAGAAAATGCTATGCACACTACCTCTGCTTTTGCAGTGTTCAATTTTTTAAGTTACGAGATTCATCCAAGTAGTCTATGAAAGGGATTGAGCTATTCTAATGGAATCCAAATCTGATTTTTTTTTTTAATTGTATAAATTTAAAGTCAAAAAGACAGTACGATGTAACTGTTTTTGTCAGATAGGCACTCGTTAATCTTTCAGACTCATTAATCTTTAAGAAATAGATGTTTCCAAATACTGTAAACATTTCATTGATAAAAAACTACCTTTGTCCTCTAATTAGTTGCTATTCTAATTTTCAGCCTAGTTTAGATCAGGATTCTGAATAAAACAAATGTTTATGGAAACTGGTACAGGACTGCAAGACAAGCTTCTAAGGCCTAGCTTTCTGACGGGGAGTGTGCTTATACACTACTCATCTTCAAAAGGTAACACGAACCCTTTCCAAAATGTAACATGAACCCTTTCCAAAGCTTGGGTCTTGCACTCCTTTAATTAAGACAAAATAAACTATGTAATAGCTCCAATAAATCTATATTCATATTAAAAATGAAGTAGCAATTGAAGCACTATGGGTTTGCTAAGTGAGAGAGGTGGTTGGAGCAAGGAAGGGAAGTTTGGAAAGACAAAGCATAAGCTCAAGCAGCAGAAAATAGCTCAGGTGGAGAACAGCATCTTACAGAGTAGCAAGTACCACAGCAAGTGGAGATCCGAAGCAAAAGATGAGTAGAAAGCCGAAACATAGGATATCTCTCAGGCAGTAAAGCTTAAGAATCATTCTGAAAACATTCAGGCCTACCAAACTCTTACATGCATGGGCTGACCTGGATGTCGGTAAGCATCCCTGTCCTCCCTTCCCCATCTTCCTGCCTGCCCTCCTACCATTTCTAAAACGAGATTTGAAACTGTAATGCAGGCACAAATAAAAAAGTCCCCACACCATGCAAGACTCATCTGTTGTTCATTTAGAATCATTACTGATTAACCAGTATATACTTGAAATCAAGCACCACCATACTTCAGTATTTGCTCTTACATGTATGGTGCCTTTCAGCAGCAGAACAGGACACAGATTAAGCCCCTGTTTCCTTTTGAACAGGCTGCAGAGAACCAAAACCAGAGCAAAGGCAGAATGTATATTTAGGAAAACACTTGTGTTTCTTAAATTGCAGAAAGAAGAGGATAACCTTGAATAAGCAATGGTTTTGTTCATGAAATAATAAGAGTAAACATGACAGAACACATTAATTTATACTCAAGAATAGAGCCAGCACAGATGAGAGGATCATACCATATTTAAATTAATTGCAACAGTGTTCAATGACGAAGAAAAATCATCACGTACAAAGGAAGCTTTTATGCTATTATGACCTGAATGTGTTCAGAAGGTTACTTTTAGAAATCACTTGAGAAAGCACTACATGTCTCCCTAGAGGCAGGGATAAACACTGAAAACAGCAGAAAACTCCACTTAAGTATGTCCTTGCCTTCTGCCTATAAAAGATTATTATACATAAGCTTTTTGCGCAGATCTAAGAAATGTGTTTCTTCAAATGAAAAAACAAGAGTATAAAATACAAACATGCTACATGTTAAAGACGCAAGTATCATCACTTAAGATTTTTGAATCAGGTGAAGATATCCAAGAATATTACATATTCATAAAATATAAAATGTTGTATACCAGACATTTTAGATGGGCAAAACTCACAGATCACGCATCAAAAAATGAGCAAAAGTCAAAAATACTAGGACAGACAGAAAAAAAAAAAGAGAACTTAAAAATTAAGATCATTTTGGGATGAGGCACAAGGGAGTGGGGGAAAAGGAACACATGTGCATGTGGTGCTGCTCTGACTGTCTTCAAGCACAGCAGGACAGGCCAAAGTTTAAAGAGGAAGGGCACCACCACCACAAAAAGCTTAATCCCACCAGACCCCACTTCCTTCATGTTTCTGTTACAGTGGTATCTCACAAGCAGAGGATCTCTTCAGAACTGCTAGCAGCAATCCCCACAGCTTTCTCTCCATTGTGGCACTACCCATCATTTGTTCTGGGACTGGCAAACTGCCTCCCAGCTCTTTTCCACAAAAGCTGAGAAAGGAGCATATAAGATTGCTCTCTGTTCAGGAGAGCTCAGAAGCCTACTAAATCAGAAATTACGAAACATCAGTGTCAGCAGATCATAAAAAATTACTTCAAGAGCTGGGATCCATCTTCTATGAGCAAGCAATGCACAGGGGACTTGTACCCGTCCCATTGGTGCCAAGGATTGGATAGTCTTGGTATTAGTATAATGATCAGATTGGTTTAACAATGGATAAAGACATAAAGCGTTAGTTTCGAATTAGCTGCAGTTTACCCTCAAATAGAGTCAGAATCATATAATTGCATCCCAAACTAAGAATTTGTGGGCCAGAATCATCAACCTGTAGCCAGGTCCAGCATGGCCGGAGGGAAGATGAATGCTCATCAGACGGCAATTCTGAAGCAAGTCTGTTCCTCACCGGACGCTAAAACACTGGCCAATTCACTGCAGTCAGGCTCCTGTGGTCTCATTACCTTGATACTTGCTTTTAGTACTAGATCAAGATGAAAACTGGTGGAAAAAAAAATAATTTAACTGGAAGCAAAGTTTACTTTCAGATTTCTGAAAAACTGTATTTTGGTATTTCTGTTTCAAATAAAGTTTTCCAGCATTCCTGAAAGCAACATAACTTTACTTTGTCTGATCCAAATATTCTGCTGTTTTCACACACAAAAGAAACATCCACCTGAAGTGAAACGTGGCCTTGAGGCACACTAGCTCTGGGTGTGTCCGGTTCTCTCCTCCAAAAGAACATCTCCCTGGTGGCACCTTGTAGCCACAGGACCCATGTACCTTACTAGGCACTTCAGTGAAAAAGAAAACAGCAACGATTCTGAGGAAACACAGCCAGAAACACAGTCCAGAATGGAGAACCAGACATCCAAGCTACAAGTCACACACAACAGAGTAGCAGTTCAATTAGATACAACTCAATACTGAATAGTCCCAAAAATGTGAGGGTCCTGCTTTGACAAGCAGGAAAATATTGCTCTGTGTTCTTCCAAACTCAGTATCTTGTTTCTTTTTCTTTTCTCTCCCTCAAGACAAAAGAGAAAGAAAGGCTAAAAATAACATTGGCATTTCACTAGAAAGAAAACATCATTTTGCAGAAATTATGTTTTCATCAAAAATGCCAAAAGTAAAATGACTGAGAAGCTATAGCATGCTCTTTTTTCAAGTTAATTTGGCTTATAGACACACCAATAGAAGCGAATCTCAGCTTTTCCAACAACTATATGCACAGTTCACTTGATTCTACTTTACTGAGGACAGAAGTACTTAAACAATCAGTATATGGGTAATAAACTAAAGTTTTATAAGCCACATTTATGAGTGGAATACTCTTAGATATGTAATAAACAAAGAAAAGATGAGAGCATTTTGACCTTTAGATAACAGTCCTGAGGAGGGGAAGTTAACTGCAGAAGGTTTAGCAGCATCAACAACTAGAGGATTTCAGATGAAAAGAATTGTTGTATACGCATAAGAAGATTTAAAAAAAAAAAAAAAAAATGTCCACCGTTAACTCCATGCCACCCAATTGCTTTCAACTTTTATATGGATACAACCATAGTTCATTTTTGTACAAGTCAAGCAAAGTAGAACATCCTTAACAGAGCAGGAAATGAAGTTTTATTCGTTGCACAAAATAAATCAACAAAAATGTAATGTCTGTTGATGACAATGAAACCACTAGCATATGCACTCGGGACTCTGATCTATTCTGTCCACCAGATGCTCCCTGCTTGTGGAAGGCTGGTAAAAAGAATTAGAGAGCTCATTGTGGCTTAAGCAGATTTTTCTCATGCTGTTAAGTATTTTTCTAAAGTTTTACTGCAAAATCTTAATGTTCTTCATGATTGTAAGCAAAAATCTAGGATGAACAACCTATAGCCCACAGGCCATATATAGTATGGCAGGACAATTCATCTAGCTTGTTCCCTTTGGCCTCCTAAGAGCCTCAGCTGCACACCAGATGACTGCACTGGAGCAGGCAGCCTGCTCCCCATGACCATTTTATCTAGGAGGCTTGTAGCCTCTCCCCCATCATATAATGAGCCCATATTTAAATGCACGCTGAGAAAAGGGTTGAAGAGCTTCCAGGAAAGATGGCCACTTCCCACTGCCAGAACAATGCATTTACCCCACAACCCCACCACTGTCCACATCTGAGGAACATATGCGAAAAAGGACCATCAGGAACAGGCTGAATGAATTGTATGGAGTCAGCAGCACACTCTTGTCTGCCCTCTTTCTCAGGTCTTCATCAGGCCCTGCTGGGGAAAACTGTAGGGCAGAAAGCTTAAACACCTGGAATCCAGCAGAGATGCAGGAAGGCAGAGGCTTCCGGAAGGCAGTGGAACTACACACATATACAACACGATATTCACCTACAGAAAGTGTCCCAGAAGCCATGAAATATGACACTCTTCTGCCACTGGGGGGGGACAGGGGACAGACACCACAAACCTAAGAGCAGCCCACCCACTGGAACACAACTGCTCCCCACAGTAGGCTGTGGAGCAGCATTGATTGCACTGATCAGGAGACCACTCAGCTCACAGAACTGCGTGGAAAACCACCATGGTTCTTTGAAAAGTAGTCCCTAATTAACAACACAATTCTAAAATATCAGGACTAATGAGCTTTGGGCCTAATTCTAAGTAATTACACATTAATTACTGCTAACCTGCAGCAGCTGTTAGCTCATTTCAGGGAATCCTACACTAACCTGAAATGTTGAATAATGCTGACAGACTAACAGGAAAAAAAAGAAAAAAGGTGCTTTGCTATCTAATGAAACCAAAATACATTTTTAGCTTTAACTGAAGATACTTGCAAATTAAATAACTCCAATCAGTAGAGCCCTTTATATGACAAAATCTTCCAGAAGAATGATTCATGCATATAAAATAAAAAAAAGGGTAAAGCAGCTTCGTGTTTGTATGCATCCTCCAATTAGGTGCAATGTATAAGGACTTACATTGAAAATGAAGGGCAACACCTTACAGCATTCTGGGCTCTTTAGACCCTTGTGTTTTGACAGATAGCCCTGCTAGACACCAGCTAGTCCAAAGCTGAGGGGTGCCTGGGTAAAGGAAACCAAGTGAGGATCCTCAATAAGCCAAGGTGATGGCCTCAGGACATGGTTTCTTAGCAAGTCACAGGCAGAACCACTGAACAAACATGCTGGGGGGGGGGGAAGAAAAAAAAAAGATTTTCGTATTTCTCAATAGAGGGATCAAGTTTGTTCCATTTTCTCCAGAGGCAAAGAAATAAATATTTACAGTTAAAGTTCATGTTTATTTAACAACTGGAGTTAAAGAAAGAAGATGACTGAGAGGACTGGATGGTCCAGGATAGCGCCAGCAGCACAGTACAATTTCCCTGGGGTTCTATGGCCTGTAAAAAGGTAAGACTGATTTTTCCTTAGAAAAGAAAGTGCACATTTAAACCTGAACATTTCCCCATTCTTTTGGAAAAAGTGCAGCTCGCTGGGATAGAGTTTATTATTGCCCATAAGTGTTCAAAATCAAAACACAATCTACATCAGTTGTGCATCAAAATTATTTAGCAGGAACCACTCTTTAAGTACAAGTATTGTAAGGTAAGTCACAAGCAATAGCTGAATAAAGGGAATTTTTCTGCTTAAGTTCAATAACTGTATCTAATAAATTATAATTGAATCACACCCTTTCAGAGAAAATACCACTCTTTCCAAAAGGAACAAGCTATAATTTCAGAGTACACTTTGTACTTGAAAGAATTAAGAGTATTTTGTCTTTTGGAATTTTAAGGTGCTTTTACCAAAGGTGGATAAATTACAGGTTTTTTCCACTACAAAATCTGTAATCATGCCCATTCTGAAACAGTAGGTTTTGCTATAATGAGGAGCTAAAATACATTCCAACAAATTTAACTATGCTTTAATCTATCAACAAACAAGGAAAAACTACTTCCTCTCCAAGGAAATATTTTTAAATGCATTACCTCACCCCGTTCCCCGTTAAACCATACCAATCCAAACTCTTCACCTGACTACATGAAACAAAGCTGGATTGTAGGGTCCTGATTTGATGTCAGCTGGATTGGGACAAATCTGGAGTTACTCCAAAGTAAATCAAGTGAGGTACTCCAGACCTATGCCAGGGAAAGCTGAATCAGAATCTGACCCCAGACTTCTAGGAATTATGCCAAAGATGATATATAAATCCTTTCACCCTGTACCTTGGAACAAAGACACTGACTATTGGCATTGTATTTCCTTGCTATAAGTAGGTCAGGAAAAAAGCTAAGTAAAACCAGTAAAGGTACAAGGATTACTCTTAATCTTTCTACTTTATACACCTGTATCTACACAGCAGAACAGTTTCTCTGTACTTTATAAAGAGAAATTCACCACTTAACATGTTAGTATTTGCATCTGCCTTAGTAAACCTATTTTCTGGAATATAAATCAGTAAGGTTGCGATATCTGAGTTTCAACTCTTACATCTACTTGCTCACCTGCAGAATTAAAATAAATACTTTTGTTGGTTTCTAATTTTCAGTAATCAAGTGTATCAAAAGACTAATATTGTGGGTTTTTTCCTACAAACTTGAAAAAAACAAAGGTCTGCTCTGAAATGCGATTCTGTAGCAATAGCATTGCAGCAATCGCTGTTTGTCTGTTCCTGTGCAAATGGGTTCCTTTCCAAAATTCAAGGACACATACCATGACATCATCCCCAATTACCAATTCACCAAATTAACTACAGCAAAAAAGAAACCAAACAACCTTTTCTAGCTGGTGCATCACCATGAACAGTGAAGACTGCTATGCTGCGACAACCTTGTTCTGAAAGCAGCTGGTACAGGTTTGAACCCTGAGCTGCGTAACAGCAAATGCAACTTGGCCTTAAATTTGAAATACAGTTTCATCAGTGACGTACAAGCCAGCTTCCGCTCCCCGAACGTCTTAGTCCACACCATAAGGAAGGAAAGGCAGGGAGGAACCAGTCTGCTGCCTGGCTAACATGGACCAATTTGATTAGTTACCTGCCCAGGGCTATCCCACAGCACAGTTCCTCAAACAGATGAACTTTTGTATCATCCTCTTAGCTGTCTCCATAGATAGTCTCCTAATACATAAAGTTACAGATACAGCATTTGTATTATATTTTTAAGTGTTGGCACTCAGGATACTTATACATTTCCAAAATCATTACGTATTAACGCACAAGTTTCTGGCAAGATGTTGTGCTATTTTCCCTGCTAATTTTGATGTAATATACTTGTACATATCTGTATGTGACAGGCAGTATAGAAAGATTAATAAGCTCAGAAGCACGTGTCATTGTATTCAAAACAGTCACTCTGAAGCAACTCCTAAGTTGTGCAATTACTAGTTTTCTTAAGTTTATTCAAAATGCAATAGTTTGTTAAACTCCACTGTACCTCCATGCATGACCTGCTAAAGCAGCTGTGTTATTTTGGAGGTTAAAAGTCTTTGGAGTGCAAGATACTAAAAGCATGAGATACAGAGCCAAAGATTTATCTTCAAGGGGACCTATGTCAGTAATGAACTTCCAGAAGACCTGGGCAACCAACAGCCTGGTCACTTTTTGGAGGTACCAGTAAGTTTGATCAAGTTTTCTCCAACATGAGCACTCAAAAGTTCATTTTAGAAAACTCGTGTACATACACACACTTTGTACTCATCCATACCCCAGAGACAGTAAATAGTTTAAATTTAACACAGGTAATCTCATCTGAAATATATGAGCATATGCAAATCACTAGCATTAGTGGGAGGTATTAATAGTTTTTTCTATTTACTAACCTGTTGACTTCTTTTTTTTTAGAAACATACAGCATGAAGCTGAACTAAAAGCAATTCTAGTGTATTCATATTCAAATCCACCACAACTTTGAAACCCACAACATACTCCAAAGTTCTAAACCGCAAGTTACAATGGTCATCGCTGCATTAGCTCTAATATTTTACTTACTATGCCATCCACATCCTTACTAAGATATTGGTTTGCTACATGCAATCCCTTCAATTCCCAAGCAGCACGGCCACTTCAAAAAAAAAAAACTACTGGATACTATCTATCCTAGCTGGTACAGAACAAAACTATTATTTACATTTCAACAATGCACTTTCTAACTGGTGCTTTGCCAAGAGTTCAACCTGACATTCAGTTTCAAAGATCATTTTGCAGCCTAGAAATCCCTTGCGTATCTTCTTCCCCTTCTCTCTCTCCACAGAGCAAATTCAGCTGATTCGATCTATAAATATAAACAACCATAACATTCACAGTCATAATGTAAACTTTCTAGAATATAGCTGTACTATGTAGTGTAAATACTCAGTCTGGGGTCTGCGGTTTTCTTGGGATTACAGAACCTGTGAAGACGGTCCATGAAAGAACCCCAGAAGGGAAAAAAAAAAAAAAAAAAAATCGGTTTGGTTGGTTTGAGGGAAGGAAGGAAAGAAGTTAAATATACATTGACTACCATTCAGCTGGGCATACGTGACACTGCCTGCCTGCCAAACAGTCAGAAAACAGCTCTTCACTGCTATCACTGCCTTACTAAAATGTGGAATAACAGTGAAATTATGACTTTGTAAAGCAACTGTTTACCTACGTACTACATGCTATTTATACTTCCTGTCCCAACTGCTCCTCCTTATCACCAAGCAGTAATGAAATGAAAAAGTCAGATGGGAAGCTGTCTTTAATATGCAGAGATACATTTGTGTGTGTATAGGTGTGTATGCATAAAGAACCAGCTTTCTACACCAATGCAGCACAACAGGTAAGTAGGTCTTCTGCTTCCTCATTTGTTAAGTAACGTCACGATCCCCCAAGCACGGGAATCTAATGCAACAAAGTAGGAAATATGGAACTACAGTTTTAAATGAGTAAAAGAAGCAACACCAGCTTCCTCAGAGACAAAAACTCTTCCCCTCCACATGGGCAACACTACTGAACGGTCAACTTTTGAACTACTTCACAGGCAAAGTGGGAATAACAACAGAAGTGGGATATGTATGGATGTTAAGTGTCAAAGAAATGTGTAAGAGACAGCTCAGTAAAGTGAAATTGTATTGCAGGGACAGAATTCATACGGAGATGAGCACAGAAAAATGATTACCCATGCAGAAGAGAAACACCTGGGTTTGGTTAAAATAAATAATACAGATTTTATAAACCTATGCCAAATGCCAGTGTTAACAAGTTTTCATGTGCATGACTAAAGAGAAATGTGCATATTTGGGGGTCAAGTGGTTTTACTGGCTGTTGGAGTACATAATTTGATTTCTAATTTTTTTTTTTTTAAACTAGAACGTAACTTGCCAATAGCAAGTTACAGTCAAATACTAGAATCAATTTTAGAGAATGTTATGGAAGCAAAAATAAAAGAGGAATGAGGGAGAGACACAGAGAGAGAAATGGGTTAAAGTGACTGTTACTTGTGCCTTATTTGATAACAATAAAATAGTCTCAACAATATGCGAGTTTCCACAACTCCGAAATGGTGAAACGCTTCAGCCAGGACATACTCCTAGCATCCTAGCATGGTTTGCAGCTTCTACACCAACAAATCTCTACTCCTAATACACTCCAGTTCCAAGGAAGGTCTCACAGACTGTTATCTAGCTCTTGTTTTCAGAAACGGTAGCCTATGTGCAATAAGCTCATAACCCTTCAATTTTCAGCAAATGAAAATAATTTTTCCATCAACAATGATAGTATTGAGAAACATTATACGAACATTTGTCGATTTAATGCTAAATTCTGAGATTCTGAATTCTCACCATGTTATTTCTCAATCAGCTCAGTTTTGAAAATGGACCCAGTCTGCTTCTTCACCCTCTATGTTGAACTGAAATTGCAAAGTGCATTGACATGGCGTTACAATACACAGACACCAGATCTTGAATATTCTCTAGTTCCAGAAAATGACTCTTGGGACAAAAAGTATTGGCTATCATTTGGAAAGGTCAGTCCAGTAGGTCAGCTGATAACCACTCAATGCATCACCTAGTGGGATGAGACTGATCAGTCAAGGATGCATTTAGACAACACAGCTAAGCAGAGCTGAGCCTTTCCTACATGTGGTGTCTTCTCTGTATACCATCTTTGGCCCCCACCTGATCACCTAGCAAACTAATTCAACACACTAATCAAGAACAAAGAAATCAAGCAACTTCATTACCTTTTGGGGGCTGGTTCTGCTTTCTGTGAAATTAGCAAATTGTCCAATTCACCTCACATTAAGACAAATGCCAGCACATGGGAAGAAGTTTTTACAAATATACAAAATTTTACAAATATTACAAAAAAGTTTTTACAAATATATTAATGACAAGAAGAGAGCCAAGGAGAATCTCCATCCTTTATTGGATGCGGGGGGGAACATTGTCACCGAGGATGAGGAAAAGGCTGAGGTACTCAATGCCTTCTTTGCCTCAGTCTTTAACAGGCAGACCAGTTATCCTCAGGGTACTCGGCCCCCCGAGCTGGAAGACGGGGATGGCGAGCAGGATGAAACCTCCATAATCCAGGAGGAAGCAGTCAATGACCTGCTACGCCACCTGGACGCTCATAAGTCTATGGGGCCGGATGGGATCCACCCGAGGGTGCTGAGGGAGCTGGCAGAGGAGCTCGCCAAGCCACTCTCCATCATTTATCAGCAGTCCTGGTTAACGGGGGAGGTCCCGGATGACTGGAGGCTTGCCAATGTGACACCCATCTACAAGAAGGGCCAGAAGGAGGATCCGGGGAACTACAGGCCTGTCAGCCTGACCTCGGTGCTGGGAAAGATTATGGAGCGGTTCATCTTGAGGGCACTCACAAGGCATGAGCGGGACAACCAGGGGATCGGGCCCAGCCAGCACGGGTTCATGAGAGGCAGGTCCTGCTTGACCAACCTGATCTCCTTCTATGACCAGGTGACCTGCCTAGTGGACGAGGGAAAGGCTGTGGATGTGGTCTACCTGGACTTCAGTAAGGCCTCTGACACCGTCTCCCACAGCATTCTCCTAGAGAAGATGGTGGCTCACGGCTTAGACAGGTGTACTCTGCACTGGGTAAAAACTGGCTGGACAGCCGGGCCCAGAGAGTTGTGGTGAATGGAGTTACATCCAGTTGGTGGCCGGTCACGAGCGGTGTTCCCCAGGGCTCAGTTTTGGGGCCGGTCTTGTTCAATATCTCTATCGATGATCTGGATGAGGGGATTGAGTGCACCCTCAGTAAGTTTGCAGATGACACCAAGTTGTGTGGGAGTGTTGATCTGCTCGAGGGTAGGAAGGCTCTGCAGAGGGACCTGGACAGGCTGGATCAATGGGCCAAGGCCAACTGTATGAGATTCAACAAGGACAAGTGCCGGGTCCTGCACTTCGGCCACAACAACCCCATGCAGCACTACAGGCTTGGGGAAGAGTGGCTGGAAAGCTGCCTGTTGGAAAAGGACCTGGGGGTATTGGTCGACAGCCAGCTGAACATGAGCCGGCAGTGTGCCCAGGTGGCCAAGAAGGCCAATGGCATCCTGGCCTGTATCAGAAATAGTGTGGCCAGCAGGAGTAGGGAAGTGATTGTGCCCCTGTACTCGGCACTGGTGAGGCCGCACCTCGAATACTGTGTTCAGTTTTGGGCCCCCCACTACAAGAAGGATGTCGAGGTGCTGGAGCGTGTCCAGAGAAGGGCAGCGAGGCTGGTGAGGGGTCTGGAGAACAAGTCTTATGAGGAGCGGCTGAGGGAACTGGGGATGTTTAGCCTGGAGAAAAGGAGGCTGAGGGGAGACCTCATCACTCTCTACAACTCCCTGAAAGGAGGTTGTAGCGAGGTGGGTGTCGGTCTCTTCTCCCAAGTAACTAGCGATAGGACGAGAGGAAATGGCCTCAAGTTGCGCCAGGGGAAGTTTAGATTGGATGTAAGGAAAAATGTCTTTACTGAAAGAGTGGTTACACATTGGAACAGGCTGCCCAGGGAAGTGGTGGAGTCCCCATCCCTGGAGGTATTTAAAAGACGAGTAGATGAGGCACTTAAGGACATGGTTTAGTGGGTGGTGGTGTTGGGTTGACGGTTGGACTCGATGATCTTAGAGGTCTTTTCCAACCTCAATGATTCTATGATTCTAAGTAGGCTAAAGCTGGAAGCAAGATGGAAGGCACTGAGTGAGTTCCATCAGCCACGTAAACTGAAGGAAAGACGACAAGAATCAAGGCAAAACACTCACAAGCCTGAGAGGAGCTGCTGAGATACTATTTCATTACTTTTTGTCAAAATGGTATTTTAGAGAAATTTGGAACACTGACAGAGGAAGGGACCTAGCATGGAAGGGTGAAGAAGTTACAAAAATAAGAGGAACCAAATTCTATAGCCAAATACCAAAGCACAGTTATAGCTAAACTGGAGCTGTCAGTAGAAAGAAGGAAGCTAATTAGGAAGCCAGTGCCCCCATTTCCAGTGTTTAAAATAAAAAAAAAAAAAAAGGTAAGAAAAAATAAGGGAATAAACAAAAATGAAGGGGGGGGGAAATAAAAAGATTAATTTAAAACTGTCTGCCCAAAAGCCAAAGGCTTTAAAAAAGTACAAATCAGAAACACATGGCACATAAAGCACTGATTTCTGCTGAAATAGAAGTTGATCCAGAAAACAGCAAGCCTCATATACACATCTATTTTAGAACAAACCCATGAAATTACTGTGTTCTAGTAATCTGCTCTGAAGAAAAAAAAAGAATAATTTTGAAAGCATAGGAGAACACGATAATATGTTAAACTACTAAGATTGAAATATTATGACAGATTCAAGAAATTCAGTGCTATGCAGGATTCCCCGAAAGATTCACACATGGAAAAATACTCCCATGCAACATGTCCAAAATTAGGATTATATCTTTCCAAAATGTGGCATCCTGACAGGGTTCCACCGAAATAAGTGAGAGATTTCTTGACTAGTCAGGTGTTCCAAGGCAAACAAATGAAATTCTTCATGTAAGCGTGCTACCCTCATCTGATTAAACAATGTATTTAGAATTACCTGTAAAGCTATGAAAGCTTGAAGGACCACTACCCAAAAAAAAAAAAAAAAAAACCAACACCTTTCTCCTTCACATCCACCAAGTGGCTTTAACTTCTTCTCACCTAACCGTTTTGTCCATTTGGCTGCCCCAGCCTTCCTCCATGTACTACTCCTACCTGCGTTACTCTTTCCTCTTGCTACTTGAGAAAGACAGATCTCCAACTGATGTTCTGCATAAGACCAACTAACTTAACAAAGCATGTTCCAAATGTGTTCCTTGCGCTAAGCTAACAGTCTCTGCAGCTGCAGGGTTGTTTAACAGCCTATAGAAAAGTCATACATTATATGAGGTACAGAGCTAGTGCCACACAAGCATTTGAAAAAAGCTCAGCCTCCAAACCTGGGACATTGATTTGGGAGTTAAAATGAAGTTCATGTGCACTTATATGTATAAAGAATTAAAACATTAATGTATATAACCCGTGTTTATACATACGTAAATATATTTCTGTCCTTCTTGAATTTAAAGGACAGTTAAACTGTTCTTTTGGAGGGCAATGAGTTGTTTAAAACTTCAAAAGTGTTATTTCCTCTTTGGCAAGGCTATGTTTCCCAACACACAACAGACATCTTAAAAGGCAATGAGCCAGTCTAAGCCAATATAGCCAAACAGTAATAAAAAACAAATAATCTTTAAATATTTAAATTTTAGAAAAGCAAAAAAGCTATTTGAATAGATCACAAGAAGCCTAGTCCATATGCCTAAGACAAACCAACTGTATGATTATACTAAAAGATACAAAGTACCACAAATCATGACAAGGCAACCTGAGGTCTTGAACCTCGACAAAACCCCAACAGTTGACAGGCATTATTACTTCTGGAAGAAAGTTGTTTTTAAACAGCAGTCCTCCACCAGAATAGCAGCTATATGATAATATGTCCATGTCAAATTAGCTTTACAGCTACCAGCTGATAGATAAAAAAAAAAAAAGATCTCTATCATTCTGGAAGCTTAGATTCTGCTTTCTTACCACATAAACTTTTTCCTGAACCCTTGGATAAGGGGAACATACAAATTTAGTGCAGTCTCAGAAAACACTGGAGGGATGTGCTTTTATAAAGGAGGAGAGGGGAAAATAAAAGAAGTGGTGCTTGCACCATGTCCATAATTAGATGTTTCATGAGATTACTACTGTCACAGACACACTAACTATGAAAAGCAGAGAAGTAAGCACTAAATGTGGGTTAGACATAGACTTTCTGAACCTGGACAGCCGGAACAACTTCTGAAGAAACTCAACTGGTCTAGTGGGATTCACCGTGCTCCTAATATGAGACCACACCATAGCTGGTGATCACAGAGTATTGATTCTATTAACAACCCACACAAGTCAACTGTTCTCATTAATGTCAGTTAGCAGCTGGAGTACATTACCATGCTGCTGGAGTACGATTTCCCTTTAGTTTCATCCAAAAGGGATCCAGCTCATTAGTTCTGAGACAACCCCATGATGGAGGTCAAAGCACAGTAAGTCTGGACAACCAGATTTCTTCAAAAGCACAAACTTGATCTGAACTACACCACAAAGAGGTACACAGAGAAGGTCTTGTTCAGAAGGCAACAGGCAAGCTGAGAAAAAGCAACATTTACTTACTAGGCACTATTGCTCCAGCTGCTACAGGCACTGAAGGGAAAACTTAACTACATACACAGCTCCTGGCAGCTTCCTTATCTTGCAACACCTACACCAACACAGAGCCATACCCTTGCCTTGCATTCTCTTCATTACACTTTCAATTTGCAAAGCGCATCTGTTTGAACACAAAAAAACCCTATTGAAAATCATTGGTGTTACTACAACCTTGCTACATTTTGTAATAATGACTAGACTCATTTTGACAACATTCTTCTTGAACTGCATTCAGAATCTGAGCTCCTTAGTAAGAACACAACCTCAAATTTTTGACTGCTGTTCTGTTCCTGAATCTGCTGCCACAGTAAACATGCCTGACATAGTCTACTTGGCCTCTCTCTTTAAACATGTATAATGTTGACATTTGCAGGACTAAATATTTCAAGGAATGAAACTATCAAGTTTTAAATCTTTCTAATAAGCATTTAAATTTCAGCCAGTTGGAGAGAGTGTTTAGAAGACAAGCTGGCAGAAAGAAAGGAAAACATACCTTGTTTACATCTTTCATGCACATGTGTACTGTCATGATAAAAAACTGGGAAAATGTTACAACAACCAGAAAGTTCGGTTGCAGTGGGCACTCATACATTCCTTGTCTTGCTCAGTCATCCACTGTTTGGCTGCTCAGAAAAGTGTCCTCCTAGTTAGATCCTTCTCACATAAAGAGAGTGACGTGTATTCTCAAGGTACTGAGTCAGTTTATCACGCCTTGTCCCTGTGGGTTTTCTCAGGAGCTAGGCACAGCACTGCCAATGAAGATGTCACCCTGTATTGCACGGCATAGAAAGCAAGAGTGCTTACTACCCGAAGTCTTGTTCTTTAGCCAAAACACCTAAAAGCAAGGCTCACTCACCCAGACGAAGCACTAGTATTAGGTCAGGACTGCCCCTCTATCTTTGCCTGCAGGCAGCACACCAACATTGGAAGCTCTCCTTGGGGCCAGGCACAAGCACAGAAAAAAATCAAGTGGGACCACTCATACCTTTCATACTAATCAGTTTCAGACATTTGAAATCACCGTTACTTAGCCCTGAAAAGGACTTCAAAAAGAAATATACTGACAAATTCACATGAAAACTGTCCAAAATGACTAACGTGGTAACAGGCACTTAGGTAAGCATGCCAGCTATTCAGGTTGAGGCAACACCAGGGCAGTCAAGGACTTCTACAGCTAGAGTATTAAGAAACGTGCCCGCAGGCATCTTTGAACAAATTCACAGCAAAGGCAACTTCTTTTGCATGCCGAATTACTGCAATCTAAAGTGCCAGATACCTTGCTTTTAAAGACTTTTCATATGAAAGTGCTTAGTAGGAAAAAATAGGTAAGTTACATGGTCACTTTTGCTTGACCAGCTAGAACGTATGAATATTAATCCAGCTTTAAGCAAAGCAGTTCAGTATCTCCTCTTCAGCCACTCATTTGAAAACACTGGAAACACAAACACGACAAGTGTCTGAACCAAGTGCTGCAAGGTCTTTTCTAGCAGCTGTTGCAGCCTGCCTTTACTCTACTGCTTCCTCTGCTGAAAGAGTAAGTTTACTAAATGTTTTTGCAAGAGATTTGTGGAACATGGTATTTCTCCCTTAGAAAGATAGTATCCTTGAAAGAGAATCTCCTACTCAAAATATTTCTTTTCACATCAAACAACTCATAGAAAATATAAGAACTGTCCAGACTGGAGTTCTTTACAGAAAATGGCATAAAACCCAACCAAAGGCTCTGCCAAACCTTCCTGAACCTTTGCAAAAGATTAAACTCTACTTAAAGTCCAATTTACACAAAGAAATTTGTTTTAATTAAAACTAACATGGAAAACTGTTCTTGTTACTTATATATACTTATTTGTATGCACGCACACACAGAAACAGATAAAATCCCCTTTGTTATATTAAGCTATTAAAACACAAATAAAAGCAGCATGAACTGGCTGCTTAATGACAAATTTCATATTCTTCATTAACCTGAGATTATGACTCAACACTAGCTGATGACATAGCTTGCTTCCTGTAGGGCAGCTCTCCATAGAATCTTCACCTTAAACTTTGCATACAAGTGTTAAAACTCAATATCAGATTTACTGAACTAAAGATACCACTATGAAAATGAGTAAGTACCAAATGAAAATATTTCAAAAATAAAGACCTTGAGCTTCTACATGAGCAAACAAAAAGCGGAAAAGGGGGCTACTAAAGACTGTTTGTTAATCCTCTGACTTCAAGTCAAGAGAGAGTTGGGGTGGTTCAGCCTAGAGAAGAGAAGGCTTCGGGGAGACCTTATTGCAGCCTATCAGTACTTCAAGGGGGCTTATAAGAAAGATGGCGGCAAACTTTTTAGCAGGGCCTGTTGCGACAAGACAAGGGGGAATGGCTTTAAACTAAAGGGGGGGAGATTTAGACTAGATAGAAGGAAGAATTTTTTACGCTGAGGGTGGTGAAACACTGGCACAGGTTGCCCAGAGAGGTGGTAGATGCCCCATCCCTGGAAACATTCAAGGTCAGGCTGGACAGGGCTCTGAGCAAGCTGATCTAGTTGACGATGTCCCTGTCCACAGCAGGGGGGTTGCACTAGATGACCTTTAGAGGTCCCTTCCAACCCAAACTATTCTATGATTCTAAGTCTTACCATATTTTTGCTGTCACTGAACAGCATACGTATACACTCAAACAGAAAAAAACACACCACTTGTCCATACAGCAACATCCAATTGAACTACTACAGCCCAGGTGAGAAGGAGAAAAACAGCAAAGCACTGCTTCAGAGCTGGAGCGAGCTTTACCACCTAAGCAAACACTTTATATAACTATACCCTCAAACACAAGCCTTCTGTCTTCACTTTCAAAGTCCTTCATAACCTTTCTGCACACCCTATCTACCATCTCGATCATTTCCCAGTCAAGATCAATTTCTGCTTTCAGCATTCTTTGATGACAGTCTCTACTGATTGTCAGATAAGAATGTGTCTGCTATTCTGACAGTCATGACTCTCCACCGCTTCCACAGAGTTATTATAGTCCTTCAAAACCTTCTTTGTAATGCCTCATAAAAGGAACAGTGCTTAATTGTCTGTATGCTGAGCCAAACAACTACTTGGTTTCCCTGTGCCCCTGTAAGTGCTTGTATCTAACAGTCTTCCCTGATTCCATAATTAGTTATCCTTAGGGTAGAGAGTTTTCATCTTCATATACATAAGCATATTCCTGATGCACTGTGTCCTGATTAAAGGCAAGGACTCAAAAGTGAAGCAGTAAGAGATAATACATTTCTCCTTGAATCTCCTCATTTGCGTCAGTTCCAAGACTAAAAACCACAGAATTCAAGGTTGAACATAAAGAAGATTAGTCTTGTGGTTAGTTATAATGTCAGGAAGGTGAAGGAAACAGACACAGGCTTGTCCTTCCCAATTTGCACAGACTGAATGTAAAGCCTCTGGTTTGGGCACAGAGGTATTGTGGCATTGCGGGGGGGGGGGGGGGGGGGGGGGGGAATGAGCCAAGAATTTCAAATAGCGCTTTTTTTTTTTTTTTTTTTTTTTTTAAAGAGTTTAGGTAGAAGTAATAAAGTTAAGAAGGGTCCAACAGGACAAAAAGGAGAAAAACTCTAGGAGGAGAAACAGCATCAACAGAGGTTTAGCAAGGGGATTTCAATTCTAGATAAGTCTCATGAGATTTAATATATAGACATAAGTAATGAGAAGAATGTAATACTGGAACTTTAACCACCCTCTAAAACAATATAACATTCATGAAGAACAGTGTCATGGGAGTCAATTACTATAACTTAACAACTACAAGCCAAGAGAACTTCAGAACCGCATTTAAGTGTGTAAGAACACATTTCAAATCGTAGTTAACCAACATATTTCATGAATTTGATAACATTATAAATGGTGATACTTAAAACTCAGGGCTGCAGAAGGCTACATTCAGGAGCAAAAAAACAGGCACAATTGCATTAAGCTGACAGACAACAAAAAGCAATGCAAAATGCCTCACACCAAATTTCTACTTCAGTTACTGGCATTAACCAAAATCATAACCAAAAGAGCACATACAAAGCATGTTCAATAGAACACCACTTTCATCACTGCAAAATTCAGTTCCTGATGCACTTAAGTTTCATTTTCTTATGAAGTAGCCATACTTATTTAACATTCTGTTTTGGAAGTGGTAGTATCACCTGTAGAGAAGGAAAGGAAGGAAGAAAAGCACAGAAAAGGGGGGAAAAGCAGTGACCTTCAAATGCTCAAACCTCAAAATTCACTAAAAATACCACTAATTCTACACTGTGGGTTTTGTATATTACTAGGTGAACTTACCACTTACACAACATTTCTGCTTAGAAAAGGAGAATATTAGCATAAAACTAGAAGTTGAGCCATTACTGTCTACTTGAAACTTTTATCTCAGCTGAGGAGGAGACACTGCAATAGCGTAAACAACAACAAAAAACCCAAAAACAAACCAATATTGAAACTGAACTAACAACGACACAGCATCAGTGAGAGTAAAGCACAGGCGTACAAAAGCATTTTCAAGAGGCTAGCACTCTTCAAAAATACACAAAGGGGGATAGTTTTTTTTACTCACAAAAAAAATCTGTAGGGTCCACTGGACAATAGTTTCAAACAGTGCTGTGTATTTTAATCCCCATACATCTTCAAAATAAACATTCTTTGAAATAGCCCCCTTCCAAAGAATACACATCGCACTAAGTTGAGGTCAGGTGAAATTACACATGTGCTCATTAGAGGTTTCACCTGAGGAAGGAAACGCAGGATCAAGCCAATAAAGCCAATAAATTTTTGGGAACTACACTTTCTTGCTAATACGCTCTTTGCTGATATGAAGTTCTTGGCAGAACAGTTCCAGCTGGAGCTAAATTCACTGAAAGTTCATTTTACCACCATTTTCCACAGAAATATTCTATTTCATTCAGGTTTTTTATTCACTGATTACAAAGATTTTTATGATGATTGGTTTTAGCCAAGTACACTGTCACACTGGAATTTAGAACACAAGAATTTGTCAAAACGTTTTCTTTTTATAAAACACTTTCAAATAGTAATTCAAGAAATAAAATTCAAGCTGTCAACTTTTTAAACCATATCCTCAGAAAACAGCATAAAAGTGTTTTCATTTACATTCTTGTTAGTCAAAGATAATCCTTCTATGGCACAGACCCAAATTTTACCCTCCTGAGTGTACATACCACTGAATAATTTGTTCAAATGTCAGTTGCAATTTTCAAAAATCCTTTCTTGCCTCTGAATCTTAAACATCTGTAACAAATACTTGTTTTGAGAGTGCTTTACATTCATGACACTTGACCTTTTGCTGTATGCACCACAAAATTTAAGTTTCAAATACCATGCAAGCAGGAAATCTGATCATTCCAGCAGTAGCCATCTGCATGGTCCAATATCAAATATTAGTTCTGGGTTGCACAAAGTCATGGGCTACAAATCTTCTTCTGCAACTTCTATAATTAGTTGTAATTTGCTGCTTCTAAAACACATTTCTCATGGAACATCTGGCCTCGAAATCTTACCTTAACATTGGAAAAGTACTTAGCATTTGGTTGTTGGTGTGCGTACACGTGTGTATATGCGCATAGATTAAGTGTAACTACAGAATGCAAGCTTATGCTTTGCGGGTGGCATACCTAGGACTAGAGAGTTCTACTCCAGCAACAAAAGCCTTTTAGCTCTGGAACTGTAAAAGAATATTATAAGAAATATCAAACATAATGAAAAAGTGTTTTCCAATGTTCTTGCTGGCTTATATCTGATTATTGATGTTAAATGTTAATAGCTCATCAAGCATCCTACCAAACACTTGAGAGCTTTGCACAAATTGCAATTTTCTTTTGTATGATCCTTAATATAACTGGAGGACTCTATGTTGAAATTGAAATGGGAACAACACTTTTAAAAAAAACAAAAACCCCACAAAACCTTTCCAGAGTTAAAGCACCACACTGACTAAAAAAACTGCAAGTTCAACATTAACATACCCAAGTACTTTTTGTTAACTAAGTTAGACATATAACAAAATTGAGCCACTACATATTTCAGCTTCATTGTGTCAGAAGGAAATCTTTCCTGAGCCTGTGAAACAGCGTAATGAACAAATTAGTGTGAGCAACTAAACAAAAAGCCCTTTGAGACCCTTATACGTAAGAAGTCTTCCAAGTACACTCCAGCAGGTACTATAACTTCTAAAGGGAAAAGAGAGTTACACTCCAGGATCTTTAAAGCACTCCTTCAATAGTAACAACACATCTTTTGAAAAATGCCCAATGCCAGTGGTGTCACACACAGCTGTCTCAAGCAACCAGCACTGCTTCTTGGGAAGCAGAAGCTGGAAACACGTAGGATGCTATATTGCTCCTGAAATCCGTTTGTTATCTAGTCATAGGAAAATTCTGGCAGAGCACTATTAACACACTTTTACATCCACAGGAACACCACTACAGCTAATAAAGAATTAAAAATATGCATAAAGGAAGATACTAGCCATGACGGGAATAACAATATTAGCCTCTCAGAAAGCAACAGGGATTGCAACTTTACATACCTGATTCTTCAGATGGCTTAAAAGAAAGTGACCTATAGAAGCTATTATTTTCATCAACCTCTCAATGTTAGAAAAACATTCATCGTATTTCTTACCTGAGCTCCATCCTTTAATTTCAAGATGCATTCCATCGTATTGATAGTGATGACAACTGGTTCTGATCCCAATTTTGTCCATGGCACATGAATCCGAAGTTCATGAATATGCCCACTTAAAAAAGTAAATGGTAGTTTCAGCTCCTAACAACAACAAAAGAAGTGGTGAGGTGACTACTGAAACATATCAAAATTCAAGACACATCTGTAACTTAAAATAATAAGGTTCTACGACAAAACATAGTCAAAAGTTATTCTCCCTCCCCAGATCAGCAGTGTGCCACGGGGTTTGGCCACTGGCTTTATAATCGGGTGCACACTTACATTACAATTAGTCTGTTCAAAAGAGACACTGGATTACCATGTCCTTGATAATAAAAGACAATTTAAAACCACCTCTCTTGCATGAAGCTACTGCAAAACGTGTCACTATTCAAGGGACAAGTAGAAATGAACCAGGTGAAAGTAAATACATAAACTGATATGCAACCTCCATTATTCTGAAGAACACAAATTTGGAATTAAACACTGACAAGGCCACAGCAAGGCAATTTCTTCCAAAATATTTTAGTACTTTGAGTTTTAAGAGGTCAGTGCTCTTAAGATTGGCCACAAACAAAAATGAAGTCTGTACAAAAGCTATGACGTACTTACAACAAAGAGTTTTAGTAAAAACTACTGAAAAGGGGTTTTTTTGTTACATACATGTTTAATTGGTTCCCTTTATTTTATGTAAGTACAGTTTGTATTCTTTTTTTCTAATGTTAAAATAATGTTAAACGTTAAGGAAACAAGCCAAACAGAAGATTAGAGGTCAACACAAAAACACTAATTGAATCAAAAAAACACTCCATAAAGCAAAGATTTACTTGGTGCACTTTGTTTGACTTACAAATTAAAATTTCTGTGTTTTATACACAGTAAATCAGGTAAAACGCTTTCCATTTTCAATATTTGTAATATGAATTCAAACAAGAGTGACATTAAAACGGTTGTGTTAAAAAAATATAAAAGTGTTAAGGTTACTAAGCCAGGCACTCTAAATTAAGAAATGCCAGAAGTAGAGTTACAACTGCTATTCTGATTTGACTCTTGCTCATGTATTTTATGATGTCCTTTCTAAAAACATGATGTCATATTATTTCTTCTGCAGAATCCCTATGTAATTCAATGATCAGAATGGAGGCACTCACTAGAGAAGCAGTTAATCTGGTTTTCTTGTTATCTTTTTATCCACAGCTTTCAAGGTGTTGCCCCATTCACATCAAACTGCTCAGTAAATAGGAAGTTACTAAATTGTTCATTGGCAAAACTCAGACTCCTCACCAAGGCCTAACTTGGATGTCACACTGCTTTAAAAAGTGGTGCAAGTCAGTCCAGAACTCCTAATAAATGCCTGGCACTCCATCCAGTAAATGCATAGAGCAGACGTCTGTGGGACGGCCCCAGTGAGCCAGCTGCTACATGCAGCTAGTCAGCAGGAAACACAAGGTGCAGAGGTTGAGATAAATTCTTTGGATCTCAAGTAGGCAGCACTGGACGTCACATTGGATGCCTTCATCTACTTTGGATCCAAAAGGTTGAAATTTCCCCAGTAGCCCCAGGAGTTCTCCTGGGAAGCATGAGCTTAACGCTTATCAGACAGAACAGCCACCTGCAGCTAGAGACCTGGTCCAAGCACTAGAAATCAGATTTAAAATAATGAAAATAAGTGCTTAGTGCAAAATAAAGAAATAGTATTTGATATTATGTCAGAATTTTAAGTCGGCATTCTCAGTACTAAGTATTCTAATGACGAGGCTTCAATGATGATCTTTCTTACCTTTCTAATCTCTATCCTGACATTTTTGGCTACAAAGGTTTAAAGTTTTAATGGGGAAAAAACAACAGATGTGTTCACTTGGAGTTGCTTATAGCCTGGTGTTTTGGTCTTCATCCTAGATGCTAGGAACTATAGGTGTGAATCTTGTCAGGGTGAGAAAGGAAGTGAATCTAAGTCTCCTAGATGCTGGGCAATAGTTTTGGCCATTAGGTTCTTAACTGTTGTGTTTCTTAGTAAACTCAGGGTCATAAACCTTTGTTCAGAACTTCAGAATTTACCTGGCAAAACTGGGCAACCCAGGGCTTAAGCACCTTTGCACCTCTGCTGAGTTTAGGTACTTACATGCTTCGACTCAGTACTCATATGAATGAGTAGGACTTAAATACAGAAGGTCCATGAAACTCTGAGGTCAAGCAGGCAAGTTGCTAGGGAATTTCAGATACGCGCATCTAGAAGTGGATCCAGAAAGCCTGTTTTCCTGCACTGCTTGAGCCTAGACTTATCCCTGCTGTATAGAAGTTCTACATGAATAAAATTTGAGGACAACTGGATTTTGCATTTAGTACTTGACATATATGATAAAAGTCTATCTATAGAATATTTCTGTGAAGCTAGTTAATGTCATTATTTGCCTAATATCTTGGAACTGTAATTAAATCTTAGTGATATGTTTTTAAAACCCACTACTTTTTATTTTTTTTAAGTAGCTACCATGTCATAAGTTCACAGTTGCACACTACCGCAACTGTGACAGGTTAGCATCCTGAGATAGCCTCTAATTAGTTACCCAAAAGAGAAGTCAACTATTCTTATGCATGAATACCTAGCACCATCACAGAGACAAGCACCCTCTCCATTCTATGGCTGATACCTCTTCAGCCTTTCCACTGGTACTATGAAAACATTCACCTTGCATACAAGGCTAAGAGTAGATGCAGTATATTCACTGCTGTCAAAATCTTCAGAGAAGACAACTACACAAAATTATAGCTCTATTTTTTGCAAAGTACAGCTTTCAGTTTGTAAATTAGTTCTTGGTTTTAATGAGCTTTCATGAACGAAGTTTAAAAAAGAAAAAAAAACCCACACCTCTCATGTCAGGGAAACTCTTGACTCCTAGCTCAGCCATGCTTACAGAAAATCTCATCTAATTTCAAGTCCTCATTCCAAAAGATGATAGTTATAGACCTTCTCATAAAAAACAGTTTGAAGAAAATTGTTAATTTGTTTTTACAAAGTGTTTTTTCTTCATCTTGTTCATAAATATACTGAAGGATTTTAGCTAAAAGCCTCTCTCCTAGAAATTCAGCCTTAGGCTTACAATCAACATGAATAAAATTTTAATCCAGACAACTTCAGTTAAGCCACCGAAAAGCAAGTACTGGGCAGTTTAGCTACAGATGTTGCTACACTGGTCATACAGTAAATGAAAAGATACCTTATGTCCCGCAGCTTTGTGGGGGCCAACAGAAATAAGTGATCAAAAAAATATGCAATCTAAAAATACATTACAACTTAAGAGACAATGCTTATGAATCAAGACAGTGAACTATCACTATTAACAGTAATAGAAATAAATTCCCTTTCCAGACCAGCAGATATGTAATTTTTACAACACACATTAATATCGCAACGTCTATTTAGATCCTGACTTGTGCTCACAAGCGAAAGTTATGCGTTTACTTCAAAAGGCATTCTAGAATAGATATTTTTCCACCATTTGCTGGATGGCTTTAACACATTCTCATTTTTGTCTAGCTAACCGTAAGATTTTGAAAGAAACTGAATGGAAGTAGGAATTCCTTCAAAATGAAGTGATACAACCAAATGCACAGCATATTTAGAAGACACGGTTCTTCTTTTTCAAAGGAATTTAGATAAAAATGTTGTCTGACATTACCCTAATTGCACAAGCAAGTTTCCTTAAAGCAATGCAGGGAAATCTTTGTTGTGTTATTTCAGTAGACAATACAAAACAAATGTGTGCCAAATTTAGTAACTTGTTCATAATACAACATAACAAAGATCATTTTTATTCCTCTTCCTTTCCTGTGCAATTTTTCCCTTTCATTAAGTACTGCATGAAATTCTTAATGTATCTTTTATACTTATGACTGATGAGAGTTTATTTTTTAGATTTTACATTTACATCATACAAATCCTTCAAAAAATTATGATATGGCTGAAAACAAACTCCTGGGCTCGACACATAAATAACTGACCGACATCATGCAAGACTGCAGACTAGATGATCATAATTCCCCTTGTCCTAAAATACAGGACTTTCCCAAACTCTGGGGTGATAGGCAAGTATTAATTCAAATACCTTTTCTCCACATTCAAGGCTGTATTTCACAAGTAACCCAGTGGCACATAACAGACACTTACAGTAAGGATATTTTAATGCACTCATTTCCTTAAAATTATCTTAAGTACCTTACCATTTTTCATACTTCTTTCTTTCTAAATTCTTTCAGGTATGAAAAGTCCACACTACAATAAAACTCAACCACCTTTAGATCAAGTTCTCCTTTGTCTTCCAATCAAAGACCACTTCATCTTTCCCTCCTGAGTTTAGAAAACAGCTAACATAATAAGCTAGGATGTTATGGAAATACACACAAGCAGCAAGAAGAGCCCACCATGTATCCTATCTCTTTGGTACCATTGTGTCAACAGAAACATTACACACAAGCTAGTTACGAAGTTCACAGGTAGTTCTGTTACCTCTGGTACCATAGTGACTTCATATAGAAGTTGCCAAAAGTGCTTAAAAGGCTTTTCCATAAAATAATATTTAAATATAAATTTTAAAGTTTAATTACAAAATACTTTCTTGAAGTAGTTTTTGTACAATGTGCAAATTATGCCTAGATGGAAAATTTCTTGGAATGCTTAGTCTTTTAGTAATTGAATCATCCAGGATAGGAAAAAAACTACTATCAAAATTTTATTAGATTTAATCTTCCACTAAAGATAATAATTATAAAATTAACTGGCTATTCAAAGAGTGACATAATTATGTACAAAAGCTACATTGTACCTAGAAGGTTGAACCCAAGTACAAACTAGTACTCAGCTTTCACTACAGAACTGGTATTGTCCAAAAAAAAAAAAAAAAGGGGGGGGGGGGGGGGGGGAGAAAAACGAAGAGTTATTGCAATAATATTCAGCTTAATTTAATGAAAGCATATAAAACATACATAAATATACATAAAAATATGAAAAGTATTTTCAGGTACTAAAATGTTCTCTTTGGGTTTGATAGCTGTTGACGTGTCAAACGTTATGTTATATCTGATTTCATAAGGTACTGGTTCCAACTTAGTCCCAAAAATAGTTTAAGGTAAGATCTTCTAGAAGACAGACAGCAGTTTGCGCTCTGTTCTCATGTGTTCTTTGGGATTCTGTCTGGTGGCCCATAAGAGCGCAACATGACATGGGTACACTAATATCAGCTGAAGTGCAAGGAGTGAAGGAAGAACGCACAGACTTGTTCCCAGATCTGTTATAAGGTGCTTTGTCCAGGTAGTTTGGCACCTATGCTAATGTTCTCAAATAATCTTGTACAGTTCCACAAAAGCTGGAATCCTCTGACAATGTTTAAGACTCCAGACAATGATATCCAGGGTATGTGCATTTGTATCCAAAGCCTAAAGCATGAAATTAAGGCTGCATTCATGCCAGGTAAGGAGCAGGGAACCATCCTGGAGATAACAGCAGAGGATGTTAGAAGGGAAGAGCAGTGCAAGTGATTAACTTCCGATATCATGGATCCATTCAGACAGAGAATCCAAATAAAATAACATATACTGGTAACTTTCAGAGACTTTAGCTTTTCAGGGGAGCTCCTGCCAGCTGCAAAGGCTTGGGGGTGTTGTATTACCACATACTACATACTCAAAGAGTTTTGCTGAGCAGGCATAAAGCAGCATCCCTTCTGCAAAAGAGCAAGACACCCTAAATACAGTTTGTGGGTCTAGGCAAGTTCCAAAGAATAATAAGAGCCAAATTAAGACCACTACATTTCACATAAACACACAGCCAAATAATGTAAAAAAAATGAATCAGAGCTAAATTTTGCTTTCATCGCATATTCACATGCCCATTCAAGCTAATAAGACATGAGCACAGGTGTATATATGGCAAGATTTGCCTTTACAAGAGCCATGACAGCAACAGATTGCACTGGATACTTAGGTACTCAGCTGATACATGAACAGACAAGACGAAGCCAGGGATCACCTACCAGCAAACTGCAACGATTTGAAAGGGAACAACATAGATGATGGCAGCAAAATCCTAACAGCGCCAGGTAACAGAGCAAGTTTGATATATCCATCCCAAGTCATCATTTGCTATTGGGACAAACTTTCTTCCTACATGGTATAGCACTGGAACAGTTTACCCAACAAGGAGGTTTTCACAACCAAGACAGGAGACTTCAAGACTCAACTGGAGAAAATCACAAGCTGATCTGATATAATGTTGGCAACAGCCCTGCTCAGAACAGGAGGTTGGACTGGATGACCTCCAGAATTACTTTCTGATCAACCCTTCTTTGATTCCATAATATATACATTAAAAAAGGCTTTGAATATTCACAGGAGGAACACATCCTACACAACTGCAGTCCAGTATCTGCATCAGCTACATGGACAAGTTGTACCAAGAAAACGAGGAATCAAAAGACTTGAGAGAAAATACAGAGGCCACCAAATACTTGAAGGAAGACAAATCAGGCTCTTTACAGAAGCACAGAAAATAGGACAGGTTCTCTTGAAAGATTGTCTCCTCTTCCAGAACAGGATCAGAGATACTTAATTAACCATAAATATTTCTTTCACCTTTTAAAAGGTCTCCCCTGATAAAAATCACGCAGTCTCCTCAGTCTACTCCAATGCCTCACAATCCAATCAAAACATGAGAAAAATTTTCCTTGATGTCCAATCTAAGTCTCCCTGAGTGCAATTTATTCCATTCTTTCTTGTCTCATCCATATAACTTTTGCCCTATCTTGTCTCACCTTATTTTATTCAAAATTAAAACCACATTCCCTGTCTATTTTATTCTTCTTTCAACGGCCATATTGTCTAAATCCCCCATTATTTTTTGCTGCATTTCTCTAAGCTCCTTCAGTTGGACTACGTCTGGACACAGGACTCTAGCTAAGACTCGCTACACCATGCACAACAGAAAACAGCTTTATCTATCTCACACACTCAACTCCTCAAGTTGTCAACTCAGATAAGCACAGAAGGAAACAGTCCCTCCACTAAGACTTCACCAGTTCATATTGACAGCAGGCTCCAAATTCTACATCAAGTGTTTTACTTGGTCAAGCTTGTCTTTTTAAGGCCAAGTTTTACAGAGCCTCTGATCTAATCCACACGAACCAGCTGATCAAATCTGTCCCTCAGTTACTCTTAAAGTTCAGATACAACTGGACTGATGAAAACTGGAGTCATAAAACAATATAGAGAACACAAATGTGTTTAGTATGCATAATTAAAGAGATCCTACTTTACTTTGTGACATTTTGAATTAGTTACTATAGGCAATTAGTAAATATGACTGGAAAAGCAATTTAGTTAATGTTTGTACTGTAAAACAATGGTAACTGAAAGAAGAAACATGTCCACAAAAAAGCCTTTCTTTTCACACCCCATAACTTACAGAATATGCAAAGGATTACCATTCACTACTAAACAAATGGCATGGAATTAATGCAAGAATAACTAAATGCAGGGGGGAAAAAGAACTTGCATAAGAAGAAGAACATTCATCTGTGCAGACCAATGTAAATTATTTAGTCAACTTCTTTTAAATCAAAGACACAGACTGTAACTACTGTAAACATAACATACCTGTTCAAGTACATCCAATTTTAATTCAAGTTTACTAAGTACAACATCTCCTCCCCAGAGTGACAACTGTAGATCTGAAGGCTTCAAGTTCTTTATGTAGCGATTCACATAACTCATCAAAATAGGAGTTACATAGGATTCCAGCATTTTGGAAGATTTCTGTATTACAGGTCAAGCACTAGGAAAAAAGACAAGACAATGAGGTATTATTTATAAGTCTGTCAGACTAATTTTCAATAAAACAACAGTCACATTGTTTGGATGTATGAAAAATTATATTTCACATTCTGCTTTCTAAACATGTATGTCTATATGTAATTATGTGTACCTCTACATATAAAGATGAAAGATATACCAAGATGAAAGCACATCTATTTGCATTTACGAATTTCCAGCTTATATACATATATATATTGGAACGAATAACTGGCTTGCTCACTATCAAAAGAAAAGCCAACCCAAACAAACCAAAAAACAGAGAAGGAGGTCAAGCAGTCTACCATGCTTTCACATGAAATTTAAGCGACAGACACCCTGTCACTTTTAACTGATAAAAGCCCATGCTAAAACATCACCTTAGAAACACCGATCTGATACCCTGAGTATCGTGCACGTAGCAAAAATGCCAGCTTCGTGCCACCCTTAACTCTAAGCAAACTAAAATCCTCCAAAACCCAAGCTGAAGTTATGCTACCACTTGCCACCGCTTCCCTCCCACCCCCCACCCTTTCCAGCACCCCCACCCTCCCTGCCGCCCTGAGGAGACCCTTCCCCACCCTCGTCAGCGCCGCAGCCTCTCCCAGGCACCCCCACGAAGCCGGAAACCCCCCCGCCCATACCTTCGGGACACCCCTCACACCTCTCTCCCCCAGCCCCACGCCCTCTCAGGACCCCTTTACCTGCCCCTCCAAACACTTCCGAGGCTCCGTGCCCCCCGCCCTGCCACCGCCCTCACCGGGCCGGCCGGGCCGCGGGAGCCCTGCGCAGGCAGACTCTGCCGCTCCGGCTCCGCCGCACGGGCACTTCCGGGTTCTCCGCCGCGTGTGCCCCCTTTCCAGCGTCCGCCGCCTCCGACATCCCGCGCGCGCCTGGGTTTACGCCTCAGCCGGGAGGATTTCGCTGCAGCACCGAGGCGGGGCCGGAAGTCGGCCTTGAAGCCGGCGGAGGTCACGCGCTCTGCCAGGAGCTGACGGGCGAGACGGGGTGGCCGGGCATTGCGCCGGGGGAAGGGGCGGGGTTTGCTGCGGGCGGGGCGGGGCGGGGGTGGCCGTTAGGGAGGTGGGAGGGGTCGGGAGGGAGCGGCGCCGCGGTGGGTCCCCATGAGCGGGAAATGGAGAGGCGGCAAAAGCCCGCCGGGCCCGGGATCCGTGCCTGCCGTTTCCTCGCACGGCGGAGGAGGTTCTGCCTCCACATAGGTGTAAATTCCTGACGCAGAGGAGCCCGAGGAGGGCGGGCTTTAACCCGTAGCACCATGAATCCCTCAGCTGCGTTGCCGTTGGCTGTCTGGCTTCGGCCAACTCCAGCTCCAAATTTTGATTCACATTGTTATATTGATGAGTGACCATTTGGGGCAAATCTCGGTGATGGCAAACATGTTGGTTGTTTCCAGTGTGTTTAATAAAGATGGACATCTTCCATTTTTGCTTTTGAGTGAAGTTCTACTCTAGGTTCTGAATTTCACCATTTTGCGTGAGAGAAGAAAGTTACTCAGAAATACCTTCGATTTTCTGTCTGCCCAGAGCTCTTCTTAATATGTTGATCGTAGAGAAAAGCCCTGCCCAACAGCCCTGAGTCCTTTTGGGGTTTCTCCTGGCAGCAAGCAAATGCCCTGGGCCCACATTTGAAAGAGCATGTGTTAATGGACTCCTCATGGGTTGGCAAGTGGATGGTCTGGAAAAGAGCGTGGGCTTTCATTTTTTTCAGGGTGAAGTGCAGTAGGCAGTGCCTGTGGGCATCGCTTTGATGTAGATAATGAATAACCTTTTACAAAGGCCTCTGATTTGAGTTTTAAAGAAAAGCCTGGGATATGCCTGTTGAGTTATACATTCTTCCTGGAAATTTGAAATCTTGTGTGTTTAATCTGCACGGTGTAGTTACATGGCTGAAAACAGAAAAGGCAATATATGGCACGTGGGGTAGGTTCGTGTGAAGTGGGGCCCAGACAGTGAGACCTCAGGTAGGAGTCTCCTCCCGTCGCAGTACGTATGTTGAAATCTGGCTGAGCTAGACAAAGTCTGAAGGCTCCAGCTCCTGGTGGGTTAGCTGTCTACTCTACCACTGCTATACACATGCTGAGTTAATCATTAATCTACCCTGGTTTTACATACACCATCTCCTCATTTGCTATGCCATCTTCACTGATGAATCACTGCGCGTAAGACAGTATTCACCTCACAAAGAGCTGAAGCAGCTTGGACTGTGTTTCCTCTTACGATGAGAGTCACCACTCCCATAGCTCATAGTCGAGCGTAGCGTTTGACCGTTCTTCAGCAGCTGTGGCATGATAACCTGTGGCTAAGAGGTGGTAGCAGGCAGGTGAGGGATGGAAACATTTTAACATCAGTGGTCTTTAATTAAGGATGTGCTTCTGACTTGTAATTTCTGTAGCACTAAGATTCTTGAAGTGTTGCTTTACACAACCGCTACATGTTTCTTGTCCCTCTGCTAGAGTTGTGGGAGTGGTGAATTTTACTGATAAAACTTTTTGGGAGTCTGCACTGCAAGCCAGCTCCATGAAATAATCTGTGTTAATGGAAGCAACCTTGTTTATAGCATGGCCTCCCTATAGAGTTGCATTGACACAACAGAGGGATGTGCCAACAGATAAGTGTAATGTTGAAGCACACCCTAAGCGTGCATCAAAAGCCCTCATATTCAACAGAAAAACATTCCTCTGTTTCTTTGTCCGTTGTGTGATTACTTTTGAATGACACATCCAATCAACGCTGGAATGTTTTCTGAAAGTTTGGAATTGAAGAACAACGCCCTATTTTGGTGAAAATCAGTAAACTAGAAGAAGAGTAGGGGAGACACATAGTGCTCCTGGCAGCTGCTTGGCAGACCCAGCAGCTCTGAACAACTCTGTAATTTTCCTGGCAGTTATTAACATTTCATTATAACTACCTCCATCTCAGTTCCAGTTCAAGTATGTTGACGCCCTGAATAATTTATTTCCTACAGAAGAAAAAAAAATACAAAAAATGGGAGGAAGGGATCATGCGGGAATCAGTCTTTGACAGAAAGGAAATGGGTGGCATGAAACGAAAGTAGCTGGAGACGGTTACAAGAGGTCCCTGATGTACAAAGGGATGAGAGCAGAGTATATGGGGAATTTGCAGGTAACAGGCAGGTGGTGTGTAGTAATGAACTTGGGCATACCAAAGCAACGAGGGCATGTCTGCTGGAAATGTCAGCTGGTTGAGCTAGTCTGATTTATTCAACATTTCAGCAATTCAGTGAAACTTGCAGGATAGATATAACCAAAAGTGCAGATATGCACATCTTGTTCGTTCATATAACCTGAGTAATTCTGAATCCCTCAAAAGCTAGCAAAATAGATATAGTTCAACCTGGAGACTGGGAGAGTGTACACAAGAGTGTAACATTTGGCCAGAAGTGAAAAGAGGACAGGACTTCAAGGAAGTCCTCAGGCAATGTATCTACCTGCACAGGACTGCATCTTGATAAAAATCGAGAAAAGGTAGAGGATGATTAAGTGAATATCCCACTACCTGAGGCTGCAGTCAAGGAGAAAACCAAGGAAATTAGACATTTAAATAGATTTTTTTAAAAATGTGTATAGCCATATTAGTTTATTTCTACCTCTTTTGTTCATTAACTTAAACCAACCTTTTCTTCTGAGCACTGTTTTGGAAAGACCCCTGTACTGATGTTGGTGTTTGACAGCTGTTGTGCTTCTAATTTCTTTACTGAAAGAGTGGTTAACCATTGGAACAGGCTGCCCAGGGAAGTGGTGGAGTCCCCATCCCTGGAAGTATTTAAAAGACACGTAGATGAGGTGCTTAGGGACATGGTTTAGTGGGCATGGTGGTGTTGGATTGATGGTTGGACTCGATGATCTTAGAGGTCTTTTCCAACCTTAATGATTCTATGATTCTATGATTCTAATGTCAGAACTTGAGTCTCCTGCCTCCTGTACATCAGGCAGCCCAGGGCAGTCATGTGAGCAGAGGGGTTTGGAGGTAGGTTGGCCCAGGCTGTTTGCAGGACATGAGAGAATCTGAGGTTACTGACAAGGAGAGTTGGAAGACAACCTGTGAGGAACATCTCTTTTCACTGGACAAAGGTTTCCAATCCTATAAACTTCTCCTTCACTATGTCCGTTAGCTAATATGGATACTTTAACTGGGTTAACTTACTGGGCAGACTGCTGTCCATGTCTGTCCCGCTCCGATTCTGCCTGTCCTGCTCTGATGCCTCTGAGTAAAATGGCATGGATGTGGGCAGTTGGTCCCAGCAGCCCTCAGTCTACCCATGTGGGAGAAGAATTTGCTATTTTGTGATTCTTTATCGCCTACTGAGATGCCCTGTAGACAGTATGAGACTGACAGCATGAAAGAGTTGGTGATCCTAAATAAGCAATACTAACTAAGGTATTTTAGAAACACTTGTGAAGGAAATAAAAATTATTTGGGCTTCTTCCTCCTCTCCTGTTCTAGGTGCTATAACTTGGACTAGTTAATTTGTAATGTTTCTTGGTGGTTCCTTTTTCTGGTTTTACTACAAATTATTATTTGTAGTAAAGTATACTGTATATTATATATATTTTTATATATGTATATAAATGTGTATATATTATAATATATAAAAATATTATAAAGATATTAAGATTTGCCCCTTTGTTTAACTGGGAATTTCCTGAGCTCATGACTAAACTGACTAAAATTATGTATCTTCTAATATTTTTTAGACATTTAAAAACTACATCAACAAAAGCAAGCAATATAAGTCAATCTGTTTCACTATTAGAATTACATAGCTTATTAGTGATGTCATGTATCTAATTATTAAATCATATATAGCCATTAAAAAGTGGGAAATAAAAAATACCATGCCACTTTTATTACTATGGGGTTATTTTAAATTTCACCAAAATGCACACAGATTTGAAATTTGGAAAAAATAAACCCAAATAAAAATAAAACAAAATTTGCACATAGGGTTTCATTGTACTCTGAATGTTAGGTATATTCTAGGTTTAAAGGTGCAAATGGTTGTCTATTGTAAGTTTTGTTTGTTCTTCTATTCCCTAAATTTTGAAAAAACCTTCAGCTGTAGTCTTGAAGTAGCATTTTTTTTCAAGTGTAAAGGAAAATAGACAGAATTGTGGCACCTTTAAAATGGAAAAACAGTGTTCAAAAGAAAAAAAACCCAAATTTAGAGTTTCTAACTATGATTATGAGCAAGAATCTGTTGAAACAGTTAAGTTCACACTAAGTAAGACTGAAAAGTATTAATTTAGTGAATGAAGGTCACATAGTTCTGGAAGCAAGTAGCTTTTGATACATAATCCCAGCTCATTGCTGCCTCATCTAGCTTTTTAGGAAATCGCTTTTCCCAACACTTTCTAAAATCTCTGGTAAATTTAAATCCCTGTAGCAGTTTGGGGACAGAATGCTCAGGCACTGCGGAGCAAGGCACATTTATGCAGATTCGGCTGCTAACCCGGCTCAGGGGCTTTACCAGTGTCCCCCAGTGTTTCCTCTATCAGTGAATGTTCACTCTGAGTGAACGGGGCAAATGTCCGATGAACCCCCTCTTCAGAAGGATGCGCAATGGACTAACAACCAGCTTGACCAGAGTGAGCATGGTTAGGTTGGAAAGGGTCTGGTCCAGACAGCGACAGTGCACTCAAATGTAAGGATTTAACTACAGTAACTGGTGTTTTAAAATGTAGACTGCACGCATAAATTCCTTTTACGTATGTTCAGATTGCTTTGGGAATTATTAGACCTCCGATATAGAGGCTATATGGTGTCTCCAGAATACCTGCGGTACTGAACTTTTATTCACACACCAGAATGAAAGACGAGAGAGGAAACCTGAATTGAACAGAGTGGGAAGGTACAAGCAATGCAGTTTTCATCTTCTAGGAGTATAAATTCCAGGTAAATCATAAGAGGTATGCGTGCCCATCTAAACCAGGAAAGTTAAAACTTGAAAGTGTTTTCCAAGTTTTTGTTGAATTGGTAACAAAGGAGAACAATTACCTGTCTTGCAGTAGTGAAATTTTGGGGTATATTTGACCTGTTCCGATATGCTTAAAGTGTTTATGTATCCTTTGGGTATAAAGAGGTATCTTTGACTTCTACACGTAATTATGGAATACATCAAGAAAAGTCAGCCAAGAAGATATCATTTCTGGTTCCAGTACATGAAATGTATGTTTGACAATTTTAAAATGTATATGTAAAGAAACATGTAATTTATTACTGCCTCCAGGCATGAGGAGATTTATGCGCTAAAAGTTTCACACAGGTTTTTGCTTGACTGTTGCTGTACTGTTCATGCAAAACATATGTATTTCTAATGACAACTTCTAGCATATATTCTTTTAAAATAGTCCTGCTTTTCAAGAGTTAAATGATCGCTTTTCTCTGATATTTATATATTTATATTTACAAAAAATTACAAATACATAATTTTATATGTATTTGTACTTTAAATAATGTTCAATAAATATGAAATACATAAACTATAAATATATTTCAAATAAATATTTATAAATACCACTGCTATTATAATTTTTCCTGATTTTAAAAATATTATATGTCATCAAAAGATAAAAAGTAACTGACAGCTTCTTTCTGTGTCACTGGTTGGTTCTTTAGAGGATGAAGATAGAAATGGCAAAGCTCAGGAATGTTTTTGCTTGAATTATGCTAAAATCCAGTTCCCTCCATTATTTATTGGCAAAATGAGTTTCTCAGTGAAGCTGTAACACTCCGTGATGCCCTTTCTTTGGCTTGTCCTGCAGCTGGAGCTGGGAGCATTTCTGCAGGAGCTGAAGTCTGTTCTAAAGTTTCTTCTTAATGTAAATGAAAATGTCCTTATATTTGATTTGCATATTGTAGAGCTGATATTAATGAATATCAGACATGTTGAACAGCTACAAGAACTGCAAAGCCAAGAAAACGTGTGTCGGCTCCAAAAAGCCATCCTTGGAACTTGACTGGCAGCCACAGCTCCATGCGAATAAAATCTTCATCATTTCAGCAGTGATCTCCTGGGTTTCTTGGACTTTACAGATAAGTAAACACGGATCCTAACACTGAAATCAGACTATATAAATTGAAATCAGACTATGAAAGAGACAAAAGACTAAAGAGAGAACATGTAAAGCATACAAGTGGGATACTTGGATCTTTTATGTGAGGGAGGCTTGCTGTCATTTCTGGAGCTTTTGGTAATTTTTTAGCTGTTCATACTAGCATATAATTTACAGGCCTTAGGTGGGCTTATCTTTTTCTCTCCAAAAATTTACAGAGGTTAGTATTAAATGCTTTTCTGATGTATTTTGTCATGAAAGTAAGTGACTGTTTCACACCACTCCAAAAATAATGGCTATAAAATCTCTGTAAGGATCCCACTTCCAAGGGGATGACTGCTCAGCATTCCCTCTGCCCCTGAAAAGCAAGATGTAGAGACTGGGAAAAATATCTGGACACAACAGGAGGTTTGGAGGAAGTGACAGTGTGAAAAGGTGGGCAATGAGTGACCACCCCCTGACAGCAGAAAGGAGACTGCGCCAACGCTCAAAGCTGGAAGCCTAATGATTCAGTTGAATTTTAAACTGAGGAGACAGAGCAGGTGAAGACAACACAGAGGATGTAGAAGAGACCTGGAAAAGGTGATTAGGAGATAGGAACACCATCTATTCATCAGGTTGCAGTTTTGAGACATTTTTGTTTTGGTTAGAAGTTTTGAGACACTGTGGATTTGTTCTTGCTTTTAAGCAAGTGGTTCTTACTATCTAGGCAGCCATTATCAATTACTTGCTTTCCTGGGTTTTTTCTTTTCATTCACGTAATTTTCTGTCCACATTTTAGATTCAACATTGCTAACAACATTAACCCAGGTATGGAGTGGAAGCTGGAGAAAGTGGAAACTTCTCCTTTCAATTTTAAGTTCACTGAGTAGGCAGCGTTGCATATCTTGTGTTTTATTCCAAGGGCTTACTTTTTTTTTTCAGTCCATACTTTTATGCAACACACTCACTAGCAATTGCTATTGATTTCCAGTGTGCCGTATCCAACATGCATTGATGTGATGCACAAGAACTTCTTGTTATACTTCTTGCTACGCTTTTTATATTATCCAGCCACAATACAGTGAACAGTTCTTTATGTAGATAAATGTAATTCATTAGTCCAAAGATGAATAATTATACCACCCAATTTGCACTTTTTTGAGTTTCAGTTCAAATCAGTGTTCTTGATGATATTTCAATTACATTATATATACCTATTATTGTCTCCATATTATCTAAAACCTGGAAGGATGGGAAGAGTGTTGACTTACCCCAGATTATTAATGGTAGCCAGAATTTGAGAGACTGTTTTATAAAGTACCCAAACGTTTATAGCATGATTTAGAGTGAGAGATTATTATAATGTTGTATGAGATATTGCAAAGAATTTTATTAGTGATGGCCCTCACTCTTTTCTGAATCGTAGAATCATAGAATCATAGAATCATTGAGGTTGGAAAAGACCTCTAAGATCATCGAGTCCAACTGTCGACCCAACACCACCATGCCCACTAAACCATGTCCCTAAGCGCCTCATCTACTCGTCTTTTAAATACTTCCAGGGATGGGGACTCAACCACTTTCCTGGGCAGCCTGTTCCAATGTGTAACCACTCTTTCAGTAAAGACATTTTTCCTCACATCCAATCTAAACCTCCCCTGGCGCAACTTGAGGCCATTTCCTCTCGTCCTATCGCTAGTTACTTGGGAGAAGAGACCAACACCCACCTCGCTACAACCTCCTCTCAGGGAGTTGTAGAGAGCGATGAGGTCTCCCCTCAGCCTCCTTTTCTCCAGGCTAAACAACCCCAGTTCCCTCAGCCGCTCCTCAGAAGACTTGTTCTCCAGACCCCTCACCAGCCTCGTTGCCCTTCTCTGGACACGCTCCAGCACCTCGACGTCCTTCTTGTAGTGAGGGGCCCAAAACTGAACACAGTATTCGAGGTGCGGCCTCACCAGTGCCGAGTACAGGGGCACAATCACTTCCCTACTCCTGCTGGCCACACTATTTCTGATACAGGCCAGGATGCCATTGGCCTTCTTTGGCCACCTGGGCACACTGCTGGCTCATGTTCAGCTGGCTGTCAACCAACACCCCCAGGTCCTTCTCTGCTGGGCAGCTTTCCAGCCACTCTTCCCCAAGCCTGTAGTGCTGCATGGGGTTGTTGTGGCCGAAGTGCAGGACCCGGCACTTGGCCTTGTTGAATCTCATACAGTTGGCCTGGGCCCATCGATCCAGCCTGTCCAGGTCCCTCTGCAGAGCCTTCCTACCCTCGAGCAGATCAACACTCCCACCCAACTCGGTGTCGTCTGCAAACTTACTGAGGGTGCACTCGATCCCCTCATCCAGATCATCGATAGAGATATTGAACAAGACCGGCCCCAAAACTGAGCCCTGGGGAACACCGCTCGTGACCGGCCGCCAACTGGATTTAACTCCATTCACCACAACTCTCTGGGCCCGGCCGTCCAGCCAGTTTTTGACCCAGCGCAGAGTACACCTGTCTAAGCCGTGAGCCGCCAGCTTCTCTAGGAGAATGCTGTGGGAGACGGTGTCAAAGGCCTTACTGAAGTCCAGGTAGACCACATCCACAGCCTTTCCCTCGTCCACTAGGCGGGTCACCTGGTCATAGAAGGAGATCAGATTGGTCAAGCAGGACCTGCTATCTTGCTCCGTATTGGAAATTCTTAAGGTCTATGTAAGAAATAAAGAAAATATGACTAACCCAATCTATTAGTAATTCACACTTGTGACACAGACTGCAAAAATAAAGCTTGCTGACATCAGGACACCAGGTTTCTGATAGCTTGGTCAAGCTTTACATAGATATCTCATGCCTAAGAACAAATATGTACAAGTCTATGAGATGGGAAGAACTCTCAAAAATGAATTCTTAGTTTTTATTTCAAAGGCTGACACCACATGAATCTCCTGGCTTATGGTAATGGATCTCATACCGTTACATCCAGATGTTTTGTCATCACCTTTATTGTGTTTTCAAACAAACACAAGACATTTCTAGAAATGCAAATTAGGCCTAACAATTTAGTGTACTGAAAAGATGTTCTCTTTCCAATAGAACACAGCTGCTGATTTTAATTCTGGTCACAAATTACCTGGAAAAACAGCCATTTTAAGCTACGTTCTCTTCATACCTCTGGTTTCTCTCATGTTTCACACAGTTTCTTCTTCAACAAGAAACAAATCTGTGTGAAAAGGGAGAAATAGTTGTATTTCATAGGAGAGAGTATTTGCTTCTTTCAGACATACAAATTTGATACTGAGAAAGGATGAATCCTTGTTTTAGGGAAGCTGGACAAAATAATTATCAAGGTAACCTCAACTTTACTAATGGAAAACTTCTGAAGGCGATGCAGCTGCTATTGATTAGCAAAGGCAAAGTTCATGTTCTCATCATCTCACATCTGAGGTCCCACAGCATCCTTTTCTAAAGCACTTGACAATTGCAAATCTACATCATTTCTCTTCTCTACAAAGTACCAACCTCCTCTTTGCATCGCTCCATTAAGTTGTCTGAGTTTATCACAATAGATATGAAGGATTTAATTTTCAATGCTTTGCATTTCTTTCAAGCACATTACCCTTACTCTCCTTCCTCTACTCTTGCAGCAGATCCATACTCACTTCTGCTCTGGCAGTGATGCAAATCACCATCCCAACACCACGTTTTTCACCCTGTGTATGTTATCGCCGAAACAGACTTTCATATATGGAGACCACGTTTTAAACAGCTACAAAGACCCTCGCTGTACTTTGTCATCTCCTTTCTTAAAACTCGCTGTCACTAGGATGTCTACTGAAGTGACAACAGCTAGGACCAAGGGAACTGATGCCCTCCCTGTCTGGTGGATCACTGTCATTAGATTATGTCCTTGGGCTCCCCATCCATCAGTCATATCTCCATGTTATCTGTTACCTTAGGATGTAATTAGGTGCAACATTTTTTCCTGTGGCAAAGCTGATGTACAAAACACATGCCAACTGTTACATCTGGGGAAAGCATAAAGCCAGATAACACCTTTATGTTCTATATTTTTCAGGCAGCGACCAACTTTTTGTTCTGGGTTTGTACGGTATCTTGTAAAATACTACTTTGATTCCTGACTGCAGCTTTTAGCTCTGCTGCAATGCAAATAATTTTGGTAGCAAAATCCTTTCAGTGAGATCCAATCCATTGGACTGGACTCATGCAAATCCAGTTTGCATTACTTGGATGGCCTTTAAAACTGCTTGAGTTAAAAGCAATGGGCATTGGCTCATGAGGAGTTATATGGCTTCTAATCTCTTCCAGCTCAAGGGTTTCCCAGCAGCAGACTGTGAACCGGCAAGGGGACTAAAAGCCTTCCTGTTCACTGCAGTTCTCAGAATTGTACACTAGATAAAGAGAGGGATATAGTGACCGCAGAGAAATACAGCCAAAAGAAATGCAGCGTGTAAATATGACTGGGAAAGTAGGTGAACCCAAGTCTGAGTAGAGCAGGAGTTTAAATCAAAACATCCTAGAAACTTCAGGGAGCTGGGAGCACCTCCAGTAGGTCTGTCTTTGTCCAGATGCAACAAGAAATGAAGCACTTCTTTCCAGACACCGAGACAAAAAAAGAATGGACAGCAGATGTGTCATTTTTCCCAGCTAAGCAAACTTCTGATGGACTGTTTCACTCTCACTTTACAAAGAGGGAAGAACAGAGTAGTACAGTCCCTCTTAATGGGGTTGTAACAGACATGCAGGCCCCAGTCGTCTCACTTTCCAGGGGCATGCTACCTTTTGTGCTCTTTCATAGATGAGTAGCACTAAAACCACTGAAACATTACCATCTCCAATTGAGTGAGAAGACAGGGCCATATCACAGTAGTTCTTTGCTTCTGAATCAGTGGTCAATCCGTTCTAAGAAGATAAAAATACAGAATAAATATTGTTATTATTCTAAATATCCTGGTAGTATTGTTTCAATCTGTCAGCTGTACGGTCTGTGAGACAGTGCACTGGTTAACATTGTAAAGGCTCCTTTCAGAACCTGGAAAGTTAGAACATATATTATTTTAATGAAAGCATAGATTGTGGAGGCTACAACAAAATCCACAGGAAGATCCTAAATCCTCCAACACTTTGGATTTTTCAACAGCCTGGATTTGGATTGACCCTAATAGTGTGTATACTTAGCGCTTAGAATCACATGTATAAGGTCCATAGAAAATACAATTTACCAGCTGTGCAAGTATTTTTCTAATGACTCAGACTCTCTGCTTTTTTGTTATTGTATAAAAATGTGATGCTTTTAAACTGAGCAGCATAAATTACATTGTTGCTTCTCTGCTGTAATATAATGTAACCTTTTCCCTTGGTTATACATTTTAAAAGGGTGGTATAGAGAGTTCTGTGTATCCAGTGCACCTCCTGGATTTTGGTTATTCTCTATCGCCAGTTAGAGTGGCTTTCAGGCACTTTTGCTATCATTTACTTCCTAATCATCAAAGATAAAATCTTACTGTTAGCTATTTGTACCATGAGAGGCATGCAATACCTCTGCTTTTGGACATCTTTCTCTGGTTGAAAGGATACCTTCAATTCTTAAGTACTTCATTGCTATGGCAAAAACAGTGTCACTGTCACAAAACATACTTTTTGTGGACTGATGCCGTAAAATAAATTACCTTACATGGTAATTTACGTAAGTCTCCTATGAGAGGAAACCCAGTCAAAAAAACCTGTATCTGAGGCAGTTTCTCTGCAGGGAAGAATGTAGACGAATAATTTGTTTCCAAGCATGGAAGACTGCATTTTCATTTCCTCGCTGAGATAAATAGCATCAGGACATGACTGAGCCCTGCATGTAACAATTCTGGGCAGAACCGAGTCAAAAGTATTGCATTACAAAATCATCAAACATTAATTCTTTTGAAGTTTTGGCACAAAGATTGCACTATGCCATCAATCATCAACAGGTATGATTGTGCAAAATATAACAAATGTCTCAATTAAAAGCAAAGCAAAAGATTCCTCTGCATGACGTGTTCTTTACAGAGACAAAATTAAGATGACAATGCAACAAATGAAAACATTAAACTGGAAGATGTGTGGTGTTGCTTTCTGTGTAGGACACATATGACCCATGACTTACTGAGTGTCCTGATAGTTATGAAACAACCTCCCCTTTAGCAGGACTTTTGCGTGAGTGAATCAGTCTGCAGAAGGGCTATAGGATCTTATTTTATGCTCACTTAAATGTATGGCTGAAGTATCACCAGGAGGTTTGACTGTGGCTCAACAGTATCCAACACATAGAACACAATCCCAAGGGCTAATGACTGCCAAGCTGATATGATGTGTATTTCAAGAGGCAATTTAATGTAAACTTTTGTTTATACTGCACCACATATTGTGCTATAGCAGCCCATCTTCCAGTATAATTTAAGTTTTCCTAAGGTTCAGCTCCCTGTTGTGTACATCTGTCCCTCTTTCAGGATGTTAGAAGAAACTATCAATTTTTTTTCCTTACAAAATAATTGCAACAGTTTCAAATGAAACATAAAAAAAGTGAATGTAGTTTCCTATATTAGTGAAATAAATATATAGGTTTTGTTTTTCAAGAAAGTATTACAAAAAGATTAATAACTAATGCAAAAATGTAAGTGTATAAACATAATTTTGAAACTAGAAACAAAGTTAATTTATCCTCTGTTTGTTTATTGGTAAAAGATTTTCCATTATTCTAGAGAATTATATTTGTAAAATGTTGTTTCCTTAGATATAGCAATGCAAAAGCATTTATATTCTTTTAATTGCTTTCACTTCTATTTAACTTAAGTACCATGTACATGCTTGGAAACCTAGCTTTCAATAGCAGCAAAGCATGTACATAATTAGTAATGGGGCCTTCAATCATTCTCCCTCTCATGTTCCACTGTTTTCCCGTATTCCAGCACAGTTATGTGCCCTTTAAGCTATTTTTATCAAGTGTGACAACTTTGAACTTGTTCCAAGACCATATTGCCTTAGATGTGACCTTCTGGTGTGGAAGTTAAATGTTCTCTGAAAATCTTACATATAACATGTACTTCTCTATATTTACTTTTAATGTAATATCTTCAAAGAATACCAAAAAGTCAGTGAAACATGAACTTTTTCTATAACAGCCTTAGAGCCTGATCCTTTATACATGACTTCAGTAGGATTTACACATGTGTAAGGGCTGTGGACCATGTGTGCAAATATGGACACATGTTGTATCATATTAAGGTTCAATAATAGGGCTGGCCAGGAAACAAGGATTCTGTTTCGTGAAAAATTCTGAGGTTTTGGCATTTGGTTTCATTCTGATGCAGGGTGAAATCAAGACTTTTCAGCATGTTGTGAAAGCCAGACAGTCCAAGAAGGAGACAGACAGACAGACACTGGGAGCTAAGTAGCTACCTGTCATGGTGAATCCCCATTTCAGACACTGCTTCAAATCTGACAGTAGAGACTTAAACCTGGATGTGCCCTGGGCAAGATGAATTTCCTCGCTACCACGTTGTTTGGTGTCCATAAGCAAGTGAAGCCCTTCCTCCTCATTTTGACTGAAATTCCATTCTGATGTTGAGGTGGGCAACTCTGGTCCTTTCTCAGCCGGACGGGCAGCACTGTTCACTAAGCTTTTTGCTTGTGGAGCATCATCTAGCCGTAAGATATATTGTATGCCCAGGGACCCATGTGGTGTATTTTATCACAAGGCAGGTGACAGGCCATGGTGCTGTACTCCGCTACCTTGCAGGACTCTCTAAACCGATGTCCAGTGGTATTCCCCGAGTGGCTACAGCCTACTCAGCAGGCACTCATGAAGCAGAGTTTGGGGACCAACGATGTAAGCAAAAGGGCTGGGTGTGACGGATTTATATCTCATTTTTTTATAATGTGCCACAAGAATTCCTGTCACTGGAGTTGTTTGTGTGTTATGGCTGCAAAATATTTGTCCAAGATGTATGTCTCTAGTGTCAGCTTTTCTCTGGGTTTACAAGGAATCAGGTGTCCAAGGGGGCAAATTTTCTGTTTGATGAATGGTGTTTGGTTAGAAAAGAAATGCTGAATGAGTATGAACTCCATCAGCTCTGCTTTATTTCCTCTCAAATGAAAGTTAGCACTATTTGATTTGTTCCTTCAAAACAATACAGTGTTGATAAAAAGATTTTGCGATACATACGCATTTGAGCCATATCTGTATCACTGCAACAGTGATACAAATACAAATTTTTTTAAGTGTACCTTGAGCATTTTGTGTCCTAAAAATAATGCCATAACATTGTGCTTTTTCTGCAGAAATGTTGTAGACAATGATAGTAAAACAATTATCACACAAATTACATTTCCATTTGGATTATACTATAAAAATTAACTTTTCCAGGCTAGATGTAAGCTCTAGCAAACATTAGCTGATAATTTAATTTAACTGAATATATATTTGAATATTGATTTCATGCAATAAAAACCCAAAAGAAATCTCAACAACCTTGAATGAAATTCTTATGGACAAATGGATTATAGTTTTGCCTGTGGGTTGAAAAAGTCCTGGAAATATTAGTGGATGCCTATTTTGTTCAGCTGTTTTACTTTCTGCAAGCACTGAACTGTGATAATGATAGGAAACAGTTAAAACCAGTAAAGAAAACTTTCTAAAAGAGGAAATAACAATTGACTGATACTGCTTATTTTAAATTTGAACAGTTAGAAAATTGATGAACAGAAACAAAATCTAAATTCTCTCTGAGTTTATTTCCAAGGCAATTGTCTAAATTTAGTCTCTATGTTTTAAAAAAACTCACAGACTATATTTAAAATTAAAAAAATGTTTGCTTTCTTCATCATTCGCTGCTAGCATGACCCAAGACAACTTTCTGGTACATTTTGCCTAAGGGTCAAAGTAATAATTTCAGTCTGAATGTAAAATACTATCCAGCAATCTGTCCTAGATCTTGACATAAGAATTGGCCAAGTAGACTTTTCTTCTGTTCTTTTTTATTAAAACAGTATTTCAAAGGGTAATTTAAACAAAAAAAAAAAAGGCAGGGAATTGGAGCTGCCCTTTTCAAAGATCAGATGATCTTGTTGATCTGCTTGAAGGTAGGAAGGCTCTACAGAGGGATCTGGACAGGCTGGATCTATGGGCCCAGGCCAACTGTATGAGATTCAACAAGGCCAAGTGCCGGGTCCTGCACTTCGGCCACAACAACCCCATGCAGCACTACAGGCTTGGGGAAGAGTGGCTGGAAAGCTGCCTGGTGGAAAAGGACCTGGGGGTGCTGGTCAACAGCCAGCTGAATATGAGCCAGCAGTGTGCCCAGGTGGCCAAGAAGGCCAGTAGCGTCCTGGCCTGTATCAGAAATAGTGTGGCCAGCAGGAGTAGGGAAGTGATCGTCCCCCTGTACTCGGCACTGGTGAGGCCGCACCTCGAATACTGTGTTCAGTTTTGGGTCCCTCACTACAAGAAGGACGTTGAGATGATGGAGCATGTCCAGAGAAGGGCAACGAAGCTGGTGAAGGGTCTGGAGAACAAGTCTTATGAGGAGTGGCTGAGGGAACTGGGGATGTTTAACCTGGAGGAAAGGAGGCTGAGGGGAGACCTCATCGCTCTCTACAGCTCCCTGAAAGGAGGTTGTAGCGAGGTGGGTGTCGGTCTCTTCTCCCAAGTAACAAGCGATAGGACGAGAGGAAATGGCCTCAAGTTGCGCCAGGGGAGGTTTAGATTGGATGTGAGGAAAAATGTCTTCACTGAAAGGGTTATCAAGCATTGGACCAGGCTGCCCAGGGAAGTGGTTGAGTCACCATCCCTGGAGGTATTTAAAAGACATGTAGATGTATTGCTTAGGGACACGGTTCAGTGGTGGACTTGGCAGTGCTAGGTTAATGGTTGGACTTGATGATCTTAAAGGTCTTTTCCAACCTAAACAATTCTATGATTCTATGATGGGAAGTTTAACATTTATGTGGTAGCACCAAAGAGGCATGACCTAGTAAGGCAGAGACAGCTTAACAGATGATATGAAGTATAAATGCTGAAGATCTGCTTCAGCATGTCTGGTAAGTATTATAAGTATGGATTATTCCCACTTTGTAGACGTGGAAGCAAATCAGGAAGATCATAACTAGATTTAAACCAGGACTCAGTGTTAGAGACAGGATTAGAATTCAGGATTCAATTGCTCTTGAGTTCAGTGCATTAACTCAAACTGCGAGGCATGCTACTACATATCTGGCACTCTTGTGGCTGGTGGTCACCCCAGAGGCCACCCAGCCCTAACAACCATAGCTGTGAATGCAGCATTTTTCAGCTATCTGAACTGATGCGCTGTGTTACCAAGTGTGGGTCCTTGCTCACATGGTTACAGTGTAACAGGCCACAGCCAAAGCAACGAATGAATTCTTTTCACAGAAATTCTCAGGTTGAGCTGTTTCACCAAAGATGTATTTTAGCATTGCATTTCCCCACTATCTATGCATTCAGATAAAGTGAACAGGCAAGACTACCTGCAATAATGCCCAGCTGATCATGCATCAGATCTCCCCAGAATCAAGCTTTGGTTGCCCTTTGTTCCAGAGCTCAGCTGGGAATGGCTGTGTGAGGGAGCATGAGCAACCTGTCCTTGTGGGGAAGAAAACAGTGGCACTAATGCACACTCAGATCAGTAAAACAATAGAAATACCATTTTAACAAACAAATCCACTAATGGACTTCATGGACTGTAAAACCTCTTGTCTGAAAGACAGAAGGCTTCAATCTTTATGTGCTATTGGTCCACCAAGGGTGGCATGAGCAGCAGGGATCTCACAGCCATATAAAAATAGGGTAAGCAGAATGTTTTAAAACTATTTCTTTTAAAAAGCTAGAGGAACCAAATTTGTCTTTATTTTGATCTTGGTGCGTAGAGGCAAATGCCAACCAGAAGAGGGAGCGCATGTCAACTGGAAGTCTATTCCCAGAGCTCTACTGACTCAACTAATTATTCTGCTGACGAATACAGCCATGGTGGCAAATAAAGAAGATAAATGCGGGCTTGCCTTCTGGAAAAAGGCAAAACTGATCAGAAAGGAACTGATACTTATGTAGTCCATTGAACTGCCCTAGCAAAAGTATTTCCGCATTTAAGAGTGGTTGGATTTGAGAAGAAATGTGTGTCACTCTTGTGCTTTCATGTACATCACCCAGCTCATGAGAGCAACAGCAGGCTCCTTGCTGTGCCTCTCCCGCTTACAGCTCACACAGGGATCACTTATGTATGTAGTACGAGTCATTTCTTCCTGTAAAGAGGCCATGACCATTAACTGCTTTTCTCTTGTACTGTCTTCCCTCTTTTGCCCTCTTTTTGTGACCCTTTTTACAACAGGTTTTGCTTTTCCTTATTTCTCCTGCTGCTCTGTTCTCCAGCTGTCTTTCTACCCTCACCTCCTTAGGCACCAGCGTACAAAGATGGGAAGCTGCAGAGGTCTGGCTGCCTGCGACACCCCTGCTGCTCTTGGGTGGCTCACCCTGCTCGCAGAGCAAGTACCAAGTGACTCCAGCCATAGCTGGCTGCAGCTGGGGCTGTTGGCAGGAGCACTCAGCTCAGGGAGAGGTGAGGTTTCGCTGCCACAGGACTCTTTCTGCAATCTTTTCTTGCTCTCTCTGACCCTGGACCACAGCTCCCAATAGTTATCTCGGCATCAAGGCTGCACAGCTATGACCATAGGGTGCCTCAGAGGGGTTGCATATGGATAATTGGGAAGCACTGATTGCTCCAAGAGGGACTTATCATTCTCCCTTCAGTTTAGCACTCATTTGGGGAGGTTTCTTTTCCTCCGTTTTTAGCTTTTTCACCCTGCCCTTATTTTAGGTAGTTCTCTCTTATTTTCTTTCCCCTTGGCTTCTTATGCTCTTTCTCTGTCCCCACTGACCCTTATTTTTTGTTCTTCTTCTCTGTCTCTTTCTTTACCCTCCATTCCCTATTTTCTGTTGTTCCTTTTATTCTTGTTTCCTTTAGCTCCCCCCCAAAAAAATTTTCCTTCTTTTGCTTTCCTCTTCTTTGTTCTTGTCCCTGCCTCTTTGCCCCTAATCCCATCTCCAAAGTGATATCTCACATCTTCATCCTACCAGAAAATAGTCCTGCTTACAAACACATCTATTTTTCTTTCTCCTGCTGGTCATGCCACTTAATACATCTTTCCTTCCTTGAAGGGAATAGGCTCTGGTCAAGGTTGCAAGCATTTTTTAAAATGGTTAGAATGAAATAAGGGTTTGAGGAATATTAATTCAACAAATTATTTTCTTATTAATGTTTAATATATTTGCTTCTCCTCAAATAGTCATTTAATTATTTTATAGTATATTTCAGTCTTACAGCAATCAATTAACATATAAACAATAAATTTAGAATCATTAAAATTAAATTGCAAAGCTTATTTTCATTTGCAATTTTCCTGATCATATGTGTAAGTTACATGTCTACACATACAAACAAAGAAGCTATGTATAAGTATTCATTATTTTCTTTTTAAAAATCTGTCCTATAATGTGACTTTTTGAAAATAATAATTTCAAATAATTATTAAAAAAATAATTTTGCAAATTATTATTTTTGGTTCATTGCTGAACCAAAACCAGAAAGCTTTTTTGCTTTCTATATTATTAAGACCAACAGAAGATATATAAGTGACAGTTTTATTTACATACTGTAAGGGGACAAGAGACCATTAGGCTTTACATAGTATAAAGTAACTAATATTATTCTTTTCCATCTTTTTTTTTCTTTCTGAGCCACTGAGCCCTTGATCTTTTTAAACAACGCTAGGTCAAGTCAGCTATCTAAGGAATAGTTTGCTAGAGAAAACAAAAAAGCAATGGTGTCTGACAGTCTTCAAATGCACTTTGTACCTTGTTGTTTTAGTGTCAGCTATTGACAGATCTAGTTGGGGAAATTTCTGGTCCTATCAGCAACAACAATTCAATCTTCTATAGCACTTTTCACATCAGAGCACATTACAAATAGCATTATCATCCCTCTGTTGATAGCACAGGAGGTTGGTGCAGGGATAACTGACAGGTTATAGGTAAAGAAAAGATCTGACTGGAAGAAATAAAATTCCAGCAGAAAACAAATACAAAATTATGTCTTTCAGTGACATTCCCCCCCTCAAAAATGTTACACGTAGAACTTTTCAAACCTTGCTGAAATTCCCCATCCTTTGATCTGACTTTAGATATAGTTGCAAAAATAGTGAAATTGGGGTAATTTTTACTGACACCGTTTTGGATTAGTCAGGTCTGTCTTTTTTTTTTTTTCTTTTTTTCTTTTTTCCTTTTTCTTTTCTAAAGTACAAGTTCGGTCTCTGAGGAAACATTCCCTCTCTACCACACAAGTGGTAAATAAAATCTACAAATAAATTCTACTATTTCCCCAAATGTATAGGATACAAAAAAATGTATTCATTAGTGTGAGATATAAAAATGTAGACTCACACTTCTGAAATCTACGGCTGTTCCTTTCACACTTGTGCCAAAGGCAAACAAACATAATTCTCCCTGGCAGCTGGACGACATTCCAAACAGCCACCACATTAATTCACTCACCTCCATCAGCCTCCGCCTGCAACCTGCACAGCTTGCTGCCAGGAAGCCTGGCAATAAATTCCAACTCTAAATACCAAACAAGGTAGAAAATACCATACAATGCATTATTCCAAAGGACAAAATGGGCTCGTTCGATAGGGATACCAAGGAAGGCGCTTTTCTACCGCCTTGTGGAGCTTCCCTTATTGCAGTTGTGGAAGTCAGCAGCTGTCACAGAAAATGTAGGTTTCACTGGCAGTTGAAGTCTGAATTTTTCACTCAAAATTTGAGTCGTTTTGTTAGTGAAGTCTATAGCTGGATGTTTGATTAAAACTAAGATTATGTATGTTGATGATTTGCAAACCAGTGATAACACCTGATGTGATTATAAGGGATCAAGCCTGGAATTTCAGTGTATTCAACTGCTTCTGGAGAAGGGTGTTGTGGACACCATGCTGCAGCTCTGCAACATCTGTTACTGCAGGGCTTCTTATTTTCTCTCCAACAAAATGTATATGAAAATGGAGATGAGTACCAAATAACAACTCTATCTAAGGTTATAGATTATGTTTATTTACTTTATATATCTGTTTATTAATAAATTTGGTTTTATGTATATATATGTACTATATATGTATGTATATATGTATATACACAAAACCATTCCACTTTTCTCTCAGTCTTTAAGTTGTTTTTCTTTTAATTTCAAGACAAAACCCAAGAAATAAAAGTAATTCTGTTCTTGGAGGAAATAGAGTGCACCTCTCTTGCCTAACAGCAATCGCAAACACAATGGCCAGTGTCTCAGGAGACAGATAATTTCTCATCAAATTAAGGTACAGTATGCAATAAAGGCATCACAAATCCAAAGCTTTTCATATACGGGCTATTTTGTAGCTTTTTTCCATTCACCTTTTTCAGGAAAGTTGTGTATTCTGAAATAAAATGAACACAGTATGTTAATTTTGTTTTCCTTGCAATGATTTTCAGGAGTTCAGCCTGGAAGAACACCCGGCAATCTAAAAGTTTTCCAACTTCTCAGGTTCTTGCGAGTATGAAGATCTGGGCTGGAAAACTCCAGGGAACAGCTGTCAAAAAATGTTGTGACTGGTTTGGCTTAAGGTTGCACTCAGCACACCAGAAAGTCAGCCGTTCTTTACATTCGGGTCCCAGCCAAAAGTAAGTAGAGCAAATGGGATAGTAAAGGAATAAAACCATTCTCAGAATGTAACAGGCACTTCGAATCTCAGGAAAGTTTTACTTTGTGTTGTGAGCGAAGTTGCTGACAATAATTTCATGCAAACTGCTTCCACCCATGTTAGTTTTACTAACTTCAGATTAGTTCACTGCCTTTAGGGATGGCAGAAAAAGATCCCTCTGCTTGATTAGTCTTCTATCTTGACTTTATCTTTTTAGAGTTTTGCAAAGCTGATAAAAATACAGAAGTTCACACAGAACAATTTATTTGGATTTCAGCCAAACCTTTGATAAAGTTGTGTGTCATGAGCTTCTGTATCAGAAAAGTAGCTCATTTTTGAACAATAGGATAAGTAGTTCTTTAAAACATATTTTACACCTTGGAGAAGTGTTATAGTAAGGAAAACCTTATGCCCTGTAGATCTATAAATTTTTCATGTTTTCTTTGAGTGAACACCTACTCCACATTACACCAATGACTTATTTCCAGTGCTTCTTTTTGTGGGGGTAGAGGGGTCATTCATATGATCTCCACTTTTCTTGTTCTTTTTGAAGTTGCACTAGGGTGTCCACCTGTAGGCTGTTTATTATGTCAAGTGGCCGTAGCTTCTGTAGAATTAGAGCTACAATGAGCTTTCTAATAGGAATTGAATTCAACCCCTGTTTATTCCTCCTTCCAAATTCTAATTGCACTACATTTCCTGCCACTGGATCCTTGCCTGGGATGGGTTTTGTACTGTAGGGTACCAACTGTGCAAATGTCTCCCTTTTTTTTTTTTTTTGACAGCATAGTTGAAAACCTTTCCAGCGTAAGTTTGATTTAGTCTGCTCTCCACGAGGACTGATGCTTTCCAGTTACATGCTTTTCTTCTTTACGATTTTCTTAATCTCCGAATAATTTAAACAGGTTTGTGCACTTCCTAAAATATCAGCGTAGGGTAAGGAGGCTACAGGGTCAACAGGTTCTTGCTATAATGGCTAACTAGACAAGGACTAAGTGCTGCAGTCCTTTCACATTTAAAACTCCTGTTGACCTCGACGAACCATAAGGAGATAGTCTGGTTTTAACTGTCTTCACCTCAAAAAGGGTATTCACTGGGCAAAGAGGACTGGAGACAAAATTGCTTCACTTTAGGAATGGCTAGAAGTACACCTTAATTTGCACTTGCAAGTCTTTTGTGCTTCAGGTTTTTTCATACTAGCTGCTGAGCTTTAAGTGGCTTTACTTTCAGGATATTTTAAAGTGACTTTCTTTTTTAAGAAATGACACTATTCTGCTGTATTTTTGCTCTACTGTCTTAGTGGAGATTTAGAGTACGAACTCCAGAATAAGAGCTGCTTTTGGTCTGGGGGATGGTGGATTTCAGTTTTGAAAAGTCTCAAGATTTTATCTTGAGTTTCAATATTTGCTTCTTCCTTTATAACTGCCATTCTTGGACGTGAATGAACCCATGACCGTTTTAAGCTTCTTTTTCTTTAAGTGTGTTTCTACCCCTCACATTTGTAACATCTGAAAATACAAACACAAATTTGATAAAAGGTTAAAAGTTTAAAAATTCCACCTTATTTTTTCTGGAACTTAAGATTTTTAAGCCAGTCTCATTGTTTTTGATGCCTGTAGGACACCAGTTTTAGGGCTAGCAAAACTATATGTTTCAACAAGAGTTTGAAACCAAGGGACTTAACAGAGCCTTAAAGAACAGCTGACAAAAAAAAAAGAGAAGAAAAAACAAACAGACTTCTTTTAATGTGTTTGTAATTCAGTTATTCTTTAACAGGGACAAAATTAAGATCCTTATTTTTAATTTTCGATGACTTCCGTATTGTATTTGATGAGTTTACAGGTCAAAAATCTGTTTTTTCCAGCTGCCAACCTGCATCTTCCACCTGATATTTGAAAGTAAAAAATATTCATTCTGCCTCATAGGTCATTGCTGGTAATAAAGATTCTGCAGTAGGAAATTAGCTGACAATTTTGCTGATGATGTGCAAAACAGAATAGAAGCCAGCTCACCCTCCCAGAGCTCCATGGCTCCACAGTGCTAACAATAGTAAAAATGGGCTTTTGGTCAGAAAAGTAAGCAGCTCTAATTCCAGGGTACGCAGGGAACAGCTCTGTTGAGTAAGAGTGTGTACCTTAACATAGCAACTTTGCTGCCCGTAACTCTGCTTTAAGCCGCTAGCACTCAGCACTGGGGCAGCGTTGCGTTCCAGCAGCAGGCAGCTGTCTCTGCCTGCCCGCAGAGGTGCACCGTCAGCCACGCAGCCTCCCACCCGACCCCCAGCATCACCAGGCTGGGCTCTTCTCTGCTGGAGGGAAAGCAAAAAGACAGCTACCGGGTTTGGGGTGGTAAGGTCCTTTAAATGGAAATACCAGTGGAGACAAGATGTGCTCTGCTCAGTCAGAATTAAGCGCTGGAGCAAACAGGACTCAGTTCTCCTGTGCGGCTGTGTGTCAGCTGGGATTATCTCCATCGTCAATGAGAGCTGGTATTTTTCTTTCTTCCTGTCCCTAATAAAGAAATTACAGTCACTTTAAGAAAGACGTGTTCCTTGGTCCAGGATTATTTTTCTTAAATGATCTTCACATAAAACTTCATCTTTATCAAAGAATCTTCAGAGTTTTTAAAACGGTTGTGGCTCTGTCTCTTATTCCTCCCCCCAGGAGAGGGAGAACAAGGCATGAACAGGGACTGCGAGTCTAAGTTTGTTCACCGCCTGTTCCTTGGGAAGAGCAACTACATGCATGAGCAGTTTGCAACCCCTTACAAGGTTAAAATCTTGCCTGTGGCAAGGATTAGTTTAGTGAAAATGCATAAATAACATGGGTTTGTCTGCAATGATACATTCAGGTGTCTGACTCAGTATTATTACCAAGAATAATTAACTCGGCAACGGGGAAAACACACACGTACACAAATGAGGTGCTGATATTCATGAGATAAATTCCATTTATCATGAACTGTCTCACCTGCCTTCTGCTCTGTATGCCATCTAGGCCTCTGAGACTAATTTGAAGGAGCCTGAAATATGTTAAGAATGAAATAACCAAAAATACAAATTGCCAGATAAAGGTTTCCTTTCCTCTTCAGAAGTGGAACAAGCATAGGTCTTGGATAAAGTGGTATTTAGCGCTGCATCGGGGATAGATTCAATGGGGGGAACAATGCAGGAGAGGGAGAGCTCTAGAGATAGCAGAGTGCAAAATTATGGCATTATGAAACATGGAGCAGCTATTTTAGGGTCATTTTAGAGGATTCTTAAATCATAAAATGTTCTCTACTAGGTTGTCTAATTCGACTCATGCAAAATCAGTAGCCTGATTTTAGAAGACAGTAGAAATATATTCAGAATAAAATATTTAACGTTCAGAGGCAGGGTTCTTCAGGACTACATTGTTCCCCCAGCATTTTGGAGCTAGTTTCATTGGCAAACCCAGTAAAAAATCACAGATGTCTGTCACTGAAGGAAATTAACTTTATCCAGTTTGTTTCTTCCCACAAAAGTAGACAACCATATCATTCCTTTTGGACATTTGCCAAATCCTTTTGGATAATCGGATAGAGATGCCTTGGAGTTGTGAACAGTTGTATTTCTGCTGTGAACCTACAGTAGCTCTGTTTTATTTTTTTCCGCTGTGAACCTTGCTTGAGGAATGCCTGCTCTGTGGATTTTATCTTCTCCTTCCTGGTAGGATTACTGAGTACGGTTCGATTCTGTGCTGGCTTGCAATGTAATGAAGTCATATGAAGTGACATTACTGGCTGCAGGAGGATCACCGGAGAGATTAGCACACGTACTGCCCTCAAATATCTGCTGAACAAAGTAGGCTGAAGCGGGAGGAGGCATTCTCATTGCACCAGGCAAGAAGAGACAGTGGTGCAATGAGGCATTTCTTATCAAACAGGATGAAAAAGAGGAACCCCTCTCTGCTTTCAACGGAGGAAAGGAAAACCTTTGCTCCACTTCTGAAAATATTTATGGAAGGGAAGAAAAAGACTAACTCTAGTGAATGTGCATCTCCTGTTACAAATCTACAGCCCAGAGTCAGGCAACACTCCTTCAATGTCAAATGACAACATTGGTTATTTTGCTCAGAATTTGGCCCATTAAAAATGTCTGGATTATCCTTCAATTTTCAATCAGCTTTTCCAAGCCAAATTCTTTTTCTTGTTTACATTCATGTAAATCCATAGAGGAAGTAAGATGAAGTCATTAGTCCCTAGGTTACACCGTTGTAAAACTTTGTTTTTCTTAATTCCATGACTCAGGTTTTAGGGACTTGTTTTGTTATCATTTTAGCAAACATTCTGAATCCCAGGAAAGTTCGTCACCTAGCAGTCTTTTTTTCTAAAGGAGTTTAATACTGAAAAGGAATCAAAAACCACATAGGAGGTTTTACTTGGGACTACAAATATTGTGGAGGCACAAGTTTTGCCAAGTGGTTAGCTGGAGGCCAAATTCTGCAAATCCTAAAATAGCATGAGTATTTCTCTCTACTTGAAAAAGACTCACGATTTGAAGGACTGCTCATGCGAATAGGGATCTGCAGGATTTGGCCTTTTCTGGCAAGGCCGAAATCATGGCCTTGCTGTATGTAGTTAACCTGCATTTTGCTTCAAGGGATCACATCAGGAAAGTGGAAACAGATTTTTCTTAACTAAGTGCTTACAGTTGAATTTAAAAATGCTGCCCTTGTCAGAGGTTAAACTGTTCCCTGCCTCGCTTTTATAAGCATTTTAAACTATCTACATTAAATTCTGTAAATAGGAAATACAAGGAATGAGGGTACAATCTAAGCACAAGAAAATGTAAAACAAAAGGGCAGTTTCGTTGTCCTTATTAAAACGCATAAAAAGTCCATCCAGCTGCTTGTGTTTAACAAATACAAGGTATGGTTTTACACCAAAAGAACAATTTATTCTGTGAATTAAAACATTTAGAAGGCTTTATTAACAATGGTGAGCACTTACACACACGAGCAAAGTCAGTGGCTCTATGCACATGATTAGGCCCTTACTAATGCAGATAATGCTGCACAACTGGGGTCAAAAGTATATAGAATAACTGGACATGGTTCTGGTTAGAAATTAATCCAAGAAAAGCCCGAAGATCTGGACCACTGCAGTAAAATAAATGTGTGTGTGTGTGTACTCAGAAGTTGTGTTCGAGAAACTAAACCCAGTTTCTAATTTCCATAGCATCCCTTTCTATCTTGTTGCAGGATTAAAAATCTTGCAGCTTAGACCTCTCTCTATTGCTTACTTTCTTGAAGGTCTTGACTTGTTTTCTGCGTGGAGAGAGTTGGAACTTTTTCCCGTGAGGGTGTAGCTACAAATGTTTATATACACATTGCTGAACCTATTGTGCCTCCTGTCCACCCTCTCTCAATGTCAATATACTCTACATAACATGATCAGTAATGCAGCAGTGTAATTAGCTACAGAGATCTAACTGTGTGTTAATAAAAGGCCTAAGGAAAACAAAAATCTGTCTTCCAGCAGGAGTGCCTGTCTAAACATTTGTTTCCAACCTCCCAGGTTTTACATAAAAATATAGTGCATCTGTTCCCTAACAATACCTATAAATAAATGGACACTGACTTCAGGCAATTTTTACTCTTTAAAAAACTACTCACTGGCTTATTATTCTGCTTTTCTTCTACTTATTTTATTGTTTCTACTTTTCTGTACCTTGCCTTACAGTTTCCTTTAGTTTCTTCCCACCATTCCAGATTTCTTGTACAAATTTTGTTGTATTTCCATTTCCCTACTAATTTTCTCCTTTTAAATTCATTTTTTTACTCTATTTTCAGTCTGCATGTCACTTCATTTCCTCGACCTAGCAAGTTCTTCTTATTCTATATTCTGCTTTTCCTTTGTTCCACTTTTTGTAGCCTCTCTCCTGACTGTCCTTGCTTTGTTTTATTCACCTCCACATCCTTCTTCTCCCTGGCTCTCTACTCCCCTTTTCTAGCTGGTGCTCCCCTTCATTGCACCCTTTATGTTTATATCCCACCTGTACTTGTTTATATCCCACCTGTACTGTATGGAAATATCTCAGGCAAGCCCAGGAGGGAAGCTTCTCTTATCATGTTTCCCTGCAATGTGTGTGATGAGATTTAACTGCATAAGAAATGGCAAAGAATTTCCTTTAACGTGGAAAAATCTGTTAAACTTTTAAGAGACAGGAATCTTTTTTGGTAACTAAATGGGACAGTTAGAACACTAGCCAGTAACAGTGATGCATAGGTACAGCTAGAAAAAGCCACTTTTTGAGGGGGTTCGTCAAGGCAATGAAGAAAAATTTTGTCCAAATTAAAAAAAAAAAAGACAAAATCTTGAGAGAGGTAGCAAGCAACTGGGACTGACTCTAAACACTTTTCTGGCTCTGCAGCGCATTTTACACCAAAAGAGCAATAACCCCCAAACAGAAAGTCCTCACCCTAGAAAAATCCAACTAACCAAAAGCAATTTTAAAAATTGGCTCTATGTTCTTTGTATTTCTTCAATCTTTTCACACTATTTCTTCCCTTTTAACTTCCTTATCTTTTTCTCTTTTAAGATGTTTCCTCTTACAATGTGCAACAGTTGTTTTCTCCTGCTCTTCTCCTCTGCCTTTTGTGTGCTGTCCCTCCCTGTCTCTCTGGATCCCTCCTATCGCTCTTTCTCCTTCCTGTGTTCCTCAGTCTGACTTTTCGTGCGCTCTCTTTGTATTCATCTTTTAACCCAGATGTTTCATCATACTTTCATCACTGTAGAGGTCTTCTATGCTAGCTTCTTCCCACGCTACAAATCATATTTATGCTCTGCTGGCATAGCCACAGAAACTGCCTCTCTCTCCTTTCACTCGCATGCGCTCTCATTCTCTCCTATGCACACACATTGCACCAGCACTTCAAAACTAAAACAAATATGTGGATACATGAAGATTTCCCCAATATGTGTTTGTACATGCAGGCTCCACAAATCTATTCAAAGCCTGCTTACAGGCTCTATGCCAGACCCAGTTTATGTGGGAATTGTAATACAACCTCCTGCTGAAACACATGTTCAACCTCTCTTCAGCACATGTACCCCACTTTCTTCTAGATCGCTTTTGCACATATGCACAGAACCTCCTTCTCATGTGTTTTCTCCTTTCCTGATTGATCCATCCTCAGACGACTTTTAATTAAAGAGGTTCAGGTTTTGAGTGATAAGGTATCAGCTAGACTGAAAGTAGTTGGGCGAGTGTTGTGGGGGAGAAGGTTTGCTCCTCCAGTTTAGAAAAACTCTTCTGATTTTCTCAGGAGAGGAGTTTTTAGGTTTTTATTCCTGAAAGGAACAGGGGGCATCTTTGTTTTAAAAAGTAGGATTTTGGTAGCAGCTTGCTGAGCAACTGGCCTGGACTCTGTGTTCTTTGGCTCTGTGCGCTTTGTATTTCTTCAATCTTTTCACACTATTTCTTCCCTTTTAACTTCCTTATCTTTTTCTCTTTTAAGATGTTTCCTCTTACAATGTGCAACAGTTGTTTTCCCCTGCTTTTCTCCTCTGCCTTTTGTGTGCTGTCCCTCCCTGTCTCTCTGGATCCCTCCTTGGGATCCTTACTTGGTCTTAGGGAAAAGCTCATTTGACTTTTCAGAGGACAGTATTTATAGCATGCTTTTGTCACACTTGTTTTTAGGCTTTTGTGCTTGCCCTCAGGCATGTCAGAGAAGAAACTAAAAACTAAGATAAGAGCAGTTTCATGACAGAAGCGAGGTTCCCCAAAGCAGTGCAAGGAAGGACAACTGTAAGTACTGATTCTTATGTGACTAGTGACTGAGGTGTAAATAGGACTACCAACCCCTCTCAGGGCTGGCTAAGTGGCACAGAAAGGCTCACACATTCCTCAAAGAGTCTGATTTTATCAGGACTTGGGGAAAAATATTTTACAACTTTTCTCCAGGTAATCTCCCCTCCTCTTGCCCACCCAGCTAAGGACAGTACGGACATATGACTTCCAGCCTTTGTGCTGGAACAGTTTTTTGCAGTCTACCTAATGTACTGAAGGTCAGCAGAGCACTCGGCATTGCAGCTACATCTGCAATCTGCATCGCATGGGAAGGAAAGACAAGCACTCGCAGAGGTCATGGTTCAGTCTGGCTGGGCCCTTAGTTTACGTGACCGGTGAGCCAGAGCCTTAGCATGTAGCACACACCAGCTAACCAGTGAAGATATGGAGGAAGTGTTTCAAAGTGTACTTTGCCAACAGCCCTTCAGAATTGTGACTCTTGGCCTCTGCAATATTCCCCTTGCCAACACCCTCTCAGCTCCTGTGAGACTTTCCATTGTTGATCACTGATGCGCTTAAAAGCAAGATCTTGACTGAAGTTTATCGAACCTGTCTGTTGCCCTGTGCTTTCTCTGTTCAATGCCTCCACCACACAGCAAAACTAAGTGATCCAATCCACACATGTTGTCTTCAGCCCTCAAGCTGTTCTCAGGCTCTCCACTCGACCTAATACCAATCTAGCTTGCTCCTCAGCTTCATTGGGAAATTCTTACAAGAAAAAGAAGAACTATTCAGCTCTTCAGGCTGCGTTTAGACATCCTGGTGGGTGGGTGGGTGTTTAGTGTCCCCCAGGGTTTTGGTTCCTCAGGTCAAAACTGGGGATCTGGTTAAAACACAAGGCAGCTCTCTTCTGGACAGGGTACCTAAGTTTCTTTCTGATGGAAATGGAGGTACAATGGAGCTGAGGAGGAAAATGATATGTAGTGAGAGCCTAACTTAATATCGGGTTCCTATGCAGATATGGTGCTTGCTTAATTTCAGGAACTCCAAAATATTTCCAGGGCCACCAGTTTAGAGGTAACCTTAGCTCACCATGCCAGCCAGGGAAAATGCCAATGCCCATCAGCAAGCAATGTTGAAAGACTTGTGCCTTACTTGTGCCCCAGGAACCTCAGAGCGTTTTCTGTCTTACAAATAAAGCAGGAGTAGGAAGTAGGATAGACTTGGACAGCAACTCTGAGACCCAGTGCTTGTCTTACAGCCAACTATGGCCAGTCTTTGGTAGCAATTGGACTAAACTGTCAATTAAATGTTTGTATCATTTCAGAATGAAATACCAGCCACCATCTAGTTATTATTTGCATAAAATGTTGTCACATCCTTCCTACAGTCACCTAATTTCTCTTATGGCAAGCAGTTTCCAGGCTGGTTCACCTGTATGCCAGTTATGCCATAGAACAGACTCTCATCCAGTGGGTTTTGCTGAGGGCTTGATACTGCTTTGGTTTAAAACCTGCATAATAGCGGCTTCCTCCTGTATTATGTGTGTGAAAAAGCAGGTACACACAGTGTCCCTAAAGTCTGAACTCACAGAAAGCTCCATAACATTGTTTAGTCTCATGTGTTGAATAATGTCCAGGAGCCTAGGACACATCTACACTGCTGATGAAGAAACTTCTGCCTGAGCCAGCGTGGGTTGATAAGCAGTAGAAATGTGCCTGAACGAACGAGTTCTGCCTTACGCCATCCTGCTGCCAGACCCTGTCTAGCTCATTTGCACAGCAGTGATCTGTGCCATGCCAGCTTGCTGACGTGGCTCACTACGAGCTCAGTGATCACTGCTGGGCTCAATGTGGAGACAATGCTAACGAGTATCTGACTCCCAGAGAGTGGTGGTGGGCAGGAGGAGGAGATGCAGAGGAAGGAAGGAAGGCTGACTGCTGTCTGCCTTTTTCCATGACATTCTCATTTTATATTCTCATCATCTTATTTACATATATTTTCATTACTTATGTTTATTCTTTTCCACACTATTTTCTCCCCTTTCCATTATTATATTATGAGAAATATCTCTTGATATTTCTTCCAAGACTCTTGAACGTGTGGAAAACCCTTGGTGCAGCTACTGGAGAAAGATGCTATAGTAAGAAAACAACTTCACCATGATGCTGCCATCACACCTATAAGGGAACATATCTCACACCTTTAAATGTAATGACTATAACCAATAGGCAAGCATATAATATGACGCTATTGAAATGGGATTGAGGCATTGCACCGAGAACAGAAATATCCCATAGCTTTTGTGTCAAGGTCACTCTTACCAACAGGATAAAAACATGCACTGGGAAGTGTGTCTTGCGATACAGTTGCATGTGTATGTTTAAGGGCAGAAAGTAATAAACAACTTCTAACAAAAGCTTCTGACACTGCAAAATTAGACTACTTCTGTATACACAGAATTAATTTCTAGCAGAGCAGTCCTGCAGCATGAAAATAGGGAAAATGAGCAAGAAGTATTCTGACAGATAGAAATTCCAGCTATATACCATTTTTAACCAGGGATAAAAAAAGTGAGCCTCTGCCCAACGTATGTGCAAAGTGGATATTTTCCTTTTTTTTTTATTCTTATACAGCTGGTTTCAAGGCAGAGATTTGGAAACTATCTGAAAACAAACTTTGCAAGAAAAAGATTTACAAGTGCTTGTGTCTAGCTTTCTGATAGGGTAGCCAGACATCAGGGAAAAACTTTGCTTGTCTCTCAAAAATATTGGAGCTATCAAGATGAATTGGGCATAGAAGATAGTGTATGTAAGGGCAGCTGGATGACTGAAAATAGAAACTCTCAAGAATAAAGCAGAGCCATTTTGGAAGAGAAGTCTGTATCTGGAGAGCCGGAGGCACAACAAACTGGCCAAACTATATCAAGGATATCCAGGAACCTGGTGAGCAGATGTGAGACGTGGGGAAATGTGGTCCAAACAGCAAAAGAGACTATGAAAAACTGCAGCATCCCTAGCAGGCCTTGGAGCATAGTAGGAATGGGCCTTTTGAGAAAATGCACCACAAGAAGTTAAATTTTGAGCTAGAAGTTACTTATACAGTAAGTATTCATACATCTCTTGCAAACGCAAAGTTAAAGCACTGTCACAGCTAAGCATAAACTTAGCCCCTATTACTTTGTTTTCATGCTGCATATTGTAAATTGAGACTGTTTCCCAGTTTCAATTCTTCCTTACTGAGAGGCAGTAACTTAACCCAGGAGTGTGTTAACTTGGGTGGTTGCAATCACCCGAACACAGTGTGAGACTGTATCTCTGCAAAAAGCAAAGAAAATACAGTCAGCCATTCCTGAATAAAGAAATACATGTACCGAGAGCCTGAACAGCATCTTGAAGCTGCACACAATGTTGTCTGCACATTTCTGCATCCATAGCCCCAGCATAGCTGTCACTAGTGGTGGTGAAAGGATGAGGAAGAACGGTGGGTATGAAAAGATGAGAACTCACTAGCACCAAAAGCCTAACTGCCTTCTAACCAGGAGACCTTGTTGTAGCCGGGGATCTCCCCAGGACAAACTGTGATCTTGAAAAAACTCAGGGTGTTGAAGAAGCCAGTTCTTGATATAATACAGCAATGGGCAAGCGTGTGTTTCTCTGAGACATTATTACAACACCGGGATATTGGCATTGCTATGAGGGATAGTAAAAACTACCTCAACGGAGATATGATCAGCACTACATTGAGAAACTACAGCCACTGGAAGGACTGAGTGCAATACAGCCTTTTGGCACTATCAGAAGATAAACACTCATTAAACTCCTATGGGCTATATCCAAGACCCTGTGCTACAGCACAGCGTGGAGCAACCCCTCTCCAAGCCCTGAGGAAAATATCTTAGATCCCACACACAGTTAAGAAAAGAGAAAGAGAGAGATAATTGTGTTAAAATATGTATGATGCTAATGACTTTAAGACTTCAAGGGTGTGCAACAGAATGCTAAGCATATAAATTGGCCATGGTATTTGCACTTAATTTTGGTATCTCAAATAAATGTAGTAAATTGGACATAAGTATAAATATATTCCCTATGGGGACATTGTCACTGGGTAATTTACTGTATAAAACCTGTCCATCTTTACCCTGTACTGTTGGCTGATATCAATAATACCTATGAGCTGAAGGTCCATCTACACTGCCACGGGAAATACAATGCCGGTATCAGCAGCGATACCTACATCAGCTTTAATCTAAATGGTTCATGCAACAACAGTGACTATGCACAGGAACAAGGTTTAGCACAAGCTTTGCTAATCTCCCAGGGGTAAGCAGCCGGCTTATGTAGGTGCCTGTGCAAGTGACAAATTACTGATGACATTGTCTGAAGTGGTGGAGGATGCTTACTCATACTCCAAAATGAAGCGTAAAGTGACTTTGAGGAGGCGCTTGGTCAGAGAAGGCAGCATGCAAGGCTGAAGGAATACTGCCAGGCTATTGAATTGTCTTGATTCTCTCTCTACCCTTGCTTGAAAACTGAATGATCCCAGACTTTCACTGTCATGTGGATTTGGAGAAATTCGCCTCCAGGCACCCCCTTGCCTCCCCATGTTCTCCTTACAATCTCCTGGGACCGGTAGTGCCCAGGGAGGGGATGCCAGAGGACATCCCTCCTCCTGGCCCAGCTCTGCTGCACTGTGGAAAGGTGGGGAGCAAGGTCTGCTGTCAGTGTGCAGCTGGGTGGAGCCACCGCTTGCTTCTCTTCTCTTCCCTTCCTCAGTTGATTTGCTGTGGAGTGGAGCACCTGAAGGTCAATCCTGTTGCTCCACTAAGCACTAAAGCTGTTGCACACAACCCCATGCAGAGACACATATGAGAGAGTCAGGCAGTGAGGGGAATTCTTTCCTGCAGCCATGTCCAGCTATGCTCAGTCTGGATATAATTTAGTTCTACATAAGGAAGTTAAAATCTCTTCTGATAGAAATTTTTTCTACTTCTAAATTACTCGTAACATTTAAAAATTTGACTTAACCTCTGAGTGTTGAGGGTCAGTAACCTGCTGAATGTAACCTCTCAATGGGCACTGCAGCCAAAAGGGATCCTAAGGGTATATAGCCAGCAGCACTTACAAAGAATGAGGAAGATGATGTGACTGCTACGCTTAGCGTTGATAGGACTCGTGATGGACTGGAGTCCATTCCTGACGTTTACAATCCATAGAGGATGCTGATAGATTACACAGACTATGGAGAAGAGCCATGGGACTCATTAAAGAATCTGAAAACATGTTTTATAGCAAGACTCAAAGAGTTTAATCTGTTATTTTAAGAAAGAAGAGGCTAAGAGATGAGATGATCACAGACCATAAGTATCTATGGCAGGGATATGATTTTGATAAATGGGAGTTAGTCTAGCAGACAAAGGCATAATAAGGTTTAATTGCTGGAAGCTGAATCAAGGCAAATTCAAAATAAAAATAAGGCACAAAAATGTCAGGGCAAGAATAGTTGTTCCTTGAAACAATTCACTAAGGGTTGCTGTGGGCTCTCCATCACTGGAAATATTTTAATTGAGATTGGCTGCTTCTCTAAACTTTGTGCTCCAGTTCAAACAGGAATTAATTCAAGGAAGTCCCATGGCTTGTATTATAAAAGAGGCCAAGCCAGATGATCACAGTGGTCCCTTCTGACTTTATAATTTATGAGCTCTGATATAATCAGACCCTAGCACAATATAGCCATAGGCAAAAACACTTCCTATTCATCACAGATTATTCTGAGAAATGTTAACATCTTCTCATTATTTCATCAGGATAAATCAGGCATTACAGTTTATGGCTGTATTAAGCTGGTAAAACATAACTGTAGTTTCATGTGTCTTTAACTCATTACCTTAAAAAACCTCAAAACATTTACCCAGCTCATCCTAACTATTCAGCGTAAAAAGCATTTAGATGTTGAGAACAATGAGTTCAGGCTCCAATACCGCTGAGTTGTCCTTCAGTAAGAACACACAAAATGTATCCTAATAAATGAGCAACCCTAAAGTAAACCCTGCATCACTATCACCTGGATGTAACTACACCTAATGTCCCCTTGATCTTTGCACAGAACTCTCGTTGCGTACACAGCAAGAGCAGTAAATGGCTCTAAGGAGGTAGATACTGTTTCACAAAAAGGTTTAAGACAAACACAGACAGCAGAGAAGTGCTGATTTAGTAACAGAATATTTTACAGCAAAGAAGGTCACAAATTGGCAGCATTAAAGGTTTTATTTTGGTTAGTTGACAAGTGCGAATAAATGCTGTACAGAACAGGTAGTCAAGTGCCAGCAATATTTTTCTTTTGAAAATGTTATCTTCACTTAGATCCTCTTCAGTAGAATATCATCAGTCAATCATAAAGCTGGCTGTTTCAGCCAAATACTTTTACCATTACTCAATTCTGTGTGAATACTGGGTTCACGCAGTGGAGACATAATCCTGCAAACCCCGAAGAAGATAATGTTTTCTAATCCAAAAAGAGCCCATTTCCCCTTTATAGATTAGGAAATGAATCTTTTCAGAAAGCGGCTTTTAAGACAAACTGAATTCCTATTCCAGATAGCTTGGCTTAACTAAATTTACTGAGTTGGACCTTTCATTATTAGGCAGAAAGACAGACAAACAACTTATCTCCAGCACGCTTTTCATGCACAGTCAAGTCAGTATCTTGTGACCAGCTTCACTGACTTTTTAACTAATGTACAATTTAAAAAAATCAGATAGCTAAGAACAAGCAATGGACTTAACAGTGACTTTAAAGAGAAAATACAAAGAAATTTGTCGGAATACCATGTAGCTAGTTCTGTCACATGCTAGCCACTGATTCACACCAGCTAAATTTACCTGAACTGTCCAGATCAGACTGTTTGTTGCTTATTTATTTAAAGTTCATGAGGAATTAGCATCTCTTTAAAAATTATAATTCTGTTTTTCATAATCATAAAAAAAATTTCGAAAGAGCTGAGGAGTCTCATTAATCACATTTTCTTCAGAGCTAGATCATATTTTAAATGATGGTAAGTAGATGTCACATAATATTGCCACAAAACATTTACATGCTTATCATCAGCAATACAGGCGATTAAAAAAGCGAGTGGATTGACTTAATGAGCCGACAAGCAGCAACTTGTGGTTGAAGTTTAAGTATGCTACAGAATTACTAGCAGGGCTTCAAGTGGATAATGTCGTCTTTGGTTTTGTTATTTTTTAATCATCCTGACTGCATCTCTACAGTCACATCCTCCAAATCTTATCCCTCTTCTGGCTGCCTGTGACACTTTCCCCCTGCCCTCTCCTCTAGACATCCTCCTTCTGTTCCTGACATTGTCTCTTCTGTGTTACGTCTTTTTTATTACGCTGAATTACTTTTTCCTCTCACTGGACGTTTACTTAATTTATACTACTTGAATTCAGCAAAACCCCACTGAAAGCAAGGTCAGCATTTTATCCTATTTTTCATAGCACACAAATGTTGTGACTTGAGTTGTACTTCCTTGGTTTTCATCCCCAAACTGGTACTTAGACAAAGAAAATGTACAGTAAATATATTACCAACAGACATAATGTAATAATTTGAGCACAAGAAGATTGAATTAATCGTTTTGATATGGGCATTGCCTTTTGATAAAGGAGTTGTCTTTGCGGTACAGGTTTTGATTACCAAAGGTGCATGGATTGACCTGCATACACCAACAACTAACAATCACGTTGTTGTGCACTATCAGGAGGAAAAAAAATCTATTGGCTGAGAAAAGAAATGAAAGACTATTTATTTCAATCCCAAGGAAGAAGTAGCAAAGCAACCTAAATGAAAGCAAAACCCCTGAAAAGAGCATTGCATCTTTGAGAAGATGAAAGGGGGGTGTCAGTGATATCTTATGATTTATAATAGCTTTGCAATTGCAGGCTGTGATGTGTGAATGTGATGTGTTTTCCTAATAAGAGGAATAAGTGGTCCGAGTTGATCCTTAAATAAATGTATAAAGTGCTGAAAAGTACGAACACAGAGTATGGCTTGAGAAGTGTAAATACAGATATGAAATGACTGCTCTTGAGTGCAAGAGGCTGAGTGATAGAACAATGAGAATGAAAGAATATAGTGTTCCTTAAAGAGTTTACTGTTTAGTAAGACGAAAATGATACTGTCTTCAGTCCTACACTCCCTCCTTCTTTCTTCCTTTTATCATCTTGCCAAAATTGTTTGCTTTTGAAAAATAATGAAGATTTTTTTAAAATAACAACCCTCCTTATACCTGAATACGTTGCTTCATTTCTCCAAAGTGCTCAACAAACATTGCTAAGTCTTCCTAACAACGTGACTCTAAAATATTACTATGAGATAGGGAAACTGAACCCTGGAGATGAAATGACTCATCTGGGGTCCCATATTTAAAGCTTCTAAGTGACACTGTTGTACAAACAATGATTATATTAATAAACAATGCTGTTAAAGAGCCGATAGTGGAATCAAAGGTAGAACACAGGATTTCCTGCTTCTTCTTTTAATGTTGTGGACCACACAGCCTGCCTGTAGAAATCCATTTAATAGCATTCTTCTTCAGTATGCTCTTGCTTTGCTGTATGAGCCTCTTTCCAATGAGTAATCGATTCCTGAGCTATCAGTTTAATAAGTTACACATTATGCCTCACTTGCACATTTTATCAAATGGGATCTATGATCCATTCTAAACACCTTATGTGCTTGGAGTTTGTTGGGAATCCAGTGTGACCTGGAGAGATCCAAATACTGCTGGATGCTTCATGACTCCAGCAAATAAACATGATGGTCTCCACAGCTTTCTGACTAGGAAAGTGTCCCTATATCAGAAAAACTGGTTCCACAATTGACAAGCCAAACTGAAAGAATTAAGACTGCTAGTTCACTCAGATTATGTCTCTTACTAATATCAAGGTTCCTTTCATGATCGAGCTGAAGCAAACTTAAGGGACAATGTGAGTCCATTTTGCTGCAACTGCCCATGCTTTATGTTTTCTTTAAGGAAAGCTTTTAACCTATGAGCAACCTGCAGAAAAAGCAAATTTACAACACCCTTGCTCTCACTTACCCAAATACCTAAGGTTCAGGTTTGCCCTGGTATGTCAGTAGTAGGCAAAAATACACAGTTTGTAAGAATACATCAGAACAGGACAAGTACTATAGAACACCAATAGAATACAATAGAATGCATAGAGCTATGTATTCCATGGGATGGGATAATATTGTTTTCTGAAAATACGTTCTTCAGCTGGGTCATCCCCATACAGATAATCTCTTCTACATTTGCATTTTGAAGATCTCAGAAAGCTTTTTCCAAAAAAATCAATTATTTGTAAAAATGTCTGATAAGAATACTTTCATATGTGACTGCTCTGCACCTTTCATGGCTTTACCAAAAATTTAAGCGCTGCTGGGCATATAGTTAATAGGAAGCTATGTCTTTCTGCTAGCTCACTAAAATACCAAATCCAGCATTCTGGATTTGGAACACTCCCTTGAGGACTTTGTGACCATAAACCAATAAACGGCTTACATTCATTCACATGTTTTTTCCCATCTGTGACAGATAATATGGTGTGCCACAACTAAGGTAAAATGGGATGGTCAAAATGCGGTTTCTTTCATGCCCTACAGTTCATCAAGAAGCATCAGGATAGATGCCAGGACTTTCAAAATCTTGCATCAAATGCAGAGGATGAACCCCAGAGGTTTAAATAAGGACACTTACATTTTGAATATCTGGACGGGGACATCACTGTCACAGAGCAGGAATACTCACAGCCCAGCTGCAAATGGGTAAAAATTGCACTGAAAGTAATCAGCTTGGGAGTATGAGGCAAGAACTCCCACAGTTTTCTTTCCTCCTCCCCCAGCCAGCAATAAAAATCCCACAGAACAGAAAAAGTTCCCTTTAGTTTGGATTTTAGATGTTAAAAAATAGGTATGTCACTTTTATACAGCGCCTGATGTATTAAGTCTCAAATAACACAAGAATTCTTATATAACCCAGTAATCAGTGGACTCAATTGTTTATAATATGCCAACAGTAAATGCAGGAGGAATTTATAATCATATTTTCATGGGGAGCAAGCCAAAACCCCTTCTGCAAATCAAACAAACTGCTTCACTTTTTCATTTTGGACAGGTTTAAAACGCAAAGAGATATGACAACATGTCAGATAGGCATTTTCTCCATAAAGGTGACGCAAAGAAAAATCAGAAGATTAGCTTGTTATGTCCAGTGTGTATTTTATAGTTACTATACAGGTGGATGGTTACACTAGTCTGAAGACAAAATCTCTACAGGAAAAAATTACCAAAAAATTACTTCATTTGCTACATTTTCTATTCTTCCTGTCAATTCTCCACTTTTTTTTCCTGCTCTCAAAATGTTCTTTTCTTTCTCAGCATATCTCTCCAGTAGACTTTGTTTTTTTCTTTCTTTCCTGCCTCTTCTAGACTCCCTCAACAATGGAAATTAAATGGGGTTGACTGAATTGGTTCAAACACAATAGAAATACAGTTCCAATGCCTGGAATTTAAAGACAGATTTCCCCTGACTGATGGCTGCTAGTCCTAGCTGTTTTGACACAGTGTTTTAAAATTATTTCTCAGATGTTTCTTCTTCAAATGACATGGTCCCATTCTCAGTAGTGAAAGAGACAATACCTTCCTCATTTCCTCACTGTTGGCCATCAGCTGCTTTTTCTCTGAGGCTTCCCTCCTTCCCTCCTCCACCCACTCCCATCTCTAGCCTGAAGCTTCTCTTAGACGAGATTTCAGCTAGGAACATGCTTGAGCAGCCCAAAAGCCAATCCATGCCCCTGTAAATGTCCCAGCGCTGGCAAGGCAGTGTTCCTGCATTGGCTTGTCTACACTAGGATTTATAACATGGTAGCATTGCGAAAACTTTCAGCCAGGGTCATTTTTAGATGCAAGCTGCCCTGGGGCTAGCAGGGAGAGGGAAGCAGCCCTCCCTGGAGCCAAACGGGGCACTTTGCCAGGGGATCAGGACAGGAGCAGAGGGGATGTCCCTCAGGCATGTGCTGATTGGCATGGTGAGCTAGAGTAGCATGGGCGATGGTGGCAGGAGAGGCTTTTTGTCAAGGTGCAGCATGCTAGCTAAGGAAATGTGAAGGACTGAGTGGTGACCCAGACACTTGCAGCCTGGTGGGCAGTTTTGGGGGTCCTCTGCTCAGTGTGGTCCCCTAATACCTTCCTGATCTACTTGTGAGCCCTCAGCCCTCACACTCATGCCCTTTTTTGCCTTTGCTCCTCACAGGTTTTTTTCTGTTAGTCCTTTCTCCTCCGGGGAGGTCTTGACACTTTGGTTGGCCCACTAACACCCCAGCCAGCCCTGAGCTGAGATTAACAAAAGGTTCCCTGCTCTCCCATTCATTTCTGCTCAGAAGGAAGGGAGAAAAGGTTGACACCCCAGGGAGGGAGGGGGTGGAAACAGCAATCAGACCAAGGCACAGCTATAATTTCAGTCTGTGAATGTGGGTTGTAACGGAGAAAATTAAGATGCTGTTTTTCCCTGTCCCTGCAGACAGGCCGGTCTGGGGGCACCCTGGAGAATGTTGTCTTCACCTGGAAACATTTCACAGATTCCTGCTGACACTGATTCCTCTCCCAAAGTCCAAACCCTACTTCAGCTCAACACCTGTATTTATGCCATAGCTTTAAAGGCCAAGATCTCAGCTCAAAGCGGTGCAAAACTGCTAGTTTTTTCCTTGGATTTAGGGCAAAGCAACCCTTTCTGCACTTGGGCAAAGGCGCTTGTCTTCAGTGATGAGGCTAAGAGATTTGTGCTTAAAACATTCGTGGTAATACAACTTCAAGATGCTTGGCATGTCTGAACTCCCGTGAAAGAATCTCATGCAAGAAAACAGATGAAAGCTGCAACGTGGTTGAAGGGAATTGCAGAGATTGGATTGAGGACAGGATTTGGCGTCTACCACTGAACATTCATGAGGCCAAACATGATATGGAAACTGTTTCAGTAAAATGTGCTCCACAGAATCAACATGCCAGGGAGCCTGAACAGCTTCATTTATCACTGTTCCACTGCCGGTGCTTGTCTTTACACAGGGTTATAACTTTTTCCGTTAAATCCCATGTCTGACTCTCAGTCCCTATTGATTTCTACGGATGCAGAAAGATGTTTATAACCAAATCTGTGTATGATTCCTTTTTTAAAAGAGAGCTACAGGCTTAAAATCCTTCTGACCAAGAACATAAGAGTTTGGATGCTGTTCTGAAGCCATTGAGAGTAAATGGAAAATTAATTGCTACAGTTAGGTGTGGCGAAGAGGAATACTAAATGTTAAAAATACTGTCTTTAGTATAGAAGAGTGTCTGTGGCAGTACCCTAGCTTTACAAATAAGGGCAGAACTATGGAAAACTTGGGAGTCTGATATCACAGAACAAAATTAGTCAAGGATGTAGCTGTTCTTTCGCTCTCCATCTCCATCTGATTCATTTATCTTAGCATTCCCACAGTGTTTCTTTGAAGTAGCCCAAACGCCACTGGCTAGAAGAGCTTTCCACTGTACTTTTCCCACAAATTTGTTGAAGTTTGTTCAAAAAAAGATTTCACACATATATGCTTATTTTCATATGGAAATCTTTAACTCATGAAATGAAGAGAACTCTTTGGTCTCATATCCAACGTTTATCCTAGTTACACACTTTTAAAGAGATGATACTGATTTGCGCCACTAAACAAAGAGCACATTAGTATTGCAAGCAGTCATTTTCCATCCAGCTAAGCTTTCTTTGGAATGTAGCTGTCAATTTTTCCTTTTTCAGACCCTGAAGGAAGTATCCACATTTATTCAAAATAAAGAATCCAAACTCTTGGACTCCTTAGAGCAAAATAAGCCAGAAGGTGGAGTTGCAACTATAATTATGATCTCTTTAGTGCCTGAGGACAATGTCTTTAGTTAACTAGATGCATTCCACTGCTACTAATGCAGTCTGTTCATGTTTAAAAATGTTTATTTTGTCCTATCTAGTCATAGCCTTCAATGCTATTGACAAATACAAGCAATGTGTACATCCGATAAACATATGAAAAGAATCACTGAAAACATCCCTTTCTTATTGGCCCACCATCGGGTTCAAAGAAGCCATTTCATAAACTATTAGCTATTCTCTTATTTGATGTAAATGTGATAAATGTAATGCTTGTCACACCCTACTAATAGTTTTTAAATTGTTTTAGAATAGTGTATATGCACCTAAAATGGAATTAATCTGATCAATTTTCCATATGAAAATACATAAATTACAGATGTCAGGGAATTGTAGAGATCAGAGAAAAAGTGAACCTTTGTGCACTTCAGGTTGTAAGCAGTTTGTCCTGAGAAGAACGTATGGAAACACTGCAAAGCTACAACCCCATGACAATATTTTGCTGCCATCAGCTCTCCGCTTTCTGTGCAGGGAGTTCTGATGAGAGGCTGCTTTTAGCTTCACTTGCAATTAAAACTATCTAATGTTCTTTGATACAAGTAAATGTTACTCGAGATGGAAACGAGTTTTAAGACTGTGAGCTGAGAAATACAGTGCAGTGTAACCGTGCCTGCCCTTAGTCTCCGCCTTTTTAGTTTGAAATGCTTGGGGAATTTTTTTCATGGGAGGAAAAATCTCTTTCTGACATTATACACTGCACCTTCCTATCAAAATGTGATTAGCAGAGCTACAGAGTGACTGGCTCAATACCGTAAAAATTAGCACTTGTTTGAAATGTGAGAACATTGTCTTGTTGCAGGCATTCAGAAATGATACTTAACTGTCAAGATTTTTTGCCGTCATTTATTTATTTTCCTTTGACAAAAGTTCACGCCACAGATCTGAGATAAGCTGTGCTGTTGTAAAACTAGTGTGAAAGTTTGCCTACAGTAAAGGAACTGAGAATTGTAAATTATTTAGACAACTATGAAACAATTTTGTAATTCTGTTATACCACAAGTTATTCAGCTGTTCCAAACGCTCGGAAGCTGTGTGTGTGCGTGCATGTGTATGCATGCGTGTGCGTGTGTGCATGTGGGTTGTATCTATATGGAATTTTCATGGCAGTGGATTTTTTTAATCTACACATACCTCAGTAAAGCTAATGCAGGTGCCTGTCCTTCGAGCTAAATGAAAAGAGCAATTTTGTTCTTTCAGGAGTAGGAAGCTGGAGACAACGGAAGATGCCACCCAAATTGTGCCAGAGCCCGATCAGAAGTAGGCTGAGATCGACCAGAATCCGCTGTGGCATATGCAGGTTAGGAAGCTGGCTGGTTAGATGCAGGGGGGATGTGCGTGTGCGTGTCTCACTGTCTGTAAGAAACAGCAGCCAGAGAAGCAGTTCTGTGAGGGGCCCAAACCGGAGCGGCACAGCTCTGCGGGGAACACGCTGCGCTACAGAAGCAAACTTGGAAATTTTGAGTAAGAAAAGTGCCTGCTGTTTGTTTCTACTGCATTCAGAGAAACAAGTTTCTGGGTACATGCTTTGTAAATAAACCAAAGACATTCCTGACTCCTATCATCAATTTCTCCTCCTAATGGAAAAAATCCAGTAAGTTTCCACTCTGTGAATAGGGGCAATAATATAAGCACGAACACAGGGTCAAGTCAAGTGCTATCCTCACTTACACTGGTACAGCCTTGCTCAAATCAGTGCAGGAAAACAGGTCCCTCGATAGAAGAGTCAGAGAGATACTTTTGCTTGTATTTGAATTTTCAAACCCAGAAAACTAAAGGTAGAGGGATCAACTACGCTCATTCCTTTGGCTAGAAAGAAAGCTGCACTTCCAACACAGTGAGTAGAATTTGACTTCTCTGAAAAGTTTTAGTTTATGGACCAGCTTTTTTCTAGTCCTGAATGTACGGAGTTAGCTTGCTCAAATCCCTTCTTCTTCAACCTTCCCAAATGCAAAACAGTTCTCGTATTGCAGTACCAGGCTGCCTCATGAGGAGGTGTGAGATCTGATTTTTTCAGACTCAAATGCTATGAGATCCTTTGGATAACAGGTAGTGGGTACTCAGTTTCTGTACGGTCAAAAGTATTTTTCCATAAGTGCAGGTCTTTGGAAAATATAATTATATAATTTTATATTAAAATATACTATAACATATATTTTATATTATAAATCATATAACTGGGGGGAAAGAAAAAACAGTTTTCCTAAATGGCAAGCTTGAGACATGCGTAGTTCATGAAGAAGAAGATTTAGAAAAAGCCCTCAGAATAACTGTAACTGCTGGCTACACACATCCTTTAGGATTGGAGTTCATTACCATTTGGTAACGTAGCCTCGATATCAATGCCATATTACAGTTAAACACTAGCAGAAGCCTTGAAATTTTCTACCTCCTATTTAAAAGTCGTCTTTGAAAAATCACCTTTATTCCCATAAAAACATTGTATTTGAAGGCTTCTAACTTTTCCTCCTGGGATACTTTAATAGAAAAGTGCACGTGGGATTGAGGGGAGCCACTGACGTAAAGGGCGTAACAGTGCAACACACAGGCAGGGTTGTAGCAAGTACGTTCATGCGAACAGCCTTGTGCACTCTGATCACATCTTGCAGGAAGACAGAGAGGAGAGCATAGAGGAGAGATTTAGGCTTTTAGTTTGTCCACAAAGACTTTCACCAATGTAACCCTCTGTTGTACAGGAGAAGTCCTAGTGCAAGAGTAGGGCTCCTGACCACTGCAATAACACAGGTAAAATAGTTAATCTAGTGATAACTAGACTGTGAGTTGAAAGACAGTCTTGTCAGTCTTATCACATGCTTTTTGAAGGACCCACCTCTCAACCAGATTTCTTGCTTGGGGTGTCTTGCAAGAGTAGGGCAGCAGCCAAGAAAGCACAGTAGCCCAAATGGTGTCAAAGAACAGCCGGGAGGGAATCTGTCAGACGCTACCTCTCCAAAGCTGCAGAACCTGGAAAGACACAACAGATGTCACCATGTGCTGGAGTGGAAAAGAAATAACAGCTCTAAGAAGGACAAAGTCTTAAAAGGCATTTGATCTGTAGTTATAAATGAGGGGGGAACAATAAACCCAAATTTAAAAAATTGAGGTTCTAAAGGAAGTTGACTTAAAAGTCCAAAGAAACAATTAGACTAAAGGAGTGGCTGTCCTTCTGGTCTCATGAATTCCGTGTTCCTGGCCGTATGGTGGCCCAGATTTAAGAAACGGGAAAGGATGGGCTTTTTTTGTTTGAAAGCGGGCAATGAAAGTGAAAGGCAGGAGGACAAGGCAGGAGATGCACAATAGGTCTATGAATCGTTAGTGCAATAATGACTTCTACATTTCTGTTTCTGGAGGAGGTGGTCCAGAGATGAAGTGTGGAGAAAGCGGGGAAGGAGGTCAAAGTCAAAACCTGAAAGAGCCCTTTGAAAATCAATAGGAGAGCATAAGAAGGAGTTTCTAGGCGACTTGTTAAAAGAGTGATTACAGAGCTGGGAGAATCACAAGAAGACAGAGAGAAGACAAGAAATGAGAGGACAGGATTGCAGGAAGATGCGCTAATTGCTGAGTAGAAGAGAGAGAAAGCATGAAGTTGGGAAGAGCAGTCCAAAAGGAGTGGGACTCAAGCTAAGGAGATGGGGGTGGGAGAAATCTGAAAATACTTCCCAGATACAGACCCCACTTACTCATGGGGAGTTCGTGCAATTGATGAAGTGCAAGTCCAGTTACATCCCCCCCTCAACACCTCCCAGCCAGCCAAGGATTTCTCCCCTCAGCTGGGCTGATAACCACTTCCCAGCAATGGAAGCCCCACTGCCTGCTGGGTGCCCCAGTCCTTCTTCCTCCCACCCCAGCTGCTCCTGGTCCCACTCGCTCCCGTGTGCCGGCTCTGGTGCTTACCCAGCCCTGCATTAAGCCAGAGTAGAACTAACCCAACAAAGCAAATAGTTTTCCACCAGCTTAGTGTACTATTAAGCAATACTTTAAATAGCAAAGAAAATACATGGGATGACATATGGAGACACTTTCCCACAGAAGCATTAAAGGGAGTTTAGCACAGTGCTTAGTTTCAAGATATATGAGTATCTTTGATGTCTGTAGCCCCACCTTTACTACTGCTTGCAGTCTCAGAATACCGGATGGAGAGCAGGATGGATATACAGAGGCCAATGTTTACTCTGAGCAACAAACTAAAAAGGCTACAATATTTAAAAAATAGCAGATCCATGCAGAAGCATGTTATTTCTGCATGCACTAAAAGCTGCACAAGTTGAAATGACAAGTTCTCATCACACTGTGAAACACCTTATATATTTAACCGAAACTGCAAATACATCAACCAGATGTATTTGGTCATAGCCATAACACAACAGATCATAAATGTGGAGACAGAAGGTGGGAAGATAGCCCTCTGCCAAGGCAGGTGTGGAAGGACTATGCCAATGAAGAACCAGGTAATATTAATGCTGTATCACAAAAGACAGCAGCACAAGGCAACGTCTTATTGCCACAGGGCTGCCTGGCAGTCCCTGCGACATCTGGCTGCTGTGGGATCTATGTTAGGCTTTGTACAGCATGCTGATGTAAAAAACCCAGCCGTCTAATATCTTAGAAAATGCTTCATCTAGACAGCAAAAAAATACATACATAAATTCAGATCGGGGGTGTAGAGCTATACATTATAAATATGAAATTTTTATTAGATTTTACGGGGGTATAATAGAATGTTAACAATGTAAACTATTGATAGCATTAACATGTAATGTAGTTATTCCCCAAAAAAGGATGAAAGGAATGTAATTATGAAAGTGCAAACTATTGATAATAATAACATGTAACATAGTTATTCCCCCAAAAAGGATGAAAGGAATATAGTGATGAAAGTGTATCTGCGGAGGCAGCTACACACTGCAATAGTACATTTACATACAGAGAACGGCCAAGACATACAGGGACTCCATTTGCAGAAAGTGTTTGGTGAGAGAGAACATTATATGTGGAGGAAGGAATAAAAGCTGAGCGTTTTACTCTTTTGGCTCTGTTTCCGTGTTTGCTCACAGAGCAATCACTGACTTTATCCGAGTCCGACTTACTGTTCAGCCTTGCCTTGGTGCTTACTGTCAGCACTTGCGTTTTCAAGCCTTTGCGATATTGTCTGTTCATCACGAGCATGGTAGGATACACACTTGAGCGCGAAAGGCCATGGTGCATGTGTATCTAGCAGAAGGAGCTATTTATTTGGACAATTGGGTGACACTTGTCACTCAGCTTTCTGCCAAGCGTTTGGGAAGGGCAGGCCAGCAGGGTACACATGCCAAGGGCAGCTCTGTCATACCTGTGCCCGGGTTGGGAGGGCATGGCTGTAATGTGGTGCCGCTTACCCAGTTTGTTCAGGTTCACAGCATTTTTGTGGAGGAGGGAGACATGTGGAAGCTCTGGTCTCCCTGGGTTGCACAGCCTGTGCACCTGCGGTGCGTGGGAGCCCTGCCTCCCTTGGTGCAGACGACACAAGGTACACAGGCAACGGAGAGAAAGATCCACAAAATCTGTGTGTTAGGAGAGACAGCAACCAGCATGAAGCTGAGCAAGTGCTGACTGCAGAGCCAGAGAGGAAAGCAGAGAGCAGAAAACTCTCTGGAAGGGCTGGCCAGGGATTCTGGGCAAAGACATTGCGTGCTGCCGCCAGTCCCTCCTCAGGTTCGGGAAAGCACACTCTGTTTATTCTTTGTAAATAAACAGGATTGCACCAGAGAATTATCATCAGTCCCACATCCAAAGGAAACACCCAAACAAGGCCTTAAATGCTGGCTCACCTCTCGAACCAGACTATGACAATACAGCTGGTCCAGTTTCTAATGTCCTGAAACACTTGCAGGAATACCGGCACTAACTGGCAGAGCCGGACACCGTCCCACCCTGCCAGCATGGGAAAGGAGCTGCCCTTTCTACAGCAGCCTGGCTTGGCCCGAAGGCCCCGAATGTGGGGTTAAAGCCCCAGGGAAGGGAGCATCGGGGGTCAGAGGGTCTGAGGCAGGGAGTTTGGGGTAGGCCTGGTTGAACTATTTGTCTCTTGTACAGCAATTGTGTCATCTACCTCGGATAGCTTTAGTATCACTGATAGTTGAACACAGCTGGAGCTGTACTGCCGGGTGAAAGGGAGAACAAATTCCAGGCTTGCCATGCGATAAATCTCCTTTGAAAAGCCTTACCTGGGAGGGGGAGAGGATGGATGTCCAGTCTCATCCTGCAGGCACCCCATGCAAGCAGTCCTTAACAGCTTCTCCGTGAGTCAGGTTTAGTCCTTTGACTAAGGCAAGCAGGATTTTGACAATGATAACCTTGTCCTTCTGTGAAGCAAAGCAAGTTAATTAAGTTCACGCATCTATCCTAGCCTGGGTAGAGGTGTAAGTTACTAAATGCAAAGCAACACCAGATAGCAGCTGAGGGCAGGAAAGGCAAAAGTCCCACCTCAGATCCAAACCTCAAATGGAAAGTGCATGGGCAAAATACAATCACCCATGCTTATCCACTCTCGTTGGCATGCCTAACTCTTTGGAAAAATTATGTGGGATCTTTATCATGAATGACAACGGTTGATTTCACATCTTATCCCAAAAGACTCCACTAAAGATCCTGAGGAATTTCTTAAGTAGCCACATATGTTGAACTGTTACTTATCTTAATGAAAAAAAGATAGTCACTTAACAAAAAGACATCCAAAGATGAGTTCACGCTATGGATTATACAATATGTACCCCCCCAAAAAAGAGACAATCTTAATTTATACAAGCACAAATTTTCCATCTGAAAATACTAAATGTAATTGTTTTCCGTCATTTGAAGGAAGTCCTGGCTTCACTGAAGTCAATGGCAAAACTCCCATTGACTTCAAATGGATCAGGACTTAAACCTTTGCCTTTAAGAACATGCCGACTGATTTTTAAATTTTCTTTAAAAAAAAAAAATCAAAAGAAAAATATGCTTGTATTTAAAAGTTTTGATGCCAAGTTTTGTCCCAGAGTGAATTACTTCAGCCTTGATATAAATCTATCAAAATAGGTTTAAAAAATGTAAAGATGAACACACCCTTAAAGAATAGCCCCGCTGTCCTCTTCTGCTCAGGTCCATACAAAAGAATTTTGCACAGACAATAATGTGAATAAAGGAGAAAAGATAAAATAACAAGCCAAATAATATCCAACCTTATGGATATAGTCTGCAATTTAGAAACAGGCAACATATTGTAGTCCTAAGTATTTAATAGTAAAAATATTTATTTCCCCAGCTTCAATTTTATTGAGATGCCTAATATTCAGGAACTAAAATTAATCTATTTAAATTACTTTACACCAAGTTAAATTAATTAATTACAGACACTTAATCTGAATACAAAAAGATACTTTTTCCATTTCATTTAACATCTTGCATAATACAAGAAAGTTGACAGACTAAAGGTCACTCTATCACTGTATCCTGTCTTTGGCAATTTTTAGGAGCATTTGTTTAAGAACAAAGTATAAAGCCAGGGCAAGTATAGAAGTATCAGGTCAACATCTTCTAAAATGCAGTAGATGCAGAGTTCATGAAAAGATTTTATTCTTCCTAAAAATTCATCTGAGATTTTCTAAGTCTGTTCTGTATCTGACAATATTGTCTCATGGAGATCAATGAACTAACACCGCGATTTGGTGTTAGCGCACTACAGATAGGTCACATTGAAACTTCCGCTTAAATAAAATATTTTCATCCTTCCCATTCTAATCTTGATTTGTTTCTAGTAATGTTAATCAAGCAAAATTTCTTCTGTACTTTCACATTTAAGTAGAGAAACAGCTGGTGTCTTTTGACTCCATCTGAAAATTAACCAAGCTCCTAAACTCAAAATAATACCCAAACTAAACAAGTTGTGCAGTTTTCCCAGATGCACTAGTGTAGCTCATCAGTCACTGCAATAATAGCATGACACGATGACAATACAATTTTGCTATATTAGTTACAGTGATACCAAAGCAAAAAAAAAAAAAAAGACTCGACACTGCAGAATGTTGTAGAAACGATTTCTCTACTTTCTGATTATGATTAAATCTTGGTGTGCTTTGAAATCCCTAATGTGTAATGCAAACCAGGATTTGGGGTGTTAGGAATGCATCCCCACCCTTCTTCCAAAACGCTCTGTAAATTATCATCTGCAGACCCCAAATCCTTGACTGGCAGGGGGAAGGAAGGAGAGGGAGGCAGGGAGCGGGAGAGGGAGAGGGGAGGGGGAGAGAGAGAGAAGAGAGAGATTAGAAGCACTTTTCACCTCTTGGTCCCGTCAGTGTGCTCAACGCCGAGAACCGTGTTTCAAATCCAGTGTTATCGTTAGGCCCGATTCAAAGGAAGTGAAATAGTCTACTGAGAAAACAGTGGAAAAAGTAAAGGTCCTGAAGAAGTAAGTGCTGCATGTTGAAACGTATGCATGTCACACCCCATTTGTCTTTCATATTGAAGAATAAAGCAGCCTGTCCCGCAGCAGTTATTATACACCATATTCTTTATTTTAAAAATGCAAGAAATTTGGCACAAAGAACAAAAAATCAACTGATGAAAAGCATTTATGTCATGGTTTAAATTAAGACCTTTGTAATGCAAGAATTACATCAGCAGTGGGCTTAGCTTAATGAAAATAAGACAGTGTTTTTAAGGACCACGAACGAACAAATCCTCTCTGCTTTCTGAAAGAGAGAAAAGGCAGATATAGATAAATAGATAATTTAAGCTGAAATCAGAGCAAATCACACTTTGCTACCCTTAGGAATTACTGAACTTTTTATTCCACTGACAATTCTGGGTCAACGAAGTCAAGCGAGAAGTTATTTTATATTCACATGTGGATTTTAAACATTTTCAGGGAATATTAGGTATTACAAAATCTCTCCGATATTCTCATTGCTTGAACTTCTGGTTAAGATTAATTGAAATTTTAGATTTTCCTCTCTTTTGATGTGTTTTTGGTTTTGCATCCACCTAACAAGAACTACAAGTTCAAATCTTCTACTTTACCAACTTTTAAAAATGTTTATTAGCATATTACTTTGATATAATGCTGGTTAAGGATTTAATAAAAAATCATTTTGAATGAGAAGAAATTAATTAATACGAGCCATTTGTGGCTACTAGCAATTGTGTAGTAATGATCTGATTAATGTTAAAACATAGGGGTGGAGGTAGCAAAAGGGAAGTGGAGTCTCTTCTCTTTGATATGTATTTTTTGATATAAACTTTTGTCATCTATTCTTTGTGCTCGTTTTTATCTTTATGGGTCTGCCGAATGTTTTATGAGAATATAAGCAGTAATTTTCTGACGAGGAAGAAACGTGGTAAAGCAAGATAAAATAGTGGTTTCTAGTGGGGATGAGTATAGAGTTCAAAATCTAGACAGAAAACTTTCTACTGTAGTATGGTGAGTGTAATTATATATGATTTTAATATTTCTTTACTGCATTTATGTGACAGAAAACGGCAAAGCAATTGGATCGAGTCCATGTTTTGCTATTATTGATGACAAATGCAAGTGTTTTAGTCACAAAACATCGTATATCTTTAGGGGGGGGGTAATGTATTTGTGTCCAAATACATATGTCTTATTTGCTCTCTATAAAAAAACATAGACAACTAACAAAAGTTGATTTTAATTATATCAGTCTTCCAGGGAAAAAAAAATACAGTATTTTGCATTACTCTGTTTCTTTTCATACATGAACTGATTATGAATTAAACATCCACATGCTGCAAAATGAATTTATCTTAAATATTTGGGGATGTAAATAAATGGGATGGGCATGCACAGCACAGAATGGACACCAATATTTATGTTTTATAAGCATGTTTTATAAATATATTGTTTCTGAACAATGTGATCAAGCTACTGCCAATATTTGAGATGATGATGCATATTAACACGTTGCTAGTCAATCTGGTTTAAAGATTCTCTGAATTAGTTGTGGAGAATAAATTATTTCTGACCTGGGTAAAACTAGCTATCCAAATCCTGAACGATCCTTCATTTGAACAACATTTCTCGATGTGTCCATTGGGATTTCCAGGAAGATAGTCAGTTCCGTGATAAAATAAGCCTTGGTCTCTGTGCCCACATGCACTCTCAGTAACGAAAGGATGAGCAGCAGAGGTTTTCTCAAAAAAAGATGATGTCGGTGTTTTAGAAAATAATTATTACCTTTCACTTTCAGAGGACTTCTGGCATCTGTTTCAGTTTTATTTTGAACAAGTGCAGAAAACAATTGACTTTCATTTTCCACTTCCTTTGGGCTGTGGGAATGAAAGGGTGAAGGGAAGGGATTTGGAAAGACAGGGCCCGATTCTGTACCCAGAGCAGGTCAGCAACCACGGCTGGTGTCAATGAGACCTGCTTGAAAGCAGCAGCTGCAGGACTGGCCCTGATGCTAAAGGTGATCTGGCGTGCAAGAAGGAAGGGAGATAAGGGAGTTGGATTTGCTGCTCTTTTTATTTGCACACACACAAACAAGTTTCTTATCAATCAAATACAACCCTTCCTCTCGCAATTGGTGTCTCTCGGGGAAGACTCAGAAGGCTGTTAGGAGTCTGCCCAGTCCTTGAAAAATAGCAGACAATACACAATGTTTACCAAGAAATCCCTCCCTCTCGTTAAGTATTGTTTTCAAGGAATTTAGGTAGGAGCTAAACAAAACAAAACAATTTCAAGCTGTGTAAATTGAAAAAAATGGCTTTTCTTCCAAGAATTCTTTGCCCCCTTGATTTCTGTCATGTCATGCCAGATATCCTGTGCTTCCATCATCTCTAACATCCACAATCCCCAGGAAATAAAGGGGGTTAGTACCTACCTTCCTAGCAGGAAAAAGGGGAAAAATATGCCAGACCTCCTTCATACATGATTCAAGAGAAATCCAGGCAACAGACAAAAAGTCCCTAACATCTAAACTGCTCTGCCTTTTACAGATCACCTTGAACAAAAGCCATTACCAACATCGGCGTTCTCTGATGGGGTGGCAGTTGTGTGCCGTGGGGGCAGCAGGCGCGAGAGGCTGGGGTGGGAGGCAGAGAAGGTCGGTCCCCGTCCAGGATTTCTTCCCCTGTTGTGCCGAATAGTGTCTGCACGCTGCCCTGTTGCTATGACACTACGCTTCTTGAAAATGCAATCAATAAGCAGAGCAGCCTTTCTTATTGGGATAACTGCTGCTTCTGTTTTGCCAGAGGACTCGACAGATACTGCTAATGAAAAGATAACATTTCTTTTCACCTTGTCACTGGTAGGTGGGTTTGAGTAGGAATCTGCTCTCCTGCCCTGCTGAAGTTTCTGAGCTTTCAAAACACTTCCCTGGGCAGAAAGGGCACCAACATGAAAAGCATTTGTGCCAAGGGACTTTTTCTTGTGGGCAAGGTTCTGACAGCTGAGATTGCCAGGCAGGATCCTGAGTGAGATGTTTCATGCTGTTGTTTACGAAGCAGATATTCCTCCTGAAGCGCTAAGTCAAAACAGCAGGTCTTAAAATGTGGTCAATGAAGCATGATTTCTGAAGAGCTGGCTACTCACCTGGTACTAAATTCCTTCCTTCTGTAACTGCTAAATTGCATTAGACACAGACAAAAACCCATTAAAGGTTTTCCTTACGTTAATTTTCTTAATATTAATTTTCCATGTCGGCTAGGGTTCTCATTACCGCAAATATGTTATGCAACTGTGGGCTGCACGGCTAGATCTGTATCGCAACTGCTATCTATTAAGGTATGAGCCACATCATGAAAATATTAGAGAATGTCTGCGTTAAAAAATGACTATCTCCTGTTTAAAGCAGATTTATATTAATAGGGATCCTCAGCCTAAAGTGTTTTGGGAAAACAAGCCATCCCTAAGAAGCTTGATGTGGAGCTAATGTTCACGGGGCCTGATCTTCGCAAATGTGTATGCTCATAAATAGTTTTATTCATGACAGAAGCCGTACAGAATTTAAGGGCTCGTTCTGTCAGATGACATGCATACGTGTTTGCAAAATGGCCGTGCAGGCAGTCATACGAGTCTTAAAGACCGCACTTTGGTATGAAACAGGGGACAAATCTCGCCAGCAAAGGTTATTTGAACACATTCACTTTTTTCTAGAATACAGTAAAAGGTGCTACAGCTTTAGACTTCAAAGTTTTGAAGATTATTTGTGGTTAATCCACCACTGTTACAAGCTATAACAAGAACTCTGCCCACGCTGTAAAAAACCACTAATAAGTACTGTCTTGACTCTAGAGCCTGATAGCCACCCACTTTGGGAACGAACCATCGGCATCTACCTTCCCCAGCTGGATGGTCGAACTACAATAAACAATAATTAGCAAATTAAAACTTAAATAGTCTTCCTCCTTGCTTGAAAGGGGAAAATTAGTTATAAATGCATTTTTCTAATGCTAAACTAAATTTTATTGCATCATAGATGTGTGATTTTTTTTGCATTAAAAAAAAAAAGTCAAACTTTACCCTCCTCAGCATTTAAAGCTGAGCTTCATACACAGACACGTATTTATACACAGGCGAATTTTTGCCCTTCCAGCTCCAGTGATTTCAGTCTTTTCATTTGTAATTGTCCTGACACATTCCTGCTTCCATTTATTTTAATCGTCTCGGATTGTGACTCTTATTTGGAAACTGGAGCACTTGGACTAATTCAAAAGTACTTTCTGAAAGAAATATTCTTTTACTCAGCATTTTGTAACACTACTGTTGTAACATATTACAAATTGGTGGTGTTAGACCACCATAACAGAGACTACCACTTCCCTGCTCTGCCCTTCTGAAATGTTTACTTTATCCTACAAAAAAAATATCTAATTAAGCTTCACGATCAGCCTCATTGCATAAATAAGTGTTAGTTTCCTTGGGTTGCTAACAAGAATACTGAGACACAGATGGGTTAAATGAGTTGTTAAAAGCCACACAGTAGCTGCATTTTTATTATAAGGGTTAGCTCGAAGGGTAGCTTCACTGATTTAAAATATGAACAAAGGAAAGAGAATCCATATGAAAAACAAATGAAAAAAATTCACCCTCTGTGGACAAATTTCTGCTGAAAAGGATATGCACAGTGATCAAAGCAAAGTTTAAAGAATGAGCGTCTGGAAAAAAAAAACTTTAAAAGATGTTTTAGTTATAATAATGCAGTTATCCAAATGTCAGTGAATTTGATCAAAGCTGATCTACAGAGCTCAGGTTTAGCATTAGGTGAGTCATTTTCTTTTATTAGTGATGCTTTTTCATTCAAATGGGTAAAAAGGTGAGAGTTTGGATATGTTGAAGGTTTCATTGGCTTACAGTAGGGACAGACAAATGAGGCCCACCTAGTTTTACAATCTGGCCCACAGCTACTTTGTTTTTAATAAAATGCAGCATATTGAAAGGGCATGTCTCAACATGTCTTGACCCATCCAAACTGGATCAAGATGGAGAGCCCCATATTGAAACCAGTCCGCTCCCCGGATGGGGCCTATTGTCCCTGGGGAGCAGAAAGTGTCCCTGCCTCGCCACGGGGCAGAAACCAGCCAGCCTTGCTCCTACCAGCCATGCACCCACCCCTCTCCTGGCTGCTTTGGGGGGAACATATTTTCAGGCTCCAGTGCTGCGGGGAGTCCTGGGAGTTCATTCAACCATCTTGACCAGCCTTTGTACTACCAGAGTCTGTCTAAATTACTGGCGAGCACAGCGTGGAAACCAGAGTGTTAAGTCCTCGGGGACAGTTTACAAAGCCCACCTAATTTTGGGGCAGGGATCTTTTCCCTGCCAGTGCTCCAACCCACAGTTGTATGAGAACGGTCCTGGGGCTCCCCAAGGAGAAGGAATAATGCACTGGCCAAAACCCCAAATTCTTCTCTCATGGCCCCTGAACAGCATCTATCATTGCCGTGAGGAGTGTTTCAGGGCACCTCTGCTGCCGCCTGGCAGAGGAAACCCCTGAAAACTAGGTTTTAAAATGAAGTCGCCTTCCTAACCCTCTTTATTGTGGCTGGGACGCTGTAATGTGCTTGGGGGTTTACTGGGATGCTTAGACAGCAAACCGTGTGATGGTAGTACCGGAGTTTCTTGAGCGTCACTGGGAGGTTGTCTACTACAACAAGGCCCTGATCCTCCATTGATCTCAATGCTATTAGAAAAAACAGTATTAATAGCAGTGTTAAAGTTGAGAGCTCGGGGAGCTGCTACTTTTCACAGCTTGCGACTGAAACTGTGTAAGTGCACTTTACAGCGTGTTCTCTCATCTGCAATTTCCTGTTGCTGAAACCTGAAGAATTTCGGTCAAACCAGGTTGCTGCCTGCAAGTGGCTGTGGGGCAAAGGCCGGTGAGCAGGGAAGGTCCCATGCCATTCCCTCACCTGAATCAGGACTTCGCCCCCCATGGGGCTTTTAGGGAAATTAACCTGTTGTGCCCCAGAGCTTAGGGAGACAACCAACTAACTGCAGGACAAGGTGGCATCAGCCTACAGTTTGGCTGCTCTTTGGTGGCAAGTGTCCACATGCACTCTCTTACCCGGCGGTACTTTGTAGCAAAAGCCAGGTATCTCGTCCCTTGTGAGAGCGGACAAGTGAATTTGCATTTATGAGGGGGTTAAAGAATACATAAGAACAGTTTCTTGGCAGTAGCTGAGATGCTGAACTTCCCTGTTTTCCCCGCAATAACTTGTTCATCTGCCTGCATCCTCACTTTCCAGTTGGAAAACTCTGTTGAAGCAAACAAACAAATGCTGCCTCTGTAGGGCTAGACTTGGGTGAAGGCAGCGAGGTCCCTACCTACAGCCCTCGCTCCTGCGCCGTAATCCCAGCTTATTTGGATTTACTGTCTGATTTTAGGAAACTGATCCTGTTGTGCCCCCAGGAAAGGACAGGACCATGCGACTGCATCGCAGTCTAATTTTTCATTAAAAAATTTGTGTGTCTAGAGTTTGTTTTTGTTTTAACTAGGCAAATGGGACTCAGAAACATGTGAGTTGCCCACAGCTGAACTACTGAAAAACTGTTAGGTAGTTTTTCATTTTTTTAATAGGAGTTTGAAAATATGAATCATGGCAAAGATATGGTTGTAGCTTGGCAAGAACATGACATGTGATGGTATGAGCTGCCAGATGCCTCTTAATGCAGCATTAATTTCAAGACCCACTTTTCCGTGAAAGAAAATTAGAGGATAATGGAGGCATGACAAAAGAAGACGGGGAAGATCTGACCCACTCACCCAGATTCATTCTGTCATCTATGTAACTGAAATCCCCTCGAAGGCTTCCTTGCTTTCCTAGCGTTTCTCTGTTGTGGTCTATGCCCATGCATCTCCAGGACAGGATCAGGCCGTCATTTCCACTGTGGAGTGGGAAAAGGAGGCCACAACATGGAAATGAGAGGCAGAGTCATGGGGTGCTTGTGTGGTTAAATGATTCATCCCAGCAGAACCAGCTCCTGGACTAAATCAGGGCTGGGTTTACATTGTACCCCAGCCAGGCAGCCTTGAAAGGGCTCTGAAGGCCAGGGCGCCTTGCAGGCAGGTGTGCCGCATTTGCATTGCCCTCGCAGGCAGCCTGAGCATGCCTGGGACTGGAGCTGCCCAGAAATCCTGTCTGCCATCGCAGCTGGGCCTTGAGGCCTTCTAGAAAGGTCCCTGAGGCTTTGCCTACCCGCCACCCTCCTTGCCAGCCCAGCACGCAGGCAGTCAGGGCAGCGCGCAGCTGGCACAGCACAGGGAGCCGCAGGGTTGTGCTGGAAGTATTAATTAGGGCTTTCCCCAGGACTGGCTTCAAGGGCACTGGAGCAGGCAGTCTGTGACCATAGGTGGTGCTGAGCTGCTCCTTTGCAGGAGCTTTGGTCCTTTTCCTGCTGAGCACTGAGTGCTGAGCATTGTCACCCAGCTTAGCCTGGGGCCCATGGGACCCCGGGAGGAGAGGGTGCCTCTGCGACCTGGAAGAATTCGCTGTGCTTGCTAACTGCGAGCCCCAGATTAACATAATCCAGCTGTCTGCCTGTGTTTATCAAGCCAAAGAATTTACAAGGTTTAAATAAAAGGACCATGATATAGCGACGAAAGCACCTAAATCACTAACTTGTGCGGAAGATATCAAGCCTGTAGCAGCCGTGCCCATTTCACGCAGAGGCTCAAGCACAAGCTCTCCCCGTGTGCTCAGCGTGGCACGTGGAGCACAGGCTGCTTTGAACGCGGGCAAACTTGCATTAACACGATGGGAAGGAGCAGCTACATTCTAGCGCACCAGTGATCCATGCAAAATGGGTCACTGGGAGATTTAGAAACTGTACCTTTCAATCCCAGCCAAAGAGATACATCAAGGCACACTGACGTGAAGCACGACTGACACACCTTGAGGCATCTTCAGTGCACTGAGTGGTAGTGACGCCAAAGGATGTCAGCTGGCAATATCAGAGACAATGCCTCGTAAATAATCTCTGAGGAAAAAAAGAAAAAAAGGCTTTACTTCCTCTTACGCTTGAAAAAAGAAAAGCAATCAATCAATCAATCTCCTTCCCCCAGACAAACGAATGGGTCTCCACAATGCCCTAGCGTGTAGGAGATCCCTCACGAGTGTGCAGCGAGGGAGCCGCAGGTCAAGGCGCTGCCAGAGGAGTGGGAGTCTCACAGCACTGCCTACGGCAAGGCACCACCGGCACCACCCGCACCGGTAGGTTTCCTGCCTATCTGCACAGGGAAGGTGAAGTTTGCTCGTTGCAAAGCCAGAAGTCTGGGGAATTTCTGCACAGAAGGAAAGCAGAAGGAGCAGGGGTTTGTAATCTTCTCCCAGCTGCGGCCCTCAGCCCTGTGAGGCGATGGAGCCACTCTCTGGATCCTACGAGAATTTCAGGGAAGCAAAAGTCCTGCTGGTCCCCTTCTCCTACCAGGAGGATGGCGATGGCAGATGGACCCCAAAGGCCTAGAGATTCGCTCGGTCGCTCCCGAGCAGACCAGGGACTGCCCAGTGACCTCCTTGACCCCCTTCTGCTGTGACCTCAATGGAGTCATCGGCAGGATGGCTTATGGGAGCACTCCCCCAGCTCCTAAAATCCAGACCAGCCTTGTGATGGCCACCAGGCCCGGCTGCTGGGGCTAGCAGTAGTCTGCAGCCAGCAGAGAGAGCGCTTCAACCAGAGCAGCCAAGTCTGAGAGGAGACATCTATCCGTCCCCTGGGGCCACCGCATCTCCCAGCACAGCACGTGGGGTCTCCGCCAAGGCCGTGCCGCCTGTGTGCCCGTCTGTACCCCTGCCTGTGTGTCAGCTGGGGATGCGACCTGTTTGCCCTCCCCTGGTACAGCCATGCTGGCCGGGCCCTGCTGCATAGATTACTCGCTTCAGGCTGAGCTCGGTGTTTTCCCTATCAGTAAATTTTTAAGTAAGTTTTTAAAGTCAATTGGCACTGCAAAGTTTTGCCCTGGTGCTGACAGAGGAAGAAGCTTTCCTGGGGAAGGCGGCCGTGCATGGCTCCAGCTCAGCCATGTGGGGATGAAGATGCAAGGCCGCTGTGCTGGGGAGTAAATGCTTTCGGGGTCCCACTCCGCTTAGCATAAATTGCCGGGCAGTATTTGAAAGTCACACCTGGGAAAGGGTGCTCAGGCTTGCAAGGGATTCTCAGAGGAGGGGGAGCAGCCTACACTTTGCATTGCCTTAATTCTGCAGATTTAGAAAAGATGTTTAGTGTTCTCAGCATAAATGTTTTTGCATCTCTTGTTTGATAGACTAGAAGCTTCTAGAGAAAGTTTCACAAACATCTGCATCTGGATTTTTTAAAATAGAGATTAAAATGAATGTTTTATACAGATGTGATGCCTTTATTTTGAATGTAAATAAACATTTTTAAATCTAAGTATTCCTCTCTAATAACTTCAACAAAAATAACATTTTGGCTAGTAGCTAACCTATTTTTGCCATAGTTACACCATTGTAAGTAGAAAAAAGAACTAATGAAAGCTTCTGTAATTAGGGAGGAAAGGAAATGCTGTGAGGAGGGAAAGATACGCTGGAAACACGGTACAATATTAATATAAAAGCAACATATACCTAAATCCTTGTGTAATGTATCTTGGTAAACAAAGTCACTCTTCCACACATAAAGGACTATCTGCAGTTACCATATTAGGAGCATGGAGCGATTAGAGGCTCCGAGGTACCAGTGCAGCTTAGCTGACTAACTGCAAACTCCATCTTGAAATTTTGGGGCCAGTACACTGCTTTTTTCATTCACCTCAAACTGTTGGCTCCTCTTGACCTCCACCGAGGGCCACGAAGTCTGGGACGGCAGCGCTGCTGCCAGCAGTGCTCCCACCCCGAGCAGCCGGGGCTGCCGCTGGCCGTCTGCACTGCCGATCCTGGTCCTCCTGGGACCACGCTGTTGGCTCTGTGCCAGACCCAGCGTGCTTAAAATGGTCTGAGGGCACCTGCACTGACGCCTCCTGAGTGCCATGTGGACGTGGCATCGATTAGTGGAGAGGGCAAGTGTGTGAGAAGTACCAGGCAGGGCAAACAAGGTCTAGGTTAGTGAAGAGAGGGCAGCTTGTATGGGCTGGTGGCTGCAGGACAGATCAAGGCAACAAGTGGAAGCTGGGATGGTTTAAAAAGAGGGAACCAAAAAGCCTGAGTGAGGGAATTTGCTTAGGAAAAGAGAGGTTGAAACACAGGGTGAGACATGGGAAGGCAAAAAAGAAACAGGAGGAAAAAAGTAGGGAAGGGGATGGAGGAGCGACTAGGCAGGAGGCAGGGTGTAGTACAGGATGAGGCCAGGGTGAGAGAAGCAGCTCCTGAAGCAAACATCCAGAAGTAGAGCAGTGAGAAGAAAGGAAGAGGAAAGAGGAAAGGGGTGGTGGTGGTGGAGTTCAATAAATAATGGATTTTCACATGTTTTACTCAAATGGCTTGGATTTATTCAAATAGTGGGACCCTCAGCACCAACCCTTAGACCCAGCCAGACACGGCCATGCCGCATTCCTGGGTTGCTGTTGGGCTGTTTCCCATTTAGATCTGGGTTGTGCCTGCTCCTGAGGTGGGACTGGTACAAAATTGGGCTTTGCCAGCAAAGCTGTGCTGGCATCTGGCATGCTGGTCTGGAATAGCATGGCGTGCTGTTGCTATGTAATAGATGACCTCACAGAAGAGTGTTACGCAGACATAGCTGGGCTGAGCCGCTCCACCATCGGCTGTGGACAGCATCCATTTCAGCAACTAATGTACAAAAAGCTCAGTTTTCAGATGCAACCTAAAGGACTTTGATTTTTTAATCCGATTTGCCCCCCAAAAATGGAGATTATGGCCAGAATATATCTTATTATCTGCTGGTTTTTCTCCCTGGTATGTAGCACAGCTAGTCCTTCTCCCTGCTACCCCACTGCAGCTGCACAGCACAAGGTGAAGAACGAATGGCGCCAGCGCAGGCAGTGCAGAAAAAAAATGGGGCAAAGGGAGAGAAAGGAACACAGGGAAGTGGGAGGCAGGTGGTTTGGGAAGCTCCAGGAAACTGCGGAAGTGCGGAGCTGCGTGCTGTGTGCTGGGACTGAGCTTCAGAGGGAAGGAGGATACTTCACACAGACACAAACGGCAGTCACGGGGATATTAGTTTATTTAGTGTTTGCACTGTGAACGTCAGGATGGCACTTTATGGCTATAAAAACCCTAGCCCTGCCCCAGAGATAGCTTTACAGAACCTGTTTCTGTTCCCGACAGGTCTAATACAACCAAACCGTATGTGTATTTTAGCATGTTCTTTATAGCTGCTTCTGAAATTTCCCAGGGAGAGATGATCCCGAATGGATCATGTCCAAAAAGCGAATGGAGCGTGTCAGTGCCATAGGTAAGTGTATTGATGTTAAGGACAAATACTAAATCGTCCTCTGACATTTTAAGATGATAGCTACTGGTTTAAATTTAAAAACCAGTCCAGGGACCAACTGTTAGAGATACTTGTCACTGCCCCTCTTCAGCAATTTGGGCTTTGTTCTGGCCGCTGAACTTTTGAAATCCTCAGAAGAAAAATTTACAGTCTGTGTCTGCTCAGGGGAAGATTATTAAACAAGCAACCCCAAACAATTAAATAAAACCTTAGCTATATGCAATCATTTTAATTTAGTCCTTTGATATCGTTCATCTGATTAAGTTCTTGCCAAACAAACTGCACATAGAACTTGGCCTAGGAAGAGCGGACTAAGCCCATATGTATCCTGACAGAGGTGTTTACTCGAACGGAGTTATCCCAGCCTCGCTGTGCGTACTCGGGTACGCAAAAGGGCCTGGGGACAGGAACTCGGAGAACAATAAGGATAGAGAAACTTAGAGGAAATAACCTACTGGGAGAATGGGAATGCACTGGGAATAGAAAAATCAGACAGGAAGAAATCAGATATTGGGAAGATGCCTACGGAGAGGGAGTGAGAGATGCCCACGGAGAGAGGTTTGGAGAGGAGCAATGTGCTGGGGAGAGAGCACAGGGGCTGCCAGCACAGGAGGAAGGCAGTCCCAGGCGTGCAGCACCCCAGTGAGGGAAAGGGTGCAAGTCACAGGGGGTGAAGAGGAGGAGAGTAGATGGCCCTTAAATAAACTTTGACTAGAGAGGCTGTTCTTCAGCCAGCAGACCAGTATTTCTGGCTGCAGAAACTTTGTATTCCCTCCCTATCTTGCTGGACAGGAGCAGATGGAGAGGTAGGCCTTGACTGCCTAAGAAATTTTGACCGAGCTTGAGACTCATGTGTGCCACATCAGTGGAAACTCACCTGGCTGCCTCGGCCTGGGGCAGAGTGGGGCTGGCTCGGGGGTCCCTGCCCCTGGCCCCAGGGTGGGTACAGTGGCCCTCTGTGGAGGCAGCAGACAGCGATAACAAGCAGTCGCAGGCAGTAATGCAGCCCTTTCTGCACCGATGGCCCGGCTGCAACCCAGGCGCTGCTGGTTTTGACTCACTACTCATTAACAGGGTCCAGGCAGTGTGGTTCTCTGCTGCAGGACCAACGAGGGTCAGGGTTGGGGACACTGCAGCCACCCAAGCCCTGTCAGCATCTGCTCCCCATAGGCCTGGTGGGACTGTGAACAGACCATCCCGGAGCCCTGGCACCCTCCCAGGTGGGGCCCAGGAATGGAGTCCTCCCCGCTGAGCCAGATGCAGGGGGATCACTCCCCCCGCCAGGCAGGGCTCCCTGAGCTGGGGAGGGGGGGATTTCTCCCTGCCATTCTAACCTGGTCCTTAGTTGGAGAGAGGATTAGGGCAGGACGGGTGTCCCTAGCCTGGAAAAGAACAACTTTTGGGGCCCCAAACTACCCAAGACACTGCAGGGAGGATGCTGGGAGTGACAAGAGCAGTGGGGCGGCAGAGGAGGACTTGCACATCCAAGCCACCTTGCAATGCATCAGGGAAAATGCCTCAGCGCTGGCACCAGGCCTTCCCGGAGGGGACCAGAGGCACTAGTGAGGGGCTCGCAAGGGTGACAAGGGAGGGGAGGCCGGGTGTCGGTGCCGCCACCCTGCTACCTGCATACTGGGTGCAGGCGCTGAGCATGCAGCCCGTGGGGTGTGCACGCCGGGCCGCCGAGGCGGGGGGCGGCTCGGGGCTTACAAGGGCGGCGAGGGAAGGAGAGAGAAGGGGGAGCTCCCGCGGGGGGACGAGGGTCTCCCGGGAGGGGGGAACAGCCCCTCTCCTCGGCGCGTGGACCTGTGCTCGGCAGCGGGCGGCTCCCGCGGGCGCGGCGCGGCGCGGATGGAGGGGGGGAGACGCGGGGGGGTCTCCCCGCTGCCAGCGCCGCCGCGGGCCCGGCCTGGGCAGCGCCGCCGCCCTGCGAGGGGCTCGCGGGGGGGCCCCGGGGCGGTATTTGCGCCTCGCTGTTTGCTTCCAGAGCTGTGGGGAAAGAATCGTCTTCTACAGGATAAAGTCCCTGTCTACGCGGGTGAATTGCCCGTGTCCAAAGTCTACTGGCAGGAGGCTGTCTACTGCAATCTCCGCGAAAGGGATGGCTTTTACAATATATGGGCTGATTGCAAATAAGTTACTAATAAGCCGCTTTGGCGTAAGAACGGCTCTATGCATTATTTCCTAAGATCTGTTTATTTGCAAGTATTTCTTTCTTTCTCTTCTTAAAAAAAAAAAAATATTTCGTTCGGGAAAATAAAAAAAGTACAGAAGTTAATATTTAGACATTCAGACTATTAAGTAATGGAGCTATAAACTCGCAAATACGGCACTTTCATTTTACTTAACAATAGATAACACAACAGCGACAGTGAAACAGGCCAAACAAAAGCGATCACCAAAATTGTTGTGACAGTACAATTACCCGGCTAGGAAATTTATTCAATATGCTTTACCATTGCATTGACACAGCAGGAAAAAAAAGCCCAAATGTTCAGAGAATAATACAAGAAGGCAGGAGGTATTTGGAAAAAAAAAGGATTTATTTTGAAATACACTTTTAAGAGATACTTTGCCTCCCCGATTTGTTACCGATGTGCATGTGACACGACGATACGAAACAAACAAACGAAGAAAACCACATTCTGTACAGAGCTCTAAAATGAGCCGCGAGTATCTACAAGATGAGCTTTACGCCTGGGTGTGGGTTGGAGAGGGGCCCGATCCTGCAGTCCGCACTCTCAAAACGAGTTTCGCAGACGTGTGGTAGGAAAGCTTGGCCCCGAGTCTGCGTGTGTGTCTCCGTGTGTGTGTGTGCGCGTCTGTGAGTTCCTACAACACAGTCCTTGAGTAAAATGGGCAAGTTGGAGCTGCCGGAGCGGGCGCGGGTCCCTGGCTGCTCTAGAAGTCCTGCCGCGGGGTGTGAGTTAGACTGTGCCGCCGTAGATCACAGTTTCGCCTGAACACTTTGCCGCACTGCTCACAGTTGTAGGGCTTGATGTCTGTATGGGTAAGAAGGTGAGTTTTCAGATTACTTCTTTGATTAAAGGTTCTTCCACATGTGGGGCATTTGTGTGGAGATTCCTGTTCAGATTTGAAGCAAGCAAAGGATTAATCCTTCACAAACTACCTGGTTTAACGTATTACTGCACTTTTTGTTATCGCAACGCACAACTTGAAATATCGGGGTTGGACACGAACGAGAGCAGCCCCGGGCGGACGGCAGACCGCCTACCCGCCCTGTCCTGCCCCGGATGGGTTATTTTATAGTTCTCGATTCGTGACATTTCGCGCCCCTGGGGCGCGGGGAAAGCGGCCGCCGCGCCGTCCTCCCGCTCCGGGGCTCCCGCTGCCCGCCCGGCGGCCGCGGCGGTCGCGGCGGCCGGGCAGGGAGCTCCGCGCCGCTCCGCACCTCTCCGCGCCGCGCCGGCGGGCTCCCCCGCCGCCCTGCGCCTGCCGCCGCCGAGGCAGGGCTGGAGCCCTCAACGAAAAACGCCTCGAAGCGGCGGCGCGGGCAAAACCAAACCCGGGACTCGCTCCCCGCCGCCAACCGCGTCCCCGCCGGCTTTAACCCGTCTCCCGGGGCCGCCGTTTTTACGCAGGTCGGCCGCGGAGGTGACCGCCGGCCGCTTCCATCCCCCGGGGAGGCACGGAGCGCTCAAGTGCCGCAGCCCCCTCGCTCCCCTCCGCAGCGGAGCCCCGTCCCCCCGGCAGCCGCCACCCCCACCCCGCGGCGGGCCGGGCCGGGTCCGCGCCGGCAGCAGACGCGCGGAGGAGGCTGGGGAGCGCCGGGCTCACCTGCATGTGTAGGGTTTTGTGGACCGCCAGGGTCCTGGACTGGCAGAAGCCCTTCCCGCACTCCTGGCACTTGAAGGGTTTCTCTTTGGAATGGATGTACCTGGAAGGCAACCCGAGGGGTGAGCGGCGCTGCCGGGAGCGCGGAGTCCACCCGCCCCCGGGCCCCAGCTCCCCCAAACACGGTTCTCTCTCCTGCCCCCCCCCGCTTCATTTTCCCCCTCCCGTATAATTCTGTTCATGATTAAACTCCTCTATCAGTTCAAAACATTTGCAATAATTCGTATCGAGGCGTGATTGCCCTCTCTGGTGACAGATCGGGACAGCATCTGCTCCGCCGGCGGGACGCGAGCTCGCTCTCCCCCGAAGGCAGCGCGGACTCTCCGCCCGGCGGCCGCGGGCGCCGCTCGGCACCGGCCGCGGGGTGCGGAGGTGGAGGGGGGCGAGCCGGGGAGCGCCCACCCGCGCCCCGTCCTCCTCCCCGCACCCCTAGGGTCGCGCTTCAGAAGCACAACAGCCCCGGGGCTTCACCCCAGCCCCCCCAACGAGTGTGCCCGTCCCACGCAGAGCGCAGGTTTTGGCTGCCTTGGCCCCTCCGCGGCCGCGGAGTCGGAGCGGGGATTTCAGGAGCCTTCCCGGCTCAGCCCAGAGCTCCCGGAGCGGCTCAGGCTCACCCCCGCCCCCGAGCGGCTCCCCCCACCCCGGCCCCGGGCGCGGTGGTCCCTCACCGGTGGTCCCGCAGGTGGTCCTGCCTCCGGAAAGCCTTGTGGCAGATGTCGCAGGTGTAGGGCCGCTCGTCCGTGTGGGTCCGCTCGTGGATGAGGAGGTTGTAGGACTTGGTGAAGTGCCTGCCGCAGAACTTGCAGATGAACTCCTTTTTCGTCTTGGAGGGCAGGCGGCCGCGGGAGGGCTTCCTGTCCGGGGACAGCTTGCTGATGCCCGACAGGGGCGACGTCAGTCCGGGGCTCAGCTTGGCGAGCTCCCCCACCTTGGGGGGGTCCTCCTGCGTGGCGGCCACGGCCAGGTTGGCAAAGTCAAAGCGGGGCCTGTCCTTGTGCAAGGCCGGGAGGACGTGGGCGATGGTCCCTTGCTTGGGGTGGAAGAGGTGCGTGGCGAAGGGGAGCGTGGGGAAAGGGAAGCGGGAGTCCACCAAGCCCTGGGCGGCCGCCATCTCCGTGATGGTGGAGCGGGTGATTTCATGCACATTGGGGTAGCCCAGTGTCCAGTGGTTCATGTGCATGGTTTGCACGGCGCTGAGTCCATACAGACCTTGCAACTGGTCCACAGCTGCGGGGAAGGTGTTCACAGCCTGGAGGAAGGAGTAGTTGGTGAGTTGCAGGGACGGGTGCAGCGGGATGGGGGCTGGCAGAGCCTTGCTTCCCATCTTCCCGGGGCGGGCGCAGGCCGGCGGTGCAGCTGGTGCCTCTGCTGGGCTTTCGAGACGGGGAAAAAATCCTAGGAAGAAAGAGGGAGAAAGGAGGGGAAAGAGAGTTTTACTGAGAGCGGCGTGGTTCCCCTTACCGAGGCGAGCGCAGCGGCCGAGCCAGGGAGGGCCAGGCACGGCTCCGGTGCGCTGCCTTGTTGCGGCCCCAGAGCCCCGCCGCAGCCCCGGCTCCAGTCCTCCGCCGGGGCCGGCGGCCGCCACCGACCCACCGGCGCGATCGCTTCGACCGGAGAAGCTACGGCGTAAAAAAAAAAATAAAAATATCACTCCCAGAAACACCCACCCCAAATTAAAATAAAAAGGAGAAAACCCAGCGCCGAGCCAACCGAAGGCGCCACAGATTCAAATTAAACGAATCGTGGAAAAATGCACCCGGAACGGAGCCGGGGCCGCTCCGCTCCCCGCCGACCCCCCTCCACCGTCCCCCCGCAGCGCCCAGCCCGGGCCGCGGCCACCGCGGGGACCCCCGGGGCCGCCTCCCTCCTGCCCTCCGCGCCGACCTGGCCCCCGGCGCCGCTCCCACCCTCCGCCCGGCCTCCCGCGGGCGCGGGGGCCCCGACCCCGACCCCTCCTGGCTGGGGCCTCCCCGGGAAGGAGCAGGGTGCTCACGGAGAGCAGAGGCAGGCCCCGGGGGGCGGCGGGGGGGGAGAGGGGGGGGATAAACCCCGCGTTTATCCCAGCTCGGGTGCTTATTTTTCTTCCTTCAACAACAACTCATTTATCAAGATAACCGAGGGAGAGAAAAGGAGCTCCTGCCCCGCACGCACACCTCCTACCCAGCCCCCCGCGCCGCAGGTCCTAAATAAATCCACTTTGCGCTGAGATCCCTTCCAGATGGCCGGGGCCGCCCCACGCAGCCTGCCCGGGCCCGGGCGATCCCATCGGCGGCGCGGAAAGCGGCCGGCCCGGAGGCCTCCCCGGCCCGCCGAGGGCTGCCCCGCAACCCGGCACGGCGCTGCCCCGCAGCCGGCTCCTTCCATCCCGCAGGGCCGGGAAGGGGGAGCGCAGCCCCGGCGGGACGGGGCCGTCCGGCCGAGCTCCCCGCACCCCCTCCGCCGTCCCCCGGCCGGGAGCTCCGCCGGCGCGGCGGGGCCGTGAGCTAATGAGCGGTGTGTGACTGTCAGAGGGTTTCACTCAGCCCATTCAACCGAAACCGCCGGGCCCGCTTCTCCCGCCGCCCGGGGGGACCCCTCGGCGCCCCCGGGGAGACGTTCCCCGCCCGCGGGGCAGGGGGGCATCGGCGCGGGGGGCAAGCCCCTGCCCTCTCCTTTTTTTGTTTTCGGTGAGGGTTCACTTCCAGCAGCCAAGCGGCTGCCACGATCCAGAAAAGCGGCGAAAGCAAGCGCCGGGGTCTCTCCGGGCCTGTAAACGAGAGGTAGGGCCGAGGGTGCCCCAGCACCTCCTGGGATTTGGGTAGAGGGACTGGTAACGCGTAGTTTCCAAAATAAACAAGACACCCTCCCCCAAAAAAATCCTAAAATAAAACCCCCAAAACAACAACAAAAATAAAGGAAACCCGCGGAGCGCAGAGCCCGCGCCCCGGGAGCAGCGTCCCTGCCCCTCCGGGCCGCCGCCGCCCCGCAGCCCTCACCGCGGCCACACGCCGCTGGGCCGCTCCGCTGGCACCGTGCAGCCGCCGGGTGGAAAGCGACTTTTGGATATTTTTCCTAAAATTCCTTTCTTCCCCGTTCGTGGCACTGCACTGAATTTGCCCTCCGGGGAAAAAATGCGGCAACGAGGTCGGGTGTGAACTGCAGCGCTACCCACCCCCGTTTTCGTTTTCCTTGAATCGTGGCTCTCCCGGATTTCCTCCGCTGCTGCCCAGTTTTTCTCGTTTGTGACTGTATCGAGACCGGGGACGGTGTTATCGATACGACCTATTATATACGGCGACCTTTTTTTTTTTTTTGGAGGGGCTTGGTTATAGAGACTTATTTTTAAAGATGTCGTAGTGTGAGTTCCTATTCGCTTTCCGCCGGGAACCGACACAGAGGCAATAAAATCTCTCTTCGCTGGCTGCTACCGCGGCTCCTGCCTCCATCCCGGCTCGCTGCGGCTGGGTTTCGGAGCCACCGGCTACGAACTATGACCGAGGTAGGCACGGGATTTCTGCAGGGCAGAGCTTCGTCCTTTACAGCCGCGTTTTGAGGCGATATGTGCTGGTGTCATTGCAGGGCGCTCGTTTTCGTGCCAAAGAACCAAGTCCGAAAAACTATTCCGAACACGAAACCCGTATTTTAACTCAGAAACACTGTTGCCTGAACCACGGTACGTCTATTACTATTCGTACTCGGAGGTAACTTTATTATAAACCTACCAAAAAAGACCAAAAAGTGCCTTCGTGCGTGATTTTGAGGCTACTTATAATAAGGTGCGGGGGGGGGAAAGTCAACCAAAAACGGATATTACTTAAACCTTGGCACTTCCTTTTCCCTTGCCATTCAGAGCCCTTAATTAAATTAAGCCCGGTGCCTCGGCAGTACGCCCCTCTCTACCTGCCTGCCCGCCCGCTGCCGGCTCGGCCGGCGCTCCCCTTCCTCCCGCGGCGGGGCCGGGGCCGGGGCCGGGGCCGGGGCCGTGCCTCGAGGGCGCTGCGGTCGTTCCCGGGGAGCGGGTGGGCCCGGGGCTCCTCCGCTCCCCGCCAGCCTCACCCGAAGCCGCGGCCGCCGCTGCCCGCGCAGCCAGGTATATTTCCACGGGCCGAGGACTGCTCCGGCGCGACCCGCGGGTCAGCCCCGGAGTCCACGCACCGACCGGCTCCTCCCCGCGAGGAATTTCGCGTGAAGGACATCGACCCCGCACTCCGGGACGCCCCCGCCGCCCGGCCCCGCACCAACGCGGCCGCGGCGTGCGGGGGAGACCCGCACCCGAACCGCCGCGGAACTGCAAACTGAAAGTAAACCCGGCGGCCCCGCGCTCCCCGCCGAGGGGACGCTCCCCTCCCGGGGCCCGGCCGCGGCCCCGCCGCCCCGCTCCCGCCGACGGCATCGGGCAAGGCGGGCCGGGGGAGCCACTTACCTACCGCAGCCGGCTGCTCCTTCCGGGGCAAAGCCGAGGCGGCGGCCGCGGCACCTTCACGGAGACATTAGATCCACAGCGGGGGCGCTCAGCGGGGCCGGGGCCCGGCGGCGGCCGGCATGTTGCGGAGCGCTGGGCGGCGGCTGGGAGCTCTGGCTGCGGCGGTCCCGGGGCCCCGGCATAGACCGCCGCCACCCGCCCGCAGCCTCCCGCCTTCGACCCCGGCGAGGCTCGGCGCGAGTCTGAGCCGCCCCCTGCCCAGTCCATCACATTTCAGCGGTGAGTGGCGTGGAGCGCTGTCCCCGCCCGCCCGCCGCCGCCGGCCCACCCCGCGGCGCGCACAGCCCCGCGCTCGGGGCCGCGCCGCTCCGCCCCGACGGGAGGGGACCGCCCCCGGCCCCGGCCCGCCCCGCCGCGCCGGCCCCACTGTTTACTTGTGTTTGGGTAGCAACTGGGTTTTAAAGGGGCAGGACGCCCCCCGCCCCCCACCCCCGCGTCACCTAAGGTGACTTTTCCCTCCGAGAGCGGCCCGCCGCCCCCCGACCCGCTGCCGGCCGCGGCCGCGGGGATTTGCGCGCTCCCTGCGCCGCACCGCCCGCCTCGGCCGCCCGCCGTGCCCCGGCCAGGGTAACACACGCAGCGCGACTTGCTTAAGTACCTAAAATACCCCCCCACCAAAAACCCAGAGCGTGGGGGCTTTGTGGGCGCCCAAGGTCTCCGAAGGGGACCTGTCGGCGCGGGTAACGCTCACGTCCAAACGGCTCCGTGGCCGTCGGGTCGGGTCGCCCTACGGACCGACACTTCAGCGATTCGGCTCTGCTCTTTACCTGCTATTTAGGCGCCTAAAGGCAAATTCAGAAGGAAAACCGATGCGGAGGTATCCCCATGCGCGGTGACTAAGCACACAATCCCTACCTGGAACAGACAGATAGTTTCGAGAGCAGTTTCGATTTATTACCGGGGAATTTACTGCTAAATGGGGCCTTTGCGACCCTCTTCAAATTTCTCGATTAGAGCACCGTATTCATTTTCGTCGTTAGCTGCAGTGCAGTTGGTTGCATACAGCAAATTTGGGTTGCATTTTTATCTGTAACGTTATCTTGTTCTGTGCATTGCTTAAAGCACACGTATGGGGAATTTACCGTATAATCTGGACTGGAGGTTGGAGGCAGGCTTTGGGAAGTATAAAAAGATGTTAGAAGAAATGGCATTTAAAAACAGCTTTGAAAATTTTTCAAGGTAGAGTCTGTGCCGGTTAATTCGAGCCCGCGGAAGAGAAGGGGACACAAGTGGCGGCTGTATCGGATTTTTTTTCTCCTTTTAGTATACAGTAGAAAAATATTAATCAAAGAGGGGGAATAGGAGTCGGTGGAGGAAGGTTTGGAGGCGTCCCCTCGCAGGGCAGCGCAGGCGAGGCTGGCGCTCGTTGCAGCCCGCGGCTGCCGCCGGCCGCCGGGCGCTCGGGCTGTTTTTCGTTTCTTTTCATAAAATCCTGCCTCGAAAATGCCCTATTTTAAATCCCAGTCGCCCTAAATAAATAGTATTTCGTCTCCTGGGCAGTGAGGATGCGGAGGTTCCCAGCTCCGGGAGAAGGAGCGATTCCCCCGGGCCGGGTGCGAGGTGGGTGCGGGCGGCCGCGGGAGCCTGCGCGGGGCGAAGGGCTCGCCACCGCGGCCGGGCTGGGGGGCTCCGGCACGACGCGGGGGACGGAGCCGCATGCCCTCGTTATCTTGCTTTCTGGAGCGAGGCCGACTGCTTCAAAAACGAAGCGGAAAGGGGACTTTACAGCCGCGTTTTCCGCCCCGCGCTGCTGGCTTACGGATGCCAAGGAGGAACCCCCCTCGACACAAGGATCGGAGTGGGCTGTTTCGGGAGAACTGTCATTTCTTGCCCTTTACAGCAAGGAAAAATAAGCCGCACTTGCTGGGGGGAAGGACACACACCCCCCCAGCCAAAACCAAATGACAAAAAAAAAAAAATTTAAAAAACCCCAACAACAGCCTTCCCAAAACCAAACCGAGCAGCCAACGAAAAAGCCTCAAAGCGAAGGGAACCGGGGAGGGGAGTGGAGCGGTGCGGGGTCGCCGCCCGGGCTGTTTGCTCCTCGGCCGCTCGTGGTACGTTTCGGCTACGCCGTGAGCGGGGAAAGCCGCGCTCTCCCGCTACCGGCAGCGCGGCGGCAGCTCTCACGTCTGGGCTGGCAGGCAGCGCCCGGTGACCCCGGCGCGTCGCCGCCCGGCCCGGCCAGCAGGTGCGCGCCGAGAGCCGGCGGCGAGACCCGCCGGTACCGCCGCGCCGCCCGGCGCCTCCGCACCCGTCGGAGCCCGGGGTCCCTCGGGCGTCGGGAGGCTCCACGGCAGCGCACCCGTCGAGCAGGGGTGACACCACCGGGGGCACGGGCCACCGGATCCCGCCGGAGCCCCGCGCTTCCGCGTCACCTTTCCGCGTCCACCCCGGGCGGGCCCCTCCCGCCCCCACGGGCCTTCCCCCGCCGCCCGGTGCGCGGAGCCGCTACAGACGGCCACCGCGCAGCCTGCGGGGCACGGGCGCTCCCGGGCCGGGCAGGTGACCTGCTCCGCCTCGGCAGAGCCCTCCGCCCCGCTGTGCCCTGGACGGGCGCGGGGCACGGCCGGGCGGGGCGGGGGCGGCCTGGAGCCCCGCGTCAGGCGGCGGCGGCCCGCGGTGCTGCAGCGCCCCCTGGAGGCAGGCGCGGCGCCCTGCCCGCTCCGCCCGCCGTCGGCTCCGGCTCCGGCCCGCTGGAGACCCGCGGCCGCGGGGCGCGTTGGGGCGGGCGTCCCGGCGGCACCCGGCGCGGAGCTCTCCCCGCACCGCCCGGGAGACGGGGGCCGCGGTGCCCCGAGGCGGGGGAGGCAGCGGCGCTCTCCGCGGGCGCCCGAGCGCGCACGCCGCGCCGCCGGCTCCCATCTGCGCGTCCCGCCGGTGCCGACATCGCCGCGGTCCTCTTGGCCTCCCCCCGCTCTCTCCCCTCCCTCCCCCCAAAATACATCCCGAGCGCTGGACTCCGTCCAGGGCAGCAGGGAGATCGGCGGTGTTTGTTCTCGCTGCGAGGAACAGATTAAAGCAGTTCCTCCGCGGGCAGTGCAGCCTGGGGGCAAACCTTGACCACCCGACCCGTCCTGAGCGCAGAAATGCACCCGGGGGCGGGGACGACCGCGGCTCGGCGGCAGCGAGGCCCCGCGGCGGGGTTGGCTGGCCCTCCCGCGGAGCACCGTGCGCGGCTGCGGTGCGCGATGCACGCACGAAGCGGCTCAGACCTCAGCAAACCGCCGCTGTCAGCAGCGGGCGGCTGCGGTCGCTGGGGGACTCACCCGCCTTAAAATGAATGGGGGGGGGAAATTTCAGTGGGAAGCCGGGGGTGCGCCCAGAGCCGCGGCCGGAGAAGGGGCGGACGGCAGCGAAGTTGGCGTGGCCGGTGCTGCTGCAGCACTGACCCGCGGGGGTACCCGGGCCGGCTCCGGCTCCGGCTCCTGGCAGGGGCTCTGCCAAGGGAAGGGGCCGGGAGCACAGCCCCCGGTGCAGGGCACCCCCGCTCCCGGGTCAGGGAGGTGCCCCGACGGCTCCCGACGGCCGCTGGCTCGGGACAGCGCTGCCGGTGCGCGCAGGGCAGAGGTGCCGCTGGGCAGCGAGCGCACCCGCGGGCCGGGTCCCAGCCCCGGGCTGCCGCCCGCCGACAGACAGGCCGGTGCTGCAAACGACTCGGGCTACACGCCGAGGACTTACTTAAATTTTTTTTTTCCTAAGGAAAACAGTGGCTGCCCGTCGATCTGGCATCTGATTCCGCTGGTGTTTCTTGGTGACTAAATCATCACCTACTTCACTCAGATTTATTGGGGTGGGAACTTTTTTGTTTTGTTTTTAATGTACCAGTCAGGAAATGCCAAGGCTTAACAAACAGGCGTAGGTGGCTGGAGGCGAAGCGCTAGGCAGGCTCCGGGGGACACCGCCGATGCAACTCCCGCTCAGCATCTCCCTTTCCCCTCCTCTGACTCGGATCCCCGTAAAACATCGCCGCTATTAATTTCCATAAAAGAAGAAAGCAATTAAACACGCAACGACCTCAGCGGGCTGGATCTCGCCCGCGCCTCCCCACAGGCGCGCAACCCCCGCCACCACCTCGCCCGCGGCCCCTGCCCGCGGTCCCCGGCCGCGGGGCTGCCCCCGGGCAGCAGGGAGCGGGGCCAGCCGCCCTGCCCGCCGCACCCCCGGCTGCCTGCCCCGACGCCTCCCCGACGGGCACCACAACTGCAGCCAGCCCGACGGGTGCCTCCTCCTCGCCAGGGAGCACCGAGCCCCGGGGGGGCTTTTGCTGTTCAGCCGCCGCCGTGCCCCGGCTCCCCTCTCCCGGGAACTCCCGGCCCCACGTCGGATGGCCGCAGGGCTCACGGGCACAGCGGGAGATGCGTCAAATCGCCCTTGGCCGAGGCCAGCTTTGCCGTCTGCACGGCGGTGGGGACCCCTCGTCCCGCGGAACTCGCGCGCTGCGCCGCGCGGTGCAATTGCACGGTGCGGACGGGGCGAGGGAGGATGCGGAGGCGGCCGCCGGCCCCGCGGGGAGCGGGGCGAGGACGCCGCCCGCTGCGGTGCTGCCGCCTTGCCCCGACGGCGGGCCCCGAGCCCGGGAGAGCCGGGGCGGCCCCGCGGGCCTCTGTGGAGCAAAGGCTCCGTGGCCGGGGCACAGGCTGGTACAGCCGGCCTGCGCCGGAGGGGATGCTCTGCCCCGGCCCTGAGGACGGGGATGTCCGTCTCCTGCCCGGAGAACCTCTCTCCTTGCAGACGTCCTGCCCCGAGGGGATCCTACCCAGCACAGCCCAAAACTGGCGCACTTTCTCCCGCTCATCCTAGCCTGCTGCCTGCTGCTCTCCTCAGGGAAGAGGGGGAGAAAAGCCCTCAATAAGTGGACTTTTCTAGCCTAAAGCATTCCTTCTCCTGCCATCAGCAATGAGATGTTTCTCTGGTGCCTGAAATGAGCAGTTGTCAAGACATAAAGAAATACAATGTGCCGTACCTTATTATAGTTTGGTTTAAGCAACCATTTGGCTAAAGTCTTTCCTGCCATCAGCATTGAAACACTGAGCAGGGCTGTTGCCTACAGCCATGGCTGGAAGCACAGACGCCCATCGCACACGAGTGGGCCCCTTCCTCATCACTTCAGCCCCCCCCGCCCTGAGCTGACCTAGGGACTGCAGAGGGTCCCCAGGCTGGCGGGCTTTGCTTATTCTCTGCTGGTGGTATTTTACCTCGCTTGGCAGACGTGCCAAATAACAGCCCGCAAGGTGGAGGTCGGTGGGGCTTCAGGGCCGCCTGCCTGCTGCAGAGACGTGGGCTTGTACGCTTCGCTTCTGGGGAAAGGGGGATTTCAGGCACTGATGAAGTTCTGCAGCTGCCTCAGGCTGGAAGGATCGTGAAGTTTGCTATCTCTGAGCCAACTGTTAGGGGCAAAATCTAAGAGAAATATTGAAGAAAAGCAATAAATTGGTTTAAGAAATGCAGTTGTACATTTGGTCGTATGCCTCGTAACTCACCTAGGACATGAGAACTCCAAGGCAGCAGAGAATGGGGCCCATACATCTTGTCTTGTGGCGTATATTAAATAACTCCATTTCCTTTTAAGAACTTTTTATAGTGAATCAGTGAATAACTTGATTTTCACAAATCAAATTAATACTATAGGGTGAAAGCAAACAATAGAAAAGCTCAGAGGGTTTTTTCCAGTTGTAAACATGCAGAATCCATATGGTCATTAGATACATCTGTGGGTTAAGCACTGATTTGTTTATGCAAGCCTGATGCTTATGATACTCTTAAACTGGGACTATTCTGTCGAATATATGTATACTGTAATCCCCTTTTACCTACCCTCCGCATGTGCGTTTCCTGTTTTCAGCATGCATTCTCGATGTGTAAACTGTGGCGAAGGGTCTGTTATAAACCAGGATACTACAGAGCATTTCAGATATTTTCAGAGCATTACAAGCACAGTGCAAGCATATGCAAATCATCACTTACAGATGTGCACAATGTCTGTATTAATCTCTGTGTGTTTTTTCAGTTGTTTGTGGCATCTAATTCAAAGACAAGGACAATAATGGATATTACGAAAAAGTACCAATTGTTCCTGGGCAGACTCACCCCTAGATGTTCAGACAAACCTTACTGATGAAACCCTGCACTTCTTAATAAAATCAGGGTCTTTTAAAGAATCTTTGAAGATTCCTGAAATACGAGGAAATCGAGAGAAAACTTGCCACAGTAAGGTGTTTGAAAACTCTTAAAGACACTGCCAAGGCTGAACACTACCCTGTATCTCTACTGGGTATGATCCAAAAAAGCACTTAAGTGCATGCTTAAGTTCGTCACTACCCAGGGCAGTACCTAAGCAGGTGCTTCAATTTCTTTATATGCCAAAGTCACCTGCTGAGCGTGTGTTTTACCGCTGGTTTAAAAGATGTCCCCGATCAGGGCCATTATTTTCAGATTGCCTCATAAAAATAAATAAATGAATACAAGCTTATTAAAAAATCCAAGAGCAGTTACCATTCTAGGCAAGATTTTGCATCGTGCCTGCTTTCATGTCCTTTTCCATGAGTTAAGTTGTTGGCACTCAGTCATTTGTTATGACCACCTTGTTTCTGCCTTAAATGCTGGTGTTCCCCTCAGCTTCTCCTGCTGCCACCTCATAGCACCACTGTGTGCAGCATCCTGTTGGGTGAAAGGACAGTTGCTCCAACATGAAACTTGTGGATGTGATGCTGATACACCTTGGAGACTTTTCAGAGCAGAACAGTTTGGCTCCAGCTTGTGGCTTGGGAAAAAGAGCCCTTTTTCTTGATGAACTCTCCACAGCCACTGTGGAGAAAGATCAGGACAAGAATCACTCTGGAGTACAGAAAGGCTGCACAGTAAAAGCAATGGCTGAGAACAGGAATGGATCAGTTCAAGAATGTGTCTGAGCTGGGCAGGGACCAGTCAGAAGACTTTCTGGTTAAGAATATTCTTCTATCTTCCCTTCCCTTCCCTTCCCTTCAATCTGAGCCCTTCAGATGACAACATGCACACCCAGTGTGTCATGACAGACAGTCTCTGGTCTCTGGGTATCGTGAGCCAGCAACAGACAGAAAGTATATAAAATCAGGACAGCTCTGAGTTGGGACCCAGCAGTGGATTTCCACCTTCTTTGCTCATGGACCCCTCTTTTCTGTTCCTGTGGTGATACAGGTCCCTACTCAGAGGACTGGCATTCCGCTTGCTCTCCTTAGTTCCCTTTCACAGATCCCTCAGAAATATTTGAGGGACCTACACAGGCTGGTAAATGGTAGGATGAAAACTAGCGAATGGATGTTTCCCCTGTTTCGTCCATACTAGATGGCATGGTCCATCTCATAAAGAGTATCAATGATTATTGCAGACCTGCCTTATTCACATTAACTATTTCATTTATTTGACCTGCTCACCCATGATAGGCTGGTGAAAATTATTGGTTATGGTATTCTTTCAAACACTCCTTTGGGAACTGTTTCCAAGAAAAATACGAACCCCATTCATTTCAACACCAGAACTCATTTTAGCACCTGAGAAGTGCTGAAAGCCGAGGACATTACACTGCAGCAGAAACAGAGCTGCCTCGAGGTCTCTTATTTTCAGCTTTTCAGATCAGTGGAGAGGGGAAAGAGATACTGTCAGCCACACTACACACTTTCAAGTGTAATATATATTCCCCTTTTCCACTTAATTTGTCCTGACAGTTACTGGTTATTCAAATGCAACCAGGCGCTTTTGAATTTCACTGTTGTCGTGAGTCCACCTGTCTCTGAACTGCTGGATGGAACCCACCTGCGTAGGTGCAGAATTCTGCCGTTTCGGGAGGCTGGGTGTACCTGGAGGGGAGCAGCAGAGACCCTGGGACAAGGCATGCTTTGGAATGACAGCCTTCCCAGCTGTGATGGAAGCAAGGATCAATGGCACCTGCAAGAGTAGGGGCTTTCAGGGAGCCTAGGACAGTGCCTATGGAGAGTCGTGAGGAAGCCTCCATCATTAACAGAAATGCTCAGGACAGAGAAATCGAAAGCTGATTATAGTAAGTGAAAAAATATTTTCTGAATCCAAGAAAGGCCCCACAAGAAGAGTCATGAAGCCACCTGAAAGGATTCTTGAACAAAATGTATCTTGTGCTTGAACTCTTTGTGAAACCTGAAAATAGAGGAGTCTCCGTGACTTTGGCCAGAAGGCTTTGACCAGTGTGGCGTGGTAAGAATTTCTGTTGGGAAGAAGCATCAAGTAAATATAATACAGTGTGTTTATTTCAGTGGGAGCTGGTATGACAGTCAGTCGGTGGCCACAGCAGCATCACTGACACTCCTGAGATCTGAAAAGGAGACCACCGATAAAGGTCATTAGCTAAGGTTAAGCAGGGTTAACCCTGACATTTCTCCAGTCTCCAAGCAGGCAGCTCTTGAGCAAATACAAACCCACAGTTATTAAAGATCTCTTAAAGAACTACAATAACAAAATAGAGTGAAGCGGAGTCAAAACTGTAGATCTGTTTTATTCAAAGCATAATATTTATAGATGACAGATACTGAAAGGCAGCAGAACTGGTTTTAAGGACCATCCCTGTACCTAGATAGTGGCGGCACACTTGAAAGCATTCTGTCTTTTGAACCACAGTGAGACATGAATTTAAGGTTTTCAGAAAGAGTATTTTCATTCCTAGAGCTTGGTAATTCCTATGTGCTTGGTAAAGAAGAATATTTGAAAGACTCAACTTTCTGTTAGAGTTACAGGTGGAGCCTGAAATGCTAAAAGGCTGTTCAAAGCATCACTTAAGTCTGATCTAGTTCAGCATTAGTCTAATGTTATCTTTTCCCCTCTCAATGCTTTCAAGAAGATATATAAAACCAGACCAGAACTGATGTTTACTTTTACAGCTAATGGTTCCTCAAATCTACAAGAACTTCTAAGGAGTAGATAAAAGCAGCTGCAAAAGTGATCTAGAAATAAACATCCAGAAGAAAACATAACTGCAATCAAAGTTCCAGCTGTTCTCGTCTTAATTCTTATCAGTATTCTTTTTAATCAGGCACATTTTGAAGTCAAAGGCTTATTTCCAACAGCTTTTGTCCATACATATATATATATATATGTGTGTGTGTGTAAGTTCCTTGAAATATTACAGAAGTTCTGTTTCACATCAAAATAGTGTACATTGTCACTGAAATTATTAATTTTCTTTTCCTCATCCCCCATGTTCTCTCTGGGCCCCTCTTTTGCATCTGGCATGTGTACTGATACTCCAGATGACAAATACTGATAACTGTGAAGCTGCAATGCTGCATACTTCCATAAGGCAAAGCTTAGCCAAAGTTAGTCATTGATTTATGTCCTGTATTCTGTTCAACGGCGCAAGGGTTTTTTTTCTAATTCCATACCTTTAATCCTTGCCACCTTCAACCTAGTGTGTGTCAAATTTCCATCTTATTGTTGCAGCTGTGGTTTCTTAAAACTAAAGTACGCTTCTTGAAGGCAGTGACACATTCTTAAGTTTATTCACAGATTTAAATGCTCAGTTGTTCAAAACTGCCTGAACTCATTAAAACGTGATGGTGTGGGTTTTTTGCCATATTAAATGGTTGATACAGAGGTTTTAAAAAACAAATGAGGGATGTTGGGATGACTATTTTTATTCAGCCCAAATCTGTAGAAAGCATGGTAACTTAGGCAGAGATCATAAGCCCAGGGTTCTCTTTAGCGAAGAGGTTATTTACAAAATACACAAGGCAGAAAATGCTCTGCCACACATAAAAAGCCTTCCACAGGTGTACAGATGAAAGGAAACAAACTCTGTACCGTCTAGGTACCATGTTATTTAGGATGACTTCACGGCCCACAGTAGGAGACAGCCCACGAAGCAGACTGATTTCATAAGAATCTATATGCTTACAAAAATGAGCTGCAAAAGTTAAGTATTTTTATTACGACCTTCACTGTTTCAAGAGAATACCCAGCTTCCCTGTGCTCTCCCATGGAAAACAGACCAGAGGCAAGATGCTGTAAATATTCCTCCAAGAGCCTGCAAGCGAGCCCTCCATGTTACCATCCCAACCCCTTCGATAGCTGTCTGTGAAGGATTACTCTTCCTGTAGGTGAGCTGGTGAAAAGGGCCATGCCTTTGCTTCAGCCATTTCAGTTCAAAGTCTGGTGCAGTAACTCAAACCCACTTTTATCATCTTTAAAAGCTAAGAGGTTAGTGTTTTCCACCAGAGCAGCTGAGACACGTCCCATTCCAGGAAAAGGCCATGAAAATAGCTGAGAGCAGTAACAACTTAAACTGCTGCAAAAAATCTGCCAGAGGACATCTGTCAAAGCCCAAAGAGTTCCAGTTACGTATGATTTCATTTGATCCCAGAGGCTAAATAATGTACAGGAAAGATTTAATAATGTTATGCAGATTATGTGTGGAAATGTAAAAGGAACCGAACACAACGCCCGTTTGAAAAATCTTCATGTGCTCATAGCACTATTATTGCTGCACAGTCAGAAAACACAGCTTGAGCGATAGACTATGATAATAAACTTAAAAACTGGAATTGCTAGAATATTTACTCAGGTGAGACTGTTTGATTAAAAAAAGATGACTGACTTACTATTTTCCCTCTGCCAGGAAATTATCAGTGGAGAGCGCCCCATTCCTGTTTCCACCACATCAGTTCCATTGCCATGTGAAACCCTGATAGTGAAAACGCGATTACCAAGGATCGCTGCTCACAACATTTCCAAATGCCAGTGCAAAGGAGACCTCAGCTACTAAAAGAAGAACAAAAACGAATGGCCCTCAGCTATATCTGCTTGCCAGTTTGAGTTACAGCATCTGACCAAACTAGAATTGCTGAACTACAGGTATGGCCCCTTTTGCCAAGCCACTTCCAGAAACAGTAATTTCTGGCAGAGACGGGGAAGAGGCAGCTGGGAGGGTGATGTGAACAGCCACCACAGGATCTGCCAAATGATATCTGTCAAATCTCCTGGTAGCGTAATGCTCCAATGCCATGGGACACTATTTAAATACCAGCAGAGAAGGGATTATTAAACAGGAATCTTAGCCAGGATGGCCATGTGCTTCATCATTAAAAAAACAACCTGAAAGCAGAAGCAAATGGATCCTATCTGGTAATACCTGAAAACTTTTGTGCAGACTCTCACAAAGGAAGCAAGTGTAATGTTTCCTAGATTTCTTGAGGCTGGCACTTGTGGTGGTCTTTCTTTGCCTGGTGCTTTTATCTCCCTTGGGATAGCGGTTATAGTTTTAGCAGCTGAAAACTTATGCTCACCAGTTTTTCTTTCAGTGGAAGGATCTAAGACTTTTCCTTCCAAGGTTGGATCTTTATTTGCAGGGAGTTCCAGCAGGTTTCTTTGGTTTCTCATTTCCTCTTGCTATTTCTGCTCTCATCTGTTTTGCAAATGGCCACCATAACGTTAAGCTTATCTAATGGCCAGGCCTCCAGCTGGAAGAATGCCAGCAGAGTTCTGAAAATCAGTCATCTGAAAGCATTCAGAGGAGATGGCCATCACCTTCTCCCTGAACCTCAAACATAAAACTTCCCTGATAAGCACATACTCCAATGCCATGAAAAGCAAGAGGTTAGTCTTAAATTCAGGTATCACTTTAACCAGCTTCCTTGGGTGACACTCAGACACTCTGCTAAATTAATCTCACTCTACAAATAATAAATTCTTTTTTTCAGTGTTTGGAAAAGATACTGGTTGTACATACACACAGTAAAGAGTGAGTGTCCCTATGATGGCTTCACTGTGAACGCAGGTTTCATTCTACAGTTGGTTCTCCTTATTTTTTTAATTGGGATCCTTTTCTCCCTCACCGGCAGGGTGTAGTCCAGGTCCACCTACTCCTGGCTTTTGACATCAGGCATGGCCATGGCAGTTCCTACCACCAGTGAGACTTAGGGGCTTTGTCACAATTCCTGCTGAGAAAAGTGGCAAGGACAGAAGAATTTTCTTTTCCTTGGTAAGGGGAAGTATGCGAAAATGCAAGATTTATTGCAGGTCTTTATGTGCAGACATACACAGAGGACAAAAATCTCATGAATTTTGCTGTTGACCTCAGCGAGTTCTGGATTTTATTCGAAAGGAGGAATTCAGTAGGAGTACTGGGTCTCCAATTTAGAAACTTGAGAAGAAGCCTAAAAAACTGCCCAAGGTCTGCATAAGACACTCTGAGGACACAACATGTAGCAATAAAGATTGATGTAAGAGCTAACAAGCTTAACCTTGCAAAAAGAAAAACAGAAGTTTGTCGTCATAACATTTATTTAGTTAAGACCTGAGAAGGAAGAGCCAAGAGCAGCTCCTATACATCCTATAGGAGAACCAACTCTGTAGGAATGGGGTCTGCGTGGAAAAATCATCCCTCATTTGGGCTTCTGTTTCCCCAAAGAGAAGGAATTCCGACCTTGTGGGAGATAGAAAAAACAGGCCCAAAGGAGGATACTGCAGTATGAAGACACCTACACAATGAGAGACTATCCTCTGGAGTAACCTTATTTTGGAAAGAGGGCTGAAAAAAGGAAGAGAAAGATCTGCTGGCCGCTGCTACATCTGTCTGAAGGGCTGGTTCAACCAGTGCCAAGAGAGAGACACCTCCCGAGATCCTGCTGGGAAAACAGCATTTCCCAGCTTCTATGGATCCTGCTGTCTCAGCACTGTGGGATCTGTTACTGACCACAGCGGGAAGGCGACTGAGTCAGCCGCTGAGCATCAGTCAAACACTTTCCACTCTGATATACCAGAGGATGCAGGAAGCAGAGAGGCAAGAATGCATGACGAAACTAGAGAAGGTATCATAGTATGCAAGGTAAACGCCTTTCTGAAAAAGAAAAAAAGTCATACACTTAATACTGTTTTATTAGACTACAGCAGTAGCATAGTTTAGCTTATTTATTTTGAGTAAGTAAGAACATATTTATGAGGAAGCTATATTTAAGTGACTTTAGTAAAAAAGTAAGATTAAAACAACAGATATACAGGTATAAACTGGCACAGCTCTAGGGGTGTCAACTGGTGACTTACATGGGCTGTGCGTCTGCCTTGGCACAGTCATTTGTTGATTAAACAAACCTTCTTAAGGCTGAGGAATCTGAACAACCAGCAATGAGGCTCCCTCCAGCTTCTAACTTGCACGATAAGGTCCTGTGCTAGCCTTCCTGTCCTAGGACTAAGACAAACAAACAAAAATAGAATTTCTGGAATCCATTGCATTTCTGAAGGGAATTATTTAAAAATTAGACTGTAAGAGATTATTATCTCAGGCACACCACTTTAGCACAGACTTCCTAGAAGCAAAGCAAGTTTGGGGAAAACCTCTCAAACAATCCCTCTTACTGTAAGACACCTGTTCTCCTTAAAACACTTTTTTTTAGTGGAAGTCACCCCAGCTGAATTAAATTTGTTTCCCTTGGGCCTGCATTTTCTTTAGCCAACACAACAGCTGCACCATGTGGAGATGAGCCACAAGAAGTGTAACAACACATGTTTGTGATTGCTGTATCAGCTTTGGCAGATTTAAGTGCAGAGGTCTCTAACTGCCTTCTATTAGAGAGCCAGCTTTACAATATATACAACATCTTGCAAAGTAGTAGCAATAATATATATAGTTTTATGTATTTCTTGTACATGCTGGTACAGTAAAACCAGAAAGGAACTGACTATTACTTATAGCTATAAATATTGTATTAAGCACAAACATTTTCTTCTGCATGTAAAAGCAGGAACAGAACAGGAGGATGGGTTAACTACAATAAAATCCCCTGGGACCCTTGTGCTAGCTGTTATCCAGTCCTGCAGAGACATTCAACCGTTCAGAGTGTGCAGTAACCCTGTTATTTCAAAGCTGCAGTAAATTTAATCTCTCCAAGAAATTGCTGAATTCCTGGAAAATAATGCATAATCTTGGTTCAGTGTGCTTCCCCCCCCCCTCATTTCAAGAACAGGTGCTAAAAACTGGTCTTGTGGAGCCTAATTCAATATACTTTAGAACACAGTTTTAAAGTCTGCCTTTGAGGCATTTAATTAAGAGCTGTTGAGTATCCCACACCCGTCAAAATGAGGCACTTGTTTTTGAAAGACCATTTTGAAAGGTCAAGATAAATGCCAATAATACAGCATAGAATCAAGGATTTGTGTTTACAATGTGTTGTTCCTGTTACTTTATGTATAACTAGTGCTATATATATTTGTGGATATTCTAACACAGTTGCGTGACTTTAATCTTTCTACACATTTTCTCACTTAAAATTGCTATACCATTGCATATTGTATAATATGCAATGCATATTATACACTGATATTGTAATGCATTATACATTAATATGCAATGCATATTATACAACCTTGCATAAGTGTCCCTGTGACTCTGAACAGCAAATTTTCCCACTGTCTAAAATTTCAGATGCTTAGTATTTATTCCATGATAAGGGGACCACTTCTACACTGTTTATCTTCTCTGACTGTGTTGTTTCTAATCAAATGAACCTATGACATACTATTAAGAGGTTATGTCAAATAAATGGTAGTGTCTAATGTGATCTGCCTCCAATTTTGACCTTTCCTCCGTCCTCCTGGGAGATGAATCGGGCCAAGGATGGAAACACCAGTCAAGCAAAAATCTGCATTTATATTCACACTCCCATGAGCAAATTAGACAGGACTCTTCTTTGAGAACTGATCCCCAAAGTAGTATATCTGAAAGAAAGACTCTGTTGATGTTAACAGATTCTGGATCAGGTTGTAGAGACATTCTGCCTAGTTTGAACTGCATAGAGCAGGGATTTACTACCTATTAATCTTACTGAAGGAGAGATACAGTATGTATTAAAGCATGTAGTTTGGCTTTTTTCTTCAGTTTCAGTTTTTCATTGTTTTACCTAGTATTCAAATTAGCACATTCATTTTAAAATTAGCTTTAAGGAATTTAAACTGCATATCGTTAATCCGGTAAGAGCAGCTTAATACCACCAGTGTAACAAATTAGATCATGGAACTACAGAAGAGCTCAAGGATGAAGCAATAAAAGTTGTGTACTGGCCAGTTCAAGGTTACACAAAAACATTAAGCTCTCTCTTGTTTAGAAGACATTGAAATGTGATATATGAACACAAAAGAAGTAATGTCTTTAAATCTTAAAACGATTAGCAGTTTTACTCTGTAGGGATCTATGGGAGGAGGTGGACTCCACCCTGAGGAAGATAAAAGACCTCAGTTTTCTCAACTGGAAGGAGTGATTCATTTTAGGTGGAAGTGGTATGCATGTGATATTCCTCATGTGGTAAATTAACTGTTTCCATTAAGAAAGCTCCTAGCATATGGAATTGCTCTATTTTCCTCTGCTCTGCAGAGAAAATTATACCACCAAAACATTTTCTTTTTGCTAAAGCCAGCCTAGGTAAAAATGGGCACTGTTGATGGCTGTTGATAAATTCCTTTTTGCTATTAAAGAAGTACATTAATCTTCAATTGGTTTTCTCCTTGCAACTAAGAAAATTCATTTTTAGTGAAAGAATAGTGGAAAAAGCTTAGGTCTCAAATTTAATGGGGTTCATAAGCTCTCTAGACAGTAACTTGCTTTATGTTCTCCTGTGTTTTTATAGCCTGACCTATGTACACTCAGTCACTTCAAAGTTTTGTTTTCAGCAGAAAGTTTCCTTGCTTGGTAGTGACAGTAGTTTAAGTACTCATCCTGGGTAGTGGTGAGGATGCCATAAAACTCTCCCCTATTGAACCAAACTGAACCTGATTAGTGGAGGCTCAAATCAGTGCATCGTATAAAGCCAGTTCCGTGAAACTTTATTATTTGCTGCTTTGCTGTTTCTTTAGTACACGGGCTGCTGTGGGGAAGGCTTCCCACTGCTCTTAAGAGCAGAATGAGAATATAAGTGCAAATCTTAATCTTTTTCTTGTTTTGAATATATTTCTACTTTCCACAGGATCTTATCCTGTAATCAGACCCATTACTTCACAGTCAGTCATGAAATGGCTGTTATGCCACTGAACTTTTTTTGTGAAGTTTTAAGACTAGAATTGTATTTAGGTCTTTTTTTTTTTAAGTGTGACTGTACATGTTATACGAGTAGCTTATTTGGACTTGAATTATGATCTTCTGGCATGTTTTGATTGGGAAAGGTTGGAAAAAAGTAGGAAACTGAAATTTTGTGGTTTCTGGATTTTAAAGCATTTACAATGAGTGATTCTTCCACGTACAAAACACTTGCTTTGTTATAGCTATGAAGCAAGCTGGAGATGTGCTTCAGAAATAAATAGAAAGGGTTTTATTAAAAGAAAAAAAGCCCTATAACTGAGTAAGCTGTAAGCACTTCATGGCATTGCTTTTGTAGTGCTCAATATTCATGATGCGCTTTCCAGTTGCATTGGGTTCTCCTCCTTTGTCATTTGTTATTCTGTACCTGTGCTTCCCACCTTTTTACACTTCTCTTCGAGCGCTTCTGTGAAAGGCCCACAAGGGCAAGGAAACTTCCCTTCTTTAAAGCTGAAAGAATGGGTCTTGTTAGCCTCTTGAAAACATTGTCCCTAAAAAATAAAAAAAAAATCCTAATCTTCCCTAAACATTTGTGTCAGGTATTCCTCAAACTCTCAGCTCAGGAGGTAAAGGAAGATGGGAGAAAATGCAGCCTTCATGGTGGTGGAAGCCTTGGGCATAAAGCTGTGTGTATTCAGGCAGCTGAAGTTAATTTCGTGTAGTACTTGCTTCATCAAGTAACAATGATTCAATCATTCTTTAGTTATTGATACTAGTTTCCATTCCTAATGCAGGCATCAAGCCTTGCTAGTTAAATGTTATTTATTTATTCTCCAGGGTGTGAGCACACCTCTTCGCAGACTGGTGAACAGATGGTTGCCCCCAGAAAGAGGGGGAATATTTTTGTGTAGAAGGGAATCCAGAGTAACCCTGAGTATTACCACAACAACAGTAATTGTTTTACAAACCAAAATGAAATTTTTCTTCAAGTTGATGGTAATCTGTAGATCCCACGAGCACAATCAATGCAGCTGTAGTACAGACTGGAATATCTTCTGTGGTTCACTGTAAATAGCAACTCCGTATCCATGGTTTATTTTTACCATAGTGTGCTATAATAGGAAAAATAGCAAATGGTAAGTCTATATATAGCCTGTTACTAAGACTGTGACCTAAATGGTTAGTCAACAGAAAAATCCTATCCTAATCAACAAATATCTTTGGGTCTAGTAATAATATTTTGGATACCAAAATGATGTACTACGTAGTGAGAGGAATTGCAGCAGTGCAGGTAATATTTTACTATTGCAGGTTTTTACTGCTCTTTTTAATGTCAAGTAGGAATTTTGTGAATCGCGCTGATTTTAATAGAGTGGATATGGATGGCAGAATGTGTACCTATATTTCCTGACTACTTATTTTCTGCATCTTTCTTTTGCTGGACCAGCAAAAAGTCAATTTCCTTTTATGTGACATTTATTAACCATTAAGTTGTGAATAGTTCAGGAAAAGAAATAAAAACCAATTGTTCTTTATTCCTAAGCTTGATTAAAAACTCACTTTAAAAAAATCTAAATTTTAGTCCGAACTTGAGAATATGCTGTTCTTTTATATTTTATTTATAACTATTTTATGACTGACAGGGTTATGAAAGTATGTAACAAATTCTTAGATAAGCCTTCAAGGTTACTTCATGTTAGACATGATAGGTAGGAAAAAATACAGGCAGAAGTCAGTTTTTCTTATCTTCTGTATAAACAAGCTGGTATTTCATTCAAGGCCTTTTCCTTAACTTTCAGCATACCAGATTGCTATCAGGCAGTCACAGGGAGAGCCATGCAAACATGTTGTTGTTGACTATTTGTCTGCTGAATTTATTAATTGGTTTCTAAGGAAATCAGGCTCCTGCATTCATTCTGTCTTTGTGCTTGCCTGATGTTCCTTCCCTTTCTCCCCTTCACAATTGTTTGTGACTCAGCTGGCCCATATTCATCATGTTTGTTGAAAAGCTGGAGGTCTGTAAAGATAGTAAGTTCCTATTTTTACAAAACTCGTAGGTGATGGGTAGAGGAGGGAATGCCCTGTTTGTGGGGCTGTCCACCCCATGACAAGGGAAAAGCAAGGAAACTCTGTCCTGAGCTGCTGGGTTTGGGACCATGCTGCAGACTGACCTGCAGCCTTCTCCTGAGAGCTAAACACCAGGTTGTGATGCAGACACAGGATACTCGTAACTCTGTGGGGTAACGCCAGGGTGGGCCAAAGCACGGTGAGGTATCAGTGATGTGGAGGGGTTGTACGGAGCACAGAGCAGGGGGCATGCTTGGGGGTCTATGTGGGCAGTAAGGATATTGCGGGTTTTGGCATGCCGAGGGGGTGAATGGAGCTACTGTGGAATGATACAGGGGACACTGAGGGAGAGAGCACTGAGGACCCTGTGAAAGAGCTGGGGGGCTACCATGGTGAAAGGGTAGAAAGCACATGGGGAAAAGAGCTAGGCTGTGAAAAGCACCACGGACGTGATGAAGGACTAGGGGTATTTTGTTTGCAGAGCATAAGGTGTTTGTGACGTGTCTCTCTTGGAATATATGTACTATTAATTCTGCTGTTTTCTAGTAGTGCCATGTATAAGTTACAATGCATGTTGTTTAAATGAGCCTGATCGAATACCTTCTGAAGTAAATGTTGCTTTTATTTGCTACCAAAGGAACTAGATAAGGTCCCTACTATAACATACATAATTTATTTGCATGATGTTTATGAATGACTTTGAAGTATATATTTGGAATTTAAATCTTACCATTTGTAGTACCTGTTAGAAACTGACATGAGCTTCTCAAGTAATTTTTATCCTTCTCAGGTTTATCATGAATTATGTGCAACTGAGGCAGGGTTGATACCTTGGAACTTTTTGGTTCATATATTTAGGGGCTTGGGGACTGTCTTAGTTTGTGGTTATACAGCACCTAGTACTTGTCCATGCCATCATGATTCCTGATTCCATTGCAGTATAAGTAATTATAATATAAATTATTTTATCTGTTTATAAAACTACATTATAATATAAAATAATTATAGTACTCAAAAACTAAGTATAGTCTTCATCCACCCTTTGGTCTAAGGAATTATATTTGATGTTGATGCCAGTTCTGCAGAGAAGGGAGTCCTAATGCATGCTGATAAATTGGTGAAGTGGGTGAAATACTTTAGAAGAAAAAGAGTAATTCAGTTAGTTTTCTCCAATATTTTTAAGATTGGGCTACATTAAACCTTTTCTTACTCACCTGCCTTCTTAGTGGCGTTATATAGTTCCACTGTTGGAAGAAATCATGGGAATACCCATGTAGATTGTCGGCAACTTCCTCATCTCCATGTTGTCTAGACACATAGTATATTCATGACTCCAGAACATCTAGGCTTCCCTTGACTGGAAAGCCTTAATGAGGTAGTAGAACAGAGGGAGTCTGTTTTCCCTTTCAAAGTTCCTTCTTTGCTGGTGGCTTGGTATAGTATTGTAATGAATACCAAATCAGTGTTATATTTCACAGCATGGTTCCCAAATTCATGTTGCAGGGGAAAGGTGAGATGGTGGTGTTTATTCCAATATCATTGACTAAAAATAGCATTTGAAATTGTAAGAGGTGAATAAAGTGATCTTGAAAAAATACTATGGTATATATGTTATCTTCTTAATGATATTTTATTTTCAGCATAAATGTGCTTAGGAAGCATTCTGTCAGTTGAATAAGGCACAACTGAAACTTCTGTGAGAAAGGCATGGAATTGATCAGTATTTTTTGGCACTGTCTGCCTTGTGAAGTTATAAAGCCATGTTACGTAACTTTTTCTGTTTCAGGCATCTTGGGGTTTTTCACGCTTTTCTTTCTTCAGTGGCATAGATGGAGGACACTCCTGTGCCCTTCTTCCTCAATTATCAGGTAGTCAGGGTATTTTCTGGGAGTGGGGATTGTGGTATTAAATCATTTTGAACAAAGAGAGCAAATACCTAAATTTGCTATTCTTGGATAAACTTTCTTTAGACTTGTTCTCGTCAACTGTTATTAAAGGGGGAGGGAAGAGTAGCAGATTAGGCTGTTTAGCCTAACTTCTTTCCAGAGAAATACATGTGTGAATGGGGAGAGGGAGCACTTCTTGGCTCCCCTTCTTTGTCTTGCTGTTACAACTATAATATAGCATCTGTATTTTTTCTAAGACTCATTTTCCTTGCTTGAATGTATAGTTTATTACAGCTTTGGCTTGAGAGGGGGAGCTGGATAAAACCTGCCTCCTCTGAAATAACCTGAACAAAGTATTGCCTTAAAGATTTGTGTTAAAGGATGCGGAGACAGCCTCTGCATTCCAGGAGTATCACAGCCAAATGGGCTACCCTTCATTAGGTGAAATTGGTGAAATGTAAGTAATAATTGGTCAGTGGGTATAATCAAATACTTTGTAAAACAAAGTTGGACACTAGCCACGTGGCATCTTTTACCTGCCTGACCTCACTTGTCCCAGAACTGGGAGACGGGAAGTCTTGCAGGGTTCCTCCCCACCACTTTCTGATGCACTCATACTGCACTGCATCTGAGGCATCCGCTGGCTCCTTCTCCTGGGTGGTTTTTTTTGGCATCTCCTACAAACAGTTGTCTATGGTATGGACACATCTGGCAGTACTGCTGGTGAGCCACTCTGGCTTGTGGGATGATACTTGGAAGAGTTCTGCGTTAATCTGTTGTGCAAAGGAAGATGTTCTATTGCAGTTTTTCCGTGACTCAGAAAGACAAAGAAACCTAAAAGGTCATATGGTGGTGTGTGATTTGTTTTATGGGTTCATTCAATATTGCCATTGTGCATTTAGCCTGACCACAGTGAGTCAACTGGATTGAACTGACTCAGCCAAAGTAGAGGACTTGCACAACAGTAGGACTTCAGTCATTCAAAATTCCCTTGCTAATGCACATCAAAGAGATGAAATTAGTTATGGAGTGCAGATTTTTTTTGGGGGGGAGTGCTGTTGTACATATAAAATCAGTTTAAAGTGGAACTTGGGCATCCCAGTATTTTTATGGATCTTGCCTAAGTGTTTTACTACCTTGAACTTCCATTGGTTACGCAAATAAACCTACTTTCAGGAAAGGATACAGAAATTGGCTTGAACATTTAAGCTTTTCTTGGATTGACTTGGCTGGATCTACTTGGATGCTTTGTCAGTTAGTATCATAAATTGCTTCATAAACAGCAGAAAGTCAGAAGTTGTAAGGTGGAGAAATTGCAGGTAACTGTCACATGGTACTTGGTGGCCCAAAATCTGCTGCTTGAATAATTACGTGACAGCTTCCTATGGCTTTGCAGGGTAACTTGTATGCTTTGGCATTAAAAAGTCAAGTGCCAAGGGCCAGCGTTTTTCACCTCAAAGCTGTACTGTGTCACCTGAGCCAGCTGTGGAGAGCAGCTCCCCCGTCCTGCCATGACTAACTTCAGACTTCCTCTCTGCTGTGCTCTGGAGCCAGTTGTCCGTGAAGAGATTTAACTTTTCAAGGAGGGGCTGGATGCAGCTCAGCACCAAGCGCGGCTGTCCCTTGGCCGGTGCAGACAGGCGGATGAAAGGCCGCCCGGCAGCGTTGCCCCGAAGCGACGGGGCCCAGGGGTGGCAGCGGGGGAAGAGCCGCCCTCAGCCTCAGCCTCCGCCTCAGGCCGCGGCTCTGCCCCAGGCCTGCCCTTGCCCGAAGGCCCAGCTCCAAGAGTCGGGGGATGAGGTGAGCGTGTGGGGGAGGGACGGCTGTCCTTCTCCCCGGCGGCACCTCAGGGCCCCGGGTCTCTGTTTCTTCGCCGCCTGGTTTGCCACGCCCGGCCAGGCCCCTCCGGGTGTCCCTCCCGCAGGAACGGGTAGGGCAGGTTCCTCGGGAGGACTACACCTCCCGGCGTGCCCCGCGGGCCACAGCCACATGGAGCATGCCGGGAGCGCGGCGCCTCGGCCCCGGCGGCACCGCCGCCTCCATGTTCTTCCCCTCCCGCCGGCGCGACACCGCCCGCTCTTCCCGTGGTGGGGTGGGGCCTCGTCCCTCCTGCCGCTCTGAGCGACTTCCGTGCCGCCCAATCAGTACTTGCGATGGCGTGGGTTGTAACCACTGAGAGGCGCGAGGGGGCGGGCCTCCGCCGGCAGCCGGGTAGGTAGCGGTAGTGGCGGTTGCCTGAGAGAGGCTGGGAGCGGCGGCGGCCGAGGGAGGGCGCGAGCCCCGTTTAAAGGGCCAGCGAGCTCGCACGAAAGTTGTGAGGAGTTTAGCGGCTACCGGCTCGGTGGTGCCTAGGGGCTCGGCCGGGAGCCCCCCTCCGGACGGCGGGGCCGGGGGGCCAGCAGCGGCATGGAGCAGGCAGCGCCCAAGAGGTAACGACTCTCCCTGGCGGCCCCTTCCCCTCCCGGAAGCGAGCGGGGCGGCACGACCGGGGTGAGGCCTTCGGCCGGGGGGGAGCGGCCGGGCGAGCGCGCCCGGCCGCTCCCCCCCGGCCCCCCGCCGGCCTCGGGAGGCTCCGGTCCTGGGCTCTGTGAGGGGGGCGGCGGGATAGCGACGGGGGCTGAGACCTGCCTGGGGGCCGGAGGGGTTGTGTTGCGTTGATGAAGGTCTTCTGGGGGGGGGGGGGGGGTGGTGTCCCCGAAATAACCGTCCTGGATAAACCTCCAGGTGGAGGCAAACCCTTAGGGGCTGGTTGAGTTACAAGAGGAACGCTTTAATGTGAAATGAGGGAAACCTCATCGCCGAGAAGAGTCCTTTGCGGCCTGGGGGTCTGTGCCCTTTATGGTTCAGGTCTATGGAAGAAACCGGCGTAAGTAGTTGTTCTTATCTTTCCACACTGGAACGTGCCCTTGTGTCCTGCTGGTGGAGAGATGCTTGTGGGGGTGGGCGTTGCATAGTTGCAATTGCAAAGCAAGGAGTGGGAAGAGGCAAAAATCAAGAGTATTCCGGCAGTGTATGTATTTTCTGAAATATATAGGCTATCTGGTCGTATTAATTACTACGTGGGTTGGGGTTTTTTTGAGCATTTATCATTTGACTTCTTTTTGTGTGCATGTGTAACGATGTGAAACCATGAGTTTTTGCTTGAAATGTGACACTGTTGTCTTAGTTCACAAAATAATTTTGCTTTAATCACATTTAATCGTATTAAACTTAATTGTCTATTTAAATTGCAACAGTCCTTTCTTGGATGTAGTTATATACTACGTAGAATGTAGTTGTGTGGTACACAGAATGTAGTTACACAGTTTACATATATACTTACTGTCTTAGAACTCCAAGTATTTTACTCTTGCTTCCTGTTAATTTAATGAAAAAACTAGGGACTACACAATATAAATTGGTGGTAGAAGATAACAAATCAACTTTTACATTCTACTTTAAAACATTTACGTTTTACATTTAAAACCTTTAAAATTCTTTAAAACAGCTTCCTGCAGGATGACAGGACTTGAAGAATGCAGTCTTGAACTTCTACTGTTTTCCCTCCAATAATACATCAAGTAACAGTATCTACTACTTGAAAACTTTGACCAAGAATCGATTAGTAGTTGTTATGCAGAGTGTTTTTAGCAGGCAATGGGAGGAGGAGGGACAGGCCTATGCTGTAGTTTCAGGCTGGCAGTGCTGCATGTCTCAAATAAAGGAAGTAGGACAGGCACCAGCGAGGGTTTAAGAGAAGAAATGGGAATGTCTGAGGAGTAATCAATGTTACCACCACCAGTGCAAAGCTTGGGATCTGGTGATATCAAAGGATTGAAAATAAAACTTGAAGTTAGCATAATCTACAAGATTTTTTTTTTTTTTTTGAAAGATCTGGGATTTGTTCTAACTTTTATTACCAAGCTGGAAGTGTGTGTCTGGCCTAATTGAAAGTGAGGAGCTGTTTATATCCTTAGATTCAGTCAGGAGGAATTAGAAAGCTAATGAGAGAACTTCTAAACTCTCTGGCACGTTTTTATACTTTTCATGTTTTTTGAAGCTTATTTCTGGAAATTTGAATGTGATGAGAACTAATGGATTTGTTTCTTTAGTGGGAGGGAAGATATTAACTCAGGTTTTCATAAGATATTAACTCAGGTTTTTCATAAATGTGCATATATATACACCATTTATCCATTGTTTTTTTTTTTTTACAGTTTTCTGATTGTTTGGCATTCCCAACTATTTTGCTAGGCCAGCCCCTCTTTCTGCAAGTCTAGAAGGAGTACAGATTATTTTTTGTGGGCTGAATTTTTTGATGCCTGCCTTGGATGCAGTAGTGGCTTGGGATGGACATGCCATGTTTACTTGGCAAAATAGATGTGAGCACTAGACTTCTTTACTTTGGTGCTTGCTGTCCACAGGAGCAGCTACTGACAGGGATCTGTTGCCATGATATATCTGTAGTGCAAGACATTCATCTAGAGGTAGCAAGAATTTCATATGAACACTTCCAAGCTGCATGGATGTCCTAGAATCCCAGTGTTCTCTCACAGGTGTAGGGCACTTTTATTCCTCATTTCCCAGTAAAGGAACATACAACACGGTTGTGTGTTGTGTAAATCTTTAAAACAGCCCTTTAGAAAGTAGCAGTGATGATGCCCAAGTGACGGGCTAGGCCACTGTGGCTTTTAAATGGGGATGCTGTCAAAATCGCCAGCTTTTCTTGTTTGACCAATGTACTGCAACAGTAACAGAAGACTTCTACAGAGGAGTCCTTTTCAGAATAGTTTTGTTTACTTTTTAAAATAATTTAGAGTAGGTGTTCTGATTTTATACTGAACAATTTGTATAGTAGTTGGTACAGTGTTTTCTTGCATCTGAATTTCTAACTGTATTTCAGATGTGCTTTATACTTCTTTCCTTCACTAAAAAGGACATTCACTCTTGAAATAGTCAGTTACAAAATTTGCCTGAGTCTTGTAATTTTCCCCTGTTATTATTGTTGTATTTTTTCTGTATATATTGGCATACTCAGGTATGAGGAGATAGATTGTGTACAAGTGAAAAGGAAAGTAGCTAGATATGCATTTCTGTCAAAAACATAGTTTTTAATCTTGTCCATATCCTGCACGCTGCTGCCAAATAAAAGGCCTCTTAACAAGCATGGAGCTTGTTAATTAATGTTTTCCAGTCCTTTCTTTAAACTCGGGCAGTTTAATTTTCACTGAAATTTAAGTTTTGTGGGAAGGGAAAAACTTGTTTTTAAAATATGAACTGTCTGTGAAAAATTCGCTGGTTTTAATTTTTTTGTCAGTGGGCATGTAAGGTCATATGGATGACAATTGTCAAGTTCCTCCTGAAAATGATGGGACAAAAGTGTAAGTTCCCTTGGGTTTTATTGGTAGAAAACTAAATGTAAGTACACAATACAACAATGTAAGCTGTCTTAAACTTGCTTCTACTTGTGTGAACGGTGTAAAGCAGTGTAAATGTCTCAAGGCTTTCACATGCCACCTCTATTTCTGATGACTGCAGTGATTTCTCTTACTAGCTTCTCTTTTAATATTTCAGTATAATTGATCCCAGCCATTCTTTTTAAATGTTTCAATGTGCTAGTTCTTCTGCAAAATAAACCGCATATATTCATGTTTCATGGAGCAGCTGTCCAGTTTTCCATAACTCATGATAGTAATTGAAGGAGTTCTATTCTTTAGTCCTGCTTTATTTTTCTTTGTTAGCTTTCAGGTTTTTTTTTATGCCTACCTCTGTAGCGCATCACCAATTTACTTTGTAAAGTCCACACATAATGACCTTAGGACACTAAACTCATAGTTTGTTTTTTCATGTTGGGGGGAAAAACACGTATCTCTTGCTCTTTCAGGTCTAAATTCAGATTTTTCTGATCTTTATGCTAGGATTGGTAGTCTTGGGTGCCTCTCATTGTTTCTAAATTTTTCTGCATTTGGTTATGTGGAGTTTTGCTGATGTACTCAATAACACGTAAGATTCTGGTTATGCTAAGTATGAATGTTTTCTCACATCAACTGGATTTATTGTGCTGGTTTTGGCTGGGATAGAGTTAATTTTCTTCATAGTAGCTAGTATGGGGCTATGTTTTGGATTTGTGCTGGAAACAGTGTTGATAATACAGGGATGTTTTAGTTGCTGCTGAGCAGTGCTTACACAGAGTCAAGGCCTTTTCTGCTCCTCACACCACCCCACCAGTGAGTAGGCTGGGGGTGCACAAGAAGTTGGGAGGGGACGCAGCTGGGACAGCTGACACCCAAACTGGCCAAAGGGATATCCCATACCATGTGACATCGTGCTCAGCATATAAAGCTGGGGGAAGAAGGAGGAAGGGGGGACGTTTGGAGTGATGGCGTTTGCCTTCCCAAGTAACCGTTATGCGTGATGGAGCCCTGCTTTCCTGGAGATGGCTGAACACCTGCCTGCCGATGGGAAGGAGTGAATGAATTCCTTGTTTTGCTTCACTTGTGCATGCAGCTTTTGCTTTACCTATTAAACTGTCTTTACCTCAACCCATGAGTTTTCTCACTTCTACCCTTCCGATTCTCTCCCCCTTCCCACTGGGAGGGAGTGAGTGAGTGGCTGTGTGGTGCTTAGTTGCTGGCTGGGGTTAAACAATGAGATTTATAAAAGTAAAATTCTTTGCTAGGATGTATTTTTCTTGTTTAAGAGACTAGGTGTTATGCAGAAAGTCAAACCTGCTTGGAACAAGAAAACCCTTTTGACAACTCTTGTTGTCCCAGAATTGTAGTTTAGTTAGTCCTCCTGCTTTCAGGAACAGCTGTCCTGGAAAACTACTGAAATAGCCCATAGTCACTACCTGATGATTTTCTAGAGCAAACAAAAGCAGAATGACTTTCTTCCCAAGTTTTATACTTGTCTTCTACACATCTCCTTTGGACTTTCTCACAGATACATATACACACACACACACACACATATATATATAGATATGGCACTTGCATCTTGTGGCCCGAATAGAACAGTACCTGAATTTACTGATTTATTTGTTCTGTTTTAAATGCATGTGTTATAAAAGTAGAGGACCCATGAGGGAGAGGAATGAGACACCATCTTTCTCTCTGATTGTTATTGAGCCCTTTGTCTCTTCAGTTGTGCCTCCCCCCCACCCCTTTGTATTTCTAGTCATGCCTTAGCAGATAGGTATTTTGCTGGGTGCTCATAGTATTCACTTCCCATATAGAACACTTTAATGCTTTTAAAAAAGCAGTGATCATTCTGAAATGGTTGGCTCTATATGTCTTATCTTGCATGTTTTCAGAGTGTGGATAGTAGGACACACACACACACACACACACACACAAACAACTCGTGATTAAGAAGCTGATTCTGAAGTCTTAGGTGTGTTCCTCTGTACCAAGTTTTAGTTGCTTGTTTTTAACCAGTATAATAAGATAATATTTCTCGTCTTTTCTTGTATTCTACTTAGTGCTTTACAGCCAGTTACAACAGTTGTCTTCCTCCTCCTTGCTTCTCATGAAGTTTTCACAAACACTTTCTTTATTGCAACCCTTTCAGGGTATATTGCATGCTGTTCTGTAGGTAGAGCTGGGAATTATATTAAACTTCCAGAAATAGAAATGATTAAACAGTCTGAGTCATTAGGATCTTTCTATGGTTCAAAGAGCTGTGGTGTTAATACTGTCACTTGAACACTGGACCTAGCATCTGTACTCTTACAGTATATTTATGAAGGAGTGTGACGTACTTTGAGCAGTGTATTTGGTGATGAAATTCCTGAGGTTGATGTATCTTTCTTCCTCTAAGTAGGTTTATTATTTAGCTGCCTTAGTGTTAAGTATTATTTGGTCTCATAACACGTTTGTCAGAGTTGGATAATGTGAAAATAGTTTTAAAACTACAGAATGCCTATTTCTTTGGTCTCCAGGTTGCCTCTTAAGTACTTCAGATAATCTGTTATTTGACAGTGACATTAGTTTTGATCAGTTTATGGCTGTTTGTGATAGTTTCCCTAGTTCTTCTCAAGCACTCGCAATGCCTTGGCGTTAATGATGCTGCTGGAATCCTTTTGGTATGGATTTTTTTTTTCTTCGCCTTCTCATTTTAGCAGGCATTACTCTTTTGATGAGCAGGTGAAAGTGTTATCTTCTTAGACATCTTTGGTTGAAGTTACTGTATGTTTTCTCTTTTCTTGCAGTTACTAAAAGGTTCAGTCCCTCCACAGCTCTTTGATCAAGTGAGAGACTCAGCTAATGGTCATGCTTTTTATTTTTTGAGTCTCTGCTGGTATCATAAGCATACTGTGCATGCTTTTTGTTGGTGGCAAGCAGAGGATGATTGCAGTAACTTATTCTGTGAACGCTGCCTTTAAGACTGCAGATAACCTGATCAGAGGGGGAAAAAAGAATTTGAAACAAAAGAAGGAAAATGAATGATTTATTTCTTTAATACCTACCTGCAAAATCTTTTTTTTTTCCCCTCTTCTTTTTATTTGTCTCAACTTACACTTGTTCGGTAATGAAATATGTGCTTCCCTGCAAGATTTAAGTTCCATCTTTCTGCTTTCTAGTCCCTAACAAGCAGAGAGAGGGCGAAAAAGAAAGCAGAGTTGTTATGTGTTCCTGTGTTTGATTTGTAGATCACTTTTGCAGACTTTATTTAGCTGCCCTCATTTGAGTTTTCTGCTGTTTTTCTTCGTGTTCGTGAGTTGTGCCTTTCCTTTGCTGTGGAGATTTTTATTCTCCCTTAAACGCACATGCTTTCCAGCTTCCTGCCTGTTCACTGTAGCAAACTGCATGGTCTTTACAGCAGTTCATGCACCTTTCCTTACTGATTGTGGATGCTTTTTGTACTCATATAATTGCTACATCTGTGAAATAGTTCTTTGATATATAAATGTGTACACCCTCCTGCCTCCCTTGCTTTCCTTGTTTAACACCAATCCATATGACCTGTGTGCTTATACAATTACTTTAAATTTTTGTCTTTACTTAGGTGGTTGGCAGTAACAAGTCTCTTCTGACTCAGGAATTCCTTCAGTCATTTCACTGTATTTTTTTATTAGTTCTGTATATCACAGAATTGCATCTCTTAATATGAAGGAGTTTCTTTTGAACACTGTTCTTCGAATGTTAGATTTGACAATCTTTTCTGTCTGTGCCCTCCTCCCTTCCCCTATTTTGTATTCATTTCCAGGAAAGTGTCACAGGATAACATATTTTCCATAAGTTCTCAATGATCTGCTGTGCTTCAAAGTTTCTTTTTTTTCTTCCCTTTTTCCTCCTCCTGCATATGGAATACATTGTCTATATCGAACACTACAGCACCAGCTATTCTTCAGCTCATCTTCTACTTTAATAGTACCCTTGGCTATCATACAGAGTTAACTTGTTATTTCAATCTTGCAGCAAAATTCCCTTTAACTTTTAGGGTGAAGGATTTACATGTTGCAGCCACCCGGCCTCACCGCAATGTGTGTGTGGTTATATTTTCCTGTGCTATGTTCAGTGTCAGCTCCATTGCAAGCTTGCAGCCAAGTTGTGTTCTGAGATCTGCCAGGAGTCTGGGGGGCTGGATGGATGGGAATGCTGGAGACCAGGGAAAGGCTAGGACTGCTTGTAAAGAACAAAGGGTAGTGGTAAGAGTGGATTGAAGGTGCTGGGAGAAATTGTAGGGTGATACTGAGTGATTTGGGACTGTATGACAGAGAACTGGAGGGCAAACTGTGGTGGTGTTATGTACTTGGAGATTTTGTTGCACCTGTCCCTATGTACAATCACAAAGATTCAAAAGGGACTGCCCCAACAGCTCTTAGAGTACTCAACTCTTGGAAGCTCAGTGTTCTGCTACCACCTGTGAGGGTCAAGTGCTATGATATGCTCCCAGAGTCATCTTGACTCTGGGTTCTGCTTTTAACTTGATGTAATTCACTGGCTTATGAGTGGTATAGTTTAGAAAGTGGGTACTTCATGTGAGTGAAGGATTGGTTTATACTTTCTCAGATAACAACATAGCGTACTCTAGGCAGTAATGAGCATGTGTTTGCATGCTGGCTGCTTTTTGACGAAAGGTGAGCTTTACTGTATTCTTTGGCTGTTTCTACTTTAGCAAAGGAAGTGGTTTGGACAGTGAATTGGTTCCATGCTGCTTTGAATTGAGCAAACATCAGTGGGAAAGTGGTAATGACAAAAATTGTTATAACTTTCTACATCTTATATGATCGTTGATTAAAATTTTATTACTGCACTTTAGGCATTTTATTTTCATTGAAATATGTTTTTCTTTATAATCTTTTTTTCTGTCTGCTCACTTGTATGAAAATTTGCTTGAGTTCTGTGTCTGTTCCCCCTCAAACAAACAAATAACTTTTGTCTTTCTTTTAGCAAACTGAAAAAGCTAAGTGAAGATAGTTTAACTAAGCAGCCTGAAGAAGTCTTTGATGTTCTGGAGAAACTTGGTGAAGGGTAAGTTCAGCTATTTATGAGGGGATGGGATCAGAGGGAAACAGTATATAAAGCATGTGTTGGAATATTAAGTTACAGGGAGAGTGACTGTAAATGTCCTAAGGAATGCTTCTCTAGACAAGCTTTACTAAAAAAGCAAATGCATGCATCAGTAGACTTCCATGCTTCCCCAAATATATTTATGCATTTTTTTAATGTCCATTGTTCATTAAGGCAGCAAAGGTGGTTGTGCCTGTACTGGAGTTAGATACACTACATCTTGACAAAGATTCATTCTTCAGAGGCACGTCTTTCCTGAGTTCCTGATAGAACTGAATTTCTTGTAGCCTGAAAAAACCCTCAAACTTCTGCATGAACATATGGCTTCTGTGACTTTTTAAAGTTTCACCATAATGGAAATGAGAAGCAGTTTATCTTGTTTAAAAAAAAAAAAAAAAATGTCCTCTCTTATTTTTAGGTCTTATGGTAGCGTGTTTAAAGCAATACACAAAGAGTCTGGACAAGTTGTAGCAATTAAACAGGTCCCCGTGGAGTCAGATCTTCAAGAAATAATTAAAGAAATCTCTATAATGCAACAGTGTGACAGGTAGGTGTGACAATTCTCCCTTTTTAAGAGTCTATGTGAAACTGTATTTATACTTGGGAATACAGCTGAAACATATGCAGCTGCAAACTTTTTTTTAAGATGGAAAATTAAAGCAGTCTGTGTTGGACAATTTACTTAAAGGAATCACTTTGTGGACCTCCTCCTATCCTTAGCTTGGATTGAAGGAAGTACACATAGTGTACGTAACAGGAACTGTTGAAAGAGTAAGTACTTGCCTCTGCTTAGAATTCTCCACGCTTGCTTCACTTTACTTGCACTGGCAAGCTCGAAGGTTCATATTTCCTGTAAATGTCTTAGGCCTTGTGAATTCCGAGTTAACCCATTTCAGAAGATCGATAAAGATGTTTTTAGCACAAGATTAATGGCTAGCAGTTAACTTCCAAAATAGTAGTCTATTGGTTGCCTGTTTCATGTAGGAACATACTTTTAAAAAAAGTGAACAATCTTCTAATAGGAAGAAGGACTGTTATCCTTGTTCGCAAATGTTATATCTTATGATTGCTAGTATTGTAGGAATGGAAGCCTTTACATCAAGTGTCTGCAAGGATGCAGAAATTACTTTGTGTTTCTTCTCTTCTGTGGAGCTGTCAGTTTTTTATTTGTATATTTTTTGGGAATAATCTTTTAAGGTTTTGGCTGTAACTTCTAAGTCACATGTGCTAGGGTGAGTCTTTATTCAAGTCTGATCAGTGGTACAAGAGTATATTGTTTGCGACTCGAAATGCAAACAGGAAGGCTTTGCACTCTAGTTAGGAGAAACTTTCTTTAAAATATTGATTGCTGTAGTCATTAACTTGGTGAATTCTATTATAGCAAGTGGTCTGTTATTTCTCAATTGTGTTTGTGCTTTTTTGGTGTGTTAATGTTGAAGTTCTGTCTTTAAATGAAAAATTTGCTCTTGTTTCGCAATGAGCAGTACTCATCCCAGATTTAAAGATAATCTTTTTAATGCAGTCTGAATTCATTAAGATTTGTTGCTGAATGTTTTGCTCAGGTGTTACATGGAGCTTGATTGTACTGCTCCAGAGCATCTTGTCTTACGGGGTCATGAAGGAGGAGAGAAGGTTCAAATATTTATCCTTAAATATAGGGATAGAGACCTCAGAGTACATTATATCTAGCACATGAGAATGCAACTGTTCTTCAAACTTCTTTAGAACTTCTGCCTGCAAGCCCTGATCTGAGTATTTGTGACCTATGAACACAATGGGCCTTGTAATCCGTTCCCTTCTGGCACTGACTGCTCCGAACACTAGAAACTTGTTAAATGTGCAGGCAGGGGAATGGGAGGAAAAGGAAGGATTTATGTTTTTTCCCACATTCCACGAAGATGTGTGTGATAAGGTTATTTCAGGGGATAATAAAACAATTTGGGACCCTTGAGTTTTGTTGGGGCTCCTCTTAATCCTTTTCATCCCTGTGAGACTGTTTCTGTCTGTCTGGCCAGTTGGAGTTTTGTAACAGGTACAGATTAAAAAGGAAGCAGCAATCTTGTTTGTCTACTTAATTTAATGGAACTAGATTTGATCCCCAGAGTAGGTCCTTAGCTCTTCCTGTGCACTGGAAGAGGAGTTAAAATATGTTTACTTTGATTCATCTTGTTGCTGTGCTCTTAATTCTTTTTATCTCCCCTGCTTAATTTCTTTTGCCTTACATAAAGGAAGACATTGAGTAAGTTGGAAGATAGCAGCTCATGAATTCTCAGAAAGAGTTCTTCTGTGGGGTCAGTGATAGGATAGCAGCCCTTAGTTGCTGCACAGGCTTGAGCCATGTGAGCTGACTGGAAACAGTGGTGTAGGTTGTGTGTGTATGTCTGTTAGTACTGGATGAGGATTGAAATAGATACTTAAAATAAATGTCTGTGAAACATACTGGCAAAGAAAAGAAGTGGTGATACTTGAGAATCTTCTAAATTTTTCACCTTTCTGTACTATGCTTCTTGTGCTGTTTTCATCCTTGTCCTAGGTGGGCCTACTCACTGTCTTATTCCTATGTCCCCTGTTCTGCCCCCCTTTTCTCTGCCCTTGTTCTTTGTTTCCTGCTTTTCTTTGAACAACATGGTGCATTTAGTATTTACTGGACATGTACTAGTGTATAACTTTTTTTTTTTTAAGAGTAAGAGTTTGGAATTTTAGAACATAAACTCTTCCTTCACTGGACAAGATGCAGCCATTCTCTGGTCAAAAAGAAGGGTTGACTGCAGCTCCTCACCGTGTGCTTGTGTATGTGTCGTGTGCCTTTGTGCAAATACAGTGCTGTGCAGTACTGATGGGAGGGATGATGCACTTTTTAGTACTTTATTTTCACATGTGATGAATCCACAGATACTACAGAAAAGCACTGAGCTGTTGCCGGATCTCAAATAAAAGATGATTAAATCTTAACACTTTACCCTTTATTTCTTCTCAATGTCTGTTTCTAGAACTAGCTACACTGTATGTGCTGAAGCTCTCCTAAGGGGAAAAATGTAGATTCTAAGATAAGCAGTTGATATGGAAAAGGCTGGCCCATGTAGTTAACTGGGACAAGGCTTTAAGCAAACGTGAACAGTGTTTTGAGATTGCACAGCACTTGATGTTTTGAAAAGATTATCTTGTCCTGATTTGTAATAATACACACAATTTTTGCTGGGAATACTAGCATAGTGTAAATCTAGCGAGAGATGGTCATGAAAATTAGTGGGTTTTCTTCAGAAGTAATAGTAACCTTCCTCACTTCAGGAATTTATAAGGGGCAAGATCAGTATGTCGTAACTTGATTGGTAGGCATTTTTGACTAGTTAGGAGGGAATTGACCCACCTTGCCTTCTGTAAAGGCAAGTTCCTATAGTACTAACAGTCGCTCTTTAATGAAGTAGTTTACTGATGGTTTTGACCTATCTTTTATAAAGATAGCATCATGTTGCAGGAGGCAACCATAGGTCTTTTTCTTATATCAGTTTTCTAACAAAAAATGTTGCTGCCAAACATGCTGTTCCTAAAACAATTCCTTGCTCCAGAACAAAATAGTGTTTGATTCCACCCCACAATGCAGGTGTTCTGACCAGAAGCCACTGTCTGAGTTCTCAGTATCTTACTTCCTGACTTTGTGGGAGATGGATGGCAATCTAACTGTAACCTCCTTTGCTTAAGTTCCTGCAAAAAACCTCCAACCTTTTATTTCCATAAATACACCATCTAATCACTTTTCTGAAGGAAGATCCTTGTTATGTTTACTTCATCTGTCTGCCTTTCTTTTGCAAGTACTTCCGAGGAAGCATTATGTCAAGTGACAAACTGATGAGTAGCAAAGCACTATGTGCTGTTTATGACAGTACTATCTCTTCACATGAGACACTTCAATATGAAAATGCATTTGCAAATCCAGAGTCTTGTTCAAACCAACACTAGATTCTGTTTCATATGGAAGTCTAGATCTGTACTTGAAGTAAGTTCATGCTTGCAAAACCAGGAAAACATGGGTGAGTTTCCATGGTTTTTTGCTCAGGAGTGAAGAAAAGGCAATCTTTTCAAGAAGGGAAACATCCAATAACTTTGAGGACAGTTAAAAATTGAGAGGCCTTAGAGGAGGGAAAAACAAAGCTTTATATCAGAAGACTAATGTTTGGGAAAACTATGTCTGTATTTGAAGATCACTGAAAGCTTGTGATATATATAGTAGTGCCTTTATAATTTTATTAAGCAGTCAGACTTCATTCTAACAAGGCAGCGGTTAAGCTGATTACAGTTTTAAAATGTATTTGATTACAGTTGCTCTTTAGCTGTGTTAGTGTGTGTCAAACTGTAATTTTTAACAACACTTGTGATGATGATTTTTTTTTTCCCCTACTAAGAGTTCATCTATTTATCTAACTTTTTTTTCCATCTAGTCCCTATGTTGTCAAGTACTATGGCAGCTATTTTAAGAACACAGATCTATGGATTGTTATGGAATATTGTGGAGCTGGCTCTGTTTCGGACATAATTAGACTTCGTAATAAAACGGTGAGTTTTTTCAAAAAATATATAACACTTACTAAAATTAAACTGTGAATTACGACTAGAAGCCAGAATAAAAGTCAGAGTTACGAGGCAAGATCTTGGCTGATGCCTTGGTTCTTCAGGAAACAAGCTCATGCAGTTGCTCTGATTAGCTGTTTGTCCATTCCTCTGTGGAGTGAGCAGCAGCAGAAGCAAATGCATTTTGAAATATGAAGATCTTGGAAGTTTCTTGAAAATTACTGCTTTGTACAAGGCAAAACTGTGTGGCTTCTTCCCCCTACCCCTTCCACTTCACAGTCTGTCAACAGGCCACTTAATACATGCATGGTTTGAAAACAGGCATAGAATTGTCTTGCTCCCACTCAGTAATTGGGGAGCATGAGAAGTAATTGGCATTACTCAAGGAATGAGAAGGGGAAGAGATGCCAATTAAGGAATGTAAGATGGAACCAAAATGGAGGGTTGTATGGAAGAGTCTTAACGGGCTTATAACAGCGGTAATGTAGAGGAGGATGCAAACCTGTAGGAAACAGGCTTTGTTAGTTCTACTTAAGAAACAGTTTCTGTGAAAAATGTTTTCTTGTAGATGTCGAATAATCTTTAGTTCTTCTGAGTCCATTGTTTTCAGTAGTGGGCTGTAACAGGAGGTATTCATTTTACCAACAAGTACTGTGAGATGACCCTCTACTTGCTAGCTCTTTACATTTTGTAAGCACGCCCTGAAATGTTCCTTGCACCGTACCTGGGAGCAGAGGGGGAAAGAGAAGGAGAGAGAAACAATCTTTAGGCTTAGAAAATAAGATGTAAGCGAAAATGGAATTAGATTTATTAGGAAGTGGGGGTGATGTCCAGACTAGAGGGAGCCTCTTTGGGAAAGGTGGCTTGCATCAGGGCTGCTGTAATGTTGAACTGATGACTGGAGAGAAGCCAAAAACAATGGGAGATTGCTGGAGTTCCTGCAACCTTTAGAACTGCTCTCCTTACACTTGTGTATTATCCAAGGGTTAGGAGAAGAGTCAGTAGCTCCAATAAGAAATGGTGCAAGCTAGTCCAGAATTTAAAAAAAAAAAAAAGTCCTATTTAAAACAGGATTTAGAGAGATTGTATTCCTAGTAGTAAAAACAGGGAAAGACTTGAAAGGGTTTGTGATACTGAGTGTGTCTGACTGAGCAAATAAGCGTAAGTAAATGCGAAGAGATACATTTGGCTTGGTGGGGGAGGCAAAGTCTTTATATACAGGTTCATGAGCACTTCAGCTTAATGTTTAGAAATAATTGAACAAGTAAAGGGGTTGCCAAAGTTTACACTAGTAAGGACGTAACAGAACTATGGAAGTTAGAGAAAGGTGACAAGGATGATCAGAAGTAAAGAATACTTCTCTAGAAGGAGATTCTAAATGGATTAGGATACTTCTGTGTTGAGAAGAGGTACCTGGAGGGAGAGACATGGTGGAAGGTTTTGAAAATCATGAGTAGCACAAAGAAAGTGAGTAAGATATGGTTATGCGCTGTTTATTACAAAACAAGGGATCACTTGTGTTAGTAGATCCAAAGCAAAATGTTTTTCTCTACGCATGATGATGAGGTCCACTGTATAGCTTATAGAAGATCTTATAGATGCTAAGAGTTTGTTTTCAAAAGGTAATTGAATAAGGCCAGAAAAAAATGACTGTGGCTGAACACAAATATTTAATGGCTGGAGCAGGAAATCCATGTGCTTCAGATCTCTGTGAAGGTGAAGCAGACAACTATCACTGGTTACTTGACGTGTGCTTACATTCTTCCCTAGGTACCTACTGTAGGCCACTGATGAAGACAGCCTACCAGGCTAGATAGAACTTTTATTCTGGCTTAGGATGGGGGGGTTCTGGTGCATATAACAAAAAAAGCGAAGTAAACTCCTCCATTTCTCACTTGCCATGCCTACGTCTTGCAAGTTTTGGAAGTAGAAGCTTTGGACTTGTTTGAATTCTCTTGCTCTTTGTGGAACAGTGACCTGATCACCCAGATTACCATGTGATGGAAAGCTTGTGACTGTGTTACTGGAATGAGGCAGCTTAAAGTACTTCAGCATTCTGTTGGTGACCTTAATTTTTTTTTTTTAATGGAAACAAGAAGTGGTTTCGCTGTGCTTTTCACAAGAAAAAAAAGAAATGTCTTCACTTGGAAGTGAGGAGGGAATTGATTCTTTTTTTTTGTCAGGATGTTTATTGAATAGGCCCAGACACAAAGGGTTATGTGTTCTGTAATTTTCCTAATTTGTCAAATGAAGACTGACTGGGCCAAGGAAAAGTTTACTTCCTGCTTCTCCATATGTAAGGAAAAGAAACTGAGGAAGAGAGAGTTGAAGTAAGAACCCTTACTTTAATATAATGGTCATTAGGATCATCATATCAAAATAAGTCATAGGAAAAGGTGGATGTCCCCTTATATTTGGGGAGGAGACATTACTATGCATTTGCCCTTGTTGTTTATTTCTAAAACTAAGAATTTACTGATTTTTTTTCTGTATCTGTTTTTCCTCTACTTCAAAAGCTTTGTTGTCTAGAAAGTGAACAATACTGGGCTTTGCTCTAATGGACCAAAAATGAGGGAAGCAGAATTCAAAGTTAAGGAAATTTTCTAGTGTCTGTTCATATAGAGAGGTTTTTGGCTTGACAAGAGCAGATTCTTGTCCAAGAGGCCCAAGCCACTACTTTGAAGTTAAATCAACCTCTGGAATTCTGCCCTGGAGTTTTCTAGTGTGCCAGGCAGATCAGCACTGGAGCAAGCCTATGATGCCTGTTAGCTCATCTGAGGTGTAGTGTTCATCAGTCCAAGGCAACAAGGCTGTATATTTAGTTTTGTCTGCTTTTCTCAGAGACTGATTTGGGAGGTACGTGTATCTTATACAGTCAAACTGTGGGTTGCTGCCGAAAAGAGCAATTCCACTGTTATCCTCCAACCTGGATGATGTGTTTCTGCCTTTTCCGTGCCTTGGATGCAGTGATTGTGTGGCTGCAGGGTGATCTTGAATAAGCTTGATGATCTGATGGCGGAACGTTTTCCTCTCTAGTCTATCCTCCCCACCTCCTCGTGAGCTAGCTCGAGACTTATTATGGCAGCACAGTGGCTTGATCTGATGCAAGAGACACGTTAGGAGTAAGCAGTGGGGAAACAGAGGGAAAAGAAGGAATGAGACTGACTTTTTCAGTGGCAGCTTGCAATAGAATGAGATAATTACAATGTGGAGCAATACTTTAAGTCCTGCTGGCTGCTATTAACATGTTGGAGTATCGGCACACCAGCAACCCTGCCTCTCTACTGATAATTTAAGGTGCACTTGCTCATCCACTGATCATGATTAACTGAGTCATTCTAATCCTGTCTCTTCCAGGGACCAAATTCAGTTGATTGTAGTATACCACGTAGTAGCTATGCAGTGGGTTTATGAGACAGACCTTCTTATTTGGGACAGTATTGTAAGTGACAAGTGTAGCAATGTAGTACCATACAGGTGGTGTGCTGTTGGGTCCAAAGGTCCTGCATCTTGTATCTAAACTGTGACTTCCTTTACATACCAATTTGTTTACCAGTCACATATACATTGCCTCGTGTATTCTTATTGATTATCTTCTGCCATGTTTTCTTAGCAAATCACTTTTTTTATGTGTTTAAGCTCCAGTAATGTAAATGAATAGTGTATCTGTGTCTCTAGATGCTGTGTTTGAATGTCCTCCTGGTTTTGCTTTCTCTATATGCTGCCATGGGGGTCCAGGGCAGACCTTTGTTACCTCTCTGGACTAAAGGCACTTTGCTCATAAGAATGTTATTTTGCAGTTTTAAGCAATCATGTTTCTCAGTAATTTCAGTTAATAGTTTTAATTTGTGGGCCTTTGCTGCACTAAAGTACATGTGATTTGTAGCTGTAAATTGGTTATCTAAGGCGTAATAACTCTTATGTTTTCTCTTTAAGTAGCATCTATCACAGTGTAACTTCCTCAGTTGAGCCCACATGGATTAATTAGTAGCCAGCCAGTCCCTACACAAAGACTGAAATTCCTTCTGCACTGGCTAACTTGTTTAACTGATCTTGGTAGCCAGAAGTTATGGCAATGGACAAGTCCATCCTGGATATGCTGCTGACCATGTTCTGTTGGTAAGCCTTCTGGGAGGTGAATTGAATCAATGGGCTAGTCAGCTGTGTTACAGTTCAGAGACTGATCTTTAAGCCAAGACTCTTCAAGTACTTTTCTATACAGCCAAACTGAGGAAGCAGAGGAAAGAAGTTGATCCCAAATGTCCTGGTTGCCTTATTCCATGTCTAGCCTTACAAACCAAGGTAGTCTATTCTAGCTTCTGCAGTGTGGCACAGAGATTATTCAGTGCTTGTCCAAAAAAATCCTTATTATGGCAGTGAATGATTGACTGTTACATAAACACTGGGTGGCATTATCTCAGTTTTTAGGAATTATTTTTCCTTAGTTCTTTAGAGTAGCATTGTAGGTTCCTTCAGAAATGGGTTATGGTGTCTGAATCTCAGAATGATAGACCTTTCTTGCAACCTTGCAGTAAAACTGTATCCATCAGCTTGGAAATTAGTTCATAGAAGAAGATTAGTTTTCATCTCAGGAAAAAAAGTATTTGTTGTTTATGTGCCAGAAATAAGATGCATGTTACATGTTGGTTAATTGTCATGGAAGAAGAGCAAGTTAGAGCTACACTGTTCATCTGTTTCCAAAATAATTGTGTGTATATTACATGCAAATAAGGCTGCCAAAAAAGCATTCAGAAGTTGGGAAGTTTCAGAACTAAGATTGGCCATGCAGCATCCTCTGGTACATGTGCAGTGTGAAACACTAATTGTCCTCTCTTCCCCGTTTTTCTACAGGACTCAGTGTTAGTGGATCACGCTTACTCAGTGAGGTATCACTGTATGTGCTATTAAAACAGTATGTAATCTGAGGTCTGGTGTTTATTTGCAAAATACTAAGAGTTGCTCTGAAGGCAGAATTATCTTTCCCCAAACTTTATCTGACCTTCATATTTCCATTAAAATAAATACTGTTAGTAACTAGTCAGATATTGCTATGAACATCTACAGGTCAGTTCTAAGGAGATTTAGCTTCCTGGATGATTTCTGTAGTTTCCCACCTAGATTACCCAAGGTACGTGCATAAAATGTTGGATATCATTTTATGGGCAGTCTTAAAACTGTTGGTAGCCATGTAATGTTAAAATGCTTAGCATCATATAATTCACTGACTTTCTGTTTTTAAAATGTGCTTCTTGGAAGAAAGCTTACAAAGTACTACTTCACTTCTAATGGCTGTATTTGCTGGTTTTCACAATGTTCATATCTGCTACTAATCTCGTTCTGTAGTCAGGTCACTGCTAAAAGCTGAGAGAGGCTATAATATGTTGAGGAGGGGATAGAATTTTCATGTTTTTTTCCAGTCGGTACAGACATATTGTTGCATATTCAGCAGATCTCCTTTCCCTCCCCACCCTCCCACAAGTTTCAGAAGGCAAATTTGGGGAGATTTTTAGGAGAATGGCAGAAGTTGCATTTGTGGTTCGAAGTCAGTTACTCATTTTTTCAATTGGAGCTGCTGAAGATTTTTTTCAAAGAAAAGATTGTTAGAATTACATAATGTAAGCAACAGCTTTTTTTCTCCTCTTCTATATAATTTTTGGTCATGCCAGTTTTAAGTTGCTGAAACAATAAAATGATCATGTAAACACAGAATATGAAGAAATTTATACTAACGTGTTCAGTCAGAGGTAGCTGTTTAAATGGATGTTTAATCAGGGCAGTTCTCCATTGGTACCCGACATACACCTCGCATCGCAAAACACTCACAAAGTCTGATTCCTGTTATACTAAAGGGTGGAAGTTTAACCTTATTGCCTCCCCAGAACACACTTTCCCCTCAAAGAACGTATCATTGTTTGCCTTGGAGAGCCAGAAATATCAGCTGAATTGTTAATGTCTTTCCAGTTTGAGTCAATCTCTCTGCATATAAAATTCTAATCCGGGCAATAAAATTTGTCTCAGTCTAAGGAATTAAGCCAAGTTTCATTAAGGTCAGAACAACATATCCTTCTTCCATATACGTTTTATTTTACAATAAAAGAATCTGTGTTTAAAGTTGGGATGGATTTATTGCTGTATATTATTGTGGTGAGGAAGCGAAGGAAATGTAGCAAAACTGCAGGTAAAAGAAAGGTTACTCTGAAATTGGATGTTTATTGTAGAGGTGGCGAGGAAGGAGGTGAACAGTATGCCACTGATTTGAAATAAGTGATAATTTTAATTTGGAAGGGACCTCTGGAAGCCATCTAGTTGAATCTCCTGTTCCAAGGAAGGTGAACTTTGAAGTTCGATTAGGTTGATCAGGACCTTGTTCAGCTGAGTTTTGAAAATCTGAAAAGGGGGAGATTCAACAGTCTCTCTCTGCAGCACTGTGAACTTCTTTCTTCTTGTATCTAACTGAACTTCCTTTGTGACAACTTGTGACTGTTGCCCATTCTCCTTTTTCTCTGTCACTCTGAGAAGTGTCTGCCTCTATGAGGATTTTTTTTTTTTAATCCCCCATTTAGATTGTTGAAAATTGCACTGAAATATCCACTCTTCTTCAGAGAAGACAAACCTTGCTTTGTCAACTTGGTACATCGTGCTCTAGTCCCCACTGCTGGACTCTCCAGTTTGTCAGCATTTCTTTTACAGTAGGCTGGAACTGGGCACAGTGTTCCAGATTTGGCTTTACAACAGCTAAATAAAGGGGAATATTTACTTGATCTGACTTGCTGATTGTGCTTTCCTAATGAAGATCTACATATGGTGAGCCTTCCCTGTTGTGAGGGTATATTGCTGACTCAGGTTCAGCTTGTCTACTGGAGCCACCCCAAACCTTTCCTGCAGCAATGCTACCTGCCCCATTGATCCTCAGCTGTTCATGGTATGGAGGAGTTCTGTCCTAGGTGTGGCACTTTGCCTTTGTTGAACTTCCAAGTTTGTTGTCAACCTAATTCCTCCAGCTTGTTGAGGTCCCTCCGAGTGGCAGCCCTGCCTCTTAGTGTATTGACAGCTTCCCCCCTGTTTCATGTCATCCACAAGCATGATGGGGGTGTGTTCTAGCTCGCTGTCTAGGTTGTTGATGAAGATGTTGAGTATTCACCCTAGTATCAACCTCTGAGGACTATCACTTATAGCTGGCTGTTGGTTGCATTTTGAATCACCATTGAGCCCAGCAGTCCAGCCAGTTGTTCTCTTACATCTTCTTCATGATTCCCCAGATTGGCTAAAAAGATACTGTTGGAGACTGTCAGCAGCCTTTGTAAAGTCAAACTAAATGACATCCTCAGCTCTCTCTTCATCCTCATAGGAAAGTGGCCAGGTTAATTTGGTGTGATTTCCTTCTGGTAAACTTGTGCTGGCTGTTTCCACTCACCTTTTTACCCTTTGTGTGTCTAGAAATTAGCTTCTGTGAGGATTTGCTCCATAATATCCCAGGGACTGAGGATAAGCTGGCCAGCCTGTAATTCCTCGAATCATTCTTCTAGCCCTTTTTGAAGATGGTGTCGTAAGGGACATCCCCTGATTGCTGTAACTTTTTAAAGCTGATAAGAAGTAGCCTTGAGTTGGCACTAGCCAGCTCCTTGGCACCTTTGGAGGCATCTCATCTGCTCCCATGCACTTGTATTTGTCCAATTTACCAGAGTAATTCCTAACTCATTCCACTTTTGCTACTAGGCAGAGACAACTGAGAGCCTTATGATGCTTAGGAGATTTCTATTTCATTTGTCAATAGATTGACCACCCCATTTAGCAGCAGGCCAACATTTTTCTTGTGTTTTTTTTTTCTTTTTTTTTTTCTGCATATAGACCAATACAAGCTCTTGCTATTCTCTGTACTGCTGTCCAGTTTCAAACCCACCCTAGTCTCAGCCTTCCTAATTCTGCTCCTTAGTATCCAGGCAATGCTTCTTTGTCTTTAGTAATCTGTTCCTGCTTGTCTTTTACATGCTTCGTTTTTTGCACTTTAGCTCAGTCAAGAGTTCTTAGTTCATTCAAGATGGCCTCCTGCTGTGCTTGCTTGTTATCTTGCATGTCAGGAAGGACTGTTCTCATACTTTGAGGAGGTTGCCCTTGATGCTCAACCAGCTCTTCAGGGTTCCATTGCCCTTTAGGGCAGCATGCCCTGGGATCTCACCTACTAGTTCCTTTAACAAGCTGAGGTTTGCTATCTGGAAAGCTGGTTCTGCTACTTGCTTTTGTCACTTCCCTCCATAACTTAACCTCTAGCATCTCATAGTCACTGCCAAGGCTGCCTCTGCCATCCCTGGCGAGTTCTTACTGTACTCATGAGTAGCTGGTCTAGTAGAACACCTCCTGTAGTGGGCCTGTACAGCAGATGCAGTAAAAATTATTACTGCTCACTCCTGGATTTTTTTGTACCCTGCCATACTGCTCTCCCAACAGGTATTGAGGTGGTTGAACCCCCCTGCCTCCCCCCTCCCCCCATCAATGGCCTATGATCAGAGGCTTCTTCCAGTGCTGAGGATGACTTCATCTACTTCACCTTTTTGATTGGGAGGTTTGTAGCAGGTTCTATGATGGCATCCATCTTTTGGGCTAGCCTTCTGATTTTGACCTATAAACTCTCAACAAGTTTAAGTGTTCCATAGCAGAGCTGCATGTTTGTGTAGAGTTCAACCCTGCCCATCCTTCCTGCTTGTTGCTTGTGAGGAGCCTGCATCTGTCTCTCACAGCATGCTAGTTGTGTGAGCTATCCATTGTGTCTTGAATTCCATCATAGCTCTGCAGCTGTGCACAGGCTCGCAGTTCTTTCTGTTTGTATCACAGGCTGTATACTTCTGTGCACAGGTTTCTGATGTACCTGTCTGCCCTACTTTCTCTCAAAGGGAGTGAGAAACCCCCCCCTAGAACACTGTCCGATACATGCTTCCCCATTCTCTGTTCCTCCACTTACCTGAAGGCTTTGGTTTCTGTTCCCTGGTGAACCTAGTTAAAAGCTTTTCTCACTAGGTTAGTAAGCAAAGATACTCTTGACTTTCTTTGTCAGGTAGATCTTGTTTCTCCCCAGTAGTCCTCATTCCTCTGAGGATCTTGTGTTCATAAAACCACTAATCCTTTGCTGCTGTTAGTGACAACTCAAATAAGTGCTTCCTGTTTGAAAGGCACCTTGGGAGATGCCTGAGATATCCTGAAATAGTTTTCCATACAAGCCACTAGATATGTTTTAGATAATTTTATGTTGCTGCTAGGCTATATTAATTTTCAAGCTACAGGTAGAAGACTGATTTGTTAGCACTATCTTGAGTTATCCAGTATAAAAATGCTAATTTAAGGAGAAGAGAAGATGGGGTCTATTGCATATTATATTCAAGAAACATTACAAAAGTTATATTACTGGGATTACGTAGTCAAAAAGACAAATCTGAAAAAATACCAATACTAATCATCACCTGTGCAGTGAATGGTCATGTTTATTGTGGCATATTTTCCATATGATTTTACATGCAGCATGACTTGGGCTCAGTAAGAAGAATGACACTTGCTGCCTCACTTCCTTCATATGATCCTGTGCCTAAGTTGTTATACTTGAGTAAAATTAGTAATTCTCCTATGGTAGTGAGTTCTTATTCCGTCCATTACTGTAATATTGAGGTGTCCCCTTAGTTACAATATAGGAGGAAGAAGGGATTATCTCCATTAGTTGAGACAATTACTGAAAGTCTTAGACAAAACCTTGTCATCATAGGTAGTTTATATGTCATGATTTGGTACCTCGCTCAAGACATAGGCTGTGATTTTGTTTGAAGAGCACTGTCTTCACACAGAGCAAGCAGATGTGCTTAAAAAAAAAAGTCTGAAAAGTAATTGCTCTGAAAGTGAAGCTCAAGAAAAGTGGCTTCAGGAGAGTGTAGTCTCACTGAAGTTTGTAGCAGACAGTGGGAACCAGAATCTAATGTTGACTTCGGGCTAGAGCTGCAACCGTAACAACTCTCTTTCTCTCTGAAGCTTACCGCCTTAATTCATAAGTTATACTTCAAATATTACAAGCTGGAAGGGTATCGTAGTAACTGTCATCTCTTCTCCACTGCTCATTTGCTCATCTCTCCTGCATCTCAGCCTCTTCGTTAGTCCAGCCTTATCTTCACATAAATGAAGAATAGGAGAAGTATGTGATTATCATAAGATCAGTGATGTTCGAGCTTCATAGCTTCTGGTGGAAGAATGATTATACCATGGCGCCTTTATTTGCCATGAGAGTGGACTTACCCGGTGTGCTTGACCTAATCAGACTGTTTAGATGCAGTGATCTGATACTTCCTGGAAGTATCAGGCTTAATGTGCATGTATTACTTAGTGTAAAAAGAGCAGCTGGGAATGGACTTAGGCAGTTAAAGCAATTCAGCTGACCCAGACCCCTTCAGAGGGGCCCTCAGGAAGGAGAATGATTGACTGTGAGCAGAGAACCTGTAGATGACTTGTCCTAACAGCTGCATGGATTAGGTAGTGTGTGATAGACTGTATAAATGCACCCTTAAGTCTCCCTTGTGCATGGCATCCATAGACGTAAATATGTGGATTAGCTGGTCTCCTAGTAGACGTGGAACACCTGAGTTTGCTGAGACCTGCTTTGCTCCAAATTTCTGTTTTAAAGATTGGCTTCATGGTTAATGTTTTTATGTAGGCTGTAGAGTTGTTCACCTTTATCATTCCCATTCATTTTAATATATAACTTGCAGTGGTTTTGATGATGAAGGATTTGAAGCTACTTCATGGCTGATTCATATTTAGAGGGTAGCACCAACCCATCAAAGGAACACAGCGTACAGAATTATAACTAGCCAAAGATACAAAGCAGATAAATGTTCCACAGGATTTTAAATGAGGATCTTGACACAGCTGGAAATCGGAAATGAAGTAGAAAGATAATGACTGTGAAATTATACTAAGGTGCAAGGTATAGAGCATGCTATGCTGATGGAAGAATGGTGCTGTATGTTTTAAAGCTCAGAATAAAATAAATGGACTGTTTTAGCAGGAAACATAATACCCATATGGCTTGATCAGGAATAGTACAGTATAAGAACCATACATCCAGACCAGGATAGCAACACTGACTGTAACATATTCCTAGTATTAAAATATTAAATAGTTTTGTTTCTTTTAATTGTACTGTGTGGTAGTTATCAATGACATTACTTGTATGTTAACATCAAACTACTGTTAGAGAGTACTGGATATTAAGTAGATGGCAAGTTGTGTGCTATGACAAGGTGCATTATGGACTGATTCTGTACTTAACTGTTTCCTTTGTAAGTTGAAAGCCACTTGCAGGGACACAGCACTACACTACCTACATAGTGACTTTTAACCATCCTTATGAGGAGAGCCTGTGATTTATGGTAAAGAAGGGAGGAGACATAATTAGGAACTATTTTGATGTGGATTTTAAGAGTTTATTTGTGGTTTTGTAAGACTGTGAATAAATGAAGAATTGGAGGAGCTTTGGAACTGTTTTTGTATACTTTGGTCCCTTGTTGCTTCCAACAATTGGTAGGCTTAAAAAGTGTATCTGCCTCATCTATTCCCCCAAATTGCATCAGGCTTACATAATTTATGTGCCAACTAGTCTCTATATGATATAAAAAAGAGCTATCTATTGTCTCTTGTGTTTAAAAAAAAAAAAAAATATATATTTCCCAACAAAACATTTTTTCACATCTTGTGTATATGAAGACATAAGCCGTTGATGCGTTTAGGTAATCTGTCTTCAGGAATATGCCCTTTTAATACAAGCTTAGAATGATGGAATGTATTGTAAAATCCAAATGGGGTTAACTGCTATGCTCATGGTAGGGTAAAAAATAGAATAGAATAGTCCAGTTGGAAGGGACCTACAACAATCATCTCGTCCAACTGCCTGACCACTTCAGGGCTGACCAAAAGTTAAAGCATGTTGTTAAGGGCATTGTCCAATTGCCCCTTAAACGCTGACAGGCTTGGAGCGTCGTCTGCCTCTCTAGGAAGCCTGTTCCAGTGTGTGACCACCCTCTTGGTAGAGAAATGCTTCCTCATGTCCAGTCTAAACCTCCCCTGGTGCAGCTTTGAACCATTCCCACGCATCCTATCACTGGATCCCAGGGAGAAGAGATCAGCACCTCCCTCTCTGCTTCCCCTCCTCAGGAAGCTGGAGAGAGCAATAATATCACCCCTCAGCCTCCTTTTCTCCAAACTAGACAAGCCCGAAGTCCTTAGCCGCTCCTCATAGGACATGCCTTCCAGCCCTTTCACCAGCTTTGTTGTCCTCCTCTGGACACATTCAAAGACCTTCACATCCTTCTTAAATTGTGGGGCCCAGAACTGCACACAGTGCTCAAGGTGAGGCCACACCAATGCTGAATACAGTGGGATAATCACCTCTTTTGACGGGCTGGTTATGCTGTGTTTGATGCACCCCAGGATGTGGTTTGCCCTCTTGGCTGCCAAGGCACACTGCTGATGCATATTGAACCTGCTGTTGACCAATAGCCCCAGGTCCCTTTCTGCAGGGCTGGTCTCCAGCCGCTCCTCTCCCAGTTTATACTTGTGCCTGGTGTTACTCTGTCCCAGGTGCAGAATCCAGCATTTGGACTTCTTAAATTTCATGCAATTGATGATTGCCCAATGCTCCAGTCTATCTAGATCCTCTGCAAGGCCTCCTGTCTGTCAAGAGAGTCAACAGCACCTCCCAGTTTGGCATCATCAGCAAACTTGCTAATGGTGCATTCAACTCCTGCATCCAGATCATTGATAAATTTATTGAACACAGCTGGCCTTAGAATTGAACCCTGAGGAACACTGCTGGTGACTGGTTGCCAGCCAGATGTAGCCCCATTCACTACAACCCTTTGAACCCTGCTGTTCAGCCAGTTCTTCACCCAGTGCGCTATGTACCTGCTCATCCCACAGTTGGACAACTTGTCCAGAAGGATGCTGTGAGGGACAGTATGAAAAGGTTTACTAAAATCCAAAAAAACTACATCTGCTGCCTTCCCTTCATCCACTAGGTGAGTGACCTTATCATAGAAGGATATCAATTTAGTTTAAACAGGACTTTCCCTTTGTGAATCCATGTTGATAGTGCCTGATGATTGCATTGTTCTTTAAATGCCTTTCAGTAGTACCCATTATGATCTTCTCCATAATTTTTCCAGGAACTGGGGTTAGACTAACAGGTCTGTAGTTTCCTGGGTCTTCACTCACGCCCTTCTGGTAAATTGGAATAATGTTGGCTAGCTTCCAGTCAGCAGGAATTAGCTGACTAATTAGCTAAAAATTTTTTAGGGACTTTTTTTTTTCAAGGACTAAAGCTAGGGATTTACCTCCTTAGGAACACATACTTACCTTTTGTTCAGACAGTCAACTAACTTGCTGGATATTCCTTAGTAGCTAAATATTTTGGACTTCCTTTATTTGGGGGTGATATGCAAGCTTTGAATGCAGACTAGTCAACTCAAACCAGCCAAGCACCCCTGATTTATTCAAATTGGCATAAATGCACCTAATGCTGCTGTACAGAATAATTTAGTTGTAAAGGTATTGGTGTACAGAATCACAGAATGGTTGAGGTTGGAGAGGACCCCTGGAGGTCATCTGGTCTAACCCCCCTACTCAAGCAGGGCCACCTAGAGACGGTTGCTCAGGACCATGTCCACATGGCTTTTGAATGTCTCCAAGGAGGGAAACTCCACAACCTCCCTGGGCAGCTTGTGCCAATGCTTGATCCCCCTCACAGTAAAAAAAGTGTTTCCTGATGTTCAGAGGGAACTTCCTGTGTTTCAGTATGTGCTCCTTGCCTCTGGTCCTGTCACTGGGCACCACTGAAAAGAGCCTGGCTCCATCCTCTCTGCACCTTCCCTTCAGATATTTGTACACATTGATGAGGTCCCCCTTGAGCTTTCTCTTTTTCAGGCTGAACAGTCCCAGCTCTCTCAGCCTCTCCTCATAGGAGAGATGCTCCAGTCCCTTAATCATCTTTATGGCCCTTTGTTGGACTCTCTCTGGTATGCCCATGTCTCCCTTGTACTGGGGAGCCCAGAATTGGACCCAGCACTCCAGGTGTGGCCTCACCAGTGCTGAGCAGAAGGGAAGGATCACCTCCCTGCACCTGCTGGCAACACTTTGTCTAATGCAGCCCAGGATACCGTTAGCCTTCTTTGCAGCATACAAAATACTGAAACACCATTAATGTTGTGCAAAAACATCTGCAATAGACAGTTTTGGTCTACAGAAACAACGTAACTAGAGCTTTTTGTACAATGCTTTATATGTCCAGTAAGGGAAGAAATGGTGTATGTATGGCTCAGCTGCCATACTGCCATAGTTAAATAATGTTTGTGGTTTTAGAAGTATTTTTTTGAGATTTTCATATTTCTGTAAGTGTTTTTGGTGGTATGCATAGGTGATGTATGTTCTACCAAAAGTTTAAATTGCACAAAAATCAAGAAATGAATAATTTTTAAAGATTTTTTTAAAAGTCTTTTTGTTGTGATTGCATGGTAATGTTCAATATGGCAGTACATTATTTTCTGAAAAGGTAATTATGTGTAGGGAAGGTGAGTGTACTTTCTTGGCTTGTTGAGTATGGCTGGAAATTCATTGCATGCTTCTAAACATTGTAAGACATTAAAGCTAAATATTCTGTCTGTGTATTGTTATGCATACACTTGGCCATGTTTAGCAATAATATAAGCAGGAATGACTTTAGTGACTGCATCACATTATATATATTTTATGAAGCACAAGCGGATGGATCTAGGACATCTGGAGCTGGGATTGATGTGTCTCAGAACACTTATGGCAGAGTAAGCTTGTTCTCCCTTTTCCCTGTGCTTCCTTGTTACTGCTGTTCCTGATAAACATGACTCGTGCTCTTTGCTTACTTCTTATAGGTAACATTCATTTCTAAGGGCTTTTCTGACCACTGTGTGTATTTTGATGTTACTTAAATACTTACTTTTGTAACATGTAGCCTTGCTAGAGCTTTCCTTTACTGATGGTCCCCAGATGGTGTATCAGGCTGCAGTACTCTAGAACTCGCTCTCTTCTGGTTTGCTGGATTCTCAGTCCTTAGCTTCTTTGTCAACCTTTTTGGTATGGGTGTTCTCCTTTTGAGAGCTGGATTTTGCCATGCAGCTGCAAAAGCACTTCTCCATCTAGAGGTAATCCAAAGATCTCCATGTGGTTTAACCACTAATTTTTCAAGAACTAAAGCTAGTGATTTATCTCCTTAGGAACATAACATATTGAATAGAGACCTGCTCTGCAGAACCTTCTAAGCACAATTTCTCATAATACTTGTTTCTGGATGAAAGCGGGCAGCAAGTTGTATGCCTTGTATCTTGCTATACATTTGTCAGTGCTCAGGGTCATTTTTTGATGCATGTTCAGGATTAACTGCATGGAAGTCTTTGGCGATTCAGGACGTTGTATTGTCTCTGAAGTGGGGTAGATTTGGCAAAGCTCTGACAAGAGTGTGTTACACTCGGCATGTCATAAACCATTCGTGATACAGTATTTGTTAATAGCCAGAGCTTAAATTGCCTGTAGTGTGAGTCTTCAGATAATCACAGTTTTAGCGTACTTCACCACAAAATTATTAGCTCATATAATGAGGGTTGTCTCTTTCTCCAGATACCCTTCTGACCATACTTTAGTTTATCTTACAGTTGATTGAAAGTCCCTCCTTTCTTGACTCCAGATCAGGTAGATGGTTTCACTCCTGTGGCGCAATGCCAGGAAAGCAGTCTTATTTGAGCTGTGTATAACAGCATTTTCAGTTCTCCTGGCATACAATCCTTTGAAGCAGCATAGCAGTCAGCATAAAGAAGTAGCACAAATAAAGGCTTTGAGCAGCGTGCCACTGAACAGAAACACTGAAAGATCTCAGAGGTAAATGGCAGGCAAGGAATGCATAGTGCAAGCAGTTACCGCCTCTGCTGTGCTGTGGAGCATGGAGATAATGCCACCATCAATTTCATCCTCTACTTGCATAGGGAAAGGTTTATAAAAGTCACTGGGACTCTTTGGGTATAGCAACACATGTACTTACTTGGAAAGCAATACCAATTTGAGTGGCTCCTACTCTGCCGCGTCCTTGTTGACTATGCCATGAATTGAATTGGGGAACTGATTTGTTGGAAAAATAATTTGGCAGACAGGTTTATTTTTAACTAGGGTCAGTTACAGTTGTTCAGTGGAAGGGCTAACACACAGTGGGAATTAACTGCTGCGGGTTGCAGTGAAAGAAGGGACTGGAGCTTGTCACTGCTGTTTAAATAAATGTATGTGTAACTGTGTGCTTGGGCTCCATGCCCAGGTTTTATGAGACTGGATAGAAGCTGGAATAGGGAAGTGGTTCTGTTTATTAAATAATTAAAACTTGTTATGAGCAACTCAAGTGCAGATAATTGTGCTGACTGACCATTTTTTCCTTTCTGTTGAGTCATTCTGGTGGCTTAGAGTGATTATGAGTGGGTTTTTTGTTTCTTGTGGGCTTTTGGTGGTGTTTTTTTTTGGAGGGAGGTGCGGATGTGTACCAACACTTTCAAAACTGAAACTAGACGGAATTGCTATTGCTTATGTAATTTCTGTATAGGATTGGAAAAGTAGAGAAAGGGGAAAAATGCAACCCAGTGTTGCAGCCAAATTAGAGTATTCATCTTCAGTTTTGCAGTTTCTTGCATTTCTAAGAATGTATTAAGTTAATTTGCTTAGTTCTTATATTAAAGCATCGATGTATTGTAATTGAACAGCATTTCAGTTGCATGAATAGTTTCTTTGTATATCCTTGAGAAATTGCATCACATGGGATGAATTGTGCATGTGTGTTTTGCTTTTGTTCTAGAATAAATGTTGATCAAAATCTGAGAAGTGTTCTCAGGGGGTCTGGTACCTGCGAAAGATTCGCTCTTACTTTCTCTGATCACACCTGTTCAGGAGCTTATGTGCTCCTATTATGTTGATCTAAAGCAATGAATATAAACAACTGTGCTAGCTGATAACTTGCTCAGTAGCCCATGTAGTTTATGAAGCAGATAAATTAAAATGTATCTTAATTTTTTTTTTTACTGTATTGTATTTTCTTTGGTAATGAAATATCTGTCAGCTTGTTGCCAGTTGATACTTGCAGCTTATTGTATCATTTGTGCTAGTATATCAATTCTGCAGCATATTCAAGTAGTAAATAAGAGGAGTGTTTTGGACTGCCCAGTCTACACCACCACCTCTTTATTTATAGTAGGTGCTTAATAATTGTTAATTTTTTTTTTTCTTAGCTTTAAAACTGAACAACTTTTGGTCTGCTTAAAAAAAAAAATCAAGCAAAAGAGTTCTTAGTGTTTCCTTTGTGATGCTGTTATAGAGTTCAATAAATATCCCTGTTGCAATTTTTTTTTTCTTACTCTCCAAATTTTCAATTTTGTTTCTCAGTTTGTATGCAGTTACTTGACTAATTTGAGAATACCTTTCCGTTCATCCTGACTGAAAAATAAACAGCAAACATGATATGAAAGAGACCTGGATGTAACTGTGCAAAATGTATTATTGACTTCAGGAACTCTAAAGTCCTAAAGAGCCTCAACTATTCTACCTTAATTCTCAGAAGTAACTGAAGGCTATGCTGTTATTAAAGAACATAAAGAAACCTGTTAAAAATTCAGCATGGCCATAGAAGATAGTATTATGCACTGGTAAATGTCATGTAAAGGAATATGTTTTTTAGAGACCAGAACATATTAACAGGCTGCAACTACTTTGAAAGTCATGGGCTGACATGTTGCATTATCTTCACATAGTGGTAGTTGTGCTTACTAAAATGTGGCTTGTCTTATAAAATATATTCAGGGCCAGCTATGTTAAGATTTCTGTTAGTTCAATTGTACAACTTGATAGTGCCATAGTAACATGATATATTATAGCATAGCTCATGTGGATTATCTACACTTAATATTAAGAACTAACAGGAAATGTTTGCATAGACAGCAAACTAATTAACGTTGTTGGTAGATATTTAAAAAAACCACAGTATTTGTGGCTGAAATTGAAGATCCATATATTCACTCTGAGTATATTTTCCTATGAGGATATCATCAAGCAATTGTTGAGTGATACAGGTAATTGAAAAAGAACCCAAAAGTTTAGTGAGCGTTCATTCTCTGCATCGGTCAGCAACAAGAAAAGAACAACAGTGTAAGAAAAAGCCCATAGCATCTGGTTGGCATCCATTCTCAATCATTTCTGTAATTGTCTACAGTTTAAAGGAACAGGTGATAACAGTTATTGGCACCTTCCAGCATAAGAGTACCCTGACATCTTAGTTGTCCTTTTTCAGGGCTGTGTAGGGTTTTGGGAAGGTCATCGGGGCACATCTGTGTGGGTGTAGTTCTACAGCTTTGTGTCAGTATGAAGCACAGCCAGAGTGAGAAATACTTATTTTCAAAAATTAGCATTTACCTACATTCCATATAAAATGAAGGCACTAGCCTTAAAAGGAATGGCTTACTTGACAGACTTCAGTAAAATTCTGTAAACTAGTTGGGAACCATTGGGGTGTTTGTATTTCTGCATGCTATATCATTTGCCTACAGATAACAAGTAGCAAGCTATCCCTGACGAATATACTTTTCACAAGCTTTGTGATAAATAATCATTTGGCTATTTTCTGCACACCTTTATCCCTTGCTTTTTGTTCAGTTTTTTTTTTTGGTGTGGTGTTTGTTTTTTGTGTGGTTTTGTGTGTGGTGGTTTTTTTTTTTTTTTTTTTTGTTCTTGCAAAGCAGCTCTTAATTCATCCTCTCTAATTTGTAAATTGCTGGCAATGAGAAACTAATAGTAGTGCAATTAGGAATAATTGGTGCACAAAAGTTTGGTACTACTAATTGTAGACTTAGCAGGCATTTCATATGTAGGAAATTGAGAAATAAAGAAAACATGGCATTCCTTTCACCTCTTTCCAAATGTAGGACTGTGATAGTTTGTTGGGCAAACTGTGTAAAGAACTTAAGGGCATGGATGTTTGAGGAATAGCTCTAGCCTTCTGTGGTAGAGAAAGGGCTATGTCTTTTTTCCAGGGAAGTATTCTGGTATGTGTCGTCTGGTCCAGTGGTGACCACCATTACCTTTGTTTTGACAAAGGTAATGCATAACGTGACAATAATTACTAAGATAATACATATTAAATGTATTAGTTGTATTTTGCAGAAACTGTGCAGCAGTGTTTACGAAGGATGTCAACATATAAAGAGTAGTAACTTTTGATTGACAGGCAAGAGAACATTGCATATTCCGCCATCTGATCTGCATCAGTCAGCCCCTTCTCTAGTTTTGCAGCTTGCTTGCTCTAATTGGACTCTAGATGTGTGAGAATCTAGCTATATGGATCAAGTTAGTAGATCAGAGTTTTGAATTGTAAATGCTATTGGGCATATTCCTGTGTTAAAATAGCTGTGCTAAAATAAAATGTATTAAAATACACTGTCTGTATTATTTATAATAATCATTATGAAATGATCATGTTTTAAATAGTTCAAATATATAGACTCTATATGTATACCTGAAAATGGTTTTATGTTTTCTTGCAGCTAACAGAAGATGAAATTGCAACTATTCTGAAATCTACTCTTAAAGGACTTGAATACTTGCACTTTATGAGAAAAATACATAGAGATATAAAGGCTGGAAACATCCTTCTTAACACCGAGGGACATGCAAAATTAGCTGATTTTGGTGTGGCTGGCCAGTTAACAGTAAGTACCTGTGGAAAGATCACTTAAAAATGCTTTAGTGCACCTAACCATATTTTTTTACTTTTCTCTTTTTTTTCTGCCTTGAATTTTGTGTCTGAGGAGTCACTAGTGCTAGTGGTAGAGCCAACATTCTTTATCATGATGAGTATTTAATGTATTGCAAGGCTATTTAGTTTTTAGTTGTTTATTTTTATAACCCAGTGTACTTCAAGTACCTGATGATCCCACTTTAAACTTTTGTTTGAGGTTTATGGTCATTGTCACCTGTTTGGCCTCTGTAGGCTGATGGGCTGAATCTGTTTGGTCTTAATTGGAAGTCACTACTGTTTGACCTTTGAGTGGCTAATTTAACTTTTAAATATAGAATTAGTATCAAAAGAATCTGAAAATAAGCATCTCTGGTTTAATTGCATAAATAATATAATTACAGGACACAATGGCAAAACGTAATACTGTTATAGGAACTCCATTTTGGATGGCTCCTGAAGTAATACAAGAGATTGGCTATAATTGCGTGGCAGACATCTGGTCCCTTGGTATCACTTCAATAGAAATGGCTGAAGGAAAGCCTCCGTATGCTGATATTCATCCAATGAGGGTAAGTGTGTGTGATGGTGTTTTCTTGTTAGTTTCTTGGTTTTTTAATACAACAAATACTGGAATCATAAAACTGTATGTTTATGGACAAAGATTTTAAGACTAAGGATTTTTACTTGCTGTCTTGCTTCCTATTTACTGCAGTTTGCCTGTGTTTTAACACGTCTCTGTAAGGTTTCAGAATGCTTTTATCTCCACTTGAGAGAAAACTAAATCAATAAGTGCTTAATTGACTTGAAGGCAACACATAGAGCCTATTCCATACTGTACCTGCACTTGGAAACTTCCATAACCCAAGAGGTCATCCTCCTTTGAAAAGGAGTTTTGAAGTAAAGATGACCTAAAGAAGGATTCAGAATTGTCCTATGTGAGCACTGCTAATATTAGTAACCCTTGACGGTTTTTATTTATTACTGAGTCTTAAAGTCTGTTAATGAATTAGTTTACTTTTTGCAAAATAAAGCGACTAATTCTATTTACATTTTATGAGAGGTAGCAGTTATAAAGGAATTACTTGGAGAAATCCACGGGGAACAATATTTATCTAGGAATAACTGTTGCCAGTGTTAGTCATGCTTTTATTTTTTTGAAATGACCTATAGAATAGCTACACTGATTGCACTGAATATGAATAAATACTCTGTTCTTGAATTGTTTATATCTAAAGCCCATTTGGTATTAATAAGGCACTTTATATTGCTAAAAGCAGATTTTTTTCATCTTTGTGATTTGTGGCAAAAATAGCATGCATACTAGATTATTTTATGCAGTTTTCTTTTGCTGGTGCCTCATATATATAAGGAAGCCACCACTGTTGAAAGAGAAGGTACTGTTCGTATATGATTACTATAGGGTGACGCTTATATGAGTTCAAGTGTATTTACTGCTGTTTGGTTCTTGATTTTTGTTTGCGTGTGCTTTTTGGATCAGAGATGTTTCCTGAAGTTTTATGGCAATGTGCATCTTGGTTAAAGCTAGTGAGTGTTTTGCATTTAGAAACATTACATAATTTTGGAAGCAAAGCTTAGTAATTTTCCTGCACCATATTTTTTTTTTTCTGTGTAATTAAGTATTTTAAAATTACTGTTCAAACTGAAAATAGTCAGATGAAAGCTGAGAACAAAGTAAGTATCTCTGAAGCTTGTTTTCGATAGGAACTTAATTTAAGATGAAATAACACTTAAGAAATATTTTGAAGAACTACTGATTACAAATTAAATACATTTGATCATGCTGGGGTTTTTGGTTGTACTTTTAATGAAAATGTCTTAATTACATCTGAGTTCATTTTGACATGACTATGTGTAGTTGCACTAGCTGTTGAAAGGTGAGGACTACATTATCAGAGAGGATTTTTATACGCGTGACAATAGCTGCTTATAAATCAAAGCTCACTGAGTTTGAAAGCTTGTGAATCTGTTTAATTCTTGTAATCAAATGAATGCTATCAAAGGCCAAAGTAATTTAACACAACAATTCTGGATTACATAGGACATGTGTTCTTGTTAATAAATTATGTTATGGTTTTTAAGGCCTTGTATGCAGTTAGTACTCTTTTGTATATTTGATACCTACAGTTTTTCTTAATCTTTATTAGTGAGTTGTTACAGTGGTTAACAAGAAATACACAGATTTAAGTTGCAATAGTTTTCCCAGTGTCATATGATATAGCTTCACAGGACTTCTGGACATATGTAGATGCTTTCCTACTTTGTTTTAGTTATGACACAGAATTGATACAGGCAAGCATGAAAGCTTGGGCAAATTTTCATTGCTTTTTCTAGATGTTGCTGGAGTTCTGTGGTATTTATGTAAGGCACAATTTTGTTACTTGGGAATGCATGTTGAAATTACCATGTGCACTATTTTGCTGTAGGCTGGTTGGCACTGCCACAAAGGTAATGCACTGCCAGTAGGCCATTTCCTTGTCAACTGCATTTACAGCTTAATAGAAATATTACATGACTTCTTTAAACAAGTGTTTTGGCAGAGAGGAAATAGCAGATTCCATGCAAACAAGCATAGCTTCCTCTGCTTAACCACACTCTAGCTACTCCAAAGAATTGTACTAGTTTCAGCTGGGAAAGAATGAGAAGCGGGGGGGTGCAAAATGAAATTTCATGTGGGGGAAAAAACAGCAGTTTTTTTCTGTTTAAGTATTCCTGTTTTAGTATACTTGACTGCGTAAGTGTCATCAATGCTATTTCACTTGTTTCTGCTGCAAATCTGAGTTCAACAGAACCTGCAGTTGTCATACTTAGTTTGAGGCTCAAAGGTCAAGACCGTTTGCCAGCCCAGTAAGTCCTAATGCTTTTATTCACGTAAGAATTAGGGAATGCCTCACGTATTTGGTGTCAGAGTCCTTTTGTGCTTTTGCTAATGATGAAAAGTGAAAATTCTGTATTTTCTCTTGAGTTTTCCTCAAAGAAGGAGTGTTTTCAAGTAGTTTTAAAGGAGGAAAAAATACAGATGTCCTCAAGGTTGCCCTAAAACGTGGTGATACAGCCAGTAGAAATAGCAAGGAATTTGCTGATAAGTCAAAAAATCACTCAAACCTAGATAATCTAACCCATCCAGCGGGGCTTGAAAGCATGTTGATTGCAGTAGTCAGTGCAGCAGTCCAGGGTTAACGTGGCTAACAGTGTATGCATCTGCCTTTGACTGCTCTGCTGGGATGAGCAGTTATGAATTTATAGTGGAGCTAATTAAAGGGGGCTTCAATGTGGTTCTAGAGCAAGACTCAGTCTCCTACTCTGAAGCTGCAGTGATATGTTTTGACAGCTGCACTCCGGTGTCCCCTGTTGACTGCAGCATGTATGCTGTCCTGTTCTGATAAAGTATTTATGTCCTACCACTGTCTGAATTTAATTCAAACCATTAACTGCTTTGTTCAGTCTCTCCTCTTCATGCAATATCTGTCTTTATTATTTGTTTGTTTCTAAATTCCTCTTTTTTTTTTTTTAAATCTATAATGGAAGCATAAATATTGGCACTGTTTTGCTATAGTAGTTGTGATTTTGCTTTTTGGTAAAAATTGGTAACATGCTTTTGAAATATCTTCCATGTTTGCTAATGAAGCCATGATCTCAAATTTGTCATTTAAAAGAGTTGTTTCTGGCGGAAGATCCTTTAAGCTGCAAAGTTTTTTACTTGATCATAATCCACCTACTGCTGATATTTGACTTTGTTAACAAGTAGATTAACAACACTTTGCCATAAGGCTAATTTTAAATCTTAAGAATGGGTGATTTTTGAGGTCCTTTCTCTAGGACCACCTTTACCACAAATTTTCCTTATATTCACACAATGACATGATCACTTATTGCTGCGAGGCTGTGGTTTTCGTGATCAATTTAAGCCAATTTACGTGTGGGCTGCTGCTGATAGAGACAGCCTGTCCCTAGCCAGGAGTTTCTGACCTTTCTGTTAAGCAAACACTAGTGTTTTTGTGGCCTCACAAGGAGTTGGATAAAGGAACTGATGTTCTGAAAAGTTAACCTGACAGAAACCCACTAGAACTGAGCCAGAGAAGTTGAAGGAGCATGTAGATGGACAGAGGAAGTGGGCTGAGTGGAGTTTCTGCAATGGGCCTTGTAGACCAATTGTAAAACTGCAACCTGCGTTTTATAAAATTTGCTCTTCTTTGCAAGGTCAACACTTACTGACAGGATGGTGTGCTTCAGATAAATGCTGGTAGCTGTCTTCCAAAAAAACAAAACAAAAAAGCAAAAAAACCCCCCCCCGACTCTTTTCTTTCATGCTTGTCAGGCAGCTGCAATAATTCACGTTGCTGTGGTATGGAAGAAGCTGGTGGTAGATGCGTTTTTCAGCACTTCACAGTATTGGCCTTTGTTTCGTTATGGTGAGGTTTGTTGGAAATGGACATGTGGGCATCACATGTTCTGCAGTGAATTGGAGGAAGCCAGTTTGAACTGCTTCCATTTGCTTTAAGTCCAATCATGATATTTATTTTTCCATGGCACTTACCCAGATTATCCATGCCTCCTGCTTAGCCTGTGTCATTTCCACCATGGGCTAATCTGTTTGTAATAACCTTTTATTCCTGATGTATCTTACAACAATCTACCATTTCCCAGTTTTTTTATTCTCAGCATATTGCATTAAAACTGGAGATTGAAGTGAGAATTACTGCTGTGTAAAGCTGCAAGAACCAAGGAAGGTGTTATGTTGAGCATCGCTGTCTGATTGAGACCAGTTTTTCAATTTTTGAGAAAATCGTTTCGTCTATGCCTTTTGGCCAGAAGTTGAGGAGAGGGAAGAAGAAAAAGCACTTCTGGCGATGTCAGATGTCCTTCTGTACAGTCACTCTTGCCTTTCTTCTCTCCAACAGATGGAATTGTCTCATCAGTTTCTATTATTTTCTTTGACAGTTCACCTATCTTATCTCAGCATTACTGCTTTTAATTTAGAGTAGGTTTGTGAAAGTATATTATATGGTTTTCTTATTTTAGTGCTTTTGCTTATCTTTAGAAAAGAGTTTGAGTTAACTTCTAAAAGTCCTTTTTCTTTTAAGAACTTTCTATGAGACACTTTTTGTTAATTTGTAACTTGAGATCTTGCCTGCTGTTTCTAGATAGTGAGCTAATATTTAAAGCGATTTAAAATACGGATTTTTTGATTGCACATTACTGTTTATTATTTTACTACCTTGTCAAAATCTTGTGGAAGAATGACAATGAGCTGTGGTAGGACTCATTGAGTGTGATTCCTCAGGGAGGTCATAATTCTTAAATATTTCTGTTGTGCATTCTATGTTATGATAGTTCCCTTACAATTAAATATCCCATGTGCTTTTAAGCGACTTAAAGTATTAAGATTATTTTAAAATAGTTAAATCTTAAGTTTTGAAAAAAGCATGTGAGACCCTAACACATCCAGTTCTTTGAATGGTAGGAATGCATACAGTTAAAAAACCCCCTGACTTCCCCTTCCTCTGGATCGTCCATTGTGTCTTGTCTGTCTTAAATGAATCTGATTTCTCTGGACAGGATTTTAGTGTGTGTTGTCTTACAGAATACCATATTAACTCTAAATTCTTAGATAATAAATGATGATATACTGTATAATGTATGTTTACAGCGGGGATCTAAGACACTGATGTGATATGGTTAAGGCAGTAGACTGGAACTGGAGAAGCATGTGTCTTGTTGCAGGCTTCCCAAAGAGCTGTTAGAGACCTTTGGACATCTTTAGGCTTTAAATGGAGTTTTTGCATTTGCTTTAAGCTCACCTAAATGTAGGCGATGGCTGCAAAGGGGTGGTATTCCTACCTGTTTCCATGCATTTTCATCACCCATTGCTGTTGGAATGAGTGTTTAGGTGGCTGCATGATGAGATGGATCAGAAAATTGATCCATCTGAAAACTAACCAAATAACAAGAAGTAGCTTTCACTGATACTGTTAACACGGTGCTTGGACTAGCTGGGGACAAAAATGTGTGGCTGGAACCGGTAGGAGAATTGGATCATCGCTTTTTGGATCAGCCAAGTTGGTGCTGAGGTTGACTTAAAGTAATTGCAAAACTAGAGTCTCAGCTGTCTGTATTTATCATTAAAACTGAGGGCAGGTGTTGCTTCATAATATATTTGCCTCTGTGGTACTATTTATAGCCAGAATTTCAAATAGGTTTTATAACTTTATTCAAGAAAAAAAAAATGAGCACAATTAATACCAGGCAGTATTTGTCTAATGGAAAATAAAGTATATTCTCTATATAGATTGGGAAAAAAAGAAAAAAAAAGTCAAAGGAGTTGCTTCCCACATAAATCACTGCAAGAAATGCAACTCCATATGGTAATAGGATGTGTAGCATTTTTTCCTTTGGGAGAGTAGTAGTATTATGTGGTTCAAACCAGTTGTACCTATACTAATACCAATGCTGATCTTGGAATTGTATCTTCAGTAGTTTTCTTTTTCTGTTCAACAACTTTCTTTTCAGGGTTGAACTCTAAGGAAGTGACTTACTTTATTTAAAGGTTCTTAAAAAAGAAAGCTTTAAATTTTCATTTAAATATGCTGCCACTTCAAATCAGTAAGCAGCCTGTCCACTTGCTTTGATCAAAACATTAATAATTGTTGTATGGCAATTTTTGTATGGATAAAAAAAAACAGATTAAGACACTTCTTTCAGCAGTACATTTAAAAAAAAAAAGTGCCAAATGCTTTTTCATTCAAGACTTATTTCACTTGCCAAAATAAGCATAGGTTTTTAAATTTACTTATTTATTTTTTTTTAACATTGAAGAATGATCAGTGTTTCTAGTGTGTGAACAGACCTCTTTACCTGAACTGCTTCTGGTGTGGTAAGTTATTGCTGAGGTGCAGGCCAGTTCCTAACACACTGTTCATGATTTGACTCCTTTCAACGAGGCTTCTGGAATTGAGAGATGATAAATGTTGGGCAAATTAAAGTAAGTAATTGAGTACGTTTGAACTTGCACATCTGTGTGTATTGCATTTTTTTTTGTGAGCAAATACCTGATGTGCATATCTAAATGAGATATTTGTACAGACTTTGCTAAAACCTTAATATTTAGATATTAGATCTACTGATCACCGGGACAGTTGCTTTTTCTGTGAGTTAATATGCCAATTAGTGCTTGCTGTAATTGTAATGAGAGTTGGACTTGGTTGCTTGTTTTGTCAGCATTCTTTATTAGGCATGTAAAAGCAAGTTTTCTATGGGTTGTTATATGTAACTTAACTTGAGGAAATACATTTATAAATTTTCTGGAATACAATTAAGGCAACTGTTAACTGTTGCAGCAATGTCATTTTTTACTAGGTGAAAAGAGTTTTTAAGTACTTGATAATTTTGTCAGTTTGACATTAGTTTTCACTGTGTTTGAGTTATTTTTACCAGTGGATTGAAACTAAATGAAGTGCAAACTGTGGTCCTGCAGAAAAATAATTGTTTGTCAAAGTTGTACTTGTGGCTCATGGGCAAACTGCTCATAGAGCTGCAGAGATCATGCTCTATAGATATATATATATTTTTTTTTTTAATTTCAAGATATATATGGATCTCAAAGTTATAATTTATGGTTTTAGTTAAAATGTGCTCGGTGTTCACTTACGTATGTAGGGTGCTCTGGGGAGTATTCAGGTGCTTTCCTCCTTAGGCTCCTGTTCTTTGTGGAATGCTGGGCATAGATACAGACCTAGTACCCTTTTGAATGTAACTTCTTTTTTAGTATTTAATGCCTGCAGGATTCATGGGGGAAGCGAATTTCAAAAGGATTTAATTTGCTTATTTGCTTGTGACCAGCCCTTTTATGGACTTACTGTAGAGGAGACAGCAGGGAATATTCTGATGAGTGAGGAGGTCAACCCAGGCAAGTGCCCCTGGGGTATAGTCTAGTTTCTTGAGATACAGAAGTATAAGTTCTTCCCATTTTTCAGCATGTCTAGCGTAGAATTTTAATGAAGGTTCCTATGTACCAAGCACGGCTTATCCAAAAAAGATGGAAAGAGTAAAAGAAATAGTATGTGTGTTGTCCTCCAACATTGAAGACAAGTTTAGCGGTGTCCGGTTGCAAAACATATAAAATAAAGCCTGTGATATTTTACTTACTTTCTTAAATTGCAATTGATAATTCATTGCTTGACTTTACCAGATTCAGCTACATGTGTCGAGCCATGTGGAGAGTGATGTGCTAGCATGGCAGCATCCAGTTTCCAAGACTTGACAGCTTGCTGTGCAAAGAGATAGTATGCTTAACATCAGCCCATTTCACGTGGAAGGGAGAGTTTTTGTAATACCATTGCGAAAGCAAGATAGGAAGAATATCATTTGTCCTCTGGCAAAACTTACAGATGAGAAACATTTTCTCCCTAATACTCCGAGGAACTTCTTGAAGAGGTTTTGCCGCAATGCTGGTTCTTCATAGAAAAGAAAAATGACATAGAGCAGGATGTAGGGAGCAGAAGAAAGTAAAAGGTGGGGATGACAGCAAACAGGGTTGGGTTGAGTTCAGCTTTAGAAATCCAGAAGATGCTACTGAGGGGAAGCTATGTGAAGTCTAAAAGAGTTCACTAATGAGAGCAAATCAATGCTTTATAAAGGTTCACATTCATTCATATTTGTCTAATCAGCACAGAATGATATGACACTAGCATTGGTACACATATTGCGAAAACATTAGATTACTTGAGGAGTGTATGATGATTAAATTGGAGGATGACAAGGCCCTATTCCTGTCCACATTAAAGCTTTTGAAAAGTCAACAATCTGATGTATGTAATTGTTGTCTTCCTGTAGGTATTGCTTTTCTTATCTACTCTTCTTTTTTCTTGCATCTAACTTGTTTTTTTCCTTCATTGAAGAGATGGCTTGAAAGTTCACACAGTAAAACTGTTGCAATGTAAATAAAATGCAGTTAAAAGTATTTGTGGTTATAGAATCTAGAATAAATGTTTCACTGTGGTTTGGAGAATGCATCTTCACTCCTTCATATCACTAGAATTTTTTGGGATAGAATAAATAATGTGTTTATTACTGTTAAAAGTATAAGTTCTTTAAATTTTTTAATGATATCAGGTTTGTTGGTTGCATATGTGCGCAAAAAGGAAATGTTAATCTGTCATGTGTAATAAAGTAGCAGAAGTGGAGAATATTTGAAATTTGGACTGGAACTGGAGTTTAATTTGAATTAAATGGAAAACATTTATTTCATGCTTCTAAATGAGGATTTAATTAAAACTAAATTAGTTCATCTTTTTAGACTTACCCCTGAATAGGAAATTTGAAACATACTTCAGTTGATGGTTGGTTTTCTCTGACTTTGATTAATCACTTTCAAAGTAAGCAGAGGATCAGTACAGTAATTTCATAATTACACACAAGTGAGTTAACTTGAAACTTTAACTAAAATAACTATAAAGGAAGTTTGATGTTGGTTAGTTTCATGTAATGCTGTGTATCTTTTGTGTATGATTCAGATTCTTAGAAGTGCTAATCTGAAAAAAGGACCATACCAAGATACATTTATTTGCAAGATGCTTTAATAGGGAAATGTTTGACCTGGGAATATTCTTTTTCAAAGATGTTGGAACAGTAAATGGAGGCTGAATGAAGCCATGAAATTGATGGAAGGATTCTTGATGACTTGAGTGAGCATTGCATCAAGCCCTACATCTGTAAGCATTGTTAAAGATTATTTGATAGAACTGTTAATGTGGGTAAAGCCAGGAATGTATTCAACAAACCTAGCGCAGCATAGGTTAACATTATTCTCTGCTGCTGAGCTGGCTGCTTTCTCCCTGGACAAATGTTAAAAACAAACAAGCAAACAAACCCCCGCCAAAAAGCACATTCATAATTTTTAAATCACTATAGATCTGCTCATTTGTGATATTAGTAAAACTGTAAACATATATCAAAGTGCAAAGCAAAACTATTTTGCAACTTGAAGATCTCAAGAAAATTTTATTGGAAATAGGCAATCGGTAGTAAATCATCAAGATGCATTAAAACTAGAATCACAATTTTAATGCTGTAAGACTTTTTTATTAATTAACTTTACAGACATTCTTATTTGAAAAAACCTTTCCATCATTTTTACACATCATTGTATGCTGAATTTATTTAATTTCTTTTTAACTTGCACTATGGACTTGGAAAATTATTCAGCAAGGTGTTTATGCGCAGATTTATGAGAACTCCTTTTACTAAAAATTCTACTATACCCTGCAGGATATTGTAAAATATGCCACAGATATCAAAACTTTTAAGTGAAGAGCTATATATATTTGCTACAGATGCTTCTATTTCTTTTTATTTCTATCATCTTTCAGGTTCCAGGGTTGACACAAAATATACAAGGTTAATTTTTATTCAGAGGTCTGGCAGCTAGCTTTATTGAAGGGGAGGGAATTTGTGTATTGCTTTTAATTGAAGTAGGTCTATTTGGATTTTTGTATGTGACTAGTGTCTTGTTAAGCCAAAAAAGAACTCAGTAAATAATTTTAAGAATTTCTTGGAAGCTTGAATCAATGCGTCTTTATTGAAGTGAATTATATGTTCATTTTTTCTTAAACTTTGGCATGTTTTCTGTCAGTATAGCTAGTTGACTTGGAGGAAGTGCTTTGAAGAGACTTGACTACTACATTGCCAAATTCTTAACACATTATTACACTTTTTAAAAGCAGAAGTGTGTATTTACTTGGGTTTTAGTTAAAGGGGGTATTTATTTGATTTTTAATCGTGTGGGAGAAAACAGCAATCAGATTAGGAGGAAAATATTAAGCTTCTGTTGCTACTCACCGTAAGATTTTTAAATGCTTTAAGTCTATACTGGTGGTTTACTTTGTAAAAAATCTAAAAAATTGCTTAGAATTAAAGGAAGGTAAAATTTGGAATGGGGAAAGCTTATTAAGACTGTATGTACCCTGTTTCTGTCTTGGTATTATATTGCCTTAAAATGTACACTAGGTCATTTTTAAAGAGGATGATGCATATTTAATGGAAGAAATTTATTTAAAAGGAAGGCTTGCCAATCAGTCTAAATTTGTTTCAGTTAAAACTTGATGGTCTAAAGACAACTTATAATCCTTTTCTTGTTATAAAGTATTGTCAAATTTGTAGTAGTATCAGTTAAAAAGTTTATGGAAACTTTGTTTTAAGGTGGTTTAAAATAGAACTAAATCTTTAATTTGTATTTGATGGCACCTGTTTTCATTTTGTTTCCCCGGCAACACCAGTGGTATCAAAAATTGCCCATAGACCACCCTGGTTTTAGAGAAGAATGAAACCAGCCTGGCTGTTTCATTTCAGCCTTTTATTTTACTGACTAAATACTTAAACAAAGCTCTAACACACAGTCAGTAGTTTGTGAACGAACTCGAATGATTTGGGTATGCAATTTGTAATTTTTTTGCATCAGAATTTTCTGTATTAATGTCAGTGTGTGTTACGTTATTTTAAAAATGCATTGAGAGACTATATAGGAAGTACTTTTGATATCCCATGGCAGAAGAAGCTGTGTTTGAAAGCTGTATTGTCTACCTGCAGAAAAGTAAAGTAAAAGTTCGTAGGTTTTAGGTAGCATGGTCTGTTTTTAAATGCTGTATGGATCCAAATTTTTATTCCAGATGTAAGTTCTCATTATTGGCATTACCATGGGAAAGAAGTAAAGCCAACACAAGTGTTACCTCCAGATTTCTTTCTTCTGTGCCTCTTTACCATGTCTGAAAATTCACATCGATTATGAAGATTATACATATGGCATTCCAAACACCTCCAATCTTAATGCATTATCAGTTTCTAGTTTGTGTTTCAGAAAACCAAACGGACATAGTTCTTGGAAATACTGCTTATCATTACCTGCCTACCTGAAAAACTCTGCTTTACCAACAAAAGCCTGCTCTGCAAAGTATATTCCTGAACTCCATGCTATACTGTTGATGGAAAAAACAAACAAACAAACCAAAAAACTTGGTGTTCTGGTGGAGCAAATCAGAACTAACAAGAGAACTTCTGATTTATAGTGAGAATTACAGAAACGCTAGAGAGTCTGGGAAGTTTCAGGTATGTTATTCCATTCTCCCCCAGAAATTTAGAATAGTTTTGGAAGATAATGAATGTCCTGGTACCATGACTGTAGGCTCGTACAGTCCACTGACTATTATCCGCTGCTGGTGTTTCACATGGGCACCAGTGACAGCCAGGAGCAGTCTGAGGACTATCAAGAAGGACTACAGAGCCCTGGGAGCGGCGGTAAGGGACTTAGGAGTGCAGGTAGTTTTTTCATCAGTCCTCCTGGTCAAAGGGAAGGGGTTTGAAAGGGCCAGTCGAATCTGGCGAATCAACAAATGATTACGGGACTGGTGCCACAGCCAGGGGTTCAGCTACTTAGACCATGGGACTCGCTTTGAGAAACCTACTGGGGGCTGATGGGGTCCATCTGTCAGAGAAGGGGAAGAGCATCTTTGGTCGTAGGCTTGCCAAGCTGGTGAAGAGGGCTTTAAACTAGAGATGCCGGGAGAGGGGAACCTCAATCCATCCCACTCCTACCAGTTTGATGCCAGGGCCAGCAATAGATGCCGAGAGCCTGGAGAAGGAACACAGGTCAGCAGGAGAGCGCCTGAAGAGCAGCACAAAGGAACTCTAGCCAGTAAGTCAGCTTCATCAGGAGCCCAACTTAAATGCCTCTATGCAAACGCATGTAGCACGGGCAATAAACAAGAGGAGTTAGAGACGTGCGCACACCTGCAGGGCTACGACCTTATTGGCATCACGGAGACGTGGTGGGATGGCTCCTATGGTTGGAGTGTTGGGGTGGAGGGATACAGGCTCTTTAGGAAGGACAGGCAGGGGAGATGAGAAGGGGGTGTCGCCCGCTATGTCAATGACCAGCTGGAGTGCATGGAGCTCTGCCTGGGGATGGATGAGGAGCTGACTGAGAGCTTATGGGTCAGGATTAAAGGGAGGGCAGGGACAGGTGACATTATAGTGGGGGTCTGCTACAGGCCACCCGACCAGGAAGACCGAGTGGATGAGGCCCTCTATAGACAGATAGGAGCAGCCTCACGCTCACAAGCCCTGGTCCTCATGGGGGACTTCAACCACCCTGATATCTGTTGGAGGGACAACATGGTAAGGCATAAGCAATCTGAGAGGTTCCTGGAATGCGTCGATGACAACTTCCTTCTCCAAGTGGTAGAGGAGCCAGCAAGGAGAGGTGCTATGCTGGACCTTGTTCTCACCAACAAGGAGGGGCTGGTGGGGAATGTGAAGCTCAAGGGCAGCCTGGGCTGCAGTGACCATGAAATGGTGGAGTTCAAGATCCTTAGGGCACCGAGGAGGGGGCACAGCAAGCTCACTACCCTGGACTTCAGGAGAGCAGACTTTGGCCTCTTCAGGGATCTGCTTGGTAGAGTGCCATGGGATAAAGCCCTGGAGGGAAGAGGGGCCCAAGAAAGCTGGGTAATATCCAAGGATCACCTCCTCCAAGCTCAGGAGCGATGCATCCCAACAAAGAGGAAATCAGGCAAAAACACCAGGAGACCTGCATGGATGAACAACGAGCTCCTGGACAAACTCAAATGCAAAAAGGAAGCCTACAGAGGGTGGAAGCAAGGACAGGTAGCCTGGGAGGAATTCAGAGAAATTGTCTGAGCAGCCGGGGATCAGGTTAGGAAAGCTAAAGCCCTGATAGAATTAAATCTGGCCAGGGACGTCAAGGGCAGCAAGAAAAGCTTCTATAGGTACATTGGTGATAAAAGGAAGACAAGGGAAAATGTGGGCCCTCTCTGAAATGAAATGGGAGAGCTGGTTACCCGGGACACGGAGAGGGCGGAGGTACCCAATGACCTTTTTGCCTCGGTCTTCACCGGCAAGTGCTCGAGCCTCACCTCCCAAGCTGCAGAAGGCAAAGGCGGGGACTGGGAGAATGAAGAGCCACCCACTGTGGGAGACCATCAGGTTTGAGACCATCTAAGGCACCTGAAGGTGCACAAGTCCATGGGACCCGATGAGATCCGTCTGCGGGTCCTGAAGGAACTGGCGGATGAAGTTGCTAAGCCACTATCCATCGTATTTGACTGAAGTCGTGGCAGTCCGGTGAAGCTCCCACTGACTGGAAAAGGGGAAACATAACCCCCATTTTTAAAAAGGGTAAAAAGGAAGACCCGGGGAACTACAGGCCAGTCAGTCTCACGTCTGTGCCTGGGAAGATCATGGAACAGATCCTCCTGGAAGCTATGCTAAGGTACGTGGAGGACAGGGAGGTGATTTGAGACAGCCAGCATGGCTTCACCAAGGGCAAGTCCTGCCTGACTAACTTAGTGGCCTTCTATGATGGAGTGACTACATCAGTGGATATGGGAAGGGCTACAGATGTCGTCTCTCTGGACCTCTGTAAGGCCTTTGACACGGCCCCCACAACATCCTTCTCTCTCAACTGGAGAGGTATGGATTTGATGGGTGGACTGTCCAGTAAAGGGTGAGGAATTGGTTAGATGGTTGCATCCAGAGGGTAGTGGTCAACGGCTCAATGTCCAGATGGAGAATAGTGACGAGTGGCATCCTGCGGTGGTCCATATTGGGACCGGTACTGTTTAATATCTTCATCAGTGACATAGACAGTGGGATCGAGTGCACCCTCAGCAAGTTTGCAGATGACACCAAGCTGAGTGGTGCGGTCAACACGCCAGAGGGACAGGATGCCATCCAGAGGGACCTGGACAAGCTGGAGAAGTGGGCCTGTGTGAACCTCATGAGGTTTAACAAGGCCAAGTGCAAGGTCCTGCACCTGGGTCGGGGCAACCCCCAGTACCAACACAGGCTGGGGGATGAAGGGATTGAGAGCAGCCCTGCCGAGAAGGACTTGGGGGTACTGGTGGATGAAAAGCTGGACAGGAGCCAGCAATGTGCGCTCGCAGCCCAGAAGGCCAGTTGTGTCCTGGGCTGCATCAAAAGCAGCGTGGCCAGCAGGTCGAGGGAGGGGATTCTGCCCCTCTACTCTGCTCTGGGGAGACCTCACCTGGAGTACTGCGTCCAGCTCTGGAGCCCTCAGCATAAGAAAGACACGGACCTGTTGGAGTGGGTCCAGAGGAGGGCCCTGAAAATGATCAGGGGGATGGAACACCTCTCCTGTGAAGAAAGGCTGAGAGAATTGGGGTTGTTCAGTGTAGAGAAGGCTTCGGGGAGACCTTATTGCAGCCTATCAGTATTTAAAGGGGTCTTGTAAGAAAGATGGGGACAGACTTTTTAGCACGGCCTGTTGCGACAGAACAAGGGGGAATGGCTTTAAAGGGGGGTAGATATAGACTAGATAAAAGGAAGAAATTTTTTACACTGAGGGTGGTGAAGCACTGGCACAGGTTGCCCAGAGAGGTGGTGGATGCCCCATCCCTGGAACCATTCAAGGTCAGGCTGGACGGGGCTCTGAGCAAGCTGATCTAGTTGAAGATGTCCCTGCTCATTGCAGGGGGGTTGGCCTAGATGACCTTTAAAGGTCCCTTCTAACCCAAACTGTTCTATGATTCTATAGAGATGGCAGCCCAGTATTCTCTCTGCTGCTGCTCCTTTTTTCATGCTACGAATGTTTACATAGGTAAATGTAAAACAGGTAGCATTAGCAAGTACAAGATTTAGGGGCAAACTGGTATGCATGTGTTGAAATAGTCATCTGTTTCAACCGGGGTGTTCCTTAAGAAATGTAATAATCATGAACTCTGATCTTGGGACAGAGGGCATGTGTACATTGGGCAGGTACATATAGACACAAGTGAGCTTTGCTCATACTGTCCTCTTTTTACTTTTCGCCAGGAGTTTCTCCAGAGCAACTGTGCGTGCACTTTAAATACTTTAATTTGTTGTCAGATGAGGGAGGAATTTTACTCCATTTTGCTTTTTGTTTGTTTCTCTGAATAATACAACTAATCTGTGCAAACTGTATTTTTTGATATTCAGAAGTGGCAAGCATTTGATTTTTGGGGGTGAAAATGAGCATGTCTAAGTTCCTAACTTTTAAAACAAACTAAAAGAGGAGCTTTAATGAATGCGGCGTTGTTAAACAGTGATATCAATTGAATTGCATAGAGAAATAGGTACAAAGTTTCTTGAAAGGTGATCCTTTTTGCATTCATGTGAATTGTCATATATAAATGGTGACTGTGGAGCAACTGGATGCGATGCCACTTTCTTGGTGTGAAAATACGTGGAGTACAAAGTAGCTAGAAGGTTCTTGCTAGACTGGAAATACTTCAGTAAGCTGATGGTGCTAGAGAAAGGTTTTACTGCCATAGCCCTGGGTGAATGGTAGGACAGGCTAAAAGCCAAAGGGCATGTCTGTCTGGATGGGTGTTGAAAAGTTGATGGGTGCTCAGATAGCAGTGCTCTCAGAGGGCAGTGTGTGACTTGGCTCCAGCTCAGAAGCAGTACACTGTGCTAATATGTGTCTGTATCCAAAGTAACATACCTGGCCTCTGAGCTCGTTTACATGTTTATCTCTCTCCATGTAAAAAATACCTGCTTTTTCAGGCTGTAGTTCATAACCTTTAATACTGGATTCATTCATAGTGTCTGGACTGAGTGTGGGCACAGAAGTGCATTTCTCTAAGTGGCTAAAGCACACGCTGCAGTATTTCTGCTGCTGGCTTGTTGATGTTATGCCAGTTGAGGGTAGATGAAGATTGGTTCAGCATAAAGTTAGCTGATACAAAGTTTAACCTATTAAATTTCTTTTTTTAATTAACTTACTGGAGGAGAGTGTATTCTTTTGCAGTGTTTCTGATCTGGCATTACGATTCCTAAAGCTGCTTTAGTGTTCTCTGAAAGGAGCTCTGATAAAAATTGACTGGATTAACATGCCCATAATATGGCTACACACCACAAGCGTGACTGTGATACTGACAAACATGTCTATGCTAGATGTGTTTTATCTAGCTTGTGTCTCAATAGCAATGACTATGTGGTGGAACAGCAGTATGGGACAACTGGCCAGTGGTCCTGGACAAACTTACTCAATGAACGCAGAAGCTCGATATTGCCATGACTTGACTCCATCCATTCCAGCTATACTAGAATGGCACAGTCACACCCTCAATTGCAACCTCTGTCATCCAGGGTTCTTCTGAAAACTTTCACAAAATGGCTGTAACAATTGTTGAGAAAATAATCACAAACTTTAAACACCTTTTCTACCTTTTTCTCCCAACTTAATGAAGGTGTAAAATTTCATCAACTCAGCTTGCTGCCATGGAAGGGGACACGCCTAAGGCGTGTCAGGATTTTTGCACCAAGTGTTTTATGATGTCTCCTGCTTGTCTTACCTGACAAACTTGTCTGGTATTGTCACTGAGCTGATCCAAATTTCTGATTTGATAGAAAGCTTTTTTTTTTTTGAGGGGTGTAATTTTCTACCAAAATAATGAGTTCAGTTCATTTAATGCTGTGAGAGAAGCACTGGAGGAGTTGGAAGCATGTGATAGGAAGAGTAATCTCCCTTTTCTGTGGTAAGAAGCTGTTACATCAGCATAATTGTATCACATCAGCTGTGCTGACACAGCTGGTTTTTGAACAGTGTTGTAAAATTTTTTCATTGATGTGATATTGGTTGGGAAAAAAAAAAGGCTTTCTGGAGGAAGAAATTTACCTTAGTGTAAATGAACATAAAGGTCTGCAGATGGAGGAAGCAGTTGTTGAGAAACTGCTCCCAAGAAGCCAGTCTCTCTCTCTCTCCGTCTGTCTTGAAGTGTTTTAGAGGTACAGATTATTATTTTTAAAGATTCCCAGAGATACCAAACAACCCTGTATATTGAATATTTTTGATGTACCTGAGCTCTCAATAGTACTGACTTCCAAACAAATGGAAAAATTACATGTTTGTATTTATAGTATTCAAAAAGTTGGGTGGAAAAACCTAAAAACTTTCAGAAGTGCTCTGATTTCTCTTTCGAGATGCATCAGTCATTTTGATTGAAAGCCTCTGGTGTTCCTTGCCCCATCAAAGAAACTAGGAGGAGATTAACTACATTCTTGTAGACTAAGTTTAATCCCACCCTGAATCATGCAGAACATTTAAATTAGTTAACAACACATTTTTCACTATTCACAACAGCTGTTCTCATTAGACCTGCTTTTGCATGTTTGCTTGTAGACTTTGATTTATGCAAGAGGAGGTCAAAGCAGGCTGTTGCCCTTTCACATTAGATTTGTCATATATTGTATAGTGTGTTCTTAAAACACGATGCAGTTACAAGCATCCCATTCCCATCAAAACTATATCTGTTTCTGGTTCATCTGCCTCTTGAAAGTGTTTTGTTTGTTGATTAAGTGATTCCTCTGATTATTATTTTTTACATCTGTGGTTGACAGGTGATTTAAAGAAGACTGGCCTGTATTTAGGCATGCTTTGCTTTCAGCAAATGGTATCATACAAATCAATTTCCTCATATTTGGAAAAAAAGGAAATCAGTATTTGGTGCCCTTGGGTGTTATTAACACTAACATTAGGTTACGTACACATATGCAGGAAATAAAGTTTTAATGAAAACAGTCTCCTCCTTCATTTTTGTTTCCTTTTCTTTATCACCTCTTCCTTTGTAAATATTTTAACATAACTGCAGAGCAAGGGTAAAATTACGTTTCTGAATAATAGTGTTTGAACTGTGGTGTTAACTTCAGATTTAAAAAATAAAAAAATAATTAGGACTCTATATTTCTGACTTGATATCTTTGACAATCCTTACGGGTATAGATTTTTGATATAGCACATTTTGGCTTCCTGGGGCAACTTGAACTCATTGGCTAGCTTTTTGTAGAGTTTGTTCTTGAACCTTTAGTACTTTATCTTTTTCTTATGGATGAAGTCAGTGGGTATAAAGTTCATTTTCATAAGCCATTAAGGGCCATACGTGTACTCCAGGTATTGTCTCATGCACTGAGTGCGTTCTTTTCCCACTGCTGCTTAATAGTCTAGTTAGGATGTTACCTTGTTTACTTACCTATATTCAGAAAATAAAAACACGGTTGGCTCAGCTTTCTTTCAGACCTCAAGGGAACTTACTTTCCGTAAGATTAACCTTTTCTGTTAATGGAAGAAAAAGGTCTACAGTGAATGTCATAATTACGTTTTTAATGCAGTTAACTCATAACTGTTATCAGAAGACACATGGTGACTAGATGGGGACTGGCAACCCTGGCAATTACACAGTAACTTTTTTTTGCCTTTTATAACATTACTTTGATCAAAAAGTGCTCTTGGTGCATGTTACTAAAATAAGCAATTTCACACTCCAGAATTTCAGCGATTGACAAATGTCTCCACCTTTTTCGGTTTCCTTTGATAATTATGTTTTTATAAATAGCCTTGCAGAGTGACTTTAAAGGCAGTAAACTGGATTACTAGGGGCCAAGACACCAAATCTGGAGCTAGAGACAACCACTGAAAATATCTTCCTTTCTATTTAAATTGGAGAATTTTTACCTAGGCTCAACTGCTGTAGTAGACTCACAAGGTGAGGTGACTTCTGCATTATTCCTTTCACTAGCTTCTTTTTTGCTTTTGCGTTACGAATTGAAAACTCTATCATTTCATGATCATGATGCCCAAGATGGCCTTTAATAAATAAATAAATAAAATTTAATTATTTATTTGTGTTTCAGTACTTATTTGTAAATGTTCAGGGAATTTTAGTACTAAGTTTGTCAGAATTCTGCTGGGCTTTTGACATTGTTATGGTAGCTTTTGGTTGCTGTTAAGACTTCAGAATTTATTAACAAATGAAGATTATCATCTGCAAGAGAAACTTGTTCTACAGAGTAAAATATTATGTTTCTAATGCCTTTGCATTTCAGCTGGTGATGGTTTAAATTGTGACACCCAGTCCTGTGCCTTAGGGCTTGTGATTCTGTAACTTTTTTCAGATGCATCAACTAAGCATTGCCTAATTCGTTATGAAATTGAAAGAAAAGTTGTTCAATAATTCTGACTAACTTGTGCTGCTAACATCTGTTTCCGATAAAATATTGGTAATATGATAAGAATTTGAAAGAGTTGTGTGATTACTGGTTTCAAATAACCATTCCAATGATAGTCAATCAAAGATGGCTTTTCCTTCCTTGAGAGAGTCATTTATATGTATGGGGTGTTAAGTTCAAATGGCAGAGAAATCTAATGCTGGGTGGCATACGAAGGTAAGGCGTGTTGTTTTCAGATGCTGTTCTTCATGGAAACTCTGGCAAATTGATGAGATGTTTGACATTTTCGGTTCTTCAATTTAAGTGCATATTCACTACTACAATGAAGGTGACTACTTGTTATAGGCAATTAAAATGTGTATGCTTAACTTTTTTATTTTTAATCCGTATTTTTAATACATAGAACAGTGGTTCTCAAAAAAAGATTTTGTGTCCTTTGGCAGGCTTGGGAGGTGTTCTGGAAGCTGAGGGTGTTAGATGGCCCTGTTCTGAGCCAGAGTAAATGGTTGGCTGGTCCCCCACCATAAGTTAAGGCTAAACTTTGATGCTTAGTCTGTGTTGTTAAGATCGGACAAGATCTGCTCAGAACTGTTGTCTTTCTCCCTGATTTCCACATGAATTTTCCTCTCTTTCAACTCCTTTCTTATCCCTGGTGCTTTGGCTAGGCAAAGGGGAGCTCTCCAGCAGGCAGGAAAGAAAAGGTAAGTAAAGCCAGAGGGGTGAAACTTGGCAAAGTCTCCTTTTTGAGAGATTGCAGTTCTGTTTCACACAGCTTCTCTTTCTCCACATCCGTGAAAATTGTGTGTGGGGATTTGTTTGAATTACATTTTTGGTCTTCATATATGTGAAGTTTGCATATTAGAGGAGGAGGAGGACATACTGCACCTGTCTCTAATTAGGTATTTTTTATGACTTATTTAGCTGCAGTGTGTTAGGAATTTTAGTGAAGATGAGAACCCAACCATGGTGATCTCTGCACTGAGGGAACCTCTGCTTTCAGAATTTTTGGTAGTATTTTTGTTTTCTCTGCATGCCAGCTTCCCTAGGGAAAAAACAGTGGTTATGAGGTCAGGGTGTGCATGTGAGTAGCTAATGGGATGTAACTGACATATTGTAAGAGCTCACCCTTCCTTAACTGCTGTACCTTGTGCTCATGTACTTTAGAGTTATGCTTCATCTCCAATATGGACAGTCTTGATAGGGAAATATGTGCAAATCTTGTTCAGAGGCAGAGCGATGAATTTAAAAAAAAAAAACAAAAAAACTTGCTCCAGAAGATAAATAAATGCCTCAGGATTTTCAGACAAAAATGAGCATTGTATTCTTCATAATTTCTTTCCCATGGTTACAAGCTGCTTCCAAACAGGCGGAAACCTGCCTGTGTTGAGTGAAGGTGAAGAAAACAATGAATTTTTATTTTTACTGATTTTTTTTTTATATATATATGGAGTTAGTTCTTTGAGAGATACATGTGTATGTATAAAATCATATATATATCTCAATATCTATAATCAACTCGTGTGTGTATATATGCAGTTAGTTTTCATATACAGGGATATAGATGTATGGATATATCTCCCTCAAAGAACTCCATATATACACACACACACATGTGAGTTCTTTGATTATATATATTTGCAAATAATGCCCTGTTACAGCTGGATATTTTCAGGCAGGCAAAAAAGCGCAGTTTAATTATTTTTTTTAATCTCTATGTTTACCAACATTCAGAAGGCATTGTTTGTTCAGTAACTTGCATGATGTTTTCTTGCTGACCACATGAGTGTGAATTGTTGGTCTTGAATAGCTCTTTAAGAAACATTTATACCTAAAAGCTGTGATGAGCTTAAATCTCCATCTGATACTAAACTGAGGCTCTGTCAGTTTTATTGCTGAGAATGGGTGCCTCGGGAACGCTAAACTAGTGTGTAGAAAATGTTTGTTGTTTACATGGGTCTTGTTGTGCATTTCCAACATTAATTAGATGTCAAATATGCCCTTTGGAGCAGAATTCATCAGAGCTCCTGGTAAATCATTCTGTATTTATCTGTACTGCTAGGCAGATTCACATGGAAAGATTTTAACTTTGACTTCCAGTCATTGGATATTGTCATATGAAAAATATACATACAGGCATTGAATCTCAGGATAAATTCAGGATAAATTCATTCAATCTAAAGTGTTTGCTGCTGTTTTAAGAACAACTTTTTAGTTTAGTCTGTGCTTGAATTTCAAGTCAAGCAACTGAATTATTTGTTTGTCTTTTCTCTTTACATGATTCCCTTCTAAATCATTGCTTGTATCAGTCTAACATAGTAAGGTGTTACAGCCCAGCAATCTGTAACAAGCACGCTCACACTCCCTCTTTTTCGTTTTCTGCATGTAAAGGAAGGGTGGAGGCATCTCGCATCTCCCTTTACTTTTGTATGTCAGCTGATTTAGGATTGTCTATGGAGTTTGCTACTGCTTAAAATAAAGGCCTGCTTAAAATAAGCGAAATTTTCTTCAAGTGAATGCTCTTTATCCTGGTTGGATAGCTTGTGGCATCTTTATGGCATTGCTAGCTATGTTTTTATGTTCCCTTTAACTTATGAAGGCTTATTCCCTTCTTCAGTGGGCATATCCATTTACGGACAAAGAAGATAATTCACTGGACACTGGGCTTGTTTGGGGCCTTGGTTATGCAGTGCCTGGGCCTATGCCACAGGAAAGGCCCTTTGGGGTATGCTATGCTGGTTTTGAGTCATTGCTTCAGAACATCACCTGACGTAGCTCCTTGTAAGGAGCCAAGAGAAACTGCAGGAGGAATAATCAAGATATCACCCTCTGTGCTTTCTGGTCTTGCTGTCTGTTCTAGAGAAACTCTTGCTTTATCATTTGCATTTGGTGCTTTCAAGGCTGAGTGCCATGTCTTCAGGCAGAGCGCCCAGCCTTTCTCTACCTGAAGTTTAAGCCAGTAGCCTTCAGCAGCTTTCCAGCTCTTGCTGTCTTCCAATTCAGTTGATCTCATTTCTGATTTGAAACAGATTTGGGTGCACTTTGCAGCCTGGTGTTAGGCTAAATGTGTAGGGTTGCAGAGGGAAGACATCAGCTCTACATACAGTGGTAGAGGAAAGACTGTTCCAGAAAAATTTAACGACTAATAGAGATGTAGAGTTTGTAGGTACAGTCATGGCACTCTTAATGCGAAGTCTTATGGTGGCCCTGTTTTATATTAGCATATTGCTTTGGTCTGGATGAATGGACTGTATGTCTGGAATTCACATCCACACTGTACTAGCTCATAACTAACTTCAACAATACCTCTGAGACTCAGGTTGCCTGGTATAGCTTCAGTCTTCATCCTGTTCTAACAAGACGATGATGCTATCATCCACCTCTCATCATTCACATCAGAAACTTTTGACATAAGAGCTCCTCTGTGGCCTGAGGACATTATATGTACATATGACCAAGAGGAGCAATCTCCTAAGAGGGATCGCTTTCTCCCAGATGAGGGTCAGTCTCCTGAGGAACACTGGCAAAGGAAGGATGGAAGAAGTCAATGGAAGTTCAAGTCCCTGTGAAGCTGTTCGTTATGCTCAGTTTTTATCTTTTCACCCCAGGTATATACAGTAGTGTAATATTTCTCAGGAACAGCTTCTGACAATTTTTCAGAAAAATTTGCATCTGGCCAATGTTTCAAGACTTATTCTTTGAGATGGGGGACTTCCAAAGGAGGTCTTTTTGCTTTGGAAATTCATAGGAAGTAACAATTCTCCCTATTCCATGTCAAGCCTTTTTTTTAGGATTTTTATCACTTGTGTTACTTCTCCATTTATTGGCTTCCATGAGGTACTGTTTTTCTTCAGTCATGCTGTATTTGAGTGCTAGGAGTCCTATTCAGCTACGAAGTGTGCTGGAGCATACTCAAGGTATTCAAAAGCCGTCTGGACATGGTCCTGGGCACCTGTCTCTAGGTGGCCCTGCTTGAGTAGGGGGGTTGGACAAGATGACCTCCAGAGGACCCTGCCTACCGCAACCATTATGTGACTCTCTGGTATCCCTCAGAAATTCTTCTGAGTCTATAGTCATTTGCTTCCATCTGCGCCTTTTAATAGAGTCTTTGTTGACCTTGGATCTGCAGACGAACGGAGCAGTTTGATTAATTTTGTGACTCTTTGTGCAGACTTTTATTAGGATTAGGTTATTATTTTCTTATGTTGGGAAGCTAACCAGCTGATACTTTTTTTTTTCAAAATTGCATGCATCCTTCAGCTAACATTATAGATGTCAGGCATGCTTTATTTTCCTATTTGCTTATGAGTATCTCTTGCCTCTATTGTCTCTGCTATAGGGAGCTCTTTAGATATTATTATCTCAAGCTGGGGACCATCATGTTGGATAGAGGAATTTCTGTGAAGCTGCTTGAGTGGAATGAATACATATGATTAGAGCAAGAGAGAGAGGTGAGATCTTCAGCATTTTCAAAGTGTGCCTTTCTCAGATCTGCAAAGCCTTCACCTCGTAATTCCATACATGTGCTGTAAAGTACTGTGCCATTCGGAGGCTGTTCAAGTGAGATGAGTCTTGATAAGGTGCTCTTTGAGATGCTTTTCATGTGAACTATGTAGTTTACTCAGTGAATAGTTACCATATTGCTAGAAAGCCAGGAGTATGAACGCCAACATGTCTGCTGAAGGAGAGAGGAAAGGCCATTTACATGTAACTGTATATGGCTGCCATGTCTTTAAAGAACCTTTGCATTCAAAATTCCTTCCCCCCTTCTGCCTTGAGGTCTTTTTGTATAAACTGGGGACAAGCTGCTAGGAATTAAGGGTATGATATGGCCCATTTATACGATATCAGCATTTCTAGTCACTGCTTCAACCATTGCTATATTGTTTGCATACTTGAGTGATTGCAACAGCTACATTGCTAAACTGTAATTTTTCCAGTAATATAGACTGTAAATTTTTGTTCCCTAAACTGTTTGTGAAGGAATGTTATTTCTGTGTGTACCTACAGTAACAGGGCTTTGCTTTCAATTGTTTTTTTTCTCTGCAGTGTCAGTCATTGTAGGGAAGCTATGATACATGTCTTTGAATGGAACAAAATGCAGTAGGTTAAACCAGACCCTAACAAAAATTTAGAAAATGTGATTAATAAGTAAGTGTTTGGACAGAGCAGTACAACACAGACCACAGGTCAGAACCAAAAGCTATAAAATTTTGTCAGTGTTGCAATAAAGTATTCCAGGTTAAGTAATTTGGGAATCTTGATAGGTGCTTGCTATTTTTTTCTTGTATTCTCCCTTCAGGTTTGTTTAAAACTTGGTTTAAGCAAAGAAATTTAGATGCAAGGCCAATTCAGACTATTGTGGATCTTTTATCTCAGTGTGTGTATATCTTTCTGGCCTCAAAATATTACATCTTATGCTATGAGCTTTTTTCTTAATTACATGAAGAATTTTTTTTCTATGTCCTTGATCCTGTGGAGTGATATCACGTACATGCAACTGAGCAGTTTATCTGCATGACTTCTGTGTATTTCCTCTAGGTTGTGCAATATTTTGAAGATGATGACCAAGTCTGGAGGACATGCAATTAGCATTAGATGCCATTAGCATAATGGCATTTAATTAGCATGTGTTTCCTGTATTGGGTGACGTTTGTTACAAGCTGAGCAGATCATGTCGGGAGGAAGTAGAGATGGGTACAAAACCTTGAGATGATACAAATAGTAACTAACTTGCATAATTCAGTGTGTGATAGAATAAACAACTAATTGGGCTACTATTTTATAATACATATTACATTTTACTTTAGCAGTTGATACTACTGTTTGAGAGGTGGAAAAATTCTGAAAAAAAAAAAAAAGATGCCAAATCCAGACATGATTAGAAAGAATACCATTGACAGATTTGCAGTCAGTTACACTAAGTTGAAACTGATGTTTTATTTAGTAGCATAGATTTTAATTATCATTTTATAGCTAGCGTTTTTGTCAGAAAAGATTGAGCCCTTGATCAAAGACATTAACAAAGACATATTGTTTATTTGCTTCTTGGAGATAAGCTTGAGGATTTTCCTACCCCTCTGGAACTGGTTTCTCTGCATTATCAGTAAAGGTTATTGTATGGCTAATTACATGGCAGTTCAGGTTGATTTAAGAATACAAATGTTATTGCAGAAATAGAAGAGGCTTAGACCATTATTATTATTTTCAGTGTTCACTAAATCTCCAGTGCTATGTTTTTCTTTTTTACTGTGCTAAGTTCAAATGAGCAGGCTTGAAAAGGTTAGTTAGCCACTGGGGATATTAAAAATAAACTGGAAACTATATTGTTTGTACTTCTAAGAATATGAAAGATGTGGGTTTTTTTAAATTGAGTGGAGAAAGAGGAAACCACAAAAACTTCTAGTGAGTCTTCATATCTATCACCTCAGGGTGGGAAAGAGATGGCTTTTAAATTAGTACATCTCAATGTGAGAAATCTAGAAGGCGTGCAGAAAAAGGTAGTTTTTAGCTTCAGTTCTGTGTTTGTTGTTAGTCAAAATGTAATTCAAGCAATTGTGTTCTATAGCCACTGTATGACCTACCCAGCGGCAATCAGCCCCTACTTTTTTTTTTTTAAGCTAATTGGCCCATGTTTAGCTTACTAAATGTCATCTGGACTCAGTAAAAAGCAAGTGACCTGCATTGAATTAGTGTAATTGTAATACAAACAGAACATCTCATAGTTTTGGTCTTATACAGGAAAAGAGAAAGTTGGAGAGATTTTTCAGTTTGATAAATAAAACTGAAGATATGGGGAGCCAACTTTCACTCACAGTTCTTTTTACTGTCTTCTTTTAAAAAATAATAATTGGCATTTGAATTTTGTCCGTTTGTTTTCTCTTTGGAACATCTCCCCTTCTGGAAGAATCTTCCTTAGGATGTATGTCGTGCCAGTTATTAAATCATGACCAATCATTACCAATTCCAGTTTCATCATACATAATACCATTTCAGAAAGATAATTTCTTTTTGATCTACCTAGCCTGTCTGGAATTTGGTATATTGTTTCACCTCTGTCATTTGGTAGGATTACTTTTGAATGCCATTATGTAGTTCATATTTTTTGCTTTCTGTTTCAGAGAGCAATGGTTACACCTACCAAGATAACAAAGTGCCATGAAGAACTGAAGTATCAGTTCCAGTGGTATATTTGAATTTTAACTCTGACTTTGATCTTAGAGTTGTATTATTCACTTTGGTTTAAAAGGGGTGTTATTTTTTTAAAATGTAAGACTAGTGTCATTGTATAAGTAATACTATGCCTTGGTTATACTTCTCTTTTCATTTGATCATTCAAATGTCCAGATTTTACTTTGTGATGCCTCCCACTGCTTGTGTCTGCATCATGGCCTATGGAGTAGAAAAAAAAGTTAGATTTGCTCTAGCAACTACATTTCCTTACAGGAAAGGATGTAGATAACTTTTACGTTAATCTAGCAATGAAATTAAGGGGCTACAATGTAAATAATATTTTTAATGAAGCTGTTAGGGAGAATATTGGAAATACTAGATAGGCAAGGACAGTAACACTGTTCTCTGTACGTACCTGGTAGCCGGGAAAGCAGTGCCATTGAGTCTTGTATTCTCTCAGTACCTTGGGTGTCAGTGGAGCAGAGACAAGGGGAGAAGTTTTTCTTCTTTGCTTGAAGGTAGGCAGAGCTTTAAGATGTAAGAACTGAATACTCAGTTACACTTTCACAGACTAGAAAATCTTCTGTAATTAATTAGACATTTCCATTACTTCAGTGGGATGTAGGCATTTAATATCTGGAATATTGTAATCTGTCAGTTTAATTTCAGTTCTTAGTTTGAACACTGCAAGTGAATGAGTTGTTTTTCTTTGTGCTGGTGGTTTGGCTTTTGCTGTCACCTGTTCATCTGTTGCCATTGTAAATGGTGAAGTAGGAAGCAGCAAACATTGTTGTGAGCATTGTTCCTTTGTGTTTAATGTTTTTTCTGTTAAATATGATCATTCTGTTTCTGTATCTAGGCTGACCGAACATGGTAATACTCTTTTTATTTATTTATTGTTACCAAAGTCACCTTTGGACATCCCAGTGAGCTGTCAGCCACTGTAGGTTTTTAAATTCACAGTGTGCTGATTATTTTTCTAACACCACTTTATTCCAGTTGTGACATGACTAGGTTAAATTCCTGCTTTCTTTTGTGCTACCTGTAACCTCTTGAAATATTGACTCTTAAATGTAAGTCCTTACATAATCCACATAAAATCGGAGGCAGAGGAGCTGTTGCAGGGAGAGCGAGCAATCTGTGAAGGATGCAGACAGAGTTTCATTTCATTTCATCTTTGTGTAATGCACTCTTCCACTGAATTTTCAGGTTAGGCATGGGGAAAATAGTATGTCTTCTGAGATTGTGTGAACACAGGGCAAATGGGGAGGCGGCAGTGGTGGTGGAAAAGATCTTTGAAACACATGCCCAAATTTTGATCATAGAATTCCGAAACTGTATGTCTATAATTTTTGGTAGAATACAATGACAAATTCTGGAACTTCTCAGCTAGTTTATTGGAAACTTCCCTGCTCTGTAACCTGAATATTCTTTGTTGAAATTTAAACTCATTAGCTCTTCTTCTGTTCTTTATAGACTTGAAAAAAAGAGTATTTTCTCCTGCTTTGAAGTGGCATTTAACATGTTGAGGACTGTTACCATGTTTCTCACCGTAGTCACTAAGTCTAAGGCTGTTACCAAGTTTCTCACTATAGTCACTTTAGACTAAGCAATCCTAATTCGTTCAATCTTTCCTTGCAGATTGTGTTTTTTAAATATCTAAGCATTATAGTTGCTCTCTTTTGAACCATCGCTGTTGGTTCACATCTCTGAAAGTGCGATGCCTAAAACTGAACACAATACGGCTGCTGGAGTTCTAACATATCCTGAATAAAGAAGAACTACTGCATATTTCTTGAATGCCTTCTGTCATTACTACTGTGTGTGGTTATGGCAGAGGTTTCACATTTAATGTCCAGGGAGTTCACTACAGCTTTTTCTCACAAATATAAGTTACTCACTCCTTGACTCTTTTATTAGTAAATATAATTGCAAATGCAGTTTTTCCACTTCATGTCTCAGTAAATGTTAATATATTTCTGGATGTAATCACTGCCTCATTTTCTCAGAAACTGCAGAAAATACTGTGGGAAGAAGAGAAAATATTTTATTATTAAAGTAAGCTATATTGTTGGAGTTTTCTTGGAGGGAAAGTAAGTTTCTTAGTCTGGATAAGAGAATTGGAACCTTGTAGGTATTATGTCTGTGAATTTTCAAGATAGTATGAATCAGGAGTAAAAGAAACTGTGGTGAAAGAAGACTAAATTGATCAAGAGTATTCCCTGGATTCAGGAATGTAATGTGCACTTTCAGAACCATTTCCTTGTTTAGTAACTGATAAGAAACTACTTGTTCAAGTTCAGTGCTGAAAAAAGAAAAAGTTGTTCACGTTCAAGACTCTTATGTTCTAGATCTCTCGGATTCTGTGAAAAGGCGGATTTAAGTGATAGCAGGATGCTTCTATCTGAGAGAGGTACCAACATTTGTGAAGAAACCTTCTTCCTCTTTTGATTCCTGGACACCTGTGTGGCTGGAAATATCCTTTAGGCAGTGAGTTGCCTGGCTCTTAAGCAAAGATCTGCCATAATGCATAATTTGGTCTGAGAGGCTCTTAAATATTGGTGAAGTTCCCTGAGGGTTATGGTAGAACCTCGAATTGGCTAGTGGTCTGAAGTGGCCCCATCTCTCTGTTATGGTGATTTCCTCACAAAGAGGATGTGTTGCCTGTCGCCATCAAAAGGAAATTTTCTCCTATACAACTATGTTTAAAAATACCTTCTTTTCCAAGCCTGTGTCAAGTAAAAATTGAATTAGAAAGTTAAACATTGGATACTTCTTTCAGTCTAAAGACAGCTCAATATCTATTTCTTTTTTTCTACCTTAAAAAAAGCCCACAAGACTCTTCCTTCGCTCAAAAAAAATCTTAAATCACATGTGCATATACGCGTGCACCCTTCTTCTTCCTCCTGATTAAATGTATCTTGCTCACCCAATGCTGAGATTGAGGGTACTTTTCAGAATAACAATCATGAATTAATTTGTGGTTCATTTAGGTTTTCCTTTTGGTGAGTGAAATTGTTGGAAATACTGTCCTAGATAGTGTCTGAATGCTGCAGTTCCTTTCAGGTGTTTGAAACTCTTGTGTGTGTTTGTAAGACCTGCTGACTTTCATTGTCTTATTTTCTGGTAGTGTTTCAAATTTTTTTTTTTTTTAGTTGTCATGATTTTTTTTTTTTGTGTCCCTGGACACTGCAAAAATGTGGAGACTTGTCATTATTGTGGATGTGAACTTTCAATATAACCTTTCAAGAAAATGTTAAGTAATTATACTCTTTTGAACCTGTATGGGATTATTTGCAAGTTAGGTATTTTTCTCTGAAAATTCCTTTATATGTCAATTAAAAAAAAAAAATTCAAAACGTTTAGCTGCCTGGGGTAGTTTAAGCACAAAATCTTGAGTATCCTGAAATTATTTTTGTTTTCAGTGAATGCCTTTGCATTAAAAATTTTATAATTTCACTTATCACCCTCCCTCTCCCACCCCCCAAAACCCCCAAAGAAACACCCCCCCCTCCCCCATGAAGCCAAAGAACCGTTAAAAAACCTTCATGAGATTGCAGATATTGCCATGCTTTATTTTTCATTTCTACGGACTTTTGAAAGACATTTGTTGCCCTTCTTTAAAGGCTTGCTATCTGTGCCATTCAACTGAATATTTTGTGCTGAAGAGTTGGGTTCAGGAAATCGAAATAGCCCTACTGGATTGGATAGAAAAACTCAAACTATTCCATTTTAAAGTAGAAGATGGAAAATTGGGACAAGATAATAGCCAAAAAAACTACAGGCAAAAGTCATGAAGAGTTCCACAAATCATAGGGAATTATTTAAATATGTTGGAAGAAAGCCTGGAAAATATTGATAGGTCTGCTGGACTTGAAGGGAGAAGAAGAAGAAATAACCAAGCAAAAGAATGCCACTGCAGATAAACAAAGAGGTTTGTTTGCATACAACTCCATCAAGTCATTTGTTGAGTTGCTTCCAGATTTCTTTGGATAGTACAAGTGATGACTTATGAGAGGGCATGAAACTTTCAGAAACAAAGAAACAAACAAACCCTAAACCCTGGATAAATTGGTAAATGAACTGGCAGTAGGACAGCATGCTGAGGTGATATTTCTGTGAAGATTGGTGGTAATAAATATTTTATTACTCATCTGAAAAAAGGGTTTGATAATGAACAGACATATGCAGATGACACGATCCTTTTATATGAGTTAGCAGGGGGAACTTGCTCTTTGTCTTGCTAATTGGATAACAGCCAGTATAATAAATTCTGCCTTTTAAATATACCAGTGCAGATTTGTCTCAGGATATGGTAGAACTTTAAAGTTATGATATGTGATGGGATGTAAAAACCAGTTGTATAAGTGAGCTTGTCTAAAACCAGTAAAAAACCCCCAAACTGAATGAACATGTGGCCTTAGAATGTTGACTTCTTCAAGCTGTTGTCACACAATAAATTATCTGTAATATTCTTTTGAAATTTAAAGCAATTTTTTTAAAGGAAGTATCATAGAATATCTCAAGTTGGAAGGCACCCATAAGGATCATCGAGTCCAACTCCCACCTTTAGTAGAAAGAGTAAGTTCAGAGGTGAATCTTGAGGCACAGTTCTGTTGCATGACGGTGCTAACAAGGCAAGGGTTGATTCTTTTCAGTAGATTTACAGTTGCACTTACTATTGCAAAATGTTTGAGATTGGTATCTTTACGTTCTTGACCGATTGTAATGCTGTCAAAATGTTACAAACTTACTAGCAATAATAAATATACAGGTCAATATAAATGGCTTATCTTTCAGTAAGCCATCTGTTCTGTTAATCATGTGATTATTCTTTCCATTATGTATCTTTTCTCTGTGTTTATTACTTTATTACTTTAGATCTTAAGTGCATCATACTTTGCTTTGAACAGCAAAGGTCATCATTCCAGAGGGAAGCTTGTGACAGTGAATGGCTGGTAAACCACTGGTAGCAGTTGTGTGGGGTGTTTTTTTTTTCTGTTCTAGTGTTTTATTTTATTTTTTTAAATGTTCCTAGTGTTAATATGTGAGGTGTCTGTCATTTTATCCTAAAATAATTCGAATGTCATTTTTACTGTATGTAGTATTGTGTACATGATTTAATCAGTGGTCACGACTAAGAACTATTGAGGTGAGCACAATAGAATTGCATGTGAAGTGCCACATATATTTCCCTTCATTAGGATTAAAAATTCTGTATCAGTTACTGTTTGTCCAGAAGTTCTCTGGACTAAATCTCTACTTATCGCTTCCTGCATTTAGGCCTGTGTTGATAATTCTAGCTGTGCTTTGCTGGGAGCTTGTGAGGCAGGTGGGTGTAACAGCATGGCATTCTTGTTCTGTAACTCAGTTAGATGAACAGTCATTGCTAACTCTCAGTGAAGGAAGTCCTTTTTTTGGTTGAACAGTGATAGGAATCTTGAAATTTTTGCTTAATGTTGGAAATGTAATTTTATTGCTAGGAGTAGGTGTTTTTTAATATTTGGTACTATCAGTTTTTCAAATTTTGTGAAAAGGGAAAATTGTTTCCTTTCTGTTTTGATGATCTAGCTTTCAGAATAATGTAATTGCTGGGGTTTGTTTGTTTGTTTTTTCAGATGGCATTTCCAAACATTTTTCTTTTGATAATTCATTATTAAAGATGACTGAAAAATAAGTAACTTTAATGAACCTTTTTCTTCCCCCTAAATTGGTAACAGCTTCTTCAATATTTTAGCTTAAACAAAAGATGTGTTTTAGCTAAGATACGGGAGAAGCAGTTTTCCCTTGGGTGGCTAGATCAGTCTGGAGTATTTATTCACTGAATATATCTTCAGTAAATGCTTTTTATGACACACAGTTTCAAAAAAGTGTTAGTGGTACATGAAGAGAATTAAACTTATTTGACAACTCTTGCATTTCTCTAGTCTTTAATTCAGGGTAAACTGTTCAGCTTTTCCTGTGCAAAATTGAAATGAATGCTCTGTTTTAGTGTGTTTCTTCAAGCCACTTCTCTGTTAGAAGTATGTGAGGTATGAGACAGGCAGTGAAAATGAAGAAAATAGCACTGCATGGGCCATTGGATGCACAGTTTTCGTTTGAGTGGTTCCTTCTTGATCTCTGTAGTTCATGTTGCTCTTGTCACTGAGATTAGTAAAGAGTGGCACTTACCCCCCCCCCCCCAAAAAAAAAAAAAAAGATACAATTGGATGAGTGAGAATTGGTGTGGTGACTGAGGAGCCACTTTTTTCTTTCTGAAAAGAAAGAGTAAAAATTTGTATTGGCTGCTTCAACAGAAGTAATATTTCACACAGAAAGATAATTACGCTTTTCAAACATTTTGAATTGCGCATTCAGATTCCAGTTAGGGGTTTTATCAAACTTGGGGGATATTGAGAATCTCCTTGGATCAGGTATCTGATAGATGTCTGATTGGAACCAGACCTGTTTGTAATTCTGCACAAAAAATGTGAGCACACTAGATCTTCATGAACTACAGTGTTTGCAGATGGGAGGAGGAAGCTGGTGATTTTTAGGGTGCTTCTAACAAATTTATTATCTACACTGAAGCAGAACATAACTGACTTCCTTGTCTTTAAACACAAGGCGTTGTTCAGTAACGGTGTTTTTCACTGTTACAAAGTTTTGCAAAAAACTTAGTTGTAACAATATTGTAGTTCTGAATTTAAAAGAAAAAAAAAGGCTCAACAAAGCAAAACCAATGTAGAACCTGATAGTATCTCACCCTTCTTGTCCATGCTGGTGTTTCATTTCTAGACAGCTATTGAACTGTAATTGAGTAATTAGTGGTGTTTCAATAGCCTTTTTGAAGGCTTTTCAAGAAGGGAGGGAAGTTCTATGACATCTATCACAAAGAAGAGAAAATGTGTCTTTCAGCTCATTCTTTGTTTCTAAAGCTAATAACTATTGAATAACCCCCCCAGCCTTAAATAGGATTTCATACTCTGAAATATGTTACTGAGTTTAAACGTATTTTGGAGTTAGTTTTCTGCAGTAGATTGATAAACTAGGTAGTATAATTGTGGTGCCAAAAACTATGGAGTCACAAACTGCCTGTGAATGTCTTGTATCCTTACCTTCTTTCTAAAAAAGTTTCTCTCTGTAGATTCTAGCAATGGAGCTTCACAGCATGAAAATTATAAAATCGCCACGATATAAAAATCTTTGCTGTCTCCTTCATGATACTGGGCAAATAATAACAGTAGAAGTTACTCTTTTGATTTCCTGCTATTTATTACAAGTCATTTATTTAAACTAAGCAGTAGAGATAAGTTATTCAAGAAGCTAAAAACCGAAAGACAAAATTATCTCTACCAAATTACTGTTGATCATTTAATGTGTTCGTGGGCTGTGTGAAATACAGATGTATTACCCTGACTGTCAGAAAGAATAAGCTGCAAGGATTTTCTGATTAGGAAATTCCAAATGCAGTATATGAGGGTCTCATTTTTCTTTTGGCGTTTCCTAATTCATCTGATTACATTTTCACGCCAATAAAACTGTCCATAAAAGAACCTTCATGAAGAAAATGTTTTCAGCCTGGACTTCATTTAAAATGCTAGGCCCTTTAAGAATAACGAAAAGAAAATCATGTGCTGACTTGTGCCGTTCTGCTCTCACTTAAGACCTGGTCCTCAGTCCAGTATTCAGTTTAACCATAACTGCTGGTTATCGGGCAGGTAAGTGCTTCCAGGCAATGGTTATGGTAGAAACTGTGTTAGATTGTCTAGTGCTCAATTCAGAAGTGGCCACTGAAAGCTGCCCTGGATCATGTATCTTCCCCCCCCTCATCCTTTGTCACGTATATATTGTAATTTGCCTTGGATTCTGGTTTCACTGCAGGGTGTAGGACTTGCCTCAGAGCAACGTATGAAAGATGACTCAAAGTAGAGAGTTGGGCTCAAGGTTCAGAGGTGGAAGGGCCAGTTCAGGACAAATCTGGAATGGGCTCTCTGTTACAGACAGGTGAAGAGAAACACTGATTAAGCTGCCATGGTCCCTCAGGCCTGAGTTCTGATGTCTCCCAGCTTAGGGAATTTAAAAAAAAAAAAAAAAAAAAAAAAAAAAAAAGACTGAAAGGTTAAAACTGAAGACTAAGTCATATGATCTAACACCATGGCTGTATATTTGATGTGTTACTTGAGTAAGACTTGCCAGTCTGTCTCAGATATGTAGGGAAACGTGGAAGGTGATGTTGAAGGTGGGAGAGAAGAATTAGCCCCAGCTCTTTTGTAGTATGTCAGAGCCTGTCCCATCTGTTGAACAATTTCCTCCTAACGTTTCCTGCAGTTGTTACTGCCAGTTCAGCCCATGTAATTGGGTGGATGGTAGCTTACATTCAGTGCTAGCTGCTGCTGTTGTTTTGGTTTGTTTTTTCTTTTAAGCAACAATTGCTTAACGCTGGCTGTATGAGCATTGCCGTCAGCCCTACTGAGGGAGCTGAACTAATATCAATAGCTGTGGGAAACTTTTAGAGAAAATTGTAAGTGGAGTGGAAGCAACAAATTACTACAGGTAATAGTTTGGGAGAACACAGAGAGTGGAGAAATACAGGGTAAGATGAAAGAAGCATGAAAAAAACAAGTCTCAGGTTTCCTGCTTCCCTCAGCACCCATGGAACAGAGTGACTGAAACAGCCTAGTTTTGTTTTAAAATAGGACAGAGTTCTTCTAGGATAGAAAAGATGTATTTGACAAGAAATGGAAGCAAAAATGAGGAATAAGTTCCTGTCAGATAAGTGTTTTGTTTTTATTCCTGGAGATTTGGGACTAGCTTTATAATTCTCCAGTGATTGCTTTGCAAGCTTCTTGGAAGGAAAGAGAAGTAGTTGGAAGCTAAATCATATAGTGTTTTGAAAGAGAGGGAGCTTAACTTTTATGCAGAGAAATATTCAAGCCAAAATGAGGAAGTAGAGGAGGAAGATGGAATTGAAAACCAGCATTTCAGGCTAGTTAACGAAAGGGAGTGCTGAGAGCTGGGGAGGAGATGTACATGCTAGCAAGTGCATGGCATAATTAACAAGTTGGACTAAACATTTGGAATAAATAGTTTCTATATGTTTTCTTGTATTACAAAAACACATCTAAACTTTTTTTTCAGCTAACACAGCTCATGTCACATACCGAGATTTAAAAAAGCCTACAGTTTAAGCATTAAATAAATGTGCATGTTTCTGAAGTAGGTATTTTCAACAGACATACAAAGCATAAATGTGGATTTAGGACCTGAACTCTAGCTCTTGAATATTTCCTTTTGTGACTTTTATAACCTGCCATAAAAGAATGATTCATGAATTCCCTCTTTCTTCTCATTGTCCTTTGTGAATTATAAAGAAGTCACTTCTTTGCTGTGGTTCTTAATTGCTGTGTAGTTGATGAAAATAATTGGCAAAGGCAAATATTTTTCCCAGAACATTGGAGCTGAGTAGGACTCTGAAACTAAGCTTTGCTTACCTGCTGAGAGACAGGTCAATGTTTATTATCAAACAGGAGGTATACATTTTGACACCACATAAACAGAAGTTACTAGTCTTCTGTTACAGCTGTGTGCTTTAACAGCTAGCTCTGCAGTAGCGATTGAAGAGTAGCTAAAGATAAGACTAAAAGTCATCCGTTCAAAGTTCAGAAGAGATCATTACCTTTAAGGACAGAAACAGCGAATTTGTTAGCCACTGCTTTATACCAGAAGCACTTCACTTGTACTGACAATTAATCTTGTATCGCAAGTGAAGTAGGTAAGGCCAATTACAAGGTAATAGAGTGCCATGTTTCCTATCTGAGTTCATACACTCGTTTGGCACGGCTGCCCACTGAAAATGTAAAGCTATTGCAGCATACATCTTTATTAAACAAAATGCCCAGGTCTCTTCCTGTAATTCTTGTATTAGGCAGATAATGAAATGAGTTTTGTAAACGTTTTAAGTATTTGAATTAAAGCAAACTATTCAGTACTGAAATGATTTTTCATTAAAATTATAGTAAGTTTTTGCATCATTATGCATGGGTTCTGCTTTTCTTCAGCGTATGAGAAGAATTTTAGAATGAGGGTTTGAACAAGTTAACCCAACTTTCAAGGCCAGTCAGACATCATAAGAAAAGTTATGGATAAAATCTCAGGAAGCTTCCTCTCCCTTCTCCCCATGTTTCAAGCATAGCCTGAAGCTTCTGGTGCCTGTACTATGTTAACGGTGTGCATAATCTATCATTTCAATTTTTTTCCCCTTTTCTAAGTACATAATTCTGCCTATGCTTGTAGAAAAACAAATGTAGAACTCTTACTCCCTTTCACTTTGGAAAATGTAGTTAAATTGAACCTGGTTTTAGAAGAAAATAGTATCTTATTTCTGTCAATAGTCCTAGCTCTGAATAGTGTGTTGCTATCACATGTAAATCTTAAGCTATGATACTGAATGCATTTGAGATATTACATACAGAAGTTCAAAATTTCCAATTATTTTATGCTAGTCTCTCAGAATTGTACTGCTTTTTTTTCACCTACAAGTGTAAATCTATAATTAGAGGAGAACCTGGAAAAAATCATAAAGAAAATGGCACAATATATATAATCTTAAGTAGGACAAACATTTGTTTATATAGCATGAATCTTTTTTCCTAGTTGAAAAATCTGTCTGCATATGTTTCTCGACAGTGTGAAATTTCTGTTACATAGGTAAAATGCTGCCTTTTCAAATTCAAGTAAATTCTCACTGCTAGTTGGCAAGTTACTTGATTATTTTATTTTTGTCATCTTTTAGTGTTGTCTTAGGTCTTTTCGCATATGTTTCTGAATCGCATTAGGAAAAGCAAGTTTTAAAACCACATCTGAAGAATTATGAATGCAAAAGGAAATGGTAGTCCTACCAAATTTCGTCAGCAATTCTTCTGTAAAACTAAATGTAGTTAAGAGAGGAGAAGGTGAACTTGGCTTTTCACAGCAACTTTATATGTCTGTTTAAACAAGCAGTGCTTGTTTTGACACTTAAACAAGTGTCATTTCTGCCACTAAGAATTCCTGAAAAAACAAAACCATCTCTTGAGATTGATAAACAGCAATAGATAAAATAATGAGTGATGTGCTTAACGGGGTACAGTTTAAATAGAGAAAATCTAATGGGAAGTAGCTACATAAGTAGCAGATGGATTTGCTTCCTGAATCTCAATCTGAGTGGAAATCCTAACTTAAACTTTGTCTTTCAGATTCTCAGCCTGATAAGAAAGGTGGATAAAGCAATTCATTTACTTGGCTTCAGTGCTGTGCTGATGTGTTTTGTTTAAACTTGCTATTGTTGTTTGATTTTTATCTAGGCTATTTTTATGATTCCTACAAATCCCCCTCCAACCTTCCGGAAGCCAGAGCTCTGGTCTGATGAATTCACAGATTTTGTGAAGAAATGCTTAGTGAAAAATCCTGAACAAAGAGCTACAGCAACACAGCTGCTACAGGTCAGTATTTAAGTTACTGAGGAAATACATGTTTTATGGCTTTTTTCCTCTAGTCTCAAACAAGAACTGTTGTGAACATTTCTCAGGGCAAATCTCATTTTAACTATTATCATGCCTTATTTCTTTTCCATTTTGTGGTCTTTTCTCTGTCAGCTCCTGTATCTCTACCCCCACTTTATTTCTCCTTTGCTGCTTCTAAAAATTAATTGTTCTTTATATAGTTTAGGGCTGGTTCTTGCTGTTAAAATAGGATATTTGCTTCGTGGTTAGAGGCCCTCAATAGATCTCAGGATTTAGGCAAGTGTTAAGTAAAGGAATTGAGCCCAGGTTACCCTTCAGTGTGGACCACCCACGGAGTATATTCAATCTTTCCTTCTGGTCATGTCAAATTAAGCAGACACATTGCTCTGTGTCTTAGAAGGGTCTGATGCAGATGGACAGTGTAATGAGTTTGTTCTTGGGCTGAGTTATACCAAGTGGGCACTTCTAAATTTGAGCCACAGTTGGTGGTGTGGACCTATGGAGCCAGGGCAGGGTGTGCCAGGCTTTCGCCTACTCGCTGGCCTGAGCTTCTAGTAGCTGCAGAAATTTAACAGTTGCATCTTTTTGGTACTGAGAGAGATATAAAGCAGAGAAATTTCAAAGAACTACAAAAATCAAACAGGAGGGACTGATCTATCAAGAAAGATTTAGTCTTTGTGAAATGGACATAATTTTACAGGGGCCACACATTTTAATGTGTGTGGGAGAAAGAAAACGCAAAGAAAGTTTTCTCTTTTGGCCCAGTATTTGTGTTTTCCACTGCCTTCAGGGCTGTCATGATAAGCCTACAAGTAACTAATGAAAAACAAAAAACAAAGGTAGTGAAAGTCGGGGTGGGGGGGGACGATTTCTAGAAAAATTATAATAGGTTCCATGATGATTGAAATGGAATCTAAAATTCCCTGTAAATAAGCTTGTTTTGATAATGAGACAGAAGTGAAAAATTTTGCTAGGTCCTTTGCTCCTTTTACTTTCCTGATTCCTAATTCATTAAACTTTTGGATAATTTAGTGTTCTTCTATGCTTTTCACTGCTATTGGTAAATGCTATTCTTAATTTTCTTTGTTCATCAGTCTACATAAGAATCTGATCTGAAATTTCATCTGTAAGACACTCATGCTAGATTTATTCTGTCTCTAGCTAGCAATACCCTCTTTTAAAATTTAAATTCCAGTGAACTCCACTACAAGGAGAACATAAAAATTTTGCAAAGTAGTTTCCAGTAATAAATCATCAAATTCATAAGTCATGTTATGACTATTTTATTTTCCACACTGTGAGAACACCAAAATGTAGACTGCAAGGAGAGTAAAAATTGAAAGTTTTAGATTTTTGTGTGATGTATGAATCGGTACTTGAGACCTTAAAGATTTGAAGTTCGTATGGTTAGCTGAATACCGGCAGCTGGGTAGAAGAGACTTGCATTGATGTGTGCAAGTAAGGGGCGGGGAGCTTCAGTGTTCCTCCTTCCATGTGCTTACTGGCCAGAAAACCAAATACTGGGTCCAGCACAAGTACGTGTTGCCTTTTCCGGCAGCTGGAATTTGGAGCATGTGTGATGGAGCTGGAGGTGCTGTGGGTGTGTGTGAGTGGGAATGAAAGTATTGCTTGTGGGGAAAGATCATGGAGGAAAAAGGAGAGTAATTGAATTAATACATCAAGGGAGAAGATAGATAATAGGTGTAGGACACTGGGCTTCATCAAGTCTGTTCTTCGTGGAGCAATTTTTTAATATTTAATTATACATTTCTGAGGTGCTTAGAATTACATTTTGCCTAAATTGTATTTGCATATAATGATGCAAAAATCAGAATTTTTCTAACAGGTGTTTACTAGACAGCAAAATGAAGGTAAAAAGGTGTCGTGCACATGTTGTCTTAAAGGAAGAAGTGATGTTTTAAATGGCCTTGAGTTAAAAATTAATCTTCTTGCTAAAAGTAACGTATTTTTTTTGCTTGTTCCACATTTCACCATCATAGGTCAAGAAATGTTTTATGACATATAAAGTACAGGTTTGTTGAAGTAGGCAGCCATAGTTGCTCTGCTTACAGCCACTAATTTATGCTGTCAGTTTGTTAAGATTAATTAAATGCTGTAACTGAATATCTGAAAAAGTTTGTTTTTCTATGTCAGACAATCACCACTATTTATTTACTGCTTACTGCATGCTTCCTTTGGACAATTATATCCTTAACTGTAAAACAGTTGTTATGATTACATTTCCCAAGGCTTGCTGTTATTAAACTAGTTAAAGTAAAATCTTAGTTATGAAGCAGCTAAAAGTTATTGTATGTTGTTAGTGTAGATTTTAATTATTGTGTAATGTAAAATACTATTTATCACTGAAATCTGTGGTATTGAATAATACTTGTAATTACATCTGAAGCATAACTATTGTAATGATGTTATATAATTGAATGATTTTTTTTTTTTCCTAGCATACATTTATTAAGAATGCCAAGCCAGTTTCAATTTTAAGGGACCTGATCACTGAAGCTATGGAGATAAAGGCAAAGCGACATGAGGAACAGCAGAGAGAACTAGAAGAGGAGGAAGAAAATTCGGTGTGTACCTCTTTTTTTTTTCCTATAACTATCTGTACTTTATAGATGAGTTGCTGGTTCTCCCCTACTTCCTGTGCTTGTGTTCAAATACTTTTCTTTAACAGGTTTCTACCTGGTTTTTAGCCTATGAGGGCTGAGAATTATTTATGAGTAATGCTGCTGTGAGTAATGCTGTATGAGCCAGCTTTCAGCACTATTCCATGAGATGTCCTAGTAAAAAGTTTTTCTAGGTGGTGGGGAAAAAAAAAACATGTCAACTTCAGCTGTTCAGACTAACATAAAAACAACAACAAAAAACCCCCAAACAAAAACTGTTAAGATTCCACTTTCATGTATGGGCTTCTAGACAAGTGGTTTAATTTTCAGTTCAGGGCACTTAGCTTTTTTTTTTTTTTTTTTTTAGTCTAATACACAGAATAGTTAGTTATGAAGCACAGTAAGTAGTGATTACAATATGGTTTGAATCAAGTTGCGCCTATAAAGTGAAAATGATGACAGTGTTTCATTCTTCAGATGACGTTGTCAGCATATGTTTAAGGAGAGAAGCAGGTCGTGTGATAAATAGGTTGCATTTAGAATTGTTTGGCAATGTTAGGAATAAGTCAGTGTTCCTGGCATTATTACTCTCCCTACGTGATTTATTTTAGGGCAGTATTGTGCAATACAGCAGTATGTGCTCAAAGAAGTGTATTGCCACACATACAATGAGAGCCAAGGTCATTCAGGAATAACACACAGAGAAGATGGAGACTGGAATGTTAGTAGAAATCTTACAGCCTTGAGCAAACAGAGAAGAGCAGTGCAGTAATGCAGTCTGCCCTATCCCAAATTGTAGAATCCTTGTTACGTGTTACAGAGTGTTAGGTGATGATGTATATATACGAATACTTTTCAAGCAGATTCTGTGGAGTGTTTTGTATCCCAACAGACAGTATGGTCTTTTGTTTGCAGGATATTTTTCTGTTCTAAGAGTATTGGTAGCTTGTGTTTATAAAGATGGTTTACTATGGATTGTATTTGCTTAGTGAGTAATAAAACAGGCAAGGAAGGTTGGGATTATTATTATTATTATTTTTTTTTTACATTAGGAAATGTTGCCTATGTGGCAGTGTGTGACTTGACATGCAGAGTTGATGGTTTTGACTTGATGTATTGCATAGTTGATCTCTGAAGAGACTGATTTATTACTGACATAAAAACCTAATGTCTTTACTAGCATGCTTTCCTCCCTACTACTGCCTTCTGAACTGTAGACCTCAAACACCTGGGTGTTGTTGATGTCTCTTGCATTAACCCAAAATTAGGTATGACATCTAATTACTTAGTCTGAGGTTCAGATGGGGAATCAGATTGCCAGGCAGGGACAAAACACTCCATGCCAGCTCAGTATGTGGTGTACACCTTCCCTCTCTCACTACTGGGTGGAAGCGTACAACACAAGTTTGGTCCACCTCGACTGAAGAAGTATTTAGCAACTCCTCATGCTTCTTGCATGGGTACAAAAGTCAGAATGTAACACTGCACTTTTTTTCTCTCCCAAATAACAGGAATCTGTTATTTGTGTTACCATTGCAGTAGATGGGAATTTTGCCGTGTACTTATGTGGTGCAGTCAGGGAACAGGTTATGAGTTAAAAAGACAGTGAGACTCTGCTTGTCACTAAGTGTAAAAGATAGGTGCCTCAAATCTGAAAATAACAGAAGTATCTTTGGTTAGCAGGGCTGAGAGAGCAGAATCACAGGATGGTTGAGGTTGGAAGGGACCCCTGGAGGTCATCTGGTCCAACCACTCTTACTCAAGCAGGGCCACCTAGAGACGGTTGCTCAGGACCATGTCCACATGGCTTTTGAATGTCTCCAAGGAGGGAAACTCCACAACCTCCCTGGGCAGCTTGTGCCAATGCTTGATCCCCCTCACAGTAAAAAAAGTGTTTCCTGATGTTCAGAGGGAACTTCCTGTGTTTCAGTATGTGCTCCTTGCCTCTGGTCCTGTCACTGGGCACCACTGAAAAGAGCCTGGCTCCATCCTCTCTGCACCTTCCCTTCAGATATTTGTACACATTGATGAGGTCCCCCTTGAGCTTTCTCTTTTTCAGGCTGAACAGTCCCAGCTCTCTCAGCCTCTCCTCATAGGAGAGATGCTCCAGTCCCTTAATCATCTTTATGGCCCTTTGTTGGACTCTCTCTGGTATGCCCATGTCTCCCTTGTACTGGGGAGCCCAGAATTGGACCCAGCACTCCAGGTGTGGCCTCACCAGTGCTGAGCAGAAGGGAAGGATCACCTCCCTGCACCTGCTGGCAACACTTTGTCTAATGCAGCCCAGGATACCATTAGCCACCTTTGCTACAAGGTTGTATTACTCTTAAAAATAAGTGCAGTTGTAGTCTATGGAAATGCTAAGCCTGTCATTTTTTACTTATACTAACAGAATTTTAGGGGCTGTAATCATATACCAGTGCATGAGCATCAACAAACCCAGAACCAGAAGTCAGCCTCCGCTTGAAAGAAATTGCTCTTAAATACAAGGCAGAAGGTCAGTGTGGATAACAGAGGGGCACAGGCAGAGGAGATAAAAGATTAGTCAGCATGGGAAGCTCTGGCATTAGCATACATTGCTAAATTTTTTTTTCAGGATCATGATGTAGAGGAGTTTTAAAGGACAATAATGATAGTCTTCCGGAGGGCTAGAGGCAGCCCTGCCAGTAGCTGGGTTGCTAAGGAAAGAATAAAGGGGTTTGAAAACTTAACAGGTGAGTACTGGAAGAGGCCAATTTGAGGTGAAGCTGACTTCTCAGTACAGAATGAAATGATGGATAGAAAGGGGGCTTGTGAATGAGACTAGTCAGCTCAGAAAAGAAAGGTAGTAGAAAAATGAAAAGTAGAGTATGACTTCAGCATAATGAGAGACAGAAGGGGAGAAGTTGGAAAATGAACCTTTGTGGCTCTATTACCTAGGGTGGAGGGATCACTAGATGAGACTTTAAGGTGACAAATAGGCAAGAAGGTTGAGAGAGTCTGGGTGAAAACTTTAGCAATATGGACATTTTGAAAAGGAGGGTATGTTTGTTAGGGCAAGCCCTTTGTACTGCTGTACTTGTAAAAGACTTCAGAATTATTTTTAAAAAATAATAAAATACATTGAACATGCACATTATGCTGTATAGTATCCTTTGAGTTAATTATTTGAGTTCTTTTAGAAATAGTTTTATCATCCTATGTCTTGTACTCCTTTTTAGTTTTCTATGGTGATGCTGACTTACAGGCTATAGTTGATTAAGTAAAATTAATAGATAATTCCAAATGATGTTTGCAGGAGATGTTAAGAGAGGTGGATCCTGGATATTGAATGCATAATATATTGCATTTGGACATAATTACATAAGGCCTTGCATTTGCATTTTTGAGCTAAGTAGTTTGCTTCCTCAGAAAGATAAGCTATCTGCCTCTATGGGTCTATTTTAATGCAAAGTAAACTTTGTGAAGGATGGACTTAAAGTGACATTGAAGGTAGGCTGAATACAAAGCACAAGAGAGATTAATGCAAACTATCCCTTAATATTTTAGAGCATAAGAAGACAAGTTTAAGAGTTCAAATGGGTGGTTACTGCATATTGCTAAGGGGTGGTAACTGCTTGAACTACACGTTCTAACTCTGCTTAACAGGTTATTCTGTTTTTCTTGGGGGAAAATACAGAAAGGTTAATCCTTACAATCTTATGTCTGTTTTGCTTGCTGTGAGAGACGTTCAGTAGTAGACTAGGCTACAGAAATAGTCTGTAGTAAAATTCATTGTGGGCTAAGGTAAGTCAGGCTGTCTTGTATTTGCTACAGACCTATATGCGCCTTTGAAGCGACAGTAATTCAGAGGATGTGTTTGTAATACCATGGTAAGGTGATGGAGAGTTTAACTGTAGTTCTCCAGCAAAGGCCAGCTTTGCTCATAGCAGAGAAAATGGGTATTTTTTTAAAAATAGTTTGTGTCGTTCTTGTAAACTTCAGTAGCGGGAAGGAATGCTCTTTGAGCTTGGGGGAAGTTCCAAATGTAGAAAAAGACCACAGGCAAAGGTAAGAAGATATGCCACTTGTAAGTGGAGCAAACAAAAGGGAAGTACTAGCTGGTGCTGCTGGCAAAGTCAGTGTGATAATTTCATATTTTTTTATCCTGATCATGGATAGATAAATTTCATTACTCCTGGAGATTACTCTGGAGAGGTCTTGTGCCTTTTTTCCCTTTAGCTCCATCAGCTTTATCGAAGGAAGACTATAAGTCACCATGTATTTACTACTGCAAAAATACCTTGTAATAGACAAGAGGATGTCCAGGTATTTTTGCTGTAAGGTTTATATTGAATAGTTGAACTTTTGAAAAAGCTTGCCATTATAAAAAGATTAAGTAAAAAGGGATTTTTGTTCCTACTTTTAAAAAGATTTTTGTTTATGATCTTTTATGCCGTTGAGATGTTTTAGTTCCCCAAGTTTTCATATGGTTTTATGATTCTAAAAAATAATCTGTGATAAGGTTTGTAATTAGGATTAAATTTTTACTTTTGTTAAAACTGTTAATGTGATATTTGCTAGTAAGTATGACTTTTGCTATCAGTAAATATATGCCTTTAATTTTGTATTGCTTGGTAAGCCTTGAGGTTAAAAAAGTTTGGAAATACTTAGCTTTAATAGAAAAAGTGAGGGTACAAGTGAGTGAAATGAAGAATACTGACGGTGAGGTGAGGAGGAGGGATTTCCTTGTTGACAAATACAGTTTGTTGAAACTCCATGTTTGGTAGGGACCTATGCATAGCTTTCGTGTTGTCACAATGCAGAACTAATCTTATTCCGAACTGGTTTTAATAATTGTTTGGTTGTAATACAGACTTTCCATGTCTTGCAGCTGAATTTCAGTGCAGTACATCATTGTAAGAAATTCCAGATTCATTTGAGAGATGACACCAGCATCTTGTCCAGTTGCAGTCACGAAAGATTCTGATCAGTTAAAAGCACAAAGCTAGCCAAACTAGGAAACAGCAGGACAAACTGTTACAATTTTTTATTTAATCAGAGTATTTTTCTGTACCATGTTTCCTGAATTCATGTTATTCATGTACTGCATGCTAGAAGACTCCTGAGCAACATGTAGGTGTGATTGAGGCCTGAATTAGGTGAAATTCTGGACAGCACAGATTTTAGTTTTGAAAGCATACTAGGCAGAGATTGATCAATGGACCCATAAGTTATTAAAGGAAACAAAGATAAAAACCAGAAGAATAAAATGAAAGCATTGGAACATTTGTGTTTGTCATTTAAAAAAATCCCAAACAACAAACCCCCCAAAAGCCCCCACTTCAATTTGAAATAATGCTTAATTTCAAAATAAGCTCAAAGATTGTGTCTTTCATTTAATTTGGAACTTGTTTGGGGAACTGCCAAAAAAACAATAAACCAGTTCTTTTTTACACTTCTAACTGAGTGTTTATTCTTTCCCTTCTGGAAGGGGAAAACAGATAATATCAGTGCCAGTTTGGTATACAGTAGTGGATGAAGTCAGCAGTCCAGCCTTCGAGTATAAAGATAAATAACAATTGCACATTCCTACTTCTTATGTAACAGTTTCCACAGAACCCTGAAGAAATACAGGGCTGCTTGTGTGTAGTTTGCATGACTACACGAACATACAGTTTAAATGATAATACAGGTTTTGATAAGTGAACATGCAATGATGGCAGCAGTTCTAGAAAGAGATGACAGTCCCTATGTTACCTTGTGTAGTAGCAGTTGACAGTAAGTCATGTGTCTATTTCTTCATATTTTAATATCTCTAAACATTTTCAGATTGTATATGGAATTGGAGTCACTGTTCACTTGGAAAGTAATAGCCACCTAGCACATAAATTTTGGAAAATAATACCTTAGAAGTAGATTTTCCCAATGATACCACTGTGAAGTCCTCACTGTAGAAGTGCAAAGGCACACTCAAACCTGGAGAAATGCATATTTAATAACACCTAAAAGCAAGAGCAAATATTGATGTTGGTGTTAAGTAGAGTCTGTCAATGTTAAAGGTCTCTCATGGGCAGTGAATTGAGTCCATATACTATTGAAAAAGAATGGTTTCACTTAACCTGTCGGGGGCTTGAATTTATTCATCTAAACCCCCAAGAATTTCCTATGTAAAGTGTGAGCAGTTGTGCTCATTACTCACTGGTATGTGTTTTGGGACCCATCAAGAAGAAAGGTGTGAAATGTTCTATGATGTTCCTTTTTGTTAGGAAACCAGATTTAACCCTAAGTTACATTTGAACAAGTTTTTATAGCTTTAGTTCCCTCTTAAAGCCATATATGTATTGTAATGGGCACTCAGGTTATGAGCGACTTACATAACTGAAAGTAGACTGGAGAGGAGTGGGTGGTTTTGGAGAATTAATCAGATGCAAAGATTTCACAATTATGTGCTTAATTTTCAGGATCAATTCAGATTGTTTTCCTTCAAGTGAGGAAGAGTCACATCCCTAAAATTGATTCTTATTTTTCATTTTTACCACTTTCTGTGAACATTTTATAGTATGGGAAGTTGTCAATTGTAATGTAAGTATTTTTTGCTGTTCAAACCTTCGTATTAGACAGCTGTAAATAAATGGCCAGGTTGAATACAGTCTTCATGTCTGTATCCTTCCAGAGAGATACAATATCATTACAAATAGCGTGCTCTGAATTGATTTTATGCCTGTTACGAGAGCTGCTCGTGTGATGAGAATCCTTTCTGACAAACTGACATGTTTTGATAGGTGCTGAGGTAATTGTACAGATTTTTTTAATTAACCAAAAAGTGCAAGTGGTGTATTCTACAGAAGGTTAATCCCAATATCAAAGTTTAAATGTTAGTTTAAGCATTACTAAACATGACCAATCTCTTCTCTTGTGCATTTTTTTAAGTGTGATGTGAATTGGATGCTGAGGCTGGGCAGCTGTATTATGGGAATGTAAAGTAACTCGTTGCCTGGCAGCTCACAGGAAACATGTCTAAATATTTATTTCTGTGGATCTTTAAAGGAATGAGCTAACAGGCAGCTCTTCCTGTATGTTTTCTTTTACATTTTAATACCTCTATTATGTGAGAAATGCTTAATTATTTTAGAATATTCAAACAAGGAATTACTACTTCAGTACTCCATTTTTGTTTTTGTTAGACACTTAGACCACTAAGTGGACAACTATCAGCAACTTAGCAAACTATCAATAATCAAGTATTCCTATATGTAGGCTTATTTATTCATTCATACAAAAGTTTCTTTAGTTAATCATGTATTAATTATGAGGAGTTGGTGTCTCTCTTGAGACCTTAAGAAATAATTGCTACAATTATTCCTTGATATTTTTACAATATTTATACAGTTATTTTAAAGGAATTAGTGAGTCATTTGAGTTATTCTGTATTTTAAATCCGATATACTAGGCTGTATTTTTCTGAAGGTTTTTATATTTACCTTCATGCATCTTTCATGTGTTTGTATGTATATGATATATCTATTTATCTGTGTGTATATATATATTTAACTTTGCATGACACTGTTAAAACTTTCTGTTTTCATAGCATTTTTCCTTTAAGCAAAAGAGCCTGACATATACGCTTATTAAATTTGATTGCAGTCCTTTAAGTGTCCTGAAGTTAGAAATATGTAAAGATGACTTTGTCGAGTGAAATATAGCTACCCAAGGGGCATAAACAGCTTTTTAAGAGCATATTGTTAAAATCCACAGCAATTTAGAGCCAGAAACCGATTATAGGAAGAGTAAACATAGGGAGGTAATTGTGAGCAGCAAGTCGTCGTTACTAGGTATATCAATTAGAAGGTGGTAGGAAACAAGCTTAAACATTGTTTCGTGACATGTGTATTGAATCTGACGGGATTTGAGTGCGTGCTGAAAGTTAAGTCTTCACTGTTTTTGCTGATGGGTCTAAGCTTAAATGTGTGCTCAGTGTTAAGCATATACTCGGGTTGTAGTTAGGCTTTGTACATGTTAGGAACTTTTACAAAATCCTTGTTCTTGACCAAACTATATTATGTGTTTATGTAGCTACTATAGTGCTTTTACAAAAAGATAGCTGTGACTACAGCCACGTTTCTCAAAGGTGATGATGAGGTGTTAATAGTAAATGAAATTATTTTACAGGATACTAAATTTTGCCAGCATGTAAATCTTCCTTTTAATGTATTGCAGCCTAGTTAGCTGTCTCTGGTGCCCTCTAGTGTTCTTTTTACATGAACAAACCATAGTTACAGAGCTTTTAAAGGCAAGCTGCCATATTTGCTTGTCTTGTTTAGTTTTTTCTTTGTCAGTCTTCATCCCTTTTTTTCCTATGAATGTTAAAAATGCAACAGAAAAATCCATTAATCTTTATCACCTTGGCTCATTCACTTCTATCATGATGTAGACTCAGGTATGACGTGCAAGGCCGTCTTTTCTGAGAAAACTTCTCGTGTGATGATGAGATCTTTTATGTTACAAGCATATTGTGAAGTCTTGTGTGCTGTTTCCGCTGAAGTCTTTTTGAATTGGCTGTCCTGATAATCAAGTCTCTATGATTGCATTTTCATGCTTTAAGGGTTGGTTTTGATAATCTTCCAACTTATTTTGGTAAATAAGGAGATCCAAACAGTCAGTGCCATAGGGTTGCAGGGTATTGGCAATGTTTTACTTGTACTTACTTTATGCTGTAATGGTGTTCAGAGTTTCTGTAGTTTATTGTATTTTCTGTAGCATTTCAAGAGATATTAGCACTCTCGCTCATGTGCTTTTTCTGTTGCTGTCTACTTGTGTATCAGAAACCCCTGTCAAATACAAGTTTGCTGCTTATTACTTGTACGCAAGAGAACGGCAGACAGTTTAATTCCATAGTTAGCTGGTTTTATTGCTTGATTCTTGGATCTGTTTTCGTAAACAGTATGAGAACATGACACTTCAGCTTTAATACCTTACATTTTTTTCCTGGTTAAAATTGAGATTGTGTTTGTTTTTATTTAATCAGTGAGTTTACCTTTTTTTAACACGGGATCAGAAGTTCTACATCAATATTTACAAACTGTAAAGCATGAATCAGAATTTGTACGAAGGAATCACTTTCATCTCTCGTGTAAATGTGCACTAACATAACTCGGATCCAATGGATATTTTTATAAAGTTACTTTTTCAGATCCAGTATAGTCTACTGCCATATTAGCTAAATCTCATATTTGTGAGAAATACTGGAATGATAGTTCTGGAAGCAATCTGGCTTAACCCACAAAATTAATTATTTTTGGGGCATGCACAGGCCCTGAAAAAACTTTATATTGCTCTCTCTCAGTACATCATTCCTGATCTGGGGAAAACACTACTGATCAAAATTGTCGGGTACATCCCTTTTTGGGACAACTATCTGTTAGTACTGAGGTGGGCTTTTGTGATCCTTAGTCTTCTAGGTACTAGAAGATAACTGTTCTCTTTGCCGAGAAACAATAGTAAGATAAAGGCTTTTGACGCTCTTAGACTGGAAAATGAAATGCTGTTCTTTGGAACAAATCCAGATACTTGATCTGACTGAAGAAATAAAATATCAGTGTTTTTAATGAAGCAGAAGATATGAAAATGGTCACTTAGGACTCCATTTCATACTTGTACTTATTGTTAGCCATTGCTTTTTTTCACTAACTTCTAAGATAAAACTTTTAAGCCTCAGGAAAATGTTTGTTGCATTTCTGATTTCAGTTTTAGTAAGTTTAGGACTGTATGCACTGCAAGTGGATATTAATATTAGTCAAGCAAATCTGTAAATCAAATGTAACTGTGCCTTAAGCTCAGGGATTTGCTTGCCTGTATGTTACAGGCGCCACATTTGTAGCGCTTAATAGGAGAAATAGCAGTACGTTGTGAGTGTGCAGTTTTGCATTGTATTGCAGTACTGAAAGAAGCACTTGGAAGTAGTAACTTAATTGTTCTGGCACTTTTAAAATGCAAAGCAAAAAGACACTTTTTGACTTTACTTTCCGAGTACCCTTGTTAGAAAGGGAAAAATATAACTTGTAAAAAACCCACTGGGGTTAGCAAGAATGTTGTGGGTGGGGGAGAAGTAAAGAAAATAAAAGTTGCCACCAGGAGGAGCAGTACTAAAATATTCTCATTTATTTACTGGCACAGTCCTCTAGTGCTGTAGCTGTAAACTATCTGTATCTTTGGGAATATCGTAATTTTTTTTTAAGGGTAGGGTACTAAATATAGTGTTTTAGAATGCAACTAAAAAACCCAGAAAGAACGCAAATGAAGAACTTCAGTATTTTTACAAATTATAATCCAGAAAAGAATGATTCTTTTGACATTTGAAATTTTAATCACAGATTTAGATCTGTATCCTGGTTTCAGTATGTTATGCTGTTAGCCAGACTCTCTGAATCAAAATTAGATCGATTTTTGTGTCTCTTAGTTGAGACGTAATAGAATAATTTTCGGGAGCTGGTGTATTGGTATCGCTACTAACTGCAATTCTCAGTATCTGCTTAGACCAACCATTAGAGAAACAGACACTCAGGCAATGTAGCTGGCTCGTGCACTCATGTCTATATTAGAGGCAAATTGTCTGCTGTGTCAGGGAATAACAGGAAAGGAAAGGAACGAGTTCCATAAGAAATAGAAAGTGCCAGACCTTGTAGGGTTTTGGGGCTTGGGTGGGGTGTTTTTTTTTGGTTTTTTGTTTGTTTGTTTGTGGTTTTTGTTTCTCCCCGCCCCCCTTCCCCCCCCAGCTTGGGTTGAGTATTTTACTCATATAGAAAATGTGTATAGGCCATCCCATTATTCCTGAAATGCTGTGATGTTGTACATATAATCTAAATCAGACTTTGGAAAGGAGTGCGATTTCCCATTAATGCTTTTAAATATTGGTATTCCATATGAATTTTATAATTCATTAACTGGATTGTCATTAGTTCTTTGTTTCACATTCCTGGCCCGTTATTGTCACTGATTCATAATGCTATTGTATCTCTTCATGATATTAGCTCCCCACCCACTTAGTTGATTAAGTATGTGCTTTACAGATATTTTTCTACATAGTATCAACAAGTTATTTTTTTCACTCTTGTGACAGAGGTTTTTAAAGAGAACTAAATACTTGAAGTAAGCCAGGTTGATTTTCTGTTTCTGAGGTGGATTTCCAAAACTATTTTGGAGGATTGTTTAACACCTAAATTGAATGAGTGTCTGTCATCTGGGTGCTGTGCATAATGTAAGATGCTGGGCATGATATTTAGTTGAGGGTGATCAGCACAAATCCTTGGTGATAGTCCATTGTAAAACAACCAAATCACTTTCTATAAAATGTGGTACTGATTTTGGAATCCAAGGAGGTATAATGGGTCATGAAAATCACCGAGATACTCAAAACTGGCTGCTGATGCAAAGTGGGTGTGTGGGCCACGTCTGGTATATTCATCCTGCTGTACATCTGTGAGAAAGAAGAAAGTTTTTATTCTTCCTTTATATGGAACACTTTTTATTTTGTAATTTCTTTTAAAGTTTTAAACCAGGAAGTCTAGCAGTACAACTAGGTCACATGGAGATATAAAACTAATGAATAAGCATCTAAATGATTGCTTCTTAACTTTTTTTTTAAATGATCTGCTGCATTCTGATGAATGTTTCTTCACAGGATGAAGATGAGCTGGACTCTCATACCATGGTGAAGACCAGTTCGGAGAGTGCTGGTACCATGAGGGCCACAAGCACGATGAGTGAAGGCGCTCAGACAATGATTGAACACAACAGTACTATGTTAGAATCGGACTTGGGGACCATGGTAATAAATAGTGATGATGATGAAGAGGAAGATGGGACCATGAAAAGTATGTTGTTATTTTACTTTTCTTTTAATAATGTAATATGTTTTCTCATACTGCGTGAGAACATTGTATCATCAGTGGCTTTTAAGCGTCAAGTTCTGTGGCTAAAACAGGAGGAGGGGAGTATTTGTGTCTCTAAGGGCGCTCTATAGTTTGTGGAGAAAAAGGTGACTCTAGTGGGAGATTCAAAGCAGAAGCCTGGTTTTGGTGCTTTGCTAAGTCTCTCTGGAGGACTCGAAAATTAGTTTCTGTGAATTCTCCCTTCTACTGCTTCTCTCTTGCTTTTTGCCTCCTGTCTCTCATACATTTGGACCAGTTCCTTGGAGCTAAACTGAAGTGATGCGATTATGTGAGAAGCTGCTGCTTCAATGTCAGTGGTCCTGGGAACTTATCATGACTCTTCATGAGTTCAGCAATCAGTACACATCTTGCTGCAAAATTGTTTTGTAACTCATGATCAATTAGCAGATTTTTATTTTATAACTGTTATTATTTGAACATATGTTGGAATGTAATTTAATAATGCTTGATTTAAGGCAATGATCAAAAGATCGTTGAAACCTAAGTAAAAAGTCCAAATTGACTTCAGCGGCATGTGAGGGAGTACGTAACAAAGAAAACAATTTGCAAATGTTTTGAAGTATAAAATTATAAGTTACACTGACATATGCATAAATACGTATTTGTTAACTATTTAACTTATGTACCTACACATTGATGTGCTCATTATTTGGCTGAAGACTACTGCAGAATGAGGCCCACTGAATTTAATAGAATTATTTGTTTGAATGGGCAGCATCAATAGATTAATTTAACTCAAGCTCTAAGTGCCTGATTTCATGAGGCACAATGTAATGTTTAACTCCAGGCAATTGTTTGCGGGGGGAGGAGGTAATAAATAAAGCTAATGTCTCAAGAGTGGAAATCCGTGCCAAATAAATAACTTTGTTAAATGCTTCATAGCAAACATAAAGTTGCATTTGTGTCTGCACATATACACCTGATGTAATTTGTGCAAGATTAGTTGGAAGTGCAAAGCAGGAATATATGTTTTCTTTGTAGTTTAATGTACAGCAAATTGGAAGAATGGAGAGGTTTTGTTGATGATCCCCCCCCCCCTTGGATTTTTTTGTGGTTTGTTTTGTTGGTTTTGTTTTTTTTTTCCTAGTGTTCTTAGCAATAAGATAGCAAACATACCTGTTGATTAGTGATTAGTTTAAGTAGGGTGATTCACCTCATGAAAACACTCAGTATATGCTTTAATTTGTTTTCATGCTGAAACAGAGTATTTGCCTATTAAACTGCGAGGCTAATGGAGGGTTAGTACAAGCGATCTCAAACTCATCAATTTCAACAAGTTAAGGAAAAGATGAGTGATGCAAAAAAAAAAAGAGAAAGATATTACAAGCAAATTTGGAGTAAAGGATAATAAAGTACTTCTTAGAGTGGAAGTATTATGAAGAAAGGGTTTGTGCAGCCTTTCAAATCACTTCAGGCTTAATAACTGTCCATGTAGTTTTTATACATGCTGAGAGGAAATACCTGTTAGTATGCCAAACAGATCAAAAAAGTGTCATTAGGTTTGCACTGCAATCTCTTATCAGTGTCCTATTTGTCTGCTATGTTGCTGGAGACTTTTTTAAAATGTATTGTTGTTTTCCATTTTTAATTGATTTCAGTAACAATCTGTAGTTAGAAAGGGAATTACCTTTCTACACCTTGGCATTTAGTCAGTTTAATTCTTAAACCCATTATTCCTTCTTGTCAAACAAGAATATATAATCTTTGGGACAGCAGGTTTCCTTCCCCTCCCTCCCCACCATAAGTGACTGTTTTGAGACCTGTAACTCCAGCAAAGGAAAGCCAGCAAACTGGAGGTAGCCTGATGGCAAGTGATAAGTTTCATCATTCAGCTGGCAAGTGACAGGTTTGGTTCCAGCACTTACTCGCTGAACTTTCTTGTATTTTGCATTAGACACCCATTGATTAAAAACTAGAAATAATTCAAGAATAGGACCTCCACATCTCTCAGCTGAAAATAAATATAAACCATGTCCACTGTAGCTGGTCCTCCTCTGGTTCTGAGTCATGTGCTGTTGGCTGAAACAGGAGCAATAGCAAGTGTCCTAAATAAATGTCACCAGGAAGGAACATACAAATCCTTGCTCTCCCTGAGAGGCAGACATAGATTTTGTGCTTCTTTGTGCTTGACGAAGACACAAGATTTTTTGAGATTGGTTGCTTTTTCCCGTGTATTGTTATAGGCAAGTGGGCACTTTCTAGATGTTTGTGTGATTTGGTTATAATAAATCAGAACAGGTAGCTTAAAAGTACTATTTGATACTTCTGAATAATAGAACGTTGCAAGCAAGAAGCTTGGAGAAATAAACTTAGTTAACTAGGGAAGAGGGATTTCATTTCCTTCCTAGAGACACAAAATATTTATGACAAACTTTTTTTTTGGTAATTGCTCGTGTGTTTAGTTTCACGTTTTGTTTCATTCTGCCTTTTGTTTCCCTGCTCAAGGACAAAATAAGAAACAATAATAAGTTTTTATTTATAAGTGCCCATGCTTAGAGGCCTCTGGGAGCCATGACAGAAAATAACTAAAACCATATTTTTTTCACAAATAGGGAATTGTGCCCAGATAAAATTGGGATTTGGAACAAAAAGAGGCCTGTCATCCTACCCCAACATACAATATACAGCCTAGCAATAAACAACATTTATGCCTTCTTGCTTAGTATGCCTGTGCATGCTCTGAGCAGAGACTATGTGGTATGTACCTGGAAGGAGGGAAGAAAATGCAGAATACAGAGAGGTGGGAGGACGGAGCTTAACTTTAGGAGGTTTAACATGGAGTGGAAGAAAGAGTGGGATTGATGGAAGGTAGTACTACTTTTGTTCATCTGCTCGGATTGTACTTATTTTCATGTAGAAGTTTTTTCATATCTCAATTCAGAGACCGGTATTCAGACCAGCTTCCCCACATTCCCTTTGTGGCTTTTCGGCAAGGTTTAGTGTTAGGGCTTTCTGGTTCACCGAGAGTACTTCTGATTGTTCTCCTTTCTCCTTTTCATTAACACCACGTCCCCTCCCCCCCCCCTTTTTTTTTCTTTTTCCTGTTAAATTTATATTTGCCATCTGCTTTGGGCTGGCAAACAAGTTGCCTTTTCTTGCCAATTGAACTTATTCTGGGTTTCTAACTGTTGCTTCAGACTTCAGTGAAGCTTCTATATAGTTCATGGTTGGTTATGAATATATTAAAAGAAGAGGACAGTGAACTAATGAAATGGCATTTGACCGATAGAATGTAGAAAAGTGGTCAGGTTTTTGTTTTATTACTTTTTGCCCTATAAGACATGAAATGTTTTACGTTTAGTCAGTATAATTCTTAAATGGTCTTCCTTCTTATCAGAAGAATATAGTCTTTGGCATAGCAGGCTTCCTTCCCCTCCCTCTTCACCCATAGGTGACTGTCTTGAGACCTGTAACACCAGCAAAGGAAAGCCAGCAAACTGGAGGTAGCCTGATGGCAAGTGATGGTTTCATCATTCAACTGGCAAGCGACAGGTTTGGTTCCAGCACTTACTCGCTGAACTTTCTTGTGTTATTGTATTATGGGATCCTTGATTACAGTGGGACATGCACCACACTGTAGAACCTACATTTTGAAAGGAGAATTCATGAGTTGGTTTTATTTATTTATTATTTTTTAGTGATTTCAGTCCATCCAGTGTAAGAGATTGTGCCATACTGTAGGTCAGTCTCCTCTGTAATAGGAGGTGGATGCTTGCGTAGCTCTGGAGTGATGCTTCGTAACTCTTAGAAAGGCCTAAGTCCTACAGCTGTTTTTTCAACTGAAAAGCAAAAGCTATTGATATGTGTTTTAAAACAACCTGTGATCCAGGTCCTATAGGAATTCAGCAAGGAAACTTAATTATGGGCTGGTTTCAGTGATGGTGTAACACGGGCATTGATATTTCATGGGTGTAGTTTTGTTCAAGCATGTTTACTGTGCTCATGTTGAGATGGTTTGCTTGATGCCATATGCAGGTGTACTAGTACTTCACTCCTGTATATACAGAAAGAGATGGTAGGTGTTGCCAAGCCTATTCCAGTCCTCGAGCCCTCTCTTGTGATTCATAATAAAGTTGTTCGTTTATGCCACTAGTAGTAGTATCTTTTACAAATGGTTTTTTTTTCAAAGAAAAACATCATGTTGGCAATTCTCCTTCAAGAGCTGTTGCAAAATGCTAGCTTAACATGGATTTTCTTTGTTTTGCTGAAAGCAGAAATAAAGTATAACTCAGCTGGGATGAACTAATGGGTTTATAATAGCAGTGTCATTGAGTATTTTTTCTTCTTCTCCGGAAGGTGGAAAAATAGAACAAAAGTTATTAAACCAGTTTTACAAGTCTCATTCTCAGGAAGCGAAGCAATGTTTTGTACAGGAAACTCTTTTCCCCATTAAAAAGCCTTTAAACTTGAGTTCATAGTCCTTCAAAAAGTCTGTGAAGGCTTCAGCTGGTTGAAAAATATGTGGATTTTCCATTTAAATGCCAGTTGCAATTATTTCTGATAAATAGGTATATTATACAACAAACAAAATACTGAATGAGGCCTGAATTTGAATGAAGACTTGGGTGCATAAGTCACTGTGATGTGAAAACTGCAAACTTGGTAACCACTTTGTTACACAGCTCTCTGTACTCAAACATTTCTTAGATACATCCTTTGGTAGACTCCTAGCTGCTCTGGCCTAAGGAACTGGTGATCTAGTTTCTGCTGATGCTTCCTTGCAATTCAGAAACTAAGTAGACTGAAGTCTCATTCTCTGAGGTGGTTGTCTAATAGGCATGTATTAGCAGCAGAACTCACCCACTCATAAAATACAGTCACAATTTCTGCTTAAAATATGGCTGAGGGAGGGGGCCATATGGCAACTTTCTACATGGTAGTTCACTGTTAAGTGCGTTTGCCCGGAGATTGAGGTCAAAATTCCAGGCTCTCTTCAACCTTATTGTATTCAAAGCTCTTGTCTCCTATTTCCCAGGAGAATTACTGCCACTGTGTTGTAGGCCACCTTGTGTGGTGAGAAAGTAGTGGTAGGAATGTATGAAATATAAAGCCTAGGTAGTATATGTTGTTGTATAAGCTGTTGTAGCCTTTGTAGTAGAGGTGATGGTCCAAAGAAGGCTAAAAGCTGATTGCAATACAGCTTCTCATTCTAATAGTGACAAAGCAATGTATTTTGATGGAATAAAGATAGTGACAGGATTTTCACAGATGCACTGCAGACAGGAGAGTCTGATCCCCTAACTTCACTGAAGAGGCAGCAGCTGGAAATGTTCGTCAATTGAGTGGCAGGTGGAGATCTCCAGGATGGGGAAGGCTGTGGAAGCTTGTGGCTTTTAGCCAAAGGAGGAAAGCTTTCCTCTAGATTTGCAGCTGTGGAAGAGGTCCAGTGCCCTGGTAGTAAAGGAGCGAGAGAAAAACTTAGACACTTCCCATAGGAAATTGTAAAAAACCAAACCCAAACCAAACCAAAAAACACCCCCCCACCCCCCAAAACCCCAAACAAACAAACAAACACCACCACCACCTGCCCCCTCCCAGGAAATTGTAATGGGAGACTCCCTTCTGTAGGAGGTGGACGCCCTTATCTGCTGACCTTACTTGCTATCTAGGAAAAGTTATTTCTTGCCCAGGGCCCAGCCCTACAACATTGAAAGACTGCCAGGGCTTGTCCAGTGCTTAGACTATTGTCTCCTGCTGCCCATCCACATGGGCACGTGCCAATGATACTGCCAGAGGAGACCTTGAGAGTGACCTTGTCCTGGTTTCGGCAGGGATAGAGTTAATTTCCTTCTTAGTAGCTGGTACAGTGCTGTGTTTTGGATTTAGGACCAGAACAAAGTTGATAACACACCAATGTTTTAGTTGTTGCTAGGTAATGCTTACACTAGTCAAGGACTTTTCAGCTTCCCATGCTCTGCTGACTGGGAGGGCTGCAGGTGCACAAGAAGCTGGGAGGGGGCACAGCCAGGACAGCTGACCCAAACTGCCCAAAGGGACATTCCATACCATGTGACGTCATGCTCAGCATATAAAGCTGGGGGAAGAAGAAGGAAGTGGGGGGATGACGTTTGGAGTGATGGCGTTTGTCTTCCCAAGTAACCATTACGCGTGATGGAGCCCTGCTTTCCTGGAGATGGCTGAACACCTGCCTGCCGATGGGAAGTAGTGAACGAATTCCTTGGTTTGCTTTGCTTGTGCGTGCGGCTTTTGCTTTGCCTATTAAACTGTCTTTATCTCAACCCATGAGTTTTCTCACTTTTACCCTTCCGATTCTCTCCCCCATCCCACTGGGGGGGAAGTGAGCAAGCGGCTGTGTGGTGCTTAGTTGCCGGCTGAGGTTAAACCACAACAGACCTCAAGAGTAACTCCAGGGTTATGAGGGTGTTCTTGATCATGATGGTGAAGGGAAAGCCTTGGAGGAGTGGATGGATCTTATGGGTCAACACTTGGTTGTGCCTCTAGTGTTGTTGACAGAGGTTTGACTTTTATGACCATGGGGCCCTCTTTGAGGATCAGGGACTGCTGTGGAGAGATGGGTTCCACCCGACAAAGTAAGGCAAAAGTGTTTTTTTGGCCCTGAGTTAATCAGACCAGCGTGGGGGAACGTATACGTGGCTCAGCCCAACATGGAGTATAAAAATTTAACAACTAACAACAGAACTCTTTAACAGATTTAAAATCAATTTAATATTAATATAATACTTTTCTGTTGGAAATACATCACTACAAAAGCGTTTTTCTTTATAGATGACATCAGTTGAATTTGATTAAAACATGCATTAGAACAGAATGCACGTTCCTTCTTATTTTGAAATGTGTGTTTAGAATTATTTATTTTAGTTATGATATGTTTTTGAAACAATGTAATAGAGTTGGTGTTATGTCATTGCCTCATTCATTTTATCTAGCATACTTTTCGGAAGAAATCCTCTTATGTGACTATTTGAGGACATCCCCATTGGCTGTATTCCTATCAGGGGTATTGCTGAGGTAGAACGTATGTTTTCGGTGTCCATTGTGGTCTCATGGCTTGCCAGCAACTTCTCAGACTGCTGTTTTTATTGTGGCTTTCTTCCCAAAGCCATCTTTAAGTCCTGCAGTGGGCAAGTATAGGGATGATAAAAGAGGCTGATATTCTTAAATGTTGAAACTGTGGCAAACATTATTAGACATGATCATCTCTTGTTGAAGAGCAAAGAAAAATGAGAAGAACTGGAAAATCCATATCCTTCTAGAATGGAACAGTCTGTTGCACAATAGGTTTTCAGTGCAAGATTTTTTTTGGCAAATATATAGCTTGTGTAAAAAGTAACTTACTGGATAGTTGAGTGAATTAATTGTCCTTAAAGGAATCTTTATGTATTGTACTTCTAAATTTCTTGGTTCTTGAAAGACAGTTAACAAGATACTGTTACTCTGTTGTTCACGAAAGTTAGAAAAAGTGCTTTCAGGCCAAAATGATCTTCTAATAACCTTACCTTTTGCAAAAAAAAGTGCAAGCTACATCAGTTTGCTCTGGCATAAAGAGCCTGAGTGTTTTGTAAAGTCAATCCAAAAGAGGTAGGAGCCTTCACAGGGTCTTTAAACTTTTTTGCACTGGGGAAAGAATAAACAAACCTTGAAACACCTCTGGTCCCATCGTTTTGCAGGCATAATATTTCTGGTTTTTTGTGTGAGTTTTTATATTTGCAGTGAAGGTAAGCAGCTCTTGTTCTTTTAAATGGGTTAACTAACTGTACACTAAATTGGGATCAGAAGTGAGTTCTATATTCTTATTTATCAAAACAAATAGAACAAGTCCTCCAAGTGTAAAATAAATGTGCTTTGCTCATTTAGGAGTAATTTCCATCCTGTTGACCCACTTTCCTTAATATGCATTTGATAGCAAGGAATTTGGAGGGGTTGGTTTGTTTTATATATGTAAGCAGTCTTCTATTACATATATAAGGAAGATATTTATAAATAGCTCTAAAACTTAAGAGCAGTGCTTGGAAAACCTTTAGTCTCCCTCCTTTCATGTAACAGAAAATACTATCTTACCTGTAATGGGCCAACATTTTGGTACTTAGAGTTTCTAACAGAGACACTGTAATCTTCTTGTTTATAAGTATGTTTCAACGATGAAACATAAGTACAACCATCTCAGCAGAAGAAAGAAATTGGTTGTGAAAGGCCAGCAATGTGGTGTCCTATCTCTTTGGTACAAATAGTTTCAGGGTTTTTGGGCAGCGATCAGCAAGTAATAAAAAGTTTGTATTAAGAAAATGCATTGTATTTCTGTTTTTAATTTCACCTACTTCATACAACTACCTTCTCTTGGATCTGTTTTCTAAATTTATGCTTTGCTAAAGTTTAGATTATTCCATTTTTGCCCTTTAGTGCTTATTTCTGTAGTTATTTGGCATCCCTGCTGTTTACTTCCTCACTCCCAGACTCAAGAGATCCAGAAACCTCATTCAAGTGATCTTGAGTTTAGTGGGGCAAACTTAGCAGATACCTCTTCTCCAGAATCTCCCATGTGGTCTATTAAATTCAACCTGGAGTTTAGTTCACTGAATGTTTTTGTTATGGTTGTGGTTGTCATTAATTAAAAGACAGTGAGTAGAGACAACTATGATCTGGGATTAGAAAAGAATATTAGAAAAGAACATGGCAACAACTAAGAGAAAAATCAGTTAAAAAAATGTGAGGAGGAGGAGGTGTGTATGGAAACATGCCAGACTGAATGGAGGAGTCATTGTGGCGTTGAAGAGAAGCAACTGGAGTCAAGTGTAGTAAAGCCTAGAGCAAGACAGTAGAAGAACACTTTAAAAAAGCCAGAAGAAATCTTACTAGAACAGAATAATGTAGAAAAAGCAGAAAGAAAAGAACAAGTAAATCAACATGCTAAAAAGATGGCAGTACGAAAATAAGCATTAATGGAAAAAATAGGCTGCTATTAATCGTGCAGCAAAATTAGAATGAATTAAAAAAATCTTTAGACAGAGGGAATGGGAAGAGATGATGAAATAAGAGGTGAAAGAGGAGGGAAAAAACCCCCACTTAATGAATTAATAAAAACAAATGTAAAGCCAGATAAGAAGATCAGCAAGTCCTAGTGATCATGTTAAACACAAGCTCAAAAGATATTTCCAGTGGTTTACCTTTTCACTTGTTAAAACAAGTAGTTCAAATAAAAATTCCTAATTATTTTATTATGCTTAATTAAAAAGTATAGTCCTACCTGTGGGTTGTTTTTTGGTTTGTTGTTTTTTTTTTTTCTTTTTTTCTTTTTTCCAGCTTGGTTATTTTATATCTCTCATCCTGTTTCATACTTTACTTGTGGAAATGTATTTCATATTTGTCTATGTAGAATTTGTTGCACTGCAAGCAAGTACATGTTTCATGAGTCAATGCTATGCAGAATATAGTCTCTGAGGTGACAGTTATGTAGAACTACTAAAGCATTTCTTATGTTTTATTTATTGTTCTATTTAGTAATGAATTTGCTTTGAAATCCCACAAATGAAAACAAATTTCAGTCATTTAGGGTTGTAGATAAATTTTTTTACATTTAATTTAATGAAAAGGGTAATAGAACGGAAGTTCACGCTGATCTCAATCTGCTTCGTAAAGCTTTTGCAGCTGCATAGATGATGACAGAAATCCCCCAGTGTTTCCACACCATAGAGATAGGGTGCTTTGCAGCCATCTGTAGAGTGTGATCCCATAATTTGCTGAGAATCCTCATTGGCAATTAATTTAATTAAGCAGTGTCTAGACACAGTTTGTGCGGTTGTTTTTTGCAAGCTCTTTTTCTAAATAGTTTTTAAATTGCACCTTTGGTGGAACTGAGGGAATTCTGTTGCTTTCCTACAAGTGCATGTGGACCAGACCTTGAAGTTAGGGGCATTCAGCACCCAAAGGGATGCTTAGCACCTAGTGTTATTCAGTCTCTATAACAACAAATAGATATCGCATGAAGTAACTTCTAATATTATTTGTGTGTGCAACTCTGAAATGTCTTGAACATTTCTCCACATTGTATCTTGCTACAAAAATATCATTCTTCGGCTATGAGCTTTTAAGCCAAAGATCCTCAGGGGACAAATGGAGGCTTGCACCACATGCAGATGACTGTATTAGTTTCTGTAAAATCCAAGAAAATTAATAAATAGAGTTTATTTTATAGCGCAGTAAATCTTTAATTTTTAAATAGTTCTAACTTTTGTTTCTTTTTTCTTTCAACTAAGGAAATGCTACTTCACCGCAAGTTCAAAGACCTTCTTTCATGGACTACTTTGATAAACAAGATTCTAAGAATAAAAGCCCTGAAAACTGTAATCAGAGCATGCATGAATCTTACCACATATCCAAAAACGTTTTCCCTGATAACTGGAAAGTCCCTCAAGATGGCGACTTTGATTTCGTAAGTACATTTTTATTGTTTACTTTCTTGCATGCTGTTTATTTTATATGTGCCAAAAATAGTTAATCCCATTCTGTAACTATGTTAATACAAGTAAAATAAGTAAACTTTCAAGAATAGCATCCAATTATCTAATCTTAATGCCTCATCTTGGTTGTTGAAATAAGTACATTTGCTTAATGCAGGACCTTTTTAACGAGGAGTGGTATGTGATATTATGAATATACTTCTTTGTAACAACTTTTTTTAAAGTATTTTTGGTTCTTTATAATTTATGTGTTATAACAACTTTAAAATTTGACCCAGTTCTATTAAAAAAAAAAAATTGCTACAGGCATGGAATATTGTTGTCATGTTTGCTGAGTATCTCAGTAAAATGATAAGCATTTTAAACTGGATTGGAGCCATTTAATCAATCTCCTTGGAGATGGTTAAGATCACCTACTGTTTTGCACAAGCTGGCTTGTTGGTACTATTCCAATAGCGCACATCTCTCTACATAGAATTATTCTATCTAACACCAATCTGTCTATTTTAGGGTGGGGTTTTTCCCCCTCCAAAATATGTGTAGTTGATTCTTTTTGCCTATGTTGCAAATTATAACAGGGGCAAAAAGAAAATGTTCCTAAGTTATAGGTTGCTCTTAAAGTGAAATAAATAATTACTGTTTCGAGACTTGTAGGTAATTATACCTGGTTTTCACCTTTGTTAATTTTTTTTAACTCGTTTGAATGAAAGAATTTAGTTTATCTGTTGTAGATTAAACATGTTCTTAACTGCAGTGCAGTAGCTAAATATGATCACATGCCACCTTTTTGAAAGTACACTTGGGATTTGGAGAAAAATGTTGTGTTTAATTTTAGGTGACAGCTGTAGGTGTGGGATTTTTTTCCCAGTTTTCTCTTACTGCATTTCTCTATAAAGCTGACTCTTAAATTTAAGCTACTGGAGTAAAGCCAGTTAAATAGCACAGTACAAGCTGTTGCTGCTGGAGAGTTTTGATTAAGTTGGATTTTGGTTTGGGTGGCGGTTTTTTAGGGTTTTGGTGGTTCTTTTTTTCTTTGACCATAAAATGCAATAGTTATCAACCTGATAATTGACTAACAAAATAATTATTTGCACTGTTCATTGGAAAATAACTGGCCGTTATTTAAGTGGGGTGTTTATCGTGGCAATAAAATTGCCCTTAGAACAATTTAAAATTCATCCTATCTTTTCTATTACTTGTTAAGAAATGCAAGCAAAAATGATTCTTCATGTAAATGCTAAGATCTTGATTCTGTAAGTGCTTATTCATGAATAATTTGCACATGGATAATCCTGTGGAACTTGTTGACGTTGCTTGTACATTTGAAGTTGCCTTCTTGAAATAGGAATTTGTCCTAGAACCAAACCTGAGGGGTTCTAATGTTCAGAAACTTACTGCTCTCTGTGTTGTAGGCAAACCTTGCTAGTGGTCTTAGACTGGCAAGTCGACTTCAGAATCATAGAATGGTTTGGGTTGGAAGGGACTTTTAAACATCATCTAGTCCAACATCCCCCATGGGCAGGGACATCTTTCACTAGTTGCTCAAAGCCCTGTCCAGCCTGACCTTGAACACTTCCAATGATGGGGTATCCACAACTTGTTTGGGCAGTCTGTGCCAGTGTCTCATGGAAGGTACGTGAAGTGCAGTTTGTCCTTGACTTCCTAAAAAGGCAGTGTTGTAAGGCTTGTTGCTACAAAATGATTCTAATTGAAGACCAAATAGGATTTAATAGCTATTTGTATAGGCAGTGTATGTAGTTGGGGGGGCACTGGAGCAGATTTTGTTTTAAGCATGACAAAAGCCAAATACTGCCATAGATAAGCCAGCCTAAGAAAGAGTTTAGGAAGACTCTTCAATAATGGATGTACTGCTTCAGAGCAGTCCACTCAAGAATACATTTCTCTGAAGTGTCTGGTACCAGCTAATGTCACACAGGATATTGGTTTTAACAGTCTGCTGGTTTGAACCATAGGCAATTATTATTTATTTATATATTCTAGAAACACTTCTCTTTATATTTTAGCGAGTGTCAGTATTGGTAAGTGGCCTGCAGGAGACTTTCTGAAAGGATAAATCAGTGGGCAGCATGCATAATGTATTGTCTACTCTTTGTAAGATCAACATGAATGTTTTCAGTTGCTGCCATGAAGTCTTTAAATGATTGATGAAAGGGATAAATAATGGAAACTTTTTGCACTAAATAATTCCATTCTATTTTGTTTGGAATTAGCCTTAATGGGATCTAGAAAGGCATCCTAACAGTAAATGCTGACAGTCATAATTTTATCTAAAAAAAGGGATTGATACACTAGCACTAAAATATAAGTGATCAAAATCTAACTTAATGCTAGAATACTCTAACAGTACTCCAACTTTCTATGTAGAAGAGGAGGGATGCTCTGTAAGTTGGAGGTCACCAAACTCATTTGCTGAATGATACCATTGTTCTTATTTACCCATATACCCTTGTAAGCTGTACATAGCGTGCCAGTGCTGGCAGCCAACAAGTGTTTTACTTGTGAGCCAGGGCAGAATGACAGTGCCATGCGAAGAAGAGATATTCAAGTGTATCGAATGGAAAGACTTACAAGTTTATTAGTGTATGTGTCTGTTACAGCATAAGCTAGAGAAGCAGAAGTGCCACTGAGGTGGGAGGGAGAAGGGAACAGGAGGAAGAAACAATCCTTATAAATCCCTGCAACTAATCAGTTTGCTTATTTCTATGTATAAGGTGAGACCTGCAGAATAGGAAGCTAATTCTTGTGGCCAAATGGTGTATTTGCTTTAGGTCGCAGTGATATTTTATCCTATTCCTAGTATATTTTACTGTTTTATAAAACAATTCATAGTTATTTAATTTGTTTAACTATGCATATGCATGTATGCAGATATAGCAGTTAGTCTTACACACTTGCTACTGTTTTTAGATAATGCTAATAAATGATACAGGAAACTTTTCTTAACTTAAGGTGCATAAATGAATGTATAAAATAACGCAAAATGAACTTAGCACTAAGTCTGGTTTGAAAGTTCTTGTGTGGGCATAGTTTTCTGCCCTGACGTAAATGTTTTAAAAACTCCTTGCCAGTGAAAATAGATGGAGAAGACTTTTCCAAGAAAATGAGATGCTTTGGTCATCAATCTGAGATTTAAAAAAAAAAAAGTAATTTTAGCAGCATTTTTTCTTCTGTAATTACATATTTATGCTTTGTTTTTCATTGTTGAAGTACATCTGTTTTCAAATTCAAAAGCTGATCTTATTTCTTTTTCACTAATGCCATACGGGAATTTGAGATCCATCTCTGACTGTTGGTCCTGCGGGCCTTCAGTTCCGTGATCAATCTGTGCTGGTTATTGATGTAATGTTCCATGAGTTGATGAGAAAAAATTGCCACTGCAGTTTTGCATTGTATTGAATCAGGTATATTGCGAATAACTTCTAACTAGACTTAATTCTGGTACTGTATAGTCACCTTGAATATTACATTATTCCAAATTTACCCTGTTACGTATGCTTCAGGACTAAGGTGCTGTTTTCCATGCATAAGAGGTGTTTGGGGTTTTTATACTACATTTCTTCTTGCTTTTTAAAAAAAACCAAACAACCCCAAACATTTTTGAACATCTGTTTTTTCTGTGACTAGGAATTTGTATAGGGTTGCTTTTTTTGATCTTTGTTTTCAATTATTTTGTTGTCTATTTTTGTTGTCTCATGATAAATTCTGAAAACCATATGTATGGGTCTTTTATATCAGTGAATCGTAGAGAAACGTATTTCTGGGGAAGTACTTGTAAATGTTTTGGTTTGTTTTTTTCCACTTCAGCCTTTGAAACGGAAGTCTTGAAGCTCTGATTGGATATAAATCTTAGAAAAAACAAACTAGTGTTTATTCAAACTTCAGCTTTTATATTAAACTGTTAATATGTATTTCACACTCAAGGATCGTAGTGGATTTTTGTTTTCAATGAATACTATCAGACTATAGGCAATTCTTTTACACATTTACATTATTTTTAAGGGGCATGCAGCAGATGGCACATTAAAGCAATATTTTTAGCCCTAATTCTGTCAGTTTTACTTGGGGTTAAGTGATGTTTTATTCACAGCAAACCTTGGTGCCAGAGGTCTAATCAACAAGATACTACTCATTGTGAGGAAAAGCGGCATAGTATCTTTGAATAAGCAAAGATGCGGTAAAGCTATATAGTGTACGGGTATGATATACATAGAAATGTTAATGATGCATGGTATAAGCAGCTTTTCATAATAAAGCTTAACTGTTTAATGGGCCAACTTTCAGTCTTAGCTCACAAGTCAGCAGTTTGGATCAGAGTTTCCAATTAGAGCAAATGATGTGTTTGTTTTGACTATCTAAGTGACAAGTCCTTTTAAGAACAGTTGTTTTTTATGGATATTATGTATTCGTATGACCATGTTGCTATTGTAATAGCTTTGTTCTTTCCATGGGGAATGTTTTCCATGAGATATGTACAGGCTTGAGAGAGCTGTGTATTAAATGAGCAGTATAACTGCAAAGTGGTGTTGAAGCAGCTTGCTCAAATTTCTTTTTGTCTTTCACAGCTGAAGATTTTATGATATTTTGTGTAGCATTTATCATGGGCATTGTAGAATGGCATATTATTTATGGGCATTGTAGAAGATAGTGAACTTTTAATAAGCAAGAAGTGCTCGAAATTTTTATCATGTGGGGAAAACCAGGTAAATCTTGGCTTGTTAGATTAATGTGCTATGTGTAGATGTTGTTAAATAACCTGCTGCTTACATTTTTACTGTATTATGACATTTTACATCTCATTAAGATATAAAATTGCTCTGTAAATCCTTCTACCCCTTAGTAATGTGTGTTAGTGTGGGACACAAGGTCAACAAAGGATTTACATGAACTACAGTGAAGTGATATCTAATTGATGATAACCTGTGAATTAACATTACTCAGAATGAGTTGCTAAACTTCATTTGCACTGATTGAATATGTTATTTCATTTTAAATGAGTCATTTACTTTTTGTTATGAAATGATAAAAAGTAAAAAGGCAAATCTACTTATTATAGCAATGCTAGGGTAATGATTTCTGTCTTTAGTAGAATTATTTCCAAACAGGAATGGTGTCCAGATTGTTAAATATTAAACAGTGAACATGTAGATCATGTTTTGCAGTAACTGCAGTATCATGGTTAAGTAGATGCATTTTGGGTGACTTAAAGATTCTGGAATAGCACAAAAATTTAAAAAGCCATCTGTTACCCTAGGCAGAATATTTATCTGAGTTTCAACCAGAACAAATACATTAGAATATAATCATTGTGAAATAATAGTATTGCAGATACTATTATTATAGTGCAGAGCACTTCATACATTTATAAATGTTAACTAATGTGACAGTTGATTCGGTAAAAAAGTAAATACCATAAATGACTGAAGGCCATATAGAATTTCATTAAAACTTCAGTAATAAAGCTAGGCTGAGTTAGCTTCATTAGAAATACTTCTTTGTCCAAAACTTTGGCTGGGATTACTCTGATGTTATTTAAGCAGCAGATGAGTTTGTTTGGTACAGTCTTCTTTCTAATTAATGGGAATGAATGTATTTCATCTATTTTCAACCATTTGAGATTCTCTTCTAAGTCACTTGAAAATTTTAAATGAAGTATTAACATATATTCATTTTGCTTTGGTTTTAATTAGTTGCTTGAATATCATGAAGCATTTCCAGATGCTGACAGGAAGAATGTTTTCGTAACTAAGCAAATACGAAACTTAGGTTTCTGAGTTTGCATGGGCTGTATGCATATGAGAGAAACAGAAGATTATTTACAATGTCATATAGCTAACAAAAGTATTATTGGTGTCGGCAGTCTGCGTGCAGAATTTCATTAATTTCAGTTCAGAGATGGTTAAGAGAGGAGAGACTGGAAAATGAATATAATGAATATAATATGCTTTAGCTCATTTTGTGAGGACAGTAAGAACCTCAGCAGTGGAGGTTTTCTGTACCTCTTATAATAGGCAGCCGGTACAGAAGCTTCTTGTGTGTTGAGTGGTTATTTAAAAAAATGAAAGGTGTGGGGGTAATTCAGTGGGAGAGAGATTCGTATTAGGAGTCCACTGTGGATGGTTTGCAGGTCATGGTCATGGTTTGTTAGGCTGTTCAGACAGACAGTAGGGGAGGTTGTGCCAGCCTGACATGTAAACTAAAAATGTATTATTGGTTGGTGGGTTTTTTTGCCATTAGGCAAAGCGAACGGATCAAACTATTACGCATTTTTTTAAAACTCTGCCAGTCAAATACTGACTGATATAACTAAATCCTGTTTGTATATTCTGACCACAAAAGGAGAATTATTTTTCTTGCAGAGTGTGGGGGAATACATTACCTGAGCAGAGTGTTTCTCCAACTGGTATTGAATATAGGAACCTTTCTCTTTGAATATGTCCCTTCCCCTATTAGCATAGAAGTAAATAATTGGAAGTCAAGCCTAGTAATTTGGTCTTATATATAACTCAATTGTTTAGGCTGTAAACAGAATCAATCCTTTCTGTTTGTCTTAAATTGTAGGATTATTTTAAAGCTGTTACTCTGATCACTGAGTCATTCATGCCAAAGTGCCAGTGCTGTACTTTTGCAGTTTCGGAAGGTGAACTGTGCTGTCTGACAAAGATTATATGAATTTTGTATCCTAAAAGAGCACAGGAGACACCTTTCTAGGCCAAAAAGCTTTTTGCATTCTTACACGTGAAAAACAGAATTAAAGATTTTTACTTATCATTGACATGTCCTCTGAAGATAAGACAAGAACTCAGGCTTGAATTGCAGCAATTTATTTGAAGTTAGATGGTAAGAAGAATGTCTGATAGGATAACAACATATGACAGCAGATTGCCTCAGATGGTTGCAGAAGTTGCCATTATTGTGAGTGTTTGAAGACCTGGTTAGATAAACGCGTCAGGAATAGTTTTGGTGGAGTTGATCCCGCTTGGAGCAGAGGATTGTTGTAAGTGACCTCCTCCTGTAAATGTTTCTGATGGCCTTATTTCCTATGGCTTTTTAAACTACTGCTGATGGCTGATGTTTGTAATCATAAAAGGTGTTGAGAACACATAGGTCTTACGAGCTCAAGCTCTCAGAAATACTGACCTACTTAATTTATTAGGAGCATCAGTATTTTGGAGGAGCTAGACCTTGGGTAACCTTGACAATTTTCGCAATTAGCAGTCAACTGTTATTTCCAAACATGAGTGTGCCTCTGGAAAATTTCAGCCAGGATTTGGTCAATAAAACTTCACCGTGTTTTCTCTCCCGAAAGTTTAAAGCATCCCTGCCGTCTTATTGTATCATGTCAAATAGTTTCAATGTACAATGTGTTTTTTAATTACAAGATAGTTTCTAGTGAGAAGACACTTTAAAACTTATTTTTCAGCCAACTTTCAAATTCTTAGTATAGAGTTAAGAATGAAACTACTTCACTCCAAAGAGTTCAAATGCTTGCATCATCTAACCCCCTTTTTTTTCCTTATTAGCTCGAATAGAGAGACTGAAGTGTAACTCTAGTGTATATATTCAGTTATACAGCAAGACTGTAATTTGTGCATAGTTTAAGGAGAACAAAGGAAAGAAATGAGTGAAGCTGATGAGCTGGGGCAGCGCTGCCGGTTTAAAGTAACATCTTGTTACCTTAGTAACCAGTTGTCTGTACTAATATACCTCTTTGAGATCATTGTGTAATAGCTAAGTAATGTGTATAGCCTAGAAAGAGCTTTGAAATACTTGGAAAAAAACAGTTTTGGCTGGACAAGTTTTAGACGATCTTTTTTTGTCCATCAAACCAATTCAGTTTCAGGTCTCTCTATTGTGTTTTCCCTTACAAAAAAGGGGGGGAAAGATATTTAATACAAATAGTTTCCATGTTGCATGAATCACTGTTAATGTCAAGAAAGCGTACCACACCTTTGTGTGTAATGTCTGATTTCCAAACTGAGTGCTGACACCAAGAGGTGCGTGTTCTAATTCAGGGTTTCAGCAAAGCTCTTTGAAATCATCTCTGTGACAGTATCATGAAAATTTACCGCCAAGAAACAAAATCTGTTCTCCTACTCTTTGCTATGATGATTAATGATAATGAAAAGAAGTAAAAATAGAACTTGCCTCAGGACAGTGGGTGACTGGAATTTTGCAAGACTGTTTTAAGTTAATTTTTGTAATTCCTTAGTTTTGAAGAGGATTTCCTCATTATGTGGTTTGGTAAAGAACATGGGGTGGGTTTTTTCAGTTTAGATTTTTTTACTTTTGTGGTTTGTTTTTGGTTGTTTTTTTTTTTTAAATTTTTACTGGACTCAAATAGGAGCATGAGAACTTGTCAGATAGGATTCTAGCAATTTAACAGAAAAAAATTTTTGGATTAGTTCAGTGTCCGTGTGGCTAACTCTCAATAATCAAAAAGCTTGTATTAGATTTCTGTGCCTCATGTTTTGATCGGCAGCCAATAAGTACCATGTGTGGACTGTATATTAAGCATAGATGTTAACAATATTTCATAAACAAAATACTGGAAATTAAATGGCTGACATTTAATACTATTGAGCTTTACGAAGAATGGAAAAAATTCTGTGCGGGTTTTTGTTTGCAAATAACTTGTAGAATTTGAAGAAAGAGACTTCTGCATGAAGGCATTGACTTCAAACAGAGGGCTCACAATACTTGGAGTACTTTGTTATTTGGAATTAGTATCTTCAGATATCTGATGAGATTGGACTTAGTACACGTTTACCAAAACCAGGGATCACCCAGAATTTTTTGATTTATGTGTAAATTTTATTTCCTTTTCTTATAACTTGCATAACTTAAAGATAAAAGGGAACTCCTATGAAACTTGAAAGCAAAATCTATATTTCTTTAAGAATACACTTATTATTCTTATTGTATTTTAGTAATGTGTGAAATTTATACATTAAAATGATCTAAATGTCATTCTTTTACATTAGATCTCTGCCTATAGATGCCTTATAGCCCACATTTACTTTTGTTTATTGGGAGTTGTAGCATTGCTATGCACTAGTCACTTTATTTTTGGTGAAAAAGGTGAGGCTTTTTATAGAGATGTGTGCTGTGTAAAGCTGTAAGCTAACTGTTTGGAGACTTGGGTTTTTTTGTTCTTTGTTGTTATTTGTGTCTGGATAAAAGTGTGCCTCATGGACAGCACCGGTACCTAAAAAGGTAAAAAAACCTGTGTAAAATCACCCAAGGTGGTGTGTGTGTGTGGGGAACCCAACAAAACCACAAAATTAATTTGTCAAATTTTTATACCTGTTTTATAGTGTTATATGGGTAACAATTTAAAAATAATGCTGTGCAAGCCCAATATATAAAGCTGCAGCTATTGACAAACTCTCTGTAGAAGGGTTAATCTCATACTTGCTAAAGTCAGTGGCAAAGCTCCTGCTGATGGCAATGTTAAGTTTAGCTGCTCAGATTATTAAAGAAACCACTTTCATTTGTGTGCCTAAATGTGAAACTGCATTTAGGTTTAGGGTTAGAAATTTCACAGCTTAGACCGTTTCTCTCAGTATTCCTTAGTTTAGGATAAGTATGCCTAGCTCCTATGAAAGAAACACCTGAAGAATTAATGCTTGTTTAGCATCTACTTAAAGGTCTTGGTATTGCTTACATTCACATTTGTGGTGGCAGTACAGATACAAGAGTACTAGTAAGAAAATTTAGTTTCTTAACCTAAATAAGACGTACCAGGACAAAATTGCTCTGTATAAAAGCTCTGAGCATACAGTAGCATAGTTATAGCTGTTTCAAAAAGCTGCTTGATGCTCAGCTGAGAACCCTGACTGCATTTCCCTGGCAGTTTTTAGTATGCCATAGTGAGAACTAAAACAGGCTAGCTTAAACCATTTTGAAGAATTTAACCTATTTTACTTTGCATTGCAGCAGACTAGGGTCATGGACAAGGTTAGGTCTTCAGCTGAGAAGCAGGAACTTTGCAAACTGTGCAACCTTGACTGCATGATACTGTATGAGCATGCTGTAATGCTTGTAGATGTGAATTAGGTGGAACTTTCTAAAAACATGTTTGAATTTTTTTTCCCTCATGGTGTCACTACAGCCCAGTATATTTAGTTGTTTTTCATATTTGAATATTCTTCTTTCAAGTAAGAATGGAGGAAAAAATGTTGTTCGAAGATACTTGCAGACCAGACTTCCCCATCACCCCAAAAAGTTGTCTAGATCCAAAAAGTTCTCTTAGTAAAAATGAGCTGTCCCAAAATCACTCTGTCTTTTATTTTGTTGAGTCCTCTTTGAAGGTTGTGCTTTTTGGCATAGGGAATTACTTTAAGAAGTGTGTGAATGGAAGAGGAGGCTTTCTTACTCGGAGCTCCTTGGGCATTGGTCCCGCTGGAACCTGGAGGAAGTGCTTATATTTTTTGACAGTAGTTCTTCATGTGCTTCTAGTGCAAAGTTTGGGGCTCTTTTTTTTTTTTTTTTAGTGCAGTGTCAGTTGGATTATCATTTTCACAGAATGATAATTTATTTTTTATTGAAATTAATCGTTACTTTAAGATTGTCATTAATTATAGTCACATGTTCTAAATGCTCTCCACACATAAGAAGAATGTGCACTCTACAGAGATGGATAATCACCTCAAGATGAGAACTATTATCCTGACAATGTTCATAGAGATAGAAATGTGATATTTCCATGGTGCTTGTGATATGTGTGTGTGTATAGGATGGAATGGGCTTTTTATTTTGCTTTTGCAAAGTTAGAAATTTCATTGCTATTTCTGTCTTTCTAAAGAGTTTCCATTAACTAATAGAATACCACTGTGAGTCAAGATAAAGAGACTGATACAAGTAAGCCTACACTGACAGATTCAATTAAAGTAACGAAGACATTAAATAAAAAAATGAAACTGACACTTGTCCTTTGGGATTTTGTCTGTGACTAATGATTCACTGAGATATGAGCACCTGTGTGCAGCCCACCATCAATGCTACTTCTGAGAAACAGAGGAGGAATTGGTAGGAGTGTGTTGATTGTAGTGCAGCTTGGTGTGTACATGCTCGGCTGTTTCATTTGTTGTCTCCTGAGCTGGTTAACTTCCTTGTCATGGGTTTCAAAGAGACCTGGTTTACAGGGATTGTTTTTCGCTACATCAAGTTCTCCGACAACTGCTAGTGCATTTTGAATGGTACTGTAACATAGATCCTTTTGAGGGAATGACGTTATGGCCAAATAATGAATAATGCACCTTTCACTTATGCTCAGTGGTTAACAGGATTTAACGCCCAGATTGTGCAGTGCCCTTTTATTTAAAAAACAAAACAAAAAAAAACAAAAAAGAAAGAACATAAGCCCCAAACAGTTTGCAGAGTAAAGGATATCTGCAGAGAAAAAGAGATGGAAAAGAGCTGATGCCTCTGAAGGGGATTTCTGAAGGATTTGGGGGAAGGAGTGGTAGGTGGAGGGCAGCCAAACCCAGTGTTACTTAAGCATCCCCATGGCCTGTGAAACACAAGAGCCTTGTTTTCTGCTCTCTGCTGGCTGATGACACTATGGCAACAGCCCACTGATCATCTCAGAGGTGGGCTAATTCAAAACTACAGGGGAAAACAGCGACATTGGAAACAGTGGTTAGTTTGAAACTACCTGACCTGTTTTCCATGTTTTAAAGAGCTGTTGCTACGGCAACAGCAGCTTGCCGAGGACTGAGTGCTGCTAAGTTTGAGGTTCAGCAGTCATGTGCGCGTGGAGGGGGTGTATCACTTCCAGCACCAAGCTGTGTTCCTGCACCCACCTTTTTTATAGATACCTACGTTACCCTAGAATTAGCACGGATACTTTAGAAAACATACTACCTAACTCCTAAGGGAGCAGTTTACTAATCTAGCTTCATTTCAGCTCGGTTCTTCCTTTGTTCATCTTCTCTATCTTATTGCAGCTTCCCAAAATAGAGCACCTCCAAAGAACGGTAGTTGCCATATCCTATGGTCCTCAAACTGTCCTGTCACCAAACACCATGATCATTTTGTTCTGCAATTCCATATCCCATGTTATGGAAGTCAGCAAACATAAGCTGTTTGACCATGGGTTAGGGAGAAATTAATTCCAGAGCTGAGATGCCTTCATTGAAAAACAGCCTGACAGTTTTAATCAGTGAATTACTATCTGAAATGCCTCTGCTGCTGGCAGTTGTCATTGTAACATATGGGAGAGAGAGAATTTTGCAGATGGTCAATTCAAGAAACTATTTTACAGATTTAAATTGAAAATCAGTGCAGTGAACTTCACCTGGCATCTGGAGTGTACTGTGCTTATTGTGAAAACTGTCACTTAGTAAGTGGACAACAGTATAGTATGCTAACAGAAATGTTTGGTTAGTAGCAGTGTAATCCAATTTTCAATTTAGTGCAGTTTTTTTATTACGGAGCGAGAAGAGTGACTGTAATGTGATCCATGTCTGAAAGAAAAGTACATTCTTACCAAGCACAAATTTCAAGAGAAGTCCTTGTCATAGCTGCACCTTGGATACCCAGGAGTAGTTGGGAGCCCAGCGAAGCCCCTTAGTTATAGTAATACTGGAGCCTCTGCCTTACTGAGTGAGAGCTATGAGAAGAAAGAACACTCTAGCTAGCTGCTTTTTTTTTTTTCCAAAACTTTTAACGTTATTTCAGACTTGCTCATGTTGAGCCATGGATTGAAAGCCTTCCTCCATCTCTAACAAGCAGATTATAAGACCATGTATGAAGGAGAATGTTCATCTGTGATATTTAGTTTATTGGTTCTCTGGGAAAAAGTGATATGACAATTGTGAAGGATTCTCAACTAATCTCATTAAATGCAAAAAAGTGTTAAAAACTGTGTTTAGGTGCTGAAATCAAATGTTCAAAAGTTAGGGAGTGATGCATTTGTGATCACTTGATCCATTATGGGCCCATTCTTTAACTGAGTTTTAACCCATAGCCATATAGAATCATAGAATCATAGAATCATTGAGGTTGGAAAAGACCTCTAAGATCATCGAGTCCAACCGTCAACCCAACACCACCATGCCCACTAAACCATGTCCCTAAGCGCCTCATCTACACGTCTTTTAAAAACCTCCAGGGATGGGGACTCCACCACTTCCCTGGGCAGCCTGTTCCAATGTTTCACCACTCTTTCAGTAAAGATTAAAGAATGTGTTAGAGTGTTTAAGTATAATAAGAAAAGAGCACGGTTAAGGTTGATAAGGACTCGTAAGCATGTTCTTCCCTACCGTCTTTCAAGTATTTGACTTAATGTTCTTTCAAAAAGTTTTATACATAGAATCATAGAATGTAATTTCATATCCATTTAGAAACGAAAAGGAGGAAGAGCAGCGACATTTATTTCATGCAAGCACAACAGCCCTCCACAACATTGGTGATGTTTGAATGCTGAATTGTTAACCACTGGTACCCAGATCACAGTGTCTTCAATTGTTAGAATAAGTATGCTGACTGGTAGAGAGAGGAAATAAAAAGGAGGAACAGACTACTGGGAGCCTGGATGGAGGGAATAGGGAAGGGAAGGAAACAGGGAAGATCGACCTACTTTTTCTCCTGCTCATGGAATGGGATTAATATGAGCTGGTCCCACAGAGGTATTTCTCTGAACAAGACACAAGTGGCTTTGAGCACCAGTCATTGTGGCAGAGAGTCTGTCCAACCCAGCCTTCATATAATAGTGCATGTGTAACAGAATTGCCCAGTAGATGTGTTATGATGCATACTGTGAGATGAGAATAGGGACTGATTAGGTGAGTAGGACTTGAGAGTTCAAGTATCAATTATTTCTGCTTCCATGAGAAGTGGAACCAGCCTTAAAACGCTTTTAAAAAGGGAGTTGGACTAGATGATCTTTAAAGGTCCTTCCAGCCCAAACCATTCTATGATTCTATGAATGTGCACTTGCAGCTCAGAAAGCCAGTTGTATCCTGGGCTGCATAAAAAGCAGCATGGCCAGCAGGTCAAGGGAGGTGATTCTCCCCCTATACTCCGCTCTTGTGAGAATCCACCTGGAGTACTGCATCCAGATCTGGAGTCCTCAGTACAAGACAGATGTGGACCTGTTAGAGCGGGTCCAGAGGAGGGCCACAAAAATGATCAGAAGGCTGGAACACCTCTCCTGTGAGGAAAGGCTGAGAGAGTTGGCGTTGTTTAGCCTGGAGAAGAGAAGGCTCTGGGGATACCTTACTGTGGCCTTTCGATATATATAGGGGGCTTCTAAGAAAGACGGAGAGAGACTTTTTACCAGGGCCTGTAGTGACAGGACAAGGGGTGATGATTTTAAACTGAAAGAGGGTAGATTTAGGTTGGACATAAGGAAGAAATTTTTTATTACAAGGTTGGTGAGACACTGAAACAGGTTGCCCAGAGAAGTTGTGGATGCCCCATCGTTGGAAGTGTTCAAGGTCAGGTTGGACGGGACTTTGAGCAACCTGATCTAGTGAAAGATGTCCCTGCCCATGGTAAGGGGGTTGGACTAGATGACCTTTAGAGGTCCTTTCCAACCCAAACCATTCTATGATTCTATGAAAAGTATGAGGAGGAAGGAGTGGCAACAAGGAACTGTTATGAACTGACCATAACTGCTCACCCTCCATCCTTCTGTGTTGTTTGGGGGGCGGTGGTGGGTAGAAGAGTCTGTAATGAAGGAGTGAAGTTGAGCCTGGGAAAGAGAGGAGGCAAGGTGTTGCTTTAATGCCTTTCTTTTTTGTTTCTCACTACCCAAATCTATTTTTATTAGCAATAAATTAAATTTTCCCCATGTTGTGTATGTTTTGCCCATGATGGTAATTGGTAAGCAATCCCCTGTCTTTATCTTGAGACATGAGCTTTCTCATCCTATTTTCTCCCCCATCCTGCCTAAGGAGGGGGAGTGAGTGAGCAGCTGGGTGGGTGTTTGGCTGTTAGCCAAGGTTAACCCACCACACCTGGTAAGACTCATTTCAGCTGTCTTCTATAGCTAGAAGTTCATCTCCATCTTTGACATAAGGATAAGTTTTCTTGGTCTATATCAACTCTTCCTTATCTTTTCCTGATACAGCACTTCTGTCGTGCGGCCATAGCTCAGTAACTAAGAAGCATCATTGCAGATGCTCGCTTTATTGGAAAGAGCGCCAGATCTGGTTCCCCCTCAGTGATCTAAAGCACAAATACCATCTGTCCTACAGTTAAGATCACTTCAGTGAGTTTCTATATAACTGCTCACATTTGCCAGAGACAGAGAATCAGTCTAGCTGCTTTTTCATTTCTTTTTACAGAACTGTCCTCAAATTGCCCCATATCACATGTACAGAAGTACTGCTTCCAAATTCCTACTCATTAAAGTCGGTGGCTTTCTCTGGGACTTCTCAGAAGAAGGCCTTGTCTGCAGTACAAGGGCTTCAGGGTGGCCTGAACGCATTTTTTTTTCGCTTTTCACTGGAGTGACTAGCTGTCCTCAGAATTTTGATCAAGTCAGAGCTGGCGCGGAGCCGTCTGGATATTTTGCAACAGCTAGATGATTAGCAAGGAGGTATACTGGTGAATGTTTAAGTCTTACAGCTGGTGAAGTTCAGCAGTTAGACACATGCTATGTACAGATACACCCCAAAGGGCAATTGCAGTTGAAGAAATTGATATAGCTCATCCTACCCTGTGCTCCACTGTGGCAATCGAGTATTAGGAACGATCTAAGCCTCTGTATGTCAAGAACACTAAGAATGTACCAGGATGATAATTTGTGTGAACAAACAAGATGGTATGAGATCTTGATGCTCTGCAGAAAAGATTATGATATTTGGAATTGGTATTTCTAGCATCTGACTCATTGGCTATCTGTTTCTTGAGATCCCAGATAATATTGGGCAATGGAGACTGAAGAATTGTGAGCGAGTAGGCTTCAGGATGATACTCAAGCCAATTTTCTGGGACCTGAGATGCTTCAGTGGGCCTGTTTTTCCTGATAATGATGAAGAAATATTTTTGATTAAGTGAATAAATGTTTTTGGTCTTGGCCTGGTGTATCCACAGGGTCCCATTTGGATACCTCTTTAATCCACTAGTCACAGTCATTTTACTAGTCTCTTTCTTGCAACTTATCTTTATTAATGATCCTTAGAAAGTTATGATAGTCAAAAGACATAAGTTTTCCCTAGCTTCATGAAGACAATTTTTATTCTAGAATCTCTTCCACCTCTCCGTGATGACAGTTAGTTTTGGGATTTCAGGCTTACTGTCACAGGACTTGCATTGCCTGACTCCTTAAGTCTTAGGCCAGATTGTTGAAAGTCTTCTGATCCTACACTGATCCTCTGAGAACATCCTTATCAAAAAGTATTAGGAAGTTGACTGTATGTACATACACAGCTAAGTGGACTAGTTTCTGTGCGTGGTGGCCAGCTTTGTACTCATCCTCTACGTTTTGAGGGGGAGGTCTCCCTCCCTTTGATCTGGATCATTTTTTGAAAACAAAACCAGCAGTTGTTCTTTAGGTAATCTTTAGGACTGTACCTCTCTCCTGGAAATGTTTTCATGACATTCTTCAGTGAAATTTCCTAAGAGCTTAATAGGAGTTTTCTGGCTCATCTAATGAACCAGTCTTTTATTGAGACTTTAATATTGTCTTTACACCCCCTTGTGGATCATCTCTATGAGCTTATGGCTACATGTTCACGTCTTCATTTTTCTAATTCTTTTAGTGAAAATAGTCTTTTCTAGTTATTTTATTACCGCGTACTTGGGAAAATGTATTTTGAGTCATACTGGCTTTCTTCATGTTTGGAAAAAATTGTACAAGGTTGCACTTTGTGTGGTTCCTGCAGAGTTTGATTCAAGCCAGGAAATCAATGGGCCTGTGTTCTTATTGAAGTCATACATCCAGGACTGAGACATCAGATATTTTTTTTTATTTTTATTTTTTTAAATTTGGACGAGAAAGTTTAGCAAGATTGTTCAGCTTTTCAAACAGATGGCAAAAACACCTGTATGCATAGTGATTTCACCACAAGGATATAGCATAGTGAGAATAGCATGCTGGGTCAGAGTCTACTGCAAGAGGGCTAGGGGTGTGATTCATATGCATCCACATGAGCACAAGTGTGCTGTGAGATCTGAGAAATGTGTCCATCCCTGAGACTTGCAGATTTGTCCCAATAAATCCTGTATGTGCTTTTTGTAAGCATGGTGCCATCACAGAGGGCTTCTGGGCGCACGATGCAGCTCTTGAGAGTGGTTCTTCAGTCATTGTTTTCCTCAAGGCTTTACGTTTCTTCATCAGTCAACCTGTAGCTTCAGCTTGTAATGGAACTTCTTCAAGAAGTTATATTCACATGTATATTCCTAATTCTACCTGAAGTCTCATTAAAAGTTACTTGGAATTCTGGATGTATGGAATCAAGGATGCACATTTACCAGTTGGTACCTCACATATGCAACCTTCACAGCAGGGCCATGAGTATATATGCTTATGAATATTGCAAAAGCAAAAAAAACCCCATCTTTCTAGGATTGTGCATAGAGCAGCACATGTCAAAGATGTAGTTATTGCTCAATAACTTACTTTAGGTGGTGTTGTATATTCTTATTTATAAAAAAGAAAAAAGCCCTTTGCAAATTAAACAGGATTTCAGGAAGTATACTTCAACGTCCACTAGTTTAATGAAATAAGCGGAATTAAGGGAGAACAAGACATAAGTTTAGAATTTGTTTTGCTTTTTTGTTGTGTGCTCCTTGAAAAAGCTTTTTTAAAATGCAAAAATAGTTAGAAACTGTACAGAAAACTCTGAGTAGGAAAAATAGAGGAAGTGGGAAAGAATTGGAAAAAAGGAACAAAACTGGTTTTGAATATGGCAGTTCTGATGGGGAGCATATAGAGGGGGACACAACTGGAGGATGATTTAATAAACAGGCAAGGTTGTAGTTATGTATATTTATGAGGGAAAAGGGTAAATAACTTTAAGATGACATAATGGCAGTTTGGACTGTGCTTATTTAATTTTCTACTTGAAGAATCCTACATCTAAATGTGTGGTTCTTTACATAACAACCACTCATTTAAGTTTTGGGGTTGTTAACTTCACACACTATTACAAGAAAATGAAAATAATGAAACCACCATGAGGCTGCAAGTCTTCTGGTAACATTGGAAACTGTAGTGCTTGTTCTTTTTCACTGCCAGGTTTATGGTTTTGATTTCCTATCTGGGCATTTAGAAGAACTGGGATTTTTTTTTTTCTGTAGTAAGGCATTCTGGGACAAAAATGAAGGGAAAAACTTTAGCAGCAATAAAAATTAGAGGAAAGCTTGGACTGTGGTTATTCTCCATGGCAATACAATCTAGTTATAACCATATTAGAGAAGCAGAGTTGTAGAGGTAAATAATGGTGTAGTATATTGAGTTATACTTTTATATGCTAATATGACTATAGAAGACATTCACATTCTCTTATTTCAGCAGTTATTGGTATTTCAGTTAAAACTGAAATTCTTTGGATATCCATACAGTATGAAGAAAGAAAGAATAGAAAGAAGATGGCTCTTAAAATTGGGTAGAAGGGGTTTTTTTGAGCTGCTGCTTTGTTTCTGTTGTAATAGGTGTAAAATCCCAGTCATCTGATAACTACACAAGTAAAAAAACTGAGTCAAAAACTGTTTTACACGTTCTTGTATAAGACTGATGATATAGCATCTGCAACCCTTGTTTTAAATGCTTTTTCTTGGTTTTTTTAATTGCTTCCCATTGCTTGTATACAAACAGATTCACCTTATTCTATCTCTTTCCTTCCACCCTTCCTTTGCTATAAATGTTGAGCACAACACTGTGTGATAGCAGTTAATGAACGAATGGCTAGATCAAATAATTTGTATTAAATTAATCTCAGATGTGACATATAACAAGTTATATGAACTCTGAAGATGTGTAAACTTAATTCTGATTTAGTTAGATTTTCTAGCCAGTAATTTGTATTTATCAACTACTTAAGCTTTCTTATCTCTCTTAAGATACCTGCCTATCTCTAGTTTTGCCCCTCTGAGAATTTGTACTGACCCTCTTTGACCCTCTCATCCTTCCTCTTTGCAAATACCAGGTTTCTACGTCTAATTCAGCATGGCATTAACTTGGCTTACCTGTGTTATTTAAGTTGTAGTTTACAACTTGTGTTTATAATACCACTTCTTTAGTCAGGAGTCTATCTTCTACATGTTTTCTGCAGAGTATCTCGTAGTTTGACAGGTGCTGTAAGCAAGAAAAATTAAGGCAATTATGTGGCAAAATCTGCAGGGTCTCAATAGAGACCTGTTGGAAAAGGACCTGGGGGTGCTGGTTGACAGCTGGCTGAACATGAGCCGGCAGCGTGCCCAGGCGGCCAAGAAGGCCAATGGCATCCTGGCCTGTATCAGAAATAGTGTGGCCAGCAGGAGTAGGGAAGTGATCGTGCCCCTGTACTCGGCACTGGTGAGGCCGCACCTCGAATACTGTGTTCAGTTTTGGGCCCCTCACTACAAGAAGGACGTTGAGGTGCTGGAGCGTGTCCAGAGAAGGGCAACGAGGCTGGTGAGGGGTCTGGAGAACAAGTCTTCTGAGGAGCGGCTGAGGGAACTGGGCTTGTTTAGCCTGGAGAAAAGGAGGCTGAGGGGAAACCTCATCGCTCTCTACAACTCCCTGAAAGGAGGTTGTAGCGAGGTGGGTGTCGGTCTCTTCTCCCAAGTAACAAGCGATAGGACGAGAGGAAATGGCCTCAGGTTGTGCCAGGGGAGGTTTAGATTGGACATGAGGAAAAATGTCTTTACTGAAAGAGTGGTTAACCATTGGACCAGGCTGCCCAGGGAAGTGGTTGAGTCCCCATCCCTGGAAGTATTTAAAAGACGTGTAGATGAGGCGCTTAGGGACATGGTTTAGTGGGCATGGTGGTGTTGGGTTGACGGTTGGACTTGATGATCTTAGAGGTCTTTTCCAACCTTAATGATTCTATGATTCTAATAGTAGTTTGCATCTGCCACTAAATCATGGGTAGACAGGGTTACCTTGAAGACACCTTGTATTTGAGGAAAACTTGCTTCTGCTATGAATTTGTGGGCAGGCAGAATTTCTCCAAAGACATGTTGTACCTGAATGCACTACTACTTGAGGATCATCAATTTCTGACCTTAGCTCTTTGGGGTTTTCCTAAACAATCTGGAAATACTGACTCTAAGTTGTTGGGAAAGAATTGTACAAGTTATTTTTCTCCTTCAAATGAAAAGCAGATAGGTCCAAAAATATTGTAATTAGATGGTTTTCTTGCAAAGGGTATAAAAGGTGACTCATGTAGACTGTCATGATTTTTTCGTGGCCTTTCAAAATTTTTATTTCAGATAAACTTGAGTTTCACTTTCCCTTTATGTTTAAATGAACACGTAACTTAAAGAAAACATTGAGTCACAAAACCACACAAGTCCACTGGTGATATCTGTTACAACTCAAAATGATCAGAACAACAATTATTTTTTTGGTGGTTTCTGAGCTTCTTATACTTGGGATGTGTTGACATGGTAATTCAAGTATGAGTACATGTAGAGGTCATCTTAAAGTAAATTAGCAACTAAATAATGATTCCAACGTTTTCTTGTGTACTACTGTATTATTTTTATTTAGTATGGTAGTTCTTGTCAAAACTACTATTAATCTGAAAAATGAGAGGTTAAAATTGCTTACTAAATTATCTTTTCTGTATCCCTACTAAAGTAGATTGTTCCAACAATGTGCTACTGAATGCTTTTTCCAGACTAGCTTAGCACATCTGAATTGAAGGTATTTCCATCACTTTCCCTGGGGGTCTGTGTCACAGTTTCATAGATCTGACAGCTAAACAGTATTTTTTTTTATCTTCGGTTTAAAATTTTATGATGTTATGCCTAGTTATAGCTCTTTGAACAATCTTCAACAATTCTTACTCCTCCAAGGAGGAATAACTTACTCAAGTTATATAGGTTATTAGATCTTCCCTTACGTGTCTCTCTTAGGGAGAATATTGCACAAATAAAATGATATATGCATAAATACCCACCCCAGAAATTATTATAAAGATTTGGAGTTCATTTCTACTTTGAACGTCCCTGGAGCATAACCAAGTTGTCAGTAGCTGCCAAGAATATGATCGGTTCCTCCATGTGTCGATTCTGTACTTGCATCATGAGCATCCACAGGTGGGAATAGCTGCTTCTCCAGGAACAGGACATCTGTCATCAGGCCACTAATTTTAGGTTGTGACAATCCATCCTTGGTTCTGGAACAGCAGCACAGGAAAAAAAACAATACAGTAACTGCCTTGCAACCCCTTGGCAACAGCCAGGGGAGATTAGTCGGACCGTGTGCCATCTTCCCCGAGGAGCTACTTGCTCTGCCTGTACATTGAACGGACTCTAGACAGACTCAGAGAAAAGGTTTTTGAGATCAGAGTCTTTCCTTTTGGACACTAAGGCAAAACACTGTCAAGTTACAAAACAAACAAAACCCCTCTGTTGTTTCATGTGTGAACTGTTTTCAGATATCATGTAAATAAATTACTGATTTCACAGAAGGAAGAGTCTAGCCACTGGTAGACAGCAAGGAATTTATCCTCATGGATGATGCCAGGGTAATTAAAATAGTTGTGTAGTGTAGAAAGCATAGATGGAGCCATTATCTTTAGTCTCAGTATTTCATTCATGTAATCCAGTGGTTTGTAGGAGTGTTCTTAGAGTGAATGATTTTCTGCTTGGACTATATTGTGATGTCTTATGGCTGGTATTAAGGGCTTGAAAGAAGAAAGTGTTTTATACTATACATATATTAAGATAGGTTAATTAAGTTCATTACTAGAAATATGAATGCCAACTTAAGGAAACAGTCTTTGAAACTTTTAGGATTGTCTCTTGATTCCAAAAGAAAAGAAGAAAAAAAAGATTGTGTACTGATTTTTAGGATTGTGTTCTTATTTTCACCATAGTTTTGTCTTCTTGCAATATTTTTGACAAGTTTATTGTGCTGTAATGCAAGCTATAGAAATGATTAACTGTACTTTCAAACAGTTCGGAGACTAAATGTCAGTTTATTTGGATCAGATTTAATTGAACAAAAAGATTATCTTAATTGGCTTGTGTTGTGCTTGTGAAATGGTGATTTTTTTTTTTTTTAATTTCTTTTTCCTATTTAGGGAAAATAGGAAAAACTCTTTAGGAAAAACTATTACTGTTTTTTATTTGCAGATAAACTGCATTTTAACTCTTTGTGGCCATTCATCTCAGAGTTCATGAGAATTCAGCTATATTAGAGCATTTTGCCCTGCATCGTCTCAAGGCTTTTTCTCCAGGTTACTTTTTTTAACTGCTGGTGCTGACTTTATTCCCCTGTGCTAATGTAACACACCTCTTTTGCTCCAGGTTATGTTTATGTCACTAGTATTGTTTGACAGACAGGATTATTTTCATTTCAAACTAGCATAGCCATGCCAGATCTGAAGGGAATGAAACACTGTTTGAACCTATGACAAATGATTTTCATGGTATATTAGTGGGTGCAATATTTGTGTTTGGCATAGCCTGTGTTGTAAGAACAGCATTTTCTGGTATAGCTAAAGCAATGTAATTGCACTGGCAGAAACCTTTTGGTTGAGAGACGACAGTGAGAAGGATTCAGATCTGAGTATTTATTCAAGGACTTTCTTAATTGTAGCCTTGTATAACGGAAAAATGAATAAATGCTGTTATCATCAGGAGAATGATGGCAGAGAGACAGAAAGTGGGTGATTCCACAATGAGTTCATAGCAGAGCTGGAATAAGATGCAGGAGTCCTGCCATCAGGTCTCATGTGAAGCGTAAGCTCTGCTCGCTCTCATATATCTCATCTTCACTTTCAAATGATATACTACTTCCTGACAAGCTTAACGCATTTAGATTGTGTCCCCTTCTGGGCAGTTTGGAACGTGCCAGGCAATGGAGTCTTGGTTTGGATGCTATTGCAGTTCAGTTAAATAGTAAGTGATATACATCATTATTTAATCAACATCTATTACATACATGGTTTATGTTGTAAAATCTTTTCTTACTATTTCATTTTTTTTATATATTTACTGAATTCCATCTGTTGGGTGTTAAAAGTTTGGGATTCTCTTCTCCTTTAGACAATCACTGTTGTCCTTATTTTGCCAGCCAAATTAATTAAGTGATGGATGTTTGTCAGCATTCATGATTATCCTATATAGATAAGCAAATATATTCAGGGTTCTTTCATATGAATTTATATAATCTAATGGGTAATCTGTTCTCATGCTGAAACTTTGTCAAAATTTCTAATAGCCAACTTATCTACCCCTTGTGCATTGGAGTATTCTGTTTTAGAAGTACGCAGTGGCCAGCAATACAGAACATAGACAAATATTCTGAGAGTACATCTTTGAAAGCCAGCTGTTTATGTATTAGTGAGTAGTTTGGCAGATCTTTGCTGAGCATGCTCAAATTTTAATTCTTGTCTTTCCTTAATACTGTTATTGACATTGTTTACCTCAAATGCACTGTACATTTGCTGTTCTGGCATGTTGAGGTGGGAAGCTCTAGGGCTGTAATGATGACCAAAGTTAAGGAAATGACTAGAAATCTTTCGAGGATAATGTGTACTTAAATTATTCCTGTACTAAAATGAATTTGCAATGTAAAAAAAAATACATAATGTAAAATGATATGTAATCTGGTTGTATTACAGAAATTCTAGGCTTTATTGAATTTTGTGTAGGCATTACATTCTGTTGACTTTAAATCCCACATGCTTTATTAAATATGCTGTGCCTAATTTCTTAGCATTACTTGGTCACAAGTAGGAGTAAAAGACCTATATCAAATATATGAAGACCATTCACTAATATATTGAAGCATTCTTGTAAAAATAATTTGTCACTGAAACTCTTCAACACAACTGAAGAAAGAATTTAAGCACATACTCAATTTCAAGCAGATAAGTAACCAAATTCCAGCAGTAGGATAACTAATGTATTTAAGTTTCTTGTGTCAAAGCCCTTTGTTGCCTCTTTTGCAGCATATCGTCATTGCTATAGCTTCATGTTCCCTTTGTTCATAGTTGCGATACTCATACAAAATCACTAGTTTCTGAAAAAAGTTGCTTCAGCTTCAACAGGCTGCTGCTTGTCAAATCTAGATTTAGTATAGTCTAACACATTAAAAATATCAGTAGTGTGAACTTGATGTTTACCTATAGAACTGTTTATAGCACTATTGAAATCTAAGAGGGATTTGCATTAATAATGAGGAAAGCCATAAAGAGTGTGTACAGATGTTTCCTAATGCAGTAAGTCTGTTGCTCTAAAGGCATATGATCACATTTGGAAAATTGCTATCGCATGTCTTGGCAGTTTGTTAAAAACTGAAAACTTAACCAGTATTTTGATAGACTAAGTTCAAGGTCACCTTTTGTTTAAATGATGTTTTGTTTTCTGTAATTAGACCATGCCAGGTGTATTAAGTATGTAATTAAAAACACAAGGTTTGGCTAATTCAGAGTAAATGAGAATGAAATACAAGGTCATTATTCGTCTCTAGTGAGACTCCAGATGAACAGCGCACATGGAACTATTTATAAAACATTTTGCATGGTCAAAAAATTGCTTTAGGTTGCTGTCCATGGCTTTTAAATTAAACTACTCACAGATTTTTACAAAAGTACCTGTAGCGTAGAAATATGTTCCCATGCCTAGTGTTGAATTTGAATGGAAATAAAATATGTATGATGTACAATTTTATGGCATAGATTTAAAAAAGAAAAAAGGAAAAAAAAGAACAAAAAAAAAGTAGTAAGAGAGTTTATGAGGCACTCTGCAAAATGTTATTAGGGTGAACTTCCACTGACAGTCATGATACCGAGCAACTGGTTCAACGCATCAGAAATAATACCTGAAAGGGAATGGACTACTTTTGTGCTAGTGAGTTGAATTTCTTGTTCTGTAAATGCTCTATGTAGTACAGTGGTGGCAAATTTCCACCATTGTGCTACACAGTAATCAAACCTTAACAGAGGCAGAATTAATCTATTGGTGATGATATTCATTGCTTTTGTACCTCTGACCTGCATAAACTTCTCCTGAGGGCTCTGCGGTTCCCACAGTGTGGGGCTGGAGTGGGATGTAAACTATGGATCTGACCAGTCCAGGGCAGAGCATGTGGAAGTTGGTTTAATCACGGAGACCTTCTTGGTCTTCCATCTCCCAAGGTGGTGTGGTTTAACCCGGCAGGCAGCTAAACACCACACAGCCATTCGCTCACTTCCCTGCAGTGGGATGGGGGAGAGAATTGGGGAAAAAAAAGAGCAAAATTCATGGGTTGAGATAAAGACAATAGGACAGAAAAGAAAGAGAAAATAATAATAATGATAAAAGAATACACAAAATAAGTGATGCACAGTGCAATTGCTCACCACCAGCTGACCGATGCCCAGCCAGTTCCTGAGCAGCAGACCCCCGTCCAGCTTTTCCCCTAGTTTATACACTGAGCATGACGTCATATGCTATTGGAATATCCCTTTGGCCAGTGGGGGTCAGCTGTCCCAACCGTGTCCCCTCCCAAGTTCTTGTGCACCCCCAGCCTGCTCGCTGGTGGGGCAGTGTGAGAAGCAGAAAAGGCCTTGACTCTGTGTAAGCACTGCTCAGCAGCATGTAAAACATCAGCGTGTTGTCAACATTATTCTCATGCTAAATCCAAAACACAGCACTATATCAGCTACTAGAAAGAAAATTAACTCTATCCCAGCTGAAACCAGGAGAGTATCCACTCCTTATTCTATACCATCTACGTCATGCCCAGGTCTCTCGCTTTCCAATACACCACAATTAATCACCACCACCTTTCCTGTATTTTGATATATAAACACAGATATCATGCCCTAAGTCTATGGGCCAATTCCTCTAAAATGTCCGTTGAGTTCATTTAGTCCATGACTTTGGGCTCCATCTGTCATTACAGTCCTTCAGGGCAGGAGAGATGGTGTGTGGTGTTGGATTGTTGCATGCTGAACCCAGTTCTAGTTCCATCACCGCTGCACTTGTCCAGTTCTATCATCACTGCACTTTGCTCAGTTTCATCAAAATTCATTCTTCATTAATCTGGGTGATTCTTACTATAATACTGTTGATATGGCATATAGCTACCACAGTAGTGATGACATACAGTATTATATAACAATTAACATCATACAACTTAGTTCATTGGCTATTCTCACCCAAAATCAAATCCCCTTGAGGTACACATCAGACTTCTGCATTACCCACCAAGTGCACCCAGGTCCTTGAGCAAAAGCAGTCCCACGGATGGGTTTGCCTTTGCCCGAGGCAGGAATAACCCAGACTGAAAATCGTTTGATTTTCCCGGAGGCTGGTGCATGATAGGGGATGTGATGTACCCACGCAATGCCGTGCTCTTTGGCCCAGGTGTCTATGAGGTTGTTTTGGAAATGAGTCCCTTTGTCTGACTCAGTTCTTTCTGGGGTGCCATGTCGCCATAAGACTTGCTTCTTCAGGCCCAGGATAGTGTTCTGGGCAATGGCATGGGGCATGGGATATGTTTCCAGCCATCCGGTGGTTGCTTCCACCATGGTGAGCACATGGCGCTTGCCTTGGTGGGTTTGTGGGAGTGTGATATAATCAATCTGCCAGGCCTCACCATATTTATATTTCAGCCATCGTCCTCCATACCAGAGAGGCTTTAACCGCTTGGCTTGCTTGATTGCAGCGCATGTTTCACGTTCATGGATAACTTGTGCAATAGGTTATCCATGCAATGGTCAAGTCCACCCCTCGATCACGAGCCCATCGATATGTTGCACTTCTTCCTTGATGGCCTGAGGTGTCATGGGCCCACTGAGCTATAAATAATTCACCCTGATGTTGCCAGCCCAGATGCAGCTGAGCCACTTCAATCTTAGCAGCCTGATCCACCTGCTGGTTGTTTTGATGTTCTTCAGTGGCCCGACTCTTGGGTATGTGAGCATCTATGTGACGGACTTTTACAACCAGGTTCTCTACCTGGGCAGCAATATCTTGCCACAATGCGGCAGCCCAGATGGGTTTGCCTCTGTGCTGCCAGTTGCTCTGCTTCCATTGCTGCAGCCACCCCCACAGGGCATTTGCCACCATCCATGAGTCAGTACAGAGAGAGGGCACTGGCCACTTTTCTCATTCAGCAATGTCTAAAGCCAGCTGGATGGCTTTCACCTCTGCAAACTGACTCGATTCACCTTCTCCTTCAGCAGTTTCTGTGACTTGTTGTATAGGACTCCGTACAGCAGCCTTCCACCTCCGATGCTTTCCCACAAGACGACAGGACCCATCAGTGAACAGGGCATATTGCTTCTCATTTTCTGGCAGTTTATTATACAGTGGGGCCTCTTCAGCACATGTCACCTCCTTCTCTGGCAATATTCTGAAATCTTTGCCTTCTGGCCAGTCCATGATCAATTCCAAGATTCCTGGGTGACTGGGGCTTCCTATTTGAGCCCATTGTGTGATCCGTGCGACCCACTTACTCCACGTAGCATCAGTTGCAGGATGTGTAGAGGGGATCCTCCCTCTGAACATCCAGCCCAGCACCGGCAGTCGGGGTGCCAGGAGGAGCTGTGCCTCAGTACCAACCACTTCCGAAGCAGCTCGAACCCCTTCATATGCTGCCAATATCTCTTTTTCAGTTGGAGTATAGCGGGCCTCGGATCCTCTGTATCCCCAACTCCAAAACCCTAGGGGTCGGCCTCGAGTCTCCCCTGATGCTTTCTGCCAGAGGCTCCAGGTAGGGCCATTCTCCCCAGCTGTGGTGTAGAGCACATTTTTTACATCTTGTCCTGCCTGGACTGGCCCAAGGGCTACTGCGTGAAGTATCTCCTGTTTAATTTGTTCAAAAGCTTGTCGTTGCTCAGGGCCCCATTTGAAATCGTTCTTCTTTCAGGTCACTTGATAGAGAGGGCTTACAATCAGACTGCAATTTGGAAGATGCATTCTCCAAAAACCCACAATGCCCAAGAAAGCTTGTGTTTCCTTTTTGCTAGTTGGTGGAGACATGGCTGTTATTTTGTTGATCACATCCATTGGGATCTGACGACGTCCATCTTGCCATTTTATTCCTAAAAACTGGATCTCCTGTGCAGGTCCCTTGACCTTCCTTTGTTTTATGGCAAAACTGGCCTTCAGAAGGATTTGGACTGTTTTCTTCCTTTTCTCAAAAACTTCTCCTGCTGTGTTGCCCCATACGATGATGTCATCAATGTATTGCAGGTGTTCTGGAGCTTCACCCTGTTCCAGTGCAGTCTGGATCAGTCCATGGCAAATGGTGGGGCTGTGTTTCCACCCCTGGGGCAGTCGGTTCCAGGTGTACTGGACGCCCCTCCAAGTGAAAGCAAACTGTGGCCTGCACTCTGCTGCCAAAGGGATTGAGAAAAACGCATTAGCAATATCAATTGTGGCATACCACTTGGCTGCCTTTGACTCCAGTTCATACTGAAGTTCTAGCATGTCTGGCATGGCAGCACTCATCAGCAGCATGACTTTGTTCAGGCCACAATAGTCTACTGTTAGTCTCCATTCTTCATTAGACTTTCGCACTGGCCATATGGGACTGTTAAAGGGTGAGCGGGTCTTGCTGATCACTCCTTGGCTCTCCAGTCGACGAATCAGCTCATGAATGGGAATCGGGGAGTCTCAGTTGGTGCGATATTGCCGCTGGTGCAGCATTGTGGTAGCGATTGGCACCTGTTGTTCTTTGACCCTCAGCAACCCCACAGCAGAAGGGTCCTTTGAGAGACCAGGCAAGGTGGACAGCTGTTTAATTTTCTCCGTCTCCATAGCAGCTATACCAAAAGCCCACCGGTACCCTTTTGGGTCTTTGAAATACCCTCTCCTGAGGTAGTCTATGCCAAGGATGCACGGAGCATCTGGGCCAGTCACAATGGGGTGCTTCTGCCACTCATTCCCAGTTAGACTTACTTCGGCTTCCAATACAGTTAGCTGTTAGGATCCCCCCGTCACCCCAGAAATACAGATGGGTTCTGCCTCTATATAGCTTGATGGCATTAGGGTACACTGTGCACCGGTGTCTACTAGAGCCTTATACTCCTGTGGGTCTGATGTGCCAGGCCATCGAATCCACACAGTCCAGTAAACCCAGTTGTCCCCTTCCTCCGCATGGCTGGAGGAAGGGCCTCTCTAGTCCTGGTCATGGTATTTGTTACTCACTTCTTGTAAATGTGCATCAAAAGTCCCTTTATTAAGATCGGAAGTAAAATCAGCCCTTCTACTCTGTCTGGGGAACTGCTCACTGGAAACTGGAGCAGCAATTTTCCTGGAAGAACCCCCTTCTGTGATTGTTTTTCCTTGCAGCTCACATACCTGTGCTTCTAGGGTCGAGGTAGATTTTTCCATCCTGCTTCCTCATGTCCTCTCCGTGGTCACGCAGGTAAAACCACAGAGTGGCCCATGGTGCGTACCCACTATATCCTCTCTCTTGAGCAGAGATACTGGTCCGTACAGGTGGGGAGTAGAACATATCCTCTTTGAGTTGCTGGACCTCCCGGGACAGTTTCTCCACAGCCGAGACGCAGGCCCGTAGGGAGGAAGACAGACTTTCTTCATATTGCCAGAGTTGGCCAGCCAATTCATCCACCGTTTGTCCTTCTCCGTCTTTCCAGGTCATTACTGCCAATGAGTTGGCGTATGATGCTGGTGCGCTCCGTACAAACTTCTGCCACATGGGTCATGTCCACTTGACTTCATCTGGATCTTTGGATACCTGCTTGCTGTCCAGGTCACCATAAATCACCTCCAGCACTGCTGATTCCCTCAGGTACTGGATACCTCTCTCCATGGTGGTCCACTTGCCTGGATGACATATAACATCTTCCTTGAAGGGATACCTTTCCTTCATGCCTGACAGGAGTCGCCTCCAGAGGCCGAGGGCTGGTGCCCCTTTTCCAATCGCTTTGTCAATGCCCCCTTCCCTAGAAAGGGATCCCAGCTGCTTGGCTTCCCTACCCTCCAATTCCAGGTTACTGGCCCAGTTATCCCAGCATTGGAGCAGCCAGATGACAATGTGCTCGCCTGGACGATGACTGAAATCTTTTCACGTATCTCGCAGCTCACTCAGGGATAGGGATCGGGTGGTTACCATCTCATTTATGGGTTCTGCCTCTTCCTCCTCCTGTTCTCGTGATGGCCCTGCTTCGGAGTAGTCTGCCTTGTCCACTTTTGCCCTTAGTAGGGGAAGAGCTTCTTACCTTACTAAATGAGCTGAGTTTCGCTTCCAATGTTTCTTCTTGTGTATAGAAGCAACTGATACCGGCATGGGTTGGTTCTCTGGTTCAGCTGCAGTGCCTGTCACGAGGGTTGGAGTAGCCACAGTGCCTGTCATTTTGTCGTCAGATCCAGAGACCTTCTCTTCCCCTTGAAGGTACGGAATAGTGTTGAACGGGGCTTGGTAGGCATGGGCCAGGCCCTAGCACGTTGCAGTGGTTTGAGTCTCTCTGGAATTGCCAGGGTGACAGCATACTTTTTCCAAATATTTTACTAGTTTTTCAGGATTCCACACTTGTTCAGGGGTGAATTTTCATAACATTGGAGATACCCACTGTCCCAGGTCCTTGCCCATACTGTCCCACACACGCTGCCACTCACAACTATCCAGCCTCGGGGCAGATCTCTCTCTTAAATAGTTGTTTAACCTTAAACAAGACCTGAACCACATTCAGGAGACATGGCAATAGCAACATGCTGGTTTGAACATCGCAAGGATATTCAAAATTCTCAAGAGCTGTTGTAACTAGCCTGAAGGAGAAAGGAAGGTGAAAGAGCGGGGGAAAGTGTCCCCCCCGTCTCCCCCATAGATTGGTTCTCCGAGGAGAAAAGGTAAAATGTAATTTTTAATAGTTTCCAAGAGGTGGCTCCCAAGGTATAGAGATGATGGCAATGCCGAGTACGAATCCCAGATTAGTCTCTCGACCAGTAATTTTATCATATCATAAGCCAGTGTTACAGGGTGCAGCAAGATGATATCCTTCATCCAGCCCCCAGAGGTGATAGACAGCACAACAGGGAACACGTACAGCAAGTCAGGTGTTACATAACACAACTTTGAGAGCAAATTAATCAACATTGTGACCAGTGACTATTAAACCAATATAATGAATGCTTATAACAAATTTGCCTTAACATGTTCTGGTTAGATCTGTCGTTATCTCAACCAGTCGTACCCCACGCTGGGCGCCAAAAAGACTGTTGTGGTTTAACCCGGAGTTCACTCACTCCCCACCCCACCCAGTGGGATGGGGGAGAGAATTGGGGAAAAAAGGTAAAATTCGTGGGTTGGGATAAAGATAATTTAATAGGACAGAAAAGAAAGGGAAAATAATAATAATGCTGCTAAAAGAATATACAAAACAAGTGATGCACAATGCAGTTGCTCAGCACTGGCTGACCAATGCCCAGCCAGTTCCTGATTAGCGGACCCCCAGCCAGCTTTTCCCCTAGTTTATATACTGAGCATGACGTCACATGGTATGGAATATCCCTTTGGCCAGTTGGAGTCAGCTGTCCCAACCGTGTCCCCTCCCAACTTCTTGTGCACCCCCATCCTGCTCGCTGATGGGGCAGTGTGAGAAGCAGAAAAGGCCTTGACTCTGTGTAAGCACTGCTCAGCAGCATGTAAAACATCAGTGTGTTATCAACATTATTCTCATCCTAAATCCAAAACACAGCACTGTACCAGCTACTAGAAAGAAAATTAACTCTATCCCAGCCGAAACCAGGACACAAGGTTAGTATCCCTTTTTTCGTACCATGTGTATTTTGGGAAAAGTTAAGTCGAAGACAAATACTGTAAAGTGTGCTGCTTAGATTTCGTATATGCGGGTGAAATCCCTTAGATTTGTCTTCAAAAATTAAAATAGTCCAAAGCTACAGGGGTACATACAGTTCAAGCTAGTAGTTACAAAAGTGATATGCAATTGGCTCTTGGGGTTTTTTGGGGGGGTTGTGTGGAGTTTGGGGGTTTTGGGTTGTTTTTTTTGAGGGGGTTGATGTTGTTGGTGTCTTGTTTTTTGGTTTTTTTTTTGTTTTTTAAAAGAAAATTAAGTCCATGCTCTAAAATCAGACCCCTTGGAATACTGTAAATTGGCTTCACTGAATTTGGGTGAAATGGAAAAGGAATATCTATACTTCGTTTTAATGGGCTTTGCTATTTTGAATATTTTTGCGTGCTTGAAATTGTAAGTAGTAGATTGTTTAGAGTTACACATTTCTTTAGAACTATTACGTACTTGGAAATGCTTTTTAGTGAGAGGCCCCTATTCTTCACAGTTTGTATCAACATCTTCACTCTGTTTAAAAGTGACCAGGAATTGAAGAGAGATGCCTCAGAAGGACTCTCAAGAGTAGCCAGCCATGTAGAAATGCAGTCACCAGAAGCAAGTTGCTGAGCTTCATGCTTATGTCATGTTTCCTGAGGGAGAAATTTCAGAATGCTCACACAGAACAGCTGGACAATTCCTTAGAGGTAGGACCACAATTTCAACAAGCCCAGAAACTGTGTCAAGTGGGTCAGCATGAGGGGATAATTCTTAATCTTCTGTTTATATCTTGTTATCTATTTTAGAACTTAGGCTTGTTAAATTCCCAGATGAGGAGGAAGGAGGACCATGGTGTTGCTGAGCTGGTTTAGTTGTAGTTATGGGAATGTGATAATGTTTGAAATTACTTTCATGTCAGATTACTGCTTATTTTTCTGAAGATATCCTTATTTCTTTTCATGGTTCTGCCTTCCCTATGTTTACTGCTACCTAACTAATCCTGTTTCCTATTGTCTGTGGGTTTTTTCCTTAATCTTACTTTCTACTGTAAAATGAGTTCATTATTTTTGTATTTTGTCCTGACAGCCTTGGATACACAAAAGTATTTTTCTTGGAACCTGCTGCCAATCAATTGCACTGGTTCTTATTACATGATAATCCTACTCTTAATTTGGAAAATAAAGTAACTGGTCTAAACTGTTCATTGTAAAGCCCATCTCAAAAAGCAAGCAAAGGTGATCGAATGTACCTGGACTCTGTGGCACTGGCGCAGTCTGCAGCATATGCTGGAGCTGTCGTAATTGATGGTAACCTACTGCAGCTGCCAACACTCCTCTGCAGCCCAGAGGCTACAGTGCTATAGCACTGTACAGTGAAGCTGGCACCCGCCCTGTATGTGTCTGTCTTGAAGTTGATACATACATACACTTCTGTGCTGGGATCTAACAAGGCACTGGAAGAAAGAGGGTCTACATGCATACACCTACAACTGTACGTGCAGGGTCTGTAACTGTGCAGCTCCTGCAGCAATCCCTGTCTGGGAATATGCAGTCCCCTTTGCAAAAGCAGGTGTTGGTGCCAGAGCCGTGGGAATGCCCCTGTCTATTACCAGACAATGATTTATTGGATGCATACTAGAGTTTTTCAGCTTAAAAAATGAAACGAGTGCCTGATGTATGAAAATACTGACTCAGGAGCCTGGTGATCCTACTAGCTGCTTTTGCAGGACTGACTACATTAAAAACATAAAAAACAAAAGAAAACAAAACCAAACAAAAAAACCCACAAAAACAAGTAGTTATCAATTTGGAATGCAGTGTCCCTGAGAATATATAAACACATAGCATAAATCATATTTTAAGTAAGATCTGGTTTGCCTCTTATTATCAGCAATACAAGTTTATTCAACTGAACAAAGGTGAAAGATTAAAATAAGACACATTCCATTCCTGAAGTTAAATGAAAGCATATTTGTGCTTGATATGATAGGAAATAGCTTGAAGAATATTTTATTCTTTAAAAAAATAAAAAAGAAAGAAAAAAGGTATTTTAAAGCTGCCAAGGACTTTGTATACAGGTGGTTATCAATTGAGTGAGTGTCAGGTATTTAAGTGAAAGCTGGCTGGCTTATCCATGTGGGGTTTTTTATTATTAGTTTTACTTTTTAGCCAGCTGTGCCAGCAAACTTCATGCTTTGTTTTGCCTTGTACTCATCTAGATACATGGTACTTAGTGCCAGGCAGTCCATGATCACAACTAGCCTTTTGTGAAATTTAACTAAAATTGCTGTGTTTGATGCATTCATGAACATGGAATGTGTATTTTTATGTATGAGTAATGTCTTGCATACTTGATACATTCTTTAAGGGAGTTTTTCTGCTTGCCGTGGTGGTTGCTGTTGAATCTTTCCTACATTTGTACATTAAAAAAAATATGTTAATTTATGGGGAAAAAAGTACAGAGTAAAAATGCTGCTTTTTATTACTTCTGTTAATAGCAGCCATGTCTACTTGTGAAGCAGGCAAGAAATAGAATTTTGCTGTAAAAACAGCAGGACTTTGCATCAATTTAGGGAGATCTACAGGAGACATCTCAGGAGGTTGGTAAATGTCTTAAGATTGTTTATTGTAAGTGTCAGGCTCATGCTGACACTGGTACTTTAGGAAGTTCATATCTAGATGGACAATTGTAGGCATCATTAACGGAGAGTTTCCTGTGTCTGTTGCTTGCCAAAATTTCCTTTCTATTTCGTCCTTCCTGAGTGGATATACTAGGTGACTTCCCATTTTGAGTATGGGAGGGCTTCTAGTTTTTGTCTGTTGGAGGTTTATGTTACGAAGTGAATTTTTACTTTTACGGTATATGTATTTAAAGGTTAAACTGAACCATGTTCAGTCAGAGCTTCGTTGTTGACAGTAGCCATCTCAGACTTGTTCAGATTTTGAAATTTTCAAAGCAGTCACCTGAAATTAGTTAAATCCTTTAAATTAGCACATATGTCATGATGATGTGATACAGGGAATCTGAATACAATTTGACTGCACTTCAAACTTTGCTTCATGAAAAGCCATCTGCCTTACGGGGTAGGTACTGTGCTGGCTCATCACATGGCCCTGGACTGTGTACTGCCCTGGATGGCAGTGAGTGAAAACCTTCCTCTCCCCCCTGCCTTTGGTCTGCCAGTTTAGGTTGGGAATAATCTTAGCTTGTCATTTTAGTAACACCTTTTGACCTCAGCGTTACGTGTTGCATAGCATGAAGTAAAACTGAATGAGGTGTTGTAGTCCTTATCAGTGAAAGATATCATTACTTCAGGAGTAAGATACATTTTTCTTGAAGTGTTGTAGAATCTCAGTATTTGGAGAGTTTTAGTGGGCTATGTGGTAGCTTATTTTGCAATACTTACAGAATTTTTTTGCCCTTGCAATACTTGCAGAAATTATTTGCCCTGTTTTTTATATTCACTAGGTCCACAGATGCCTTTTAGTTCATAGGACAGAGAATTTCCTAATGAACATTCACTTTCTGGTGAAATGTTTCCTAATGAGACTGTGATTGTGACTTAAACTTTTATTGTAACTAGTTGTGTTGTTTTTAATGGTAATCAAAATCTATGGTAAAAAGTGAAATAGCAATTTCCTTATTGAAATATTTTAATTAAAAACATTTTTGTTGAGGTGTTAAGGTTGTCTTTGCATTTTCATCAGAGCTATCACAACAGTTGTGGACTCTGCTATTCTTATACTGCTTTTAAATTTGTCACGTTTTTGATAAAGTGATGCTTTTGCACAGTGGTGAGAAGATGTGATGCCAAGTTGCTGGAGGCTTTTCTGAGAGAGAAGCTTTTGAATGCTTCCAAATTCAACTAGGGGCTGCCTGAGCAGTTAATTGAACACAGGTCAGAACCTCAGCAGTAACACTGAAGCAACATAAAGGGTGGACTGTCAGTGACACCTTAAACTTTTTCTCTAAAGACGGTATTTCTTCCTTTTCAAGGAAGGCTTTTTAGAAATACATTTGATGAGTTAGATCGTGTTTTAAAATTCATTGTTGTATAACTGCAGCATTTGAGTAGATTCCCATCTACATCCACTATTGGGGCATAAGTCACATTCTTTTTATAATGTGAGAAGATCAAATTTCTGTAGAGAATAAAAGAATCCATGGTACTAGATTCTTGTTCTCTTGCTTTTATTCTCTTTTCATTTTTCTCATGATATTTTTAGTTTATATTAGGAAGGGATATAAAAACTTAAGAAATTATTGCAATAGTTTATTTTGTAAGACGGTGCTATAAAGAAGTTTTCAAAAGCATGTATTGTGTAGCCCACTGATAATGTCTGATGATCATACCACAGCATTTACTGTGTGCATTTTGCATTTTAAAAAAACCTTTGTGAAGTAAGAAAAAAGTTTACAATTGAATTTTCTGAGTCTCCTATTCCCAAACCCACAAGAAATAATTGGTACAAAAGCTTTGCTTGCTGGTATTAAATTTTCACTTACAGCTTGTTGGGTTTTCAGATCCCCTGCCATTTTTGGTATAGGTAGGGCGGTCTTGTTATTTCACTGTCAAATATAACATGAATCCTAAAATGTGCTGCGGATACACAGTCTCTGTGTTTCTTCTAAAGTGCTATGAATACCAGAAAGAGAAAAAGCCTCTGTGTTGGTTGCCCCCCAGCCCTGCAAAATCCCCCACTGTTTTATTTAAATTACTTTACAGTTCTGCTTGCAGACTGATTTTGAGGAAACTACTAATCCTGTTGCCAGAGCTTTGGGGAAAATATTTTATACGATTAATTCTTTAGTAGTTGTAGTGTAAAAAATCAATTTTATTCACTTTGTCATAAAAGCACAGCCATCTTTCATAGATTTTTATTATTCCCCCCCAACCTATACTTATCCAAAATGGGATACTCAGTTTTACTGTGTGTTTTCTGTTAACTTTTAATTGTATCGGTGTTTCCAATTTTTAAAAACCCTATACAAAGAAGATTTTTGTGCAATCTAGCTGTATATTATTTTTGGTCTGTTTCCTGAGGAAATGAGACTTACGTGATTGTGCTGTTTGTCCTCATAACTTTGAGTCATATTGTCCAAATTCAGCAAAGGTGGAGGTTTCAAAGGAAGTTAATTTGCTACAAGTTTCAATACTACTACTAATTTGCCTCTGAGAAGAGAGATCCAGATCAATACCTATGCTGAAGTATGGGCTGTGGTCTGAGGTCAGTAGTCAGCTGTTGTCTTTGGCCTGGTGGTGGGTCGACCTTGGCCTTTGTAGCTTGGAACCAGGGATAGATGGGTGGCATCTTACCTTAGACTTATTCAGGAGATGGGCGTTATGGCAAGAAAGAGGCATGGCAGAAGGGGGCACCTGCTCATTTCTGTTACTCTCCTTGTATCGATCGAGCTGAGTCAATTCGGTGTACTCAGAAAACATCTGACACGCCCTTGTCCTCCCCTTCCCTTTCTCCCAGCTCACCCTGCAGTTGCAGAATTAGTAGATCTCATGTAAGGAAGCAGTCAGGAGCCCAAGGGTTTCAGACAGCAGGACTGACCCTTTCGGCTACCTCCTGTCATTACATCAGACTAAGTGTAGAATGAAGCTGCTCCCTTAATCTCTATCCTTTTTTAGACTGCTCCCAAGTTCTACTGCTGTTTTTTTAGCAAGAAATCAAGGCTGTTCTTTCTGGTAAGATTCTTGTCTTTGGTTTAGTTGCATCTCACCTGAACTAACTTTTTTATGCAAGATTTCCCGTCTTTATATAATGGTTTCCATATGTCTGCTGAATCAAATCTAAATTTACCATCTTTGGTTTGAGTTCCATTTTAATCCCATCTGCTTTTTTGTCCTTCTTTGAAATGAGAGAGATGTGAAAAGAAAGTGTGTTTTCTTGATTATGCTCTCAATACAAGTCAGTGGATAACATCCACAAAGGAGTTTATTACTTATTTTTTTTGTCTTGTACTCATCTAAATACATGGTACTTAGTGCCAGGCAGTCCATGATCACAACTAACCTTTTGTGAGGTTAGAGAGAGGTTCAATTTTGGCTTTGTTAATTCTTTAAACGAAGAGCTGTAGATGTATTATTTCTTCTACTGTACACAAAACTTTGATTTTGACTGGTCCGTGTGTTGATTCTAGCTTTGATCTAGAGATATCTGTATAACATTTATTTTTATTTTAGGAGAAATAAATGCATTAAAGGTGTTTTGCTCGTAGGTAGGAATGTCATATTATCCAGCCTGTATGACTTCCATGTCAAACAAAATTCAGTCTCCAGGATGTTTTCTCTGAAAGGTCGTTGGAAAGGTGAGGAGCAGAGATGAAATGATATCGTTTCATGTTTACATTTATTATACAGTGCAGTAGTGGGTTGACCTACAGGAAAATAGATCCCTACATTTGAATTCCTTCGTAACTTCCTAAGTCAATTGTTAGTTTCTTCTGCTGGAGGGAATTTTAGAAAACCGTGTAGAACTGGCAGCAATTTAGCTATTACTGTATTCTGGTTTTGAGGGCTTTTAACTATTTGGGTTGTGCAACACTGCAGCAGTATTGTTATAAGCAAGAGATTAAAAAAAAAACAATGAAACAAGTTTCTGTCATAATCTCTGCTGAATTTTTATCTAATATGTTTTAGTTTTCTTAGAGGTTTCAACTAATTTGCATGTAATCTCTGTTGGAGAACATTGGCAGTATGCCATGTAACTACCTTTTTGATTTCCCCACCTTAACTGCCCTTTTCTATTTCTCCACCTTTTTATAATTCTATCCATGAACTTGTTTGTGCCTAAAATTTTCCTTAAGGCTAGTGCTGACACAACTTGTTCTATTCTTATCTGTTTCTATGGTGTTTCATCCTTTATTGCTCGGTATTTTCTTACACAATTTTCTATGGTTGTTATGGCAACAATAAATAGAAAATTTGTCGATTTTCAAGCAATATTGCTTTCAAAATTTTGCATGATATTAAATTGCTGAGCAAGAGGTGAAATATTTTCAGCATAGTTAAGCAAATTAATATGATTAAGTTAAATTACTTCATAGTTTTGCAATGTTGCTGCTTCCAGGTAAGGTGTTATGCACTGTGATGCTACTTGGGGGAGTATAAATAGAATACATTTAGGAATACAAATAGGAGAAATTGTTAAATTACTGAAACTACTCCTTTGCTATTGTTAGTCTAATGGCCAGGATCTGGTAAACATGACAGGCCTTCTAGCAACATCATCATCAACCAGGTTAGTAGGCATTTAGTTCATAATTAACTAGGGTTCCCTGTGCAATACAGACCATGAGATGGCGTAAGTACAAACTCCCAGAATGGAAGATGTTTGGAGATATTAATGTCAGAAACAATAGAATGAGATATTTCTCTAAGATTGTGTTTAAAGCAAGAGGAGATACTGATGGAAGAAAGAGGAATGTGGTTTGAGATTGAAATGGGTGAGGACTGCAAGAAGTCAATACCTCTGTGAATGAGTGTTTAAAGTCAGAATCACTAATGAAATTGGAAGCAATCAAAATTACTTATTTTAAAAATGAACTGATGGACCAGGTCCACAGGGGGGTTTTTTGTATACAACATGGTTATATTACTACTTTAAAATACCTCTTCATATATTTGGAATTTTAAAATATTTTGAAGTCATTACTTGCATTCATTGTGCCTTTTAATAGAGCCTTTGGTGAATTTGACATTCACTGTAAAAAATAATTTGCTAAAATAAATTATTTTTTGTTTTCTCCAATATGTTTGATTTTACAGCACTGTGAATTCTCGTAACTTATACAGTATCTGTAATTTCAACTGCGTGCACATATGCGTGTGTGTGTGTGAGATTAAGTAGGAATATTATAATGAAAACCTTACCTTTTCAGAGCTGTCAAAAAAACCCAGCAAAACATTTCTGCCTTCATGTCTATAGCATTCTTAAATTGTTAGTGTAACTTCTCTAATGATAGGATGCTGGGACATCTAGTCTTTGATTACGCTTTGATTTCAGACCATAAGAATGCAAGGTCTCCAGCTGTGTCAGCAGTGGTGCAAGTCTCAAAGACAGTAAGCAGAAAAAAAGGTATAATTTTTCCCCCATCCAAACATGAGCTGGCAGTTTGTTTCTTCTGTGGGAAAAGAAATGGCTAGTTGGTCTACTGCTTAATATGTGCGGTAGTTCAACAAGGCAGTTTGTATTCAAAACTGTAACAGCTTTTCAAAAGATAGTGGCTTAAAGCCAAAAGCCCCTTCTCTGTCACCAGTAGAATCTACCTGGAAAATCATTTGAGTTTCCAAATAAAAATATATCTCTTTCTTTTGGGTGGAAAGGGGAGAGGAGACCAGTGCTGAGGAGTCTTTAAATTATTACATTTCTGAAGTTGTTAGGATTTGTTGCTGTATGTTAATACCAGGTTTTAAAGCATTTGATAAGGTGCTGTTTTCTGCTTGCGACAGGATGTAAATGTTATAAAGATACTCATGTTTTTTCCCCCCCTGCATCCTTATGCCACATAAGGTGAATTTCATTAGCATCAATTCAAGAATGTATGCTATATATTTACATGTCTTTGAGAGTAGTTTTTTTTCAACAGTAAATCCTAATGCCCACATCCAGACACATGCAATAACTGGATCAAGAAGTAATCCATGTGCATTGCTAAATTCATATTTAATATAGAAAGTCCAGGACAGATCCGCAGTCTTTTTGACACTAAACCTATGTTTCCCTGCATTTGTTTGTGCTTATGCATATGCATCAGATCTGTTCGTGTTGAGGGTGTTGTTCATACCGTCTCTATTCTTAAAAACTCTGAACAATGACACTTAATATGTGACCAGTCCCATTAATTTGTACTTTGTCTCTATTTAGTGTTATGTCTTTGAATGCAGGATACTGTTCAAACTGAGGAATAGATGTTCTGTAAGCAGAAACCCCAGCGACGTATTCTAAATAAATTGCAAGTGTGTTTAATAACCTCAATGTTTATATTTTTGCCTTTACTTTGGAAAAGCATTACTCTGAAGATGGTCAAAGCAATTGAACTGCTTTTACAAGGCACTGTAAATTGAAATCAAATTTGGCTTTTAATTATTTCTGAAAATGCAGTTGTGAAACACAATTTTATTTAAAGATGAGCCTGTGAGCTGTATAGCAGTTGACTGCATTGAGCACAGATTTTGTTTGAGTACTGACACCTTGCATTTGAGGAATGCATTTGTCTGGCTCACATTTTCCGTATCCTTTTTATATGGTCTAGGAATGTGCTGGATGGATTGTTTGGCATGAGTTGGAGCTTGATGGGAGCTCTCATTATTTCCTGCCCTGGTAGTTAGGGTTGGAAATAATATAGATGAGGTCCTTGGTTCTACTTCAGTTTCCAAATCATGAATACTAAATCAATTTTAAAACCTAGATTAAATTCCCAACAGTGTTTTTCTGGAGAGGGATTTAGAGTTGAAGTTACAGACACGAACGTTACAGATGTTCAAGTGCAGTATGTGTAGCATTTTCATTTTTGATATACTATGCAATGAATAAGATTTTATAATTATTTTCCTTTTCTATATGGATTTTAAGTCTAGAAAAATGAAACATAATTGAAACCTAGATAATCACTCGAGATGAATTGGAAAACCAGCAGAGAGGCCAGAAAGATTTTACTGATACTTGGGTCACATCATAAGGGTTTGCAGAGCTCGTACCATTCCCTAGTTGTGGGCTATATAATTGACATAATTTACTCCAGAGATGCAGAAGTGGAATAGTGAGGACTATAAATTTGGACTGGGATTAATGAACAGTGTTAGCACAAAAGCTTGCACAGTTCCTGTTTGCACTGAAAAACAAACCACAACTATATCTGCAGATTATAATCTGAAAAACCTAATTAAATAAATGAGTGTTGTTCTGTACTCTGTGACAAAGCAAATAGATCAAATGCTGTAGACCTTCCTAGGAGATAATACTGTGAAGGTAAGAAAGAACTGTGCTAATTTTTGGCTTGATAGCATTCATGTTTGAGTCATAGACAAAATATTTGATAATAAAATATTTCTTTGGCAAATGATTTTGGCGGTTCTGGACTCTGCGCTCAGTAAGTGAATATGCCACTGAATCATTGGATCTTGTTCAATGAATAAATGGAGTTTCTAAACTAATACAGAGTAAGCATCACACTTTTCACAGGGTGGATTGTGTTTTAGAGAATAGAATTAGATTATGGTTAAATGTACTGTTCAGTGTTGAGATAGCCTAGATTTCTTGTTCATTAAGATGAGTGGTCTGTTTTTTTAATTTAGTATTGCTTTTAGTTGTATGTTGGTACATGGGCTTCTTAATGTGTTTTGACATGAATGATTATCAATTATTATCTTGTTCTGTATTTTCCTACTTTCGGGATATTTCTTAGTATATTACTTGTAGTGAGAGTAGCCTACTACATGCCTGTAAAGAAAAAGATACCGTATATTACTTAAAAGCTGCTAGCTAAGTGGTGCTCTTTGATAGATTATCTATTTCTGTATTTGTTCACTTATTTTAGATCTAATTTAGTCTGGATTAGAAGCAAGACAGTAGCTGTCTACTAGATTTAGACCATCATAAGGTGGATTTCATCAGGTTGATTAAAGGTTATTTGATAGTCAGTGTTTGTTTAAGCTGTGTTTTACAAGTGTGGAGCTCGTGCATTTTGACAAAAGAAAAACTAAATCCACTTTAATGAACCAGCTGCAACTCTGCAGTATCTGTCCGATTGGTATGATTTGTAGATAAGACTTCAACAGAAGGCAGCATTAGGAAGAGTTAATAAACTATTGTTTAAGGTGTAAAGAGATTTAAAAACAATCTGCTCAGTTCTTGAGCACAATAAAAAAGTTTCCTGAAGAATTTTAATTAGTTTCCATAACATCAAAGCTGTCATAAGCAAATGAAATCTCCAGCCCCTGTGGCTGGCGAGCTGCTGAACGCGATGCAGGAGTGGAACAGTACCCTTCTGTTGTCCAGGGACTCCATGGGCCATGCTGCTGCCGTTGGGAGCCCAAATCTTTTAGCAAGTTGAGTTCTTTCAGTGCTTAGGAAAACTGTAAACCATATCAAACTAAATAGGTAGTCGAGCAGTTCTGTGGGGAAAAAAGATTTCAAAAAAATAATTGAGGAAGGAATAAAGAAAATTTGAGAAACTACGGACTGAGACTCATTCTTTAAAAGCTAACAGTGCTTCTGTTAAATCCTTAAAGTTGTACAGAAAATGAAACTTGCTGCTGTCTAGCAAAGATGCCGGTAGCCTCGGGCTGGGGGATTGCTTCTCCCCTCCCAGATCGCTACAGGTCTCTGTGCAGCATCCATATGCTGTGTGTTGGTACTTAAGCTCAGGTAGGCTTGGCTGTCGTCTTCTCCCTGATCCCTCTCGCAAGGTGGTAACCCGTGTGCCTTTCCTGAGGCAGGGATCTCTTCTTCTCCCTGGTGCGACCAACAGCTCAGTTAAATCTCTCTGCTTAGCCCTGGCTTTGTTCAGTTGCTGCATTCAGATTCTGCTCTTTCTGATGTTTTGCAGGCCTCTCAACTGATGTTTCAGTTTCGCTGTCTTTGCTGTGTTTTCTTCCTTTCCCCAGGGATTAGGAAACCTGGCATTTGTTGCCTATAAATTGCCCTAAGTTCGTGGACTATAGGATTTTTTCTGTCCATCTTGTACTGAAAATGGCTGAAACCCATCCTCTGCTGTACGTGACTACCAGAATGCTTTCTGCATGAAATAAAATAAAACCCAGCAAACAGTATATCTGTCATTTTTCCATTTATTAAAGATGATGTGTTATTTGCCTAGATCCTTTCTAAATTGGCTGTTTTAAACTGAACTGAATTTTCTTCCTTATAAAGAATATAACTGAATCAAGGTTGCTCAGCAAGTAAGATACAAATTTGCGTGTGCATTTTGGGTTGGAGGGTGCATCTCTCCTCCAACAGACTTTTCCTGTTAAGAAAATTTAGTTTTGCTGTATCCATTTTTGTTTTAGTTTTGAGTATCAACGTTCTGTACTTCTAAGAAACTTGAGATTCACTTGTATTGTCCGTCACTAGGACATTGAGGTTTGAGGTTTAAGGTTTAAAATTCTTCTAGCCTCTTCCATTGCTCTTCAGGTTAAATGCTTTTCTGGGTCTGGTTTTAACTTCAAGGTTATCTCTGTGCATGCATGTATCTTGTTGTGTCATAACATTATTCAATGAGTTTCCATTTTTCTTTCTATTTTTAAAATAATCTTAAATGGAACTATTGAAGAAAAATAGCTTTAAATGATATGTATTTCATGAATCTGTAGATTTTAATACAGCTTTCTTTTTAACCTCAGGACTTCTATTTCTTGTTACTTATGTCTTTACTTTTCAATATAGATTTGCATTTACAAAATATTTTAGCAAAACTGGAAACATCTTTCATTTTTTATTTTATCTTTAGGATGTTTGGGGGTCTTAACTGAATGGTTTTATTTTTTTAAACTGGCTCTCATCCCAAATAGTTTATATCTTTGTTCTTAATACAGCTTGCATTTACATGTAGATTAGTAGAATTTTACAGAAATGTAATACTGTTATTTTCTGAACATTTAAAAAATGATCCTGTCATGGAAGAATCAGATGTCAAGGAGGCAGTGCCTTAACTTGAGAAAACTTTTGAATAGGAAGGTAACATTGGGGTTTATATGGCTGAATGAGAACTGCAGTTTGCTGAAATGTGATAACGTTGAACTCAAGGGCACTGTAATGTACCTGCTGATAGCTGAGCTCATTATGAAGGACAACTAAAAACACTTGCCCTGGAGAGCTACAGATTAATAGAGATGAAATGCTGACTTTTTGATGCTACTTACTTAGAACGCTAAGAGCTCTAGCTGAAGAATTCCTTTTCATTTTAAAGCTTTATATCTTTGCTTGGTAATATTTGAAAAGGTGTTTTGGGGTTTTTTGTTTGGTTGGTTTTTTTCTTCCCATGTTTTTTTTTTTCTCCGAAAGCAGAAAGGGCTGGGGGGGAAATCCTGTATATTTTTAGATCAGGTGTGGTAGCTGCTTTGCTATCAGCACTGTGTGGGTATATTTGCAATCAAGTTTAAATAGCATGGTGAGTATCCAGATGGAGTGTTTTTCCTAAGCTTTAGATTATTTACTCTGTTGGGAGCTCCAGTAAACATTTACAGTATTCTTCAGGGCTAACTGTACCGTTAAGCTTGAGATGCCTGGTATAGAAAATCACACTATATAAAAAACCACCAACATTTTCTCTAAGGCATTTCAAACTGTGAATTTTTGCCTGTGATACTCTAAAAGTAATTTTTAAAATGTCTGTGATGGATGATGCAATTCTAAGGAGAAAGTGATAGCAAATTAAAGTGTCGTGCTTCAGTAGACTCAATTGTAAGCATGTAATGTAACAATACACTCTCTATAAATGACATAGGAAAGAGGGAATGGTAGGGTTTTTTCCTTCTGTACACTTTTAAAATTAAATTTATTTATTAAACTTATTATCTATCAGGTACTAAAGATTTGATCTCAAAGGTACTTATTAATGGATGTTTACTAGCTGCCAGGTTTTTGAGATACATTGCTTGCCATTTATTTCCCCATGTTCAGATTCTTCTATGTTGTTTTACTTATTTTAGTGAAAACTGTATACCTCGCAACTACATGAACATCAACTGCTATAGTAGGTAAAACCAATGTAAACGATATTGGAACTGCTTAGGGATATGATAAAGCATTAATATACACTACATAACTGGTTTTGTCAGGCACTGGGTAGAATTGCAACAGACAAGAGTTAGCATTATTGCTAATTTTACACTGCATTTCATGATGGTCTGTGCTTTTCTTTAGATTTCAGTTCCTGTAGTCAGGATTGCTCATTAAAATTTTTGGCTACTAGATTTTTTTTCCCATGAACTTTTTAGTCTTTTTAATTGCAGAAATGTTTAGATTGTAGCTTGCTTCCTCATGACTCAGAAATGAAAAGGGAAATAAAAAGACACCTTTCTCCTCCTAAAAACCTCTTATTTTAGGAATCTAATTTTTAAGGGTAATTTAATGAAGGTGAAGGATCCAGCTCATGATTTTGGAATTTTAGGATTGGCAGTACTTACTGTGCTCAAAGGAAAGCCCTGGGCAGTATTCAACAAAGGTATGCAAATGATAGTATACACTGATGCTATAGAAAACGTTTTTTTCCCCTTGGAGGTTTGCTATTGAAATGTAACTTTGTATGAAGCTAAGAAAAGCCTTCTAGAGCTGAAAAATGTTGATGGTGGTAACTGAGATTTAGTTTTGTGTTATTAAAATGATGTACAGTTTTAATGTCTGAGCAGAGGGAGTTTTACGAGTGAAAATAGGAATTAATCATGGGACATTTATATACAATTTTGTTCCTAAAAAGACTTTTTAAAATTACGTGAACTTGTCCGTCTTTAATTTTCTCTCAGTGCCATGTGGTTAGTTTACCCCCCAAAATGTTTAAGATAACTGCAGTCCTGTGGGATGAACTTTGGCTCTTTAAAGTTAGGTTGTCGGTCCGTCTCTCTCATAAATTGTCAAAAATAATGATAGTAAATTACGTCCTTTTTATATTTGTATAACCCCATGTTTTGTGTTTTGCAACAAGGAGACTTGCTCTTCAAATATCCTGAAATAAATGCTTTCGCTCAGTCCCCCATCCAGGTTTGTTTTCTTGTGACTGATTTGCCCACTGTAGTGACAGCAGGGGTGGGGATGACAGCGAGTCAGAGCTCTGACATGTGGCCAGTGGGTGTCTCAAGACAGCTCATCGCCTGACACTGCTTATATGAGGTCAGCACAATTTGCTCTGTCAGCACAGGACATACAGCAATTCTCCCCTCATTGCTGCACGGGAGCAGCTGAAGAGACAACAGTAACCGTGGAGTATTTCCTTGCAGAGAGGCCTGAGAAAACTGCTACGTAAGTGCAGATTCATGGATTTTGGGTTTGAATTTGTAGACCAGAAAAATTGGTCAGAAAGGCCCACCTTGTACCTTTTGGACCTGACTCAAGTCTAACTTTTTATATTAGTTAAAAAGGAGTTTGAAATCATCAGTGGAGCTCATTCCATTAGAGAAAAGAAAACTGCTCAGCAGCGGGAAGGGAACAGCTGGAGAGAAAGTGTTTCTCTTACCTGAGGCCACTCACAACACAAAACAATCCAAGGCATGCACTGGTTAAATCTTAGAAAGTGCTATAGGCAACCCACTTCTGCAATTGCCTTAGAAAATTATTGTTGTTAGCCATTCTGTTGATAGTTCATATTGTAGGAATTGCTAGCAGATGGGAAAATAGATGACTCAGAATACAGTATTAACAATCCATATTTTTTTAATCAAAGGCCTCTAATAAGGCATGTTGCATCTGTAAGATTCATTTAAGCAGTTGCTAAGAAGAATTTGTTTTTTCAAGTAAACACAACAAACTTGATACAGATTATTTTTTGATTGAATATCTATTTTCTTAACAATTTAAAACCTGAAAATACATTTGCTTGTTTTCGTTGCACCAGCTTAATGGCAGTATTCCATAATTTAGTTTGATAGACTGGAGGTTTGCAATGGTAACTCATGCATTATGGAATTACTAATGAAATCTAATTTTATCATATTGAAAACATCACAGGCCTAGAGCTTTTATTTACCTCTGTTAGCTGTCAAGGGTGGATTAAGATTATAGTGTGCTGCATCCACCAAAACTTTGGCTTTCGCCCCCTGAAAAGTTTGGATGGCTACGGATATGTGCTGGCCAAGTGCAGCTAATGAGTTCCAGACTCTTTTCCAGACCCCTTTGCCTGAATCCATGGACCGCAAGCACCACCGAGTATCTCAGATGCAAGTCCTTCCTCCTGACTCCTGTGCTGGACACAGGTGGAAGCCAGTAGTCAGGATTTGCATTGCACCCTTTGACTTGATGACTTCTGAGAGTCCTTTTTTGGTAGTACTTTATCTCCTTCCTTCTCAGCTTACTGCTACAGAACTCGGGTTTGTAGGCAGGAACGCATATGTATTTTCCAAGTGCCCATTTTGGTCCGAATCTTCGTCAGCATGATTTGACCAGGGTTGCAAACAAAATATGTAAGGTACGGTGTGGGTCCTCCTGCAGGCAGAAGTAGTATTGACTGCAGGTAATTATTCTTTGGTTTGCTGAAAATACTGATCCAAATGAAGCTGGTCCATCTGGGATGCAAGAAGTTAGACGGAAACACCAAAAAAGTAAAAATCGTTGTACTTCCCTTGCTGAATTTTGGTTCTGAGAGACGACCACATCCGTACGTGAGGAAAGAATTCATTGTGTGTCACTGTTCGAAGACATGTAAAAAATGCAATCGACCTGAAACTAGTATTGACCAGAGTAAGTTCAGTTAAACCATTAGTTATGCTTTGATTCTGTGCTGATTGTTCCAGCTCAGGGTGGTGCTGCTGAAAGAACCTTCTGCCACTGGAAGCTCAGGTTGATGGAGCTCCTTTCTACACGGGTGCCTTTCTTCCGCCAGGGTTTCCCCTACATCAGGGAGAGGAGAAGGCAGAGGCAAGAGCTGCTGGCACTCAGCTTGCACCACTGGGAAGCTTGCCCTGCAAGGATGACTGTTAGCTGGTCTCTTCGTAGGCAAAGTCAACTTCCTTTGCTCTAGCAAAGCAGAGTAGAGAATTTCAGCGTGGCTTCTTTGGGTGCGACTGTATCTTGAGAACCCATCAGCTTGTAGAAGAAATTATTGAATGTTACCTGGCTCTGGAGATGGTTTTGCCTTGTTTTTTTCCTTGCTTCCCTTATACATCGTAACTCTTTAGTGATTAGGTTAAGAAATATACCTTTCAGGACAAAAGGGTTTTTTTTCTGTAAACACCTAATCTGTCTACTGGAAAACTGAGTACGCTTACCCACTCTAAAAGACTACATGTGTGTAAAACAGATGCACACACTTTCTGAATATTATATATTATTGTATGTAATTGATAGATCCATGGCATGGTAAATCGGAGTTTGGACTGTTGCTTTCCCAAACCCACGTGATTACCTGATGACATGAAGGGTCCCAGTGAAGGCAAATGCTTTTACCAGAAACTCAAGTCACTGAAGACCTCTGTCTTGGAGGTGGCCCATCTTGACACTAATTGCTGTCTGTTGTGTGATTGTGGATGTTTGATCTCCGAAAGGACATGATTGATTCCGTTATTTGGAGTGGCAGAAATTGAACTATCTATCATTGCCAGACAAATACTATCCTGATTACTGAACTGCTACAGTTCACAGCTTTTAAAAAGCTGTCAAAATACAATTTAAAGCCTTTTTGAATTCCTGTAGCTTGCACAGCTGAATGCTGTCCTCTCTTTTCCCATTAACGCCGGTAGCCCGAGTAGTTACAACAACAAACTATGTGGGAAATTATTTATGGCAGTTTAGATTGTGAACTGTTTGCAAGTGAAAATAAGTGAGAGTGCTGAGCTCTATCGCTTTAAGAATTTGAATCAAAATATTTATCGTGCAGGGGAATAATTAAATATCTTGTTTGAATTATTTCTGTGCATCTCATTTGATATATTTGCTGTTGCATTCAGCATTTAGGCTTTTGGCTTCGGGCTTCATGAGGGAATATCTATAGCACAGACAGAAGTCAAGAAAAAATATTTTGAAATTTACCAAGGAGACATATATGTCTGTGGACACACACACACACACATCCTAGAGTCAGTTGTGGCTTTTAGATGTGCTCAAGTGGTTTTCTATAGTACATAGAGCGCTCTGACTATTCCTGCCTAATCCAGCATCTGATGTCAGATAGATGAGACCTTCATAACTCTATTTTCAGTTTCTTAACATCCCTGTTTTCTGTCATTTACTTCCTTTGAATGTCCCGAGCATCAGCCATTCATACAGATGAGTACTGCAGCTCTCTGGGCCCCGTGGGTGACATGGCTGAGATCATTCTGAACGATTCTTATTCTCTGGATTTAAAAATTCATTCTCTTTATGTTTTAATTTCCAGCCCAGCTGTCTGTGATCTTCAAAGAATATTTAATTCTGTTTGCTGGCTCTGTTTCTTGATTGAAATTTAAATAAAATCTCACCCATCACATTCTTCTCTGACAATTTATTAAAAAATGTTTTTCAGTGCAGAATAATTATGTGATCGCATGAGTTGGAGTCTATTCTATGCAGTGTAAGCCTGATGTCTACAGTGGTGACTGAGAGGGAATAAATGGCTACCCAGGCTGGCCCAGAGCGGGTAGGAGACTTCATCAGTGGCAGGTCTCACAAAACACTCACACACAAGATTGCCTTCCTTAGTCCGTTTACTGGTCCATGGAGCCCCAAATATGTTTCTCCTCTCACACATGCTAAAAAACGTGGTTTTATTGCTCCTCTCATCTGTGCTCCGTTGAGATCATTTGAACAGGGGAATCGGTACTGTTGTCTCTTTTCATTATACTGCAAATCTCTCTGACACTTCAGTCCTCTAAAAGAATATCTTCACTGAAAAGTGTCTGTCATGTGCCAGTTACATTTACCAATGGGGTAAAAATGAAAGAGAATGTTGGGGTTTTTTTTTACTCTTTTCTTTCTCTGAAAATGGAAAGGTGTTTTTCTGCACATGTCTTGGTGACTAAGGAATTATGATTCCTTTTCCCCATGTTTTCTTGCATATATCAAATGGGAGAAATACAGTAAACTAGATGATACTTAATTCCTTGGGAGGCAACTCTCTCCCTCCTAAGAAACGAAAGGTGTCATTTTTTCTTGGGAGAGACAGACATTACTGATAAGCTACTGAGCGTGTCTGAGGTCTCTGAAGCTCCTACAGGTCTAAGGAGCTTTGGTCCTGGAAGTTATTCTGACATTTGGGTTTTAATTCTCATCTTCTTTAGGAATCTTACTGTTAAAATGACGTTGCATGAAAATGTGCATCTTTTTCCATATGCTCTTCTATGAATTTCTGATCTGCACTTCCTCTTTATTATGACTTTAAGTTATTTGTTTACTACGTACAATGTAGTCTATTAGTAGAAGTCATAACGCTGGGGTTTGGACTGTGTGTAGCAATATGTGTTGCTAATTTATATGCCTCAGATGCTGATAAAAATAAAGATGAAAAGTAGTATTTCATTCCTCGGGGAAAACAGATCAGGCTGTGTTGATGGAAGACTGCCCTAGATTCATGAACGAAGTATTGACTCATTAGTAGGATGATTCAGAAAATGTTTTCTTTCTTTTCCCCCCCTGAGTTAGGTGGTGTGCGTGTTTGCAATGTCAGAATATTTGCAAACAAAATACAGATTATCGCTTTCCTAGGATGAAATTATTTGTGCTGTTTGAAATTTGTTATTTTTCACACTCGGTGAAGAGTAATTGGCACATAGGCAATTCTGACAAGAGAGAAAATGCACAGAGGCACTAGACTTCATCAAGGAAAAAAAAATTACATAGGCCAGCCAAAGGAACAGATTTCCACTGTAGATCCTTCCCTGCAAGAGCAGGTGGGGCAGTAGTGCCTGATGTGCCCCAGTACCTGACAAGACTCCAACTTATTTGCAGCAGCCAGCAAGCCAGTGAAGTGATTTACTTGTTATATGACCCATCGCTCTTAATGAATGCAATGTAATGAACTGTTTAACATTTGTGAGAAAATATTTTTAGAAAGAGAAGAACTTGGTCAAAGCTAACTCCTTCCCATGAATTCAGGAAATTATTTCATGTATTATTTAAACACTCCGTTGGCAATTTGCTTTGATTAGTTCTGGCAGCGATCTATTGAGGAAGACAGGTGCCTTGTCATTCTTATCAGAAAGTACCTCTAAATATCTGTCAGACTATTATTTACAGCAGCTGTCTATTTTTCAGGCTTCTATAAGAGGCTGAAGTTCAGTAAGAAGTATTTGATTAAGCAATATAATTTATATACATGAATATAATTGTGTATACTGTGGCATGCTTTTTTAATGAGTTAAACTACAGCCCTATATTTATTTGCAACGTTTGCAAAGTGATTTTTTTTTTTTTTTAATTAAATGTACTCTGTGTGTTTGTATTTTCATATGCTGTTAAATTATTTACTGTGGAGCATACTAAGGCTTTTGGTTATATAAACAGTTATAGATGTGTATACATACACTCAAAGTGTGTAAAAAACAAACAAAAAAACCCCACTGCAACTGTAAATTAAAGGATTATGAAAGGTGGTGGTTTTCATTTTAGAAATGTCTACTATATGTAGATAGTTTTTAATCTTTTTTGTGTTTTTTTGTTTGTTTGTTTGGTGGTTGTTTTACAGTTAAAGAATCTGAGTTTAGAAGAATTACAGATGCGATTAAAGGCTTTGGACCCTATGATGGAACGAGAAATTGAGGAGCTTCGTCAGAGGTACACTGCAAAGAGGCAACCTATCCTAGATGCGATGGATGCAAAGAAACGGAGGCAACAAAATTTCTGAGTTTGTTTTACTTTCAGATAATACTATGAGTCAGTGTGGACACTGGTAACTTTGTAAGTCTGAAGGAATTCGATTATGAGAGTTTTCAAAAACCCAATCTTTTGAATTCTCCTTCACAAGCAATGACAATTGGAGCAGTGAAAGAACATACCTATGCTGTTCTGCAAAGGCAGCGAAACACATTACCACTTGTTTATATTTTCCAATGTTTAATGTAATAGCAGTTTAATCTGTTACTTCCCAGTCTTTTTCAGGTGTATAGTGGTAACTTGGTGTTGTACACTAGGAGTTGTGTTTTGGAGCACCTGGAATGATTTCTTGATTGTGCAACACTACAGAGCCTTATGTTGCAATATATTTTCCTCCCACTTAGTAGCATATTTATTATGTAATCTTTGGTAATCCTATTTATTTTATGCCTGTTTTCTTTTTTATTAGGAAGTACTAGGATAATACTGTGGAGAGCAGAGCCAGATTAGATAAAATTGGTATTGTAGTATAATAAAAAGAAGCTCACCACTGTATTATCTTTTAAAACTCCAATTTCAGCAGGCATCCCAATTCAGGACAGCACTTGAACATGTATCCAGCCCATTCATATCAGTAGGATTTAAGCATAAAATAAGTAATAGGCACATGTTTTTCTGCTCTCCTGAACCAGGGACTGTGGCTGTAGTTGAGCAATACAGTTGTTACGCTACGCTACAGAGCATTCTTTTAGAGAGTATTTCTGTCATTTTTACACACACTGAATTATCTCTCATTAAAGAAGAAAACAAGTGCCTAATCAGTTTTGATTTTTCTGTTATTCAGGAGAAGCAATACTTGCAGTCGCTCCTTCAGTGTAAATTTCCAATTGCTATAGAGGTATAAACCTCTATTTTTGCACCGTAGTTTTATAATGAAGTAACAGCTACACTTTCTAGATATGTTTTTTGTTTCATTTAATTTTTTATCACCATTTTGAGGGGAGAGGGGAGTTATTAGTGGTTTGGGTTTGGTTTGATTTGGTTTCACATTATAGATACGAAGGGATAGTAATTTAAAAGCCAAAGAAAATCAATTGAGTACTTACAATAAGTACTGAAAAGAAGCAACGTTTTGCAGTCCTCTGAGGGTTTTGTCCTGCAATTGCTAAACATTCAAAATTCCTGTGGTCTTCCATGGTAGATTTTGGGGGAATCAGAAATGCAGGACCAAGCTCTTAATGTCTTTTTACAAGTTGTTCTGTCTGGTTTATGTTGTGGGATATCTAGTAGGTAGAATTTACAACATTGCGAGAAATATTTCAGACTTAGCAGAAAATGTGATCCACTTTTTGAACAATCTACTGTGTTCTCTGTTGGTATCTTTACTATTGTTGCCTTTTGTGTAAATAACTTTACTGTGATAGTCATACTTCTTTAAACAATACAGCTGAAAAGATCTTTACATTCAACCTTCAGCTGTTAAACTTTTAATGGTGACTACTGTATGGGCATCTTCTGTTAAATGTTTTCTGGAAGTTAGTAATCATCTCATACCTCTTAACATTTACCGTCATCATATGTGGACCATTTAGATGGAACAGTGCAGATTTTGGAAACGGTGCATTATATCATAAAGCTTACGCAGAAGGAGAACAAAAGTTTTTACAAGATCAGCGTACTGCAGCCGTGCTGGGACCAGTACTTGGGTTTGAGCTGTACACAGCCATTGTTGTCATTGTCATTCTGTGTGCGTGTTTGCGTGCACAGCACGCTCTAACATGTAAACCCTAGAATCAAATAAATTTTAATTGTGATTGTTAGAACAACCTTACCCTCAACTCTTTTCATATTTCTTAAAGTAATGACCATCCCTTACGAAAAAGGAAGAACACAGGAGATCCATAAAAATTACTTTAGGCAAGATAAATGCACCTGGTAGTCTTATGCCTCAAATTTATACAATGAAATGATGTAAAGTCAAAAATGGTATAATCATATCACCGTGTCATTAGATTATAATCATAATGCAGCAAAAAATAACAGCACCAACCTCCCCCTATTAGTATGTTTCTTATTTATTTAAAATGAATTTCTACTTCTTGAACTTTCTGTTCTCAAAAACTCAAAGGTGTGTGTGCGTACATATATTTGGGTAGGTATACACACATATATATGCATATCTATATATATAAGAAAAAATATAAAACAGATTTAAACCATCAGGAGAGGAACCTAGCTTGCCTTTTCTTGGTGTGCCTTTTAAGCAAAGTGTCATTGTCCAGACACACTTGCTTGCATCATTAGCAGCTTTCTTTTCCCTTACTCTCTTAAACTTTTCCCATCAAAAATAAGACTTTGATTTTGAATAATGTGGCTTTACAGTGTAATAGACAAGGTAATAAAATGATCACGATTTTCATATTTTGGGTATTCTGAAAATGTGAGTAATGCAGTGCACTAAATATGAATTGCCTATCCAGAGGGACTCCAGTAAAAGGCCGTTTTAGACTAGAGCTGTTGCAGTCTGACATCTGAAAGGTATCGGAAGATAAAGGACATCCTTTCTTCACTCCTGATCTGTCTGCATAGAAACAACTCAAATTTTGTGCACATGCATGCACACAGGTATGGATTATACATGCGGGAGAAAAATCTGAAAGCCATGGAATAAAATAAAAATGTAAACAAGCTACTTAAAATGAGTGAAAAATAGTGTCTGAGATACTGTAAACCGGGTAGATATACGAAGTTTGTGACCAAAGAATACTTCCACCAATTAATATGAAATTAGTAATGTTGCCCTTCTGATACGGTGCATGCTGCAGTCGGTGTAAGAGCTGTCTTTGGCTTCAGAAGCCAGTGTATCAGGCTCTAAATTATGTGCAAGTGTAACGTATAGAAATAGGTTTTATATTGAGTGATGGATACAACTTATTTTTTCTTTCTTCTGTTTATATAAATGAATCAGATCATCCATGTTGATGACTACACATCTCTACTGGAGGATGAGCATCTCTGTAGAGGAAAGCTGATAGTACAATAAATAAGACATTTTAAAAGCAAACCTTGCAAGAAATCTGATAGAACTACTGACAAGTTAACCTTCAGTAAGATTTTAACCAAGCAATTTCTTGTTTGCTTCTGACTTTGTATGTTTAGGTTTAGTAAGTAAAAAAAATTTTGAAAAATCATTACTTATTACTAAACATTTGTAATAAAAGCTAATTTTTCATGTATAATTGTCGTCTTGTTGTTCATTCTAACTGAAGCTAAATTATGTTAATAGTAACCATTAACGTTCATTTCCATAGCCATCCCTCATGCTTTTATTTCCTTTCTATAATACTGTGAGCCCAGCTGCGAGTGCAGAAAACCACATCTCTCAAAGTCCAGCTCAAGACATTGCTGCAAGCTCTAGAAGTCTGAGGATCTAAGTGGAAGAGTATCAGGCCAGTCTAAGGACAGAAATTCTCAATTCTTTGTGGAAGTCCCTCTCTCTGCGATCTAAGGTTGCTAAAGGCCTAATCCTGAGAGAGCTGAGCACCACTCCAATATGTTGGCAGTCTTCATAGACATCCTTTACTTGGAGGTACTAGGGGACATTAGCAGCTCTAGGTGCTCCTTTGATTCTAGTGTAATGGGAACAACAATAGGTAATGGATAGGCTTAACTAGGAAAAGCAAATACATTTCATGTCTCAAATTTGATTCCATAGCCCATTTCTTTTCTGATTGTTTAAAAAATTATTCTCTAAGAATTTGCCCACAGAGGCACTTTAGGAAAAGGGACTTATGAACAAAACTCCTTAGTGAAACACAGTATATTTGAAATATTGGATATTATAATTATTTACTGTTTGTTTACAGTAAATAATAGCTTGCCTGTATTTGCCCAGGTATAGTCAGGTGAGAGTGCACCGTGGCTCAGGCTGCTTCTCCGTCCAGTGTGTTGAACTTCCAAATATAAATACGGCTCATGATGAGTGAATCGTGCACAAGCACATGAGAGCGCCTTAGTCACCATTGATAAGCCCTGGTGCTTCCAAGCAGAATGTATACTGTGCCACTTCTGTAAAGCACTTCGCGTGCACGCTGTTTTATCAATGTGATATGATGAGGGTTACATTTTCTTTTTAAGTGTCTACGTGGTTATAAAACTAATTAAAAAGACCTTATGACGTGAGGAAGTCTTTATTTCTTTGCATTCATAAATATTAAGGGCTCCAGCTTACTGTGGCATTTCTGTACTTCCAAAGGCGATGATGGATGTTCAATAATATACAGCTGGCTGGGAAATTGGCTTTGGGATATTTCTGTACCAGGCTGTGGTGCAGCAGTGTTATGTCCGCTATTGCCAATGAAAGCCTTGGAGAAGACAAGTCCTGAGTAGCGCATGGTGTTTCTCACCACTGTGTTGTGCCAGGTGAAGTAATGGCTTAATCTTTTTGGGGAAAGGCAAAATTACATTGATGGTTCAGTGTGAAGTCACTAAGTTGCACGTAGGGACTTGCCCTGTTAAGTTTGTTTTAAAATACCTTTTCACAAAATGTATTTCTCCTCTGTGTTTAGGGTATTCATTATGGAAAGGGACTACCATTTACACGGTGTGCTCTCATCCTTTTTTTTTGTTGTTGTTTTGTTTTAATTTGTTAGGGTTTTTTAAGAATACTTGAAAATTCCCCATATTTTGCTTCTTCCCCCTGCTCAGGAAGATGAATGTGGGCATAACTTTTAAGAGCATCCCCTGACCCAAGCGTTCTTGGGACATTGTGCACAAATGCAAATGTCAGCAACAGCTTTTATTCTCTTCTTCTATTTGGAGATGACTGAAGTAAAGTCTCGGCTGTCCTCTTTTCCCTTCATTTGAAAGTACGGGATATTCAGATTCTAACCAAATCTTTCTCTTTCAGAATATTTGTTAGTCCCAGACAGCCTAGTTACTAGGTACTTTTTTCTATTGCTTGCTTCACAAATTCCTCAGGATAGATTCATGCTTAGTTTCACGAGGCCTTAGAGAGTCTTCTAGGTTAGAGAAGAGCTATATTTGTCACAGAAACAGGAAGAAAGAAATAATTTAAAAAAAATTTCTTTGGGGAGGAAAGAAAAAGCGTATGGCATTTGCACCTGGCCAGGTCGCTTATGAGGCTAACTATGGATGTGAGGGAAAAAAGTGTTGGCTGACAAAAGCAAATCAGGTGGTCATCTGTGTAACTTACTGTTCTACGTCGCTGTTTCACAACTGATTTTCTTCCATTCATGTTTATTGTCTTTTATGTTTGTGCTTTATTTATTCAGTTGCCACTTTTAAAGATAGAAGTTTTAATTTTTTAAAATTTTATAAATGGAAACATGCCATAACAGTGCCAAGCAAATAAACACGGAAAAAAACCCCAGTCAAAGTCCCTGAAAGGGTGGTGTTTTGTCCTCCTTACCTCCCCCACTCCCTTCTGGGGTCATGGTGGGTTTTGACTGCAGATGATGTTTGTCTCTGCATGGAGGGACTTTCCATGCTCTAACCCTGGGCAGGTATGGGTGGAGGTGGTTTTATCAAGAGGGCTGAATGAGCTGTACGCCTACTCAGGATGTTGTATAAGCGTTGTGCCCTGCTGGGAACCACTGTCCCCCTCCTACCCTCCTCCTCCTCCTCTCCCTCCCCTGCTGTAGTGGAGGCACTGAGGCTCCTGCAAAGTGTGAGGAAGCAACACGAAGCAGTGGGTACCACTTTGCCACCGAGAGACTTAGCATGAATCTGGAAGCTGTTGATCAGCATCAGGGTAGCACTGTGCTCAAACCAATGCCTGTGGTCTAGGAAGCCTTGCGAGAGCCAGCTCCTTACCTCAGGGACAAGGCCAGGCTGCGGTGGCAAATGGCTTTTGATGCAACTTTGCTTTGTTGACAGGACTGCAGGATGGCCATAGCCCCCGATGCAGATGCAGGCATGCCCACACCAAGGTATCCGAAAATCACATTTAACCCTTGGAAAGGAAAAAGTTCCTTGTGTCCATTTTTATATTGATGTACAAAAAATGTTTAGTGGCCTGTAGGAAACTATCTCAGTGCAGTGGAAGAGTGTGTGATGGCATCAGCTAACGATCGCTCTGTGCCCTATGCCAGGACATTTCTTAGTCCAGTAGCGGTATCCCTCGGCCTCCCAGGTTCTTACTGTAGGCACTGGGTTTAGCTTTGCTAGAAGTGATGGTGGGAGCAGGAAGTTTTCATGTGCTGTAGGCAAACAGCCAGAGTTCTTGCCTGGTGCTGGTACTTGTTCAGTGCAAACAGGCCTTTCTAAAGGCCACAGAAAATTCAGAGGGGATAAACTGGGCAGTAAGCAGGGAGCTGCCTGGAGCCAGCCAGCAGGAAAGCGTTGCAAAGAATTAAAGTAATCTGATTCTGGGCTCAAATGCTGGTTTTCTGTCTGTCACAGTGGGGGAAAACGTTAATGGTATTTGCTCATGCACTGCAAACCGCAGCGACCTTCAAAATTTGTTTCTTTAGGTGTCACAACTCCAGAAATCAAATTTGTAAATTTACACGGCCACATGCTAATGTATCTGGATATATTTTTCTCTGTCAAATTAATGAAACTGTATGTTCTTTACTAAAGACCTGGACTCTTCTCCCTGTGGGTATTTCTTCTGAGGACAGATATTTTATATTACAGTATCTCTCCCTAGCCCACTCCAGAGAGAAACATAGCCCTCTGAGTCCTGTCTCTCCCCTCAGGGACAGTATTTGGAGCTGACCGGTATACCCTTTCTTTCTCTGTACACAGGTGTGCACAGGCACACACACAAACACACCCCCTCTACCTCTTTTTCGTCCTTTCATTCCCTTGGTGCCACTGAAAGGACCGATGCATGGGAAGAAGGCCGTGCCCCTCAGATGTTTATAATGCTACTTTTTCCCCTCTTCAGATCTTTCTGCTGCTTTGCACTCTTCCTGGGCTTCCAAAGCCTGCATGGTTACTGTTAAGGAAAAACTCACAGCCAATACATCAAAGAGGGAGACCAAAAGCTTTTGATTTGATTTATCTTGACGCTAAGCCTTTAGTGCGATGCATCAATTGATGTTTCATTTTTATTACAGTACAATGGGGTATACAGGCTTAACAGCAAGAGGTGTCCCTTTGATCTCTCATCGCACATGAAAACAGGTGTCATAGTCCAGAGATTATGGAGGTCAGAGATTATTTGAAGAAGGATTAAGTGGAGTTACCATTTTTCTTAGCAACCGTATCCAAAAGCATGAGATTCTTTTTAAAATGCAGGCCTTATTTCAGTCTGTAGATAAGTCATATTTATTTGTCATCTACCAATTTTCCCTGCTGAAACTATGGAAGAAGACTAGAATTTTTCAAGGTGTTTTGCATTAAAAAATGCAGAACAAAATCAAACTCTGTACTTATAAATACAATTAATAAAATAACTTTTTCTGAGTCTCCTAAAATCCGGGAACAGTTTTGTTTTGTTTTTCCTGTTAATTGATCTTTACAGAATAAAGTTCTTGAGACCATCCAGAAAATGAGCTGAGTGTATTAATATTCAACACTGCACTGATTTATATACACATATAATTGCTTAATGCAAACCTGATTTACCTCTGAAAAGTGAACAGGAGTCTGTACTGCAGTAAGTACTGGTTCAGTATTTCAATAAATACAGCTGAAGCATTGCTCTGACTCATTCCAAAAGTCTCTCTCATCCCATTAGAAACTCTAGAACAGCCAAAAGTAATTTGGTGACCCACTATGGGTATGTGCTAGAAAATGTTGATGGACTATATATACCTGTTGTATTTTTTCAGCAACCTACCCTGCTAAGGAAGCACATCCACCACTGATTGCTCAGCTTTTATAGAAATATATTAGCTTTTCGGGCTGTTTATATTCCACAATGTAATGTGGCTGAAATCGATGCCAATAGTGTTGTATTAGGTTCGATAAACGTGTTTCTCCTAGTTAGTGTAATAATAACTCTTTTGTTGACACCCAGATGTTTAAACCGCCCCCAAATACGTAATTATTGGGACAAATGAGGAATTGAGGATTTCTAGGATCGTAGAACCAGCAATACAGTAGCCCCACATCCCAACAATTAATGCAGATTTATTCCAAGAGTGGGTGTAAGTTTGAAGCCTTTTAAATGTGATTAACATTGATTTATTCAGTCCATCAACTGACACAATTTTTATACATCTCATAGCACTTATCTTCAGTTACTGCCTCCACAAAAAGCATGACAGTTAGGTCCTATCTTGCAGCTGAAGTAGGAGGAAGTCTTATTGGCAAAGTGCTTGACTAGTATTTTGTTTTGTAGACAGATAGATGCTGAACTAGAATCATAGAATCATAGAATCATAGAATCATTGAGGTTGGAAAAGACCTCTAAGATCATCGAGTCCAACCGTCGACCCAACACCACCATGCCCACTAAACCATGTCCCTAAGTGCCGCATCTACACGCCTTTTAAATACCTCCAGGGATGGGGACTCAACCACTTCCCTGGGCAGCCCGTTCCAATGTTTCACCACTCTTTCAGTAAAGAAATTTTTCCTTACATCCAATCTAAACCTCCCCTGCCGCAACTTGAGGCCATTTCCTCTCGTCCTATCGCTTGTTACTTGGGAGAAGAGACCGACCCCCACCTCGCTACAACCTCCTTTCAGGGAGTTGTAGAGAGCGATGAGGTTTCCCCTCAGCCTCCTTTTCTCCAGGCTAAACAACCCCAGTTCCCTCAGCCACTCCTCATAAGACTTGTTCTCCAGACCCCTCACCAGCCTCGTTGCCCTTCTCTGGACACGCTCCAGCACCTCAACATCCTTCTTGTAGTGAGGGGCCCAAAACTGAACACAGTATTCGAGGTGTGGCCTCACCAGTGCCGAGTACAGGGGCACGATCACTTCCCTACTCCTGCTGGCCACACTATTTCTGATACAGGCCAGGATGCCATTGGCCTTCTTGGCCGCCTGGGCACACTGCCGGCTCATGTTCAGCCGGCTGTCGACCAACACCCCCAGGTCCTTCTCTGCTGGGCAGCTTTCCAGCCACTCTTCCCCAAGCCTGTACCGCTGCGTGGGGTTGTTGTGGCCGAAGTGCAGGACCCGGCACTTGGCCTTGTTGAACCTCATACAGTTGGCCTGGGCCCATCGATCCAGCCTGTCCAGGTCCCTCTGCAGAGCCTTCCTACCCTTGAGCAGATCAACACTCCCGCCCAACTCGGTGTCGTCTGCAAACTTACTGAGGGTGCACTCGATCCCCTCATCCAGATCATCGATAAAGATATTAAACAAGACCGGCCCCAGTACTGAGCCCTGGGGAACACTGCTCGTGACCGGCCGCCAACTGGATTTAACTCCATTCACCACAACTCTCTGGGCCCGGCCGTCCAGCCAGTTTTTGACCCAGCGCAGAGTCCACCTGTCTAAGCCGTGAGCCGCCAGCTTCTCTAGGAGAATGCTGTGGGAGACGGTGTCAAAGGCCTTACTGAAGTCCAGGTAGACCACATCCACAGCCTTTCCCTCATCCACTAGGCGGGTCACCTGGTCATAGAAGGAGATCAGGTTGGTCAAGCAGGACCTGCCTCTCATGAACCCGTGCTGGCTGGGCCTGATCCCCTGGTTGTCCCGCTCATGCCTTGTGAGTGCCCTCAAGATGAACCACTCCATAATCTTCCCCAGCACCGAGGTCAGGCTGACAGGCCTGTAGTTCCCCGGATCCTCCTTCCGGCCCTTCTTGTAGATGGGCGACACATTGGCAAGCCTCCAGTCGTCCGGGACCTCCCCCGTTAACCAGGACTGCTGATAAATGATGGAGAGTGGCTTGGCGAGCACCTCCGCCAGCTCCCTCAGCACTCTCGGGTGGATCCCATCCGGCCCCATAGACTTGTGAGCATCCAGGGGGTGTAGCAGGTCGTTAACTGCTTCCTCTTGGATTACGGGGGGTTCATCCTGCTCGCCGTCCCTGTCTTCCAGCTCAGGGGGCCGAGTACCCTGAGGATAACTGGTCTGCCTGTTAAAGACTGAGGCAAAGAAGGCATTGAGTACCTCAGCCTTTTCCTCATCCTCGGTGACAATGTTCCCCCCCGCATCCAATAAAGGATGGAGATTCTCCTTGGCTCTCTTCTTGTCATTAATATATTTGTAAAAACTTTTTTTGTTGTCTTTAACGACAGCGGCCAGATTGCGTTCTAGCTGGGCTTTTGCCTTTCTCATTTCTTCTCTGCACGACCTAACGAGAACTAAAGTGTTTAGTTCAGCTCTTCGCTCTAGAACAAGGAACGACAATTCAGTCATATTTAAGAAGAGATTACTGCTGTGTTTCTGAGCCGCCTTCCAGCTTCTGTTCCGATCAATGGAAATGAGGCTGCTCAGGGCTGAACGCGCACTGCCCTGCAGACCCAAACAGCTGCTGTGTCCCCTCATCACAGCAAGTGACAGAAGCTGCATGGCCTTACTTTCCTAATATTTGCTTACTTGCCTCCCCCCAAAAAACCATAAGGCTGCCATCTTCACGTCTAGAGCTCCCTGTTGCTGACCCGAGTGAGGGGAGGGTACGCCTAACACCCCTGGCTGTGCTTAAAAATTTGGGAATCTAAACTCTGGGGAGCTGGCCTTGGACGTTTGGTCCAGACCTCTGAATGAAGCCATGCAAGACATGGCTGTCCCACGCACTTTGTAAACAAAGAATCTGAACACTCTTCCAGCTGCAGCTTTGTTTTCCATTCAGGTTTATTCTTCTTCTTTTCTGGACTGTATAGGATTAATGTTTTATTTTAAAAGCCCAGAATCCAAGTAGTCTAATCTTTCATTCACTGTGAGTTTTTTCTCACCTTCTCTAGCAGGATGGAGAGACGCATTTTGCTTTTTCAATTGTGCTTTCTCAGGAAGGAAAACTGTCAGATATCCCAGATATCTTGTTTCAGGAAACATTAACTGTCTGTGAAAGCCTTTTTCTTCTATATTCCTGGTGCGTCTAGACTGACCTCTCTGAATCTAAAGGGATTCTTAAGAAAATCAAATGCACCTAGAAACACCTGCCACCTCCTGTTCCCAGCATGACTCCCATCTCCTGGCACGTTAAATGGTTTCAGTGCTTTGAGGCTCCTGTGAAGTGTGAGGAAGCACATTTGTATTTTTGTGTGCTGGTGGATGGGCCAGTGCTGTGTAACACCTCACATGAAGAGGTGTCCTTTGTGCTCTCCAGCACTGCCCCGGTAGCACTGCTGAGAGCTCCAGTATGGTTCCAGTTTATTGTGCTTGAGGAACCCGAGAGCCAGGAGTGGGGCTGCCCTCACTAACAGAAGTATAAGGAAGGCTTGGTGCATTTTTGCCAGCAAGAGCGTAACCAAAATTGCCCTATATTTACAAAGCATTTCCAGTACCACAGCTGAGAAGTCCCATGCAAAAACCAACTGTCAAACCTGATAGCTCACCTGCCAGCTGAATATGAAAGGAGCGGAGAAGGAGCTGCCTCCTGACTTTGACTGTTGGAGATGTTCCTGTTGTGGGGGCCTGCCTTGCCTCTCCACTGAGCATGCAAGAGAGGAGGAGATGCATAAGGGGGAATTGGATGGGGATGACCCACTTTTCCTGCAGGTGCTTGCACGCGGCACCAGCCTCTTTCCAGGTTTCAGCTGTCTTCTTTAAAGCGTGCTCCCACAGGGAATACCGAGAGCCACTTCACCAGACAAAAATACGTCCAGGGCTTCTTCCTTTGGGTTTTCAGGGTAGGGATCAAAACGTTAAAAAAGGATCATACTAACAGCGACAGTAGGAAGCTGTGCCTTGGTATGGAAAGAAGGAAGAAAGAAACAACATAGACAATGGATTTTTCCCAAAAGTAAACCACATTTCTGATGTGTTATCTTTTGCCATACTTGGAAAACCTAACATACGGAGGTGCTAGCCCTTGATCTGGGGTGCCTGGGCACAATAGAAATAAACTAGAATTTACTTGGTAATTACATTAAAGGGGCTATGCTAGGGTGTCGATGTTCAGAACATTTCCTAGAATGGAACAGAACATGAATTTCAAAAATAGCATGGTAATTTAAAAGGACAATTTCCACTGAAAGTTGGTGGGATTGACATTCCTAAGTCAGGAACTCCGACCACTCATTTTGCTACGTTATGAGCCCACCACATCACCCGTTCATCGTTATGTCATGGGGGCTGCAGGAATAGCCACGTCAGGATACGGCAAACAGATAGAGAGGGTGAAGCAAGAGGTACAGAACTTAAGATGGGCAGAGCAGTGGCTGCTGGTAAGCAAACTGTGATGTTTGAGTACCACTCATCTTCCAAACGTGATTAAAATTTTTCTTTGAAGGTCAACAGTGTAATCAGTGGAATAATCTGCTCAGAACTACACAGACTTGTGCACCATGCAGAGCGCCTGAGCGTGTGGTGACCACGAGCAGATGTTGGACCCTGCATCTGAAAGTGGGCAGCTCTCTTAGGGTGCTTTAGATATATAGAAGAAATTGGCAGATTTATAGCCGACTTTGTCCAATCCCCGAAAAACTTAGTCCTATTTATTTCTGAACAGGGATCAGTGAGAAGCCAAACCCCATTGGTACCCTGAAAGAAAAAGGAGTGGGAGGTGCTGATGTTTCTTCTACACTTCTGTGAAGCTGAAGTGTTGGATTTGTGCCACTGCCTCCTGTAGCCAGATGCATGCAGTTATCCAAGTGAGGACTTACATGATTTAGGGTTGTGTGTAAAGGGTGAGGCGATGTCAGGCAAACAAATTCCTGCAGTGTCCAGTGGGAGCTCAGTTTGAGTCTCAATACCTGTGAGACGGTTCTCCAGCCTCTGTACTAGCAGGAGAAATTAATACCAGAGCCAGACCTTTGCCAGCAGTGTCATGCTATCTTGGGAAACACTTTCTAGATTGTTTGGAGGTTGCCTCTTCCAGCTGATGACCCATAATTTTATATATGAGAGGTGAAGAGATCCACAATCCTTAATGAGGGTGATGTTTCTTAACAAACTCAATGATTGCTCTGAAGGCACAGACATAACAGCTGTCTCTGAATCAACTAAGCAGAGAACTGTTGCTTTCAATAATGTGTTGCCTGCTGTTGCATTGTTACCACAGTAAATTATTCTCGGGTGAGAAGCATCATCTTATTTTTTCCTTTTTTTTTTTTTAAAGGAAAAAGGCAGAATCAGTAAAAGATGCTTCAGAAACCGGATGGGAATATTCTTCTAGCCCTGCCTAAATAGTGGGTGACTTGAAAATAAGTTACAGGAGATCAAATTAATTTCTGGTGTAACTTAATGGGAAGCCAGGTGCACAAATTGAAAAAAAAAAAAAAAAGAAGAGTAACATGATGAGGAAAGAATAGTTCTGGCACAACACCTCACTGAGGGATCTGAGTGGTGACTGTGGGTTGAACGTTGTTTGAAAGTACCATCAAAGGTAGATTAAAGTCAGGAGTATTGTGAGAGGAAACAGATAACTAGCACAGCAAGAGCAGTTACTCCAGGGGCTTTCTGCTGCTTATATGTGCACAGCTGGGGCCTCTAAGGATGGGGCTTGTTTTGGAAGAGGTGAAAGGTCGTGTCAATTTGATTTAGCGCCTACGAGTGCTATTGGTATGTTGCTTAGTCCCTAATCTGTGAGGTAGAGAACAAGAAGCTTGTGCTATTTGCTCAACTGAAAAATGGGGGGTCCCCCCCATGACCACCAATTAAGAGCATTTCTAAAAATAGAAATCTAGCCTAAATGTATATGTTTAAAAGAAATCTATCTTCACAATGAGATCCAGGCTTCTCTTTGAATATAACATATACTCAGAATATCCTGAAACTTACATCAATTCTTAATCCCCAGTGAAATATACTTTTTTATGCATTTAATTTCCATTTTGTGGCACAAAGCTGAGTTCTTGAGTGTGTTACACATAACTGGGACAAGAAACGCAGTACAAAGAGCACCAGATACAGTAGTTCCCTGCAGTCTCATAAAGTCCTGTACAAAAAAGTACAAATACTGGAGGTATTAAAGTTGGAAAATTAAATGCAAAGTTCTCTGTTTTTAAGTTTGTAATGTGAAATAGCTCATGCTATATATAATACGTGAGGAAAAAACAGTCTGCTTTCAAAATGGATAAAATAGTCTGCAGGGAAAGAGAGAATTAGCAACTGATGAAAGTAAGTGAATAATAAACCAGGCAATAATACAAAGTCTGAACATACATAAAAAGCTTAATCACAATCTATATATAGATTTTACATCTCAGGAAAATAATGTAACATATTGCTTCTCAAGGACATCTCCGACTCCCATAATAGCCTAGATTTGTACTAGAAATCAAGATTCTCTAACAATTTATTCCTGGCAATAAAGTAAGTTGCCTCGTTTGAAATATTACCATAATCCTCATTTCAGCACTTCAAAGCTCTCAGCCGAGAGAGAATAGGAGCAGCGTTTTCACTGGTGCCAGGAAGGTGACCGTCACGAGGCAGGAGGAGCACATGCCAAGTGCAATGTTCCTCATTAAACGGCACATCCATAGTAAGCAGATTTCTGACCACAACAATTTCCAAGTTTCAAAGGGAAAGCAGCCAATTAGTCCTCTCATCCTTCATTTCTGACCCGCTGTTTTATAGAAGTGAAGATGCCCTGTTCTTACCAAACGGTGATTTAAGAAGTCGAGCAAAAGTACTGACTACTCAAAAAGTACACCACCTCTTCTCCTCACTGAGGCTTTGAAAAGATTGAATTTTTCCTTCCAAGTGTGAACATTTTTCTGTAATGTTTATTTAATGAGAGATGAGGATTCTCAGCACTTACTGTACTGAGCCCTAGAATAGAGGTTACTTCATAAAATGGCAGGGTGTGCCTCATTTTTCCTTACCTAGATATTTTGGGGGAGCTAAGACAACAACATTACTTAAATCGGAACAATTGTTATCCTCCTCAGTGAAAAATTCTGTTAGTCATAAGCAAATACTAAAACTGCTGTACAAAGCGATACAATACTGTACCATGCCAGCTCAAACAGATTAAATCTAAGCAGAAGTTAATGCAGAAAAAAAGGCTACATCCCCTAGGATGGTCAGGGGAACACAACTTGCAAAAAGAAAACTGAAAGGAAGCTTGGCAGGTATAATCCTGTGAAAATAACCATGTAAGGGCATATGGTTGCTGTCTATAAATACACCATGCATGCAAACACTAAGAGGAAAACGAAATATTTAAGCTAAAGAACAGTGGTGGCATGAGAAAAAAACTGATATAAAGCAGCCATTAATTAAATTATGCTAAAAGTTGCACAAGCCTTGGAGAGCAGCGCAGCTCTGGAACGGTCTTCTGGAGGAGAGGGGAGCAAAAATCTGACTACTTTTAACATGGAGTTAGTTAAGTTTATGAAGGGAATTCCTGTGTACTGTGTAAAGTCATTGTCATGATAATAAGAACATATTAAATTTCAGTACTTTATTTATTTAGTGTCTTTGATCCAAAGCACTTATATAAAAAAGCAATAATGAAAATTCCTTTCAACCAGCACAATAAAAGTCATAATTCCTTGGGGCATTTCATTTTCCTTAGTAAAATGCAATTTGGACACGTTCCATTCAATATTTGCAGAAATGACAAAGCATCAGCCCTACGAATAATAATAAATCTAGAACATAAGATAAGCTATAGGTTATTGAAATGATGTGTTGCAAAGTTTGGATCCAACCTTTGCAATGCTAAACTAGCAACAGCTGAGGGAATTTGTGACTCTTTGGCAAGTTTACAGGTCTCTTCAAATAACTACCCTGAAAGTCATCGGTTTTCAACTCTGTGAATCTACTGCTTGCGAAACTGAGATAAAACCACTGCTTGGAGCTGGATTCTCTGAAGGCCCCCAACCAACAGACCTAGTGAGAACTTGCAGCGTCCTTGACATCAGTGGGAGAGTTTGCCACCCTTGCAGCATGTAACCCGACCGGAGCGTATGTGCTGCGCAAGCCCATCTCTTCCTTCCCTTATTTCTTTCATGGTATTTCAATCCAACAGGCAACCTAGTGCTGTGCCATGTTTTGGATGGGTGTTTAATAGTTTACACACATGCAATGTGAAGCAGGGACAAGACTATTGAATTTATGCCTGTGACCCAGCAGAGAACTTGAACCAGCACTCCAGAAGTGAAAACCTTAGCAAAATGTTTCAAGTCCGGACAGCTAATTTGGGTTATCTAAGGCTACCTTCAGGGCCATGTATATGTCTCTTCAATTTTCAGGGACAGCAAGCAACGTCTTGCCTACTGACTTTGTAACTTGTGCAGGCTATGTTGAAATCTCCGAGAGTTTTATTTGGTAAGGTTAGAAAGGACCCTTTTCCCTCACACTTCATGGCCTAAATCAGCTACTAACTGATGCAAGGGGAGGGTGTTCCAAGGAAATGGTGGGGGGGGGTAAGTTATTTCACACTGTGTATTCTATGATAGATCACTGGGCATACAGGAATCTGATCCTGGGTGCCCAGCTTTCTGTTTTTAGGTGGAGCTGATACAGCAACATAAAAGATCCAGACCAGACAGCAACCTCTAATAGCCTAAAAAGGGGAATTACCTATTTGTACCATATTTGCTTTATTCTGCCAGCTGGGCCACTCCTTCTTGTGGTATATAAAACACAGGCTTCCAAACATGACAATTTTAGCTTTAGTATTTTAGTTTCTCTTCTAACTAGTTTGAATTTATTCTCTGAACCTCTCTAGTCTTCACAAGTAAAACCAAAAAAATTTAAAAAATAATTATTTGGAACATTATATGTAATAAATGGGATGGAAAAGCAGCAGGATCTGAAGAGAAAAGCTGTTCTGCCCACTGATTGCCAGTAGTTTGTTGTATAGCACAGATCCCTAGAATTATAAAGAGAGGGAAGTAGTGGCTTGTAGCCTGTAGCCTGTTGGCTACAAGTGTTTGATCTCTGTACAATTGTGTAAGGGAAGAGGCTCAGCACTCAAAAAATAAGTTTATGCAGATTCGTGATTACTCTTGAAAACCCAGATGATCTGCTCTCTCACATCTTTTTTTTTTTTTTTTAATAAAGTACAGGCCAGCCCTTGAGAGGATTTAAATCGACTACATCACAGAAGCAGGTAGGAGGATCTGTCCACAGTGAGTGCAGTATTAAGCTCTTTTTCTTTATCTGTTCCTTTTTTAGGCCCTTATACTCTTCCTTAGCTGTAAGTTGCGAGTTCCTTTCCGAGGGAAAATGTGACTTACAGGGTTTTTTTTTTCCCTTAGAGTTTCCTTGGCAGAAAGCTTAATGGAATTGTCTGCCATCAACACCTGCTTTCAAGCTTTCCTGATAAAATTAGATTTTATAGCTCAGCATCACATATGGCATCTTTATAATTAGTCTTTTTGCAGTATATGAATGTCAGTTCCTAAAATGCTGCCTGTACTGTTCATGTGGGAATATTTCGCTTCATTAAACAAATCCAAGTTTTTCATTGGAGCTTCTAATTGTTGAAAACCCACGTTTTTGTGTGTCTAATCTCAGAACCGTTTTGACGGACTGAAATACAGCGTATCTTCAGCTTCACTGGAACCAAGCTGTGTGCAGATCGCTTCTGGAAATGGGAACCTGAGATGTCTCCATAGGCCTTCATACCTAGAGTGACTTGTGGAAATGTAGTCTTTGAATATGTAGCTATCTGAAAATGAGGGGTGGGCTTCTTCAGAGGGCTCAGAATTGACATAATCTTGGAAGCAGAGGTAGGTCAATGCTTAGGAGCATCTGAAAAATATTACCATACATAACATTTCAGAACAAGAACACCCAGTTTTTAAAACACGTGCTCAAGAGTAAGCAAACTTCCGTTCAAATGTGAAGCTCAGAGGTGTTTTCAGACATGTGGCGATCAGAATTACCGGTCAGAAAGATAGGGGGAAGTGTTCCCGTGTCAGTGATTCACAGGTGATTGTTTTAAACTGTTGTAAAATGCATGGGAAGTCCTACACTAGTACAGATACCAGTATAGATGATAGGTGATTTTTTATTACTCATGTCACAGCTGAGAATTTTTATTCCACTTGGGTATGTTCATTTCTCTGCTCCAATGAGAAAATGCACAAAGCAACAGATCATCACTATACTGCTAGCACTAATGTCATGGAAGTGGTAACATTTGTATGAAGAAGTCAGCATTTAGTACCTATGCAACGGGATGAAAATGTGCAACCTGTCAACTTGTAATAGAAATGTCTTTAGTTTCTCAAGTGCAAAGTTAGTGCAGTGTCAGCAACACTATCCTCTAGGAAAAAAGAAGACAAATAGGAAAACATTTATAAACATAGCTCTTGATAGGTCTCATGCAAACTGCTGTCAAACTTGTACACTAATGCAGTGAATCATTCAGGCTCAGCTCACTGGGGGTACTCCTGCTCATATTGGTAAGACTGGCCATAAGGGATTTAACTTTATAAGCATAGTAGTCCCTTAAGTTGACTGACGGAACTTCTTTCATGCCATCACCAAAATCACAGCTTCTCATGGCACTCTCTAACTGCTTCTGACGCCTATAAAAGTGGGAGAATTTATTGAAGATCAGTGTAATGGGAAGCACTACCACTAGGATCCCAGCTAGGATGCATGCAGATGCTGTCAACTTGCCAGCAGTGCTCCCTGGCACAACATCCCCATAGCCGACTGTGGTCATACTAACAGTAGCCCACCACCAACAAGCAGGGATGGTGGCTAACCCCTCATTCTCTTCTTTCTCAATGGTGTAAGCCACTACTGAGAAAATGGAGATGCCAACAGAGAGGTAAAGTAAAAGAAGCCCCACTTCTCTGTAGCTATACTTCAGGGTGGCTCCAAGAGACCTGAGACCTGTGGAGTGTCTAGCAAGCTTTAAGATGCGGAAGATCCTCATGAGTCTCAGGACTTGTGCAACCCTGCCTAAATTTGCTAAAGTCGGACTACTTTCTACCACCAAGTTGACAATTAAGGTAATATAAAATGGAAGGATAGACATTAGGTCAATCAAATTCAGGGCATGCTTGAAAAATTTTAAAAAGTCAGGAGCTACTGCAAATCTCGCCACCAGTTCAAAAGTGAACCATGCAATACCAAAATGTTCCACGATTTCAAAGCGAGGGTCTTCCTCGGGGTTCCCGTTGCTGTCAACAATCTGAAAGTCTGGGAGGCTGTTCAGGCACATGGTCACGATGGAGCCCAGCACCACCACTATTGAAAGAACACTGAAGATTCGGCTTAAGACTGAGTAACCAGGATTATCCAAAGCGAGCCAGAGCTGCCTCCTGATGTTTCCAAAGGGTTGTTTGTCAAATTTAGAGGCATCGTTGTAGAATGCCAAAATCTCATCAAAAGAAGATGTGGTACTTTCCTGGTCACTTTGTTCCTCCCATTTCTCTTGGTCTGGCTCCATTTTCCTCCCATGGTAGCTGTAACTGCAGCAGGAGTCTATAAAGAATTCATTGATTCCCCAGTATTCAATCTCCTGGCTGAAAGAAAACACGCAGAGTTCACCCATCACATGGAGCTTGCCGGTGTTATAAAAATGTAGCACGTAAGGAAAGAGCTCGGGGTTCCTGTCAAAATAAAATTCATTCTTGGTGTCATCATAGTCGTCGCAAAGCTCCAGTATTGACTCCTTTGAGTGGCAGCTCAGCAGTTTGCCCAGCCTAGTCTCAGGGAACCTTAATAATGTGTTGGATCTCATCTTTTTCTTAAAGCCTCCAACGTTGATGCTGATCTCATTGTCTTCAAAATTCGCTTCAGATAAAGCCTTCAGACTCTGCCCTGTCATAGTGAGCTCCTTCCAAAGGTGTATAAGGAATGAAAACCTAGGATGCAATTGCACAGAAAATCAGCAGAATGAGCAAATCTACAGCATGTTCACCTATTGACACGCTCTCTCTCCCCCCCTTCTCTCCTTCCTTCCTTTCTTTCTCCTCCTTTCTTTCTTTCTTTCTTTCTTTCTTTCTTTCTTTCTTTCTTTCTTTCCTTTCTTTCTTTCTTTCTTTCTTTCTTTCTTTCTTTCTTTCTTTCTTTCTTTCTTTCTTTCTTTCTTTCTTTCTTTCTTTCTTTCTTTCTTTCTTTCTTTCTTTCTTTCTTTCTTTCTTTCTTTCTTTCCTTTCTTTTCTTTCTTCCTTTCCTTTCACTCTTCCCCCTCTTCCCCCTTTTCCCCTTTTCCCCTTTTCCCCTTTTCCCCTTTTTCGCTCTTCCCCCCCCTTTTCCCCTTTTTCCCCCTTTCTTTCTCCCACCTCCCACCGAAGACACTGAGGGCGGCTCCTTTGTTCCCGCTGCAGGCTCCCATCCCTCCCCGTACCCTTCACCTGGGCTGCGGCTGTCGCTCCTACGAAACCCCCCGTTACACACGGCCTTTGTGCGACCGGGTCCACGCGGACCTTTCCCTCCCTCCCTCCCGCCGCGCCCCGGCCTCGCCAGACGAGGACCCCCCCCCGGCCGCCGCCGCCCGGGGCCCCGCTCTCCCCGCGCCGCTCGCCCAGCCGCGCCTCCTCCGAGGGGCCGGAGCCCCGCGCCGCTGCCCCCGCCCGGGACCCCGCGCTGCCCCGGAGGCGCTGCCGCCCCCCGCTCCGCTCCGCTCCGCTCCGCGCCTCGCCGCGCCCGCCCTACCTGCTCTCTCAGCGGCCGCGGCCCCCGGCCGGCGCGCCCTGCTGCCCCCGGCCCCGGCCCGCCATCGCCGCCGCCCGCGGGGGCCGCCAGGGCTCGCCTCTCTGCCGCTGCCGGGGCCGCCCCGCTGCCGGTGGGGGTGCCGGTGGGGGTGCAGGTGCCGGTGGCGGGGAGGGCGGCCCCGCCGGCCGCGCGGTGCTGAAGGGACAGCGGCCGCGCGCCGCCCCGCTCAGTGGCGGGAGGCGGCGGCACGCGCGCTCGTCATGGCGACGACCCCCGCGGCTGCCGCCCGCCCCCGCCGCTCCCACCTTCCCCCCGACCCGACCCCGCCGGGCGATCGGGGCTGCCGCCGCGGGACGGCGGCGCGGAGCCGCGCGGCGGCGCGGTGGGTGGGCGGCCGGCTGAGGGCTGGCGGCCGCGCCGCCCGGCTGAGGAGGGGCGGCCCGGCGGAGCCGGTCTGCCGGCGGTGCCTCCGCTCGCTCGCTCTCGCTCCTGCCCCCGCGCACCGGCGCTGCGCGGGGACGGCAGCGGCGCCGCAAACTCAGGTTTCTTCCCCCCGCGATCCTGCCTCACGCCGGCTCCGAGCGGCACAACTTCCCGAGGGGGGACGCCCGCCCACGCCCGCCGTGGCGCTGGGCACCCGCGGGCCCTCTCCCGAGGGGGGACGCCCACCCACAGCCACTCACCCCACCGCCCCTCTGCCCCCTCACCCTGCCGGCGGGCGCCACGGGAGCCCGGGTAGGGCCCCGGGCAGGGGCCGGGGGAGGGGCTGCCGCCGCTCCCCCGCCCACGGCACAAGCGGGTCCTGCCGCGGCCACGCACGCTGCACCCACGCTGTGGCGCCTGGGCAGTGTCCCTGCGGGGACTGAAAACACGAAAGATGGGGGCAATTGCTTGTCAGAGCAATTTGCTGTAAGGAAAGAGGGGCTGCGTGTTGAGGCTGCCCGCCGCCCCCTCAGATGCCGGCTAGGAACCCTCGACCTCCCCACACAGCCCTGCCCAGCGATTTCGTGGCGAATACACTTGAAGGATCGTGCCTCGAGCCGAGGGGCCTGACCTCCCTGCACTGCTGCTCTTGGCGGGGCAGAGTTTTAGTGCTGGTATGTGGAATAATGTCTAATTACACGGTCACTGATGGCAGCGTCTCTGCGCACGCTGGAGGAGGCTGTGAAGAAATCTCCCTCCTCTTGCTGAGCCCGGCATGAGGCCGAGTTTCCCCAGGGAGAAGCCTGGTCCTGGCAGTTATGGGCAGTGGTGGCAGTCCCTGCGTGCAGGAGCCAGCTGTGCACCTGACCCACCCTGGGCAGGTAGCTGGCTGTGCAGATCCGAGACAGGTGCTTTCTACCAGGCTAACCTGCATCGTCTCCTGCCAGCTGCCTCGTGACCACCTCTCACTCATGATCCCACGCATCCGGAGTCTGGCTCCTGGAAATGGATTGCTGTCAACGCTTTGCAGGATTAGGGGATGCAGGGCGATGATGGCTCCTCACTTGCTTCCCCCAGTCCTGGCAGAGCCCTGAGCACTCCAGCCCTATACATCGCCCTCATCTTGTTCCTCAAACAAGGGAGGAGAGGAAGGGGAGAGAGGTTGTACATCCCAACTCCGGCAGCACATGAGCCCTATTTACAAGGCACCCCCCAGTATTAAAGAAGAGCCCTGTAAGAGCCCAGGCAACTGAGTGCAGGCATGGAGTGGGGCAAGTAAGTCCTGGCATCAGTGGCCCGGTCTCCAGAGCCTGCTCAGCTTTCCTACCTGGCGTGTTGTGATCACCCCACTGCGTCCCACTGATGCTGGTACTGTGTGTGCCTGGAGCCCCAGCACCTCTGGAGACACTCCCACGGCAGTGTGCATTGGCCCATAGCACCCTCAGTCCCCCAGGGATGATGCTTCTTACAGGCGCTGCCCCTGCTCGCCTTTTCTTGGCTGGTGCCTGCTCCTGCTTTGCTCTCCTGCTGGTGAGTGCACGGTTGTCTCCTGTCTCCCCTTCCCCCCATAGGCCTCAGGTGTGTCCCTCCCTTTGCTGCAGATGCCCTGGGTTGGGGATCTGGTTCCCAGCGTGCTTCACTGCACATCCAGTGGCATCTCACGGACGTTGAATCCACACTGAATTACGCACACCAGGATGCCTTCCTGGCCGGGAAAAGTGCTGCTGCCATTCAGTTCGGTCCCCCAAGCTCTTCTCCTCCTGGGAAGGGGCACACAGGAGACAGAGACTGCACATAGCAGAGAGGAGGCTTCGCAAATGCAGTGGTGACCTGCACGTTTCCCTCTAACAACGGCTTTTCACCTCCAGAGAGGCAGCTCTCCTACTTCCCAGCAGCAGCAGCACAGTTGTTAGGTTAGTTTGTGACAACCTCCCCCACCCAGGGCTCTGCTGGCGAACCACTCACTGGCGAGCTCTAATTATACTGGCTTTTAATGCCTGGGGCAAGGGATGGCAGGACATAGGACTGGGAACCACCATGTTGGGATTTCCGAGTTGGATGCCCCGCCCTGTTCCCCAGGGCTTCGATAAATCACAAAACTTCTCTGCTCTAATTTCCCACTCACCGTTAGGAGAACAAAAATAACTCATATTCCTTAGTGATGTTGCAAGGAATAGCGATCTGCTGCTGGTAGTGCATTTGAGTGATGTCTGTGTGTTTTCACCAGCTCTGCGCTATCCTAGGTATCTAGTGGGGGCTTTAAACATATTGAAACATCTTCAGCAAATCTGTAAAAAAAATTATTTTTTCTGACTTTTCTTTCTTAGTCTTAAATTAGGTATTCTTTCCCTAATGCTGCTTTGGAAGAAACTAAGTGGAGATATGTTTAGAGGATTTTCAAGCTTTTATACATTGTTCTCACCTTCTAAGCCACTTGGCTAAGAAAAAGGACTATAGGCAACCTCATACTCATTTTGGGAAATGTATTTATACATCTCTGTTCTTATCTTTACCCTGGAAATTGGTCACTTTTCTAACCTGTATTTTCTCATTAAAAGGCACAGTGAAGTTTATGCAGATATACTGGAAATAAACAGCAAAGTAGTATTACTGTGTAAGGATACAACTCCCTCTAGTCTAATAGAACTGCTCCTGTAATTAGGGCTAATTGGCTCAGCTGGACCATTTTGCTAATAAGGCTAAAATGCTTCCAGCACCCAAGATAGTAATCCAAAATTAATCTGAATTTTTCTGCAAGGCGTGCACTCTGCTCCACAGACAAGCAAGCAGGGATCCTGTCGCTGAACTAGTGCTTTTGCTTTTCCAACAGTAAGTACAGGATGAATTGCTGTGGATGCACTATCACTGGTGGAATCCGAGGCAAATCCTTTGATATGTCAAAAGAAATCAGATATGTCATTTTTGCACAAAAATGAGCTTGTGATGTATCAGATAAGAGCAAATTTTGGGATGCACTAATAATAAATCAAATAAATGTAAACCAACACTTTGTCTCCACTGCCCTGTGGTTGCTTCTTGGACTGGGGACAATGAAAGAGGAGTGTCAAGATGGGGCTGGGATGGAAAGCTAAAGAAGCGTGAAAGAATTGCCTGTTGGAGTGGGGAGATAAATGGGTGACTCATATCGCCCTAGGGCAATATTACAAAAGCTCAACTAACTTTAATTCTGCTGGTTATAGTTGTTGACTCTGAGACTGTGTGAGAGAGACAGGGTTTGTTTTATTGGTACACGTGGTACCATGTTATTTAAGGAATATGAGAAGGTGCCAGCGCTGTGTAAAGACATGGGATATGTACAGGTGCCCGTCAGGGCGGGTCTGGGTCTGGAGACATACTAACTGCAGTGTGTTTGACTATACACCCAGCTTTGGGCTTGTGGTGACCTGAACTGTGATGGAATGTGGAATTATTGCCGTGCTAGTGACCGACTGGATGTAGGAAGCTGCTGCCTAAGAAGCCATATCCTCAGACAACATCTCCTGTCTGGTCCCTGTTGGCTGTCCCACCACTACAGTGGCTGCGCTACCCTGCAGTGAGTTTAATGCTGATGAGGGCACGTGGCACTGTTCCGCAGGCATGATACACTGATATCTTAGATGCACTGTCGGCTTTGGAAGAAGTGAACTGCTAGGACTACTACTGCTTCTACAGAGTTAATGAAATATTGAATAGGGTCCAAAGGAAGATGTGGGACCTAAGCCAGTGGTGTTATCAGCACTTCCACTGAGTGGTAGATAGATTTGCTTTGGACTTCAGGACACAACCATCTGTTAGGCTGAAGGTGGAACTTCAGTCTGGACTTAATACTTACTGGAAGGTCCCCCTCTGGCCCTGGAGCCAGATTCAAATGTACGTTCTTGTTGACCATTTCCTTTTGCATCAGATGGATTGGAAAATCCTGGAGTCTTAATGTGTTGGTTTAAGATCAATAGATATGATCTATTTTTCTTTGCAAAGCCTCACAGGCGACTGGGAGTGAAGCTGAGGTCCTTTCATGACAGCATTCCTACTGCCACAACTATTGACTATGGCCAACTGGTGAATATGTTTAAAAGAAATAAAAATAGTTTTTTATAGCACATAATGCTCATTTAAATACTGGAAAAGGACTGTTGCAGAATATCAGCAAGTCTAAAAGAATATATAAGTTGAAAATGGATTAAACAAATTCATAAAGGCTATGTCCCTCTCTGGGTATTTATCCAAATGATCTGAGTACAGCCTGAATTTGAGAAAACCCCTGATTGACAGAAAGCGTTGCAGACCCTTCTAAACATGCTTTGTTCTTACCCCCTCATGTCAGCGAGCTGGCCGTTCTCATGACTTTTGGTTGCTGGCAGTCTACTGCCGCCTTTTTCTAACTGGGAGTTTAAAGAAAGCTGAGATGAGTCCCGCTGCATGATCTTTCAGCTGTTGTCAAACCCCCCATAACCACAGGCAGAAAAGAAGTGCCATTTGTTTATGAATTTGCTCGTTCTGCAAGTGTCCTGACTGACATACCTGCTTTTCTTAGGAGGCAAAGGCTTTGCACAAGCTCTTGCGGCATTTGCAGTATAAAACTGGGGAGGGAAGCAAGTCAAACACTTTCCTAAGTGTCCTGGTTTCGGCTGGGATAGAGTTAATTTTCTTCCTAGTAGCTGGTACAGTGCTGTGTTTTGGATTTAGGATGAGAACAATGTTGATAACACACTGATGTTTTAGTTGTTGCTAGGTAGTGCTTACACTAGTCAAGGACTTTTCAGCTTCCCATGCCCTGCCAGCGAGAAGCTGGAGGGGGCGCAGCTGGGACAGCTGACCTAAACTGGCCCAAGGGCTATTCCATACCATATGACGTCATGCTCAGTATATAAACTGGGGGGAGTTGGTCGGCGGGTGGTGACCGCTGCTTGGGAACTGGCTGGGCATCAGTGGGTGGGTGGTGAGCAATTGCATTGTGCATCACTTATTTTATATATTCTTTTAGAATTATTATTATTATTATTATTATTATTATTATTATTATTTCCTTTTCTGTCCTATTAAACTGTCTTTATCTCAGCCCACAATTTTTTTTTTCCCCCCGATTGTCTCCCCCATCCCAGGCTGTGTGGTGTTTAGCTGCCTGCCGGGTTAAACCACAACAGTCTTTTTGGCGCCCAACGTGGGGTACGACTGGTTGAGATAACGACAGATCTAACCAGAACATGTTAAGGCAAATTTGTTATAAGCATTCATTATATTGGTTTAATAGTCACTGGTCACAATGTTGATTAATTTGCTCTCAAAGTTGTGTTATGTAACACCTGACTTGCTGTACGTGTTCCCTGTTGTGCTGTCTATCACCTCTGGGGGCTGGATGAAGGATATCATCTTGCTGCACCCTGTAACACTGGCTTATGATATGATAAAATTACTGGTTGAGAGACTAATCTGGGATTCGTACTCGGCATTGCCATCATCTCTATACCTTGGGAGCCACCTCTCGGAAACTATTAAAAATTACATTTTACCTTTTCTCCTCGGAGAACCAATCTATGGGGGAGACGGGGGGGACACTTTCCCCCGCTCTTTCACCTTCCCTTTCTCCTTCAGGCTAGTTACAACAGCTCTTGAGAATTTTGAATATCCTTGCGATGTTCAAACCAGCATGTTGCTATTGCCATGTCTCCTGAATGTGGTTCAGGTCTTGTTTAAGGTTAAACAACTATTTAAGACTACCATTCAGAGATCTACCCCCACGACAGGCACCATGGCTACTCCAACACCTGTGACAGGCACTGCGGATACTCAAACCCTGGTGAGAGGCACTGCAGCTACTCCAACCGCTGTGACAGGCACTGCAGCTACTCAAACCCTGGCGACAGGCACTGTGGCTGAAGCAGAGAACCAACCCGTGCTGGTATCAGTCACTCCTATACACAAGAAGAAATACAGAAGAAAATCAGCTCGTTTAGTAAGGGATGAAGATGAATCAGGGCCAGCATGAGAAGAGAAGGAGGAAGAGGCAGAACCCATAAATGAGATGGTAACCACCCGATCCCTATCCCTGAGTGAGCTGCGAGATACGTGAAAAGATTTCAGTCATCGTCCAGGCGAGCACATTGTCATCTGGCTGCTCCAATGCTGGGATAACTGGGCCAGTAGCCTGGAATTGGAGGGTAGGGAAGCCAAGCAGCTGGGATCCCTTTCTAGGGAAGGGGGCATTGACAAAGCGATTGGAAAAGGGGCACCAGCCCTCGGCCTCTGGAGGCGACTCCTGTCAGGCATGAAGGAAAGGTATCCCTTCAAGGAAGATGTTATATGTCATCCAGGCAAGTGGACCACCATGGAGAGAGGTATCCAGTACCTGAGGGAATCAGCAGTGCTGGAGGTGATTTATGGTGACCTGGACAGCAAGCAGGTATCCAAAGATCCAGATGAAGTCAAGTGGACATGACCCATGTGGCAGAAGTTTGTACGGAGCGCACCAGCGTCATACGCCAACTCATTGGCAGTAATGACCCTGGAAAGACGGAGAAGGACAAACGGTGGATGAATTGGCTGGCCAACTCTGGCAATATGAAGAAAGTCTGTCTTCCTCCCTACGGGCCTGCGTCTCGGCTGTGGAGAAACTGTCCCGGGAGGTCCAGCAACTCAAAGAGGATATGTTCTACTCCCCACCTGTACGGACCAGTATCTCTGCTCAAGAGAGAGGATATAGTGGGTACACACCATGGGCCACTCTGAGGTTTTACCTGCATGACCACAGAGAGGACATGAGGAAGTGGGATGGAAAACCTACTTCAGCCCTAGAGGCATGGGTACATGAGTTGCAAGGAAAAACAGTCACAGAAGGGGGTTCTTCCAGGAAAATTGCTGCTCCAGTTTCCAGTGAGCAGTTCCCCAGACAGAGTAGAAGGGCTGATTTTACTTCCGATCTTAATAAAGGGACTTTTGATTCACATTTACAAAAAGTGAGGAAAGAATACTATGACCAGGACTAAAGAGGCCCTTCCTCCAGCCATGCGGAGGAAGGGGACAACTGGGTTTACTGGACTGTGTGGATTTGATGGCCTGGCACATCAGACCCACAGGAGTATAAGGCTCTAGTAGACACTGGTGCACAGTGTACCCTAATGCCATCAAGCTATAGAGGGGCAGAACCCATCTGTATTTCTGGAGTGACAGGAGGATCCCAACAGCTAACTGTATTGGAAGCCGAAGTGAGTCTAACTGCGAATGAGTGGCAAAAGCACCCCATTGTGACTGGCCCGGAGGCTCCGTGCATCCTTGGCATAGACTACCTCAGGAGAGGGTACTTAAAGGACCCAAAAGGGTACCGGTGGGCTTTTGGTATAGCTGCCTTGGAGACGGAGAAAATTAAACAGCTGTCCACTTTGTCAGGTCTCTCAAAGGACCATTCTATTCTGAGGTTGTTGAGGGTCACTGAAGAACATCAAAACAACCAGCAGGTGGATCAGGCTGCTAAGATTCAAGTGGCTCAGCTGGATCTGGGCTGGCAACATCAGGGTGAATTATTTATAGCTCAGTGGGCCCATGACACCTCAGGCCATCAAGGAAGAAGTGCAACATATCGATGGGCTCGTGATCGAGGGGTGGACTTGACCATGGACACTATTGCACAGGTTATCCAGAAACATGCGCTGCAATCAAGCAAGCCAAGCGGTTAAAGCCTCTTTGGTATGGAGGATGATGGCTGAAATATAAATATAGGGAGGCCTGGCAGATTGATTATATCACACTCCCACAAACCCACCAAGGCAAGCGCCATGTGCTCACCATGGTGGAAGCAACCACCGGCTGGCTGGAAACATATCCCATGCCCCATGCCACTGCCCAGAACACTATCCTGGGCCTGGAGAAGCAAGTCTTATGGTGACATGGCACCCCAGAAAGAATTGAGTCAGACAACGGGACTCATTTCCGAAACAACCTCATAGACACCTGGGCCAAAGAGCACGGCATTGCGTGGGTACATCACATCCCCTATCATGCACCAGCCTCTGGGAAAATCAAACGACACAATGGACTGTTAAAGACTACGCTGAGAGCAATGGGTGCTGGGACATTCAAACATTGGGACACACATTTAGCAAAAGCCACCTGGTTAGTCAACATGAGGGGATCTGCCAATCAAGCTGGCCCTGCCCAGTCAAAACTTTTACATACTGTGGAAGGGGATAAAGTCCCTGTAGTACATGTGAAAAATATGCTGGGGAAGACAGTCTGGGTTATTCCTGCCTCGGGCAAAGGCAAACCCACCCATGGGATTGCTTTTGCTCAAGGACCTGGGTGCACTTGGTAGGTGATGCGGGAGGATGGGGAAGTCCGTTGTGAACCTCAAGGGGATTTGATTTTGGGTGAGAATAGCCAATGAACTAAGTTGTATGATGTTAATTGTTATATAATACTGTATGTCATCACTACTGTGGTAGCTATATGCCATATCAACAGTATTATAGTAAGAATCACCCAGATTAATGAAGAATGAATTTTGATGAAACTGAGCAAAGTGCAGTGATGATAGAACTGGACAAGTGCAGCGGTGATGGAACTAGAACTGGGTTCAGGATGCAACAATGCAATACCACACACCATCTCTCCTGCCCTGAAGGACTGTAATGACAGATGGAGCCCAAAGTCATGGACTAAATGAACACAATGAACATTTTATAATCCCTATAGACTAAGGTAACGATATCTGTGTGTATATATCAAAAGACAGGAAAAGTGGTGGTGATTAATTGGAATGTATTGGAAAGTGGGGGACCTGGGCATGACGTAGATGGTGTAGAATAAGGGGTGGATACTCTCCTGGTTTCAGCTGGGATAGAGTTAATTTTCTTTCTAGTAGCTGGTACAGTGCTGTGTTTTGGATTTAGCATGAGAATAATGTTGATAACATGCTGATGTTTTAGTTGTTGCTAAGCAGTGCTTACGCTAGTCAAGGATTTTTCAGCTTCTCATGCCCTGCCAGTGAGAAGCTGGGAGGGACACAGCCAGGACAGCTGACCCAAACTGGCCCAAGGGCTATTCCATACCATATGATGTCACGCTCAGTATATAAACTGGGGGGCATTGGCCGGAGCGGGAGACCGCTGCTTGGGAACTGGCTGGGTGTCAGTCGGCGGGTGGTGAGCAATTGCATTGTGCAGCACTTATTTTGTATATTCTTTTAGCATTATTATTATTATTATCATCATTATTATTATTTTCCCTTCCTTTTCTGTCCTATTAAGCTGTCTTTATCTCAACCCACTAATTTTACTTTTTTTTCTCCAATTCTCTCCCCCATCCCACTGGGTGGGGTGGGGGGAGTGAGCAAACGGCTGTGTGGTGTTTAGCTGCCTGCCGGATTAAACCACAACACTAAGCTAGAAGTTTACAAGGCAGTGATAGTGATGTCTGAAAACAGACCTCCACTGTGATGGAGTGGAATTCCAGTGGATCACAGAAAGGCCATCTGGCAGCTAAAGAAACTGAACCATATACTGGACATGAATTGAACATTACATTTTGGCTGACAGTGCCTCAAGAGAGTGACAAATACTGATTTTTTGCGGTGCAGTGATTGCATGAGCAATGAAGTGCTACTGTGATGACTCTGCAGTATTATGACTTTTGTTGTGATTTGACCTGCTTAGTCACTGTTGTGTCTGCTCCACCTGATTCTTGACTATGAGGCACTCATGATAATATTTGCTTTTGCAAGCCCAGTGGGGAGCATTGTCTTCCTTAATTAAATCACCATATCCCAGAATCATGGAGTGCAAGGCAAAAAAGGATCATTGGGTAATTGTGACTTTCTTTTAGTATATATTGTAGAATTTCAACTTTCTGTCACCTACTGAAAACTGATGTCTGAGATGGGTTAAATGAACCACACCTGCAGACCCCACTGACAATATATTAGAGGAGCCTGCAGCGAGTATGTTTACATGAGCATGTTACTTGGGATTGGGATTGTGCTTTTGAAGTGACCCTCTTGATCAGCTCCACTACCTTGATTTCATTTACATTGAGTCTGAGAACTGTATTCCCTTTGGATGAAAACAGCCCAAAAGCTGAGCTGCAGGAGTAAGCATTGGCAGTAGCAATAAGCAGTGGGAAAGAAGGGGTTTCAGAACTGCAGTTTTGGATGTAAGATGACAGCCTAATACAATTCAGTTGTCACTTTCCCAGTGGCACTGGTGCAGTCAGCAGTGGGCATGACCTCTTTGATATTTGCCTGAATGGAGATGGGGAGAAAGAGGATCTGGCTTGGATCCAGGTTATAGCTATTAGTTTTAAATTGTGACTAAAAAGCCCAGTTCTGTGCTGTCAGTCAGCTGACTTGGAGCATTTGAAGGCTATTTCACTTGCATTTGGAACCTACCCATGTGTTTCTTCCCTTACACTTCTCACACTTCTGTGTATCTAGAAAACAAAGCCATGGGAAATCCAGCTACAGCACAGATACTCTGGGCAGATCCCCAAATTTGATGTATTCTCAGCTGATTTGCTCGCACTGAGAACATGGCTCATGCTTAGATGGTGCAGCATGTTTTGTCTCCCGTTCTTCTTCTGTGCACATTTAAAGAAGGTAGGGAAAATGCTACTTGCTCTAAGCAAGCAAGAAAAAGCTCACCCAAAGCTAATCTGGGTCCTTTATTCTAAAAAGAATAATTGAGATAATTTCTTGTTTCCATATATATATATATATCTGTGACTGTCCTGCTTTCAGCTGGGATAGAGATAATTTTCTTCCTAGTAGCTAGTATAGTGCTGTGTTTTGGATTTAGCATGAGAATAATGTGATAACACGCTGATGTTTTAGTTGTTGCTGAGCAGTGTTTATACTAAGTCAAGGACTTTTCAGCTTCCCATACTCTGCCAGTGAGGAGGTGCCCAAGAAGCTGGGAGGGAGCATTGCCAGGACAGCTGACACCCCAGCTGGCCAGAGGGGTATTCCATACCATATGACATCATGCTCAGTGTATAAAGCTGGGGGAAGAAGAAGGAAGGGGGGGCACGTTCAGAGTTATGGTGTTTGTCTTCCCAAGTAACCATTACGCGTGATGGAGTCCTGCTTTCCTGGAGATGGCTGAAGACCTGCCTGCCGATGGGAAGTAGTAGTGCATGAATTCCTTGTCTTGCTTTGCTTGCGTGTGAAGCTTTTGCCTTACCTATTGAACTGTCTTTATCTCAACCCACGAGTTTTCTCACTTTTAGCCTTCCAATTCTCTCCCCCATCCCACTGGGGGGGAGTGAGCGAGCGGCTGTGTGGTGTTTAGCTGCCAGCTGGGGTTAAACCACAAGAGTGACACAGGAATTTCCATCTTAAATAAAGAAAACAAGTTGAACACAAGCCGGAAGACCAGTCCGTACTTGGAAACATTTTACTCAAAAAGCATGAATATGAGAAACCCTCTCCTAACTTCATCTATTTCAGTCTGGGAGGAAAACTGATTTTGATTATGAAACCAGCATGCAGAAGGGCAGGAGAAATCTCTCGAGCTAGTTGACCCAAGCTCACAGACTGTCCTAACTTCCTGGAGCAGCAAAGGGCCATGTTAGTTTGGAGTTAGAATACGCTTAGCTAATCCCATGTTTCAAATAAATAGTGACAACACTGAAATTGTGCTGATAACAGCCAGAAGAGACTGCTGCTGCTTTCAAACACAATTTCTTAATCCAGTGACTCCCCCTCCCAACTCTCTGGATGAGTTTCTGATGGGTGTCCAATTCTTCTCATCCATATAGTCACACGATACAGCATATACCCTGCCATGAGACCTGCCCCAATTTTACAACTGAAAACCTTAAAGCCCAGCTAGATCAATGAATGAGATAAAACAAATAAGCAAAGGAAATGGAAGGCAGGCGTATCAGCAATGTTCCCTGCACCTCCCAAAGGTGTTTCTGCAGGGAGAGAGCAGAAGATGCACTATCTGCTTTCCATGCCTGAGTTGCCACTGCCACCCCTCACTGGCTGCCCAAACAGCTTGATGCTGCAATACCTGGTGTCTGCAGCCATATTCTAGCTTGAGAGAAAGCTCTACTGGATCTTTAGCTGAGGTTGTAGAGATTTGAGTGGAAAGATTTCGGGGAGCTAACATAAGTATTAAGACCCAGCTCTGATCAGAGAGGACTATCAGGGGCTCCAGCTCTTTCTGCCTCCCAATATTTGTGCAGCTCAGCACAGATTCAGAAGCTACTGGTTCCTGCCTCCTAAACATAGGTCTCAGCTTCTTAAATATGAAATACCAGCATTGTCTGTTTTTTATGAAGCCACCCAACATAAATCCTTTGTTTGATCTTCATATTACTTGTGAAGAATTTAGCTGTTGCACTGGGGCCTCCAGTGTTCACAGTTCTTCAGTCTCCACTTTATTTGCACCAGTTGCTCCACCAAGACAAGAGCAAAGTTTGCCTCTGAAGTCAGCCTGAATGTGAAGAAGCTTAAGGGTCCTGGATGACTAAAGAAATAGCAGCATGGGCCTGAAAAGGATTGGTCCCAAACTGGCAGCACAGGTAGATCCTCACTGCCCAGCATCGCCAAAAAGGAGCAAGTGAAAGGCACATCACACCTAGCCAGTTTCCTGAAGCTTCCCAAACCAGGTGCTGTGAGTACTCTCTCCCAATTAGTGTGGACCATTCACCATTGCCTCATAAACCACCATGTGCAGAGTTTGCCCACTGGGAATTTAAATCTATTTCTCCTTGAAATGTTTGTAGCAAATAGCCTGGAAGGGCACTATGTGGGAGATACATGACCATTACACACAGCCAACAAAATATGTTTCTCTAATGGCATCGCCTCCAGCAACTTCTCCTTTTTTTTGTGACAAAGTAAAGCACAAAGAGAAAGATTTTGTGCCACGCAGAGCCTTACTGTGATTGCTATAGGTTTTTTTTAAAAAAATTCTGCTTAGTGGAAAACAGACAATCAGCTTAAACCATTTATTCTTTAATAAATGACCACACAGCATAAGGAATTTAAAAACTTTTTCATAGCCTGCACAATGCTTATGTCCCATTTTTTGAATGGGAGAGCACCCCCCACCCCTTTGAAAATACTAACGAACTGTTTGCAGCAACAGTCCATCTCTGAGTCGTTCACTGTAGCTTTGCAATGGTAGTACCTTTCCTGAAATGTATCTCAAAGGCAGTTTGGGCTGCAATTTATCCTCAAAGTCAGACTTGCCCATCTGAGGGTCTGATCAAGAGTATGCACATTCTTATATGCCATATATTCTGGTTGTTAAGAGATCTCTCAGTAGTGGATGAAGGATCAAGAAACTATTTCCTTTGGATTTGTTCACTTTGATATTTTTGGATTATATTTAAAACAAGAACAAGCCAATTAAAAAAAAAAAGGATCACTAAATAAGACTCTAATTAATGTTTCCCACTGCTATCGTGGAACAAAAGGTTTTAAAGTTTCTGAAACATGTTGGGACATCTGTGCTCAGTTTCTATACACAATGCAGAAAGTCCAAAACATCATGGGAAACCTTATTCTGAAGGGATGCCAGTCCAGATCCATGCTCTGAAGAGTTTCATATGGTTCAGATCAGTTTATAAAAAAAGCCTCTGAACTGTTTTAGCCTTAGCTAACATGATTTTAAACTTCAAATTTTTTAACCTCAATTCAACAAAGCACTTAATGATACGCTTAATTATAACCACCTCTGGTTTTCAGAATCATGTTTTTCTTCGCTCTCCTGGAGTTTGTTATTCCTATAATAAAGAGTAAGAGGAAATAATGAAGTATTTTTTTTCAAACACGTATACTATGGAATTATGAGAATACAGCAGTAGTTTAAACTTCACCATTTGGCTCACTGACTGATTCATTCGATATAAAGTCAAGTGAGGGCCAGCATGTTGTGAGCACAGGAAAACCTGAATTCTGTTTTATTTGTTTTTCTTTTCAAACTGCTGCTTTGTGGAGCAATTCTGAACTTCACTGCAGTCAGAATATTACACTAACCAGCTGCTGAACAAAGACTTCACGGAATCTAGGTCAGGTCTAATTTGTGAGGCTCGCAGAGTTAGTCTCTATGGCAGCTTTCTGAAAGGTACAGATGGAGAATCCATGAACTGTGGGAACAGAATTACGGGGCTTCTTCTCACCATTAGTTTTAATGCAATTTGTTTTATTTCCTTTTCCAGGAGTTCCTTTTTTTCAGAGTTTCTAGTAAAAGAGAGATTAAATGTGACAGCCACATCTGTTTTAGGAAATTCCCGTGGAGATATCAGATTGGTAGCTGGCTCAAGCGATGTTAAAAGTGAATGCTTCTGGTCTGAGCAGGTGGTCTATGAACATTATGAAAAATCTGTAGCCTTTTATAGTGACTTTCATCTCAGGATCTCAAAGTGCTCTATAAATATCACTTGATCAAGCCTTACAACATCCCTGTGAGGTGATCACTTTGTAATTGAAGGGAGTGGGTTTTATGGCTCAAAAGTTTGCCGCTGGCTGTGAAATCCTATTTGTGACCCACATAATCTGCCACAAGTACAGCAGATGTATTGCTGCTGTGTCTGGAAATAAGAGCTGTTTGAGATGCAGCGGTGCTTGTGCCACTGGTGCACGGGTTCTTCTTCCCTTCTGATCTGCTCCACAGCCCCTTGTTCTCTTGTTCTCATTTCCCGGTGCCCCCTGCCAAGTGCACACACTAGCCACGCTTTCTTTTGGATGTCCACGTTGTGCCATATTTTCTGGAGAGAGCTTGACATAGCTGCATGCTTTGCAGATTGTTTCTCTGCAGTTCCTAGGACAAAATGTGTGCTAGGATGTACTTCAGGCAGCCTTCTCCCAGGTGTAGCAGTGGGGAAAACAGCAATGCAAATTTGCTCTCCATTGTCAGTATTGTCGGGGTTAATTTAAAGGGTTAACTTGGCATCACAGGGACCATGTCAGTAGACAGAGAACGTCTGAGCAATGTCTCAATAGACAGAGAATGTCTGACTGAGCAATGTCCTGCAGCCAGCAGAAGAAGCTGCCTTGTAAAGCAGTCCTGTCTGCCCTACAGATGGGCTGGAGCATCAGGTTCACCAAGTGCATATTTGCTTCAGTGAATATTACTTTTGTATTTCACAAGAAACCATGAACAGGCTTATTTCAGAGCTGTGTCGTAACATGATAAATATTATTTGTGTGTGTGCATCTATGTATATGTATGTAGGCACTGCTTATATGGTAAACCACCAACACTTCTTAGCCTTTAGGACAGGACTTTGGTACAAAATTAATCTTTTATGAGTTTTTTCGTTTGTTTGTTTCTATAGCTGTAGAGGCCATTTATGTTGAGCACACTTTGACTTGCACTGAACGTACTTAAAATTCAGCCATAACTCTAATTGTAAGCGTTTGGGTCATAGCTGTTCAGGCTCTCCAAAGATTGTATCACTTTCTTGAATAAAACATGGGATGGGGGAAGATCAGTATTTCCGGATTAAAATACACCCAGTTGCTTGGATAAAGGCTTTGTTGCCTGTGTGGTAACACTCAGGTTATAAATATCAACTTTTGACAATGTTGACCCGCAACCCATGATGCCGGCTGGTAAATCCTGGTTTGTTGTTTTAAGCATTCTGTGAAGTATGATTGCCATTGAAGGCTGAAAGGACAGTCCCCGCCAGTGTTAGTCTGGAACTTATACTGCATATTATACCTCTTAATATAATAAGGTTGATAATGCCAACTCTATCCCCAGCCAATATTTACAGCACAAAGAAATCCTTAAATGCAAAGATATTTGAGCTTTTTATGCTATTACACCAAAGGAGAACTTGACATCAGATTTTCAAGTGATTATAATTTTTAAATTTGCTTTGTAAAGGAGTTTACCTTCCCATCTCCGTAACAGTCAGTACATCTGAATCTCCACCCTGATTGTGACCTCTGGATATTTCCATAATATAAACGTTAAACAAATGTAATTATTGATAAAAAATGGGAAGGTTATTTCTTGCCTTGATTCGTGGTTTAAAAGATTTCCATGGACATGTGTTGTTCCTAATATGCAGCTACCACTAGATTAATACAATGAACAGTGTGTGAGGATAGTGTCACTGAATTTAAAAAGTTGAGAATTCTTTCCAATGGCTGAACCAAAGTGACTGAGTTCAGCTTTCGGTCTATTTGCATTTTGACTATACCACAACATGCTACAGATGTCTTAGCAAACAGCATTGAATGATCAGATGGAATCGAAAACAACCTGGGAGAAATTGGGAATTTTATTGGGGGAGAGGAAACAATCAGGAAGTATACTACTGTAAAAATTTGTTCTGTACCTCAAAATGGGGAGCAAGGAGAACATTTTCTCGGAGATTAAAATGTGTAATAGCAGGCAAACCTTTGTACACTCAGAGCATCCAGTTCTCAACACAGCAAACAGTAACCTAGAAACATATGTGGTGAGCAAAAACACTCATAAATCTTAAGAGATTATGTGTTCCTAATGTGAGACTTCAGACTGATCTATTTTGTTAAGTGCCAAACTTCAGCATGATTCAATCAAGTTTTGCTTAATCTGAATTTATTTACTCTTGGTGATGATGATTCATTGAACATGTCTGTAGTCCAGTCTGTTGAACTAATTTATCAGGCATTTTGATGGACTGGTGATTTGTCTTCTCTGAACATTTCATGGTTTATTTATTTATATCATCTGGATTGTGTAGAACAAGAACTGCAGTTCTGCTAAGAATTAAACATTCCTCAATGATGCCTTTAGTTACAGGAAACACTCTCTAGATAGGTATTCTTGTTGCAATGTAGCCAAACAACTAAGCCAGGAAAACGTCTTCTCTTATCTACAGATCCAATTCCCTTAACTAAATTCCTGTGTTAACCTGGGTAGATTTGTATCAGAGACACAACCTGGCAAAGATGGAGGAACAACAGTGGTGAGGTTTCTCTGTGCAGGACACGGGGCTTTCCTGCAGTCTGGCCCAAGAGTATAGGTCTTACAGAAATAAGACAGGAGGAGTTTGCTTACATAGCCAAATTAACATGCAAGAGAGGCATTCTCACACGAGCTGTCCTCTGGCTCTTACGGATAATGATAGTAAAAGCCCGGCCAGGCTGGACTTCGGCGTAAGTTGGTAAATATACATTCCCAGAACTGTACCTGAATTGCTGTTCTGTACTGAGATCCATATCGCTATGACCACATTGCTGCGGCTACTTGTTAAAGCTAACTTCAGAACAGCTACAAGAGGCTGGTATGCTTACCTTCGATGCAGGTACGTTGCTTTGGCCTTCTCTTTTCCACGGGAATATATCTCATCAGGTGATTTTCAGAAAGAATTCCAACTCTCTACCTGCGAAGGAATTAAAGAATAAACACGTGGAAGAGGCAAACTATTTCCCAGAGTGGAAGGTGCTGATTTTCAGTACGCACGGGTGCAGAATAAGAATCCTCTCTCTTCCAAACAGGTGCAGTCTGCTAGGTCTGGGCTCCCCAGTACAAGAGATATGGACATAACTAAAGTGAGTCCAGTGAAGGGCCATTGAGTTGTTTAAGGGACTGGAGCATCTGACATATGAGGAGAGGCGGCGAGAGCTGTGACTGTTCAACCTGGAGAAGAGAAGGCTCCAGGGGATCTCAGTAATGTGTATAAAATACCTGATTGGCTAAAGGGGTGTAAAGAAGATGGAGCCAGACTCTTCTCAGTGGTGCCCAGTGACAGGACTAGAGGCAATGGCCACAAACAGAAACACAGCAAATTCCACTAAAACATAAGAAAAAAACTTCTTCAATGCAAGGGTGATTGATCACTGGCACAGGCTGCCCAGAGAGGTTGTGGAGTCTCCATCCGTGGAGATATTCAAAACCCGACTGGACACAATCATGGGCAACCATCTGTAACTGACCCTGCTTTGGGCAGGGGATTGACTGGAGGCTCCCCAGAGGTGCCTGCCAGCCTCAGCCATTCTAGCATTCCATCAGATTAAATTAAAGAATCTCAAGTATTTGTTAGTGCAGATCTTCCTGACAATTGATAGCGGTGAGCAGAACATTTCAGTGTATCAAGTAGATGCTAACCCTCTTGACTCTTAGGCACGTGATGTTCTTTTGGTGAGCAGCCAAACAGTGGATATAAATTAGAGATCAAACACCATTAATGGAGCAACAGTACTAGAACACGTGTGGTAGTAAATGTGTGCACAGGTGTGTAGCAAGAATATCAGTTGAGGGTGTAAGAAGAAGTAGGGATGTGATTCAAATACCAATTAGATGTGCTTTATTTGCTACCATTCAAGGACTGGTGTTCCTGCCATACCACTGAGCTTGATCAGTGGCATCAGATTTTGGTCCCTTTGCTTATTGTTGCTGTTTCATGAGCTACATCAGCCCTGAACTTGGCTCAAAGCCTTCCTTAAGAGTTATCTCATTTAGGGATTTTGCCTAGTTGTTAGAAACAAAGAAATTGTGAATATCTGATGTTACGTGGATTTATGCCATAAGTCAGTGAAGTTGTAAGTAGCAATGATTAGGCAAAAATGTGTCCTTTTTTTCTCTGATACTTTCTTCTGGCTTCCCAGCGTGCTGGCTTGCTTTGTAGGTTAGCTAACCCTAAATAGAAAAACAATCAGTTCGTATCTGAGGACAGTGGAATGCATCTGAGATATCCCAAACATATTTGGCATGTTTAAACACATCCTTTCATCTTGTCTTCTTTCACACAGCTTCTGAGTGATGTTAATAATAATATCATTTATTTTGGATGATTGATTCTGGCTTCTTTTCTTCTGCAGGGAAATGCATTAGACTTCTTCAGTTATTCTAGATATTTAGAGCTGGAAGACCAAGACCCATTTGTATACAGGTCTAAAGTTATTAATCAACCAGAGGTACTTCAGATCTAATTGTTTTATTAGTGCCTCTATGTTGACTTTGACTGATGTAAGAGATTTACATTGCCAAGGAGAAGAAATGAATTGGGCTTTTATGTATAGACATTTGTATTAAATAATTTGTGAATTTTTAATGTTGGAAAACAGCCATATTTAAATGATATAAAGTATTTGTATAACACTACTGTTACTTGCTGGTGTTACTTATCTGAAAATAATTCTACAGGAGTCAGTGTAATTGGAGGTATATAAAACCTGTGGAAGGTTGGAACAGAGATCTATGCTTTCAGTCTTATTTTAGATTCAGAAATCAGCACAGGCACTATGTACAGTTTCAGGAAGAAGCTACTTAGCTTTCCTATCCAGTTAGAGATCCACAGTGGGTTATCTGTCCCTAAAATATATGGAGATAAATGTAGCCATCTGACCCTCTTTTAACAATATGGCTTTATTTTTTTATATCTGGAGGATAGCCAGTATGCTGGTATACCTATAAAATTAACCAAACCTGAAGGAAAGAAGCTGGAGTGACAGAAGGAGATGTAAATTTGTTTGAAGAGTATCTTGAAAAAGAAAAGATGTACCACTGCACATGCAATGTACGAGTCATGTCTGAAGATATGCAAATGCAAAAACCATCTGACGATAACAGCGTACCAGTATTAGCAGCTCTGCCAGTGTCTCTCCACACACCCGCTGAACTGTGCTGAGGATACAAAAGTTCCAGTTCTGCTGTTTACCCAGCTGTGGATCGGCTGGTTCCATATGAGGAATTTGTCTTTCCAGTTTGCTTTTGTAAAAACCTAAGAAATTGCTTGAAACAGTAAAAAAGATAAACCCACAAGAAAAGAGCATAATAATTGCCAAGCCAGGCTAAGGAATGCCAGAACTAAAGTTGCCATAATTCAGGTCTGTTGTGTGCATTATCTTCCAATTTCTAATTGCATGACCACAGACTGGTGGTTTTTTTTCTTTTTTTTTTTCCCCCTCACTGCAGAGGATGGGCCTGCTGTGGGATGAATCATGGTTACCTCATTACAGAAACTGTGGAATTTGGAGGGTCATGGCAGAGGATTTCAAGATAGGAAAGGATTGTACTGTGGTTTGGGAAACTGAGTGTTGTCCTGGTATTGGATTTTGTTGCTATTATGGATTTTGTTGTTATTCTCCTGACCATCATTCCTATGTAACACTGGGCTAGTCACTTAACTCAAAAACTTTTCACAGATGGTAACTGATTTTCTGGAAACCCTGACAACTGGAATCTGATATGGGATATGCTGAATACTCACTATTATGGGAACTGTGCTTTGAAGATGTGTTTTAGATGCTGAAAAAACCTGTTCCTAAGCATCTCAAATGAGAAACCAAAGTCTATGATTTCTTTTGGCAATTTTGACTCAATGACCATGAGTAAATGTAGAAGGTAATACTTCCTTCTCATCTTCAGGAGCCCTGGGAAGATAAATTGTCAGTGTTTGTAGAACACCAGGGTCCTGCAGAGGACAAGACCATAAAATGCCTTTTTTGGGAATAAGTAGCTGTGTTTTAGCACTGTGTCAGACGATAGGTGCCATACCTAGAATAACAGGGTAAGATTTTTCAAATATTGATGCCGCTACTTTTGTGTAGTGAATTAGCAGAGAACCATAGCAAAGGCTTTGAAAGTTCATTTAATCTACTCCCCTGCCTGAAAGCAGTATCAGCTAGGCCTAATATATTCCTGTTAGATACTTGTCTAAGCTCCAGTGACGGAATTTTCACGAGTGCATGATTTTCCATCGCTTTACTTTCCTTACCATTAAAAAGTCTTTCCCAGTAGCTAGCTGAAATCTCCTCTTTGCTGCACTGCTTGCCCAGTCCTCAGGGGAGAGAGAGAAAGGTTTATCTGTGGGACTGCCTCATAGTACACACGTAAAGGGTGCAGAAACGAGATTATCCTTTTATTTCCAAAGAGATTTAAAAATTGCCCCAGACCAATGGTCTGCAACAACACAGGCTGGGGATTGACTGCCTGGAGAGCAGCTGGGCAGAAGAGGATGTGGTGGTCCTGGTGGACAGTAGGCTGGCCATGAGCCAGTAATGTGCCCTTGCAGCAGAGAAGGCCTCCAGGGATGCATTAGGTAGAGTGTTGCCAGCAGGTTGAGGGAGGTGATCCTTCCCCTCTGCTCAGCACCGGTGAGACATGTCTGGAGTGCTGGGTTCAGTGTTGGACTCCACAGTACAAGAAAGATATGGATATAATGGAGCCGGTCCAGTGAAGGGCCATTAAGATGTCAAAGGGACTCAAGCATCTGACATAAGAGAACAGGCTGTGAGAGCTGGGGCTGTTCAGCCTGGAGAAGGAGTCTCATCAATGTGTATAAATACCTGAGGGAGGGGAGTGAAGAGAAGATGGGACCAGACTCTCCTCCGTGGTGCCCACTGACAGGACTAGAGGTAATGGGCACAAACTGAAACACAGGAATTTCCGCTAAAACATAAGAAAAAAACTTCTTCGATGCAAGGGTGGTCAAACGCTGGCACAGGCTGCCCAGAGAGGTTGTGGAGTCTCAATCTCTGGAGATATTCAAAACTCTACTAGACACAATCATGGGCAACGTGACCCTGTTTTGCACAGGGGATTTACTAGATGATCTCCAGGGGTGCCTGCCAGCCTCAGCTATTGTGTGATTCAGTGCCTCTAGGAGCCGTATGTAGAAAGCATAAGCCTGGTATTTACCTCCTGCATATTGAAGATGTTGTGCAACTATTCTTTGCACTAAAATTGGAGATGACTGTTTCACTCATGGGCTGTCTGTATAATAAGGGGAATCAAAGTAGAAATACTTAATGTTTGAATACCTTTTATGATTCTGTATGGTGAGAGTTCTCCCTTGCTCATGAGGATCTGGAGTTCGGGTGCCTTCCCAGCTGTCTGCAGTAAGGCGTAACTGGTTTGTTTGAAATTTATTTCCATCCTTGTGTAGTTTTTCAAAAACATTGACTATTGCCTAAGTAAAGAAATACAGCTTGTTGCCAAGTCTAATGCTTCCCTCACCAGTGATATATTAAAATGCTCCTCACTTTCACTTTTGTCCTTATCTTCTCCAGACAGCTGGGAAGCCAGTTCCCCATGTCTTATGCTTGAAAACATGATTTTCAATAGATTTCTTTTCTCCTTCCCGTCAGCCCAGAGCATGAGATCTCATTTTATAATGCATTATAGCTGCTTATCTGGGGAACGGAGTTATCTAAATGAAGGGCAATTTCCCAGTACATTCTGGACATTCTCATGGTGCAAGAAAGAGGTTTAACACCTTAAAACAATGATTCTGTAAGATATTAGTACCAGATTAACCTACCCCATTAACAAAAGTAGACCTCAAAATTCCCTTGCCCTTTCCTCTTCACCCTCAGATTGCCTAAATTTCTGAGCCATCTGCATGTCTGTCAGCCAAGTTCCTCTTACTCATCAGCTTCTAGTCCTGCCTCCAGAGCCATCCAAATCCCTATTGTGCTGAGCAGTCAGCTTTGAAGTTCACAGTCCGCTCTGCCACCCTGTCCTTTTCTTCTGCTGAATGTTTCTCAGATTCCCTGTGCCTTCTCCTGGAGAAGAGACTGAGTGGATGCCTTCCTCTTGCTCAGTGACTCCGCTGCTAGAGCAGTCACTCCTGACCGCTGAAGCATTCTCTCTTGGGACTGTAAGCCAGACCTGTGACCTCCCTCATGATGAGAACATAATTTTCATTCCTCATCATGTAACACAGTAAACCCTTGAGGGGAGTAAAAGCATGAACAGGAGGGTTGGTAACCACTGCTCCCTCTGCTAGACTGTGTGGTTAGGAGACTCTTTGGGGAGCTGGGAGATGTGGGCTCAAATTCAGCCTGGTGAAAGGGGCAGAGAGCTCAGGTCTCCCTTGTCCCCAGTGAATACTGCAGCCCCTGAGCTGTGAAGTGTCCCTGATCTGAACCTGTCTTTTTCCTAGGTGGTACCTGCTGGCAGGTCACTCACTTTAGTTCCTTGGTCTCTCTCTTATCTTTGTGTTTTCATTAGCTGTCCCCTGGTTTTATTATTTTTTTTCCTTCCCAGACAACTGTACTGTGAGGGCAGTTTAGGGGAGAGAGAGGCTCATCTCTTCTTAGCATTTTGCAACAGATGAGATGTATTAGCAGACAAACCCTTTTATCTGGACTGCAGTCACCCTGGCTGCCATTGCCCTGTATATCCATTCAGTCCATCCTCTCAGAGACAAAAACCTGTTTCCTAGAGCCTATTCTCTCATGTGTTTTTATGCAATCTAGTTTTAAGGGATTCAGAGGAAGAAATGTCAGACCTCTCCGCAGGTAGCTGTTTCACAGGGCAATATGGCTCACCCTGTCACTAAGCCAGCCTATATTTCTTTTAGCTTGTTTCTGACCCTTGTTCCTCCCCACTCCATAAATCAGTCCTCCTCCTCCTTTATGGTGTTTACACTGTCCAAATAGATAGGGGTCCCCAGGGTGGTTCCTCACCTCCAGCATATTGTCTCAACATTAACGCCTGAGCACACTCTGCTCTCTTTGCTCAGCTGTCATGCAGCCAAACTCATTGGCTTAATTCCTCATAAATCAACAGGTCCAGATACTTACCCTCTCGATTCCTTTGGGATGAGTGTGCTCCACAAGCTCACAGCCAGTTTGTTGGTCTCTGCCGTTATTAGGACCTTCTGCCTCCCTTCTTTAAGCACATTTCTCCACTTCATGTCTGCATTTGAGGTTGAGCTTGCTCCTGCCCTGTGCCCATCCACTTTGCTGTCATTTTGTTATTTCCAGCCTGTCTAGGTTTCTTTATGTTTTGTGTCTGTCCCCATTGGTTTACACAACACCTCCCTAATTCATAGGAGTCGTTACATCAAATATAAATTGAATGACTGTGGTGTTTACTGCTTCCTTCCAGATCATTAATAGACATTAAATAAAACCAGACTTAGAGCAGATTTCTAGCCCTCCTTTCCTCCCCTCCCCACACCCAATCCATGCCCCAGATATTCTCCCATCAGCTCTTTATGTTCATGTTTATCTTTTGTTCCTCTTTGTTTATGGACTCACAGCCTGTGTTCAATCTCTGTGACAGTGCTCATTTCCCAGCCAACTTGCATTCATTTTTCAAGTCATGTTTTGTAGCTGAGGCTTTTCTCAGGAGTGGCTGTAGGCTGCTTCTTCATTCCCTTCATCTGGTGGTTTTGTAAATCAATAAGAAAGGAGTGATCATGTTTGTTTGGCAAGATTTAGTCTTTATTGACTCTCTGGGATGACTTTCATGCTGGCGCTAAGCAAACGCACCATCACTGGTGATTGGGGATATGCTCCCTTTTGCACCAGCAATGAAATTTCCCCGTGCTCTTCACTGCTTATTGAATTTATTAATGCCATTGTATCTATTAATCCAGTCCCTTAACAATGTAAAATAATGGTCATGATGGCCAGCTGGTTGTTCTTCCATGCTGGCTCCTACCAGCAAATACTTTATCCATCTGCTTAGGAAGGCCTCAAATTTGTAGCAAGAAGAAAGAGATTGCCATTGACAAATTCTGAGAAACAAATTGTCACTTATCTAGGAGGGTGGAGGCAGGAGGGAGATTCATGTGGTTAAAATGTCATCTCCAGCAGAGCCAACATCCCTCTCACATTGCTGTAGGACCTGTAATATGACTGCAGCAACCTGCTCTCTGAAGGCAGGATCAGGTAACAGGAGCTTTTGTACCCCATCACGTGTCATTGGCACTCCATAACACGCTGCTGCCGTGGCTCAGCCGTACAGGTTGGTGCAGAGAAGGCAGCGAGGGGAATCACTAAGATCTTGCAGGAAAGACAGGCACATGGGGATTAGCATCACTGAGACCTGATGAGGTTATGAGAAAAAACAGTGTGGGGTTTCCATTCCACTGTTAGGCATTTCTGTTCATTTCTCTGAAATCCTTCAGTGCTGAGAAATGCAAGTTAAAAAAATATTTTCTTTCCACAAGAAATATATCTCACTGTCTTGCCAATCTGTCCTTGCCCCTTATCTTAGGGGCAGAGTTCAAGCCTTTCGGCACAAAGAAACAATAAAACAATCCTGGTCAACCTGATCAGTGGTAGCCTCAGCCCATTAGTGGACTACCTGCTGCAAGTGTTTGCTGGGTAGGCTTTGGGACAGAGGATTTGCAAACAGGGCTTTCAAGGTGAGCATGGTACATGGATGTTTATGAATCTTAAGTAAGAAAAACTGACAAGTAGTACAGACAAAAGCTTGAACTTCTAGAACAAGGGCAATCAATGGAGGGATTCAGAAAGGGCAATGTGAGCAAAGGTATGGGCCAATGCTGAGCATGGGGGTGGGTGGTACGACCTAATGTTTGATCCAGCAGAGAGCTGGGTAGGAAGCAGGGCCAGTGACCATAGCCCAGGCAGGCTGATATCCAGAATTTTTTTGTGCAGGGGGACCACGCTCAGTGACCAAGTGGAGGGTGCAGGACCCAAGGAAGGGTTCTGTGCCTACAGCTGAGTCAGTAAATTAAATGTGTGCAAGCTGAATCTCTGGCACTGAAGCTGACTGGCACAGGAGGGGCCTTAAGTTCACCTAGCTTCCAAAAAAGGATAACTGCATGCAAATCCTAACTTGAGCTACATCTCAAATCATGCCTTCAAACTGTTTAGGAGTGTTTGTTGGCACAGACTCAAGGCACGACAAGGGTTGTTCTTACAATCTTACAACCTTACAGCTACTGTGATTGAATTCAGTGCCTAGGAACAGTCTCTGGTGCTTTTCAATTTACTTACACAGATGATGCTTTATACACAGCAAGGGACAAGACAAAGTGTAGGCCAGGGTTTGGAGCAAAGGCCAATCTCCAGTTGCTACAGACTCCATCATTCACAGACACGCGTACATGCCCCCCAGTCCCCTGTGGCACACTATGGATCCCCAGTAAGGTCAGACACTGAGCCTACCCAGCAACTAGCCCTTGCATCCTCTTGCCTCAAGTTGCCTCCCACACAGAGACATGTACACACACATGTGCACTTGCACACACATACAGCTGGGTCTCCCAGTTGACCCTGAGACCCCATGGTCTCTCCAGGAGTTGGCCTGGATCTCCTGGTGCCTCCAGTAGCCAGTTCCTCCAGTGGTCTCAGACATGCACGTACCTAGCCCAGGCTTATGGCCACTTTAATACTTGGCTCCCAGGCCACTTCTACCCACTGGCTAGTCTGGCTTGATATTTGCTAGCAATGACACACTGATGTACGAACCTTACTCACTCGGGTTGCTAGCACCCGAGGCGCATAGGCCCTTATAACTTGTGGTCCAAATCCAGTTGCTGGCACTTAGAACTCCATCCACACTCATGCATGCAGAAAAGGGTTCCCTCTCCCGGGAAAATTGAGGTGGAGGTTAATGAAAGGAGAGAACAGACTGCGCTGGTCAGGTGCAGGGCATGGCCCAGCAAACATACTGACCAGCCATGTGTTTACATGCAACCAGCCCCTTTTATTTCCTTATCCCTCTCTTTTCTCATGCTTGTTCCTCCAAAACAAGCTTGAGCCATCCCTTTTCCCATCTGTGGTCCTTCTAATCATCCCATAATAAGTCCCATACCCCCCCCCCCCCCCCCAGCCTGGAAGGTGTTCTGGAGAACCTTTCTATTGACTTACCTTGCTGAGTGTCTCCCCTAGCCCATGGGTCCTATCGTGCTTCAGTGACAACCCCCGGAAGGTTTGAGTCAGGGGCTCTGTTTCTCTGATAACAAATCTTAACAGGCATAAAGCAGCATCAGAATTCCCTGATAAAGGTCACGTTTTAGAAATAAAACACAGAAAAAATAGCAGGAAAATGTGAAGGAGTGTATGGATGCAAAAACTTACAAAAAAGTCAAAACCTGGTTACTGATGATCTGTAACTGACCAAGACAGAAGGATGGTTTCCAAGGGAGATATTAAAGGTCTTCTCTTGGGCTCTCCCTGAAAGCTTGAAGTCTAGCAGTCATGTCGGCAAGACAGGTTGTGATGTAGAAGTCAGCTCTGCATCATTTCCAAAAAGACAGCAACTGACTGGGTACTTCTGGGTGAAACCAGAACTGCCTGTATAAACTCCAGCATGGTGTGTTCCACTCAACCCACAACCAACAATATATTTTCGTTATGTTTGGATTGTTGGGACCAGGATATAATTTTAAAAGTTGCTCAGAGAGAAGCAGACGAGCGTTGGCACTCTCACCCTCTGTTATTGCTCTATGGCTAGGCAGTCAGGTCAGCAGTGAACAGGTCTAGTACATCAGGTTTTACACCTCTTCCTCTGCAGCCATGTGAGGAGGACAGGCAGTGGACTCGTCACCTTGTGAAGCACGTTTTTGGAAATGTTGGCAAGGAATCTGCCGGAATGCACATGCACGGAGATGAATAAAAAGAGCATTTCCTTACCTTGCCTTGCACCACTGAATGCATGCGTGGGTGCTTGTCGCTTGAGTGGGGGAGCAGAAAGATCATGGACATCTCGTTGCTTTGTTCATAGGTGTCACTGTCATGATGGAGATACTGATTATTATGAATGAGATCTGGATCTCTTGGCCTTAACAGAAGTCTCGTTGTAGAGCCACACGCTTTCTGTAAGGATGCTTCAAATGATAAAAGCTACAGTCTGAAGACACAGCTTTTGTGAATGAAGGTTACTGGTGATTTTATCAGCCTCATGTAAAAAGCACGTAACCAAGACAGCTGTAGCTGCAGATCCACCAAGTGAAGAATGAGGAGATCAGGAGTTTTTGCTCCTTGGCATAGATAGCATATATGTTGCACAGAGATCTTGGTTCTTGGATTACATGGAAATAACAGTGAAGAAAAATCACATTTCCATTACTTTTAGGAAGCAGATTTTCAGCTTTATTCTCCACCTAAGCCTGTAGCAGGAATAAGCGTATGTCTTCCAGTGAATCCTTTAGGAGCTAAAAGCATTAGATGGTATTAAGCTTCTCCAACTCAGTTTGAAGCCAGAATACAACAAAAGATTAGAAGCCACTAACTAGTCCCTGCTGTCCCTGCTCCTCAGTTTTACTAAGTAGTCTCAGCTGCTATGGAGGACCTGGACTTTTCTGTTCACAAGTGAAAAATGTTCTTAAGGACCATGCTTATAAAGACACAAAGCATCAGTTGCACCAAGCCACGTAGCCTAAGCGCTATGTTTAAATGGGTAAAGCCACCCATGGTTTGAATGACATCTGCAAATGTCATTAAAGTGTTACTCTTCAGCCAACAAGGTGATTCTAACGAGAGGGTCCCCAGTGCAGAGACATAGCATTAGTGAGCTGCCAGTGCAATTCCCAGCCCCACGCACTGTGCCGAAACCACATCTGCAGTAATGACACCAGACTTGGATGGCTTGGTGCAGAAAGTTATGGCCAGCTCTGGTCTCCAGAGAGAGGAAAAGGGAAGGGTTTGGAGTGACTTTGCACCTGTGAAACAATATGCTGCTATTACAATGCCCAGCACCAGCCAGTCTTTGCTCCAGGGAGGCCTGGAGCTTTAGAAAAAGCTTTAGAAAGCTTTTTGCAACAGCTATGGTCGCTATAAACACAAATGGAGAAAGCAGCTATTAAAAGATTTTTGAAAGGCGCTCTGTTGGTTTCTGCTCTCCCTAGCTGCCTTTGGAAAGGTTAAGGATGCAGTGAATGCCAAATGACAAGCTTTGCAGTCTCCAGCACTCCTGAGACCTGAAAGAAATCTGCCGGTAATTGTTTTAAGCTAATGATTCCCTGCAGGTTGATTGGTGCTTATGTGCCAAGGGGTGAGAGGCTGTAGTTACAGAAGTTATGAAAACAAATTGCCTCTTTGTTAAGGAATGCCAAGCCGCCTGCTCAGTCTAACCCATTTCTACATTTTTTATTTTAAGGTCTATTTGCAAACTCTGAGTTTGGGCTCTGCTGATTAAATAGCCCCCTGCTAGGATTTACTGGGATAAATCCCTGAACCGCAGTAAGGCATTGATAGCAGGATACTGTCTCTCATAGTTAAATTAAGGGGGACTTCAATGTGTTGCATTTAATGCAAATCACACTGGCTATTAGGTTCTTGGGAACCTCCTTCTCTTGGAAAAATAGAAAAAAAGATGATCTTTTCAACAGATGGGAGTTGTGTTTAGTCCCCGTCTGTGACTAATCAACTGCCCCTCAAAGGTATCAGGCTTGGGTTGGAGCTGGAAAATCACCTGGTCTCCAGAAAAGCCAGCAAGGAGACTTTGTTCTGGGGCTGGATTCCCCAAAGGACTTGGATACACGGGTCTTGTCTGCGTAGATCTGTAGGAGCCAGAGCACAAAATATGGTTCCCAAACACCCCAGCTCAGTAACTGTCTAATTTTGGAGACAACTGAGGTCCCCAGGGAAAGGTGCAAGAAAGGCAAACGCCTGATGGAACTTAGCATTAGGTTCCTAAAACCGGAGGGGATGCCCAACCCTGTTGTGCAGTGTCTTTGCAGAGCATTAACCATGTGTGCCTGCCTGGACAGCAGCACAGGCAGACACAGGCAGGTCAGAGGCTGCCAGCTTTGAGCTACCTGGCACACAGGGCCAGGCACTGCCTATAGCTGTGCAGTAGGATAAGCTGAACCAGGATGTCCTAACACTAAAATCCTGAGGTTAAGACATTTTGCTTAGGGTGCAGGCCAGAGTAGCGTCTTCAAGTGAAGGTGGGTGAAATGTAGACCATTCCCCTGTGTTGGGTTGCCTCTTGGCTGCCTTGAGCAGTGAGCCATAGCCACACAGTGTGCCACCAAACAGTGCTGCCCCTCAGCGCCGTGTCTCCTGCAGGCTCCTCACCAGTTCACCAGGGAAGCTGGGGCCAAGAGCCCTGCAGCAGCGCCAGGCTCTCAGCTGAGATGCCTGCTGTACAGTAAGCACAGTGAGATTGTCACCTCCTGGGGCAATCCAGTTCGTTGGAGGTAGAAAGCTGAGCTGGCTCCTGATTTAGAGTTGGTCTTAAACAGGTATGTGTGAATAAAAGTGAGGTCTGAAAGAAGACAGGGGAGTGTTCTCTGATAGGGGAGTGTTCTTCAGAGCATTGTACAGAGAGTTAAGCTTAGCAGCCCACCCAGGCCAGGCAGAGGAGAAGAAAACTGCTCCAGGGAAGGGATTCCTCCACCCCCACACAGCCTAATGACCAGCAGTGCACTGGGCACAAGGTGCTTTGCAGGAGCATCTTTGCCAGAGAGGCCAGGTCCTGCCTAAAGGAAGGCATTAGGTTGGGAAGTCTAATTCAATGACAAATCCTGTGCTCATGTGGCCACCTGCCCTCGGCTGAGCAGAATGCACCTTGATGTTAGTTATGGGGATGTACCCAGTTAACTCCAGAAGGCAGAGTGGGAGCAGGTGGACCTGCAGGAGATCCAACAGCAGAAGCTCAGGCAGGCTAGCAAAGGAGCAAGTTGAGCTGCACAGAAACTGCACTTGTTCATGGTAGCAGGCCCAGGGAGGTGGTGTTGGGGTTTTGAGTCCTGTAAGCCAGGGACTGGGGTGAGGGCTAGACCTGGGACTGCCCAGCACCCGCTGCAGCAGGTATAAGGGGAGATGCTCTGCTGTCTTGGTACATATGTGGAAGCAGAGACCCAAAAAGTATGAAGTGAATGTATAAAGACTCAGGTTTTACCTCGGACCATGGCTTGTCCTCTTCACCCCCTGTACCAACATGAGGAAAATGTGTGATTTCAACCTTCAAGAGTCAGTACTGGCCATCTTCAGCTTGCTGGGGAGCGACTGGGGAGCTGGCAAGCTGGGCAGAAAAGGATGGGTTTGGATTTTCCTCTAACTCTCCCTGCAGAGCTGAGAGGAAAAGTTCCTCACAGACCTTCAGTCCCTGCTGCAGCCCTGGTGACCGTGGCAGGGATTCCCCAGCAAGCGTCCAAAGCACGTTGTGTCAAACCTGCATAGAAAGCCCTCTGCAGCAGACCTGACTGCCTGATATCAGCTATGGGACGCCACGCCACTGCAGGGACTGATGGGGTAAATGTATAGTAGTGGACTTGGTTCAAGCATTCTTGTGCCTGTGCCATCCACACATTCAAAGGCAGAAGAGATCCAAGTGCTCTCCATTGATCACATAAAACTCACACCTGAGAATGGGCATCTGTCCAACCTACCCACGTGGCAGGTGATTTGGGCCTCAAACACAGGTCCAGGCTTGGCAGGCAATATAGACATAATACCTAGAATTCCAGCTTCCTTTTGGAACAAGGATTCATTTTGTCAGTCTTATTTTTGATGGTTCATCAGTAGAAGTGCTATTCCCATTATTAGTTCTAACATTACGTTTTTCATCATCACCAGCCCATGTATCAGTTCTAAAACAGTAGCACAAGCCCTGAATTTTTTCCATCATGTGCGGGCATTGAAATCAGTCTGTAAACGCCTCAGCAAATAGGACACAAGCTTCTCTGGGAACCTGTGCATTTTATGTAAGATGAGTATGTGATCATTTTGAACTCAAAGGCTATTTTTGTGATGTGGGGGAGAGAAAGGCAGTTAGAGATGAGAGTCTGGATGATTTCAGAGGCATGCTGAGCTTTACCAAGTGAGGTGAACTTTTCCCCTCTCTGGAGCTTGAGTCTTTCAGTGCAATGGCTGCTACATTTTCTGACAAAGCCAGCTTTGGGGAAATATTTGTTATTATCCGCTGAGGGAAGAGATACGCATGACATACCTACAAACAAGAACACATTCTTTTCCTGAAGAATTTAAACTGATCAGAGTGGGAAGCAAAGTCTTGAACACAGTATTATTATTCAATCTGTCCACATTAAACCTGCTTTTTCAGAATCAGCAGGACCTTCACAAATGTTGTAATAGGCAACTGCTGCTTAAAATAATGTAACACAGACCAACAAGCCAATTGAAGGCAAGAACAGTAGATTGCCTACACATTCATGGTTTCTTTAAAAATTACAAATTGATTATACCCCTCTCTGAGAAATATTCCTACCTATTGCAATACTCTGTTCAGCTATATCTAGCTGTAAGCTTCCAAGTCAAATAAGCTAGTAAGTGCATACACATTTATGTTTCTCTTGGTAATCATGACCTTTCCATAGTATTCTGCAAGCAAATGCTCTAGCTGTCAGTGATATAATACAGATGCAAGTTTCTCTGTCAAATAAAGCTGTGCACTAGACATGCAATCTCATTGCTCTTGAAATAAAATCAACATGGAAATATTTTTATTTCTACAGTAACTTAAATTAGCAGAAAAATTGCAACTGACTATAATCCCCAAGCAACTAAATGGTATGCATTTTGGAACTTGCTTCTCTAATAAATTGACTACTATAATCAATATGGTCTGCATCATCATCATGAAAAGAGTGCTTACTTCCCATCCGTACAATAAGGCACATAATCACCTCTGCAAACCAAGAAATCCTTCGGCAAATATACAAAGAAAGAAATATAACAACAGAGGCTCACAACAAACATCCGAACAATTTCTATCAGTGATGTTTTTGATGGTATCTGTCACCTCATTTTAGGTTTCATTAAGTGATATCTATCACTGGCCAATCAAAACTCATGGTTATCCATTCCAAGAACATTTGTCTGCCTATTACACTTGTTAGGAGATGAGGCAATTTTTTTAGCAATGCAGTTCGTAGATGCAGGGGATTTTTAAGCCTGGAAGGGACTACCAGCTGACCTCCTGTGTACCTCCAGCTTTTCAATTACTTCCCATTGCTTCTGAGTCCAAAAACTATTTTTTTACTAAAATTTAGCTTGCAGAAAGGCATTCAGACTTGAACAGGGGACATTATGAGAAAATTGTGGAAATTCCATCCCTTCCAATTTTTTTCCCAGTGGTTAATTTTTCTCACTGCTAAAGATCTGTGCTTTATTTCCAATGTGAATTCATTTGGCTTCATCTCCCATCTATGGTTCTCCTTATGCTTTTCTCCATGAAAACAAAATGCCCCTTCAAATTGGGTATTTTCTCCTATTAATGTGCTTGCAAATTAGTTCTTCGTCTTCTTTCTTTAAACCAGGCTGATCTCTTTAAGTGTCCCAATATAAGGCATTTTCTGTGGCCCTCCAATATTTTGATGACTCTTTGCATCTTCTTCAGTTTCCCAGATGCCTTCTAAAAAACTTGAGAAAGAAAATGCTGATGATACACAGTACTGTGGTTTCAGTGCCCATACTTGGTGGCAGACTTCAGTTAGTTTTGCTCACCATCAGTTCTGCTACGATACTGCACTGGGAATTTCTGGTAAGGTATTTGTTTACTGGGACCTAGTCTGAGTCACTAATCCCAGGCTAGGATCACTCCTCTCTGCAAAGATTTGGTCTCCATTCCTTGTTCAGCAGTATATAATGTAGAATTTAGCTGTATTAAAGGGTATTTAGATAGAATGAGTGCAGACTCTCAGTCTTGCATAACTGTCCAGCCCACACAATTATTTACCTTTTTGTCACCAAATATCTTATTAGCAATGATTTTATGCTTCCAGATCACCAGTGAAGATATCAAACAGTGCCAGACTCAGCACCCAGCCTGACAGAGCCTTAAAAAAGCCAGTCTGATTTGATAATGGCTGTCACTATGTTATGTTGGTTCTTCATCAGTTTAGTGTTCACTTTATTGGTATTTTCTAACGCTATCATCAGAGCATTGTGAAACACTAGATCTAGTACCTTGCCAACGTGGAAGTGTATTGTTTATACAGATTGCCTTTACCAACCGAAGATGTGATGAAAAATAAAGTGGGGTTGTTGGAAAAGAACTGCTTTTTACCTATGTATAGTTGTGAACTTGTTGAATAAACCTTGATCAGATCTAGAAATTTAAAGTGTAACATCCCCTCACTCTGTAGAGAGAATAACTGCTTAGTGTGTATCTTGGCGGTCCCAGCCATGAGCTCATGGCCACCAGCAGTTCCCAGAGCCTGCTGAGGGCTTGGCTTCTCCCTCCACGGCCCGTCCGAGAGCAGCTGCGCTCGCCGTCACGCTCCTGCTGTTCGTCCCACTCCACTTCAGCAGGCTGGAGAGATGGTGCCACTGGGGAGGCGGCTTTTATTTACATTCATCTCAGTTTAAGAAGAGGAAACAAAATGGGGTTTTAGGCCAGCCTAGTGTTGTCCACCGAGTGCCTGTTTAGCCCCAGGATGGTACTTTCTCATCCATTTCACTTTTGTGAAAGTCACTGTGAGTCTCCCCTGTGAAATGCCCTCTCCTCCCCCAGGAGCCAGGGAGCCTTAGACAGGCTATGGTAGCCCCACACGTGTCCATCTGGTGACCTTCTCCATCTTTCCACAATGATCCTCTGCAATCGGAAAAAAAGCATCTGGCTATATAAGCCAGCTTTAGGCTAACTTCAGAGTGCCAGAGGAGCTCTGATAGTGCCAGTGGAGCTGGAATTTGCTGTGTAGCACTTGGCTGGCAATTGCAACAAACCTTTGAGTGGCCAGAAAAACCCCGTATGTGGGTTACAAATCATGTGAAGACCCTTTTCTTCTCTTTGCAACTTCTCCCCCAGATTTGATGATTTCTCCTTGATGGCAGGGCTCAGCTATTTTCCTTTGTAACTGAAGAAGCTTATTGCTAGTTTGTGGGTTTCTGAAGAAGTGTCACCCTTTATTGCTCATGTGCAGCAATGATATTAAAAATAAACCAGCCAGTTGTCATAGATCGGGAACATGCATATGAATTAGAAACAGACAGTAAGCAATATCTGGGAAAATCCATGTCATCAAAAGCTTAGAGTGTTGTAGTCTAGTTCAGTTAGGTCACAGGTGAAGCTTTTTGAAAATAGGATCAATAAATAGGTTTGTATGAACTGTGAATGTATTTTTAGTGTAAAAAATTTTAACTCAGATTTAACCTTTTTCCTGTAGAATCTGCAGCCTGAGCCTCGCCACGCTAAGTTACTGCAGGAAAAGCAGGAGAGGAAATTGAGCAGAAATGAGCTATAAACAGAAATGAAACTAACTCGATTATTCTAAGTCCTGAGCCTGAACATTAAATGGGTGCCATTAAAATATGGAAATTTTACACCATGGTCATATATCTTTCTCTTGGCAAAGTCTGGGGAATTTAAAATATCCCCCCCTCATAGAAAGTTCGAAAGGACTGGTGCTAACTGAATATTCAGCATTGAATGCCATCTTCTGTAGAGGATGAGATACCCTCATGATGACAATACAGGCTATTTATATCTGTATAAAGCAATGTGGTACCCATTCTGAGACCTCAGCTCTGTGCAGAAGGACTCTGGTGCTGAGAGCTTTTCTTCAACTGGGAGTGTGACGTGAGGGCTGTGGGAGAGGCTTGGAGGGGTTGCAACAGGATCTTACCTGATGTCAATGCCTCTTAATGGTTTATCTGCTCAAATGAGTTGTGCAATCCATGAAGTGAAGGTTTGTTTTCCTCATCCATATCACAACTAGCTTGCCAAGGGAAGTTATCTACTAATATAATAAATGCCTAGAATAAGGGGCAATTGGCGACCAGACTGTGATTCTGTGAGTAAACTATGTGTTGCTTCATATTCTGGGCTTGTGGCAAAGTTACTCTCTGCCATGGAAAAAATCAACATATGAGATAGTGCTGCCAACACTGATTTTAAGACAAGTCTCATCATATTTCTGTGTTTTTTTTTTTCTTAGAGCTGCAGAGAAAAGTAATTGAGTGAGAATCTTAGGTTTTATTTGAAAAAGGAAGGACAGCAGAGGAAAAACTCACAATGTGATGCACATGCATCTTAATGCCTCAGAAGACAGACCAAAAAAAACCCCAAACCAAACAGTGAAGGGATTGATTGATCTACTGAAAATCTCCTACTTAAACTAATTTCATGATTTCTATTTTTAGGCATATCTCCTGAGTGTTTGACAGCTTTGGGCAATTCAGATGCTGCAGCAAGAAACCGAATGGAAAGCAATAGGGAAACCTGAGTTAGTGAGCTATATTGTCATGGGCATTCCTACCAGCCCAGGTAAAAGAGCAGTTTGACTGTGTTTACACACTGTTTTCAAGCTAGCATCTGTGTTTATGGACACTCGGGGAGCAGCTCCATGCCAGCTGGATGCAGGCCAGGGTGCGGTTGCTTCAGCTGTGGCCCTGGCTGGAGCCAAACCCAGCTAAACCTGGCTCCTCCTTGCACTGGCCCTGGTGCACGTGTGGTGTGCTGGGGCCTTGTGTAAGACCTTGGGGCTTTAAAAATGTGAGATTGGGAAAGGGCTGAGGGGACAGGCTGGGGATACAGAGTCTCTTGGAGCTTTCCTTGCATGTAAAAGTCCAGGGACTCCTTGCAGGCTTGCCTGACTCTGCAGAGCTGCTCCTGCAGCATGGGCTTGGGCAGAGGGCACCAGCCCCCTTCACCAGCAGCGGGCCATGAGCGGTACATCTGGCCTGTGGGAAACATAAGCTGCTTGATCCACAACCGGGTACTGGGTCGCCCCGTGACAGCTGGTGGTGGTCCTGCCTGCCTCTTGGGCACATTGTTATAACTCTAGTGCCCATCTCCATGGCCCCTGGACTGCACAGTCCTGCTGGGGCCAGAGAGGATGCTTGCCTGTGACAAGGGGAAAGTGGGGCTGCTGGGTGAGCGTTCCCCCTTTTCCACTCAGGAGGCACAGAGACACTAGCTGTGGGATCCCTTTTCAGGCATGAAATGTGGCAAGGGGAAGGGATGGCTACAAACAGGCCTCAGCCAGTCTGGGTAAGGAAATGAACTCATGGTCAGTAATAATATCAAAAGGACAGTAGAAAAATTACAGCTGCAAGCCTGGAATACAACACAAACACAAAATAAACCTTAAAAGCCCCCAGAGAGAACTGCAGAGGTGCCTCCACCCTTTTAGGTTGTCAGCAAATATCTCAATGGCAAAATGAGTGGAAGGCATCAAAATGCACTCAAAACTTTGCATCCCTCCTGGCTCATAATGTATGCACCTCGTTACTCAAGAAATGCAGGCACCAGCTCAATGGGCAGACAACATTTTTTAACCTCTTTCTATATCATCTTTTTTTCAATAGGAGAAAAGAGGCGATTGGACTAATATATTACTACGGTTCACTAATTTGTCTCCTCAAATGGCAAGATGATTCACAAACTTATACACAGTTGTTTTCCAAGTCAAATAATAGATTTAAATTTTTCCTTTCGCAAACAAAATTCATGGGGCCAAAATTTGACAGTTGCTGCTGGCGAGTCTCTTCCAATGAAAATAGGTGTCCTTCACATGCCGAAACCCTGTGCAGAGCCAGAGCCTGTAAGCAGAGTGCCTTGCGCTTCTAAGTCTTTCTGAACAGGGGCCGAGATCACTAAATCTCTAACATAAGGACCGTGTTCTGAATTACAGCACAGTGAATAATTGGCAGCAACTGACTTGCCTAGCGAACGTTACTGGCCTTCCAAGTAGACTTGCCCAACGTTCCTAAATGCGTTCAATGTGAGCTGCTCGTGCACAGATGTCTGTGCATCGCTTTGGCTTTGCTAGCTCGGTTGGAAGCAATTAATGATGTTAGCATTTGATGCTCAAAATTCAGGCTGCAGAAGTCTCAGGAGTTCCTTTCTTCCCTCAGAGTGAATGGCTTGTGTTGTTTCAGAGCCCCAGTTAAAGGAAGTATTCAAGCATGTGCTGATCGATGGACGGGGCCGAAAGCAGGCTCCCAGGGTAGATGTGCGCAAAGCGGAGTTCTTTGTTTTTTCCTGTAGTATTTGCTGACGCTGCCCCATCCTGGCTCACAAGCCTGCAAGTACACTCATCAGCCAAACTCAGTGCTCCAGGCAACTTCCTTACCAAATTTGCCAATGATTCATGTTCCAAAAATCTCATCTTTCAGTTCTGAATAAAGGTTGTTTATAGTCCTCATTACTGTGGAATAATGTGAAAAATGTATAAAACATGTCACTGCTGTCTTTAAGTGTTTGTTTTTGACAAGTGGAGCTCATTTGAGACTGTAAATGCTCAGAAGGCCATGGATAGATTCCTGACTCCCTGCTCAAACAAGCTTTGAATCAAGATCTGCGTGTCTTGGACTAAATCTCCACTGTCTTGTAACGGCAGTCTCAGGATCCCCATCAAAAGGGGCTGCGCCAGTCACCCTTACTCCTACCCTCTTTGGCACTATCGGAGGTACAGCCCGCACACATGCTCCAGGGGACACGGGAATACGTGTCCAAACACAGCCACATGACGACCCGCCAACAGGCAGTCTTGCAGAAGCAACTGGCCAGTGGTCACCACGGCAGCCAAGTGGTCCACAGGCTGCTGAGTCCATCATCCTTCAAAGCTATGTAGAGATAGACTATGAGATTAAATGCAAAAATCACGGGGAAGACAGATGAGGATTTGAGCCCACAGTCTACTGAGAATGTAGCAAAGCACTTAGGAAAAGCAACAGTCCAGCAAAGCACTTAGCATGCACTTAAATTTAAGCCTGTAAGCAATTCATTTTTGAGTATTTATAACTATAAGGAATCAAAAGAAGAAAAGCTGTCCTATATTACACTGGTGAGCAGATTCATAAGCCTGCAGTATAATGTTCTGAGGATGGCTATATATTTTCCTTCCTTACTGAGTGAAATGAGACCTTCCAAAGCTTTAAAAATGTCCTGTTGATAATTATTAGATTGATTAGTAGTTACTGAGAAGGAAAGTAAAATGGCGATTGAATCTTTAGTCCTCAAAATCCACCAGGTAAACAGCCACTCTCCTTCCCCAGTGCTCTTACCAATGCTCCCTTGTAATACTGCATACCACGAGTCTGTTAATGCATAATACTGAAAGAAACTCCAGCACTGTGCAGTGTACAATCCATCCTTGTACATTTAAGCTGTATGAGTCACAGTGCATTTAGAGATCTCCTTCCATGTAAGCGTGATCTATTTACAATCATGCGTAGGTTTTCAGAGTTTCACAATAGCTGGCAGAAGAGCATAATTTATCTAAAAACTCTCATTTTGTTCTGGCCTATTTGCTAGTCATGTGAGTATAGCTATTTTTTTTGAAAATACAGTGTCTGACTCCAAATTCAAAGTAAAACTTTGATCCTGCTCTATCTGAGGTGTTTCTTTTTCAGGAAACTTTCTCCTGATAGGCCTTTGACATTCAACACCGGGTGTTTTAATGCAGAATACACACGAATTTCATCCTTGTGTTTCTTGTAGAATCTGGTATCTCCATGTACTGTGCATATTTCAGAAGTTGAGGACATTCAGGCAAATAGAAGCCTCTGGATTGTGCCTAACACAAAGCTGGTGCAGAATATAACTTTTATGAGCCTCACAAGATTAATTTAGACTCAGAAATCTTTATTATCCTCATTCCTTTGTTGAAAGTAATAACCGAAACCACAAACTACCATCAGAAGAACCACCCAAGCAGCGAGTTGGTCACTGGCAGATCTTTTATATTAGACCACTGGGGCTAAATTCCATTTGCCTTTCTGTGCCTGATGTTCCTATTGACTAGCTCCAGGCAGCTGCCTGCTTACTGCCTTATTTAGGTCCTATGAATCACTCCCTGAGGCTCCCCCACTGCCATAAGGAGATAGGTGAAATTTAGGCTACAGGTTTTTCTACACCTACTCAAAGATGAGGATGATTTCAGTGCAGCTGTGCATGAGTGTGGGGCTAGGTCCACACAGCTGCTGGGTCCCTCTTCACTGACCTGTTTGCACCTACCTTTTCTTCCAGGTTCTCCATCTGTGTGTCGTAGCAGTAATGTTCTCTTGGATAACAGTAGCAGCTGAATGCCTTCCTCTTCGCCTTTTCCTCCTGAATTGTATCAGATTGTGTAAAGCAATGAGCTAAATTAGGAATATGGAAATTCCAGGGGCATATGGAAATAAAAGGGATTTGTGTTGCTTTGTGAAACTTTTTGAGATGTATTGTTGGAGCATGCTATATACAAGCTAGGTGCTATTATCATTATCAATAACTGGCGATTCAGCCCAGAAAATAAATTTAACAAATGTAGCACTGTGTAAAAAAGTGGAGCTCTCACTTTTGAAGGCTTTGCAGATCACATTTACATTCACAAGAGGTGCCCCTAGAATATAGGTGCCCCATAGATTGAGACTACCATTAAGTAAAGAATAACAAAATAAAGAACTGCAATGGAGCATCACCAGTCATCTCTATATGCAGTAGTGGACAGGCTCTATGGTGTGACTCAGATATAGTCACTGATTATTCACACCAGGTATACACACTGGGTGTATGTATACATACATACTATACATAGTCACACCAGGACACACTGGGTTTTGCTTAGACCCCATTTCTGGGTGTATTTCTGGGGTGTAGGAGGACGCAGTAATCATTTGTAGGAAGCTCTTGTTCAAGTACAGAAGGGGGACAGAGCTTGGGTGTGTAACTGGACCAAGATGCTCAAAAGCACTCACAAGTCCAGGAGCTCACACACAACCTGTGCAATTTTTTTATCAAAAGAAGCAATTTCTGCCCTGGGGTGCATACTCACACCTCATACTTTGGAGTTTGCTCCTGTGTATCTGATAGCAGAATTTAAAAGCAGCACAAATTTGCCAAATAAGAAACCGTAAAGAATCCCTCTCCTGGGGGAGCAGTCAAAAATCCCATGAAACGGCTCTGTGAAAGCCTCCTGCAGCCAACTTTGCAGATAGTCCCTCTCTGGTTTCAGGCAAGTAAGAGCTGTACAGTTCTCACCCTGTTGAAGTAAATAGCAAATACCTCAATGACTAAGTGCAGCCAAGATTTCACCCAGGAATTTAAGTGCTACAGCACTATAGCTTCCTTTCCTGACGACTGGGAGAGATGGACAACAGCTTGTTTGGACATATTTAAAAACAAACTCTTGAAAGGGAATATAAGAGTGTTGCTAAGACCCTTTGGGCATGTTCCTTATTTGTGCTATAAAACCTGACACAGAAAAGCAGGAGGATTTGTTTCTGAAGGTTAATGCTCTTTCCTTCATACCCAGCAATAGCACCGTGCTGCACTGCTTGGAGGAGCTGCTCCGGGGAGTACCTCAGTCATATTTTGCCAGGAATAGGAAGGCTGATTTCACTGCTGCTGTTGGAATTGCTCCCTCCCTGCATGCTGTTGAATCATTTGTGCCAATGACGACATATTTTGAGGTATGCCTCCTCTTATTCAGAGATGTCTTTTGCTTTTTGGGAATGATCACCTGTGCCACATGACAGGTACTTACAATTGGAAGTAAAGTGACCCAGAGCCTCCATTCAGGTTCTTCCTGCAAACCACATTTCTAGCTGATCTGCTGGAGCACTTTGGCAGGAGGATGAAACTGTTCCATAGTTTGTTTCCCTGATACTTTTCAGAGAGTCTCTGTAGAAGTTTCTGAGACTGAGGATGTTTCTCAGACAGGACAGAGCTTACCTGCATACAGGACTTTATAGTTGCTGGTGGTGCTACCTCCTCTGGGTTGTGAAGAAGTGCTTTGGTTACAGTGGGATGAAGGAAAATTCCCTCTCCTTCTCGTGAGCACGTGTGACCCCGGGGAGTGAGATTTAACCACAGGAATTAGGAAAGGATTTTTTGAGACTGCCTTGTTCAGCTTAGAGGCACGTCACTGGGACAACTCCATGGCTAAGGTACTGGAGTGACGGCAGCAAGGCCATCACATTCAAGTGATGCTAAACAGAGGAAACATTGGCAGGGCTATGGTGTCCTGGCTCACATTTATGTACTGCAGTCAATCTTGGGGATATGCAAACACACATCTGGTTTCTCTAGAGAAATGTACCCAGGCCAAACCTCCTCAGGCCCCAGTTGGTGAGAACATTGTTATATTTGAATCTTGAGCAAAACTTGATAACATACCTTAAATCTTTTCCTTTGCCACGCCACTTTTAAAATAGATCTTACTAGGTAGATATGTGCAGACACATTTTTACTATTGAGGAGGATTTAACACTGGAGCAATTTATTTAGGGATGCGTCTCTCTTGGTCAAGTCTGTATATGGATGTGTTCAACAATAAGTTTGAGACATGATGTAGAGATCAGCCCCTGAGATTTTCTGTGTCACATGAGATCCAGCTACATGATTTTCAAGTACCCTTCCATCCTTAGACTCTACATCTATGTCTTCCTTGCCCCAGAGAGAAAAAAGCCTTGAACACGTGAATGGCACACCTGTTGGCATGTACACACTGTGGATAAAATGGGTTGGGGCCTGAGAGAGACAGAACCCTTTATATTTCTGTGTCTGACTTGATTTTTTATATATTTTCCTTGTATGTTATATACTTCTCTTTTCCCTCTCCTGTGCTCTCATTGCACACCAAAAGGTGCTTTTCTTTACTTTCCTTGATTTTGAGAATTTTTGCATGGACATGAAAATTTTGCAATATTTGGGTAAGATTTGGGTCATTCTCATGAAAAGGTAGATCTAGTCCAAATGTACTCATTTCCATTCAGATAGCCGAGCATGTAATTCATATGAGTAAGATTCAAATGCAGCTCATAATAAGACTGCATGTATGCCAGGGAAGGAGATGGTCTCCTTTAGGTGGACTCTTTAGTTTGGACTAGATTCCCCATTTTAGTACTGCGAGTCATTTTAACATGTGAGTTTTGTTGTGTCACTAGAGGTGGTCCAAAACCAGAGTGATCTGAGAAAAATTTGTAAAATATTGGCTTGGGCCAAATTGGCCTGAAAACTTTTTTCCTGTCTTTGCTACTTACGTTCAGGAGCTGCAGCAGTCCCACCCTCCTGTCTTGCCCTGTAGACAGAAATGCTGGGGTTTGTCTCAGTCCTCCCAGGACTTGGCTCTGCAGCTGGGAATTAGGCAGCTTCACCTGAGGCTCTGCGGGATGTCAGCATCCCTGCCCCGACCCAGGGAGCCAAGATCCGGTCAGAGCCAGAGCTTGCAAGCTCCTCACTTTTTGGAGTCATTGGGTCTCCGGACTCAGGGCATGCTGCCTGGCATCCCTCCCCCAGCCCTGCAGGCTGGGGCTGGCTGCCAGAGGCTCTGACGCCGGGGCTACCCTGCCTACGAGCAGAAGTCCCCACTGCCAAGAGCCTACGGCAGGCCCGGCCAGCTGGGCTGGCCCCGAGTCACGGACCCAGAGAGATGGGCCCTGGTTTTGCATATCCTGCCCAGAATCCAGGCAGGGTTGTGCTTATTTAATTTGGTGAAAGCTTGAATGAACAAGAGATTTTTCGAACAAAAACATTGCAGGAGTAGAAACAAAAGATTTTCCCATGAAGTATAGTTTTGTCAGGAAAATCCCTTGCCATGTTTCCTATGACTACAGGTAGCCTCTAGAGCTAGCGAGAAGCTTCTTTTCAAAGAATGCACATAGAGTCTAAGATATGAAGCAATGAGCCCTCCTCACTGGTGTTTCCTATTAGCCACTACAGCAATCTGTATTACCTTTCTCACCTCCCGCAGATTTCTGAAAGACAAACTCATCCCATCATGATGGAGCCTGACCAGTCCAGACCAAATGCCCCTAAGAGCGAGGAGTTGCTCTAAGGATCCCTTCTGATCCTGAAAGGTTTGTAATAGAAACCTTTTGTAATTGTGCTATTCTTCAAAGAAGCGATGTGAAAATTCATGATGGGGACGACAAGCCACAAGATATATTTTAAAAAAATATATCATTTGCCAGGACTGCCAGCTGCTGGCCAGACACTGAATTAGCTGCCTTCCTCAAACAGAGATGTCCCCCATCTGCTGAATAAACGTTCCTTAGTGCACATTTTCACAGCTGAGGTTTGAACCAAGAGCCTTGTGGTCTGCAGACAGCAGCTCTGCAAAGACAGCCAAAAAGTTTCTTGCTCTGGACTAGACAGGCAGGAAGCTAAAGCCTTTCTCAGCTGGAAGCATTCTTTGTCTATCTCACAACATCCCTTCCAATCATATAAAAATCTTTGAAGGAGAACATCTCCCTGCAATCCTTCACAGAGCGAATCCACTCAGGCAAGGCATATTTTTGGGAAGGAGCCAGCTTTGCTTGGTGGTCCTGGCTTTTGGCATCCACCATGACTCAGTAGGGAAGAGAGAATAAATAAAATACTATTAAGAGGTACAACAATGTTACCAAATGGGATTGTGCCTTTCCCAATTAGAGTTGTTTTTCCTATCTCCATATGTTGCATATTACAGAGCCCTTTTGTTGGTAAACATATCCATGGCTCCCTGCAGGGGTGCCAGGGCCACTCACCAGCAACTTGGAGACTGAAATTGTGCATGAAGTCCGATATGCCATGCAAAGATGGTCTTGTTTCCATGTGTACTCTACTATAACACAGAGAGGCTCTGAGAAGCTCGAAGCTGCTGGCAGTTGGCACAATGATTCTTCCACAGGTACCTCTCCCTCAAAAAAGGAGGAAGGTTAGGAATAGGCTTAGTGATTTTTGTTTCTTTGTATGGTGGATCCACAGTAATAATAAAGCAGCTAAAACATTTCCATTGCTCCCTTCTGTCTGGGAATCTCTGAGACCTTAGTAAGGACTACGGTAACATCACATTTGTGAATCAGGCAATGTCCTTGCAGTCTGTAGTTGCGATATGAAGCAGCAAAGTGATTTTTCCCAGCACTTAGACACAGGAGCTGGTAGCATGGGCTTAACAACTCACTGTGCATCAGCTGAGCTGTGTCTGTGTTTCTGCTCTCAGCCCATGGCACATCCAACTTAGCTGTCTTTCTCTGTGGATCAAGTTAAGTTGTTACCTAGCTTTTAGTGGCAGACTTAGAGGTTATAAACACATGTACAGACAGTTACCGTGGCTTAGCCGTTGCGTGATTATCTGCTATATCATGGTAACTCGCTTTTGTGTCTAAGCTTTGAAATCACCTGGCACGTTGTTGGCAGAACAGGCAATAAAATTCCCAAATCCTGGTCCTCGGAGCTGTGCTTTAAGCACTGGCCTGACAGTTCATTTAATGCTGCAGCAAACCAGGCACGACTTCGTAACAAAGCTTGAGCATGAACCACAGGAGACTGAATTTTCTAGTGTAGGTACAGTATGGGCTTTGAAATAGGATCTGTTTCTGACTCCAGCTGTTATTTCGTTAGCCTTTCCTGGCTAACTGAGTAAAAGCTGATGGGCACTGGAAAATTTCTTTGTTGTCTATTTCTCCATTAATTGCTCCGAATGTGTGTGATTCAAGAGTGATGTAAATCATCATTGCCTCCTCACTCTATTTATCTGTTTCTTCAGCAGGCTCTCATGGTAACCAGCAACTACCGTATTTAAAGAATGCACTGTACCACACCTACTTGGTAAAGCGCTTTGCTGTGGAAGAGTGAGAGAAAGAGGGAAAGAAAGAGAAAGAGGTGGAGGTAAGGAAAAAAAAAAGATGGAACCTCATGTCCTTTATCAGAAGAAGGGAAAGATTAGATTTATATCTGGAGTGACTATGAATACCAGATCAGCTAACTGCAGTTTAGGAGGTCTTTCTATACAGTCTACCCAGTCCCAGTTATTTTAATTCTGTGTTGCCAGCTGGCCTCTGCAGAAATCTATTCAGGGTTCAATTCTAAACAGTAATGTTTGGGAAAAGTACAATCTAAAACAGACAGATCTGTATGTGTTTAGGTTTTGCTTTCTTTCCACTTTTAAATATTAAAAATTGACTCCAGCTGTGGGGTAAAGTAACGCCCAACCTATAAAGACACTGACAAATAAATCACAATGCAATTTGCTGTGCATTTTCTGAGGTCTAAACACCAGCGCTTGAAAGGAATTTTCCATGATTACATCTTGGGAAGATATCTTCACTACCAACAACTCATTTGACTTTTATACTTCTTAAAAGTCATCGCATTCCAGCAGGGCCAGACCCTGCCATTACTTCTCTGGCACGTATCTTAGGAGTTAACTCAGCTATCTGATGTTACTTAGGACGTATGCAAAGCTTCACTATCCCTATCTAGCATGTTGTTAACCAGAATAGCTACCTTGTGTTTTTATAATCCACTTTTTACAAGGGTAAATTGCTGATCGACTGTTCAGCCCCCTCAGCTGATCAATTCTGCTTGGGTCCACTTCTTTGCTGCGTCAAGTTTAGGCAGCCTTGCCTGAAGTTAAAGCTTTTATTACTGTTCATCTCAAAATCACAGCATAGCAGAAGGTTTCCCACTTCATCAGGGTGCAGCCCAGAGAAGTCAGGTTTAGCTCCTGAATTCTGATCTGGGTCACCCTGGCTCATTTTGTGGCCTGCAGCAATCACTCCTGCCTGTCCTACATTGCCTTCTCAAAAAGGGCTAAATAGTTCATGTTTGAGAAAGGAAGACGACGACGGAAATTCCACCCTAAAGGCACTGCACTTCTTTTTTTCAGGGAGCAGCCATTAATCCACAGAGTCCCCTTCATCTGCACAGCCTGGGTAATAATCTAGAAATAGCTCCGATGTTGATATCATATTTTTAAAATTATAAATTAACTTACAATTGAAAAAAGCTGGCTTTGAACCAAAACCCCTTGAACGATCCTATTTCAATTATTTACAAAACAGTAAAAAAAGAAAGTTTCTGGCCATTGCCCTGTTCCTGCCAAAAGTTGCAATGTAAACTTTTTTGTGGGGAAAAATAATTAAAGCAAAAATTCCTGACCAGCTCTGCTCTGCATGGCATTTCACTGGCGCTTACTTCAGATCTGCAAGCTGGTCTCCCCTTCAGAGCCGGCCTGCGGAAAGCCTGTCCCCACCAGGGAGGGGATTTAAGAGGTTCCTGCTGTTCCCTGCCTCCAGCTACGCTACTGCTGCCTCTGTGGCACTGGCCCAGTGTTTTGTGTAGTTTTGCTCTGAACCAGATCAGTGAAAAATAAAAAGGCTCTGCTAAAGTATGCTTTTGTTTCTACCGGATCAGTTCCCCGATCCACCCAAAGTTTTGCGTTTTCCTAATGAGGGGAACGGGAAAAAAAATGCTGGTGGAGATGCTTGGGGCCTCCTGCACATCTGCCTGGAGGAACCCTAAAGTACAACTTCGCTTTTAAAAGACATCACTGGGCCCACAAACAAGTTGTTCTTGTCCCAACACCTTTGCCCTCCCTGTCCAAACACCCACACATAGTTTCACTCGTGGGCAGTGTCAGACCATTCTTCAGAGCATCACCCTCCCCAGGTTCAGCTGAATCTTTTTGTTGGGGTTACTGGACCTTCTTGCCCTCAGGAGGAGTGCACTCAAGAGCTCCTCTTCATCTGGAAACGCAAAAAGGAGAAACAAGGGCATGTTCTTAAGCTGAATAGAAACTACAACATAAGAATGAGGTAACTATGAGAAAGACTTAAAGGCCCCAATGCTGTTGCCAGCAGCAAGAGTTGCAACAAAATTCAATCAAACCAAAAAGGTTTCAGTGAATGCAGCCGATGTACAAGGTGAAGAAATCCTACCAAAAAGGCTGGAAAATAAGAAGTTTTAAGCAGGTGCACAATGTAATTAATAGTAACAAGGGGACAGTGCCTTAGGACAAAGCAGAGGGGAATATATGAAGTTTATTGCAGTGGGTTAGATGTTTCATGCAGGAGCGCCTAATAAAACTTGGAGAGTCAAAGAATTATCAAAAGCAATCTCTGACCAGAAGCAACTGACTTTGAATTGTGGCAATATTGCAGAGTTAAGATAGATAAAAATACCGGCCTTTAAAAGGGGTGAAGGGTGGAGATAGGGTCTGGTAATTTATAACTTAGACAGCTTTGCGGTCATTTCAAGTTATTCAAATAAATGCATTTATTTAGGAGCACCTAGGTGGAAAAAATATGATAAGAAACAGGAACATGGAATTGTCAAGAACAGATCATGTTAAAGTAATCTACTTTCCCTCTTTGAAAAGAAATGGACATCATGGAAAGGGGGAAGTAGATGTGATCTATCTTGACTTTAGTAAGATTTTTTACATTTTTCTATATGATGTTCTCATGCAGAAACTTGGCAATCTGGTCTAGCTGAAACTGCTATGGGGAGGATGCACAAATACTTGGAAAATGTAATTAAAAAGGTACTCGAAAAGTAGTTCTCAAGAATTTGCTGACAAACAGAAGTTGCGTGCATGAGGTTTCATAGAAATCTGTCCTAGGCTTGGTACCGTTCCGTATTTTCATGAATGACTTGAATGATGGAAGAGCAAATGTGCTTGCGAAATTCACACATGACACCATGCTGGCAGGCTCTTTGGGGGCCAGGAGAAGAATCTAAAATGATCTTGATAAATTTAAGAAATGGTCTGAAAGCAATTAGGTGAAATTCAATAAAGGCAAGTACAAAGTCCTAGACTCGGGAAGAGAAAAATCTATCACACAAAGACAAAATAAATGCAGGAATGTCTCTTTCTAAAAGTAAGGCAATTTTTGAAGGAGAAAGGACTCAAAATTGCAGTCCAATTTTCATGAATCCTGAAGGCAACGAGTGTGTCAGGTAATGAATGGGCAATCCTCTAAGACTTTAGCCTTAACTTTTCACCTACATGAAAGATCACAGAAGTTCTCATATTTTCATTTCCTAAAAGACAGGGAAGGGGCAATAGGCTGGCTTTGTTCTCCCCCGGTGCTGGGACTCTTCCTTACTGTGCTACTGCTGTAAGTTAAGGTGTATTTGGAAACCCCAGGAGGAAAGAATGAGGGAAAATATATGCCTTTTGTTTTCTTCATAAATATCAGTACATCAATATCAATACCAAGAGCCTCTCTATTTTCCTGGCTGATCATATCCTGCCTGGCCACATGGCGTTAAATCAAAGCAGGCTGTTAGTGAGAAACTAGCAGGAAATGAAACAATGTAAAGCCATAAGTAAGTATAAATGTATATGGTCCCATCATGGAGAATACCAAGACTCCCTGAGAAAGCGATGGGAATCGATCGATGAGAAAATGGCCCTTTCCGTGGCTCTGAGTGTGCGCGAGGTTTGTTACTGGAGGGAGATTTTGTTTCTTGGTGGGGAGGCACGATGGCCACCACAAGAAATCCTTGTCAAACGACAGCTCTGTGACGGGTTATTCTGCCCTGATCCCAGCATGGGGTAAAAGGAGAGCAACAGGCCAGGAGGATGCTGGCGTGGAAGGCAATGTGGGCAGGGGCATCTGGAAAGAGCTGCTGCAGGACAGGCACCCACCCCGGGGAGGGAAAGAGGCTGCCTGCCCTCTGCCTGCGCAGCGAGGAGGCAGGAGCTGGTGCTCTCACTCTCCTCTGCTGCTCTGCAGCCCTGCGAGGATGAAGAGATGACGCTTCGTTTTAATGGTGTTAATGATCTCGACTCCCTCAGGTCTGTTTACAGTGACAGCATTTCACATATCCTTACTTACACAGAGAAAGACTAATTTGGCTTTTAGAGCTGTTGTCACTAACGGGGCTCCTCTGGTCAGCACGGTGGGTTGGTTCACTGGAGGGTGACACGGGAGGCTTTCCCTGCAAAGCAGGATGCGCTGCCTGCACCTTCCTCGGCTCCCCGGGGAGTGGGTGACCTCTGCCTCCCCCACTTTGTGAGGTGGGGCTCCACGTCTGCTGTAGTTTTGAAAAAAAGCATTCTAGTGGATATAAAGGGCGTAGGCATTTCAGAGACCTTGGGAGTTAAGTGGGTGTAGGAGAGAGCGTGTATGTCCTACACAAACCGGCTGAAGACTATGCAGAAAGAGAGAAAGGGAGAGAGAGATGGTGCAGCGCTGGAAAAACTGAGCAAGTGACAAATATTCTCCCGCTTAGTAAATGAGTAAGCAATAAAAGAAAATGAATACAAATTCACTGTTTTAACTCAGAGCCAGCTCTTGCTGTCTTCAGCATGCAGGCTGTTCCTGGGCACTGCAGCCTTCAGCATCATGCAGTTTTAATGATGTCTCTGCAGGCACGCAGACAAATTCTGAGGAGATCAGTGGTTTTATACAGAAGGACACGTGGGTTGCTACTGTCTCCTTTGTAAGCTTTAAGAAATTGGTGGCAATTTTGCAAACAAACTAAAGATCTCAATATTAATATGCCATTTAGAGCCACTCAGCAAGTCATGCCCGCTCTTCCAAGGATAGCAATTGATTAAAATAAAAGCTTCCATCAAAAGCCCAAACAATCTCAGTATTAAATCCAACTACTCTGCAACAAATGGCACTTTTTTCTCCTTGTCATTATGCTGTAATGGCAAAACAGAGACAATATTTTACCTTTTATTAGTTTCTCGGTGTTTGATTAAATTATCAGTCTCATAAAGGCTATCAACTGCCACCCAGAGAGAACCAGGTTCATGACAACATGACTGGCTGATATAAATGAATTGTGGCTGTGAGGTGAGAAGTGATGGTGTTAAACCAGTATTTGCTGTCTGAAGAGAGATGCTATTTGCAGAGGAAACTCATTCCTGTGCAGAGGTGTTTAAACGTAATTCAAGCACTTAGGATTTTGCGGATGGGTGATTTTCACTCTGTGTGTATTTGCCTTTTCTCCTGCTGATACGAGCTGAAGAAGGAGATCATTGCTGTCAGCTCTGAAGTATCGAAGTGCCTTTGGAGAGGGAAACATCACCTGTGGCTCCCATGTTTGTTGCCAGCCTCCCACAGCCCTGTGCTCCAGCATGGCAGGTAACAGGGACACCTGCACCTACAATTGGGCTTTCCTTGCTGCCAGCAAACGTTGCAGTGGTGGAGCTGAGGGCATTGAGTGAGGACCGCAAGGCTGTAGTGATGCTTATAGCCTGGCAAAGAGACACTGTGGATTCATATGACATATAAAGGGAATACATTTCACTTGCAGTTGTGGGTAGGACAGCACTGCAAAGCGAACACCAGCCTTTCTTCTTATAGCATCCTTTTCTACGTCCAGGTTTTCTGGGTTTCCACCATAAACACAAAGACATTGCCCCTCCTAGCTGCAAAATGTGAGAAATCCAAGTGTAGGAGTCAAGCAGAACCTATCAAATGCTATGGGATTTAGGTTTCCTAAATTCTCCAGCTGAGATCACGGTTGTATTCGAGGACCATGCTGTCCCTGGAGATACGGCACTTCAGGCTGTTGTGCCTTTGCTTGCCAACTCTCAAAGAAAAAGAAGGATAAATTAATCTCTTATGGGCTGAGGATGTGTTCAGCAATCCACCTTGGAAGGAATTTACGAAAAGGCTCAGTTCTACAAATGTTTATTGCTACATTACCGTGACATTGTTCTGACAGAAAACGTTGGCTTCCTATCAATTAGCTAGGAAAGAGAAAAACGTCCTAAACCAGGCTCTTAACTCTAGACTCTCCTCTGTCTTTTGAGGAGCAAGTAATTATAACAGCTTCTGCTTTTATTTACTCAGGTGTGAATCAGTTGCAATCAATGGAGTTTTATGTAAGGAAAAATGTCACGAGTGAGACCGAACAGATCAGATAATCCCTTGGTCTCCCTGCTGACAGGGTGAGGTCAGTGCTTGCTTTAGCCCTTACACCATACCAACTGCAAAGTATTATTATTATTATTACCATAATCTTTTTTTCCTTCTGCTAAGTGCATCCACGTGGCAAGATGCTGAGTACATCGAAGTCATTTTCAATATTTCTTTCCTTGTGTGCTCTCCTGTCTCTGCTTTTCTGTCCCTCACCGCACTGTCCTGAGAGCGCTTCTTGTCAACTGTAAATGTGGAATTGTATGTGAAGCTGAGACTTTGTGGTTTTGAAGTATCTGCTTTTGCCTGTAGGAAATCATTAAGTACCACTGGTTGGCTAGCGAGCTAGGGGTAATGTCAGTATTTGTTGGTGTATACTTTATAAATCATAAAGTAACTCAGAGCTGTGAGACTGTGTAAGTGTCTACACTATATAGGCAAACGTTGCTGCTGAGATCCCTGCTCTCCTTTGCTCTGCTCACCCCTGGAGGTATCTAGTGCAACTTTCCATTCCTCAGCATGGACAGGCATCCTATTCAGGATCCAGCTGTGTTGATGGAAAAGATGCTGCTGGCAGGTGTCCACATTCTTCATCCCCGCAGCTTGCTTGTGGGGATGCAGGTGGAAGTGCTTTGTAGCCTAATCCCAGCATTGGCTCAGGCCAGCAATTTTAACTGTTTTAAGTCACCCAGGATGATTTGGACTTGCCTGCTTGGAGGGAGGGGGGTGCTCACATCCCCATCGGTGCTAACAGAGGGGAGGACAGGAATCACAGCTGCACCCAGAAAGGCAGGCTGCAACGTTGAATCTGAACAAGTGCACTGGCTTAATGGAATCCATTTAAAGCTACCATAATTAAGTTGATGCACGTACATGGAGAATAGGTGTGAAGTCTCACCTGGGCTTGTTAAAGTTGCATTACATTGGATTTGAAGCACATGAGAAAAAAGCTTGCACCTTCCCTGCACTGGCATCTTTGGCCACTTTTGCAATACTAGCGACTGAGCCCAATGCTAATGTTGTTTGTTGTCCTTGCAACTGGAAAGAGACACCAGTGGGATGGTTTACACTGGGAAATTACATCATGTTAGAACATGTTGCTCAGGACTCCTGGTGACTACCACAGTGTAATTTCCCGTCATAAACAAGGCCTGTGAGACAGCTGCTGGGAGGCCAAGCATCAGCGGACTGGGTTGATCCTGCTCCCGTCTGAGCTCCTTGGGCAGTGGGTGACTCAGCCGCAGGCCACAGGCGCTGCGGCCAGGGTAGGGCTGAGCCCCAGCCCTCAGCATCATTCCAATGGCATGGTGCAGGCACGCTGTGCCGTTTTGCTTACTGGCTGTAAGTGCCAACAAGCTTTTTTTTGTTGGGTTTTGTATTTTTTTTCTTTAATGGCCTTCAGAGAACTAGATCATGCTTTTTTTTTACAGTCTTGAAACAAGCAAAATCTCCCCTCTTCTCCTAATAACTTTGGCAGACTGCAACCAAGATCAGAATAGGAAAGTGTTGATCAACAGGCTGTGTATGCTCAGTTCTGCAACTGAATGGGCAGTCAGAGCTTTTAGGCAAGGATAAATACAGCAAAACATTGTGCAGGCTTTGAGGCTCCACTATTTAAAATTCATTTGCTCCAAAAAGCAAGGGTTCATTGGCTCCCTGCCGTTAGGCAACTACGAAAGAAGGAAAAATAGCACCTACAAGAACTGCTAATTTAAAATTTAAATGGGACCCTATGGTTTAATTATATGTAAGGGAAGGTTAAATACCAAAGAATAGTTGGTTGTATTTCAGATTAGGTTAATTACTCCCAGGTCATGCCAAAGTGTTCAGTACTCTGCTCATATCTCTTCAGTCATCCTGTGCACATGCTGCACCGCTTTACACAGGGCTTTGGTGAGGGGTGGTGGTCGTGGGACTTCTCGCACCAGATTCTTAAGCAAACTTGAAGTAACATGTTATTTTTGCATACTGTAGAGTATGTATATTTTATAGGGTGAAGTAGAAGATTTTTGCATCAAGATAAGGGTAACTGTAAGCAGAAAAAGTTATAAAACTAACCCAGGGGAAAAAAAGAAAAAATTCTTCAGCCAGATCGGCTCCTGTCTCAGATTTTCCACAGGGCTGCAGGATTGGAAGAGTTGAAATGAGAGGAGGGAAGGAGTGCGCAGCCAGAGCCAGAACAAGAGGGAGCTGGAGAAAAGGAAAATGTCTTCTAGTAGCAGTCCCCGTTAGATTGCTGTAAGTCATCTGTGAAACCTCAGGACCAGTCACTTCCTTTAGGATCAACTTTTGTTCAAGGACAAAGTTCGGAGAATTAAGAGATGAGCAGAGCAAATCTGGATTATCTCTGGAATTGAGAAATTTCAAACATTGAAAGGTGGTAAATCGGGGACAGTCTTTGACATCTGAGATGGCAGGAAGACCACTTTGGACAAAAGGCTCTTTTGGTTCAGCACAATGCTTGGGCTTGCTTCATACACATCTCTCTTATTTACCTCTACATGCAGCACTAAAGGTCCTGTGGAAAGCAGACAGTGATTTCAGAGCCTTCGGTGTCTGGATGGAGTGCCTTGAAATGATAAGATTTTCAAGATGAGATGTACAAAACTCCTACAAAGCCTGGTGCCCATATAGCATTGCTGTATGAACTACCCAAAATGAAAGCCTATGAAACCTCTAGTCACTTGAAAGTCTTTGTCTATCATTATTCTCCACTGGATAAATAGGAAGCATAAACTGTGGGTAAGAGTTTAGGCCTTGTAGGGTTACAGGACTTGCATTATCCCTAGAGGAGCTTTCTTTTTACTTAATTTAAAAACACCTCCCTTTCAATTCCTGTGTATTTTTTTCCTTGTGGTTAGTAAAAATTTTACTGAGAAGCAGCTCACAATGAACCACTTCAAAGATAACGCTACATTTGCAAAGGAAGGAATTTCTCTCTGACAGTTCAGCAGCACCAGCATGTGCTGGAAAATAAGCATGCACCACCAGACAGTATGCTACACATGGGGAATCCTAAACAAACAAACTGCTTATAATGTGACCGCACGCAGAGATCTAACACGATTTTGAAGTAGCTGCTTTCAGTACCTTGGAGCATTGAATCAAACTGCGCAGAACAAACAGAATTTGCCGTTGGTCTCCATGTGAAAATCATTATTAGGGGAAAGAATTATCATTTGTCATGTTTGTACAGTGGAGTCTTGGTCTGTGCTGGGGAATTGTAGGTGCTACCAGAATGCAAATTTTTAACAATAACAGATACCAAATATACTCTTCCTTGTTGAAAATACAGGGATTAGAGGAATCTGTATTCACATTTTCAGACAACATAAAATTGAGCTACTGGTACTGAATTAATTACAAAAGCTTAATACTTGCAACATGCTATTTAAAGCCACTGATGTATTTACACAGGGAACACTTGCAAGCCATACCTGAGGCTGATGGGTGACCTGCAAAAGCTAAACTGCCTGGCAAATAAGTTTTCCACTGAAATTTTTCAAATGAAAAATTTGCTTCTTTTCATTCTTTTTTGTCTTTTCTGTGGCAAGATGTTCTTTCCTGGGCAATTTTCAAATGTTCATTTGGAAACCTGAGACTGAGTTGTGCTTTTTATTAGGTCTAGTAAAAAAAAAAAGCACCCTTGCAAAAAAAAAAAAAAAAAAAAATCCATTTTCCAAGCAGCCTTATCAGTGCTATGACTGCTAATGGTAGGAAATTCACATTCAGTGATAGGTAAGGCAGAAATAGCTAAAAGTTATTTTAGCCCACTTTGACCTGAATGTCTGTGCAGCGCTACAAAACCAATTAAAGTTAGAGTCCAACCCAGCAGCCTGCCTCCCTGATCCCCGTCCCCTGCACCGTACAGCTCTGCAGCGTGCCAGGCAGCCTCTCCAGAGGCTGTAGCAGAAGCTGCCGCACAGCAATCCCAGCTGAAAGACAGGGTGCCCCAAATCCCTCTTCCCTCCTGCCACCAGGGATGGGCATGTGTATCTAGACTGGGAACGCTGTGACATTGGCATGGTGCCTGCCAGTCCATTGGGATTTCTTGTCTCCCTGCAATACTTTTAGCAAGCAATTAGAATAACTTTTTTCTTCTTCTTTTTAGTAGTCTTTGTCTACATTTGGATTTTCTAACTCAGGAGCTATACAGGTTAAATAAATGAAATCTCAGAAGTCCACCACAGGCTTAATGGCATAATCCCTACTTTGCCATTCCCATATCCCAGGACAGAAGGGAAAAGGGAGGATGTACACATACAAAACATTCATCCTGAAGGACAATACAAAAATGGAAAAGACAGGGGGACGAGACAAGACTTTGTCAGAAATGGCAAACACAGCTTGCATCCAATGTAAAAAGTTAAGGGAAACCTGTTACAGCCTTCAAACTCCAAAATACCATTTTTCACAGAGAATCTAAATCACCCTCGAGGAAAAAGGGAAAAAATAAAACCTCCTCAAAATGTCAAAGACCTAAAATCCCTTCTTGGCTTACAGTTTCTATCTGTATCTCAGCTATTTATAAAGCCAATCTCCATGGTTTCTGTCATACATTTCAGTTACACATGTCCTGAGCTAGCAAACTAGTGGATACAAACCTGATCTATATAACCATGGCAATAAGTGAAGATATCTGTGCACACTCTAAACCGTGCTTATTTAAATAACAATTGCCGCATTTGATTTATAAAGAGATGAGTAGGTTTCTGCATGAAACTCTGCTAATAGTTGAAAAAACCTGTTCCGCTATGGGCTGGAAATGGGCTCTCCTCACCCACATATGCATCTGGGATTTGATCACTGACCTTTAGGAGAAACCCACAAAACCTATTCCACTTAGGAGAGTATATTACAGGGCACAGGAAAACCTTGCAGGCTTGGATTTGGGTGGAATCCATTTATTCCACATGTGCAAAGACTGGATGAAGAATTGGAGGATCCGCAACAACCAAACCGAAACCTCTCCATGTGTTACACACATAAGCCACTCTTGATTGAAATCCTGTAAATCTTTTCCTTATATAATATGTTTCCTTGTCTGGTAGAGCTTGATTTCAATTTATACTACGCTTTTTTTCTTTCCATCATGTTCAAAACTATCATAAACGGTCTGTAAACTCTGTATCGCAAATGGCTTTCTAATAATAAAAAAGGTATTTTCAGAAGAAAGATCAGTTCCTCATGTCCAAGTTGAAAAAGGGACACTGTTACGCAGTCTGAGGTAAAAAAAAAAAATCTATTCATCTTAAAATTATTATAATATGGTAAAAAATATAATAAATATAGGAAGGAATGTTCTATAGACTCTAAATAAGGAACCAAATTTCTGGCAAGAAAAGAAATACTTTCCCTAAAGGAAGTTAAAACTCATGGAGCATCCCTGATGGAGGTATTTTCTATGAGTTGTTTTTAAGAACTTGAATACATATTCTAACAAAACTGTCTAGGTCTAAAAAAACCCCAAATCACAGGCAAAATATGTATTTTCTCCACTAATGCAGTTAGTTTCTTCTTCAGTGAAGTACTTAAAATCCATTATTTGTCTGAATAAAATGTAACCCCCCCAACAACTACCCCTGCAAAATTCTGTTTACTTACACCATGATAGTATTCCTTACCAAAGCAAACATCTGCACTTCTGCAGCAAATACTTCGGGGATCCCTACTTGCTCTTTCAGGAAACATCTGTGTCAATACACCTCAGTGAAGATGTTCTCTGTGAAAGAAATCTATCACCATGTTCTTGATTTATTATTATTTACTATTGTGCTGTCCAAATAATCCCAAAAGTTCATCCCCATCCCTGAAGATCTGTATAGGTTTTGTTTCCTTGGGTGGTTTTACAAGGATGAAAGCAGCATTTCCGAAACACTGTAGTGAGTACTGTTGTAGTTAAAGCAAAAAACATTGGACTTCTTTGATCTTTGGCATTTATAAAAGCTAGTTTATAATCAGGATATCTTATCTGTTCTTAGAAGGCAAAATGCTACATTTATGAAAACAGAACTTCTAAGGAAATAAACCCATTGAATCTTAATTTAAAACGCAAATGTATAAAAAGATTTTGTTCTTTGTAATGTGAAGAAAACTTGTTTCTAATTCCCCAAGCATTTTAACAAGGAATATTGTGTATATACAAGCTTTGTGATATCAATTGACTGGTTATTAAACACATTTGAGCTCTTCCCCTGCTCCCAGCACACTCACACACACACACAGACGTATGTGATATTCATGTTAACAATTTATTTCTTGGAGGGAAGAAACCAGTGCTTTCTCAATCCAGTTATCCTGGAGGTTGCCTCAAGTTATTTTAGTTTTTATGTTTAATATTGCAGGGATTTTATGGATTTACCAAAGTACCATAATTTTTATTTTTAAATCACATTTTTTTCCAAACAGATCCAATCCAGATCGGACCTTATCATACTCTGTTTCAGTTCACTGCCACCATATGTAAGTGTTGTCAAGGCTGTAATACATAAAGTATCTGGCTCCAGGGCTGGTTTCACTGTGGTTTTGGAATACAGATTTTATAATATGCAGTTTCCTTCCTCTGAAGTCAATGGGCTATTCAGTGGAATAAGGTTTCTGAGGCACAGGTCAGATCTTCAAAGGCACACAGGCACCCAAATCCTGTTTAAGGATATTCCACTGATTTGAAGCGAGGTGCCTGCCTTATTCCCTTCAAAGGTGGGGGGGATTCCCCGAACCATAGCTAGAGCCAGCTTAAACAGGCACTCAGGCATCCCCCAGACAATCTCATGACTACTTGTTCCCTAGCCTTACTGCTAGGCCACTAACATAAGACACAGGCGGGACATGCCCTTCTTTAGGTGAGACTCAATTGATGCAAACAGAATCGTCCTCAGGTTCCTCCAGCTCATGCTGTGGATGAGATTGAAAGACCTGATGGATTTTTTGCCCTTGGATTGCTTGAGTTTCCGCGATGTTACTGCATACACACGTGCAGTGAGCTTGCTGCACAGATGGTCTGCATACACGTGCCTCTGGTATGGACATCTGATGCTTCTGGGACACACCAGACTGGTTGAGCAGGAGCAAAGCAGTTGAATAGCGCGTAGGCAACGGCGTTGATAATGTCCAGAAGCACTGTGCTTTCTGTGTCTTCCCTATGAATGTGTGACCTCTGAAGCTGCCCTAAAGCATCCGATCTTCTGTGTTGGTGCGTGGTGACAACAGCACGTGCCTGCAGCAGAATTTATCTGCTGCAGCACAGTAGCCACGGCTGCGAAGTCTGGAGGGGTGCCAGTGCGCTTGGAGCTATTGTACTGGACCTTCAACCAAAGCTGCTGTACGCCCAGAAACTCAGCCAAACACAGAGAAATCCTCAAAGTGAAATTAAACCTCCAAGAGAGAAAAAGAAGACATGTGCTAGAAAACTCAGCTGTATGGCATTTTGACTCCCAGCTCCAGAGGAACATCACCTTGCTCGGCTGTCCCTCAGGCAGGGCTCTGACTATCTTATTTGGACTCGTACTTTCTGATAGATCAACGTTCTGTGACTTCTTGGGATGTGTGTGGACAGTGGCAGATTTAGGTAAAAATTTACAGTGGCAGAATAATGGCTTCAGCTCTATACATGTTCATTAAGAAAAACAGTTTTGAAAGGGCCTTTCAGGCTAGGGCTACACTATAAAGCCTTGTTGCTTTACCTGTTCTGAAAGGTTCATATGACTGGGGGGAACAATCTATGTGCGCCTAGCTGTAGCAAAATTTAAATCGTCAAGCCATCAGGACATAGACTGGGCATGTTTGGTCGTTTTACAGGTCCTGCCGTAAGACAGGTAAGAAGAGACAGGGAAGAAGCCTGGCTGCAGGTTCCCAGAGGTTTGCCTTTACTCTGAAGAGCTGTGTCATTGATTTCAGTAGGAGAAAATAGAGCCCTTGTATACATGATTATAATCTAAAACTTGTTCTGAGCAGGTATTAAACTGGATAATCCAAAGGACAGTTTTGGCTTTCTGGCATTTGCCAGAGTGGGAAAGAATATGTCAGGAAAAAAAATCACACCAAAATTTTCCTACTACTTACATTTTTTCCCTAAGCCATCACCAGCCACTCTCTGTTCCCACCTCCTCAGTGACTTCTCATGTTCCTACATAGCCAGAGCAGATACTGCTGCGGTATTTGGGGTCAAGGTGCATCTTCTTTAACTACATATATGAAAAGCAGGTCTTGGTTCCACAGCAAGTTCCTCTCCTTGCCTTGGATCCGAGGAAGATGCAGGTCTTTGGACCTGTGCTGGGAAATCCCAGGGAGGTGTAGATTGGGGACGGGGCTGATCCAGGCCTCTCGCAGGCCTGCGGATGGGGAGAAGGGGTGAAGGGAAGGCAGATGGGCACCTCCCAAGGTTGGAAGAATTGAGCAGATATTCAAGCAAAACCTCACAGGCAATTTCTTCCAGCTAATCCCTGCCATAATTTTTCCCACAGAAAAGCTGAGCCGGTACATAATTTCCATGAGACGGAAGGCCGTTTTATCACTGCTCACTTCCCAGAGGTCTTAGACACTCGCTTTTAATCATATAGTGTATGCTGACATCTGGTGGCATTCAGTAACCAAATCTTCATTAAACAAATAAGTTTCGGTTTTAAGGAGTCTGCATTCTTATTTTCCCTTAGTTGGGTCCAGAAACTGAGAATTCCTCCCAGACCGTCTTAGGCTGGGGATTAGTCCAAAGCACACATACGGGACTGGCATGGTCCTGGATCTCTTGCAAGACACTCACATGGGCACTTGCCCTCAGGTAAGGAAGGGACTGCCTGCCAAGTGACCTGACTGCATTCAGACACAGTCGTTCCAGCACAAAACAGAGCAAACGGCATCTTACCATTTCCCATTCTGAGCACAGAGAATCACTGCACTAAAAAGGAGTGATGCAAAACGACCATGGGCTTTAGGAGGAACAGAGTCTTAGGTGGTAACATTTCTCCTGTAATTTATTTTATCTTTATTTCAAATTGGAGAAAAAGAAGCAAAACAGCACGTATGAACAGTGAGTGAGATGTACCAAAACCTTGTTTCATGGCAAGTGAGAATAAGTAGCATGGAGTCAGCTGTCATGGTTTAAAAGATATCCATGATGTAGCTGTTCCATTAAAATTTGGATTAAAATCATGTTTAAATTTCACTTCCTCCAGTCATTATCCTGCTTTTGATTAGTTTTAAGAGCAGTTGATGGTCTTGTGATTTGAAGATTTTGCATTTTAAATTTTGTGTACATGGTCTGGAATTTTATGTGAAATTGTGGGTTTGATCTTTGACCTCTGTTTACTACAGTCCTGATTTGCCACTAATTTGATAGCAAGCCATAAGGGCCTACTGTAAACAAGCTGCTCACTTTACATAGCTATGTTTGGCTCCTAAATGAAGAAGTATGTATGGAATATACTTTGGGTACTGTAGCCTCCTAAAGAAATAATAAAAAACACATCACTGCTTAGCTCTCCAGGTAACATTTACATTTGGAGAAAATAAGTTGCATGTTTAATAGAGAGATAAAATACAATTCTTATCCATCTTAGGTTTGCTTGTTTTAAATTGATCTTTAAAGTATTTGAGAGCTCAGGCCATCTCTTTTGAAGTCAGTGGGAACTTTGCCATTGATTTTAAAAGGATCAGGATTAAGCCTAAATTGGTAGGGTCTAAAAGGCAAAAATTAAAATGTCCAAAGTCTACAAATCTCTCACTGACCCACCATCCAGAAAGGCAGGACAAAAGCCTTCTCCAAGGTCTGTAATGTACATCTTGATTCCAGGACTCCTGTTTTTCCTACATTTGTAGACTTCAAGATGGAAAGCAACTTCCAGTCAGGACTGTAACTGATAGCATATGGAGTAGGACATACTTGCACCATGGACTTGTAAAGTTGCTGGGGGAAGGGAGATGAAAGCTGCTTGTAAAAATCAACAGACTGTCTGCATACATCTTCCACAAGTTGTCCTGTGCTAACACTACACCGTATACCCTTGCCTGCAACCCACCCTGGGCAAATTCCCCAGCTCACAGGTTCAGACCTTCAGGTATGGTCTTACACACAGTAACTGACCCAGCAAAGATCTGCTGGTGGACATTTAACTCAGAAACATTTCTGATCATCCTGCACAAGCTTGGCACTTTTTGCACTGATCTGGCACTAGCAGCCATGTCCTCTGAGCAGCAGGTAAAAGCAAGGTTTTCGACTTTCTCCTATATCACCCAGCTGGGACCATCAATCCCAGCAGTGAAGTTCACATCACCTGGGCTCTATCGTCACAGTGGAGAGCAGATGGTGGTGGGAACACCTGGGTACCCTGGAGGAAGGGCTGTTTTCCTATTTGGCAGAGGAGGAAACCGTAACCTCTTTCATTTTCTGGCTTTAGGGAGTCTTGGTAACTGTGACCAGAGCCCAGTAGTCAAGGATATGGACTCTTCTCCGCTAAGTGTGGTTCATTTACAGTCACAAAGTGTAAGCTCAGAGAAGTGATGGGACATGGGCAGGCAAACACTAAAGGCCCTCTTGTTTCCTCTTCAGACACCCAAGTGCATTGAGTATCTGAAATGAAGTGACCCTGGTGACAGGTCAAGCTATCCATGAATGACTTCAGGAGCCTAAAGTGACTAGAGTTAGGAAACTACATTATGACCCTGTTGGCTTATGTGATCCCAATATCAGACAAGCCAGAGTTCAGGGAGACACATGGATCAAGCATTTTCCCAGATCATCTAAACCTGAGGTTGATAAAGCACCATTGCAGTCTCCAAAACCTTGTGACCCAACAGAGGAACATCATCTTCTGTTAACAAAGATCCATGCTTGGCCAAAGAATATCAGGCAGAAATTCAGCATCAAAGTGAGGGAATCCATGCAATTAAAACCCACAATAGTCCTTCGTGTCTCCATTGCACAGAAGTAACCCAAACTGTTAAAAGCCTGATGGGAGCCACTAGAGAAGGTGGATGTCATTTCTCAGGCTGTGTAACCCCTTCTCTTCTACCCCAAAATGACTGGCAATAGAATGGGAGGAGTCAAAGATTGCCACCTTGCAGATTACTTAGTTTAATCAACCTTGAGATTTGCTAGCAAACCAACTCAAGCAGCATCTACTCTATCTTCACAGGTGCTGCACTATCTATCTCCTGCTGTGTGCTACTCGGAGGGAGTGAGATGCTGCTCACAGGGAGAATCAGTCCTGTCCTGATTCTGATGTGGGTCAGCCACCACAGCCAGGCACAAACCTGTACTGCTGTTGCCTTTGCCAGGGTGTAAAGACAGACAGAGCCAGCAATAGCAAGTCAGGTCACCTTCCTGAAGAGACTTTCCCTGAGGTATTTCTTGAGCTACCCCAGATTCCTCACAGTACAACAAAGACAACAACCAAAAATACACACGTAGGGAATCATATATGGTGCATTCTGAACACACCCCCATTGATGTGATCCTGACTCTGGTGCCAGATCTCTGCTGTGCTGTTTCGCTAATATATTGTGGTGCCCACTGAAAACACCTTATATTTCCATGGTTTGAAGTGGCTCTAGTCCATTCTGCTGGCCTACCTGGCAAAGGACACCCCTGCTTTGAAGGACCCTCAAACAGAACTCGACTTTGGGCAGAAGCTTGCAGCACAGCTGAGCTCCACTGAAAACTGAAAATAATGTTCTCAGTCAAAACATCCTGCAGATCCCATCTTCTGCTTCCACTCCATGGGACGTTTCATCAGAATATTTTCAGCGTCAGTCCCAAGGCCTTTAGTACCTTTATGCCAATCACCTCAGCATCACTTTCAGACTGAAATCAGCAATGCACAAGTATAGGGACATTTGCACATATTGAGTTGGTTTTCTAACAGAGGGTGGTAACTGAGCAGAAATAGCTTCTAAAATGCTGTTTACTTTTGTAATAGGGCTGGCTTACAACATACAGCAAGGTTAAATTCATCTGAATAACTTTGGGCTTTTATACATGCAAGTCAATCAGAGATTTTTCATAAATAAAGGACGCCATAAGGGCCCCTGGTGTGTTTAGACAGAGTGGGCATGTCTAGACCCAGTGCGGAACAGTGATCCATCACTGCTAGATCAACTTCAAAAGCAATTCAACAAGGGCTCCACATAGACGTTTCAGAAAACCTGTTCCAATAGCTTTCTTATGCAAGAGAAAACCACAGTCACATTTGTATTTTAGACAGTGAACCAACAAGAATGAAGCAAAACAACGGCAACTGTCCTCAACAGATATTTTGGGTTGCTCCTCTCCTCCCACTCCCCTTACACTCCTTTTCAATCTCTTACCAGCTTGCACATTTTTGGCAACGGAGAACCATACTGCAGAGGTCACTGGCAGCCTGGTGAGGACCGCTGCGGCTTTTGGCTACCAAAGACAACTTCCCCAGCCTGGGGAAGCGTCGACCTCTTTGCTCCCCATTTTGAGCTGGGGCAGAGGTGACTGTGGGTGAAGGAGGCAGAGGAATGGGAGAACTTTCCTCAGCCCAGCAACCTTTGAAAACCAGTTGCTGCTTTTCCTATTTGCCCCAGGATCTGCTATCCAACAAGTGGAAATTGAGGATGACAAATAAGAACATTAGCCTGGTGTTTCTACTAAAATGATCCGCCTTGAAGTAGCTGATGTTGACACTTAAATTGTCAGCAGACTTCCAGTTTAGTGCTCCAGTTAGAAGAATGGGTCCATTCACACTTCTCTCTGAGCTATTGTTTCAACTCTCTCTAGACCGGGCAAATATCACTGCAGCAGTTTACACTCCAGTTCCACTTTAAAGGGGTTTTTTTGCAACCATAACCCAAATTGCCTAGAAACTTTTTTTTTTTAAATGTAAGCTTAGACTCTGGAAAATAATTACGCAACACTGTAAAAATAGTCTGCAGCAATCTACGTAGCCGTGAAATATTGGAGCTGGGTTTTTTCAGTGTACCTACGTATACATGGCTGCAGCTAGCTCCAGTATTTACAGAGAACTCACTGGAGCTGTGATCACAGAAACTGGTATTTCAAGTTAGGCCACAAACATGAACAAAACATTTCTTGTTATAAGGTAAGGTTTTGTATTTTGGGGTGTTATATCATCATCTAACTGAAGCACTACCTTGCCACTTCTGCTTTTCCTCTATCACCTTCTGCCTGGTTTCAAATAACATCCTTGTGGCTAATGCAGGCACTGTTTATGTAGTCATAGAAGAGTATTAATTTAACTTCAGTTTATTTCCTGTAATTGCATGTTTCTTCCATTTTTGAACAAGTTAATCATACTGAGGGGCTGTATCCTCATTTCTCTCTGCAGTCAACTTTGCTGCTGCTCATTTCTATTAAGTATCATATCTCCTCACTTGCTGGAAGCTCACTCCCCAGCCTGCTCTCCCACTTGCTGACTTGTTCTCTTCTCTCCTGATGCATCTTGCTGATGGTAGGACCACCTACCACGCAATACCTCCGAGGTACAGTATGAGCTCTCTATAGGCAGTTATCCTGTCCAGAGCCTGAAGATGTAGTGGCTTAATTCAGTCTTTCTATGCTTCTCTAGAAGCCTATTTCTGTCTCCCATGTAATTCTGCCAAGCTCCTGCCTTGCTAGCTCCTACTCTCCATTTAAGGAGGTCTTTTAGTTGTTGTTTTCCTCGGGAGAGCTTAAGTGATTAAATCGAAACTAACAGAACAAATGGATAAAGCCACAGCCTGGGAACAAACCCATTGCCTGAAACCTCTGCAAAGAAACTATTCAGGAAATACTCACAAACGAAGAATACATGGCAGAAGTAAGAATTTTTGCAAGTGACTATATGCATATGGGAACAACAACTTCCAGCTCTTGTAACCTAGCAGTGAGGAATTAAAAATTGACCATTAGATTTAGGCACTGATTTGAAGGAGTTAAATTCCCAGGCTACCTTTTCAGAGCAGGGTGGGGCATTGGGGAAGTCAGAGAGAGAAAAAAAAAAAGGCACCTGAATACCCTGGGAAGGAGCAGCAAAACCTTCTGTCAAGGTCCCCTTGCTCTCCTATGCTACAAATACTCCCCAGCTGAGGGTCTCCCGGTGCCCACCACCAGCCACAGCCCTCGGCTCCACACACCTGCATGCGGGGTGACCCACGCGAGCAGCCTTTCCCACGCCAGGAAGCGAGTGCCACGTCCCGGTCCTGCTCACCTCTCCTTACAGCCACCCATCCCCACTGGTGTGACAGCGCATGGCATGGCCAGTGGCTGGGGCCTGAGGGCAGGGACATGGGCATCCTCCCTGTTTCAGAGTGGGCATCAAGGAACGCAACATTTGGGGGGCCAGGCGCCGGGAGCGGGACCCTCTCCAGCCCCTGGTACAGCACACACAAGGTAAGTGCCTGCTGTGCAGCTTCATGCTGGGGCCTAGAAATGAGCGGGCTCAGGGAGAGCAGGGTAATCATTTCAGCCTCTCCCCACTGTCCTCCGAAAAGCCCCCTTCCAGCACCCATTTGCTGCTGAGACCTGTGCCCTCTTCACCCCATTGTTCAGCCTGCGCCACCCTGGCTTCCCCCTCCAAGCAGTCCTTTCTGAGTAGGAACCAGGCAGAGAGCTGTGCTGTTCTGCACTAGAGCATCACTGGTTTTTGTCATCGGTGTTTCTGTTGCTGTCAGTGCTGACAATGTATTTGGGCAACTGCAAAAGAGAAGCTGAAGTGGCCCCTGAGAACTAGCAAGTTGTAGCATCTGCTAACAATAAAAATGAATTGGAGGTTGATTAAACCCTTTACCTTTTCCCTGCTTTTTGCTTCACAAACTAGGAGGCATTGGAGGATACTCAACATTCTTATTTTCACTGCATAAGAAGCAAACCACTTTTTTACGATGCAAAGTATTGGTATAAATTGTGCATAAAATGGCTTGCGACTAACTGCTCTCCTTTCTCTGCGAGCAGCCTGGTAGCGGGTCATAAGCTGGGAAAGGTCCCAAAACCTTTCCCCTCTGGATTCTGCATTTGCTACTGGTTCGATATCTGGACGGCAGGAGGCATTTCTCAGCCCCATGTTCTCAGAGGGAAGGAAAACTGTGAATTCCTGTGCTTGGGTCCCCAGAGCAGCATGACTCCTGATGGCTGGTGGCAGTGCTTCCCAGCATCAGAGCTGGGATCTTTTATGGGAGACAAGAGTGTGGAGCCAAGGGTTACTGTGGGTTTGGGAGTTACGGTGCTGGGTCTAGGAGTGCTTGCAGAGCTGCCAGAGGAAGGCAGCAATAGGGAACTCCCTTGGCATGGGAACACCCACCTGCGCATCACAGTGGGGTTATCATTTTGTTTGCAAAACATGCCAGCCCTGCTCCTGTACTTCTTGGGGTGGTTTTGCGAGGATTGCTGTGTTTTCAGCCTGGTAGTTTTCTGGGAAGACCTGAATCGTTTTTTAGTGTTGCTTGGGTATCTGCGGGCGAGGCTGATTTTCTGTGCTTCCATTTACTTGTAAAGTTGAGGCTTTGGAGCAGGTAATGGATAACTATGGGTCATGTGTTGCTGCCAACCTTCATTTTCCCAATAGTTAAATTCTTCTGTGCACCCCCATTTTCACATTTTACATTTTTGGAAATATCAGAAACCATTTCCTCCCTTCATTCCCCGCTATCCTGGCTGTGATTCAGTGGATCAGCCCAGTTTCAGGTCTTCACACAGGGGCTCTTTCCCTTCCCCTTTTCTTGAGGCCATTTCATCCTCTTGGTTTGGTTTGAAGAGGAGCACTTTGTTTTCTGCTTCTACAAGAAACCATAACTGCACCAGCTCTCATCTGCCTGGAAACATCCCAGGAAAGCTGAGGTGAATTGCTTGCAGGGGTGGATATTTTTCAGCCCCTTCAGCCCCATGAACCATCAGGAGGTGAAAGAGTGAGATCCTCTTTCAAAAGCCTCTAGACATGAGGGGCTCAGCACGGTTTCCAGTCACAGCTGCCTAGTGCCACGTGGGCATCAGAGACATTCACGTGGCATCAGCAGATCTGACACATGCATTAGGGAAATCCGTGGCACTAGAGTAAGCCTTAAACAATGTCTGTAAACACGCAGCTCCCTGGAAGAAGTTAACGTGCCTGTGTCCACATGGCTGTGTAATATAATGCCTCCTTGTGCTGGCATTACATTTCTTTGTTTTTTTTTTAATTGGGGTTATTCTCCCGCCAGGTCCCTGATCAGGCTAATTGGTGCTAGCTGTCGGCATGGGGGTAGCAGTGGGAATGCGTGGTTCTGGGAAAAAAGGGTGGAGGTAGGAATTGGCCTTGGCATCAGCATGGATGTAGCTTGGTTGATGCTGCTCGAGGAACTGCATCTCTGAAATCTGCAACACAGGATCCTGTGCTCCCACAGCCTTCCCTGTCTCAGCCCTGCATTGTTCGTCATGGGACACAGGCGTGTTTAATGATGCAGTAAAATCTGATGAAATATGTACTTAGTTATCTAAAGTATTTCCTGACAAACTAATATTATTGTAATATTTCTGGGTCTGCTGGAGTAATGAACGTAAGAAGCCACCACATGTGGATTTGGTCTGCTTAATAGAAAGTGTATGTAATTGCTTCAGTTTAATCCTTTTTTGTTTCCCTCAGCACTTCTCAAAGGTTGTTTATTTATTTCTAATATTGTTGTTTATGGACAAAAACATTTTGCAAGATCAGCTGAGATTATTAACTACAATATTGATCTTGGTTTGACTTTGTATCAGAGAAGGAGAAAAGAGCTGGGTGGCATTGGTCAATGAAAGCTCGGGTGTAATACTTCTTCCATAACTCAGTAGTTCACAAGGCTGTTGTGTGTAGTCACTGTGTGTAGTTGTTCAAGTGCGGAAGCTAAGCTGGAGATGGAAATTCATTTCACTTCTGCTTCTTTTTTCCTCCTTTGCCTGTCTCTTAAAAACTTGGAGTTATTACTGGCTGCCCAGACACTCACCTTGAGAGATTGTTTTATTTCATGGGTTGTGGTAATAAATAATTTCGGCTTTATATTTGAGGTTTAAAATGTTGACAGCTCCTTCAGATGGATCTGTGGCCTCTTGTCCCATGACAATATATCACAGCCTGTCACAGGCCCTACGTGCAGGTGGTGAGTATGTGCAGCCAGGAAACCTGATCCTTCGTGTGGTCTAATCAGCAGGCAGTGGTGGCTGCTATCAAGTGCGATGAGAAATTCCACGGATTAAACACATGGTTGTGAGGTCTTTCTACACTGCCTTTTATCATATACATGAAATCTAGATTTCATGTGAAGTGCCACAATTAAGATTTTTAGCTCATTCTGTTCAAGGAGAAAGTCTTCAGTGCTTCAACTCACCCCACCTTGCTAAGGGCTTGATGTCTAGTGCCATTGAGCCTCAGCAAGGTTAGGGCATGGTTTGGTCCCGTTTTTTTCCAGTAGCAGCAGAGTCCCTGCTGGTACTTCTTCCGCCGTGTGGGCTGCTGCCCCTGTGCTGTGATAGACCCAGTGCAGGAGGGCAGGGAGCTGCCACCATGGGGAGGAAGATTACTTCTCCATTTCCCTTGGATGAGGAAGCACCCCAGAAACAGTGAGGGCCTCTTCAGCTGGCACTGCCACCAGAGGAAAGAGTTGTCATGGCACATCCTACAAACATTCACCAGGATATTTTAAGCACTTAAACAATGAAATTTCCAACCATAGTTTTCAATCAGGGAAAGCTCTAGAGCAAACCAAGGTGTCCATGGAAGTGTGGGTGGGAGTCAAAAGGGCAGGATGGCCACAGCGTACATGTGTTTCAACCAGGGCAGCTTTCCTCTCCAAGAAGCAACCATCAGATATTATCAGGCTATTAAAGGTGTAGGCAAACCCTCCTGGTTTTTCCACTTCAGGAGCTTTGTAGGGTTTTTTTAATGCCATTTTCTTGGTCTCTGTAGGGTACCTCATACTGCAGTCTGCTCCCTGATAGACTGCAGATGTTAACTATTTCAGGTTAATCAGTAAACCAGTCCCCGAGCATGGCAAGAGTAGAGACAAACATGTCCTCACCCAGCTCTCTGCTGTTGTACTCATCTCCGAAGACTATAGTGAAAAGTTTTTCCTCTTCCCCCCATAGCTCCTTATTCTAAAACTGTTCACTGAAAGCAAACAAGGGTATCAAAACACTGACTCTATTTCATCGTGTTGTTCTTTACCTGTCAGATTTCAGAGTTCACACAGTTTCAGTTTCCTTTATCTTATGGGGGAATGTGTATGGGAGAAAATGCACACTGTTTTCTTAGGTGGGAAATGTGTGGTATTTTCAGCCCTTATAAATGAAAAGTTAGGAAGAGGACTTTGTTCAGCCTTTCAAATACACCTTTTTTGAACCAGTCATAGGGAATCCAAAAGTCAAAGCTTATAATGAAGAAATATTGCAAACAGTTGCTGCCAGAGCCGATGCATGCTCTTCTGGTGTTGTTCTGCTGTCTGGAATCCAGCAGTATTTCCATGGCTTAGTCCCCATTTAATTAAGCTCTGCTAGAAAAGGATGTGTGGCTTTGGGTCATAAATGCAGGACTGTCAGCTGGGCCAGCTTTGCACCCAAGCTTTCAGGCTCTGCCAGAGCTGTGGGTCTGATCTGCTGGGGGTTGTGCTCTGATTAGCTTTAGTGTGAGCGAGAAGCTCACATGAAAAAGCAAAATAGAGCACTGGTTAGAAAGGATCACCCATATGTTTTTTACAACCTCATACATCCATTCTGCCTTGCCAAACATCAACTGTCCCTGCAGATGTAAAGACCACAACATGTCTGGTGTGAAATGAGCTCACAGCTCATTGTGTGCTAAGTGCCGCCTCCAGGTTAAAGAAAGATCAGCTGCTGCATGGGAACTTACTCATTACTCAAAGGTAAGGGATATAAGTACAGGAGAACCTTACCCCTTGCCTGTCCCCTTGCACGGTACCATAAGCATGTTTGTATCATCGCGACTCTCAAATTCCTTAGGGAAATGTAGCTTTTTTCGTTCAGTCGCTGCAAGCAGAGTGGGAGTAAGCCATGGAGCTGTTTATACCTCTGAAAATAGAGGACGCAGGGGATGGGGCAGCAGGTCTGGAACAGATGCCCTGGGTGGGAAAGTAGCCCAAAGACTGAAGGTAACATGCAGCTTTCTGAGCCAGCCTGAGAAGTGACCTGTTTATCTGGTTTCCACCAGGCACTACTCTGGGTCCCAGAACAGCCTGATTTCCTAGTGCTGTGCTATCGGCAGGCCTCTATCACCCTGCTTGGGTTTCTCCTACCAAGCCTGGAAGGAGTCAGGAGCCTGTGGCAGTTTCCCCCCAAAGCCCAGCAAGGTGCTGGGCAGCAGATACAGCAAACCAACTCAGCTCCACGTTTTGAGCTTGGGGCACACAGTCCCAAAGCAAATGCTATTGATGGGAGAGCTCATCCTCCATCTCTTCTGGACACTTTCATCTCTTCAGCATTGCTGGCAGACCTGTTTGAATGAGTGCTTCCTAGCCTGACAACCAACAGAAGCTGGTGAGCAAAGCCCTTTTATTTAGGCTGACAACTCACAGTTCATTTTGACCGAAGCAGTCTTAGTGGCTCCTCCTGGACGCCTCAGCCAGGACATCGGAAACAACTGCCCTCGCAGGGCTGGGGCCGTGCTGAGCACCAGTGCCGAGTGCCTGTTCCCTGATTCTCGCTGGGCTATTTTTCCCAAATCTCAGACTGTTTTCAATGCTTCCCCTCCCAACAGCTGCTATGGTAAAATGAGTTTTCAGTTTTTCTGAGGACATTAAAGAACATGTGCATTTGATTTTTTTTTTTTTTAATGATTAAGGTGACAGTGAGTTAAACAGGAGCTTCGTAATTATGCTAATCTGTTTTAAGAGGTTTGAGAATGTTAATGTGGAAATTTCTAGGCAATAAGGAACATTACAATTCTTGTCATTTGTCAGAAAGTGGGGTGCAGAAGACAAATGCAAGGAAACTTGATTCAGAAGTTACACATATCCTACCTAGTGCAGAAATTAGTTTTGCTTTGGACTGCTTCAAAATGGTATTTTACAGAAAGATTGGGGGCATAGTGCAGACTCTGTCTGATATCCAGCTCAGCCACTGACTACAGGGCTTAAAACATAGGCACTGCTCTTCAGCACAGTGATCCAGAGCAGCAGAATCAGATTTAGTGTGGAGCCAGCAGAGTAGGGTGAGTGCTCCTCTTCCCTTAGTCAGCACTGAGTAGGAAATACCAGGCATGGGACAAGTCTGAATCCCTACCCTGCTTTGGAAGTGTCTGGCTCAGTGCAGCGCTTTTCCCTCCCTACCCCCAACTTCTAGACTAATCTGCAAATAATGGACTTTAAATTAAATTGGCCATGGCTACTGTGTTGATTTTGGTGTCTCACAGCCTTGTCTGGGAGTTGCAAGGTGATGTAGGGTGAACGTCTGGCTGCTCAGGCAAACACCTGTCTGCTACTGAGATTTCATGAGGTTGCTGTGTGGATCTAGGACATCGCTGCCACCCAAAGAGGTGGTGTTGCTCCCATCTTGAAACTGTGCTTCTGCTGCTTCATTTGTCCTAGTGCTCATTTGACTCCTTGATGAGGCAGTTTGTCTGGCTAAATCGACAGGAAAATACTCATTGATATAATTTTTTAAATAAAAATTGCTCTTCTCATAAAATCTCACTTATGACACTGTGGCCCCTTACGATTCTGTGACCCAAAGAAGACTTTATTGCTCTTTGAAGCGGAAGTATGATCTTTCTCTTCCTATGCTCTTGAAGTCTGCTTTGAGCATTGAAAAAAAAGGTGTCTGAATCTTATCCTTGCATGTCTCCAACAGTCTGCTGGATCTGATTAACTCCTGTTTGAAGGAATCAAAAGAATCCAAATGACTCAAATAGAAATTTGACCAAACTAAAAAACCAAGGCTTTAGAAACATGAGCAAACAGCAGACTGTGCACTTCAGTCATAAGGGACATGAGGGCCTTTGGCTAACCTAGTAACTGGAGGCTGCAATTATTCCATTTGGAGTTTTGGTGACATGTATAAACTGTTGTGCTCATGTTTATAATGTCACCACAGATTGTCCCAGAAGAATGGCATTTGTTAATGTGAACAGTTGGGAGATATGCTTTCCATTCTGTGACTAATCTGGACTTTGAAACGTACTGCCAGCAGCTTCAAAAGACAGCCAGTTGGTGTGCGAATCAACGCCAGGCCTGGAGCATAGATCTTAAGAAATGTGGCAGTGATATTTGCAGAGTATGCTCAAAAGTAAATAGTCAATATCAAACCAAACAGATGTGTACTGCTTAAACTGAGGTTATACCAGTATAACTGCATTCTCCTCCATGATGTCCACGGTTGATTTACATCATCTAGGCTAGAAGCTTTGGCCTTGTTTGGTGATATGAACTGTTTAGCTCATAATGGGGAAATGAAGAGAGATTATGGAACTGTGATAGAGAGAAATCACAGGATCGTTGGAGTTTCACTCTTGGATGAGGCACGCAGTGCCTCTCTGGCTATATTCCCCTTCATATCCTGCTGAGTTCTGCAGAAACAACCCTGTGATGCAGAGACCTGTGGTGAATGCAAGGTCTGGACCATGATGAGTGCAAGGTTTGGAGGAAACTCCTCCATGTGCGGAAGCAATGACTCACAGCAAAGCAAATGCTGGCTCTTTGGACATGGCTTCTTCATGCTGGCTGAGGTGAAGTAGTAACATAGAACTACATCTCCTTTTGTGGACAAGCCTAGCTCTTGCTGACATTTAATCCCCTAGAACCAAATCAGCTTCATGGAAGCTAAAATCTCCACCAGAGTCTTAGCTAACATGTCCAATGACTTAACTGTCATCCTGCTCAAAACAAAGTCATTTTGCCAGCTGATAATGGATTACATTTGAAGCCTTTTTCTTCAACAGCCAAGGATATCTCCACTGGAAAGAGGTTCCTGTGAAAAACAAGCAAAATATGGGTTTTGTGTACATAACAGACTTGTACCCAGATAGTTAACTCCCAATTAAAACCTACTTTATTTTTTTGGGGCTCCAGCTTGGGAGTAAATGGATCGTGACTCCATTTACTTTGTTTTATGACTCTAACCTACTATTTCTTAATGTTCCTCTTCTGTTTTTTTTTTTTGGGGGGGTTGGGTTTGTGGTTTTTTTTCTTGCTTTGGAATTGTCACAAGGTTTTTGTATTTATTGACTTCTAATGACATTAATCTCTTTGCTCTGTTTCTCTCTCTTTCAGTGACAGTCTTTTGCTCCCTGCAGTGACTAAAGCACCATGAATATTATCATTCAGTGTCTGTGTTATCATGCAGCAATGACTCAGTCATCATGTCAAGATGATGGAGAGCAAAGCTTGTAGTGTCTGCAGAAGCTTCAGTCAAACAAATAATAGCAGCTTTCATCTGATCGAGACTCTAGCTCCATCTCTTGACTATTGTACTGGTTTTGGCTGGAGTTAATTTTCTTCATAGTAGCTTGTATAGTGCTATGTTTTGGATTGTGATGAAAACAGTGTTAATAACGTGGGGATGTTTTAGTTATTGCTGAACAGCGCTTGCACAGCATTGAGGCATTCCTTGTTTCTCATGCTGCCCTGCCAGCGAGTAGGCTGGTTGCACAAGAAGTTAGGAGGGGACGCAGCTGGGACAGCTGACCCCAACTGACCAAAGGGATATTCCATACCATATGACATCGTGCTCAGCAGTAAAACCTGGTGGAAGAAGGAGGAAGGGAGAGGACATTCAGAGTTATGGCATTTGTCTTTCCAAGGAACCATTATGTGTGACGGAGCCCTGCTTTCCTGGTAATGGCTGAACACCTGCCTGCCAATGGGAGGTAGTGAATGAATTCCTCATTTTGCTTTGCTTATGCATGCAGCTTTTGCTTTACCTATTAAACTGACTTTATCTCAACTCATGAGTTTTCGCGCTTTTACCCTTCTGATTTTCTCCCCCATCTTGCTGGGGAGGAGTGAGCGAGCGGCTGTGTGGGGCTGAGCTGCTGGCTGGAGTTGAACCACAACAACTACACGTCAGAGGCTACTAGGACAAACTAAAAAGCAATGAGTGGTTTACGAAAGCATACAGATGATAGCATCTGACTCAGGAAAAGAGTGCTCAGTTCTCCTTCATTTTTTTAATTCCTGAAAGGGAGTAGACAGAATTTATCTTCATGGCCCCATCTCTATAGTAACCCCTGTCAAGAAGAAACTTTCTAACTATTATATCCCATACTAACACTAAAATACTGGAAAAAAAGACATCAAGTTCTATATGGGAGAATCCACATAAGGTACAGTTGCTGAAAGAGCAGTAATACTCAAAACTGGGAAAAAACCCCACCACCTTGTTATCTCTTTAAGTGCAACAGAGAATATAAAAAGGTGATAAAGGTACCTAGAAGGGATCATCCAGCTAAACTGATTTCTGTTTTCTGCAACAGAAGGCAACTATGTAGTAGATGTTTTGGATTATTGTGAATCTTGGCTTCTTGTGGGTGTCTAGAACACCCACTATGAACTAGAAAATGGTAACCAATACTTTAAATCAGGTTACAGTTTGTAGTAAAAGATCAAAATGCACAACTGCAATGTGTCACAGGGCGACAGCTGGGAAAACATGAGCCCATTGCCTATATCTCAGGCCCCTGAAAGAAATTTGCATATGAGATCATTTCTTTAAAGAGTTTATTTGTTATCCCCAGATTTGCATCTTAAAGCTTTGACCAGAAGCATCTGCAAATTAAATGCATCCAGTTGTGTGTTTGTGTGTGTATGCACCCATATACATACATGTGAATATTTTAGAGAGTGCAAGACCTCCTGTTTTTAAATCATCACTGATAATCTAGCAGTTGTTTATATTTAAATGAATAATGTTGCTAACCAGAAGGTTCTGCCTTCTGGAGTCCAGTCATTTTTTTTTCATTAGGAACTATCTGTAAATGATTAACACTCTCTGTGGAAATGAAACTAGGAGAGCCAAGTGCGTGAGGTACAGGAAGGAAAGCAAGGAACTAATGTACAGCACCCCTCCTCTGTAGGAACAGCAGACTGGAAGGGCCTTTGAGCTGCCCATTCCCCTGCCATAAAATCAAGTAATTCTTTTAACAGATGGATCAAACTTCATTCTAAGTGCAGTCAGATCTGTTCTTTTTCCCTTCCCCTGTTGTTACTCCTGTTAGAAACTGTTCTGAAATGCCACTGGCTTGGAAGTGTCCTCATTTCCAGCCTACATTTACCCCTGGCCTGCATGTGTGACACCGGGGTTCAACAGCTGAGCATGTTCATTCGGGTTGTGATGTGGAGAAGCATTTTCTGTGCATATCAAAGGGAGGGTTAGTTATAGCTAACAGAGGATTAATTGAGACAGGATGGGAAACAAACCTGCCTTTTTTGGAAAGTGATGCTGGAGAGGTGCATGCTGGAAAAGACATGCCATTCCCCCTCTCCTCTCAGTTGGTAAAGGGACATTTTTATACAAGAGTTCTTTTTAGGATTTGGTATATAATATATTAAGCTGGCTACATTGCTGTCAGGGTTTTGTGTATCATCTGATTTAAGTGGAATTAGAAATAGTTCATTTGTACTCCAGCAAGACTTACAGGACAAGTACAAGGAAGTGATCGTGCCCCTGTACTCGGCACTGATGAGGCCGCACCTCGAATACTGTGTTCAGTTTTGGGCCCCCCACTACAAGAAGGACATTGAGGTGCTGGAGCATGTCCAGAGAAGGGCAACGAGGCTGGTGAGGGGTCTGGAGAACAAGTCTTATGAGGAGCAGCTGAGGGAACTGGGGTTGTTCAGCCTGGAGAAGAGGAGGCTCAGAGGAGACCTCATCGCTCTCTACAACTCCCTGAGAGGAGGTTGGAGCGAGGTGGGTGTCGGTCTCTTCTCCCATGTAACTAGCGATAGGACGAGAGGAAATGGCCTCAAGTTGTTCCAGGGGAGGTTTAGATTGGACATGAGGAAAAATGTCTTTACTGAAAGAGTGGTTAAACGTTGGACCAGGCTGCCCAGGGAAGTGGTTGAGTCACCATCCCTGGAAGTATTTAAAAGACGAGTAGATGCGGCACTTAGGGACATGGTTTAGTGGGCATGGTGGTGTTGGGTCGATGGTTGGACTCGATGATCTTAGAGGTCTTTTCCAACCTTAATGATTCTATGATTCTATAATTCTACAATAACAAGAGGGAATGAGCTAGCTATGCTTGGTTTGGAGGCATGTTTGTGTGTACATGCAGAGCAAGCCATCTCTTCAACAGTACTCTCTGTGCCTTGTCCTGCAACCTGTTGTAACACTTAACAGCGCTATTCACCCAGTTGTTCAGATAGCTGCCTTTTGAGCTTGCCTGTCTTTCTGAGTACAGGCAGAGCTAGCTCCATCTCGCAGGGCATGAACTGGTACACTCCAGCTCCCCATGAGCCCTGTGTCCCCTCCTCGGCTCTCGATTTAGGGGTCCAGGGAGTCACATGAAGCAGGGAGAGGAGCAGCGCAGCCTCTCAATGTGAGCCAGGCTGTAGCTTCTGGGAATTAATATACCTAGGTTTTGAGTGCTCTGGCTTGAACCTTACCTTGTACACCAGGTCAAACAGGAATATCCAGAAAGCCTGCTCCTGGGCAGCAATAGAGGAGTATCCGCAGCCAACTGGCTGTTCTGTGGTAGAAGCTGGTCAGGCAATGCTGGATTGCCTCCTTGTTTCTCCTGGGGGACCTGGAGACTGGCAAAAGTTTATAATCCTATTCTTGCTTTTCCTGGTATGTAATTTCTGTAGTTGCCTTGGAGGTGTTATGTGATGGTCCTTGAGAAAATCTTTCTATTAAGATGTTATCAACTATGATTGAAATTTTTAGAACCTCTGTTATACAGTCATTGGAGAGGTTTTTATTTGCAATCTAACAGGCAGTATTAAAAACATGAAATGGTCTTTGGTTATGCAGCAAAGTATCCTAGGCTATTCACCTGAGGAACAGTGTAAAAATCCATTCTTCCCCTTCCTCATTCTCCCATTTATTTCTAATTTTGAGATTTGTTTCCTGAGAATAAGATGGTGAAATTTAGGAGTTGGGAGGTTTGGTTGTAACTCTTCAAAAAGGAAAAAAAATTACTACTCATAATGCTTGTTAACATTATAGTGGATGGATATGTTTGTATATAATCCTAGTGAGCATATTGAAAGTTACTTTAGTATATTTCACAATTCATATTCTTCATCTCAGTTTGTTATCCATTATAGACATTAATTAATCAGACTGATGAATATAAATAAGATCTCATGAAAATGATTTAAAGTATGGAGATGAATAGAAGGGTCCCACTTCTATAGTTGCTTTATCCTCTCATGTTCCCACACCTTTTGATAACCTACCAGGCTCTCCTTCCAGCCTTTACAGTTTGCCTCTTTTCTGGAAAAAGATGTATTTTAAATTTGTGAGGTAATGAAAGGTAAAACCTAGTAAAGGCAATGGTACTGTAATATTCATGAGATAGGAACTTTATCTGCTGTGGTCTGGAATCCAGCCTGGTGACCTGTGTAAAACCTACAAACTGTCTTGTCTCCACTGAAATTCCTCCTGACTTAGTTACCAAGGTCTCCTCTCTCCTTCTGTTCCTTACAAAAATGGTGCCAAATGTTTTAATTCTCTCCTTCTTGTATATTGAACAATGTTCTTTTTCTTTTATGTCACAATGAACGAATCAAATGTATTTTCATTACATGTTCCAACACTGGTAATTGCCCTTTTACTCTTATTTCAGGTCTCCTTCAGTACTTCATATGGGCCTGAACCCATATATGAGTGTATGAATTGCACTATGGAAACCATTGAAACAAGGATGTTGTTTTCTTTATACATCTGTAAGCACTGAGTACAGCCAGAACTTTGTGAATAATAATAGCTAAATGATAAGCCTCTCCTAATTCCACATGGTGGCTCTTTGAAAAATATGGTTTTTGTTAAGGACTCTGAATTGCCCTTGCTTCAGAGTTAACTCAGAATTGGAAGTTTAGGAGGCATTTTTCCCCCTTTTTTTATAAGATCCATTGAGATCTGGCAAAATCTTAATTACTGGAAATGATGTGTAGTTTTTGAAGCGGTATATGTCATTACATTTGTTGGGAACACCTTTAGATCACAAATAAATGGAGAAATAAAGAAAAATAGGAGGAATGGTTTAACTAGCCTTGATAAGTGAGCTGACAGCATACATTTGAAGTGTTTTTTTCCTGCTCATCAGTTCAATTTATAGACATAGCAAGTTTCCATAAATAATGGCCACATACCTTTTACTCAATGCAAATTAAGTTAATCTTTCTAAGTTTTCATTTCACAGGCCTGGCAACTGCAGTTCAATGTGCATTAGGAAAACATACATGTAATATGGATAAATTGTATCTCGCTGTATAACTGAGTCTCCAATGCAGATTTTAGTCTGCAAGGGATAAATTTATTAGAATTAGTGCCAAAGATTTAGATTTCAGCCTGGCTTTCATTTGCCGTAAACCCCTTACTTTACTTGGACAATAAAAAGAGACCTTGCATGTAAAATGCCTTTTAAAACACTGCCAGAATAATGTGAAAAAGTGTTAGGGTAAATAAGCATCAGGTCCTGCATGAGTGTTCGAAGTAGGACTGTATGCAGCAATACGCCGTACTGCCGTTCATTTATTTTGAATAGCAATAAGTTGCCACTCCACTTGGCAAATGGACTCCTCCTGACTGATCCTTCAAACCTCCCTTCCCCATGCCTGTGCTTGTGCAAGAGCCTCACGCAGCTGGGATGGGAGATGCCAGGCAACTGCTGAGGGTGCCTTGCTTGAGATAAATTTGCCACTTCTCAAACTCTTCCCCCCCAGCAGCCCCCTGTACAGTCACATCCCCTTGGCCACTGTCACCACTGGCAAACTGTGTAGGGTCACCATTTCAAAACCCTTGCTGTGGCTTGTGAATTTTAATCTGTCTTCAGTGTTAGACATTGGCAGGTGACTTATTAAGAACATAATGCTAATGGGGTATATTTTGGGAGGGTTATTTCAAACCTGGAACAGTGTCTTGCCAGCCTCACAAATAGTTGTTTTAATGCAAACGAGGCAGTGAGGGAATGAGGGGCTAGGGGAAGTCATTCCTCAAGCCAGCTCTGCCACCAAGGAAAATGTCGGCAGATCCACAGCCTCAGTCCACAGTCTGTGTGCTCAGGGACTGCCTAGAAAGGACTGCAAAGCCAGCAAGTGACTTTCATGGCTTGTTCCAAACCATATTAAGGTGAAGTAAATCAAATTTCTGTGGTGTTTTTTTACTTTCTGGAAAACTTAAGGGCAGGATGTTTCTGTGACAAGCCTCATGCATTTGGAAGCACTGGAAGAATGCGTCAACAGTTTGAAATCTGGGGTCCGACAAAGTGGCCTGTATGTTCAGACAGATGTTTTGGTGATGAAGGGACTTGCATTTTATGCCAGCAGTTTTGAATATTTAAGGCTTTTTCCTGTAGAAGTCCTTAGCTGACTGAAGTAGCACCATGGCTCTGAAGTTGTGTCTGCAACTGAATTCCCTCATGGAGGTTTGTCTCAAGACTTGTGTGTGGGAAGCCCTGCAGTGCTGTGGATGATATCACAACTGGATATCACAACTGGAAACTCTGTGTTCAGAGAATATCATGTTTATTACTTATAAAACTGGCTGTTTCACCAGTCCTTCAGCCTCTAAAGGATGCTGAATGGCAGACACAGCACAAATAATGAAGCCTTTTACATAAGAAGATGGGAACAGAAGGGTTCTGGTGGCCTTCAGGGCAATACAGCAATCATTTTAGTTTGATAGGGTGATCTATCTTCTGTTGCAGGTCATCTTTCATTCATGCATGGTTTTACTAGCCTGAGATATGGTATCCTATTTTTTCTCTCCTTCTTTGAGCGCTGCTGTGTATGATAGCTCTTGTGCATTAGAAAATGCGTGCTGATTTAAGATGCGCTCTGATTTGTGAAGTTTGCAATCCAATTTCCCCCTTTATTGCATTTTTGTTCCCTGTTGTTTTCTTTAATATTGGCATATCTGAGTATGAAGCTGTACAAGACCGTTTTGCCATGCTATAGCTGCATGGCGTTACCGTACTTTCATCTCATCTCCCTGAATGGATCCATGTGATATTTGACCTCCTTAGGGCATCATATGCTGCTTTTAATCTTTAGGGGTCTGGGTTTGGAAGGATGGGGCTATCACCATATTAACCAGAGCTCATTAACACGTCAGTCTAGAGCAGGCAGCGCAGTATATATGCCAACAGCCATGCTCAGGTGAAACATGTGGTCATTATGATAAAATGACCTGAGCAATGAGGATAAGTTTTGAGCCCAGACTGCCACTACGAAAAACATGCACTGTTTTTCCTGTAGCTTATGTCCAGACACATGAAGTTGCCCAAGTTAGACACAAGGGAGTGTCACCTCAACAGCTTTGCCTGTGTTTGCCAAGGCCCTGAGAGCACCCACAGCCCTGCCCGTCCCTGCCCACCCCCTGGGGCTCCCCCACTCTACCCACGGCTCAGGACCCCATTTCAACCCCCTGGGGCTGTCAGTCCCTGCCCCAGCAACACTGCAGCTGGACCCATCTCCAGCTCCCCACAGCCTTGCCCTGCCCAGCCACGGGCCCCGCTGAGCCGGGCCCACTCATGGGCCCATGTACCGGCCCAGCCTTATCCTGTCCCCATCTCCAGGGAGATGCCCAATGACTGGGGCTGGGGCTGCCCTGGTGCCCCCAGCTGCCCTGCTCCTGGCTAGGTGGGAACAGGCCCAGGCTACCAGGTCCTTCCTTGCTGCCATGGGGAGCCCCTGACGCTACTGGTCCTGGGACATGTCAGTGGCAATGCTGAGGGAAATACTGATCTTGGTATTTCACAGTGAAGTACTGAGACATCAGTCACACATGCCTCAGTATTTCCCAGAAAATGAGGAGAAGACTGAGAAGACCCAAGTTTTTGAGCTGCTTTCCGTTCCTGGCAGTTTCTGGAACCTGTAAGAAAAGCAATGACTTCTGGGAGATGGTTCCTGTTCAGCCATGGTGTGGTCATCAGGTTAGAAACCTTGTGCATCCCACAAGGATATCTGAGCCAAGCTCACAGGTACCTGAGGAAGCAACCACCACAGTACAAAAGCAGTCAATCCTGGAGAGGACACCAGTGATGCAGGACATTGGAAGACTTCCTGCTGGAGTCCCTATCTGTGCAGTGTGTAAAGCCATGAAAGGGGCATTCGATTCACAGTCTCTGGAGGCAGGTACTCAGGCCATCATCAGTACCTCTATGTGGATGTGATTTTGCACATTTTTTTGGATGACAGATGGAACACATAGCCTTATCCTCTGCCCACCAGCTGCATGCAAGTTTTACTCAAGAGCTGAATGGAGACCCTCCTTTGGGCTGGCTTGAGACCACCCATGTTTCCTCCATGGGGTGCTGGTTGCACCTGAGTCCTGAGTCCTGCACAGCGTCTTGACCCCTGGCTGAAAGCTGGGAGTAAGGAGCTGCAAGGGGTTATCCAGAGATGCAGCCATAAGGGCAGGATTGGCTGCTGAAGTGGAAAGAGCTGCAGAGAGACTGGGTTCTCTGCTGAGGGTAGTGTGGATGTATTACAATTACTGATGTGAAAGCAATAAAATGATGGGGTAAATGAGGTGGCAGTTTCTATTTTCTATTCCCTGCTGTCTCCTTTTTCTTAAACCTTCATGACAAGGCTGACAAGGCCACTTCTTCACCCCCTCACAAGGGAGCATGTTGTCATTTAAAAAGAACAAGTCTTTGGGAGCAAGAAAACAATTTTGATTTAACTGCTGTTTTATTGAAGCTGCTGTGTGTGCGGGATGATGAGGGGAGTGCAATAATCCACCTGTGAAGTGCTCAAACTTTGTGCAAGATGTAGTACCACCAGCATCAAAGCCTTAGGAAGGAAAACCCACCCCCTCTGCTCCTGCAGAGCCCTGGATGGGGGCCATTTGACAGCATTTCCCCAGTGTGTAAGGAGGCTGCAAGGCTGCTTGTGTCCATGTAATAGTTAGTGCCTAATCTCAGCAGAGACATCTGTGCTGAGGTGTGCTGACACATCTTGTCACACACTCCCCACTACTCCCAGTGAAGGTGTCCCCACAGCATGGAAAATACACCGTGTGTGAGAGCCCAGGACGTGCTGCTGGAGCATCCGCTGGGGAATACTGGGATGGGGGGGAGAGGATGCAAGATGGGAAGGACCTCCAGTGGCCAGGCACCAGAGGCTATGGGCAAAACTCTTGAGTAATGCTTCTCGTTGGATGCTTCTTGCACACAGATTGTGGCACTGGTGCTGTATTACTTAGCACAGAGGATGTGTGAGCAAAGGGAGCCCTCTCACCTCCTGCATTCCCCTCTCTGCATCCCCTTGTACTCGTCAGTCATGTCTTGGTGACACCTGGCAGTCGGCCAAGCTTTTCACCCAGAGCGATTCTGTTGTCTGCATCTCCTTCTGAGTCTAAGCCACTACAGAAATGCATGGGCTGGAGACAGTTGGATTCAGCTGTGTCTCTTAAATAAGAGTATTATCATCCATTTGTAATAAGGCTGTTGTTTTTTCACACTTTTGGGAATGCTCTTTCCTAGTCCGGGAATTATCTAGCCGCAATGATAATCCCCCTCTATTGTCATCTCCAGGGGCTTGCTGGACCACATATTGCCTCTTTATAAATGTTGAGGGACAACAGTCTCTGTGGCTGGTAGGCACTGCCTGTTCATAGGTGCCCAGTGACCTTCTTGGAGAAGAGTCATAAAAGCTGAAGCTGTGAGCGCTGAGTTGGATGCTGCTTTACAGCTTGCAAACAATAGTTATGCTGGGTTATGTTACCATGACCTTGTTTATGAAAACTCACTGATAGTACGTTTGTCTTCTCTACGAGCTAATGGGACTCCTCACAGCACTATACCAGTGACCTTGAATGGATCTTGAATACACTTATGACAACGTCCAAAGTGTTACAACATTTTGAAATAGACAGGGACCTCTACCGTGTACCTGTTATTTGAGCTTGCTGAAATGGCATCTTTAAATGGCTGCTTTCCAAAATAATGAATCCTGCTTGAATGTTTTTAGTTTCTCAGCTTCATAGAAAGTTTGCAAATCTACTGAAAATTAGACAGGCTGATTAGAAAAGAATTTGATGAAATAACACAATACATTAAAGAAACTGTCGAGAGACCTATGTTCCTGGCTGCCCTGTCAAACAGTGGATATGCTAACACGTAAGATAATTATGTTCCAATATGAACGGTTCAATTGCTGTTGATTTTCCTTCTGGATTATATAATAAAACAGGACCTTTTTTTTTTGAAAAGAAGAATACATGTGTGTAGCGTTCAACTGAGACCTGTCTAGTCTTTTCTCTTTCATGAGATTTAAGAAGGTGTTCTACTGACAGCAAAACCACCTCCTGCACTGCGATGCCCTTTCTGTTCCCAGCTGTTTACTACTTAAGCCTTAGTCAACTGTGCAGACGCATTTTTTTAATCAGTTTACTCAGTGCAGCATGAACTCAGTGACTGAAAAGTGCAATAATTTGTTTTTGATTGGGTTACAATGTGCTGTAAGAAAACCACTGTTACATCGTTCTTCTTAAACTAATAAGTATTTTTGTATTTCTTTGTTTTGTGATCTTGCAGACTCAGCTCTTGGGAGTTTTACTTGCTGCTGCTTCAAATTTTCTGATTAGTGTCTCTTTGAATATACAGGTATAAAATTATTTCTCTTTATTCTAAGTTGTTTATATTTAGCAAGTAATTTATGTTGCAATTTGTTTTTATGGTGAAGTTCAAAATACAAATTTTGTTGCATTTAATAAACATTCCCTCTCTTTAACTAGTGTCCTGCTGTAGTTGTTGGCAGTATGATAGCTCTCAACCTGTTCTGTGCTGTGATTCCCATATGGGAACAGAATAAAAATTCATAACTCCTCCTTGTAATGTGCCATAAGGAAATACCAGCTATGACCCGCTTGTGGTCCTACTGGATGTCATGTGAGCCTGTCTCAGCGTCTCCAAATCTAAAATGGAATTGAACACAAGGTCTTAGGGGCTGCTTAATGGAGCGATCAATGTAATTAAATGCATAGAGACATAAAGTTTTTTGCAATATTGGGCTCCAAAACAACTTTGACTAATTTAGTTTTCCTTCTGCCATTAGGATGAAATAATCTGAGTAAATATTATTTTAAATCATAAAAGCAATGGGAGGTGTTGACCTTACAACTATGGCAAAGGGTTGTAGGATGAGACTTACTTATAAAATCTTTTCTGTATTAGTAATCAGAATACATACTCAGTAGAAAGTTAAATAATTCATTATAATCTGTATCTTGTAGACTTCACAGTATTTTTAGGTCTTCTAACAAAAGCTTTTAAAGCGCAAAAGACATTGTTGTGTAAGTGGTCCAGAAAAAGTGTTTTTGCTAGCTTGCATTTTATGAGTTGTATATGTCTCATATAAAGCTACTTCTTGCTTTTTCTGTAAAGGATGAAACAAAGCTGTGGAATATGAAATCTTCTATTCATAATAACCCATTTTATTAATGCTGGAAGGTTCTTCAATGATTCCCTTCTATTTTAAGTATCTCTAGTTGGAGAATCCCATAGAAAGAAATCTGTTTAGCCAGAGATGGCAGGCAGGTTGAGATGACTGCTGCCTCTTCAATATGAGTTCCAACCTGCTGACAGTGACAGTACTAGGACAGGCTCTGTTTCAATGGAAAAACTCTTGTTGGTGAAGTGGAAATTCAGTCTAGCCCATAATAATAAGGTTGTTCAGACTTCATATCTTTTGTCTGCTGAGGGCACTGACTGTCAAAGTGGATGCTTTGCCAGGGGATGTACTGAGGCATGCAGACAGATGTCTATTGACTTGTAATCATTAACAGCATTTACTGGATTTGAACTATCTTCCAGCTTTTTAAATGCTGTTTAGGAAAACCCAATAGCTCTGCATTGCCACTTGACAGTTTCAACTGAAATTTTTATTTATCCTCTAAAATAGGTTTTTCTCCATTTACTAACAACATCTTCTAAAGATGAATAATGACTTTCACTAGATCTCAACATTTATTTTCACACTCATATTAAATGGGCAGGCCAAATTTTATTGTTCTCTCTCCCTTTCCCACCATGCAGTCAGTTATTCTCCCTCTCTTCCCTCTAGCTGGTTGTCAGCTAAAGAACAGCCCACCATTTGCAATGTATTTCAGCTGGATTATAAACAACCTCCACCTAAATACCATCCACACACATTGCTATGCAAAGAAGGCAGAAGTCTGGAGAAAGAAGGCTGTAGGGGAGCCACTGAGCTCACCCTCCTGTGTTCATCACACATCTTTTCAATCACACTGTGCCCTCAAGAGTTATTCCTACAAGAATCTGGGGAGAAACCAGAGCTCAGGATACAGTTAAGAACTTGTCCTATTTGGTTTTCAGCAGAAACTTGGATTCTTGATTTCACAATATTATTTAATATCCATTTATCTTTTGGGCTTTGTTTGTTTGTTTGTTTGTTTATAAAAATGAAACATGCAAAATCCTGGATGTTACTGTGAATTGCTGGTCTGTGGCTCAGAGAAGTTTGATTTCCTTATGTTCCCTTTCTCCTTGGAGGGCTAAACTTCCGCCTAGGATTTCATCCCCTCAACATGTTCCACAGCATGAAGCTGCAATGATGTGCTGTATCCTCTCAACAAGAGGAATGACTGAGACTATGGTGTATCACAGGTGTTACTGTTTGGCCCATACTTCCTGGACGAAGTATAACGAGTATATATTATACCTGTTGATACAGGTTTGGCTGGTTTTCCTTCTGAAAATAAAGCTTTACCTGAGATGATCTTCTAAGGTCAAACAGGAGATTGTAGCCAAATTCTAAATTCTACCTAATTAATTTAGAGTCCTCCCTACAGCAGATGTGATTAAGTGCTGCCTTTTTCATTTTGAAATTGTATTTCTGGCGAGGATATGTATCATGGAGCAGGAACACCATGTTGTCTGGTCCCCATCTCCCAGTTTGTTGCCACAGTTCTGATTCTGCCCCAAGTCCTGCCTTTGAGTGTTTTCAGATTCACAGCACAACTGCTGAGCTTTGCTTTGAGAGAAGAACAGAGGTGTGCAGCGGTAGCAAGTAAGCACTAGCTAGTATTCACTTAATATTTTTCAGATTTATTCAGAGGTCTAATTTTTCAGTCATTTCCACCACGGCTAAGAAAGCACACATCCGAAGCAGCACTGAGCTAACACAAAGCAGTGTGTCTGCAACAACAAGCTGAAAGTCATGTTTAAAAAGAAAACCTTGACGCACCTGGAATTTGAAGTTGACAGCCCCCTTAATTATTCTACTTTTGTCAGACATAAGAACACAATGGAAGTCATTATTTTCATGCCTGTTCCTAATAATTAACTTTCTAGAAATTCGCTCATCTCCGACTGGCTTGCCGAACAGAGATGAAGCCCTACTACACGAGCAAGCTATGGTGGTGTGGAATTACCCTCCTGGGGCTTGGAGAGCTGGGCAATTTTGCAGCCTACGGATTTGCCCCCATTGCCCTGGTCACTCCACTGGGATGTATATCTGTCATAGGTGAGATGGTTTGCCATTTCTTCCTTGGGTACATACTTTAACCGAACGCTTGTTTGTGACTAGAGGAATAATACCACAGGAACTGCAGCAGGAACACAAGGGGAAAATGTTAATGTTGTGGTTTGAAAAGAAATTGTTCATAAAATTACATGAGCTGACAGTTTAACACAAACCCTCTACTTAACTCAGAGACTCTTCTAATATCTTTCTTTTTCCATAGTTTTGTCTCTTGTGTCACTCTGTGCTCTGCTAGTTCCTGCCAGTTGGTCACCCAGTGCTGAACCAGCGCTGCCGGCTCTACAAGCCCCCGAAGTGGGGGGCTGGCATCCTGCTGACTGCACAGAGCTGTGGTCTGATCCTGAGTACCTACAATGTGTTTTCTATGTTACCGTCACACCAAGCGGTTTTTGCTGCCTGTCCCCTGCCCATTACCATGATTCATGTTTGCATGGACAAACTTGCTTGACTCTCTGCGGTGTGTGACAAAAAAGGCCTAGAAATTTCCTGAAATGTTCAGTTTCTTTATGGACATTGTCAAAGTTGTTAATTTGTTCCTTCATGTGCAGATTAATTGGACTTTAGCAGGAATCCTATCCTTAGGACTCATTTGATATGATCTTACTCTTTACTTCAATTTTTTGGTAATTAAGGTATTGACAGGCATGAGATATCTGTTTCTTTGATAAAGAAACATACATTTTAAGATATGTTATCATGTTGTGCTGATGCAAAGCAGAGTGGACAGGCAATAGTGTACAGAGGCTGTGAAAACAGGAATACAGTGTGCAGCTGTATCCCTTAATCGAGTTGCTTCATACCCACAGCTGAAACATCCAGGGCTGAGATATCACAACCGCTCTGCATACGCTGGAGCTCATTCGCTTGCTATTGACAAGTGGTAACATTTCATGGTCTGTCTCTAGCTACCAGTTTCATGCTTGGAAGTGACATTGCAGTGAGTGATTCTGCATGGGAAGGTAGAAAAGATGAATTATCTTCCCGGTGGACTGCCTGGCTGTAGTGGAAGGAGGCAGCCAATCATATGTGGGTGCAATTTAGCAAAGAGAGAACGGAGGAAGGAAACTGCAGGCAATTTACCGTAACCTTTAATGTTAAACTATTGCAGAACTTTGGAGAATGAGATATAAAGCCACTGTAGTTCACCATTGTAGGAAAGATTTCTCAAAGAAAGGAATGAGATATTACCTGAAATGAAAATGTAAATTAATATGACATATCCCAGTGTGATTTTGGTGGCAGTAGTTATACCTTTAACAACTGTAGACATTTCCAGATGTCTCTGAACATAAAGGGACATCGACCAATCTAATTTGTTGCCCAAACTGAATAAAATGCAAATATAGAAAACTAGAAAGAAGTGAAAAGCAGTGGGAAGGGAAAAAATTCCATTGCTTATTAAACTGCTACAAAGAAGAGGTCACATTTAGCATTGATTTTTATCTGGGCAGATTCCTTCTTCTTTACCTTTGCAATATGCAAAGAAATGTTGCATCTGTTTCCTCCATTCTCCATTTCCCCTTACTTACAACAAATACCAATAAACCATTTTCCTAACTGTTATATCTTATCAAAATTCTCATCCACTGTTTTTTTTTTTAACTGACCCAAAATGCTTATCCTGGAAGACCCCAGAAAGCACTTTAATATCTTATATTCCATTCCCATATATCAGCTGACAGTATCCATTTCATAGCCCAAACAATAGAGAGATCTGAAATTTTATTTAGTCTAGCAAACATTCCCTTAAGGAAGGGAAAGTAAAAATTACGTAGGCAGCCAATTACAACAATAACTTCCCAGTAACACTTCCTACCGCTAGACACTTCCCTGTCTTCTGAAATTAAAGCCAGAGAGAGCGAGCATTCTTTTAATTTTAGAAGAGTTCATAATTTAGGGCAATGACAAACTGACCAAGACACAAGTGCATCATCTGCTAACAACTGGGCAAAGGGCAGCTTAGGCAGCAGGTCTTCCAATTTAAAAGATCAAGAAATATTTTTCTTATTAAGTTGTGACCTTTTTTAGGTGGTGGAGGGTGGACTTTGCACAGTCTAGATGACAGCAGTTTTGAGGTATTGTTGAATGTGTGTCTTTCATAAGTTAATTTTTTAAATGAAGAAATTAAGCACTTGATTACAAACTCCAAATGTGTATCTGAACCCTAAGTCCACCCTTCTGGTAAGCATTTTTTTCCAAATTTGGTGTCAACACATCCCACATGGTAAGAGCTGACTCTCCCTGACATTGGGTACTCAGTATGGTGCACTGAGAGGAAATGTGCTTTGCAGTATGCCCAGTCATCTAGGGGATTCTCTGAAGATCTCTGTCACTCTGGGTCTGCATGGAAAGTTTCCTTTGCTTGGAAACCAGGGTTTTGGAGGAGGATAAGGCAGACTGGAGTTTCTGCCCAGAATGGATTTGGGCTGTACCCATCATATAGCTCCAGACCTCTGAGACGGGAAGCATCCTGGGTCTTAAAATAGATGGAGCCAACATCTATTATGCTCTGCTACCACATTTAACTGCATCCAACTGAATTTTGCACTTAACCCGGTATCAATTAAGTAGTGAAAATTTTGTGTCTCATTCTATTGAGCTGGGTGCTTCTGATGGCTGGTTTTAGAAAGAATCCAGCACCACAGACCATGAATTGGCATGACACCAGTAGATTTTAATTTTTTTTTTCTTAGAATTAAGCTACAAAGACTGTATTTTTCTTCTTACACAGTGGAAGTATTTCTGTGTGTGGTTGCAATGATGCAAGCTCTACATCTGTTCAGGGTTTATAACAGTTTGAGAAGACAGCAGTTGTTTTCTTCAAGAGGAGAAATTGGTAAATTTTTAATTTAAAAGTGGAGGAGTAATACATTTTGATGTGATCATTAAAAAGCTTTTATACTTAAAAATTAAAAATCATGTTTTACATGTAGCTCGGGTAATTTTAGGCTCATTGTCTTGCTTTTGCCTGCAGAAATAACTTGGGGGTGGGATGAGGAGAGGTCAGTGGTATCAGAGATCGTTTCTTCTGCAGTTTTCATCATTCTGAAGAGAGTTGTTTTACACTTAACTTGCTTAGACTGACATTGTTGAGATCCCTTTGCATTTTTATATGCTCCTTCTAAATAGCTGTGGGGCAAGAAATTGCTTTAGGCTTTGAAAATGGATATCCCTGATGGTGCTTTAGGAAAAAGATTCTCAGATATTATTGTAGAAATGGATTTCTCCCACTCACTGTAATGTAACATCTTTGTGGCCCAAGAACTTGGGATTTTGAGAACTCTCTAACTGGGAAACATTCACCAGACTATTCTTTAAAACACTTTGTTTGTACTTCTCTAGAAGATGCAACAAAACGATTTTCAGGTTTCTTCCTTCTCTCTGCAGTGTGTAAGTCCTATAATCCAGTTTCCAGAATTAAGCTCACCTTAATGGTCTTTCTTTTGAGCAATTCCTCTGATATTTGGCTTGCTTTTTTATTAGGATATTTGCATTAAGGATGGGGAAAAATGTTTCATGTTTTGTCCACCACTTTTCCAGTACTAATATTTAATCATGTTAGAAATGTTACATGTTCAGTGTGCAGGACAGCTATCAAGAGGTCATTCACCAACTGACTAAATTCTTTAATATCTTCCTTTGTATTCAGTGCACCATTAATATCTATCATAAACTAAGAAAAGGTTTGAGTAGTCAATTACCTGTGATGAATTTGTTCCCAGATGTCTTGGGCAGAGCTAGCTCTCTGTTTAACTCTGGCTATGCATACAGCTATTCTTTAAGTTTCTCCAGATTTGTGTTAAACCTCCCTGACATAGAGATCTGGCCCTGAAGGAGACCCAGGTCCCACCAAGTCTAAATGCATCCATCCTCCTCATACCTGGCTTGTCTCCCCTGTCTACCCCAAAATGACCCACAATAGGTCAGCAGACTGGTTTTCCTCGAGCTCCTGCCCTCCCCTTGTGGTAGTATATCTGAGATGTAGGCAGGATAAGATGAAGGAGGTTTTAAGCTAATAGTCTCAGGGCAGGGAGATTCTCAGGCATGAATTGTCTATATGCAGTCTCCACCGTGGAGATGGTGCTACAGGCACTCAGACCCAGCTGTGATTTATCTGTCAGTGCCTGCAGAGTGCACAGGGACTTGCCTGTCCTTGTGCTTTGTGCACGGGCATTAGGGGCCATCTGTGCTTCCTGTCCTTCTGTCCCCCCTTTGCAGTAGCCCTTTGCATGGGAGAGAGATATTTTAGTCTGCTCCAAGGCTGTGATCACAGCTTCTTTCTCCAAACCAGCTCCTTTCCTTCTACATGTGCTTAATAAAAATGCTTGGGCACTTTTTTTAATAGTTTTTTCACACTATCCTTCAGTTAAACCACATTCCTCTCATGACCGGCAACCTCATCAGTTCAACCTTTTTTCTTGTCCCCCTCTTAGTGTGCAGCCTCTAGATCCCCCGTGGAAATATTGGTACTTGCCCAGGAAGACCTGCTCCCCATTCTCTGCCCCCTTAACCTCCTGCTCTTTTCAGCTGCAGTGATCAAATCTACTGCCTGCCTCATCATCTCTCCAGATCTTCCTGACTGTGTGGCAGACTACAATAGCTTGACTTTGGGGATGGATTAAAGCATCTCCAAGTGCTTCTGTACTGGGATGGTCCTGAATCTCTTCAGCTTGGAGGTAGACTGAGGGTCTGTCTGTATAAAGCATACTTTAAGGTCACATGTTAAAATGTGATAGGCAGCATCCTCACAGCTTGAGCACTGCTCAACAGATTTAGTGCAAAATCAACTGAATGAGCTTAAACTGCTTCATTAGATGGAGGCAGACCCTTAGGTTGCATAAAACAGCATAAATGCTTGGTCTCAAAGTGAAATGTTTTTCTTGTTGTACAAACTGGGAGAGGTGCAAACATTAAACCATAGTCTTTGAATCATGGCTAGTACTCCTCCTTTGGTACTTCATCCAGACCACCAGTGGAATGGGTACAAAAGTATTCTGCAAAATGGGTGGTTTTAAATGCCTTTACCTGACTGAATCAGTTAAGCTTAACAGAACGAACATTTGAGGCAAATATTAAATTTTGTGGTTTTATTGGAAAACTATTGGACAAGACAGAAGCAGTAAAAGCAGTCTATGCATTTATGAGGAGAGTACTAATCTATTTAAAATAGTACATAAAGCTCATCTAAGAATTGAAAAGAGGAAAAGGAAGGATATACTAATACTTGAAGTTATAAACAGTTATGAAAGGAATTATTTAGTGTAAGACCTGACAATAAAAATAAAAAGATGAGATTCATAAATAGCTTCAGTACCAGGAAAACAACTTAATCATAAATTATACTTATCTGTGAAGTAGTTTTGGGTAGGAAAAATAAGTGATGGACACTTTCATTTGAGTTTTTTAAGGCTGGATTGGACAAAATACAGAAAATACACTCTGCAGATCAGTATGTATTTTCTATCTTTAACTTCTCCTGTTGTGTATTACCCCTTTCTTAAAGAAACGAACAAGAAACAATCCTAACTGCAGCTTTCATGTCTGTCTTTCTGTTTTATGCTGATGTATGAGAAGAAGAAGTCATTTCAACATAACAATTAAGCTCCTGAACAAACTCTTTTTTTCCCCATTTTCTACCCAATAGCTTTTATTTGTCATGATTTTGATGTGGTGCCAAGTCATAATATTTTTCATTTGAAATACTAACTCAGTATTTCCAGATTGAAAATTTTCATGAGCCTTCAGAAAGGCCCTGCCATATAGATACAGATATTTTACAGGACCTATTTACTTCTCAATTTGTGGATATTAATGTAAGTATGATGCAATCAAGGCATGAAATGAACTCAAGGATTTCAATAGGATGTGTGGGTTCTGTAATGTTTAATCCTTAACAGGTCACCTCCCAGATTTTCTGCCCTTCTCTTGATGTAGCAGGCTATCTGCCACCACTCTCAGTGGGAGTAGGATCTGTGCCTAGTTTTGAAAGTTTTACCTTAATAACTAGTTAAAAAGCTAAGAATGTTCTGATCCACCCAAAAGTATACAATTCTTCTCAGATGACCAGGGATGCAGTATTTGCTTCAATGACTTAAAGGCTGACAATTCGCGCTTGGAGTTGTGCATGTGTTGTATTGCTAAAACCAGTGTTTCAAAACCAATGAGACTTCAGAACAATGATAAATTGCTTGGTTTGTTGCCATGCTGTTGCCAGCTTACACTTTGACACAATTTTTTGTCTGCATCTCTGTATTGTTGTATTCTATTGCTGACCAATTAAAAAAAAAAGAGGCTATTCCTCACTCTGACACAGATCTCAATCTCTATAACTGTCTATAGCTTTAAAAAAACCCAAACAAACAGGCAAACAAATGAACAGTTGCAAAGACACATTAATACTTTTCAGCACAGCAACTGCCCAAGTTCCTCGGTCTATTCATCCGCAGAGTTGAACATAATGTTCAGTGATTTATTTCCCACATCAGTATAATGGTGTAGGCAGAGGAGGCACACAGCTTCTGTGACAGAGGGGGAACAAGAGGACCCTGGCGTGGGAAAGGGAAAATTGGGGCTGGGTGGTAGGAAGTGAGACTCATGCTGCAGTGGTGGGGCAAAATCATGGTGAAGGGGAAGCAGGCTAGGAGGAAAGTGCGAGGGTGTAACATCACTGGTAGTGAGGAGGAGAGGTGGGGAGATGTGGTCTGAGGGATGGTGGGAAAGGAGCAGAGAGTTTGGGGAGCTGAGCACAGGGGTTTCAGCAGGGCTGCATTTAGGAGCTGAATTTGGGACGCAGTAGGGCTTTAACTCATGTATCTGGTAGGCTTAGCTGTGGCCTCTGGATGCCCACTTACTCTTCTGCCAAGCGTTTGCAGGATCCTAGAATACTTCAGGTTGGAAGGGACCTCAGGAAGTAGGCAGCCCCAGGGAGCGCTAGTGACCAGGAGCACTGCGAAAAGGATGGGCAAACAGGGCGTGGCGCATCAGCCAGGGCGTGGCGTGGCAGTTTGCATGGCAGTTCGTGTGGAAGGGCACCTCTTCAAAGGAAGGGCATTCCACTGGCCGAGTGGGAGACTTGAAGTACACATAACCTAGCAACCGGGCACCATTCTGTGACCATCTGCACAGGTGAAGGGCACTCATCCTACATGACCCTCAAGGCAGAATGGTGGGCACTCATCTGAGAGCAAAGGCTGCAGTTCCGGCTGGGGGGTCTGCACCATCTGCCCCAGCAGTGGCCGATGCCTCCACCCATGGAGCTGCTGAAAGGAGAGGTTGCAGTGCAGACCTCAGGTTGCGGGAAGTGCCTAGACTTTTCTCCTGGGGCAGGGACAGGTGGCAGACCTGCCTGCAAAAGGTGTGCCCAGGTTGAGGACCTCCTGTAGCAGGTGGCTGAGCTGCAGGAGGTGGTGAGAAGGCTGCATAACATCGGGGAGGCGGAGAAGGAGTTAGATAGCTGGTTCCAAGCACAGTCTGTGGTGGACCCACAGCCCATGGCCAAACAGCCAAAAACTCCCCCACTGGGACACACAGAAGGGAGGGGGACCAATAATGCAGAAGAATGGACGGTTGCAATGGCAAGAACCAGCAGGAGGAAGAGACTTCCCCCGAAGCCTGAGGTGTCCTTGCAGAACCGCTTCACTGCTCTGCAAGCCAAACAGGAAAGACCCGTCACACCAGGAGAGGCGCTGGAGCTAAGGCAGCCCCATCTGCTCCTCGTATAACAACCAGCACAACTAAGAGAAGGTGACAGGTGATAGAAGTAGGCAACTCTCTTCTGAAAGGTACGGAGGCACCCATTTGCCAACCTGACGTACTCTCTAGAGAGGTGTGCTGCTTACTGGGGGCTCGTATCAGGGATGTCACTACGAGACTACCAAGCCTCGTTCGGTCCACTGACTATTATCTGCTGCTGATGTTTCACGTGGGCACCAGTGATGCAGCCAGGAGCAGTCTGAGGACTATCAAGAAGGACTACAGAGCCCTGGGAGCAGCAGTAAGGGCCTCTGGAGCACAGGCAGTTTCTTCATCAATCCTGCTGGTCAAAGGGAAGGGGTTTGAAAGGGCCAGTCGAATCTGGCGAATCAACAAATGGTTACGGGACTCGTGCCACAGCCAGGGGTTTGGCTACTTAGACCATGGGACTCGCTTTGAGAAACCTACTGGGGGCTGATGGGGTCCATCTGTCAGAGAAGGGGAAGAGCATCTTTGGTCGTAGGCTTGCCAAGCTGGTGAAGAGGGCTTTAAACTAGAGATGCCGGGGGAGGGGAACCTCAATCCATCCCACTCCTACCAGTTTGATGCCAGGGCCAGCAATAGATGCCGAGAGCCTGGAGAAGGAACACAGGTCAGCAGGAGAGCGCCTGAAGAGCAGCACAAAGGAACTCCAGCCAGTGAGACAGCTTCATCAGGAGCCCAACTTAAATGCCTCTATGCAAACGCATGTAGCACGGGCAATAAACAAGAGGAGTTAGAGACGTGCGCACACCTGCAGGGCTACGACCTTATTGGCATCACGGAGACGTGGTGGGATGGCTCCTATGGTTGGAGTGTTGGGGTGGAGGGATACAGGCTCTTTAGGAAGGACAGGCAGGGGAGATGAGAAGGGGGTGTCGCCCGCTATGTCAATGACCAGCTGGAGTGCATGGAGCTCTGCCTGGGGATGGATGAGGAGCTGACTGAGAGCTTACGGGCCAGAATTAAAGGGAGGGCAGGGACAGGTGACATTATAGTGGGGGTCTGCTACAGGCCACCCGACCAGGAAGATTGAGCGGATGAGACCCTCTATAGACAGATAGGAGCAGCCTCACGCTCACAAGCCCTGGTCCTCATGGGGGACTTCAACCACCCTGATATCTGTTGGAAGGAAAACATGGCAAGGCATAAGCAATCCGAGAAGTTCCTGGAATGCGTCAATGATAACTTCCTTCTCCAAGTGATAGAGGAGCCAGCAAGGAGAGGTGCTATGCTGGACCTTGTTCTCACCAACAAGGAGGGGCTGGTGGGGAATGTGAAGCTCAAGGGCAGCCTGGGCTGCAGTGACCATGAAATGGTGGAATTGAAGATCCTTAGGGCACCAAGGAGGGCGCACAACAGGCTCACTACCCTGGACTTCAGGAGAGCAGACTTTGGCCTCTTCAGGGATCTGCTTGGTAGAGTGCCATGGGATAAAGCCCTGGAGGGAAGAGGGGCCCAAGAAAGCTGGGTAATATTCAAGGATCACCTCCTCCAAGCTCAGGAGCGATGCATCCCAACAAAGAGGAAATCAGGCAAAAACACCAGGAGACCTGCACGGATGAACAAGGAGCTCCTGGACAAACTCAAATGCAAAAAGGAAGCCTACAGAGGGTGGAAGCAAGGACAGGTAGCCTGGGAGGAATTCAGAGAAATTGTCCGAGCAGCCAGGGATCAAGTTAGGAAAGCTAAAGCCCTGATAGAATTAAATCTGGCCAGGGATGTCAAGGGCAACAAGAAAAGCTTCTATAGGTACGTCGGTGATAAAAGGAAGACTAGGGAAAATGTGGGCCCTCTTCAGAAGGAAACAGGGGACCTGGTTACCCAGGATATGGACAAGGGTGAAGTACTCAATGACTTTTTTGCCTCAGTCTTCACTGACAAGCGCTCAAGCCACACCGCCCAAGTCACAGAAGGCAAAGGCAGGGACTGCGAGAATGAAGAACCACCACCCACTGTAGGAGATCAGGTTTGAGACCATCTAAGGCACCTGAAGGTGCACAAGTCCATGGGACATGATGAGATCCATCTGCAGGTCCTGAAGGAACTGGTGGATGAAGTTCCTAAGCCACTATCCATCGTATTTGAGAAGTTGTGGCAGTCCGGTGAAGTTCCCACTGACTGGAAAAGGGGAAACATAACCCCCATTTTTAAAAAGGGAAAAAGGAAGACCCAGGGAACTACAGGCCAGTCAGTCTCACCTCTGTGCCTGGGAAGATCATGGAGCAGATCCTCCTGGAAACTATGCTAAGGTACATGGAAAATAAAGAGGTGATTGGTGACAGCCAACAAGGCTTCACTAAGGGCAAATTGTGCCTGACAGATCTGGTGGCCTTCTACGATGGGGTTACAGCATTAGTGGATAAGGGAAGAGCAACTGACGTCATCTACCTGGACTTGTGCAATGCACTTGACACTGTCCCACACAACATCCTTGTCTCTAAATTGGAGAGACATGGATTTGACGGATGGACCACTCAGTGGATAAGGAATTGGCTGGATGGTCGCACTCAAAGAGTTGCGGTCAACGGCTTGATGTCCAAGTGGAGACCAGTGATGAGTGGCGTTCCTCAGGGGTCGGTATTGGGACCAGCGCTGTTTAACATCTTTGTCAGTGACATGGACAGTGGGATTGAGTACATCCTCAGCAAGTTTGCCGACAACACCAAGCTGTGTGGTGCGGTCGACACACTGGAGGGAAGGGATGCCATCCAGAGGGACCTTGACAGGTTGGAGCGGTGGGACCATGCAAACATGAAGTTCAACAAGGCCAAGTGCAAGGTTCTGCACGTGGGTCGGGGCAATCCCAAGCACAAATACAGGCTGGGTGGAGAATGCATTGCGAGCAGCTCTGAGGAGAAGGACTTGGGGGTGTTGGTTGATGAGAAGCTCAACATGACCTGGCAATGTGCACTTGCAGCCCAGAAAGCCAACCGTATCTTGGGCTGCATAAAAAGAAGCGTGACCAGCAGGTCGAGAGAGATGATTCTGCCCCTCTATTCTGCTCTCATGAGACCCTGCCTGGAGTACTGCGTTCAGCTCTGGGGCCCCCAACATAAGAAAGACATGGACCTGTTGGAGCAAGTCCAGAGGAGGGCCATGAAGACAATCAGAGGGCTGAAGCACCTCTCTTATGAGAGAGGCTGAGAGAGTTGGGGTTGTTCAGTCTGGAGAAGAGAAGAGAGGAGAAGAGAGGAGAAGAGAGGAGAAGAGAGGAGAAGAGAGGAGAAAGGAAGGGAAGGGAAGGGAAGGGAAGGGAAGGGAAGGGAAGGGAAGGGAAGGGAAGGGAAGGGAAGGGAAGGGAAGAGAAGAGAAGAGAAGAGAAGAGAAGAGAAGAGAAGAGAAGAGAAGAGAAGAGAAGAGAAGAGAAGAGAAGAGAAGAGAAGAGAAGAGAAGAGAAGAGAAGAGAAGAGAAGAGAAGAGAAGAGAAGAGAAGAGAAGAGAAGAGAAGAGAAGAGAAGAGAAGAGAAGAGAAGAGAAGAGAAGAGAAGAGAAGAGAAGAGAAGAGAAGAGAAGAGAAGAGAAGAGAAGAGAAGAGAAGAGAAGAGAAGAGAAGAGAAGAGAAGAGAAGAGAAGAAGAGAGAGAGAAGAGAAGAGAAGGAGAAGAGAAGAGAAGAGAAGAGAAGAGAAGAGAAGAGAAGAGAAGAGAAGAGAAGAGAAGAGAAGAGAAGAGAAGAGAAGAGAAGAGAAGAGAAGAGAAGAGAAGAGAAGAGAAAAGAGAAGAGAAGAAGAGAAAAGAGAAGGCTCCGGGGAGACCTTATAGCAGCCTTCCAGTACCTGAAGGGGGCCTACAAGAAAGCTGGAGAGGGACTTTTTACAAGGGCATGTAGTGATAGGACAATGGGTAATGGCTTTAAACTGAAAGAAGGTAGATTTAGATTAGATATGAGGAAGAAATTCTTCACTATGAGGGTGGTGAGGCACTGGAACAGGTTGCCCAGAGAGGTGGTGGATGCCCAATCCCTGGAAGTGTTCAAGGCCAGGTTGGATGGGGCTTTGAGCAACCTGGTCTAGTGGAAGGTGTCCCTGCCCATGGCAAGGGGGGGATTGAAATTACATGATCTTTAAGGTCCCTTCCAACCCAAACCATTCTATAATTCTATGATTCTAAGTCCCTAACCCAACCTCCTGCTCACAGCAGGGTCAGCTTGGAGACCACCAGGCAGAGAAGAGATGGTGGGGGGAATGTGTTGGCCACCTAGCATGTTGTCCTAAACTGCCTTTTCTGGAGGAGTTAATGTCTTAAGCAGCTAAATGCACCTGAGACTGTGAGCTGGAGCCCAAAGGAGATAAGGAAGAGGGGCAGAGCAGCTGTGAGGGCTGTGCATTTCTCACTGGGCTCCTGGGGTACACTTTGGTGTCTGCCATTTGTCTTGCCGGCCAGGGAAAGCTGCAAAGCCAGCAGAAGGCAAAATGAGCAAACGCCAGCCTGCATTCCTGGGGCTCGCAGGCTCCCTTCATACCCCTCCTCTGGCCCATCGTTTCTAGTGAGCCACTGTCTGTGTCAAGCCAATCTGCCCTTGGTTTCTTTGATTTAACCTGGTTCAAACCCACCCCGCAAACTGAAGAACATAAGAGACTATTTAAAAGTCAAACTTATGGAGCTCAAAAGCCAGGAAATTAACAAAATGAAAGGTAAATTAAAATACTGTGTTAGCCAGCGTGTAATAACAAGGTGCTCTCTTGGCTGTGCTACCATAACTTGCTTAAAATTCAGCCCTGAAGGTAACAGCCAGAGTTTGCCAGGCTTCTGATCAGTCATGCATGTCCTCTAGCATCTCATCAGGTCTGTGTAACTGTTCTCTGCTTCTTCACTTAGATTTACCCCATTTGCTTTTCTTCTTCACTTGAATGCATATGAAGTATCGGTGGCTTATCCACAGGGACAGTTGTCTTTTATGTTCAGAGTCTCTCCTGGGTGTCACTCTCCTCACCTTGGTGTTGCACCTCCCCTCCTACTTCAGTTTTTCCTCCAATCCCAGATGGCCTAATATATGTTCTTAAAACCTCTCCTATTTTTATATTCCTTTACATATTGCACATCATAAAGAGCATTAATTATACATACTTTCTGTTAAGCTCATGATCTCTTGTGCACTACCAGCTATCTCTGGAGAAAGAGCTTGCCACATTTGAATGCATTATTAAAGCGGATGACAGGCTGAGTGACAAGTTTCATTATCTGGATGCGTTCTAGTGCCTCCCTGTGCCCACTGCCAGCCTCAGAGACTATGATCCCCCCAAGCTGCCATTTGTAATTTCCAGAGAAGTAGGCAGTGGAATTTTGGGCACAACTCATCTCACCCCAAATTGGGTGCCAACACTGGAATTGAGCCCTAAATTGCATTTACTAGATCTCTGCTGTATACAGAGAGCCCAGACAAGGGGTTACTCAAAAAAAAAAAAAAAAAAAAAAAAAAAAATCACTGAAGCATCAGTTCGTTAAGCAACAGGTCTTTGCTGTGACAGTGACTGCCTAGGTGGGTGGGCTGAGGTGGAGTTTGGGAGGGCTATGACAGCAGGGAGACAGAACAGTAATTAATTCCTGCACTATCTTGGGTTGCTGCTGCTTCTTTCCTGGTTTTCATCCTCTCTCTTTTCTAAACCTAGGTAGCTCTGCTATTACCAGTGTTGCCTGGATACCAGTGTTTTTTCTCCAGCAAAGTTGTCACTGAAACACTGAATAAAGAAAACCATGTCAGGCAGCTTAATTTCAGTGAGGCATTTTCAGTTGAAGATTCTTATTGCACTTACTCATTTGCATAGATCTCCATCACCCTTGATACAGTTTAAATTTATGACTTCTGCTAGATCTGATTTTCTACTGGCTGGATAATACAGACGTAATGCTGAATTCTAGTTCTCTGTTTACCTCTTGGTATGAACCTCCCTAGATTTATCTAGAGTACATCTACTAGCTAACTGCAAATTAAATTTTCCATCAGAACAATAGAGATAATGAGGCAAAGATGGTTGCAAAAAGGTTGAACCGTTATTTCAAGAATAAACCAAGAATTTCACACTGTAGGCAGGAACAGAGCTCTTGTAACAGCATCCCATGATTTAGGTTCAATGTGTCCCTTCACTGTCGCTCCTGGGCAGTCTTTCTTTGAGGTTTCTAAATGAATCTAACATTACCAATGCATCTCTCCCAAAGGCCTTTCCTCATCTTTTACATAGGAGCTGTTCAGCCTCTGTTGTTTCTTCTTAGAGGTAGACGTTCTAATGTTGTGTGCTGGAATAGAGCCATCTCTCCCAGGTGGCCAACAGTCTCATCTATCTTAAGTCCAAACCCCTTCTTCACTCTCTAGCACATGTCCATGCTGAGCTGCTTACCAGAAATCCTGGCCTGATCACTGCTGCTGCTCACCCACCCACTGCTGTCCATCCCGCAGAGGCAGGGCTAGGAGCTGGCAGAGGGGAGATGCGAGAGCTGAACAAGGGAAAGAGTCGACCAGGGAACAGGAGGTCATTTCCAGGGCTCACTTCCATTTTTCTCCTTCCTCATTACAAGTCACTCTAGAAGACCAGGGGCAGTACTCCTGTATGGTACATATGTTGGTTCTTCCACCTGCTTGTTTGCAGACATCATGACCACTCTCTTAGTTTATACTAAGTATTATGCTTTTGCAGTGGCTTTCTTCCTCTTGGTTGTACTGCTGCTACTTTTCTTATACTAATACATTGAAGTCTAAAGAAGCAGAATTTTATCCTTTTATGAGGCACTTTGCCTTGAGCAAGTCCATACAGTGAGTTGGTGGCAAAATGGGGAATGGAACAGTAAGGCTGATCGGTGCCCAGCTTTCCTGACACTTCCACGTGTGACTGAATCAGAGCAGTTTAAGCAGTGTCTGCGTGGGAGACGGGAAGGGTATTGCATCTCTTCAACCACATAAGAGCCCGCTGGATACGTTTAAAATCTTACAAAAACTGAAGGTTGGTTGGTTGGTTGTCAGAATGGACTCCTGGCTGGTTATATCATGGTATGGTGCAACAACAACGGTTATGAGATATATTTATACTCGGCCCAGGGCATCTTTTTGCTATAGCACTTGATATTCTATCAAATATGAAAAATGTCTTTATATTTCTGTTCTAGGTAGTGCATTTATTTCTGTTTTATTCCTAAAGAAGACCATGAGGGCTGCTGATATATTGGGTAAGTAAGCATTTGCTAATATGGACATGTGTGTCGCCATATGCTTAGCAAGCTGTAACTCTCACACAGCCCCCCACCTTCACACTCCCACTTTCCTGAGCAAGTGTTTTGAGGCAGATACTTTCAAAATTGGGAAGAAGTGACAAAAAGAGAGAGAATCTTCAATGCATGTGGAAAAGACTGCATTCCCAAATCCTCTGCTCTTATAACTGTAACTCATTCCTTATGTGTCCTTATTGCTCAAATTTATTTTCATTGTCTATTTTTGCCTCTGAGGTTGTATTTAGTATTATCTTTACGAGTACAACACAATTTTAATAAAACCAATGAAACTATTGAGTTATTCATTCAAATATAAGATTTTTTTTTCTTACTGCATAGACATTGCACAAAAATTCAAGCTCAATTAAAAGTGACAACTTCCCTTTCGGTATTAATTTTATCACTTCAGAGAACAAATAATCATGTTGTCAATGTTTTGTTGGGAAACACGGTCTGCACTGTAAAAGCATGTCAACATTTGTTTGTGTCCAAGATTTCTTTGCATATCAAAACTGCCCTGTTTGAACACAGCAATAGTGAGAGACAAGCATATTTCAGGGTTTGGGCTTTACGCAAGCTACCTCAGCTGGGACAGCGCACCTGATGTTGCTATGGGGCACCTGGTATTTCTGTGGGGTTCCTAGCATCTAGGCTTGATTGTCCATACTGTAACAAGGACATCCCAGCTGTTCTCATGAATGTTTTGGAGAGATCTGTTCAGTATTCTCCCAGGAATATAATATTTATTTAGGTTTGGGATCCAAGTTTGCCAGCTCAGCTGCTACGTTCAAAATCCCCCCTCCCTTGACTGATCATGTTTCCCTTATGGCCTTATACATTGTGTGTTGCTTTAACTAGTGTTCAAGCACTGATTTATTTTATTTCTGTGAGTTTGACTTTGCAAGAAGGATTTAACAATGTTGCTACATTCCATAGGAATGAGCTGTATGATGGGAAATATGGTGATGTTTTTGCAAGCACATAAATATAGAACAGTTCTGCTTTTCCAAAGGAACTGTGTGTGATAGCAGTGCCAGCAAAGTCCTCCGGATGTGCTTTGTTTTGTATTCCTGAGCCTTGTATTCCACACCAATTTATAGGTTTGCCAAGAATTTTAAAGATTACTTGAAAAAAAATTGATTAGCTAATAACTTCCTTAATCCAATACAGTTTATGAGCTCAGGATCGGCTCACTTCTATCTCAATACCTTGATGAACATCTGTGTTTGTCAGCTGGCTGTCCACAAGGCAGAACTTCCAGATTTTTATTAAAAGCACAATAAGGCAAGTTTGACCTTGAAAAGGGGCCCTGGCAACCTAATGGCTGAACAGTCTTTTGCAAATCAACCTTTTATAAAACAGTTCATAGGTCTGCAAATAGAACAGGGAGCGGCCAAAATGTTGGCTTCATGACAGCTTCACATGAGCATCGGACCGGGACATATCTGTTGTGCTTAATGTTTCCAGGGCAGGTCCATAGCTGGTGCAGATCTCTGTGGCCACACTGACTTCAGGAGAACTGTGTTTATTTACCCTGGTTAATGATCTAGCTGTCTGCCTCAGTAAGCAACTTGTCCTTTCAGTTTAGGGTAAGTTTATGTGACCTGCTTTGTGCCTGTGAGAAATACAGAGGATCGATTCTCCTTTGTCATGCACTCGGTATTAGAATTGAGAGTATTTGAAAATGCATTGCTGAGTTGGAACCCTAATTCATGAGGCTTTACTGACAGCTTTTTTCATATTTCCAATATCCTTTGAGTCTTTAATAAAAATTACACTAGATAAGACCACAAATGCAAGGCAACCCAATTACCTAAGCCCAGACCTGATTAAATGGACTTAAATTTTCTTCTAAAAACTATTTTCGAGTCAGCTGGAGAGCAAGGATGACCATGATTAACAAATATTGTATTACCAAAATAATGTATCCTTTTCTTTAAAGGAGGAACACTGACAGTAACAGGGACATACTTGTTGGTGACATTTGCTCCAAATGTACCCCAAGAGCTCACAGCAAGACAAGTACAGAATTACTTAGTGAGCTGGCCTTTTTTGCTATATTCGGTGAGTATCTTGTTCATACTACTCCCTAAATCAGAAAAACTGGGGTTATTGGGCTTTTTGCAGCATTATGAATTAGTGGCAGAAAAACTGCTCCTGAAGATAAATTGTGTGATTTTCATAGGAGAGAGAGCAAGTCTCTGGGTCATCACTCCAGTCCCCAAGCTGAAAATACGCTGAACCAAAAGATGTCCTTCGAACTACGCGCCAGGAGAAAGTCACAGTTGTGCAGGATTAACGAGAAAGGAAAGATTTTGGTTTTTAGTGGGCTTGAGGAAAAATCTAAATATTGGCACTGCTTATATTTCCTATATATGTGCTCATGCCACACTGTCTGCATGTACACCTAAGTTACAGTGCTTTTCTGGAGTGTGATGGACTTGTGCTTTTAAAAATCAGGCTACGTATGCTCTTGGTCCTGCTTTTCTCTTTCATATCACTCTGTTTCAGCCCGTGTTGCTAAGCCTGGCCAAAAGGAGCTTTGTATGGAGTTGAAATGTGGAGAGGCGGCCTGCTTCACTGCCACTCAGGTTAATCTGAACCTGAGTTTGAATTCAAATACAAAAATACCATTTTGATTAAAGTATCTGTATACAAACTTCAAATACCATACGTCTTCTTTGATGTATTTAATTAGCATCAGGAACAAGACCAGAGTGAGTAGAAGGATTTTCTCTCTCTCTTTTCTTCTGGAATGCTGAAAATTTGTTCCTCCAACTGAATGTAAAAAATGCAATATAGGAGCTTCAGAAGCAGTTACTTTTTTCCCAGTAAAGTGACTCATTTGGGTTAGACTATTAGTGCCCAGGCTTTTCTCAGTAGGAAGCTCAGTTAGAAAGCCACCGAGTAGACAGTTTAAGGACCTTAATCTTTTAGCCAGCCTGCAGGCTTTAAATACATCTTAACTATCCATGAGACTACTGATCAAGCAGAAAGTACATGCTAACACAAAAAATTCTTGATCCTCTTGCTCAATTTTTTTGTGCATATTAAAAGCTCCTGAAAGATGGTGATACAGCTCAGTGGAAGAAATGAATGATCATGCTACATAAATCATAACATGCACTTTCAATCAGGCAGTAGAGAGGCTTTTGAAGGCAATGCCCAAGAGTTTTGGGGTACTCAGTAAGGGTAGCTTCAGCCTCAGCAAGAGCTTCAGCAAATCCACATAATCAGCAAAGGGAGAGGGACTTCCTTACGAGGTGGTTCAGAACAGGGGTCTTGGTGCTCACTGGAGGACCCTCTCTCTTTCCTACTGAACATCCCCCTCTACCATGCAGTTCCACCTATAGATACTAAAACAGCCTGGCATTTTAGGCACTGATTTTAAATTGCTGCCTCATCCATTTGTGTAGAGGTGGTGGAGTGAGAAAACTCTCCATCTACGCCCAGAATTCTCTGTGCTGTATGGTCTTCACATTTTCTTAAAATCAACAGGTTGCTGGAAAAGGGCTTTTTCCCATCTGAGGACTTTTTTGACTTTGTTTCAGGAAAAGTTAATAAGAACACAGTTGAATGTCTAGGAAGACTGTGCTGTATTCTTCTTAGGAGACATTATGAGGAGGTGGTAGGTAACCCCTGGACTTTCTTTCCCCTCTTCTCTCTTTTTCCTGCCTTAGCCAGCATCCAATTCTACATGTACAGCATGAGTTGCAGGGAAGGATGGAGCAAGTACACAGCAAATCTTGTTGAGTTAACATATCAAACTTCTTTATTTGTTCCTTCTGCTCCCTGGATTCATCTGTTTTGAGCTTCCTCTGTCCAAAGAAGAGGGAGGAGTGAAAGACTCCACAAGAGACTCTGAGATACCAGCCTGATTATCCTGGTATGCTGCTGGAAGTTCAGGCAAACCCTGCTGTGAACATTCTCTTTGGGCAGGGAACTAGCTCTTCATGATTATTTGTAAAATGCCTAGCACAGGTTGGCTGCCGAGATATAAAAAAGCACAGCAGAAGTTGCAGAGTTTCCAGTATAAATATATAGCAAGGAGACAATACAGGAGTATAATGCAGTCCAACAGTCTTTCTAAAAGTAGCCCCAAAGTGTGGTCTGCTGAGAAATACAAAGCCCCAGTGGTACAAAATGTTCTGTGTGGGTGATAAACCATCCCCATGTGGCACTCCACTGGCATCAGAGGAGTTCTGCAGAAATAGCCTCTAGTTCCCACGTGAGACAACTTTGAGTCACCTTCTGAGACTTTGCAGTAGTATAATCATGTCTAAGCAAGAATGACTATCCTAGCTTGGTTTTTTTTCTCTTTTGCTTATGTGCACTTTGAGTCACTACAGAAGACATCAATTATAGATGAAGCTCTTAGGTTTCCCTAAGCAGAAGCATAGTGAGTATTGGGTTGTTAATATTTAATCTCTGTAAAATCAGGTTCAAAGCATTTCTGCTTTTCCTTCAAAGTGCCTAGAAGACCCTCCTGGTTCATTGGTCCCTATGTTGCTGTATATCCCAGAAAAACAGTTGGGGCAGACAATGTGATATTTTGTTCTGGTGCCTTCTGGTAATGCTTAGAAACATGAAAAACATCATGATTATAAAAACATGTTGATGAGATGTGGGCTTGAGGACTTCAGTAGAGATTAGTTATAATAGCAAAAATGATTGTAAGCGGGTCAAGTTCCTTCAATTCCTCTAAACAGAATATGTAAAGCTGATATAATCTATGTGCTTCCCATTCCTGGACTTTGTATTTAACACTATCACAGCTATCAACTGTGAGAGCGAACACTATTTCAGGTAATTCTCAGGACACAATCATCAGTAACAGCTAGGGCACCTCGGGAGGGTCCTTGTCTGCGTGAGGTCCTGTTAGGAGCCATGCACTCTGCTTGCAGCGTGACTCAAGGTGATGGCCTCTCCCTTGTCTTGTGATTAAAGGTGACCTGTAGGTGTGTCACTGAGTGGCAGAGAACCATGGAAGAATAGTTTGGCTGCTGGGCAGCACGAGGTGAGAACTAATTGTTTGAATTTCATGCTTAGTGTGCGAGACTTGACAGAGCTGAGTAAACTTAAATAACAGCCCTGAAAAGCAAACATCAGCTTTCTCCCTAGGTTCGGCCACAGGACTGCCATATCTGGCCCTACACCACTGCTGCTCTTGGGTCTTCCCCAGGAGGCAGAAGTAGCCAAGCACACAAACCTGTGCACCCCTTCCAGAACTGCCATCAGGGACTCTTTTATGTCCTTTTGATGGTTTTGCTTGGCTGTTTCCTTTCAGAAGTGAGTCTTCTTGGGGCGTTTGTTTGCTTTTAAACAGGAGATCACAGCGGAGCTTTATGGTAGCTTTAGCAAGAGAAGAGCTGGTGACAGGATGAGGACCGATGGAGGTCTGATGGACAGAGCCAGCAATAGTGACTTGGCTCAGTCGAGGTCAGTGGTGCTTGGCACTACCTGCCACTCTGGGGGTCGGAGTGATGTGGAAGAGGGAGTGGAGTGCCAGAGCTGGTGTGATGGAGTGGTTTGAGCCAGCGACTGTCCCTGGGCTTGTTTTTGGATGATTGTTCTTGCGTAGTTTGAAATCTAAGTCACAGGGCAGATGATGGTGCTTCCTTCTATTGGCATTGCGATTAAAGTTGTCTAGGGGATATGAAATGAATCAATACCTGAGGTGTAGCTGGCTGCCTACAGTAGGGCTGTCTCATGGGTTTCTGCACACTCTGTGGCAACCAGTCCGAGGGTCTGATGAGAGGTTTGCACTGGGGAAGGAAGCAGGTCTCACAGTGCTGTGTCACCTGCTGCCACAGGCGCCATCCCAGTAACACCATCCTGTGTGTGAGTCCTGAACTGGCACGTCATGGAAGAGGATACCTGGGACATCTCTGGAACTTGTTTCTTAGCCTGGGTACCTTTCCATGTGGGGAATATTTATTTAGCACAGCTTTCTTCCATTGTTAGCAATTGGTCACTGTCAAAACAGCAACTGAAGCTATTTGGAGGCTGTTGTAGCTGCAGCCTGATAATGTGATATTCCCCTCTGGCCCTAAGATGTGTTTGCCAGTGGCATGAAGAGCGAAGCTGCTACCTTTACTTCTCCTCTCGAGTTCCCTCAAAACCCCGTCACAGTTTTCCACAGGCAGGCCAAGATGAACTCACATGTCTGCAGATCTTAACATGACTTCTGCCTTGGTTCCCGATTTAGACATGCCCAGTGTGACACTGTTGAATAAAGCTGGGGAGGCTGACCAAGTTACTTACTGTGAGACTGAGGCAAAGGCCTCTGTTCTACCATCTGGTGGCCCAGCTTTCACCTCTGGGTGCAAGCCCGGTGGGGAGGGATGTCGCTCTGGAGGGAGATGAGACCAGCACTCCACAAGAGATTGCAAAGATTATTAAACAAGGATTAGTCCAGGAATGCTTTTTTCTAACCAACAGCAAAATGCTTTATTGTATTCAATACATTTTACAACACCCCCTCCCAACTCTGCTTTTTTTTTTTTAATCTTGTGATAAGTATTTGACATTTTTTAAAGAAATGTGGTATATATCCAAATTTGTGTTTTTAATGTTCTGAGATGCAATTGTCTCTCAGTTGTCTTTGGGAGCAAGGGATCAGTGTGAAAGTAAATAAAAAAATGAATTAAAGCATAATTATGTTCTGTTCATATTTTTGAACACTACTAAACTGAGGGAGGTGTGAGTGTGGTAGAGAATTTTAGAAAGCTGATGACTGCTTTCCTGCTGCAGTCACTCTCCAAAATAAGAAATCAGCTATGTTACATTATATAAATGCTGCTAGTAACTGTTCAGTCGCTTCTTTGGAAATTTCATCAGCGCAACACGCAGGTCTTTTCAAGTCTAGTGCTCCCTTATGGTGACTGTTGGTTTAAGAGTGGAGTGGCATTATAAAACATAAATTAGTACGTTGGTGACGAAACCAAGGAGATAGACATGAGGTTTTTTCTATTACTTGTTTTGTTGGTAAAAAATGACAATAACCAGATTCACTAATGATGACAATCTCATTTTTTGTCTTATTTCCCCCATTTGATTACTTTCCAACATGCACAAACTTCTCTCTCTCCATGCAGTCTCTAAGGCTACCAGGCTTCTGAGCACCTTTCAGTGCAGAGGTCCATCATCCCTGTTTTCATGAGTCTTCTGGGCTTCACAAAAGCTTTCTGGCTCTTGCACTCGCTGTTTTCTTTAGGCATAGAGGGGGTATTTGGGCAACGTGGGTAGGAGGGAGAATACTCACGCTTTTGAGATGGCAAAAGGCAAGAGTTATTAAGGGAATCTGCAAAGAGACACATTAACAGCAAGTCAGTAAATTTAACTATCTGTCATTTAGCTGTCAGATGTTATTGAAGGAGCAAGTTTGGATCATGCACAGTGTAGGTAAAGCCGCTTCAGCAGCTGCACATGTCCTGCAGTGTGGTCTGCTAGTGTGCCATTGAGCTTTTCAAGGTAAGCTCCTGACAGGTACCTGTGATTTGAGAATCACCGCATGAAATAAATGTTTTCTTCCTTACGATGTATGGCAGAAAGTTTGAACAAAAAGACAGCGTTTGGGGGGATTTTTTTAGTAGGACTGGGGAGAAGGACAAAAAGGGTAGCAAAAATAAGCTTGCATGTCACAAAGAGTGACACTAGGAGTACCACAGCTAGAAGGAGAGACTGTTGTTCCTCCAGGTAAGTGCTTTACTCCATAGGAATTATAAACAGAGTTTCTGTAAGAATTATTACCAATAAACATGGGTATCTTTGCTGTCACATTAAAAAAGTCTTCTCAACACTACCAGTTACAAAATGTAGCTAGAAGTGCAAAAAGAAAAACTAAAGAAATAAGAAATGCTCAAAATTTAACTTTTGCTGTAATAGGAAAGATGAATGACAACAACTGTTTGATAGCTCAGTCAACTGGCAATAAGGTTAGTTTTTGAACCTTTTGAACCTTTTTGAACTGTTAGAGCATAGAAAATGAATGTGACATCTGAAAGACTTTGAATGAAGCATTTATTACATAGTTTCACAGCTCTAACTTTCTTCCCTTTTATTTTCAGATCCTAGAAATTATCATATTCTGCATTCTCCTCTATTTTTACAAAAGAAAGGCTGTGAAGCACATCGTGGTTTTGTTAATGATGGTAGCACTACTGGGTAAGAACATATTATTCACTTTAATGTTCCTGTCTGTTACTTGATAATTCCTTGTCACTCAGTCTCCCCAGCTAGTTTAGATTAGGGACATTTCAAAGCAGTGTGCTGAAGGAGAATCATTGAAACGTTTCACATGATTCTTACTGTGGTCTCGTTTTGAAGAGAAAAGCTGATTATGAAACATAGTTTCTATGCTTATTGCTGGGACTATTTCTTTTTACAGATTTCCTGAAATTAATATGCTGTGTGCAATAGTATTCTGAAGCTTTTTTTAAATAACACGTTAGCTTTAGATCCTGGGAAAGGGGACTGTCTGAAACTTTGTTTTGGAGAGCAGGCTAGCTGTGAAAATCAGTTCTTTAGAACAGAGCAGCTTAAGACCTTGTAAGCACTCTGTAGGCAAATGCAGTGATATGCTGTGACTGTACAGGAACTTTTCTTTGAATTATCTATGCCTGTTTGCATATGCAACATTTCATGCTTTACCACCTTTCCAGAAGCATAGCAAGAACTCAGTGGGCCACTGAAGTTTGCCTTCTGATTAATGTTGCCACAATCAATACCCAGGGAAACAAGGGAGATCATTTTATCAGGCAGCTTTCAAAAAAGTTAAACTCGAATCAGTTTTGAAAAACGTCACGAGGCTATCTCTAAAGCTCTACTGCTTGCAGGCATATTTTAAGAGTTTGTCACTAACCCGTGTCTTCTCCATGAAACCCTGATGGGACACCGCATTTCTTTGGTTGAAGTGAAAGGTGCTTGAACTGTGCCACTGAAGTCAATGGTTGTCTTTTCACTGAGTTCAGCGGGTGCATGTATCAGTCTGCAAAGACTTATAAAGCACATTTCTAATGGAGCTGGTCATGAGTGTTTCGTTAAAACAGAATTTCACTAAAGTTTGCCAGTTACACCATTTGGATTTAACTGAATATGAAAAACCCTCACAGATTTATTAACTGCCTTCCTTCAGGTCCCTGACTGGTTTCTTACCCCGCTGAAAAGCTCAGACTTTCAGATCAACTTTTTTGGGACAGTCTTCCCATTTAAGTTTCCCAGTGCTAGGAACATTAGGATCTGTAGCTCTGCAGAAGCCTTGAACGATTTCCATGCTCCCTGAATGAGACAGAGATGGAAGAGCCCCAAAAGCCTTAGGTCTAACTGTTCGACTGCTCTTGGTTTGTAGGAGTGAAGTGTGAGCCCAGCCATCCCTCAGCTCCTAGCATGGAGCCTGGGAGCTTTGGCAGAGCTCACCTGAGCTGCTCTGCAGCTTCCAACCCTGCCATGAGGAGTGTGAAGCATGGTGCGCTCCTGAGCGATGGGTGGGTCCAGCCTCCTTGTTGCATAGCTGGAAGCCTGAAGATCCCCAGATGGGCTTCCACGCTTGACTGCTGCAGTTCTGGGCAGACCCACCATGATGGCTGCCCCAAGCAAGGTCAACACATGGCTCTGGGAGACCTGGGCCATTGGGCTGTGTAGCGCTGTGTGCTTATTTTGCCGTGGAGCCTGCCAGTTCTGATGCCACTGGTGCCAAAGGGATACATGGAGCTGCTGAACAGCAGTGGGGCTGCAAACCCGTGCCCCAGCAGGCACTAACTGCAGTTTGGTGGTCAGGCTGCAATCAACCAAAAATAACAATTTCAGCTGGTGGCTGCTGAGGTTTTGGTAAGCATATTCAGCGGTTTCAGGAAAAATGTGTCATTATTTCTGCTCTATTAAAAAAGACACAAACAAACAAGTCCTGGTTCATGGGAACTTTTGAAATACTGACACTTCCCTCAAGCAGGAAACCCAGAACTGTGGCTGGCTCCGGTTCCTGCAGCCATCCTGGTGCCTGGCAGTCCCCACGAAGCTACACTCAGAGCCTTCTGCTTGCTCTCTGACCTTGCTGCTGAGCAAAGTGATGGGGGACTGAGAGGGCCCAGCAGCTTTGGTCCCAGCTGTCTGACACATTAACTACCTTTGGAGGGCCCTGGCTGCTGGAGGGGTGGACGAGGCTTGGGGTGGGGCTCTGTGCAGAAAATTCTCGGTGGCAGCTCGTGGAAGGGAATTTCTGCCTTTTCTCATATCTGCACAGATACATTCCTGGTGGAGGGTTTGTACAGATGTAAATGAAATGCAGAAAGGTTTCTTTAAAAAAGAAGGCAGCCTTTGTGCTTCGTTGGATATGAGAGCTACTTTCATTATGAAGAAAATACAGAGGTGATCGGAAAATCTGCAAACAGTTTGCTTAGTACAACTCTACAAGTTCATTTGGTGAGAATTATCTTACCTCATGTATATACTGGGAGTTATCATAAGTTTGGGGGGAAATATTTCAGATTAAAGTGGGATTTCCGAGTTTCCTGCCTTAACAGCTGGAAAGTGACATCATTTGTCACACTAGCCTTGGGGGGGTCATTCTATCAGAGATAGGAAAAACATTTCCTAGGTTTTGAAACTTAGTCCAGGGCTACTTTAACTAAAAAGATCATTCCATTTTTCAAAAAAACCCAAACCAACCAAACACCCCCCCCCCCGATGCTTTCTTTTCTCGTTTGTTAAAATTATAAGGGATGGAAACTGCTCTTTCATCAGAAACAATTTTTCAGCAATCTTCACCCTTAGTTGGACAATTCAAACCACTAATTTTTACCTGTAAGTGTTCCTTTAAAATAATAACTCCCCCATGTCAGAGTGCAAATCTCAGTTTTTAAGTAGGCTGCTTGTTGGGGCTTGAGTGTATTTTTTGGCTTTTTATCATACCATTAGCACCACTGCAGGCCAGGATTTGATCTCCTCTGCTCGCTTTTACTGCTGTGTTTGTTAAACTGCTCCACCTATTTCCATTACAGAGCAAGAAGTGAAGTACTAGGTTGTCATGAAAACAGTGAATTTCATGACGGTGAACAGGATCATCACAAGATGTGTGCAACTCTTAAACTCCCCCTGAACTTTTGGACTTGCTATAAGAAAAATGCTTGCAGTCAAAACCACAGACCTGAATATGTTCTTCTTCCCCCACCTTTTCTCCCAACCCTTGGCCTGAAGTTTTTGCACAGTGCAGTTCTCCTTGCCAATCTGAATTTTGCAGTTACAGGAGGATGAGTCAGACCACCGAAATCCAACACTCCTCAGCTCTGGAAGAGGGTGGAATTGGATCCCAGCTGGGGGACGGTGCTCCTGACAATTAATTACCTTTCTTCAAAGGTCATCTCTGCACCCTGACTCTTCTTATAGTTTTTAGTTTCTTTCGAATTTGTTACATTTTATTTGCAGTAATCACAGCCTTCTTGGGTTAGCTTCAACAAACCAAGAGCACACTCCAAAAGGAAATCTAGAGTAACTCTTAGATGAACTGTCAGCCCCTTTTCTAAAAGATGTATGTTGCAAGACTTCTCTGAACTGGCGACATGTATTAAAACCATTGCCTGCTCTCTCGGATTTGTTTGTGGTGATGCAATGACAGTGACTAAGTGGATTGAAAACACACTACTGAAGTATTCTATTCAGTAATGGTCTTAAGAGCCTGGCCCCTGAAACGAAACATAGACCCCTGTGTTGGTTGTCTGCTCTATGTGCATAACCAGTGGGGATAGTTAGGTGCTTTGTGATGCGATCCCAAAAGTCAGCTTCGGCCAGCTTTGGCCAGCTCCCATCTCAGCAGAGAAATCCTGAGGGTGAGGAGTTATTTTAGGCTGCTGGTGTCACATGCAGGCTGCTATTAGGACGTGTCCCAGCTGCTTTGAACAGATAACGAGACCTCTCGGACCTCTCCTGAATAATGCAACATGGACTCCGAATTAGCAGCTGGAGCTAAATGAAGTATGTCTGGAAGATGTGGAGGCTATTGTACCACCTCTCACTGGTAGTCCAGTGTTTAGGACATGTGCCCAGCAGTGGGAAATGGATCCAGTTCTTTCCTCTACCTGAGCTCAGCCTCTCTCACACACGCACACAGAGTGCTACCTTGCAAGATTTTTATCTGACTCTTAACCTCAGCTGCTCTGCTGAAAATGGGGAAACTTTGGGTAGATGCAGGGTTGCAGACCTCAGTGCTACAAGAACTTCCAAGCAAAACACAAAGCACATGGAGTTACGGCCACTATGAGTTTAGGCAGTAGCTTAGTGAGTGTTTATAAAATCACACGCTTGGCTTTAGGTGCCCAAATCCTGCCTCAGTGTGCCTTTAGTTGATCAGCTCTGTGGCTCTGACCCAGCACCTTGTCCTCCCTCACTGATGCTCTGATGTCCCTGCTGCGAATCCTGCCCTGCTAATCTCTCCCTTTCCCTTTCAGCATCGCTGACTGTCATTGCTGTAAAGGCTGTGGCCAGCATGATAACACTCTCTGCGAAGGGGAAAATGCAGCTAACTTATCCTGTTTTCTATATCATGATTGTTTTGATGGCAACTTCCTGTGCTTTCCAAGTCAAGTAAGTGAGTTTCTACTTATCTCCTAGCCTTTGTACCCATTTATCTGTCAGTTTTGTTCAGTATTGATATCGAGTCCAGATCCAAATTGCGCTTAAAGGCAACAAATTCCTGGCAGAGCCTTGACAGATGCATGAATTGCCTACAGCTGATTATATTGTTTATTTAGGCTTTATTTCTCAGTTTATAATTGATTAATTACACAGATGCTACCTCATCTCATTATCACCTTACACAAGGTCTTCCCAAATTTAGTTCTAGTTTTGGCACAGGTTTTGAACTTATGAAATGAAATTTATGTTTATGTAAATTTTTTTTTGTTACTTTTAGCAACCTTCATTGCTGAATAATCAAATGGCCACGTTTACCCTCATTATGCCTCTCTTTTCCCTAGCTTATGTCACTCGTCAGACCAAAGAAGAGTTTACCACTGCTTTCTCCCTGCTGCTGTTAAATCTGCCTGTTGTGTTTTGCTACCCTGTATGTCTGTACCTTTTTAGGAAACAGTTAACTTTTAGTGTGCAGGGGACATCAGAGTTTTCCCTGCTGGCCTCTGGCCTGTTAAGTGATTGTTTTATGCTGCCTTTGCAGATTGCTGGGGGTGGCAGCATGGTAAAATACAGCTTGCAGCTGAACAAGAGTGTCCATTCCCTTTATGCCGGTCCCTCTGCTTCAGGTGCTGATAGCATCATTCAGTAATCTCATCTAGACTGCTCCAGTGCGAGTCTGAGTGTTTACTTGCATGATTATTTTCCGGTAGAAGAGCCAACCCAGCTTTCTCGTGGCAGAACATACCATTCCCATGTGGAATCAGAAAGTCCATGCGTTATTATGCAGTGACTCTCCATGGCTGACTCAGGAACTCCCCTGTAACAGATTATAGAGTGATTTACATCCAGCTTGTCTTCGCTGGGAGACGAGCTTAGGGCATTTAAAATAGGAAATAAAAGCTTGGTAAATAGGAAGCTGCTGAATTAACCTCTCCTTCTCGCCAGTTTTTTCTTTCTTTCATTTGCTGGGTCAAAATTAAAACAGAAGTGAAATGTGCCTATTTCATTCCCTGGGCTCAGTGTGTCTGTCTTTCTTCTCTGTTGGACACATTTTCTAATGGAGACAGTGCTGTCAGTCTAAATTTTTCATTTTATTTGTTTCCTCTCTTATTTTATTTGACTGTCGTGCTGCAACATCCTCCTGGATTCAGTGCTGGGCCTTGGTATCACTGTTTTAGTCCCTGTGACCAAGTTTGTTGCAAATGGGAGAAAATAATGAGGTGTTTTCAATGACTTCAAAATCCTGACTATCCTGCGGATATGTAGGATTTCTTTATTTTTAAAGCACCATGGAGACTGTTCAACAGTTGCTAAAATAACCATGCAATTACTTTAATGGCTAAAACAGATCCAAGCTTGGATTTTTACTGTGCACATATATTGTACCAGTGAAACATTTAAGTATGGTTCTTTTTATAAGTTTTGAATACACTCTGCAGCCTCCTGATTTTTCTCTTTCGGTCTGAAATGCACCGTTCACATAACAGAGTATCTGCCGGTGCATCCGAGAGTTCACACTCATGATTCATCTCCCTATGGGTAAATGTTGATAGCTCTGGTCTCCCTAAGTGGGTTAATTGCTTTGCCGTTTTCATCTGCTGATGCAGACTGTGCAGGCTGCTCCATGGCCAATGTCTCTGTCCTGCAGGTTTGTGTGCAGTGTATGCTCCTGTGGTCCTGCACACTCTTGCTCATGATTCTGGTGAGGGTTTGTGTTGCCTTTTTGAGGAGCAGAAGGAGCTCAGGCTTGGAGCTGCCTTCCTGGACTTTCCCAGCAGGACAGAATGTGTCTGGGGTATAACTCCATGGATAAACATACAAATATGTGTTTTAGCCAAGTTGGATTGAGCAGTAGCAGCAATGTGGACTTCAGCAAAGCGAAACAGTTCCTACGAGGACTTGCGTGTTCATGTCCGTGCTGGAAATACAGCCTTATACAACCTGTTTAAATTAGAGCAACTTGTCCCTGGCTGCTCGCAGGCAGCACTGCTTCCAAGAACTGATGCAGACCATAAGCAGTAATACCCTAGCATTCCTCCCTTATCTGTGGCAGACGAAATTTTTCCAACACTGCTTCAAAGGACTCTCCAATGACAGCCTATGGCCAGAAGAATCCATGCCAACCTTCTTGCTTTCACCTATTTGTTTGTACTCTGCAGAGACAAAACCAGAAGGTAAATTCAATATACGTACACATCTTTCCAGGGCTACTTGCTATTGTTGTAAGAAATGGTCACACTTATTGCTAAACCGACATAAAGTGGCTTAGCCTGACTTAAAGTGCGATGAACCTCTTGTAGGCATGAGGTGCAATAATGCTTGTCTTCCAGGTTCTTGAATCAAGCAATGCATCTGTACGAAGTGACAGCAGTTGTGCCCATTAATTTTGTGTTCTTCACCACCAGTGCCATCATTGCAGGTTTGTTTCTGGCCTTCTGCCTCTACAGAATGATTTTCTAAACATCAGATTTTCAAGAATTACTGCCTGTGAGCAGGAACACGAACCAGTCATGTTTGTCTTCACAGAAATTTTTTCCTAAGTGACAGGTGTTTAAGTTCTGAAAAATGAGTAAGTTCACAACTTTTGAAGCAAAATAAAAATAATCAAATTCTAGCATTTCCAGAATTGATATGTACGGTTTACTGTGCCTTGCTGGCTTACTAGAAGTACCTGCATTTATCCTAGCCTCATCCTGACATCCAGTAAATGCATTTACCATGTGCACACCAGCCTCTCCATATCCGAACTGGTAGAGTAATTTTAACAGCCTGGCAAACTACTCAAATGACAACCAGCTGTGTTTCATAGTAGTTAGTGTATATTCTGTTTCAGAAGGTGGAATTCTTGGTTAAGTGAAGGAAATAAAATGACTCCAAAGACCTTTTAAGCATTTAACATTTTATTCTGGGTGAGAACTTTGAACTCAGCATTGTTAAAGAGGGACTGCAAATCTTGGAAATGGTGCACAGCGTAAGAACATGAGCAGGGAGGACGACTAAGATGCTGTATCAGCAATGAGCCAAAATGATCATGTTGTTAGAACATTTATGACTCATTTTAACACACACTGGGGGCTTTCCTATCATTGCTGTGCAGGAGTTTCTCATGCAGAGCTGCCATTAATGAGAAGGGGAGTCAGCTTCATGCACAGATTGCCTCAGCACCTGTGTTAGAAGAGACCTACACTTTGTGACTGAGAGGAGACTTGTGCCAAAAGGGGGTTGCGTTCTTGTGACCATATGGGGAATTTGGCCTTGTGCCTCCTTAAAAGATCAAGTACCTATTCAGGAATGGCTTAATAGCTTTGAGACTGGATACACATGCATTTGCACCAGGTTAGTTAAACCAGCGCAGGGCTTAGAAGAATAACCTCTGCTGAATCTTGCTGGGGTGCTCGTAGAAGATACCTCATGTCATGATTCCCCCAGTCACAGCCTTTGAAGATACAGTCACACATCAGCTGTGCTGGTTCACACTCTGCCGTTTCTACGCAAAACTATGCTCATCAGTGATTTAAAGCTAATGTACTTGGCTGTGAATTGGGGCAGCTGAGATCCAGATACACATCTGGTTCTGTCACCTCCACTGCAGAGGTGCTAATTCCTGGAAAAGGGGTGACCAGAAAGAGCTAGTGATCCCTTCAGCCAGAAAGATTTGGCAAACTTGGCTGCTGGAGCCCTTAACTTGGTGTAAACATCAGGGACACAGCTAGTTATCGAAAACCTGTTCCCAGTTGGAGTTAAGATGTCCACGTGGTCTGTTGGAGTGGCTTAACTAAATCCATGAAGAACCCGTTAGCTATATTGGTATGACTCTGCTTGTGAATAAGACCCTGAGTTTGACCTGCATAAAAACTGTTGCTGACAATGCAAAAAATACCTGCATCTGTGCAGTTACTAACACAGCACATGCTCCAACCTGATAGACTAAATCTTCTCCAGTCCCATGCAGTATCTTGAGAAAGCCTAGCTAATGGAATATGGGCACATAAAATGAACCCATCACAATGTGTATTAATACCTTATTTGGGACTTTTTTGCTCCGTTTGAGCATGACACTGCTTCTGACCCTCCCAGCTGTAATTCATATCACTTGGAAGCCAGTCAAGATCTGCAATTCTTGTTTCTGTCACATTCCAGGGGTCATATTTTATCGGGAATTCCAAAGTGCAGCTTTGCTGAGTGTGTTCATGTTTCTGTTCGGGTAAGTGTATCGGCCTAAAATCTGCACTAACGTTTGTACTGAAACAGCATTGCCTTGCGGAATCCCTTCTTTTCTCAGTAAGAAGAAACCCATCTTGTTATTAAAGCATTATGGAATAGCCATTATAGTAGGATAAAAAAACATTAAAGGAAAGATTGATGTCTGTGCTTTGGGGGTTTGGAGGCCTGGTTTTGAATCCAAATATGTAAAAACGTGAGACACTTATGGACTACTAATCTCATGATGGAATGAAAAACCAGCAGCATGTGTTCCTCCGGCAGGAAGGAGAAATCACTGCTCTCCACCAAATATCATGTTATAGGGGGTGCCTTTACAACTGCGAGAAACCTCCTCCCATGTTACCTTCCACTTGCATGTCCGGCTGGTCTTTGCTGCCATTAAATGCAGGCAATTACATGAGTTGCTCGCCTACGAGGCAGTACTATAATATCTCTCCCTCATCTTCCTGTGCCAAGAAAGAGACAGCATGCCTGTGGAAAAGTTCAGAGCATGCTAAGAAGCTGTTAACAATAAATGTTTGAAGAAGGGCCTAGATGTTGTGAGAGCAGAAACCTTCTGCTGGTTACCAGCACCGTAACAACTCTGGGGACAGGTGACAGTTACTTGATAATGGGTGTGAGATAGTTAAAAGCATCTCCCAGAACTGCTGGAGGAGTCTTGCCACGGTGCTGTCAAATAAATGGCTCTGCAGTTGGACCAGAGTAAGTGCACACAACCGTTATCTTGTTTGACTGCAGGAAAAGTGACAGAAAATGGAGATGAGCAAATTCAACCCATGTATTTGGCAGGCAGCAATTAGTGGTTGTGTGTCCAATACAGAGCGGATAGAAGATTTATCCAAGCATAGCAGTTTCTCATTGCTCCTGGCTTACAGCTTGCCCCTGAGACACACAGTCAAACGAGAAAAACAACAGAGATGTTGATTGTCTGCAGCTAGACTGAGTTGTTAATGAAATTGCAAATGCTAGAATGCTAGCTTAGATGCTCTGTGAAGATTTGCTCAGGGATTCAAATGTTGTGGTCTCACACTTAGAGGCATTTGATTAGGTATATATTGCTGAAAGTGTAATTTTGCCTGCGGAGCCTTTGGAACTGATAATAAAGCTTCAGGAGGCAAAAACTAGACTGAAAGGGAGCCCAAGATGAATTTATAGAGCTGCCAGGAAGAAAAGTTTCTTTATAAACTGAGCAGCTTGGGTTTGGAAGTCCTTGAAAAAGAAACTTGGAGAGAAATTCTCATCTCAGATGCAGTGAACTGTTTCTAATGATACTATGCCACTGTTATTTTGCAGGTGTCTCCTATCTTTCCTTGGTGTATTTGTAATTGCAAGAAATAAAAAAGAAGAACATTTACAAATTCCTTTTATTGACTGTGGACATATTCCTGGTAAGTAGGGCTTTTTTTCTGTCTCTCTGTTTAAAAATGAGGTATCAGATAATGGGATGACCTAGGAGAGTTGAGTCACAAATGTGCTCTAGTCATATTTAATAAATATACTGTTCTCTTATTTTCTATTCCTGTTCCCAACAGATTTTTCAAAGAATTTTTCAGAGTTTTTCCAAGCTATTGTTACAACCAGTCAAATGAAAACAATGATTACTGGAGCAAAGAATGTTTAAATGATGGATTGGTGGGGGATTTGTTTTATTAAAATTCTTCACAGAGTTGGTGTTTTTCCCTTCTTTCACCCCATTTCCTTAGGACAAAAATTGACAGGCAAAATACAACCAGATTCTCACAGTTCATGCTATGGCACTTTGAATAATGAAGATGACTTGGTGAAAAGTCCAAGCTGAAAGAAGAAAGTACCTTACATGCCAATTAACAGGAGGAACGCCACTGGAACAAGGATCAGCAGCACCTTTTTGTTGGACATATTCAAGTATATGTTGAACTCCTGTATGTTGATGAGTCATAGTATTACGTAATCCTACTTAATTTATCCCATGGCTGTCCCAAATGTGTTCTGAAGATAAAGGAAGCCTTAAGAAAGACTAAATAACCATTAATGAAACAGAACATTCTCCTAGTATCAATGCCTCTTGGGGATATTTTGAGAGTCTTAATTGCGTTGAAATGCAAATAGGCACAGAACAGGATTATAAAAATTCCCCTTTGAAACCCCCCCAGGTCTGTGTAGATGCTTAAAGACAAAGGTGGCAAATGAGAAGAATTTTCATAAGTGACTTCAAAGTACTCTACTATATGTATAATACCTTTAAAAATCTGATCCTTCCTGTTCAGGAGTCAAAACTGTGGGCATATATACAGTATACACGAATATGTACACAGAAAGTATTTTACATTACGTATAGAGGGAAAAATCCTGATTATCCTCTGCCATCAGATTAATTCTCTTATCTTCCAAGGAAATAAACACTTGTGAGAGGAGGGGGAAGGAAGAGAGCATTTGCCATAAACATAGGCACATGCGCACATGCACACATTTGTGATGCCCAGCCAAGGCAGAGCTAGGGAACCACGCCTGACATTTTACATCTTCCCAGGAGAGTCCAGTGCACTGAGCTGGACTGGGCTGGGCTATACTATCTGTTAGTATAGTCTAGCCTGAGGTTTGGCCTCTGTTTTCAGGAAAACAAGGTTTTAGTGAAGAATGTGCAAAGTTCTCCAGAAGGAATGGAGTAGCCAGGCTCCCTTCCTTGATGTGTCTTGGAAAAATAATCCTAAAAGAGAAAAGTAGGGCAACTCCTGCTTCCTTCCTAAACCACTGGTAATCCTGGATGAGGAAAGGCTGTAAAAAACAGGATCACAAATGGTCACGGTAACAGTACAATTTTTCCTTCATTAAATGGTAGTGTCTGCACACTGATTTGAAGAGCCAGCAGTGATTGGAACCATGGCAATGCAGGCTCTGTGTTCAGGTCTGGGAGGTCTTGGTGTCCCTCAGTCCCAGCCTCCCGGTAAGAAAGCTTCTTCTGGGCATTCATCGTGGGTCCACTTACCCCTGCCTGGTAGCACCGATCTACCTCAGCCAGCACAGTGGGGGGCAGACACCTCCTCTGCAGAAACAAGTGAAAGTGCTCTTGAAAACTGTTCGTGTCTTGGACAAGATACTTCTTTTAGGTTTGAATTAATCTGCAGTAATGGATAGGGGCCATAGGCTGTGTGTATTGTGTTTCAGTGGGATATGAGCAAATGAGGTCTGGTTTTTTTCCCCAAATAATTGTTTATTTCATTTTATAATACGTACAGCTGAAGATCCATAAGACAGTTTCATTTCAAACCCTACAAAGTGCACACAGAGCTGCAGTTTTTCCTACGCAGCAATGTCCCAGGAGCCAGGGTGCAGGGCGGGGGGTTGTGAAGTTGTTTTCCAATGTGGATCTTTTCCAGCTGGCACAGGACAAGACTCTGTCTGCACCTTACTTGTACCAGCTGCCTGGCTGTGGCCTTCCTTTCCCCTCTTACAGCTTGAGTTCAAGTTTCTAAAGCTTAAAATAAAAAAAAAGCACATTCTTTTTGTATGCTTTCTCCAGGGAATAAGGGCACACCTCTATCTTTTTTTTGCAAGTCAAATTTGAGCCACTTTCTAAGCCTCAAGTGAGAGTGTGTGCTGAAGATGGAAATAGGAGACCTACAGTTTTTCACTCTGGGACCTGGGAAACAAATGGGTGAAAGGATTTGGGTTTGTTTCTTTTTTAAATGATTGGCCTTGGGCATCTTTCCAAAACCTGTTTCCATGATTCAGGAGGGCTGGAGGAGATAATAAGGGTTACCAGATTTTCTCTTTAAAGCAGGAAATCAAATGTAAAAATCTGTGGCAAAAGTTATTATTTATTTTAAACTACTGTATTTCTTCTTGAACAACACTTCTTTTCTTCCTATGGGTTTATAAAAAAATTATAAGGGTTAAAATGTTTTCTGTAAACTTGAATGTAATTGAAATTAATTTATGGAGCAAAACACTGTCGGGAATTATGTGCAATTAAAACCTGTGATTTGACATGATTTTTGAGATGTGAGCACGTTCCAACGAATTAATGTATTACAAGATCGGAAAAACGCAGTGATGAGAACTCATTACTGCTCTGCCAAGAAAGGGACATGGTTTGTTTCAAGAATCAGTTTCTAATCAATGTCATTTTCAGATTCTGCTTGTGATATCTAGGTCGCAAACACCACAGACAAATGCCTGCTAAAAGAAAAGCCTTTTCACTGGAATACAAAAAAGTCTCTGGAGCCCTTCTCTTTAATAATGAGTTATTTTCTTGCGATGTTTTTCCTGACATCAAAAATGTGGGCCAGATATAAGCTGCAAAACTTGCACCTGCAGACTGAACTTTCTTGAACAGATCCTCCACGGGATCTGAGGAAATCAAACCACAGGAAGGCGTGGTGGGCAGGCAGCGGCTCACGTGGTCCCCCAGGCTCCAGCTTGGGATTTTTGACAGACCAGAACCAGCAGGACTCATTCAGTCCTTGTTCCACTGCTGGTCACGCTGCGGTAAGAGATGAAGTATTAACTGGCCATGGGCCTGGAAATGGGAGCTCTGGAGTAGAGCGAGGCCGTTTAATTTTTGCCATAAAATATCAGGATGCATTTACCAAATGGTTTCAGCTGACAATGAATAAATGAATTTTGGACTGGATTTGTATTTCTGCCCATGGTAGGGGCCTGGCATTCACCTGGCAGGCTTATTACCCGCTCCTCGCCACAGCCCAGCTTTTGGTGGCTTCATGTTTTGCGTGTAAAGGTACTGGTCACCTAATACCGAAGGAGAGAGGTCGGACATTATAGGGGCTTGAGCTTCTGTGCTTTGAAACTGTGGTTTCATGCACCTGGCGAGCTCCTTGAACGGTTCAGTGCTGCTAGAAGTCTCACCCTCTTTTTCCCAGCTGTGAGGTCCTGCGTGGCCTGTGGCTCTCTGTCAGCCAGGTCAGCTCACTCACCTCACAGAAAGCAATGGCTTTCTTCTCCTTGCTGGGTTGGCTCTCTGAGCTGAGCCAGCCAGGCTGACCGGAGCATTTGGTGGGAAGGAGCGGAAAAGAAGGAGAGGGAGTGAGACCTCTCTTCTTCAGGGGGAAGTATTACATTTGTTCTCTTCTTCTGAGGAGCTTCACCATACAGCAAGCATCCTGCTAAGCTCACTCCTCATGTGTCACCATGTCCCAAATGCAGCAGTTATGAGCTTCTAGCAAAACACTGAGCCAGGCTCACTGGGCTGTGCATAGTGAGCACTGAGTGGCTCCACATGGGGCTAAGATAGGCATCTTGTGGCACGAAGAGTGTCCTAAGGTCAGCTAGAAGCCCGGACACGTGTCTGACTATACAACTTGTTCTAAGGACTGATTTTTTTCTTTCCATTGTCTGTTTGCTGTAAGGTGCATAAACAGTGCTGGAAGGATGGACTGGGACCAAAAGTCTTCTGAACTCAAAATGGTCTCCCCTTGTGATCTTTCCTTCCAACCCACTTTACGCAGGATCATTGGTTATGATCTGTTGACTGGATACGTTGACTCTGATAACACTGGGGTGCAGATTATTAGACTGAGCTGTCTTTCAGCTTGCCCTTTTGTTACTGTCCTCTGAGGCTTAGCCTTTTTCGTGTTTAAATTTGTTTATTCCTTTTGGAGAAATCAGCTGGACTGTGTTAGCAACTAGTCCAAAGGAGAGAGAGGCTAATTACCATAATTATTATTATTGGAGGGCCAAGCTGGAAGATTTACAATCTGAGGCCACTTCAGGAGAAAAAGATAGAGAAATATTTAGTGCTCTGGATTCTCAGAAGTTTGAGAAATTCTGTGTTTGAAATATTTCTGGGTTCTGGGATAGAATTAGGGATATCAGTGAATAAATAGTGATTCCATATATTTTTGTATGTGGTTTTAGTTTGGCTTTTTTTTTTTTTACTGATTTGGGAGTGAAGGATGACTAGAGAAGCAGAGAGGACATAAGACATTCCCTTGGCAGATGGGAGATGTTTCAACCTTTTGAGGCTGGGAGAAATGTAGAGGCAGCACTGGCAAATACATCACTACATATTAAGCAGTCATGACCATTTAGAAAGGATCCTTGTCCTCTTGTCTGACAAGATCAAGCACATGTAGCTGTTCTGTCCCCTTAGGCTGCACATAAATGTATTTTTGAAACATGCTGAACCAGTCTCTGGGGTCTGGGCCCCATGAGCATCCTACCAATGCCTCTTTGGCACTTACTGCCTCACATGCTGAGCTCTTGCCAGGTCCTCCCTGTGTGGAAATTAGACTGTGTGGTGGGTATGCACCACAGGCTTACTCTGATAAGAAGATACAGTATTACGAAGGAATTTCCCTTGACCTGGGAAGTATTTATAGGGTACTGCCCTACAAGGAAGTTGCACAAACCTACAGTCTTTGATTGTGTTCCCTTTACTTTGTGACTCCCCCTGCAGTAAGCAAGGGCAATTTTGGGTCTCTACAGAAGCAGAATTATTGGCACCTCAGGAACTTCCAAGCACAACAGATGGACCCTAAATAAAGAGTTAGGTGGCTGCTGAGTAGGTTTCTTATTTAATCTAAATTCCAGTTTTTCAGTTAGGGCCCTCAAGTTTGTCCAAGCCTTTGAGGGAGAAAGTGCATTTAATAGTATAAATCTGCAGTAGCATTTTGATCGCTGATGGACTCAGGCATCGGTGCCAGGGGAATATGTGTCAGTTCACAAGGTAACGATGAGGAGGATGGTGTTCGGCAGCAGAATCAGAAATGTATTGCGGTGGCAGGAGAGTTTTGCATGAACACAGAGGAATGACTCCAGGGGACCACTAATACACAGTGGTCTCCCCGGACTCCTTGTTGACAGTGTCAACAAGGCATTTGTTGACAGTTTTCAAAGTAGAGCTACTGTAAAGGAATGATTAAACAGGTGGTTCTAACACTGACTGTTTTACATGAAGTGAATGTATCACTGTAGCCCACGGCACTAATACCTTAAACATGAAAAGTGGCCTGTGGCCATTGATGAAGGAGCCAATTTCTGTATTTGCTAGGTCACATTGGGAAAAATAGAAATGATTGATTTAAGCCTCCAGCACAAACATGCGCGTGCCAGCTCTCCAGTTGGAGATCTCCACTCTTGGAATAGGCATTGCCTTGCCCAGATGAAATCTTTGGAGTCTGCTGCCAGGTCTTTTGCCAGAATCATTAAACTGGTTGAAAGAACAGCACTGTCATTTGTCTTCTGTTTGATAGCTGGTGGGCATAAATCCAGAGAAGCACGAACGCAAGATCAGGATTTTTCTCTCCATTTGAAAAAAATCTTAAATGTTTTTCTTGAGTTTTAATAGCATGTGTACCAGGCCCAGAGCTTTATGCTGTCTAATGCTCTGTAATACCCTCAGCCAAGAGTAAGACAGCAAGCTTGCATGGCACAGAGGCTGCTAATTAGGCAATTCTTACCCGTCACTGAAGGTTACTGCTGGTAACACATCATACGGCAATAGAGTACAACAAGAAAGTACTGGAGCTTCTATTCAGTTTTCCAAGAACAGCTGTTCTGTGTTTTACAAGGGAAAGGAGCTGAGGAATATGATTTACTATTACTAAGCATTGCAGTTACCCATGTGTTTATTTTTTCCAGACAATATTTAACAGTTAACTAACAGGCACGTCCTGACAATACTGACTGGATGCTGGGTGCGTGGATGTGCTGCAGGATTTGATGCAGCAGTGTGAATAACGGCAGGTTGCTGATACGAGAAGGCAGCTCCATGTCATCTGGCCTGGCCTCCTGCACAACTCCAGTCAGGCAACATCCTCCAAGCACTTCTGTGTGAACCCTTTGGCCCATCTACAGAAGAAGGCACCCCATCCTCTCCTACTAGTCAAAGTAGAGGATCCACCTATGCCATTAGTAATTTGTACTAGCAATGAGTCATTGTTTGCTTTTGAACTGTGCCTTATGTCTATTTTAACTTGTCTGGATTTAGCTTGCAGCTATTTGTCTTTTGCCAGTGATTTAAAGCACTCGGTAAGTCCCTCTAGTAAAATACAGTAAGATGACTTGGGCTTTTCGCTAAGCCAAACAGACAGACCTTTCAAGTCTCTCACCATCAGACATTTCTGTCAGCCCTCAGATTGTTTTCTGTGGTTGTTTTCTGCTCTCTCTCCATTCTTCCAGTGTCTGCAATTGGCCAAATACAGAGTAAATATCAGATCCTAGCAGCACTGAAGAAGTAGCACAGATCTGGACCAGACCCAGTGTGCCGTGATCGGGTGCCTGGCTTCCCCTCTTCCCACAGCTGCAGCCCTGCCACCTCCCCCGGGAGGTGCCTACGCTTTCTGTTTTGACACTGTAATTTAACGGCGGCTGTTTCGCACGCCCAGAGATGCAGCAGCCTCGATTATTTTCAGCAATTTGACTTCTGACTCATTGCTGAGTTCGGTGACGGTCCAAAGAGTAGGTAACCCTGCTCAGAGGTCCCTGGGAGGCCCAGCACAGCAGGAGACCCTGAAACCCTCTGTCCCAGGGGTGGCACAGACATGGTGGCACCTGGCTATGGTAGTAAGCAACCTCACAGAGCTGCCCTTTCTCCAGCACCTGAGAGATTTGGGAGCTCTGCCCGGATTTGAGAGGAGGGTGACTCATTCAGTAACTGTTTAAGGTGTAGTAAGTAAATAGGCTCTGGGAGGGTGCCTGGATGTGGGGAGACCCTGCCCAGGTCAGTTGGTCTCTCCTCAAGGATGGTGATGGTGCACCAGAGAGAAAAGGTGCTGATATTTGTTATATACGACAGAAAGGCTTCTGCTCCCTCTGCCCCTTGCTGCTCAGAGCCTCACAGCGAGGATGTGTTTTGAAAGCAGCAGTTTGGGCATCTCCCCTCTGAGAAGACGCAAGCACCTGCTAACGCTGAATGGGGCATCCAAACCCCAAAGAGCAGCGGGATGTGATGCCAGCCCTGGCCTCTTTGGCTTGTTCAGGTGATCAGCCATTTGCTTGGGTTGTGGATGTCCCCACCCTGAGGTGCCCGAGGCTCCCCACAGGGTCCTGCTTCTGGGTGGACCCTGTGCTTCTGGTCCTGGTTCTTCTCCCTGCACAAGGGATGAGTCTCCCCCAGCCCTTTTGGGGATCTAGGTTTTGAAATGTATTTGTGTTGGAGAGAACGTTGTGGTGCATTTACAGCCCAAGGTCCCGTGCTACACTACAGAGCAGGCACAGCTATTTTGCTGGTACCCTTGCACTGTGAGTAGTTTGAGTTCAGTGCTTTGAGGTGTTTGGGGTGGTTTTTCTTAGTAATTTCAAATTAACAGATCAGTAATGTCACCTCAATTAGCCTGAGGTAATTTGTGGTGGAATTCTTCATTTTAAAAAAAAAAAAAGGCTGCTTTTAATAGTGAAGTCTTTGCAAATAAAAGGCCATGCTGGAGCACTTTGAATGTGATTACAGTGACTCACATTTTTAATGGCTTTTTTTTTATCTCAAAAATGGCTTTTTTCCAAACAAAGTCCTACAAGGCCTCATATAACAAACAAGGGTTACTGCTCTTTTCCACACATAGCATGAAAAATATCCTTGAGCGGAGCGAACTGCAGCCCATCTGCTGTAGCTTGGCCCGGCGCGCGGCGCAGCTCCCTGACCATTACGCATGGCTCTTGGTAAAGCAAAACACCTGCTTCCTGCACGAGGTCCTGCCTTGAGCCTCCCCAACGCTTCTCCAAGGAGGAAACCCATCCAAACCGCTGACGGGGATGACAACCTTGGCATTCCCTTTTGCTGCATTTGTTCTTATGCCATTTGTTGTTTGCTCAAGTGCTCTGCGGACTTTCGTCTTCTTTTCCATCCAGACTAGAAAAAGGCAGGCTGCGCCAGAGATAAATAGACTCTTACTTTCCTGTTTATTGCACTCCCTTGCTCTTCAGCTGCAGTCAGCAAAGTCTTCATTTGGGAACCCAAAAGGGCACCCTTGAAAAGGAAGGAAAAGGAAAGAGAGCAGTCTTGGGGCAATTTTGCCAAGGAGTGATCTGAACGTCAGCCCCCTCCTCCCTGATTCAGGGTCTGATGCTGCAGATGCTTAACTGAGCTGAGCCTTTCATGAATCCCACTTATGTCAAGCAAGTACTCACATGAATTCCAGAAGTATCCTGGATGTGTACTTCCCAGGCACTTTACCTAGACACTTATAGCGCAGACGAACCGTAATTTTGAAAGGCTGTGCTGAGTAAAAAATGGCATTTCCCCCAGCTGCTTGCCATCACGCTCCACAGCTCTGCCAGCTGAACGGACTGAAGCCAACACCATTACACAGCACACACTGAGCATCCTCGCGTTGCCTTCACTGTTGAAGGGAGACCTCCACTAATCTCACCGTCACTGCTCAAAGCAGATTAGGGACTGTATTAGGTTTGCATGACAAGGTTTTGGTAGCAGGGGGGCTACAGGGGTGGCTTCTGTGAGAAGCTGCTAGAAGCTTCCCCTATGTCCAATAGAGCCAATGCCAGCCGGCTCCAAGACGGACCCACCGCTGGCCAAGGCCGAGCCCATCAGCGATGGTGGTAGCACTTCTGGGATAACATATTTAAGAAGGGGAAAAAGTTGCTGCACAGCAGCAACTGCAGCAGGAGAGAGGATTGAGAATATGTGAGAGAAACAACTCTGCAGACACCAAGGTCAGCGAAGAAGGAGGAGGAGGAGGTGCTCCAGGCACCGGAGCAGAGATTCCCTTGCAGCCCGTGGTGAAGACCATGGTGAGGCAGGCTGTCCCCCTGCAGCCCATGGAGGTTAACGGTGGAGCAGATATCCACCTGCAGCCCATGGAGGACCCCACGCCAGAGCAGGTGGATGCCCGAACGAGGCTGTGACCCCGTGGAGAACCTGTGCTGGAGCAGACTCCTGGCAGGACCTGTGGACCCGTGGAGAGAGGAGCCCACGCTGGAGCAGGTTTGCTGGCAGGACTTGTGACCTCGTGGGGGACCCATGCTGGAGCAGTCCGTTCCTGAAGGACTGCACCCTGTGGAAAGGACCCATGCTGGAGCAGTTCGTGAAGAACTGCAGCCCGTGGGAAGGACTCACGTTGGAGAAGTTCATGGAGAACTGTCGCCTGTGGGAGGGACCCCACGCTGGAGCAGGGGAAGAGTGTGAGGAGTCCTCTCCCTGAGGAGGAAGGAGCAGCAGAAACAACGTGTGATGAACTGATGGCAATCCCCATTCCCCGTCCTCCTGCGCTGTTGGGGAAGAGGAGGTAGAGAAAATCGGGAGCAAAGTTGAGTCCAGGAAGAAGGGAGGGGTGGGGGGAAGGTGTTTAAAGATTTAGTTTTTTATTTCTCATTATCCTACTCTGATTTGATTGGTAATAAATTAAATTAATTTTCCCCAAGTCAAGTCTGTTTTGCCCATGGCAGTAATTGGTGAGTGATCTCTCCCTCCCTATCTCAACCCACAAACCTTTCATTATATTTTCTCTCCCCTGTCCAGCTGAGGAGGGGAGTGATAGAGCGGCTTTGGTGGGCACCTGGTGTCCAGCCAGGGTCAACCCATCACAGGGACCATCTGCATAACCCCATCCTCCAGCTACACTGGGAGGGTGCACTGCAGCCCTGGGCTGAAGAATTGGGCATGGCTTCAAAGGACACAGTGCTTTACAAAACAAAGGGCTTTCCATGGCCTAAGTGAGTTCAGGGTACGCACTGCTCCAGGGTACCTCTTAGTGGTCAAAACATTAATGTGAAGTTTAAAAGTCAGAATTGAAATCCTTTCCCAGTCTGAACTGGACACCACTAACTACATCTTCAGGAACTGGAAGAACTGGGCTATTGGGGGATGAGGACTTCTGCTCGGCCATGACCCTGCTGCTGCAGTCCGGAGGGTGCTGTGGTGGCACTTCATATGGCCGTCAGGACAAGATGCTTCTTTCTGCCTACTTTAAAAAGAAAAGAAATTCAGTGCTGTTGTTTTCCTAAGAAATAAACAGTTTTCACTACCTTTTTCTCTGAAGAAGTTAAGCCATATTGTTAAATCGACTGATTATAAATAACCATCAGCAACATTCTGAGGTAAACACGTCATATGAAAAATTTCAGCTCAGATGGCAGAAATTTGGCAGAGTTTTATGATCAGCTCAAAATGGGATCTTACAGCAGAGAACAAAGCAGTGCTGCCAGCTGTGCCCGAGACTGGGACGTTTGCCTTCTTGAAATAGTGTTATCTGGAGGAAAATGTGTTTGTGGATATGTCTGGTTAACTGGGTACTTGTGTGGCATAGATTAATATCTCACTGGTACCAGCCCTATCATGTGTTCGTTAGCGTGCAACGTGCTGTGCCACTCAGTGCTCAGAGTGCACCTTTTTTTATTTCTTTCTTAGAGACTGAAGTTGTGCAACATGCAGTAAATATCATTAGAACTGGAAAAAATACTTATTTGCTATGCATAAATAAGTCTTCTAATGCAAAATAAAATCACAGCTTTAAATGTGTCATCATTAACCATTGGCCAAAAGAAAATCACAGCTTAAAAATGTATCATGTCTGGCTGGCCAAAACTCAAGCCTGTGTTAATTTGTTTTGTTATGCTAAATGGTGGCTTTAAACACACCAAGCCACGGGCAGACCTAGGCTGCAGTCGGGGCTGTATGAAACAGAATAAAATGTGCAACACACACTGCAGTAAAGCATTGGTTAAGATGATCTCAACATCAACCTACACGAATACAGTTGTGCTAAAAAATGATAGGAACGGTCCTAGCTCTATTTCAGCATATGTTGGTGCTCATAGATTGCAGAAGCCACAGCGGATACCAGAGTCCCTGTGTTTTCCTTCAGCTGCTTTATAACTAACTACCAAACTGCTGGGGTGAGCTGGGGGTTTACTGGGAGACATTCAGACCTTTGCTTTGAGCCTGTGCTTACAACAGACCATGCCCCAGCATAGGTAAGAGACAATCCTGAATTCCTGTGTGCTCGTGGGTACAACAATGTTTTGGTTCCTTTTTTCAAAGAATCTAATTCAGGTGAAGTAGGTATAGCCATAAAACCTGGCCTCCTCCTCTCTGGAGCAACCACTCCTGTTGACTCTTCCCCATTCGCTCCATTTGCCTTTCACAGCAGGACTTTGGGGTATTTCGATGTTCCCTGTGGTGGAAGAGGCACCAGAGCTGTCAGCAGTCAGGACACCAGTTTGACTCCTCTGCACACATTTGTGTTTGGCATCTTCTGCTTAAAGTCTCGTCCTGAATCCTTGTGGGTCAGCTCCATATGCAGAGTTTGTTGGGTGCTCAGCGGCGTCTGGGTTGGGCCCGTGGGTGTGACTGCAGTACAAATAATTCACTAAGATAAAAGGCAGCATGAACACAAGAATAAATAGGCTTACGTGTACCATAAAAATATGTCTGGAATGACGAGGTTTCCAGCAAGCTCTGGTAGAAGCAAGCTCTGGAACAAGGCTGCAACAAGCTTTACAGTAGAAACAGCAAGAGCAAGAAACCTAACTAGTCTTAAGATGGAGCCTGCAAAACATATGATCTGTTTGCCTGCAATAGCACAGGAGCCTCTGATGTGGAGGTCTCTCCCCGTCTTATGCTCCACAATCTGATGTAGCTGTTACATTCAGTCTTGGCTTCCTGCAGCTACAAAGCTGCAATGTGAACTTCTGTGCATAGCAGAAAGCACCTCCTTTCTGTATAGAGGAGCTGTGAGGAAGGGAAAAGACTTGCATTTGAGCTGAGGCTATGCAGTAGCTGAGATATTCCAGGAGCAATATTTATACTGGAAAAGCCAACCCATCCTACTGCAACAGTGGTAGTAAGGGCTTCAGCAGCATCTGAGGTGGTGTCCAGGAGACAAAAGGAGTGGAGTAAAATAATATAAACCTGCCAGTTTTTATTACCAGCACTGTTGCATCTAGTATGCTTCATTCATGAGTATTAAGCACCCGGTGGAAGATGGAAGCCTGATGCAGCAATCCATCATTGACTCTAAAGAGTACAGACGATGCGTGAGGCAGATACTTTGTGCCTTCCCAAATAAACAAAATAGTGGACACACTTCTCCAAAGCAGTGTTTCGCCATGCTTTTTAATACAAAGATCCCCGAACTTTTTGGAGGACTAAGCAGCAGGCTGCTTGAGCAGTCTTAATGCAGTGGTCTTCATGAATAATCAACTAAAAATTAGGCCGCCCTTTGAAAGTTGTGTGACAACATGTGTGTGTGGGTTTGGGCAGTTCTGGGATGGGGGAGATAGTGGGGAGAGTTCCTTTGTTTTAGAGTGATCTCACAAACCATTCTCTGAAGTCTTTCAGACCACGAGTGGTCCCCAGAGCACAGGTTGAGAAATACTCTCCCACGGACACAATAACATCTGAGAGCAGAACTGCATTGTTCCCCAAAGCTGCCGAATTCATGAGGGATTGCTTGGAGAGCAGTGGGTGGTTAGACCTCTCCATTGTTATTCACAGCTCTAACTTACAACAAACAGAAAATAGCGCTCTAATTGTTGTCATAGCGAAGGAAATGTCTAAACCCCAGTGCAAATGTAACTCATGCTGTTCTTCCCCAAGCATGTGTGGAAAGCCTGAGATGTAAGATCTCCTGGGTATTCCCATGAACTAGAGTGTAAAATCAGAGCTGATACATTCAATGCCTTGTACGCTCTAACCGATGTCAGTGATGATCTTTTGATCATCAAAGATCATCATTATATCATCATGCAAGAACTGAGAGGAAGTATTGATTTCAAGGAAGGTTGCATCAGCAGTCACCAGTGTAAGAGCATCCCAAGGAAGAAAGGTGGGTGGGCTCTAGAAGATACGGACAGTAAATGTATGGACCCCTGAAAAGAGCCAGGTTTCCTAATGGGTTTCTTTCATTTTCTGGGTTGAGGAGTAGCCTTTTAAGAGTCTGGAAACATTTTCTCGGTGAATGAGAGGTGCCTCAGAAATGAGACATAAAAGGATGGTCTGACTAGAATCAGCACTCCCCCCCATCAAATTTCCTTTTGAATAGTAATAAAATGTAAATATTGAGGAGTCTCCTTTCGGTACTTACAATGGTCTTGCTTTTTCTGTTCTTTTTGAGGAGCACTTAAGAAAGATACCTCTTTTTCCTTTGTCAGTAGGAAAGCAATAAAATTACAGTCATCTGAAAAATACTGGCATTAGCTCTGAAAAGGGATAATGCAGAAGTATGTCAAAGAAAAATAAGGAAAATTAAATTTTTGTTATAGTCTGTTTAAGATAACTGAATTCCTCTAAGTGAGTAGCACATTTATCATCATGAATGTCAAAATTTCCAAAGGTAACCTTCATTAAGCCTCTTAAAAAGTCAACCATCAACACCCACGTGGTTCAGAGTCTGCACAGCAAAACCAATAATAAAACCAGTAGGTGTAATAATCGCTGCTGTTCTCTCTCCCCATCGCTTGCTTTCTTTATATATAGAGTACATGCATGTGTATGTGTCTGTGTAAAACGGACATAAATCTAGCAAAGAGCAGGACTTGCTTGCCTCTGCACTTATTATGCATTGATGACTCAAAAATATATCATTCTGAAAAATAAAGAAGTCTTCCTTCTCCCATATCACCCCCCTACAGGAAGAACTTTCTTTTTCCTGCCCAAATCATCACTTAAAACATTTTAGGACTAAAACATGACTAAACCTAAACATTTTCATTTGGAGCAAGCATTTTCCAGCAGGTTTGGGTGGTCAGCTGTGGAGATCATTTGGCTTCTATGAAGTTATTTGCAAAGAAAAAAAAGGGTTGTTATAAGTGATTTAATTTTTTTTCAAAGATTGTTTTCTTGATAATGTTATACAATAAAACCCCAATAGCTGGTTTACAGGCCAGCTCCACAAGACAAACAGACCAACTACACAAGAGAAACAGTGAACAAATTGGCCTGGCCAAGGAAAGCTTTCCTAAGATAATTAAAAACACCTCGTGCCTGCACTGTGAGAAAGAAGACAGCTTTCAAAATGTTTATCTTCGAGCTAAAATACAGGTCCCAAGCCTGAGTTTGAAAAGCAGCTGAAAAATATTTGGCCCCGGTTAAGGAGCTGATGTGCAGCCGGGGGTAGGTGGGCCAGGCTGTGAGCACCACGCAGGTGGGACTGGGGCCAGCGGGTCAGCCGGGACGGTCCCGGGAGGAGGTGGGCAGGGACCTCCTTCCTCTCATTTCTGTTCAGCTTCACATCTCGGAGAGGCACGTTCCTCTGGTCTCAGAGGCGCATCCTCCGCCAGCTATCTCACAGTCCCTCCTCACATGAGGCTTCCCATTAACCCGCCCCAGCATCGTTAGCCTCTCAGTTTGTTTCTCCCTTTCGGTCCCTCCATCCTTTGGCACCTGTGGATGACCATGTGGCACCACCGCACAGCTCCTCTGCCTCTCCTGCATCTTCTGCGGACCACCCCACTGTTGGGATATCCGAAATACCCCTTTTTTGCCAACATGTCCTTCTCCTGTTGCTTCTCTTCATGTTGGTTTCATTTAAGTTATTTAGGCAATGGTTTATATGAAAACCTATGGCGAGAACAGAGGTCGACATAGTAAAAAGGCTTTGGTTGTAACCTAACTTTCAGTCCCTAACTTTAGGAAACTGCCACCTCCAGGTTTCCCGGCGTTGCAGCTGCTTGCAACTCGGTGGTTTTGTTTATTTTGGAACATTTCCTTCACCAGAAGAAAGGAAGCAAAGTTCAGCCATTACCGCATGAGCAGGAAGTGAAGAAAAAAACCCTCTCCTCATTACAAAAATATACTCAGACCTTTTCCCTGCCTTCCCCCCTCCCCTCCAAGCAAGACTTCAAAGCAAAAGGCAGTCTCAGGCAGTGACATTTGTTATGGAAGTACATTTGTGGAGTGCAGCACAGGGCCAGGTCCCGGAGGAAATTTTTGTTATTGACTTGATAGTTACAAGGATTTGGAAATCACCTAACGAGCATGTGGGGTAGGGTGTTACTGTCTCACTCACTTATTAAACCTGCACCTGGTGCATTTCTGTGCAGCGAACAGCCACGTGCAGGTCTGCTGTCTCCAGAAATAAAAGGCCTGAGGAAGCTAAGGGTCCGGAGAGAAGGACAAATCCCATGCCCGAGGTGAGCTCTTGCAGATCACAAAATTGTGCAGTAGTGCTCTCGCCTATAAGCCTCAGCCTGGCATGTTTGGCCCTCTGTTGGCTGCGGTTGAGAGCTTTGCTGAAGCTTGCGGGCCAGCTCCTGCTCACCGTGTAAGTTCTTCTGCTAGTGCCGCCTGCAGATGCTGTTGGGCTACAAAGAAATGCGGTGTGCTCTGAAAATGCAAACAAGTTGGGCATCTAACTAGAGAATATGGTCACAGTGGAATTATAGTTTTGAAGACCCATTTCTCTGAGAACTAGGGAATAATAGAGCCCAATAAGCAACACAAGGATACAGTAAATGCTGGCCATCTCTTCAGAGAAACCAACATAGAAGAGTGACATCTTTGGACAGGGATCATCTCTTATTTGTGTCTCCTACTTTCTTTTGGCTAAGATTGGCATCTCTTCTTAGTAAATACCTGATCTATCCTCACTGCATTTCGTGCTACTAAATGGCTTTGTTGAGCCAGGAGATGGCACAGAGGCACAGAAGCCCTGATCTTTTGCAGGGCCTCTGAGACATCACATCGGCTGTATCAGGAAGAGCACATAGCATCCAAGGGGAAAAGATTAAAACACCATACTCGTGAAAAAAATTGTTAAGAAAATGTTTCAGACCCAGCGGGAAGAGTTTCTGAGGCTGAAAACCAAACATTGGATATCCTCCATCACTGAAGGACTACTAAACTTATAAAAGTCGTGCAACATCAGGTAACACCAGCAATGCATCCAGATCATTATCCCATCTCCGGCCACAACCAGGTGGTGCCAGAGCAAAGGGCAGGAACACCTGTATCCAGTAATTGCACGTCGGGTGAAAGTGTTGATGGTCTCCTTATCAAGAGTCAAGGCTTCTAGGAAGACATTCTTCTAGGATGAACGCAGCGTTGCCTCATTGAAACAAAAGAAAGGGGGCAGGATGTGCCACCAGATTGTAAGGGTAAACACCAGGGCAATGTCTCTCTCCATGTGCTCATGTGCTTACTGCTGACAAGTTAATATTCCATTAAAGCAGATTTAAGTGCTGAACACACTGGACACATGAGTAACCTTGCACACATCTGAAGTTAAAAGGCTACCTTGTTTGTTGCATGATTAGCAGCTAAGGCTTAGGCAGATTCGTTACAGCTACAGCAGTTCTGCAGCACTTACTTGCACAGACAGAACAAAACACAAATATGAAGCTGGTAATTTCAGCAGTATGTTAGAGGTCTGTAGCAATACGGGAAAGGGCCAAAATGGATGGTGGCAAATAGTGGGGAAAAGGTCATGAGAAAAAAAAAGAGGGAAGTAAATTGCATTAGCAGAAAAACAGGGCATGACCCTACCATTTGGCAAAGTTACAGAAATGTTAACCTTTGGAAATGCTATTAGTTCATTGCTGTTGGAAAGTTGGCTAGAAAGGCAACACTCAGGACTGACTCAGTTCTAGGGTTTCTGCTGCGCTAAGCACAGTAACACATGAACACACCTCCCCTCTCGGAGGCACGCTCATAAGGAACAGTCACTAAATACTGTGTTATTCCTAATATTTTGCTACCCTAGGCAACCAACCACCGACTCCGCTCAGCATGACACAGCCTGGAAGAACTAGATAGTCTAGAATCAGTTTGCTACTCCAGTTGAGTTTGATTTTATGATCTTAACACTTGTCATTTTGGGAAAGAACAAAACATTCACTGTTCCCAGGGTATGTAATGCTACTGGGAAGCCATAAATTTTAATTCAGGGCTTTATTTCCCTCGCGAAGAGATGTTGTTCATATGTGCTGTCACAGTTGGGGGTTCCTCTTTTTTTTTCCTTTTGGTTGCTTGTCCCTTCATTAAGTTGGAACACACTCAGAAGCACGACAGCTTTTGTTTCTAACAATGATGGATGTTACAGTGAAAGTTTTGGTCCAGTTTCCTTGGACCAGGAATTGTTTCGCATGAGTTTTTCTGCTGGATGAGCTGGCACTCCTCGTTCCTCCTGGGTCCCTCTCCAAGCTCTGCCAATCGCTATTTTTCTTCCTTCAGCATCCGGCTTGAAGTGGCAGGAAATAGAGATTGATGATTTTATTCTTTAGAGGGAAGGAATCAATTCAGAGAAGTGCCTTGCAAGTTTATCCAAGGCTATTTCAGGGCTCGAAAGTGGAAACAGAAAACTCATTAAAAATATTTGTTTATTTAAATTAATATTTTAATTTATTGGAAAACCATACTCCTGTAGAGTTTTCTGTAAGATACATTGCTTCATATTTGGGAAAAAAATACCTGGATGTCTAAAGGCTCAGAGAAAATATCTTCTTTTCATTCTTCCCCCCTTGTATTTTCCACTTGAAAAAAATTTACCATGACAAAACCTGAAGGTACATACAGAAAAACGTCCAGTTAATTGAAGGTTGCCTACTGCAATCTATGCAAGAAGATAGGTGATATCCTAAAGGAAAGAAATGTTAATGATAGCAATCAAAGTTCAAAGAGGAATCTTTTAAGGGTTTTCTATAATTTTATCTTATGGGATAAAAGTATATCCTGTCTGCGAGGTCAGAAACCCTCTTTAGCTCCTGTTTGAGAAGGAGACTCAAACTTCAGTCAGGAGATTGGCTGAAGCTTTTCATATTTTTCAGTACTCAGTGGTCTTAACATTTTGAGGACTGAAAAGGAGGAAACAGATACTGCAACTTGTATGTTTTTCTCCAAGTCTAGGTCCCCATAGACTAATTTATATTCTTGAAAATATGCAAATTAATTTTACAAATGGATCTGGAAGAGAATCAATTTTTAATGGTCATCAATTTAATGACCTTGCAGATAGAAAAAGTCACCTGTCTTGCTTCTTAATAAACTCTGAAATCTAGCTGACATGTGGAGTTCACTTTTTTCAATGGTGAAAGGGAAGTTATTATTTTTGGTAGGGTTTTTTGTTCCCATCCCTGAAGACCACATGAAACCTGGCTACTGTCCTGGGACTTCTAGTTCAAGTTATTGTCTTTATAGTCCCTGGAGTTAACCTAATAGCCTGGGATCTTGTCTGTAGAAAACATTTGGAGAAAGATGAATTTATGTTGTATTTCCTGCATGTGTTTGATAGCTGCTTGGCCAGACTAACAGCATCCCTCCTTGTACTGTGGGACAATAATCTTTCAGCTTTTGACGGCCTTTTACAGAAGGAAATCTGAATAAAAAATACACAGTATTTCAAAATAAAGGCCAAGATTTACTCAGAGTAGGACCAAAGTGGAATTTAAAACACAGATACAGCATAAACGTGGCCTGTGGTTTCTACTGTGGTCTGTGGTCTCTACTACACTTCAACAGGAAAGTTGTCAAAAAATAAACCGATCCACACCAAATGGCGAGGGCACTGAGTACGAACTCATGGGGGGAACTCAGCAGAGGACCTCGTGGAAGGATTTGATAAGAACCAGAGTGGGGGTCTGACCCAAACCCCCCACGGGCTGAAGTCCCCTTCGGGGTGCTGCCCAGCCACACGCTGCTGGTTTGAAATACTTAGCTCTTAAAAAACAAGCATTTTAACTACTGAAAGAGGTCTATTACTTGAGACACTTACTAATGCTGTGGACTTATATCTAACTCTTCATTTGATGTGTCTCAACGTACACATTAAAGTGTATATGCTGTAGTGTGGATGCCATAGAAAATAATCCTAAGGCTACAGCATTACAATTAAAAACCTGAAGTGCTGTAAAATCATAAGAAATTAAATAGGAAAAAATCAAAACAGCAAATGGATGACTGCTACTCTTGACACAGGAGGCTCCAAGAATCAGGCTTAGTGCCCATCCAGAGAAACAGCCAAAAGTTTGTGTCGCTGGTGGCACATGTATCCGTTTCCTCGCTGTCCTGTACGAGTACAGGTCTTGGAAAGAACTCCAGGTGGGAACTGAATCCATCTTTTTAGCCCTGGAAGGGATGGGTGCCTGAGGCACTGCAGGCAGGCCAGAAGACAGTACTTGGTGCACCTTTCTGCCTTGTTTAAAAATGTGAATGACAGAACATCTTCCCCAAACATTATCTCGCTGCGATATGCTTTTATGCTCTATGTTACAGGGAGGCCTTTCCTAGGAGTTCCATTTTTCTGATGTGATCTATTTTACTGCGTCTGCAACATAATTTCGACAGGCTGCAAGGACACCTTCCACTAAGAAAAAGGAACTGAACTTGAGGCATTTTTACAAGTTAAAATATAGAATAACATTGAAATTACCTTTCTAAATAAAGAGAAAACTCAAGGTTCAAACCATAGTCCTTTTACCAGGAGAGTTTAAGATGACCTCCGGCTTTGGAGGCTTTGATTTTAAAGCTGTGTCAAGCCTCTTCTGTTCCTCAGGCAACCAAAGAAAATTATTTGCTCCAAGGGAAGAAGCGATTTAAATGTACGTTCATTAGGAAGCCTCTTACCACGTGTGTGACGTGTGTTTGCCCATGTGCAAGTACTTGCACAGGAACATCTTGTAACATTGGTGAGCTCTAGCTTTACACCAGCGTGTTTTACAACAAAAAGGGGTTGATTGCATATGATGTGAGAAACAAGCCTTCAGGCAGAGAACTGCTTTTTTCTGGATATTTCTGGTTTTGTTGGACAATTTAAAAAGGAGTAAAACTAGCCTTCTGCATGTCTACTAACTTAAAAGAGGAGAGTTTTCTTTCTTTTTTTCCTTTTTTTTGCTCTTTTTTTTTTTGGCAAATGAACCCAGAAAGGCAGGATTGGGATCTCTGAGCTGTTTGTTAGACTCGCCCTTCCTTCTCCAACACCAAAGGACTCCAGAGCTTTGCCAACAGCACGGGAAGGATGGGCTTCCACAGCTTGTGACAAAGGGTGCTGTCACGTTGCTCCAGCAGCAATTTCTACAGAGGTTGCTTTCTCACACTCCAGCGCCTGTCTCGGCTGGCGGCCGCTGGACGTGCGCACCCAGGTTGGGCACTGCCCTGGAAACCCCCTCGGTCCCAGCATCAGGTCTGGGGACACTTTAGGGGCTACAGAAATCTGTAGTTTGGGGGTTGCCATTTTAGAAGTTGTGCCACTGTGTGCTACCTATAGGCATAAAAGTAAGTTCTTAAAGACACTAATAGAAACTACAGCTAGTTTTTTTTTAAAAAAGAATTTACTCTTACTGGGAGTACATTAATGCTTACAAATCATTAACACTTCAAAATACAGTAGCTCAGTGAAAGTCTTAAAAGGAATAATGGAAACTACAATTAATTCCCTTTTAAGACTTTCCCCGAACTACTATTTTATTGATGCACTAATGTCTATTTTCATCTGCTTCTCTTTGAAAAAAAAAAACTGGTTACAGTTCTTAGCCAATTTCATATGTTTTTTTGATTTCATTTGGAACCCCCTTGATATATTTGCCAACTAATTTACAAGAATTATTGCATTGTAAAAATATTCAGAAAACCTGGATGCAATTGATTCCTGTAAGACATTTTGTCTTAGGGGAAAATAAATTATCTATCGTTAACCCTTTAATCCCTGCTGGCCTGTATCAAAACCACTTCCACATGCATCTTAAAAAAAAAAAATTAAAAATCACTGCGTTAAGCAACTGCCAATCTGAAAAGTGTATTTTTAATTGCAGATTTACAATTTGTTCTTCTGTGCACATACCCTGGATTTTTTGGAGGGCTAAGGAAAAGTAACAGACTCTGATGTGCATGGTCCCTCTTTCTCACCCCGTCCAACCCATTCTGAGCAACTGGCTTCGCCCATGGGTGAAGCTGCCTTGGGTGACACCTGGTACCAACTGGGTAAGATTTTTCAGGAGTACATGTGTGGTATTTATAATTAATTACAACTGTAGACACTTAGGATTCATCACTAGAGCCACAGTTAAAACAACTGGGATGTCTCAAGTGGGGAGGAGGAGGTGGCTTAATTCTGAGGTGGCATTTAAACTCATTTTTGAGTGATAAAGCTCTAAATAACTCAGGTTTTGCCTGTCCAAGTTTGCTTTAATGTCATCCTTTCGCTAAAAGACAAAAAAAAAAAAAAAAAAAAAAGAAGAAAAGAGCCTTTTTGATATTGCCCAATGTGAAAAAAAGAACAAAACCAGAAATTAAGAGAAGCTATGTGTGAGAGTGAGCCCTGACGGGCACACGGGTTTACAGATGCATGAGCTCTCCCATCCGTCACAACCATCATATTCTTTTTAAAAGAAAACATTTTCTGGGCTAAGAAACAGGATGCTGAGAGAAGGACTGAGCTGAAACAAACAGCCTTTCTCATCCTGGCTATTTATTTGATCTTCTTGAGATGAAATGAAATATTGAATTGCACCATCCTTTCTAGAAATTACAGCAAATCCTCACATATTTGGATCATGAAATTTGAGCCGCTCTCTTCCTTCAGACTGCTTTTTCATTCTCTGCTTTACTCTTGCTGTGTCCTAGGTGTCTTCTTGATTTCTGTTTCTTAAGAATCAGGTTTAGCTGTGCAAGGCTGTCAGATTAGCAGTACTGCTGTAAGCCCATGACGAAAAGACAGCTAAAATGTGTCAAGCAAGCTGGTGCTGGTACATGTTATGCACATCTTGGAGTGTCTAAAAAAATAAAAAAAAATTCATTCTGTGTAGGCATTTTTCCTACTATAGAAGAAACTATTTCTGTAAGAAGAGACCCAATGCAATAAATGAAAGCTGTGTTTTGTCTATTCTTTTGTTCTTTTGTCACCCCACCTACTTTGCAAACTACCTCGAACTCATTAATTTTATTTTGTCCAGGGTCAAGCAGGCTCTGACTTTCAAAGCTGCCACAAAATGGTTTCAGCCCATCTCCTCTGTCCTTTCCCAGAGCCCTCATCATTCAGTACAAGTTTACTTGCTCTTGCAGGGATTTGATGAGACCAGTGTTCACAAAGAAGAATTTTAGTGCAGCTGAGTTGAACTTGCAAGAGGTAAACTATGGGTGCTATTTAGATTGTTGACTTCTGGGACGAGCATTTAGAAGCATGGGACTTTGGGGCTAGGTTTTTTTGCATGTTGTATTTTTGGAAAATAAAACGCTATTGCTTTTCTGCTTTTCTCAGTCTTAGTGCTTCAGAAACCTGCCTTTGGTAGTTTACTCCCCCGAGCTCTGTTCCTACTATCTACCTCACATGGACATGTGAATGGATCAGGTTTGACATATCGGGCTCTTCCGGATTTAGAGCACTGAAAGAAAACTGTCATGCTGCATTTGACTACCCTCTGTCTGCGTGTGCCATGATCCCCCAAGGCTTCCACCTCCATCAAGAGGTCTGTCACCCTGCCAATTATTTTCCCAGATTTGTTTCAACAACCCCAGCTGCCTTTCTGCCAGGTAACTTCTTCCATTACTTACGCACTGCTAAACAAACCGATTGCCCCGAACATGTGTAACAAACGCACAAGAATCTGGCCAGGGTCCCACCTCATTCCACAGAGTAATCATCACCTCTTCTGCAACCTCGTTTTCTGGATCTGCAATGGTAGACTGCGCACCTCAGAGCCACGAGACCCTCAGCTTGGTAGGGTCTATTGGTCACTGTGCCTGTCTTAACGTAGCAGGCAACTACCACGTAAGTCATGGTTCAGGCTGGGAAAAGACCCTTCACCGGGTGAGTCTAAAGTACAGCATTTATTCAGCTGCTGAGGGAGCTGTAGGAAGAGCTACAAGAGCAGCGCGGTAGCATTCAGGCTCTTCACAGTGCTACAGATAATGCCAGAATTGCCTTCTGTGCTTCACATCAGCTTCCAAATGCTCTTGCCAAGCAAGGAATGAAAGCTAAGGGTTTGTGCTGGCATCCATTTTGAGAAAGTTATCTGGAGAACAGCATGGGAGCCGGAGAGCTTGTGAGAGCTTCTTTCATTGAGCGAGAGCTTCCTGGGTTCCCAAAAATGCTCATGTATCAGAGCCCACGGGAGCTGATCCAGATGCTCTGGGGTAGTTAACCAACGGGTACTAACTGCAGTAAGATGCAGCCCAAGAACAGGGGAGGTTTAGATTGGATATTAGGAAAAATTTCTTCACCGAAAGGGTTGTCAAGCATTGGAACAGGCTGCCCAGGGAAGTGGTTGAGTCACCATCCCTGGAGGTATTTAAAAGACGTGTAGATGAGGTGCTTAGGGACATGGTTTAGTGGTGGACTTGGCAGTGCTACGTTAACAGTTGGACTTGATGATCTTAAAGGTCTTTTCCAACCTAAACGATTCTATGAGTCTAACAGATGTGTGCTGCAAACTACACCTGATTCAACATGATGAACACAGACATACTGTCCAGCTGATGCACAGATAACACAGGTTTAATTAGCCACAGTTTGATTATCCGGTGTTGACATGGTTTTTATGACTAAGTCACCCTTGAGATGCTCAGAATCTGGAAATCCCAACCACAGATAAAAATTTCCTTGCAGCCACATAAAGTCACAGTATTTTTCTGACAAACTTTGGCTGAGAGTTTTGAGCATTTTTAACTTATCGGGCATGCAGTGCATTTTACAAGGAGAGTGAAGTCTTAAGGCATAAATCATTGACTTAAAGGAAAACAACTGTGTAACAATATTACAAGATACACAGAACAGGATGCACTTGGATTCCAGTTTCTGTTCATTGGCTCACCAGAGAGAAGGATCATAAATCAGAAATAGAGAATGGAAATCAAAGAAAAGTAACAGGAAGTGTCAAAATGAAAACCTGGCAGAAATTACCAATAGGAGGAAAAGAAAAAAGACTCCAGATGTTTTTTAAAAAAATAAAAACCTGGGAAAGATTCAGTGAACAAAAGATCTACAAGCAGAAAAGAAAAAATGACAGCTTGGGTGGGGGGCTTCTTCTCTTTCTTTCTCACATACAAGCCAGGTCTATCTACTAAGATGAGGGAGGTGAAAGGGGGGAAAAGCCATATAAACATCACCTCCCGTCCTTTCTTCCCATGAAGCACAGGTCTGGAAACTCTGATCCTAGAAATATTTCAATCGGGCTCACAATTCAAAAGGTTCATTAAATCCAGGATTATTACCATGAGAGAACTTGATCAGAGCAGCCAGGCTGTAAAGTTTAAGGGGCTCCTTATTCACACATACCTACAGCCTGCAGTGCTCACAGTCACACAGCGAGGAGCGTGTGAATGCCAGCCCTGTGCAGCACCAAGCTTTTTCCTCTGGGGCCATCTGCCGGCTTTCACGCAGATGCTTCTCGGGACCTTTCTGGGACAACGATTGCTTTATCAGGTGCATCGAAGGTGAGCGATGCTGGAGACATTAGGCATGATTTCTCACGGAGCTGTGGTCCAAGCTGTGCTGGAGGCTGTGTCTCCCGTCCCACATGCCGCTGTAACTCCAACTAGCGCGTGATTCTTAAATCAGTCTTCTAAAGACTAAAAAAAAAAAAAAATCCAGCTCCACTTCCCATACTTCCCTTGCAATCAGAGATGTTCTCCCCCCTTCCCCATGTGTGTGCCATGTTTAATCCAACAGTGGCCCTGAATTTTAATAATTGTGAAGGTACTCTAAATTCTTCCTCCAACAAACAACTCCAAACAACATTAATCTATTCACCTAAGATTTTTTCAAACAGAACTGTGAATGAGGGAATTAATTCGCAGACTGATACTTAGAAAGACTAAGTCATTAACTGATCCATATTTAATTTCTTAAAGAATCAAGCTTAGTCAGTAGACTCCTGAATCAAGAATAGATTAGATTTTTATTTGTACATGATCGTTTCAGGGTAATTTTACCAACTGGTATATATTTGTATCATGCTGCTACTAAACTACAGTGTATTATTGTGAACTCATTTTCAAGCTGCTTAACTCAAGAATGGCTAGAAGCTTAAGGCTATCATTAAAAAAATCCCAACAAAACACCAAAACCAATCAACCAACCCACACCACCCCAGTCAAATCAAACACCTTTCTCCTCTCACCCCTCCAGCATACTTCACAAGTTTTATGAATTTGAACAACATTCATAAAACGTACAGTAAAATGAAGAAACCTTCAATCCTAGCACATTCCATACAAAAATAACCTCGTGTTTTAAGGAACTAAAATATCCCCTATTATTACAGAAAATGTATGCTGACCCACCAACAGCAATTTGCATCTGAAAGGCTTACTACCTTTCAAAACCAGAGTTTTCTCTCTCAGACTAGAGAGAGAGACTGATATGCTTTCCAATTTAAGAGCTCCAGTTGCTATAATTCAAGATTATATAGCTGGGCTATATTTTATTTGCATTTCATTTAAGCACAGAGCTTTTCCACCAAAGTAAGTACCCTTCTGCTTTCTTAATAGATTTGTCTACTTAGCTCTGTTCCACTGCAGCCACATGCATTCAGACACGAAGAATCGGGAAAAGCCACTTGCTGTATACACTGGTCCAGACTGCATGCACTTACATGTGAACAACGCACTGGAAAGTTACAATCCATCTGACCAAAAGATTTCTATAAGGAAAATAATAATTTTCTGTGTATTGTGATAGCATCCACTGCTCTGAGGTGAAAAATGAACAATACGCTTCTTTAGAGATAAAGATCATGATAATGGATGCGTTACTGTTAGAAATCCTTAGCAATGCAGACATCAAAAGTAGTATTAGGTCTGTTTATGCATTAGCTATTTTCATAAATAATGCTACAAAGCTTTTTAATTATTTCATAATCCTCAGGATGCTGGGGCTCAGAATCACCTCAAATTTGAGACATATCAGAAAGGCCACAGAAGACAAAACAGACATTCTTTGGTTTTTTTGGCATTCTACTGCATTGCAATGATACTTAAACCTCAATATTAAGTCTTGCAAACCTGTACTGTAAAGATGCTGGAGTTCTTAACAAAACGAGCCCTTTTTTATCTGCTGGCTGGTTGTGTAACATATAAAGTAACCCTGTTAAGCTAACAAAACCCAGTGCTTCTCCACAGCCCGCAGCCAATGAAAAATCCCCTCGAGTGACATATCCCAAGAGAGTTCTGGAGCAGTGGGAAGTAATATCTGGGAGAGCGTCTGACCAAAGACCAAGAATGAGGTCTTCATGCTCCTCAGTTGTTTCTTTATCTGGAACGCTCGGGGGGTCACTTTCTAGAGCCTTTGTGTTATCCTTTTTCTTCTTCTTCTTCTCCTCTTTTAGTTTCTGTACCTTGTGCTTGAATATGTCACGATGTTTGGGTTCTTGAGGACCACAGAAGAGTTTGTCTTTGCTTAGATGCACCAAGTCATCTTCTGCTGGGATGCAAATCATGGCATGTAACTCAGGGTTCCCCTTTCTCAAGAGAGACAAGTTGACCCATACAAGAGCCCTTGGATAGCTCATCAAAATTGGCAGAAAGACATCTTCAGTCATTTCCTTCTGTCCCAGTCGAGAAATAAGGCGGAGCCGCCGATCTTTTCCAGCAGTGGGATAGCACCAGGCTGATAACTGCATTAGTAGTTTCTCGCTCCTATTAATAAACATAAGGATAAATAAACATCAAGGATAGTTATTAACAAGTAGTACAACAGAAATCCAGCGCCCCCCATATTTGCAAGACCGTGGTTAAAAAAAGCCCTGGGGCTTTCTGCAACCTTCCAAGCTGGTATTTGTATCACTCTGAGCACAAAAAGAACATGGGTAAGTGGAATTCCTGTGTGAGGCTGTTCTTCAGAAGGAGACATTACCTGTTAAAACCCCCAAAACTTGTTAAATCACAAATGTTCTAAAACCTTCAGTGACATTAATGCAGTCCAGAACTGCCAATGTTTTTTTCCCCCCTATCACTACACAAAAATGAAATACCTGCATTCAGGCACTTTCCAAACACTGTTGCTGCCCTCATGCGTTGCATTGGAATGCAGGGGATTCTCTATTTTCTTTATAGACCTTACTAAGTAGTGCAAGAACCACCTGTGATGATGTATTAGAAAAAAGAATGCAAGCTGATTTATGCAGCAACAGTTTTAAAATCACAAATATGAGCCTCTAAAAACTTCCTCCACCTGGAAACAGACAGAATATGCCAACTCCAAGAACACACTGAACTCAAGAGTGTTAAATTTAAGATAATTTAAGAAATTTACTTCATCTAGTCACCAAGTTTGCTGGGGAAAAGCAGGAGAAAGACTTCCACTCAACAGCAAATTCTGATCTGTGACAAAACTATTTAATCTCCTTACTGTATTTGGATCAAATAATTCTCTCATCTTAATAATCAAGGCTGAGCTCTTCCTTTCCCCAATTCAGTAATTCCCAATAAAGAAATAACACCTCACATGCACGTATCATTTTGACATACCTGAGAACAATAAAGTCACTTGTTGTCATAGTTTCATCTCTCTCACCAAACTCTTGAGCGCCTATAACATCCTCTGTCTTTAGGACACCTTCAGAGCTTATTATTTCCATGGTCTCCTCTACCTCACCAGTCTCAGGGGAAGCTTCTTTGACCACTTCTGCTTTGGAGTCACAAAAGCTATGCCCTTCAGTTGCGCAGAGCTCAGGGTGTGGGGAAGAAGGATGTACAAATTCTCCTGAAGCTTTCATTCTTCCTTCCCAGTTCTTCGTCAGCTGCCCCCAAGGACAGACGAAAGGGGACAGAGTGCCCAGCTTGACATAGTTTGCCCTTTTTGCAGGTGGACGTCTAAATGATAAATCAAATAGGTAAGAATATTTGTTTCCTGGGTCCTTATTCAGTCCCTAGCACTTCAAAAAGCTGTCCACTTTGTCCTGCTGGTCTAATAATGTTTTCTGTTTTCAAAACCAAGTATTTAGAACAGAAAGTTAACTGTGCATTCCTTTTGTAATCTCGTTGAGCAAGAATTTTAAAGTTATACTTCTAGCCAACACTGCTGTATTTCTGACCACCATATCCTTTCAGCCATGCTGGATATTTCTAGCTACTGTGACTGACACCACCACCTTTTCCTCTAAAGTTCTCCTACTTCCCCCTCCTACCTGGAAGGGGAGCGAGCCAACGCCAGTTGGTGCAGAGGACACTTCCAGCTACCCCATACTCAATAAGAGTTCTGTGTTTACTGCAGTGAAAATGAAGGCAGACTTCAGCATACCTGGTATTTAAAAAGTGGACACTGAAATATACCTCTTCATTCACTTAATTCTTTAACACTTAGTACGTACTTTGATATTCTGCCTTTGCCTTCTCCTACCTCCTCCCTTATTTGCTGCTAATGGAGCTTGAAATAGCTTTGTTCATTTTACTGTTATGCAGCCTTGTTACAGCCTAATAACTGAGCATATCACTGGGAATAGAAGGTTTTAGTTAATTTATATACACTGTTTAGCAGAGCTTTTCTGTTAAATACATCTAGAATTCTTTTCTTTTTAATAATATTAGGATTTAAAACACTAGTGAAAGATCTTAATAAAGTCCAAGTCTAAATGAACATAACAGATAATTAAGGGGATATTTTAAGCAATATTCATTTTTTTCATTCTTGCAATCAATTTTGAAATTGATATTACCGTTTGAATTTTTCAAGAAGACTGGTTTCCAGTTCTTTGGCAAATTGCATTCCTGCCTGGCAGTCTGGGAAGTCATTTGGAGCGTGAGGTGTTCTTTGATATTCGGAATGCTTTAAAGCCTCTTGCAAGCCACCGACTCGTACACCTCGATATATCTGTTATAAAAACCAAAACCCAAAAAAGCAATGTTTGTACTGATTCCAGGTTCCTAACTGAAAAAAAACCCAAAACATTAATGCTCCAGAAGCTACTGCCTTAGAAAAGGGAAAGTCTATCACTTTAGCTTTAAAAAAAAAACCAAAAAAACCTTAAGTATGTTTTTCACAGTTCTAGATGCTCATTTCAACAAAAACGTTAGTCATGCTCTTTAAATTTAATTCTGAAAAACTATCAACAAAACTGAATTTCACAGATTCTGATCTTGTACATTGCCAGGAATGTCATATTACTTCGACAAAGTCACTGCCCAATTTATTTTAATTGTACAATAGGTATCACTGCAATTAATCCCCCTGCATGTCCAAAAGCATAAATTTAACTGCAGAAGGAGAGTAAAACTGCCATCTAAACATTCAAAGCAGGATGCTCCAAACAGCACCAGAGTATTCAAGCTTAACTCAAACTTTGTGTTTCAAGCTCTCTCCCAAATCAGAGGCAACCAATTCGTTGACAGAGTGGTGGAGATAGCCAAGCTGGAAATGGATCAGCAGCAGGCACCAAACGATTTGTTTAGAAACGCAAAACCAAAGAGCTATAGCATCAGCTTTCTCTCCTTACTTCTCACTCTGATTTCCTGCTTTAGACTGCCATACAGGCACAGTTATACCCAACAGAAGATAGGGAAAGCTATTGTTTATTTTTAAGATTTTAAGACCAAGCCTCTGTCATCAACCAGTTCATACACCCCCTTTCAAAGTGGGATTTTGATCCTGTAATTGTGAATTGGTTAAACAATGTGAAGTATACTCTCTAAAATTGATTATTTTAAACCAAATTATGTAATTTGTCATATTTACTTGCAATTTGCAATGAAAGTCACTTACAAAAGGAATCCAGAAAGCCATGCCCCAGCCCTTTGGGAGATAGATATCCCAGCCACTCCCCCATCCTGGTCGATCTTCTCCAGCCATTTTCCCTGGCTGCTGCACCAACAGTATGGGAATCTTAGATTCACAAGGACCCAAATCAAGGTGTGATCCAGGTACCAGTAACTGAGCTCTCATATGGTTTAAATCCTGAGAAGGAGGAGACATTTTATGTAAGTTAGTAACCATTTTTCCCTCTTCTAGATACCCTTCCAAGATACAGAGAGGAGGTGAGCTTATAACTAGGAAAAATATACTAGTAATATGCTACACATTTGAACTGACCTTCATTGAGGCATGAAAAATGTTTTTAGAAAAAAAGTATTAAGCACCCTTTTTCTCCCATTCTTACTTCCACAGACCTTGATGGAGGGCAGGTACTGAAACTCAGAGCAAAAATGTACAGCACAGATGAAGGAGGAAAAACAAGTATTGCAACTCGATATTTATAGATTTGTGCACGAGATTAGACTGAGCAGGTGCTTTCAGACATTCTGTCAATACACAGAGCAAATCTGAACTACATCCAGGGAGATGGGATGAACATTTGGTCACGAAACAGTTTCACATAAAGCATGCTGGCACCAAGACTTTGTCAATCACCAGCTGTTGTATTTCACTGTACCATATTAAGAATACATTTATAAAAAACCAGACCATCAGAGTGCCTCTTTGCATGTCCCTTCTGCATCAGCTGTTTTATAAGGTAAATGTTACATTTCATGACAGTATGAAGAACACTGTCATACACAAAAAGACTGTGCTGGTAACTGTTATGCACTAGTGTAGTATTTTGTAAGTACTCTGCTTTATTTACACTACTGCAGCCAACTTGAAAGAGCACAAAACTAATTTTCATAAAGAGAATATTTAGAGAGATGTTTCTGCCATACAAATATTTTCTCTTTTTGATTACAATGGTGCCGAAAGTTTATCACCTCTTGTGTCTAAATCACCATTTTACCCATGCATTTTATGGGTTGCTCCTCCATTGCCAATGGAAATGCCAAGATCGGAGATTTCAAACCCATAACAGCACATTTAAAGCTGTCTACAAATCACATGTATTGCCCAGAATGCCCACAACACAGTGTGCTGCAGTTCAGAACCAGAGGGATTTATTTCCTTCCAACTTCCACGATTCTTTTGTCAGGAGAATTGTCCTGGCTATGACTGAGGAGTGAATGGCCACAGCCTCTCTATGCCACTTCATCCCTTTATCTGCTGCACAAGAGTCAAGGTGACGTAGGAAAATCCAATTCCAAACCCTTCTGATAAATAAACCTACAACTATTTAGTGCTGTAGACAATCCAATAAAGCTTCCTTTTAATTGAATCATGAACAATGGTTGTGCAAGAACGTTACACAAAGGGTACAAAATAAACACTTCAACTCAGCAGCTGGATACCGTGACATTAGGAAATTACTGCTCTTGGATTTATACAAGTCTCAAGAGTCTCGCTCTATGGACTCTATGGACCATTAGCCATTTTCTCCATGGCAATCCACCTTCTTAGTTACCTGCTCTGAGATTTTATTTTCAGTGACGTTCTTACAGATGTCCTGGTCCCAGATAAAGCTGTGAGCACAGTCTACAGGTACACCCTCCAGGTACAGTTGCCTAACTTTATCATTATCTACAAAAGAAGAGAATCTTCAAACAAAATTCAAACAATTTTTGTGGCTTAAGTATCAAATTACCAAAACAACTCCACTATCATAAGTACAGTGAGCAGACAACTAAGTAAACAGACTATTACAAACTTAACAAGCATCACTGCTTCTGCAATATCTTACTATCACGTTTTTCCAAATACAAAATATGAAATAAACTGTTAGTTTTTGAAGCATTAACCTGGCATTCTCTTACAAATAGGCATTTCTTATTACAAATGGCATCACCTTTGGCAATGTAAGTTACCTCTTTAGCATGCCACCTTTAATATTCTGGAATCTGGCCTTTCAGGCAGAGTGTGAAGCTCAAGAGGTTTCGTGAAAATCAGAAAAAGCAACATTACAAAGCCTGAAATAAGTTCACCTAAGTAAACCGGTAAGAGAAGTGAGGATGACCTTTAAGAAATGTACACACAGGAAATACCTTTATGGATATGACTAGCATGCAACTACTTATTTAGCACTAGCTTCCCACTCTGGATCTTTCCAGGCTCTGCCCTTCAAGGAAGGGGCTATTCTTTGCTTATGTCTGCAAAGACCAACAGTTGTGTGTGTTACTGAAGATAAATAACACTTCTAGCTTTAAAACTGATTGTTGAGGTATTAAATAACCTCTCTCTTCTTCAGCTCCACAATCTAACCAAAGCAGAGAAAACGTATACCTACCTTTAGTGATCTATGGATTAAAAGCCTTCCATGTACAGTATATAATGCATGCTGATCCATATTTTAAGTAAAATAATTCTTACCAATAAACAATACAACGAACCTATTAATAGTTCTGTGATTAAAACTTACAGGGACTGTGCTCATTTTGTCATCTACAAGGTCTTACATATTAAAGGAACATAATGTGTTGGGTTTTGTTTTGTTTTTTAAATAGTGTTTCAAAAGAAGATTCAGCTAATTTTTCCAGCTGATGTTGACAAAGACTTTGAGCACAGAAGATATGGATTATTCAGTGGTACTAACAATACAATAGGTACTGCCAAACATAATTGCAATAATTATTTATTTAAAATCTATAATCTTTAAGATGTCCCCATTATTAAGAGTTGCGAAATCCTTTGAAAGAAATATTAAATACGGCAGGACTCCTGACAGTTTGATGGTGTTATTATGCTGATGCTTGCTATGCATTCTTGCTGATGAGTTACATTTACGTGAGAGGAAGAAATACTAAAGAAATTATCGGATTAGGGTGGCATTCCTTCAAATTAAGGACGATACAACTAAAAAGGAAATCCTTGCCAATTCCCTGACAATTAAGCCAGAAGAATTCCTTCTCAGACCAAAAATTAAGGACAGGAACCTGAGCAGGAACCTAGAAGAGCTCAATACTCCTAGAGGCAAAGCACGTTCTGTCTCGAGATACAGCAGATATCAATGCCTCAAAGCAAGGAGAAAAAGACAGCAACAAAACTGTGTGCAGTGGTGGTGAGGAATTCCTTCCTGACTCTTACAGATAACCAAGGGAGAAGGGCACATAATTACAAGCAAACATAAAGTCAGGGAACTGACTTTTCCATCTTCTGTACAGAAAGCATTCATGAACACCAGAATCTCTTTGTGTTAAATTATTTAAACATGTTCTAGTTCCTTCAACTGTAAATTATTCACTGTAACTTTCTCTGAATTTTTTTTTTATCACTTCTTTCTATTACCACGGTTTCGGCAGTCTATCCCTGTCATATTCTTGGAGTTCTTTACAATTCCTATATTCTATAATGTGATGAGTATTTGGTTTTCCACTTTAGAAAGCACTTTTCAGTCAGACTCTTTCCATCACCACAGGCTACCCAATATCTCCCTCACTACCCTAAAATATCCTTCTTTAACTTGGTACATTCTTTCTCCTTGATCCCCACTGAACTTGGAGAATTTAATCTCTCTGCTAAGCATAGTATAATTCAAATCATAATCCCAAATTCTCACACCAGTTCTCTTTATTGCTTACCTCTCTCCTGTTTTCTTCAGTCCACATTTTAAGATTGCTGGGGAAATAACCCTACTGATGAATAAGTTGCTGATGATAGTGGAAGTAAGACGTTAGAGCTAATATAGGAAATAGGGAGTTGTATTACTAAGCACACAAAGCTCAGAGAGAATCAGCACATTATCTACTTCTGCTGGTGTCAATGGTTGGTGCTTAGACAAATCAGGCAGATAGAGGAACATTTCAACATTTCAAGCTGTTGTTCTGATTTGTGTAGCGGATTATCTTAACAGTCTTAGAAGACAGGCCTAAGAGTAAGAGTGCTTCTATTTGAAATTTTTCCTTCCCTCTGTGAGGAAAGAGCAGAAAAAGCAAAATATAAACACTGCTAGGGAGCAGTTTCAGAGCCATATGTAGGTAGGGGTGCGTGGTACCAGGACAACTGATGACAGATACTTAAATCTCTGCAAGAGGTGCATTTACAGGCAAGGACTCAGGCTCTGTGTCTGCAGAAGGAACTTCAGCTCACTTATCTTTCATGATGCATTCTCCTTCTATGCATCTCATTCACTGATTGTTTAAAAGCTCCACCATACTCCGTGTTGAGCAGTTTTTAAGGCAGTGGAATTTGTATTCTCCCACAGAAGACAGTAAAAGCATATCAAAATGTTGGAAGCATACTTCAAAATGGGAGAAAAGACCAGCACTAATTTGCAGTCATGTAAACACTGACTGCTTCCTGGGAGTCTTGACTTCCAGAAGGCATAAACCTGCTGAGAAGGCAGTGAAAAGTGATTTATTCACAAACTTTCTATCCCCCAGCCTGAAGAAATGAGGACAGTTCTTTGATTAAATCCCATCAGCACATGTCTATAACACACAGCTTGCACACATGCATATGCATTCAGGAGTAAGAGTAACTGGGAAAGACTGAAATTACCTTTGATTTGTTAGCATGTCACTCACAGGGGAAAAGCTACACAGGCATATCTTAGAACAGCATTTTGAAAAAAAAAAAAAGAGATATGGACAGATGTGTATCATTTCACAGATTGCATGTATGACAATCCACAAGCGAAGATGATGGCTGTAACTTACCTAAGCTATTCACTCATTTGACAAACAATGCATCTTTAAATTAGTAAAGATTTCCTAAGAAAATCAGTTAGCTTTTATACGACATTAAAGAATAAGAGAGGCTAAAGCACATACAGAATCTGCTAACGTATGCAGTGCCATTTCAATCTTACTAATAGTAATCCTAATAGTATTTGAATGTCCAGGAAGCAAAAAGGGAAAAAAAGCGTGGAATACAGCAAGGGTTCCTTTTTATTGCTCAATCAATGTGACACGTCATTAAGGTAAACAAATGACTACTAACATTTCTTAAATTAAGATCAGCTCCCTATATTACCACATCTGAGTAAGGTTACATCAAAACCAAGAAACTCAGAAAGTTTATGCAGTTCTAAGGCTCATAAAAAGACTTCTTCTTACAGAAGGGGCAAATTAATACCACCCAAATGGAATTACAGATCTTAGAGAAGTCTAACTTTTTTGGGAAATGTTGGTAATACTATTGCTGTAGTGATGTATACTATGTGCCATAATTAAATTCCTTCCATTTTCAGTTAAACAAATTGCCTTTCAAAAAATTGAAGAGGAGGATAGTCTCGATTCCTGGGTCACTCCTGGCAAAAAAACCAGGAGAATGAGGGAACAGAACTGGTTGGAAAAATGCTGGCGGAAGTGCTAAATCAAACTAGAAAAATCTTTGAGAATATGTTGCTTTTGATGAAATTCTTGCTGGATATTTCAGTAATCTGACTCCAAGTATAACCAATAACAGGGTCCTGGGGAAGAGCACAACACTAGAATCAGTACGTAGTGTTGCATTTCCTCACTCTGCCAGTTCCTGTAAGCCACTTGTAGCTTACAGACTTCTTCAGTTAGAGGTGATCCTTTTGCACTGAGTGGCCTTCAATAGGTTCTCCTTCATATATTTAACTGATTTTTTAACTCCTGAAAACCTGCCAGGCAATCAAGGAGGCTTATAGGAAAAAGGAAAAAATCTAATTGGTGTATAGAAGCAGTGAAATATGCAACAAGACCCCACGCTCCAAGGAAATTACAAACTAAGCTGATAGAATTCAGGAAGACCTTATAATGGGTCCTGAAACAGTAAATAGTGGCAAGAAAGCATAATGCTTGCATAGAGAGAACAGATTAGACGTAAAATGCATTCTGCACAATAACTGATTATGTCTAGGCTTCCTTCTATTAATACATATGCATTTTTACTTTTTCTTTCAAAACCACCAAGAATTAAATGCACTTAAATGCTTTCCCCTGACTAGAAAATTATAAAAAGTATCTGAGCTTAATAATCTAACATGGATTAATTTTCTAGAAGTATTTAAACAAATGTAACTTCTCTGCTTTTAACTACTTGAACAAGGAGGCCCATTAAGGCAGAGATATAACACAGATGGTAGCTGTCACATAGCCAACTACAAAAGGAACAACAGTCTCTGGAGAGTAACAATAGCCTCTCTTTCCAGCTAACACCTAGGAATACTTGATGAGGGAAACAGGAGAGTGGCAGTTAGACCTCAGTCTTGAGTTTCTCAGGTAGGAGAGATTAACTACCATGCCATAGGATTCCCCCACTGCACATGTAATAGGTATGCAGGAGACTGTGAATGATCCTGTAACTCTTCCCACACAGCGTTAGGAAGTCACTCAGGTGGGAAACATGGAAAACAGCTGCCACTTTCCCTGCTGAACCATTAGTTCCCCGTATTTTCTCCTTAACTGCTTCTTGTAGGAGGGCTGGCCTCTCCTTTTCTCCTCCCTTACTATGATATCTTTTTGATTTTCTACTAGAAGACAGCTGTATTGCCTGTCTTCTTTCATCCTTCTGCCTACTCAACTTATTTAGTAGTGATGTGCTTGTGTAACATCAAGTCCTTAGCAGAACCTAAATTAGAAGGTATCATGCAGTTTACCTTTACGTTTCCTTGCTAGCTGATCAAGGTCCTTCGCCCTCTCCCAATAAAAGTCAGAGAGGGCAGATGCAGTTTTAAGTTCATGATGAAACAAAAACACACTCAGAAAGGAACCAGAAAGCAACAACAGATTTTCTGAATGTTTGTGATTTAGAAGATTTTTTTGCAAGTGAAGGATAACCTCAAGTAGAAAGATCTTAAAGATGGCCATTTCTAGCCAGCCAAAGGAAAAAAGAAATAGGTATTTTCTTCCTCTTGACTCCCTATCTTACATCATTACCTCTTTACCATGGCCCTCCTTCCTGAGGGACATCCAGCTCTGGCAGTGGGAGAGAAACTACTATGAGACTTTTCCAATGCCTAGATGCCTTCTGCTGATCCTGCCTTCTTGAACACATCTTCACAGACATGACAAGCAGAATGAAGGGAGCCGAATTACTTCTTGAAGTTGCTAACTCCTCTACCAGCTCAAACCAGCATCTATAAACAAGTGCTATATAGCTCACCTTACTTCTCAGGAGGAGGGAACCAAAGTAGAGGTCATGTATGCTGCAGCATTTCCAATGGGAACATTAATGATGAAAAAGTTAGCTGAGCAGAACTAATTAACAGGAGAAAGGCTGTTCTAGATACAGAGGGTAGAATAGGAGAATGTAAGAAAATCCAGATAAGAGAGTTGTGCAGAGAGCTAAAAGACAGTAACTGAAATAGGTGTTCAACTTGATTTAAGTGAAAGGTACGGCTAGATTATTCTAGCATCTTGCAAACACACCACCAAGGAAATGAAGTATTTTCAAGTGTCTGGACCTTCAACTTGTCCTGTTTGCTACTGTTTGCTAGCTGGTTATTAGGTTTCTCATATTAGGTGAGGCAGCCTGTGTCCAGTAAACCTAATTGGAAACGCCTACACAGCACTATACACAAATCCCATTGTATACTGTATATACTCTTGAACATTTTTCAAGGACATTCAAATCCAACTGAACTTGAATTTTGCACTGAAATGTTGTGTAAGTCAGCATTGAAATGAAAGTTTCAGAAGTCACACTTGCATCTTTCATTTTTCAACATAACCAGCATCTTGGCCACCTGAAATGCTAATCTTGCAGTGGTAATTTTTTTTTTTTCCAGTGGAATTGCACCTTTCATCATTGTAGGACTATAAACCAGAGCAGCAGGTATCTTCTTGGAGAGATAAACAGCATCAGGAAGACTAAACACCAAACAGAAACTTACTAAGTAGCTTTTAGCACCTGGTTGGCCTTGCCAGGATTCGAACCTGGATCATCTGTATGGTCAGACAGAGGCTTCCACTGAGCACAAGACCAGCTTTGGTGCATGTCCCTCCCTCACAATTGCTGTTCTAAAAGCTATGCAACTTTGAAGCTGTTTCTGTTCTGCCAGGGGCTGTGGAAAGGGGAAGGAAACATTCTGAAATCGCATGCTAGAGGAAAACAGCAAGAGACAATCAGTAGAAGATGACAGTAAACGAAAACAAAGAGAGAAACTGAATCTCTTGCCTTTGGCAGTTCCAAGGCAAGCATAATATAAGCAAGGCATTTTACCTTGGTATTTTTCAAAGTCTGGCATGGCTTTTGTCTTCTTTTTTGGCAAATTGACTCGAGGATCTCCAACAGTGAGGCCCAGTATTGTACCTGGTGGCATTTCTGATGGTGAACTCATCCCTTTAAAAATACACAGATGAACATTGCCATGAAAACACCAATTAAGTTGTGATCTTTTTCTGCACTACTATTCTGTGCATTTTGCCTGCAGGGATGTGACACCACTGTAAGCCAGAGAAGCAATCCAGAGTACTCAATTTAACATGTTTTGAAAACTCACCAATGCTTGTTAAATGCCCAGTAACAAAAGGCAACAATAGCAGCGTAAGACTTAGTTTGCAATTACATTTATGCTTAGCATAGAAGTGAGGTCACTCTCGCAATTTACAGACTCAATTCATCCTTTGCATTTGGCACGTCTCTTAAAGAACAAACAACCTTTGTTTTATACTTGTCTTCCAGAGAAAGGAAATTAAAAAAATGTTTTTTGAAAGTTTTACCTCATCTCTGCTTAACTGCCTCACATTGGATAGCTCAAGTATAGTGTGAGATCTACCAAAGCCAGTTCCTTACCTGCTTCAGTGCTAGAAAGTGAGGAGATGTTGTTAATTTTATGATACTTTACAACTCAGCCAAATATACAACTGTTCATTAGAAACAAAAATGTATAAAGCAAGGTATAATACTTTCACTTTGGGTAGGAGCCTACCATTTTATCTGTGGAGGTACTGTACAACTTACTGCCTTAATTTGGTGTGTATGGGGAGAGAGAGAGAGAGAGTATACGTCATACTGTATATCCCATCAGCAATTTCAAATCTAAGTTCATGAAGTAAGAAACGAGATTCAGTTTATCTATTAAGAGTTTGGACTACACAGAGGATTAAAATTCCCTTAAAAAAAGGTAATGTAACATTTCTCAAATCCTTGCCATGCCACAGTAATTACGTAAGCATATGCTCAATGGCATCTCTCTCTTGATCAAGCAAAAAATAAGCATTTCCAAACTGAAGTCAACTTATTAGCATGACAGTTTTGACCACTAGAGTTTAAGAGTTTCCCCTTCCTCCCATAGCACCCACATGCCCAAATACCTTCTAATAGCTCAAAGATAGCACTTTGGCGCTGATGAAGAGATACTTTTTCAGAGTCCTTGCAGTTTTCTACCCACCAGTTATTCAGTTCTGTCTCTGAATCTGCCACCTCCTGGAAAACAACACATCTAATTAAACTCAACTGGTCATTCAGTATTTTCTATCAGTATGAATTCACTATCAGTTTGCCTTAATCACTATGGTTGCATTCTTCCTCTTCAAGTTTCAAACCAAAATCATTTTTTCCTGATGCAGTCTATTCCTATATTCCACCTTAGAGTAATCCTCAAATAACCTGTTCAGTTTAAAGCTGTGTTCCAAAAATAAACAAAGCAATCCACAATGCTTCCTAATTCTGTTGTTAATTATTTCTTACAGAAGGCCAGATTTCACGGCCTCATCAAGTTTGCTGCAAGAGACAAAAAACCCTATTAAAACCACAGTGATGCTATGTGCCAAGAGGTGGACAAAATACTAAACCCTGGAGAAATTACATATTTGACTGAAAACACAAAAGCTTTCCATATCTTATATGTCTTGCCCTTTAGCTCTAGGTGCTCTAGCTCATTGCTCGAGAAACATGATCTATGGTTTGTCAAAGAGAATATCAATTATCCTGGACCTCTCAGCACAATATATCACTACAGGAGAAACTACACAGCCTGCTCAAGAGCACCATTGCTTCTATTTTCTTCCTACCCCCAGTTAAAATCCAGATAGGAGTCCTTCCTGAGATCAGCGTTAGTCAAGTAGCTCAATAAAGCGAAGCTAACAGAGTAGAAATACATAGGTTAGCCTTTATAAGAAGTAAGGCTAGATAGTTTACGATTCTTTCTAGCAAAAACAAGCTTGCACGTTCTAGAAACCTTATCAAAATTACAGTAATATCCAAACTGCCAATTTCCTTACTGTTTGGAGAGAAGCAGCTTTCAAGGTCTCTGTAAGGACGGAGTGTGATAATGGGCCAATCAGCCGATATCTGAGAATCTCCATAGTTCTATCACTGAAACAGAGGAAAATTTCAGGTGACTGTACAATCGTACAACACACAATTTTTTTCCCCAGTAGTGTTAAGCCAGAATTCAGCTACATTAACTGGTTAAGGGTCACAGTTTCTGACTCTACTATGAACAAACCTGATCACAATGCCAGTAGTCTGCGAGATCCAAGAGTAGGACTGGAATGGATCTCTAGTGCCGTCACCAATTATTTTTTTCACTGGCACAGCTTTTTCTCCTTCTTTATCCTCCTTCTTTCTTTTCTTGCCAAGGCTCAGAACAACATCCACTTGTTTTTCCTCTTGAATTGTTGTTGTAATAGGCTCAGGAATATAGATTTCTTCAGGCTCTGAACACTGAAAAACTGCTTTTAACTCTCTCAGCATGTCCTTAAGAAAAATGAGAAGTTTGGATTAGGATGATAAGCAGTGCATTGTAAAGCTTAAGTACAGTTTTAAGAATTACACTCTACTATTTTATTTTCCTATATGGATTTAAAGGAATAAACTTCATTCTGCTGAAGTCCAGGGCTTACTATCAAGAGCTGAAAGTAATACTGAATGTTGCTAAGAATTCACTCTCACTCAAATTAATGCAAGAAAAATTGCCGGGCACAAAATTTTACTTATTTTTATTTTTTTTAAAGTTCATAGCTAAGTATCAGATTATGATTATCTGTGATAAGACCAAACTTAGCCTGTAGGCGGTACCAGTGGGAAGGATGTGAATCAAGCAACATCATATTGCAAATGTATCCTGAAGCAAGTGACACTAGAAAACTTTTAACAAGCTCAAACACTAAAAAAAACCTGAGAGGCATGCACCTTCTGTACAAGCTGTATAAAAACAAGCTGCAGAACATAAATATTGTTAGAGTGGAAACAGTCTTCCAACTTTTAATTCCTAAAGCCATGTATTATATCCAGCTCTTCTACACCTTTCAGAAGGTATCCTCAGCATTAAAAATGCGCAATGCATAAAGAAATCAGAGTTTAACTATAAAGAAAAAAAATACCTGTTTGAGAGCTGGGTGCATCCAGATCCACAGCTGCCTGTTTTCAGACCCATCCCTGGGTTTCCAAATAAATGTAATGGGACCAAGCATATCTTCAGGATAGCGATCTGCTCGGTAAAGATTCAGAGAACCCTCGAATCTTCCAGACAGACAACAAGCCTCTTCAAATGTTAATCCTAAAGAAGAAGATACTTATTGAAAACCAAAATAATCTCTTGTTTAAAAAGAAAAAACTGAAATTCAGTCTGGCTGCTTGGACAGTATCAAAGAAAGAACACGTACCACAACTAGTTTATTAATAAGCAACTGAAAATAAGAAAGTCTAGTCCTACGAGACGTTTTAATTATATTTTTCAACCAAAATCACAACTCAGTATCAACTCTGTTACTACTATTGAGATTGGTAGGATATTAAAAAAGGAAAAGGATGGGTCATCCTTTAGTCTCTTCAGAATCTTAACTTTATTTTGAATTACATAAAATTTACCTGTGTCAATGCTACATATTCGAGCAAGTTGCTTCAGAAGCTCATTCTCTTTACCAGTCAACTCCAGGCAACAATAATATGATAAGTCCTGAAACAATAGGATAGTGGTAAAGTGAGAATAACTCTTGAAAGTGAGCCTGGCAAGGAAGGACCAGACAGACCTTCACGATTTACACTGAAGTAGTAATTTTTCATTCACTAAAATTTGTGCCAAAGAGAAATGAGTTTTCTTTGTTAACTTAAATTTGTTAGTTATTGGAGAGCTGTCAGGCATTTCTCATTTGAGGGCCAACCTGCCTCTCAAACCAAACAGACCAAAAAGAATTTTAGAACCATTAAGGTTGGAAAAGACCTCTAAGATCATCGAGTCCAACCATCAACCCAACACCACCATGCCCACTAAACCACGCCCCTAAGCGCCTCATCTACATGTCTTTTAAATACTTCCAGGGATGGTGACTCAACCACTTCCCTGGGCAGCCTCTTCCAATGTTTAACCACTCTTTCAGTGAAGAAATTTTTCCTCATGTCCAATCTAAACCTCCCCTGGCGCAACTTGAGGCCATTTCCTCTCGTCCTATCGCTTGTTACTTCGGAGAAGAGACCGACACCCACCTCGCTACAACCTCCTCTCAGGGAGTTGTAGAGAGCGATGAGGTCTCCTCTGAGCCTCCTTTTCTCCAGGCTAAACAACCCCAGTTCCCTCAGCCGCTCCTCAGAAGACTTGTTCTCCAGACCCCTCACCAGCCTCGTTGCCCTTCTCTGGACACGCTCCAGCACCTCAACATCCTTCTTGTAGTGAGGGGCCCAAAACTGACACAGTATTCGAGGTGCAGCCTCACCAGTGCCGAGTACAGGGGCACGATCACTTCCCTACTCCTGCTGGCCACACTAGTTCTGATACAGGCCAGGATGCCATTGGCCTTCTTGGCCACCTGGGCACACTGCCGGCTCATGTTCAGCCGGCTGTCAACCACCACCCCCAGGTCCTTTTCCACCAGGCAGCTTTCCAGCCACTCTTCCCCAAGCCTGTAGCATTGCATGGTTCTGACCCAAGTGCAGGACCCGGCACTTGGCCTTGTTGAATCTCATACAACTGGCCTCGGCCAACTGTATACAACTGGCCTGGGCCCATCGATCCAGCCTGTCCAGGTGCCTCTGCAGAGCCTTCCTACCCTCGAGCAGATCAACACTCCCGCCCAAGGAGGAACATGGAACAAAGCGCCTGTCTTCAATAGCATCCTGCTCAGGAAGATGATGCAGGGATTCATTGAATCGCTCAGCTCTTGAGAAGACTGAAGATGCAGTATTTCAGTCATAGTTACCATAAGACTCTTTCAAAGGTTCATCTTATTCTCTCTGATACTTCATTACAATTACGAAATCACTCATTTCATACTTAGCAGTTATTAACAGCTGACACAACAGTATTTCAAAGAGACAGAAATATTCATTATAACTGAACAGTTGATTACTTCACCTTGGCAAAATAACGAAGAAAACAAACAAAAAAGATGTAAATGTGGTACCTGAAGAAGGCAGTGTTTTGTCATGGCTCGGTAACAAGCCCTGTAGCTCTTCTCTGTAGGGCTATCTCCTAAACAGTATCCCCATTTCTTTACCATATGAAATCTCTTTGCATGCCAAATATGCGTTTCCAGCCAAATATTCTTTCTTTGCCTGCGATTAAACTCTGCTACCAAATTTATGTGGCGCCTTCTAGCTTTGCGGCATTTAGTCTTTGACTGTTCTTTTTTCTGATGTACAGCTTTCTCTGCCTGTTTTTAAAAGAGAGGATATTGAAGTAAATCTCAAAAGGACAAACTTCTGTGGAAGAAAAAGGCTGACATATATAAGGATACAGGAAGCACTAGCATTAAGTTATACTTTATTCTGATGTTAGTTCTCCATAATTCTTGAGGCTAACTAAACACTTTGAAACTTTATACACAAGCCCCATCCACACAAGCGCATCAAGGTTTGACTGGAACCCATAGATAAACCAAAATCCCCACACGTTCAGAAACTTACCAGTGAACAGTAAGATCTGCTACTTCCTGTGTGAAGTTTTTGCCCAACATCAATATATCCACATGAACAAATGAACATGACATTAGGAACACCTGGAGATTTGAGCTCATACAGAAGCAGTACGGACTCTCAGACTGCCAGGTAGGACCCTAAGGATTCTACAATGTGTAGAAGCGAACAAGAAAGGACTGTGGTGATGTCTTGACCAAATTCTTGATAAATAGCCAGTCAAGGTCTGAATTATTATGGGTGAATGCATGGCTGGAGAGGAAGGCTTGACTCTCTCAATCAATGTTTGATTTGTCTTCTTGTGAAGAGAAGTGGTAGAAAGAAATAGGGACTATAAGACATGCAAAAAAATTCTTGGGATGTCCTTTGAAAACTCACCAAGGAATAGTTGACAACAGACCACTGGTTATAAGAATAGCAAAGGAATGAGAATGCTAGAAGATCACTGCCAAGAGCACAGAAAACATGGAAGCAACCCATGACATCAAAATAGAAATGCACAAAAAAAAAAAAATTGTTCCCATCAGACCCATCATTCCACCACAGAGTAGGCAATATAAGCCACTGGATCAATGGTACGTGACTGATTGGTTCAGAAAGACAATTAGAGAAAAAGGGATGTGGTATTGTAAATGAAAAATATATGTCTTTAAGCTTTTGAAGAGAGAAGAGATGGTCCAGGTAAATGTTTGCATGAAAATGATCATGATAAAGGATCTAAGAAAAAGGAAGAAAATGCATCAGAATCCGAACAGTTAACTTTGAAGAAGCAGACTTCAAACACTGAAAAGTAATAGGCAGAACCTTTACAAACGGAATGTCTCAGGAGATATGACAAGCTGCAAGAAAACATGAAACAAAACAGCCTGCGCAAACACACAAACTACACCAAAAGACCTGAGGAGAGAAAACATAGCAGAAGAAATACAGCTGCACCAGGGCCAATTAAATAATCTCAAAAATCCAAGAATCATACAAGGAGTGGAAACAAGGATGGGAGACTAAGTGTGAGCATGTACAGAGAAGTTAGAAATGCTATCATGTGAAAGGAGTTAAAGCAGGACACAAAAGAACCAAGCATAAACATTAAAGAAATCTAGATTATTTAACAAGGATAGAGCACATAACTAACTACACAAAATAGCCCATGCCTTCTTCCTTCAGTTCTCAGAAAACAGGCCAAATTGCATTTCTTGTCATCACTAACAAAGCAAAAAAGAATGCCAACCAGAGCAGTAAAAGAAGAGATACAGGTTATGAAGATCCAATAAAACATGCCCTAAGGAACACGTGTAGAAGTACCCGAAGCAATTTCTGAATCATGAACAATTATCTTCAGGAACTCAGGGTGGAGGCGGCAAGGTCTCAAAGAACTTAAAGACAATGCAAGGGAAAAAAGAATGCAAGAAATACGTTCATCAGGCAACCTTAATACACAGAAAACTTACAAAGCAAACTCTCTTGATCACTTTAAGAAGTGTCTAGAGACGATAAAGTGATCAATGCCAAACATCAGACAGATCATTTCACAATAAAATCCTGCTGAACCAATTTTTTTCTATTTTTTTTTAAAAACACCCAGGAAGTTCACAGTGAGCAAGGAGCAAGCAACTCCACATGAGCATTCTGACTAAACGTTGAGATACTGCCACAAAATGAGAAAGTTTCATGAGCAACCAGGAACAGTCAATTAGTAAGTCTTAAGCTGCCTGCAGCCTGCCAACAACTCCAGTGTAGCTCCCATGTTTGAGCTGTAATACATGAAGCACCATGCTGGTCATGAATGGGCTATACTGGCTTGAGGCCAGCAGGGTCACACCCGACAGCTGTGGTGGGGTGCAAGGCAGAGAGGTGTTATCGAGGACTCCTGGATCACCTGGGACCAATGCACTGCCTGAACAACCCCTCCTGCAGTGGACCCTTTTATCATCACTACTCTAATAACTTTTCAAGATGTCCAATAATCACAAAGCCAAGTGGTTAGTGAGATCTACTTGAGCTACCGTCTAAAACTGAGGTGTTCCCGCATTTTGAATCCAAACGTCAGTCAAAGTTTGAGAACCTGTGTGCGCAGGGAAGTTTTGCAGATAAGCTCAGGTCTGAACATTAATAAATGTACAGCTGAACACTGTGCATTACCTATGCCCAGTATATAGTCTGTCAAATACTATAAAATGCACTTATACCTCTTTCCTGGCAATCTCTTGGAGCCGCCTGGGTAGGCGTTTAATATTGTGACTCATAGCTCGCCTTCGCATGTGCCTAGGTAGAGTCTGGAAAACTAGAGAGTTTGAAGACTTCTGCGCAACTGCTTTCAACATGGCATTGATCTCAGCAGCACGAGCTTGAGCAAAGGTAGACACTGCAATGAAAAGAACTGCATCAGAGCATGACAAATGGCAAAAATCAAAGAAGGGGACACTGTACGTAAATTACTGAATTCCAGCAGAGTATTCCTAGTACATCAATCTAATGACTTCTTGAGATAAAAGTAAATACTGTATACTATTACTGAAGAAATTTCAATTCTTTAGATATTCTGAAGCTTACAGATATGGTTAAGCAAATACTTACACACGAATGAATCTGAAAGCTGTGGTATAACCAAGAAGTCCTATTTGCATCAAGTACCTCTTTATTAAATTAGAGTAGCAATCTTTTCAGATGGTATTCAGAGAGATGAAAAAAACTTCAGCATGAAAAAAAAAGGAAGCAGTAATCATATTACAGACTGTTTTAAAATGATAAAATAAAAAATCCAGAGGTTGGTCTTGTTTTATGCTTATGGAAGTGTATCTACTACCAGAGCACCGCCACATTTTGAAAAGCTAATCTGCTCTCCTAGATAAACATCCTGTTAGATGAAAAGTTGTCTTTAACTCACATCATGGGCAAAAACAGTTGCACTAGCTACATTAAAAACAGATGACTGTCAGTACCCATTTTGCTGGCAAACAGAAACCAAAATGCATATCCCTCATTACAAGAAAGTGCAACTTTTCAACTCAGAAGTCTGAAAGGACTCATAGAACAACAGCTGGTCATTCATTCCAGCACACAACTACCTCTGTATTTTGGAGAAAATTAGGAAAAACAGAAGAACATAGCATCAGTTCTAATTTTTGCTCTTGCACAAAACCAAAGAAAGACAGCAAACAATCACCAGCAAGTTGCCCTGGACATACAAATTATGACCTTTTTCTTATATACAAACCTGTTATGTATTTCGGCATTTCCTCAGAAACACGTCCTCCTTGCCATCCTCCTCTTCCTCTGCCTCTCTCTCCTCTATTCTGCCCTTTTGGAAAATACTGGTCTTTCCTGTAAGAAGGCCCAGATGACTGATTTGAAAATTTCTGCTGCTGATACTGCTGCTCAGAACGAACATCTCCTGGAGGGTTCAGAGATGAAAAGAGGTAACAGAAATGCAAAGCAGTCTGAGTAACTGATAACTATACACAGTCTTTCCTCATAAGATTGCATTGCACATTCCTCTTATTATATTTAATATATGTACCTGAAAAAGCCATCAGAAATCAGAAGAATTAAGTTCTTTTTTATAACAAGAGATTAAAAAAATCAGTTTTCAGGTTGACCAGCTTCTTAAACAAGCCTATCACATTGTCCCAAAAATGCTATCATTGGCATGACAAACATCCAGGAGCAGATCTACCTCCAGTAGCCTCAATTTATGTGAACTTAAAATGTCAAGGAACCTCCTTTTTCCATTTCAAATAAGCATGAAGCTGAAGTTTTATGTTCAGCAGCAATGCTGTTGCAGCCCCGACGCAACCACACATCATGCAGAACTGCAGTAATTCAGATGAAAAAATAATCTGGGGTAGAAATAGAAGTTAGCTTTTATGTGGAATAACTCCCTGATCTGGGTTCTCCACACGGCTGAGAGCAGCACCGTCTAGACAGTGAGGTGAAGGCGAGAAGCAAACAGCTGGGAGAGATGGATGCTGCCTCAGCCAGCAAATCTGTGTAGACCTACAGCCCAAGTCAATCGTCAGAGGATAACTGGACAGCAATTAACTCATAACACAAAAACACTCTTTCACTATCAAGTTAGCCCAAGAATGGAGGAATTGACTATTTTAATCACAAGATGGAAGGGTGTTTCAAAAGACAGTGACTGACTTGATACCTAAAGAAAAATTAAATTATTTCAGGTACTATGTAGATCCATAGTTTTATAACTCCTATTTAGTTTTTTTCTTTCCTGTTTCTACAAAATAGCCCTATAAAACCGAGATACTCACTAACGCTACGGAAGAATGTTATATGGATGAAAATGCTGTTTAACAGGACAGAAAAACATCACCACATAATCTTAGAAGTTCCCTGCTACAAATAAAGTCAGAAAAATGTGTTTAATCTGGCAATACTCCTGTAATGATATTCCAAAATCTTCAGACAGGGCTGACCATAATTTGCTGCGTCATTCTGTCTACTTAGGAACTCTTCAGCACCCTAAACACAGTGTCACTTAAGCAGTTTTTTGTTCAACCACAAAGATGCAAAATGTCAACTTCTGAAGGCCTCACAGTAACAGGCCCTGCTCTTATGTGTGCTTTTTTTCCCCAGAAACAATATAGATAACAAAATAAAAACATGAAATGGGGGGAGGGTGTAGGTATGGAAATCAAAGTCCAATTGAAGCATACAGAATGCAGGTGAAAACACACAGACAAAAAAAGCACCTGGCATACAGGTTGACAGGATCCTTCAGTCTTCAGCTGCAAAGGTTACCTGTGTACAAAATGCTCCAGCAATGACCTAGCAACACTGCCATTTTAGGGAAACGCCTTGCTGCCTCCTGCCAATACTCTTCCATAGATACAGGAGCCACAAGCGCCAAAAGGCAAATTGGTTGGGCATGCCGATCTGATGGAAAAACAGTGCATTTATCATAGGGCAAGCTGGCTAAACCAGCGGCTCCCGGGTCTGACAGAAAGAGGAGGGAAGTCACAGGACGGGGTATAACATTCACATTCATTTTAAGACTAGTAACCGCAGCGGGTGGACAGGGACTTGTTGTGCCATCGAAGGGATGGCGCAGAAAAACGTGTATTAAGGAGAACCATGGCTAAAGGAGTCAACGACAGGGGAGGAAGCCCAGGGGTGTTCCCACAACGGGCACGCCTCGCCGGCCGCCGGGGCTGAGGAGACGGAGACACCCGGCCCTGAGGGGGGGGACACACCCCCTCCGCGGTCACCCACCCCGGCCCTGGGTAGGGGGTCCCCCAGCCGTACCTGAAGGCGGGCAGGCTCTGCTCCCGCCGCCGGGGAAGGGCCCCGGCTCGGCGGGAAGGGTGACGCTGGCCGGCTGGTTCCTCATCTTCTTGGCCCGCTTCTTCTCTCTCGCCCCGGACATCTCCGACAGGGCCCGGGGAATGTGCGGACAAGAGGGTCACACCAACCCGCCCCTCAAGCAGGCCTTAGGCGCCCGGCGGGGTCTGCTCGACCCCTCCGTAGCGAGGGGGGGGAGGAGGAAGGGGGGGAGGAGGAAGGCGGGGAGGGGTTGGGGAGGGGTTGGCGAGCGGTGCAGCCGCGGGCGGAGCAGCCACCGGCGCCGGCCCGGTACGCATCCGCAGCTCGGCCTGCGCCCGCTACACGCGGCCGCCCGAACCTGAGCACCGCGCATGCGCGGGGCGCAACCGCACGCACCCCCACCCCACCCCCTCCTCGAAGGACTACATTTCCCAGAAACCCTTGCGGGGTGATAGCGGTAGCATGTGCCCTGCGGCGTTATCGGGTGGGCGGGGGGAGGCAGCAGTTGGCGTGGCGCTGAGGAGAGGGCAGGAGGGGTCCGGCGGCAGCTATGGCTTCGCTCGTGAAGAAAATAATCAGTACTGCTAGGGCCCCTGCTGCGCTGGGTCCCTACAGGTATGCCTTAGCGAGAGGCAGGTCTCTTGGAAGGAGTAGTGGTGAGGGGGAGCAGGTCCCTGGAGGGGGGGGTCTGTCAGGCAGCCCTGGGGGCTGTGGTGAGCGTGCCCCCCGCCCCCCGCGAGCAGGGACTGATCTCCTCCCCGGTAACCCCCCCAGGGACACCTGGGGCCCTACAGCACGAGTGGGTCTGCAGGGCTAGCGGCAAACTTCAGCCTGACTGGCGGGGGCGGGGGGGTGTCCTGATAGTTTTAGGTGAGGTTTTAAAATGTCTCTCAAAAAGTCAGTTTGGGAAAATAATTCTGAAATTAGTGATAAGCAGTGAATGAAAAAAAAGTGCAAGAGAAAGAATGATTCCTCTCTAGGAAAAAAACGTTTGCCTAGAAAAAAGCATGTTGCATAGGCAAGTTAACAGTGAATGCTGCCTCTGGAGGCGATGGACAGTGAAGGCTGAGCCCGACCCACGACGTGCTTTGGCAGTTGGAGAGTTCACTGCCTGGGAACTGCAAATCTTTTCTTACTTTGAATGTGGCTGCCAGGAAGTTTAAATGCTTTTCAGTCTAAAAACTAACTGCTGTAAAAATATATAAGATGTTGTTCAACATTTTCACAAGTAAGTTGTTAGTTGCAACAGTTCTGAATGCAATTAAAAAAAAAATCCTAATTTTAATTGGAGAAAGGTTTCTCTTTGCTATTTGGATGTGAAAATAACTATAAAATAACTATGTTCAATAACTATAGTAGACTCTTATATCTAAGGTACTGAGGGACTTTTACCAGGGCATTTTCTAAGAACTTTTAATTCTGCTTTCAGGCTTTGTTTTCCCAATATAAACACAGACTCCTTTGTTTAAACCTTTCCGCTTGCAGCATCTTAGTGCCTTCCAGGTGCATTTTTGTCTCCATTACTTTGAGTTTTCTGAGCTTCAAACTGTGTGTTCTTTATAGGAATTATAAAGATGGAGAAATACAAAATGTAGAAGCAGAGAGACATGGCATGAAGGTTAACCTCTCTAAACAATAAACTGGTTTGCAGCCAGGGGCCTGGCATCGTTTGTAGTTAAGAGAACATCTAAAACATGAGAAGGCAACAATTCTTCAGCTACACACACACCCTACCCCCAACCGGCCTAGCCTTCAACATAGCTCTCCACTTCTGTTGTGGATTAACTGCACTCCAACATTTTGTGTTTATTCGTAGTTCTTGATGAAATACTGCTTATTATGCAGCCTGTTAATTGTATGACGGGTCTAACATCAATAAGTTTATCGCTAACTTAGTTTATCAGGTTTCAGTAAACTTGTCAAAGTCCACTGAGCAAGAGTTGCATAAGAAGTAACTGCTACATCTCTGCTGTGGAGTCTGAGCATGGTAACAGAGGAATGAGGGCTTAATATGGAATGAAGAATTGGGATGTGTGGGCTGTGTTCCTGGTTCTGCTACAGCCCTTCAGTGTGCTTTTTGGTGACCTATTTTTAATGTATTTCTGTATTTCCTTTACTGTATCAAATTTCCAGTACCTTGAGGTAGGTAGGTAGATAGATATATGAAAAGACTTATATGTGTGAGTGTGTATGTGTATATATACACATCTCATTAATGATATTAAACTTTTGAAAAGACACAGCAGAGATACTGTTCTTGTATTAATCAACCATCATTTGTGTAAAAAAGATCTGATTAACTTTGCAGTCTTGTCTTTAAAGAGCATGATTCTTAACACCATCTCTCTGATGGATGATGTTGTTCTAAGATTATAATGTCCGTCCAGTTATGCACTTAGGTATACTGAAACCTGAATGACTTCAGGCACACACTCAGATCTCTGCTGAATCAGAGATTAAAGAGTAGCTACGATTGACCCTAGTTAGAGGATACATCTGCAGTTGAAGTGTGATAGGGGTTTCTGTAGTTGAAGTTTCTCTGAGCTTCACTCATGCATTTGACTGCAGTAGAAGTATACCCTTTAGTTGGTAAATTGTTAATAGTCTCAGTGAATGGAGGATTCCACCGGTAATCATACCAAGAGAAGAAAGTTGAGGAGCAGAGAAGGGGCCCCAATAAGACTGCTGCAGATGTTGATCTGGCAGTGGTATCAGAAGGCTTCAGCTTGGGTTTTTTCCCCAATTATTCATGATTTAGGACTGTCTGAAGGCCTTTGTTGGAATAAATGTTTCGTTGTGTCATTTGCTTTATAATAAACAGTACAAGACATTCTCTTTTTTTTTTTTTTTGGGAGCTCATACCTTCTTGTTGCATGTTCTCTGTGCTTCAAACAGAAACAGAAGTTTGTGGTCTGAGGGCCTGTGCCTCAAACAAAGCAGGGCATGGTAGGAAAGAAAATAAAATTAAAGAAGCATGTGTGTTTGGTTCATACACACATTTTCTATCAACAAGACTGCATTAGCTAGAAAACTACTTCATTCACTAATTTCTTTTCTTTAAATGGTGCAGCATTGTGATTTAGTCCAATTTTGTTAGTTGATGATAGAGAAAACAATCACCATATAAGATGTTTTACTATATCAGATAAGTTACTGGCTGTTTTTCCCCCTTATGAAATTACAGGAGAATGTAGGACAGGGGTAAAAGGAAAGATGGGAGTGATGGCGTTCTTTGGATTGCCTAACTGTAATCATTTCACTGAGTCCCTAAAGTAGGTTGATCCCCTGTGAAGTCAATGGGTTGAGCCAATCCAATTGAGTCAATCTCAATTAAGAGAAGAGATGTAACAGAAATGTTCTCTGAAAGAGTCCCTTTCTTTCTCCATTGACATTAAAGGGAAGCTAACCTCCTAATTTAGATACTTCAGGGAGGTGCCTAACTCTAGTTTGTGTAACTTGAGAGGCTTGTTGAACTTGCGTTTTCTTGTGGAATGGGAAGAGGTAAGAAAAACGGTGTTGACACACCACGAACACTTTCAAAAGAATCTTTCTCTAATTTCTTTGAAAAATATTTTTGATTACCAGCTGAAGAGAAGTAAATTATGTCTCTTGCATAATGTTTGCTAGGTAGTTTAAATCTTTGTTTTAATCTTTTAATCTCTTTGTGGTAATTAGAGGCGTTAATAATTGCCAATTCTACTTCAGCAAAAACACACCTGACATTTTTTATATAAATGTTTTGCAAATAGCTTGAATTCTGCATTCTTCTGAACTAACCCAGCCAACAGGTCATCCAAGTTATTTTGTGAGAGGAGAGTGATTGTTCTGGGAATGGAGTGATCAAGGTGGCGTGCTGACAGGCCAAATTCATGACTTTGGAGGAATAATGCCAGAGAACTAGCATGCAAGGTTTCACCTCACAGCTGTAACTCGTTTATCATGGTGCCCATTTGAGAAGAAAATGGCAAATTTACTAATCAGCTCTTTTTTGCTTTTTTTTTTTTAAAAACTTCATTGCTCTGCAGCTGAGATGTAGATGAAAGGTATTGTCTACCTATCAAATTGGGATGGAATATTTATCTGGGCAGGTGCAAAAAATGTTTATTTACTCTGCCTCCCCTCTGTGCTATCTGCAGTGTGGAAGCTGTGTAGCTGTGTTTAGTGTTGGGTTGCTGCACTCATGCCTTTTGCCTTTCCAAGAAACAGGGTTTATTACCTCAAACAGAGCTATGCTAATGTAGCTATGTCTTTCCATAGGTGATCTAATCCCAGGTCTCCCAAAGCATAAGCAGATTGAACGTATGACTGTGTGTACAGACTTGTGCGTGCATAACTTAAGTCCTCCATCTGTCTGAGATACTATAAACTACTGAAGAAAATGTGAAGTGTGCTTTCAGATAGCTAAATGTTTTGATGGGGAAACATTAAACCTAAAATGTTACTTATGTTTTCAGCCAAGCAGTGCTGGTAGACCAGACGATGTACATTGCAGGACAGATAGGTATAGAACCTTCCACCGGACAGCTTGTCTCTGGAGGGGCCAAGGAAGAAGCTAAGCAGGTAAGATGTCTTCTAGCAATAAACTTGTCATGGAGCTGGCATGTGCTTAGTTAAACATGGACTTATGAGAAATTGAAGAGCTTTAGAGAGCGCATTTCACATGCTCCAAGATGAGGGGAAAAGCAGGAGGAAGTCATTCCATCCTATCCCTGTCATTTTCCACCCAAACAACATGGAGGTCGGGGGAGGAATCTGTATTTAATGTAGGAAAGAATCAATGTTTGCAACAAAGGTTCAGACCCTAGTAAAAACCCTGGCTTTGAGATGGGGAAAGATTTGTTCCCCCAGCAGCAAAGAGGTTGTGTGAGGTAATAGGTAGGATGAGATGGCGCTGCATCATGCATTTACATCTAATGAACGGATGGTTTAGTATTTGTGGTTTATTAGAAGCTCCCTTTTATTAATTTACTTTTTAATCTATTTCTGATTTTGCTTACTCACTGATGACAGTTGAAGATTTGCTGGGTGAATTTGTACTATAACATGGATGTAGCCAGATTACAACTCATATTTACATACTTACCTAAATACAACCCATCTGATACTTAAAGATTTTTGTCTCATTTTTCATTAGGCTCTAAAAAACATGGGAGAAATCCTGAAAGCTGCAGGCTGTGACTATGGCAATGGTAAGTGTTGTGATGATGGTGGCAGACAAGTGGTTGTTTTTACCTACCTGGATTAAAAGAAAAAATTAAGTGACCTTTTCAAGAAAAAAAAAAAAAAGGCTGTTTGCTAAACATGCAGTTGTTATCAATAGCTGAAGGAGACAAAAGGAATCATGAGTCTGGGTTAAAAAAGAAAAGAAATAAATCAGTGTGCAAGTGTTTGTGATGGGTATCAATGGGACACTACTTTTCACCATAAGTTCCTGTCCACAGTACTAATATTTTAATTCTAACTGATGAAGCTCAGGTATAGACAGAGCTGCAACTGACTACAAGCATTTTAAGCATCCTAGACTTTGTTCCAGGTAAAAGCTTGTCTATATCTATGGTGTTAATATTCTAGGCACTTTCAGTGCCTTTTTTGAGGAGGACTCTAATAGTGGAGCCAAACCAGGATTAATGTTGGCTTGGGCAGTCATGGGTAAAACATTCTAGCATCGACTATATCTTCAGGCCTTTTATGGACTTCTTTTTTGGCAGCAGATACATGATGTAATTTTTGCCACCAGTTTGCTTACAACAGCTTTTTTTATTCGACCTGCTTATCAGTTCTGTGCCTCTTGGAAGAATTGGGCTTAGAACAAGACTTAAAACAGATTATTTTCAGAGCTGGCCAGGAATGTCTAATTCCTTAAAGTTTTATTATGTACTAGGTATTCGGGTTTTTTTAGATGGTTCTGTAGGTGGTAATTCTAATGGTCAATATCTGTTTACAAAACTTTTCAAAATTTTTAGAATATTTGAGAGAAATTTATGAAATAAAAGCAAGAAATGCACTAAAGATTTTCAACTTTTATACAAAAGTCAGAGGTCCAAAATAACTGCAGTTATGCAATTTCTAGTTGTGAAGACTACGGTTTTGATGGCAGACATGAAGGACTTCAATGATATTAATGATATTTACAAACAATGTAAGTAGATCTTTTGTTTCTGTTTTACCAGTATGGCTTGTGGAACAAATTATATTCACAGTAAGCAAAGTGTTTTAATGACTCCGATGATGTAGTTCCAGATTCTTTGACATTGCAGTAGAAATACAACATTTTAAAAAAAAAAAAAAAATTTGCAAGCATCAGATCAAGCACAGCCCAATTTCTTGTGGATTTGTGTCGTATCACCCCACTAACTCACTCTCATGTGAAGATCAACTCCTGCTACCCCTACAGGTTGATCTTCCATGCCTCTTTACCTTGATAGATGCTGTGTTGTCCCTAATATAATTCTACTGTAGGCAGCCTTCAAATGCTTAATTTCAGATTTTGTATCTCCATTTCTTTAAAATCTATTTGTATCTTTGAATGATTTGTGGATTATTGTTATGGGACAGGGCTCATTTTTTTTTTTTTTTTACAAGGATGAGCCACACTGCTCCACTTCAGGAAAAAAAGAATAATGCTTGGTTAACAAAACTGAATGTAGACTGAAATAGGCAATTCCAATGAGCCATGTTGTGCAGAAGAATTTGGGAGAGTATGTACATCAGTTCCTTATTTATATAGCTTTGGGTTTTAATTGGATAGCAACATCTGGTCTTGAATGAAGTCTTTTATTTATGAGCTATCAGCATAGTCTTCTGCATGTCAAAATGGAATTGTGTGTGCATTTAAGCACGGTAAAAAAATAACCAGCTGGATACTTAGTTACTTGTTGCCTCCTACCTGTAGTTCAAGAAAGCAGTTGTTGCTGTTCTTTGATTGTGAGTTATTATCCTGCCTTGTCAGTGCAGGACCCTGAAATTAACATTTCTGAGCTTAGTGTTAAGTCTCACTAGTAAAACTTTCATTTAATTATGCAAATTCCTTGGAAGTGTTCAAGGTCAGTTGGTCGGGGCTTTGAGCAACCCGATATAGTGAAAGATGTCCTTGCCCATGGCAGGGGGGTGGGTTGGACTAGGTGGTCTTTAAGGTCCCTTTCAACCCAGACTATTCTATGATTCTATACATTCAGCTCTTATATCTTGACCAATACCCTTTTTTCTCTCCTCTTCCCCCCACCCCGTCTTTTAATATCCTTGAGCGCCAGGCCTAATTGTGAATGGAGGAATAGGTCAAGGGCCTATTTTAACTCTGCCTGCCTTTGATATGAGTAAAGTTGGCCCCTGTTGACCTTAGGCAAATCTGGGATCTTTGCTCATGACTCTTTTGGCAGGGGCCTGTTTCTCCCTCTTGCTCTGTCTGTGAAAGAGCCCTCTCCCACTCTCTGGTCTTTGCAATTGGATGATCACCGTTCTGATTTAATCTTTCTTTTTCAGCCAAGTTGGTGTTAAGGCCATGCAGTGTCAGCAGAGTGCAAGTTATCACTGGCCGTTAGGTCACAACTGTAGCTGCCTTCTCAATGATGAATGGTAGCTTGCTGAGATGTTAGACCAGTCAGTGACCAAAAAAAACCAACAAGGGGGAAATGATAGCTGGCACAGAAGACTATTTGTCTTGTAGCCTCGCACCTGAAACTGTTCCAATGACTGCATTTTATACAGATTACTTTGAACTGTGTTTTATCAAGCGAAGTTAAGTGATTGGTGGATGTTGGTGGATGTTTCTGTTTAAATTACAGTTTTCAAGACAAACTTCCCAGCCAGAGCAGCCTATCAGGTTGCTGCTTTGCCAAAAGTAAGTGTCACTTTTCTGCCTACCAAAAAATGAATTTTCTGAAATTCCTTAATTCTGAAGCATTCTGACAGCTTTTCTTATTCTGGAATAGCTTCAATTGCAATTACTTTAATGAATACTCTTAAGTATTTAGTTTTCTTCTAAGTATACCAGTCTTATTCCCACACATGATAAGAGATCTAAATATGAGAGATACATTTCTCTATGGTGGAAGATGGCTACAACACTAGAAATAAGGGGTTATGATACTTAATTAAGAGTAAAGTGAATTTTTAGTATTACTTAACATTGCTAAATTAGTAATACAACTGTCAGAAGTGTAATCTCCCTCAAATGTCACTCTGTTCTTACAATGCTGTGTTACACATCCACTTGCTTCATAAAATAGATACATCAAATTTCTAATACGTTTCTTCATTGTTTTCTCACAGGGTGCCCGAGTTGAGATTGAAGCTATTGCCATTCAGGGACCCCTCCAAGATGCTTCAGCCTGACTATAAATAGAGACTGAATATCCTATGACAGCAGTTTTAGATTTAATACTTCTCCCTTACATCCTGTTCCTACAATCGACTATCAGCAGTTACATACAGCTGAAATGACTAAACTTACCGAGGAAAGGTGCGTTCTTCTGGATTGTGGTCTTGGATTCTCTAAAATACAAGCTTACAGTGAGTTCTATGCAGGCAAACCCTGAAACCTCCAGGAATCCTGCTAAAATCAGCTGAGCTTGATTGCAGGACAGAGCCCTTACTTTGTGATGGTGACTGGATATTCGGATATTAAGTACACGTTTGGACGTATGACAGTTATACTATGGGTGATCTGTACACGGAAAGCTGTAATGATTTGTAATAGTTGTTTTTTTAGTAACGATTTTAAATAAGAAAAAATGACAAATGGGAAGACAGTAGAACTCTTGAATTGCTTAGCGTACGTTTTCACTTTTGTGTTTTGGGGAATTTTGCTGTATTTGTTTCTGAACTGTCTTAAACTGTCTTTACAGAATAGATTACTGTTGGAACTCACATTTTTTTCATATGGAAGCAATTGCTTAGGAAAGTTAATATTAATTTCAGAAAGAAGAAAATTCTGCTTTTCTGAAATAAAGTGCTACCTTTATAAATCAGCTGTAAATCAATCTCTACCTGTAACCTTTCTCATAATCTTTTTCGTAGCAATTCAACTGTTACTATCTTTTGATTTAAAAACGAAAAACACAAAAAAAAAAATGCAAAAAAAAAAATCGTGTTTAATGAGAATAAATGATAATTGCATCTGTAAAACTGTGCTTGTCTATTCTGGGAACAAACTTTTCTTTTCCTGGTTATGCTTTGATACTCCATTACAAAAAAGTCCCTATCTTGCTTATTCAGTAAGAAATAATTCAAACCAGAGGAATAGGTTTATAATCTATCTCCTAATAGCTAAGGATGAAAATAATCCTCCAAGACAGGAAGCTTTCAGCTACCGTGGTGTTATAGTTCTTGGCGTTTTTCTCTCTGCCATTAAGGACAGAAGCATCTGCTTGACGGGGTGATTAAGCAATATTGAGAAGTCAGACTGGTGATGCTAGTAAGTTATCCCATCCCTCTGCATTTATCTTCTAACCAAGTAGAAATGGATACCGTGTTTTTAAGGAACTAGTTTGAAAGTCATGGTAGAGTTGATTCCCTGTCTTCCCCACAGCCGTATGACTAAGCACGGTATTGGTTTATTCGGGGGGAAATGAGCAGAAATTCTTTTCTGTTGTAGTCTGTCCACCTCAACGTCTTTGTTTTGCTCTCTTCCGTAAAGATGGCCGTCCAATTACATATGGGATGCTACTGTCACTGTATCTTCACTTGCTTTGTGTAGAAAGTAAAAACAGCTATATACAGCAGCTTAGAGAATGTACCATTTCAGTGGTAGAAACGTGTACCTGCTTTATCAGATGTACTGTGAGAGGGAATCCTGTAGGCTGCTCCTTCCAGAGGCTGCTGCTTGTACGCCAGAGTGCCGTGACTGAGCGCTTCAGAATCTGTTTCTAGTCCCATCTCGTGTGATCAAACTCACTCGCTTTTGGTAAGCCACAAAGCCAGCAGTATGGCAAGGAGAGGGCATAATGCTGGTTTGCCACAGGTCAAGTCACAATACTGTGGGTTCAGCCGTCCGACAACTCAAATCCAAATTTCAGTTCTCCTGTGTGTGTATCGTTTGTCTTCTGTGTATAATGCCTACTGATGATCATCTCACTTTTAATCGGTTAATGATTTTTCTTACGGTAAGCATGCAAGAAAAATCCAATCTGGCAGCACCGCGTTGCTGTCTACCTTTGCATGGCACGTGCAGACATTGCCTCGTCTGAAACTCCCCCTGCACTGAATACCACAGCCACGTTGTGTGAATCACCTTCCACCCTTGGGTAAACTGTAAGCGCCCCACTTGTGGTTCCTTACCTTCCTGCTTGCCAGCCATGCTTTCCAGCTCTCCTTACTCCAGCTGCACTATTGCAGTAACTGTATTTTGTATTTTTCACGCGTTCCTGGTATCACTTTAGCATACACCAGAAGGGCAGTTGGAAAGTTGTGAGAACAGTCAACCCTATTTACCCCTTCTAGATGTGGTGTGAAGCGGCCATTTCTCCTGCTTTTTGCTGAGCTTGTAAATTGTATCTTTATAGAAAAAAGATTAATAACGAGGTTGTCACAGCAAGTATGTACAGATGTATGGATTTTTTTACAGCATTATCTTGCTTTCCCTTGACAAAACGGGAGATACTTATTTGTATTAGAAGCAAGATAATGCTTTTGGTATTTCAAACAGTGAACTTCCAAGCAACAACCTTTGAAAAGTACCTGACTTTTCTGCATATAGCCTTCCTACATATAAACTTTATTAGTCTTGGCTTCTGCTTTTGTTCTTTCTCCTTGGCTATGCTATTCATGTCTTTTATGCTCTACAGCTCTGACTCAAGAAGCAATCCCTCCTAAGAAAAAACATGACTAGATTTGTTAGGAACTGGTACTAACATCAATATCACTTTCTAGGAAACACAGAGCACATGTTGCTTCACTTTGTCAGTTAAGAATAATTAAGAATAACGAAATTGAATGGAGTTACATTTAAACAGATTCCTAATTTATATTTGTGTTTCTCTGTTACAGCTTTGCTCAGATATAATTACTTTGTTGGAACATATTTCACTTATTTGTAGCAGATTTAGTTAAAGTTCACCTTCAGCAGATTTCAATAGTGTTGAACATGAGCTAAGTTCAGCCTTGTATAATGGCTACGGTTATCCCTTCTTACCTCTCATGTTATTCTGCACTGCCTTACTTGTGCTGTGCTGCCTCTTAGCCAACCTTGAACCTAACACTAGATGGCAGTTCTGATTTTTTTTTTTGGTGTGTGCTGACTTGTCCATTTGCTGATATAAGTTCTTCATAGAACTCCTTTGGGTGTCTTCACTAGTACGAAGGGGTGTGAATACACCATTGCTTTCCACAGTAAGGTACAGTCTGAGACTGAAATGTAAGTGAAACACCTGAAAAAAAATGCATGCTGGATGCAGCTAACAAGCCACCACACATATTACTTCCATTAAAAATATTTGTATCGGTAAGTAGGTGCCATTCTGCAAAAAGTCGGGAACTAAAATCCACTTTTAGCTCTACGATTCTTTAGCTTTTAGCTGGAGACCAGTTGCACAGTTTCTTGAATGCCTCAGATCTAAATATGTATTCCTCAGGTACTGGAATTCTAGAATAACTGAAATAAACTCTCTTATTTACAGCTATAACACAGCAGTTCTCAATACAAAGAATCAGCCTTCCATAGAGATGTTTAAAACTTTTATTTTTTTAAGCAGAGTTATATTATTTGGTTCTATTCTTTAAGACAAAAAGGCTAAGTCCCATAATTCTCCAATATGAAAAGCAAATATTGTGGGTATCTCTTAGGTCTTAGTTCAGCAAAGTACACAAGCATTTAAGAAATCCTGTTTTAACTAGAGCTAAGTTAAGCTTAGCTCTTTTTGTTTGCTAGACTGAGCCTTTAGTGTGCAACATATGAAGTTGCATTTCAGCTTGTGGCAAACTAATTGCACCATTTAAAATCTGTTTCAATCACATGTAACTTTTAAAGAACCAACAAAACAGGTCCTCTATTTCTGTGAAAGTAAAGCAATACTTAGATTTACGTGTTCTACCAGGTGTTTCTTTGAAGTAGGGTTTTTTTCTCCAAAAGATTGTATTCTCTACAGATTAAACAATGCAAAAATAAAGCTCAGTACATAATTTTAATACAACGTTGTTCTCTGTTAAAACATATAGCCAAACTTAAACTGCCCTAATCTTCTGCTACAAGCACCTTGCTCTTGCTGCAGTTTTCACCTGAAAGCGGTTCCGCACTGAGTGAAAGAGCCAACCCTAGCCAGCCAGAACGCCAAGTGTCTTCTGGGATCCTAACACAGTGTGCGTATGTGTCTGCATAGAGCTGACAGGGTGCAAATTTAACCTCTTCTAGGGCTGTGTTTATTGGTAATTGAAACAAAATTCCTACCAGAACTTGTTAGCTTGGAAATTGAGTTTATTCCTTCCAGTGTCCTGCCCAGCATTCCCTGTGGCATGGAATGATTCCCTCCACCTTGGATGAAGTTAAGGGCTGAAAATTGTCTAGATTGTGATAAACGTTTCTGCAGATTGTTTTGTATTTTGATTATGTTAAAAAAAAAAAGCTAAAGTATATTGCCCTATCTCTGGAGGTGTATCTTGTAAACATGGACATCGGAGCTTATCCTCTTCTCAGCCTTTAACATGAGAAAGCTCTTTGATCCACAGACCAATTTCTGCCCTTGGCAACCTCTGTGATATCCCAGGTTTGCAGAGGCAAAAAACCCACACCTATTTTGGCCCTTTATGCATAGTACATGCTTTGGTAGCTTACAGACCAGGAATGCTAGGCCCCAATGTATTTCTCAAGGTAGGGGTGTTCAGCATACATCTGGCAGCCAAATTCTGATGTTGTGGTAATTGAAGTGATTAACATTTCACGTTCAGCACCGTGTCAAGCACATTTCATCTTTTAGAAAGGAAAAGGAAAAATAGCTTTCGTTTGTTGTAACCAGAATATGTAAGGACTGAAGATGACTGAGAAGGGCTGATACTGCTGAGTCATTGACTGGCTTATACTCCTCTTGTTTCCAATTAGCATTACTTAATGACCTGAAAAAGTTGAACAGTGAGGAAAGGACGTATGTTGTCACCCGTCTTCCTTGTAACGACAGTGGTAGAAAGAGCGACTCCGAGATGAGCAGGTTATCTTGACTCCCTTGTATCTTCATATTTTATTTCCAAGTGCAGCCTCCTCTGTCACTATTAATACTACTGATCTCTGTCACAGAACCCCTCTTGGTTTATGCTTTTAAATTGTTCAGTGCAGCGGGTCAGCTGCAACTCATGATCTAACACACAACTTGCAAGTAGTCAGCACGGCTCCCCTGCCGATTTCATCTCCTGTGTTTGGGAGCAGGACTGTGCTGGCACAGGTGCTGGTGGGTGAACTGAATTCCCAGCTCACAGGAGGAAACCAGCCACCAGAAGGAGCTGACGGTGGAAGTTCCTGGGGTGTCCTGGACGCTGGCTGTACGCCCAGCCCAGTCCTGTATCACCCCGGGGAGTCCTCATCCCACTCAGTACCTGTTCCCCCACTCCTCAGCTCCCCCAAGTGCACGGTATGTTTCTCGTGGCTTTTTGTCACGGAATGATTTGGGCGTGTGGACAAAAAGTTTGACTACCTCTGTTTGAATTTTTAATTCCCACTTTAATGTCAATAGATTTTTAATAGAACTAGCTGCTCGTTTTAACTTCTCTATTATAGAAGGCTAGTAAAAATAAAAAACTCTGCAACATCCACCTACCAAAAAATTCCTAAAAAAAATGAAAGTATGCATTTTGGTTATAAAAGTTTATGGTATTGCCTACAGGAAGTTGACATTAAATGAAGCTGACAAGTTTGTAAGAGTGCTGATAAGCAGAAAACCTTACACTTAGTGATACAGCCAAGGAGTATCAGCTTACACAAAAGACTGATAGGCCAGGGATACCAATTAGATTATTTAATACAAACCAAAGTCAGCTGGAGTCAGATGTGCACATGCAGCACAAAATTTAGCTCTTAGAGGGGATTTGTATAATTTGCTAGTGACAGCAAAATTTTTGTGATATCCTTTTGTACAATAAAGCTAATAAAATAGCAACATGTGCTTGCCCCTTTTAGATAACTGACCTTTTCTCCGTATTCTACTTCCTTATGCCAGAGAATCCTGCAAACACAGTCCTCAATGATAACATATAGTCCCTTTGCAACATTCACCATCAGAACAAACTTCTATTCTCTATCAGATCCGTAACATCAATTATATTCAGGGCCCGTTTTCACAGGGAATTTGTTTGAAAGCTTTGCCATTCAGCTTCAGCTCCAAAATGATTATTTAGCATTTTGGAAAATAATCAAGACAGTCCCTGATAGCATACTTCTTCTAGAGGACAGCACTATAGGGAAATAAAATAGATGACCTCTCCTTTGGGAACAGGCCTATATATGTCTCTGGTTAGAAATCTATTTTAGAAGCCACAAATGCATTATGGGGAGCTACACAGCTAAAGACAGGTTATTAATCACCATGAATGTTAACAGCTGTGAAGTTATCTTTATATTTTAAGTGTGCTAGAATTTATAAGACTAAACCATCCTTCTCATAGTTAAAAATGCCCTCTTCTCCCTGTTTTTGCAGAAGTCATCACATCATATATTGTACTACTAGCCTTGCAATAAATTTGTGTTTAAAAATGGAGAGGGAGCAGCAGACACCCACTTGGGTCCTGGACGCCGCACCCTGTATATCTTCCATTTGCTGAAAAACTAACCTCTGCGTTTAATTACAGCCTGGTAAATGGGCACTCATCTTCCAGTCCTCTACGTGCTATACACTTCAGCAGCTCCATACGCTGGTAGTCCAGGCACTTGGAGAAATTTTAAAAAAGCTACAGTATATTCTTTATCCTATATAATGCTGGTTGAAGGTTTCAAAGGCCTGAAGTTAGTTATCTGAACCTGGAAAAAATCCTAATTGAAAACTGGATGGTTATACTGACGTCGGAAAATGATCCCACTGTGCTAGACGAGTACAGAAGGCACCCTGTGGCAGGGAGGTGAAAGGTCAGGTATTTCAAACACTTGAAGTCTTGGCAGCTTGACCTCAAAAAATATATATTATATAAAACTCTTTCTGATGCCTCTTATGTTCGTGGCTCGTGGCTCAATCCATAAAAGCTTTTCTATTTTCCCAACCCAATAAAATTTAAAAATGTTCATGTGGACAGAAGAGCAGGCCCAAGAAGAGGATGTTCATAGAGACATAACTTCTATTCCTTGTTATTAGCTGTCTCTGAAACACAGGGAAAAAATTAATTTAACAATTAATTGAGGGTACAACTTGATATTCAATAAATCTTACAGGAATTAAATGTGAAAGTTCCCTGGAAGCATCACAGCATGAAGGGGGTATCTGCTCTTCTCCCAGATCTGTAAGGATGTTCTGTGTGGACCTGAAACAGCCACAAGCATCCACTGGCTCTGCTTCCTCTTCCCCCATCCCATTCATACATAGTCTTCCTCTTACAGACATTAACATCACCTATGTGAAATCCAGTTACGCTGCAACAGTTTTATGCTCCTGCCCACCCTGCTGCATTTTCTCTTAACTTTTTAAATCACTGCATAATTTCAGTCATATTTGATATAGAGGCAAAGATCTCATAGACATTAAATCTTACGGTAGTCTTAAATAAGGACAAGAAGCAAAGGGCGTAAATTCAAGTACAGGAAATTACATTTAGATGTAAGAAAACCTTTTTTTTACTGTAAGGGCAATTGACCAATTGGAATAGGCTGCCCACAGAGTTTGTGGCATCTCCGTCCTTGGGGATATTCAAAACCCAACTGGACAACCTGCTCCAGCTGACCCTGCTTTGAGTAGAGGGGCTGGACTAGATGATCTCCAGAGGTACCCTCCTACCTCAACTGTTCCACGATAACGTACGGCTGAGGAACTGCACCCAGCCCCTGAAACTATATGTGTTGGCCATCAGCAGCTGAGAAGCAACGAATCTCGCTGGCTTGCTTGACAGCTAAAAGATGGTGCCCAAGGGGATGACTGGCAGAAATCACAGTGTTGGACCACTCCAGCTCAAGGTACTTCTTTCCCAGCCAGAAGACCCTGCAAGGGTAGGCTGGGAACATAGGAACATGGGACTTCCTTGTAGTGCATGGTGGTGTTACCCCAAGGCTGGGTAGGGAACACAGGGAAGGCGGGAATTCTGCAGGGCAATGCAGGTGACAGGAGAGAGATGTCCAACTGCAGTGACTCTCTGCAACAAGGAGTCTGACAGTTAACCTGCATGAACATTGCTAATATAAGGTGAAAAAAAACCCAAAACCTTTTAGTGGTTTTGAATTCAACATGCTTAGTGTGCCACAGAGATGGACCTCAGCTACCTCTAGAGCACTGTTTATTTTGCACTAGGATCAGCTCATATCCTCTTAGTCGTACCCTCTGAGAGGCAAGACTCTGAATGTTTTTGAACTCTCTCAAAGTAAGAATTTTTCCATTCCCTTTAGCGATCTTGCTTCCCTGCCCAGAATCTTGTTTTAGTTCTGCAATATCCTTTCAAGATGGAAGAATTGCTCCCTTACACAACAGCATCCCAGATTTAAATGGCCACTGTTCCATTCTTAACAATGTTTTCTTTTCTTGGCTACAGCTGGTCTCTGAGCTGTCTGCATCGGTACACTCCTATCATCTGAAATGCATTATGGACACAGAAGCAGGGCTGCTCTTTCTGCTTCCTTATTGTCAAGGCAGGTAAATGCAGAAAGTAAGTATTTCAATAAAGCTGTAATCATTACATGATGAAATCTCTTATTCTTCAGGAGGAGGATGATGCTGCTCTTTGAGGTTTCCCAGAAGCAAATTAAGTGCTTTTCTGAACTCAGAGCACAGACAGATAATTCTTTGCAAAAGCACTGGGGCAAGACATTAAAAACAAGTTGAGTGAATAAACTTTTTTGGACTTCATAGGCAAAGCTATATGGCGTAAGTTTGAAGATCCTGCAAGAGCACAGTTGCCAACAGCCAACAATAGCTTGTCTTCACAGGCTAGCTTAAAAAGTAACAATATGAAGGTCACCAACAGTTAAACAGATGAGAATTAAAGGGAGGTGAGTGCCTTTTTTTGGCCTCTGCTTATCTAATTTCACTTGAATAATCACAAGGTCATAAAGGCACATATACCTTGACCAAACAGCTTGACCACCACCCTACTGGTCTGCCAGGCTGCAGTGCTCATGCTGCAAACCATTTTCCTTAATCCTGTAGCGCAGATGGAACACGCTGGCTTGCTGCTGTCAGTGTGACTAAGACAAAACAGCACAGGCATGCCTAATGTGTATGGCAAAACTCACTGAACAACCCTCTTTACAAGTTTTTGTGGACAGCTAAGAGAAAATGATCTTGGGCACAGTTCAGTGTGTAAAAGACTCAGCAGTGCCAGCAGCCATGAGTAAGACAGGCGGCTGCTCTGAACTGCCCTGTAGTGCAGTGGCTCTTCGTATTTTGTCCCTCTTGTTTAAGAATTTCTTACATGGCTGCTCCCTACAAGGCAACCATTGCAGATATTCAATGTCTCCCCACTTTGAAAAGAACCTGTCTTTCTCCACCAGTTACATAAGGTGGCTTGCAAAAGTCATAGAATCATAGAATCACTGAGGTTGGAAAAGACCTCTAAGATCATCGAGTCCAACCGTCAACCCAACACCACCATGCCCACTAAACCATGTCCCTAAGCGCCTCATCTACACGTCTTTTAAATACTGCCAGGGATGGGGACTCAACCACTTCCCTGGGCAGCCTGTTCCAATGTTTAACCACTCTTTCAGTAAAGACATTTTTCCTCATGTCCAATCTAAACCTCCCCTGGCGCAACTTGAGGCCGTTTCCTCTCATCCTGTCGCTAGTTACTTGGGAAAAGAGACCGACACCCACCTCGCTACAACCTCCTTTCAGGGAGTTGTAGAGAGCGATGAGGTCTCCCCTCAGCCTCCTTTTCTCCAGGCTAAACAAGCCCAGTTCCCTCAGCCGCTCCTCATAAGACTTGTTCTCCAGACCCCTCACCAGCCTCGTTGCCCTTCTCTGGACACGCTCTAACACCTCAACGTCCTTCTTGTAGTGAGGGGCCCAAAACTGAACACAGTATTCGAGGTGTGGCCAATCCTTTCAAATGTCTTGCCAATCCTTTCAAATGCTCGTTTCTGGACCTGCCCGGCAACACTTCTGCCCTGCTGGAACACGAGTTTGGTCCTTCCCATTTATCTCCCACCAAACAAAACTCTGAGTCCTCCCAGCATATCAGGAAAGATGACAGATTTAACACGCCTTGCTGGGCTGTTTAAGGGAGCCCTCACCCTTTGTACTCAAGAGCTCAAAGGCCGGAGCGTATACTAGCACTGGGAAGGAACCAAAGACCTCTCATCCCAGGTGCAAGAGGTTCATTTGGAAGTCATGAAAGGTGCTGGTGTAAGATATCTCCCACCCTTCCTGCTGAAGCTGTCCTCTTCTGAATTACAGACATACTCACTAGCCCATAGAAGTTTTGAGCATGGCTGCGTAGGCCAGTGGTTAGGAGGGAGGGGAGAGGGGAAAATTGGGTTCAATCATTGCAGTAACGTTCACCGGGTGAAGGGAGAAGGCATCTGCATTGCCTGCTCATCCTTTTCCACATTCCAGCAATACCACAGAGTAACCTCTGCCTTCTGTGGCATGCAACTACCTTACGTGATGGACTTAAAATAAACGAGTGTGGGATTCTTAGTAAATGTGGAGGAAGAAGAAATAACTTTTGCAGAAAGGCTGTGACGACAAGAATTGTGAAACATAATTTCCAAGTCTGCTAGAGGGACAGTCCTATCCCCTCAAATTCTTCTCTTCACTGGTGTTACGGTTTTCCAAAGGCACTTTATTTGGCCTGTGATTTTTCCTTCCCACCACGTGACTGCATTTGCTGTGCAATGGGCTTTCATCCCAGCGCTACACTGCTGATTTCAGCTGATAAGGAGAACGAGGGGATCTAAAATGACTGTCTGGCATAGAATGGAAATCACAAAGCAGCATTAAGGCATTAGCTCATAAAAACAAGCCTGCAAATAATAACGAGCAGAGTCATGATTTTAACATAGGTTTTTATTTTCCAAGACTGACTGTTACAGTCTAGCATTCTCCCCAAACAGGGATAATTTATCACCGGTAAGACTCATGTAGTATATAAAGATGACCCATGTAAAAAGCATGACTTCCAGTTGATTGCTTCCAAAAATATCTCTTAATGTAAACAAAAGTATTTATGACTCTCTCTCTTGTGTTAAAATGCAGAAAGCAGCTGTACGCTGGCAGGGGGATGACAAGATGTGCTCATTAAGGACAGCACAGTCTTTTCTGTCTCCTAAACAATAACCCACGTGGTCCTTCCCTCCTCTGTCAACATACCTATCTCTGTCGCTGCTGCACCATCCACAGCTTCTCCTGTTTCTTCTTCTTTTGTTTCAGGCCCTCCACTTACTATCTCACTGAGCAGCTCAGTTTCCACCTGTTCTCGGGTCTCACCTGGGAACGGTAACCACGGAGATCAAATTAGGATCCACTGAGAAAAGCACCAAGTGCCCCACCTCCTTTCTGTAAACCTGACTTGACTTTGCCAGCTCTCCAATGCCTCTTACCAAGGTACCCTCCTGAATGAATCCATAGGGAACAAACAGGATGCTCCCAATCACTTTCCATCATCCAGCTACATGCGTGCCGCATGCCCTTAAAGTTCTCCTGATGCTTTCACAAAATCCCCTTGACACTCTATTCAATATACATTATGAGTACTATTTATGTTCAAATTATTTTTCCTGGATTTTATTTTATATATGTGCAGTTTTATTTGAAATTGGAACAAAACAAAAACAGAAAACATGGTAACATGCCAGTCTGGCTGAAACTGTGCTTTCCCTGGGAAGCTGCTAGCTAATTAATTTACTTGCACAGCTACTGAAGAATAAAGGAAAGCAAAACAAGTGCTAAGTGTCCTATGCACCACAGCATAAAAATGGAAGGTCCCTTCTTCATCATATGCCTCATGGAAAGATAATGCACACAAGATATTACTTCTAGCTTGGAACAAATAGGAGCAAAACTCTTTTTCCCAAAAGCCTTGTTCACTCGCCCTGCAAGCAGCATGAATCACTTGGTGGTCAAAGCCCCCAAGTTTGCCCAACTGGCAAACGGTCAGTTGTAAACGTGTTTCCACGGACATGAGGTCATACCACAATGCTCAGGGCGTACTGCTCTGCCTCCAGCACTATGCCCCGAAGCTTAGAAATGGTCATTAATGAAATTGGAGCTTCCAGCTGGGCAAGACTATGTGTTTTACAGGTGAGCATCCAGTCATTTACTGCTTACATAAAACGAGACTTCATTCCAAAGGATAGATGCCCATTTTATGTAGAAGAAGCCTCAAAATTCTTTTGCGAAGAGACACAGGAGAGGACAAGCCAACCCCCATGCTCAGCTACTGGGATGCAAGGAGTCAGATTTAGATAGCCAGTTCAGGGACGTGCACAGCAAAGCCACAGGGTTAGTGGTAGCGCGTGTAACTGGCTCTGGGCTTCACACAGATCAGTCCTTCTCCTGCATCTCGCACTTCAAGGGAAATGTGGAGTGAGGAAGGCTGCTGATACGATGTTCCCCTGCAGAGAAATACTTCTCATGCGCTTCACCTGCTTATTCCCTGAAGAAATGCTCCCCCAGGAAGTATCCAATTCCTCACCGAGCTGCTTTGTACCATTTAGGAGAAATCCGATTCCTCCTGTGAAATGTTCACCTTCTGCATGTGCAGTCCGTGGGAGACACACGTCCTCTGGGCACTGACCCAAAGATGAGCACAGCCTGCAATCTCTGGCAACAGCCATACCTCCTGCTAAAGGTCCCTCTCACAGCACATGGAAATACCTCCCATCTCAGACACCACTGCTTCCTCACGCAACTTTCCTCCCCAGCTAGTCAGCTCCAAACATTTTTGGAAAGTCCATCCCTATGTCCCTTCACTACTACTTCTATTCTGCTTGTGTAGTAGCCAAGCTTCTAGGACAGGCTGGATATGCCAAGCGTGCATCACAGAGATGCTTTTTCTTCTACATCCAGACATGCACTGGATGGAGTCTTTGGTCTCTGTAAATATTAAAGAACGTGTCTGAGCTACACAGAAACACAGCATTTTAAATGAGGGGTATGGTGGGGCATTGTACCTGCTAAGAACAAAAAGGGCATGAAATAAATTAGCAGAGATAATGACTGGAAATGCTGATTAAATTTATTACAGCTTGGACTTGTGTGTCTGAGGCTTCCCCAGCCATGTTCTTCTATGCTCCACATTGTACAGACTCCCCGGACCAAATTCTGACTCCAGAAGCTCATGTGAGGCTCTCAGTAAAGTCAAAAGGACCCACGCACAAGTCCCTGCAGGCAGAATTTGGTCTCCTGAATTTATGAAAGCACAAATATTACCCTCAGTGAGGTGGTCCTCTTCAGTAATATGTACTTTCTCGATGATTTCCACTACAGAGCTGTCACTGCCCTCTACCAGCCCACTGTCCTCTGCTGGTCCTGGCGATGGTGCCCCAGCGTCTTCTCCCAGTGCTGGAGGTGAAGACCCAGCGCTCTCCTCTTGCCATGCAGACGGCAGCTCAGAGCTCTCCTCCGCTCCTGCAGGCAGGGGCTCGGTGCCCTCCGGCTCCTCCCTTTTACTGACCGAATTGCTCTTTCCCTCTACGGCCAGAATCATGGCTGCAGCCTCCTCTCCTGGCAGATGCTCGCCCGGGTTTGTCTCCTCACAGGCAAGACTCACATCCTCCGCTGGGTCCAACTGTGTTTGGTCAGCTATGGTTTCATGATCGTCTGCAGTCGGGGTGTTTTCACCTGATGATGCTTTTAGTTATGGCAGAGCAAGGAAAGAAAAAAAGAGAATTGCAGATAATTGGTGAGTGGGCATGTAAGCTAGATGAGAACTAGACCCATAGGGGACCGCACAAGCACTACCTGTCAAAGAGCTCCCAGCTGGCTATGAACAACACTCCTTCGCCAGGTCTGCTGCTCTTACACATATCCAGTAGAGGATGGTTCTGCTCTTACATAAAAAAAAAAAGTTTTGGCTTGATGCACATCACATTTTTATATGAAGAGAGCTGACCTGTTTACAGGCCAATGTCCTATTACATTTTGCCTTACAGATCTGAAGTGTGTAAAAGGTTTGCCGGTGACGGGATGCTATGCAAGGAAGCACCTTTTCCTGCCCCAAACCAGGCACAGAATCAACGTGCCGAGCGGGAGGGGGCTGCTGCCATGGGCGGCACGTGGGAAACTTCTGGTGGTGCCTCTGGCTGGGCTGAACGAAAAACACTGAGAAGAACCTGCTCATCCCAGAGGGTGAGCAGTGCCTGTTTCTTAAAACAAAAACCAGTTTGTCTGTCTTTTTAAATACTAATATACTATTCATAGTACGCTTTGTTTAATAAAACATTCAACAACAGGAAGCCTAAACAAATTAAAACTTCTGCTTCTTTCATCCTTCATCAACTTATTGGCTAAGTAAAGCAATGGGCCTTTTTGGCAGACAAAATTTATGAATAAAGAAATGGCAAAATTACTCTGACAGGTATTTAAGGATAAAAGTTGAAGACTCAAAATGAGCTATACCTACCTATCAGACTGACTTAATAACTTTCTGATTAAATTCAGTTTGACAAGAGCTTGCACTTAACCTTCTCCAAAGGAATGTCAAGATGAAAACCCTGGGAATTCATGCATGAAATCTGTTTATATAATAATTACAAAACTGGAAAAATTGTATTATTTTCTGAGAAAATGATGACTGCAGTGTCAAAGCCAGTGAGCAGAACTGTATGATACTTCATACACACATAGATGAACAGCGAAAAAATGTAATACATCCTGTTCTTAAAACAGCTGCTTGAATACTGCTGCTCTTAAGATAACTTCACAGTTCTTTCGAGGCATTCAAGCAAAACACCTCCCCAGCAATCGTCACCTAGTTAGTGCGTGCCTACAGACACGGGGAAGGATGGCTAAGCCAGGAGAAGAGCAAGAACAGGGAATCCGGAGTGTCAAGACAGACAGAAAACAACTTTGACTATGGGACACATAAAATCTCATTTGTCCCAGGAACTGTAAAACCACCCCAGGTCCAACCAATCCCTCCAAATTCACAGAGGTATAGCTATTTATAATGCAACTCAAAGAAAGCAGGTAAGCTCAGCTACGCGTGTCAGACCACAGACCCACCCAGGGCGGCACCCTGCCTCTGACAGCTGCCGAGGGGCAGCGGAAAGGGTAGAGGGACCCAGCCCACACGGTCGGGTTTCAGTCCGTCCGCGGACATTCCTCTGTGAACCTGCCCAAGCCCCTTTTCAATCCATTTACACTCTTGGCCCCCACCATGAGCAGTGGCAATGAGGTCTACAGCCCACTTACACCCCCTGTAAAACCCGTTCTTGCTGGTTTTAAGCCTGCTGCCAGTCATTTCATCAAGTGACACAGTTCTTGTGTTACAAGAAACAGCAAATATATTTCCCTATTTACCTTCTTTAGATCTCTATCACACCTTGTCTTCCAGGCACTCCTTTTCCTAACACCAAGCTCAATGTGAAACAGATACCGAACAAAATAACAGCAAGTAAGTCTTAAACTTAAACTACTCTAAGCAGTGACTATAAAAAAAGGAGTGTATGTTCAGAGACCAGACACTTGATCTTTTCACATTGTATTTTTTATCCCTTTAGACACTTCTCATGCCTTCACCTTGCTTGGTACCAGGTGGACAGGAAGCATTTAAAACCTACAGACAGAAATAAATGAGCCATGAAAACTAGCATGTTATACAGAGTTTTCAATTGGTGTTACCAGTAAAAGAAACATTTCAAACCCATTATTACTAGGAATCTCCTGCAGCTCCTATAAACATCAGCCCTGAAAATTCCAGCTAGCCCTCTCTTCGTCAAGATGTTTTATATAAATTGGATTATAAAATACTGCCATGCAATGCGAGATCCGCACTGCTGGAAACCCTGGAAGCGTTCCTCCGCTCTCATCTGAAATGCAAAGAATTCTCTAACATGGAAGAAATAAATCCTCCCAGTAATCTGTTCAATACCTTTATCCCCAAGAAGAATGAACATCATGCGGCAGTCAACATTCCTAGGATGCCTTCTAGTTTTGTTTTATTTTTAAATTTATAATTTTTATATTCCCTGCTGAAGACAATTTCAGCTGGAGAAACAATGAAAAGCACAGTGAATTTAAGTGGGCCATGGCTACAGTATTTTTCCCTTTGCCTTCTTCCTTTCTTTTTGGAAAATCCTCACATTTTTGTGAGTTACACATCAATGGAAGGAAATTAAATACATTTTTTTCCATTAACGCATTTAGAGAAGTTTCTTTCAAATTATCCTCTCATAAAACTAAATTAGAAAATAACTAACATATCTGGCTGGTAACAGTCAAATTAATGGAAATCTTTCAGCTGTAATTACAAACTGCACTTTATCATTATCATGACATTAGTTTATGTATTTAGTACATTTCATAAGCTATCCTAACATGAACAGGCCTTTAGACAGAATTCCTAAAATACTTGGAATAAATTACTTCATTTTTTTCCCTGAGCCCTTCAGTGCAAATATCTTTCAGTAGAGGATGGAATTTGGTACATTGACCAGGTGAACAAGACAGCAGGTACAGTATAAAGAGATTTCTGCTGGTATTTTCAGCAGGGCTCCTCGGTTTGCAGATGTGTGCTGGCTCTATAGTGGCACAGACAACGCTCACCCCATACAACCCGCTATCATCTCTGCGATCACAAACCACAGCACCGCAAGACAACAAATGGAAAATAGACCCATACAGAAAACACGGACGCTGCAGCCAGAATAACAGCAACAGATGATATTTATAACTCAAGAATACAGGAAAGAAATGCAGTAAAATGAAATGCAAACAACTTTTATGTCTCCGTCTTCAGGATGTATCTTTCTGGAGAGGCCAATAATTGTAACTGCAGCATTTAGGTTCTTATAAAAGTGTTTCCAAACCTCCCTTGGAGCAAAGAGCTAAGTATGATGAATATGGAAACAAAGTTTTATTTAACTTCCACTGAATAGCAAGGAGATTCTTATGGAGCATCCTACAAATACGCCTTGCGCCCAAAATTAATTGCCTATGACTTGAGACAAATCAAAGTCACAAGCGTGTTGCCGGTGCTGTAAACTGTGTTGGGGTGGATGTACAGATTTTGTAAGAAAAAGGAAGGATCGCGGGGTCAGGTATCGCTAGTTGACTATTATTTTAAAGGGGGGGGAAAGCCCATTGGATTTACAAGGTATTATACAAAAGGACCTGTCTGTAAACTAAAAAAAAAAGTCTGCGGAGAGGAACGGAAGCTAGTAACTTGTTCATCTGCAAGAAGCAGCGGTTTACGAAGACATTGTTCACGAGGCGCAGCTCCATCGACAGCGTGGGCAGAACCAAAAGCCGAGAAAACCCCACGGGCTCCTGGCCCCCGGCGGGTCGCCCACCCGCGGGGCCCGCCCGGCGACGGGACCACCCCGCGGGCCAGGGGCGGCTCACAGCAACGCGCCTTCCCACCCTCAGCGAGCTCCGCGGGGAGCCCCCGGCGCCGCCGCCCCCCGCCCGGCGCCCCCCGGCCCGGCCCGGCCCGGCTCGGCTCACCCCGCGGCGGCGGCCCGGCGGCGGCGGGCGGCGGCTCCTGGGGGCGGCTGCGGGCGCTGCTGGAGCAGCCCATGGCGAGGCGCGGCGGCCGGCGCTGCAGCCTCTTCCCGACTGCCCGGCCCAGGGCGGGGTGAGGAGGGGCTGGAGGTGCCGCCGTGCAGGACCAGAGACGGAGCCCGGGGGGGGGGGCCGCAGGGGTGGCCCTGGCGATGGTGCCTTAAAACACCCCCCCCCCGCCTCCCCCGGCCGGCGGGGCTGCCCTGCTCAGCCCGGGCCACCCGTCTTCTTGTTCATTCCTGCCCTCGAGGCGTTTTTCTGTGCTATGTGCGGGTGCCACCAGGTCTGAGTGGCAGCAGCCGAGAAAGGACCTGCAGGTCTGTGTGACAGCAGCTGGAGACCCATGAATTCAATCCTGGGTGCATGTACGTGTAGGTAAAACTCGCTAGCAAACTTCAAGCCAGGTTAGCATCGAGGAGAGGGAGACCCATACACCGGGTAAGAGGGTCCAGGGTCCGGGCGGGGATATTAGACGGACTTGGAGGCCATGCTGATGTTTGAGGGTCCATGAAGGTGGTTGTGCTTGTGAACCTGAGACTGTGGGTGTGGGGTTTCTCTAGGGAACCCCAGTCTGGACCAGCCGGAGAGGAGCAGCAGGACTGGGCTATCGGCACTTAACGGTGTATGTGGTATATGTAGGTGCTGCTAAGTGCAGTGCTCTGTCTTAGCGTCCCGGGTGTGTGTGGTTGTACACACACAGGGGGCTCAGCTTCGCTACTGGCTCTCCCTGCAAACGGGAACAGCAGTGGGTGCATCCGTGGGACTGGGATGGGGATACCTGTGGGGTCTCAGCAGCTGGGAGGCAAGAAGGAATCCCCTGGTTGCAGAGTCCTCTGGATTCAGCAACCACCTGTAACATCCTTACCATCAGCCTTAAAGGTAAAATAAAGATAGTATGCTTTTTGTATTTACATGTTGGCAAATCAGCAGATGTCCAGGGAAGTCCAGGTGGCTTAGGGTCATGGTTTAATCTCAGTCGGCAACTGAGCACCACACAGCCGCTCGCTCACTCTCCCCTGCCCCCCCGGTGGGATGGGGGAGAGAATTGGAAGAGTAGAAGTGAGAAAACTTGTGGGTTGAGATAAAAATAGTTTAATAATGGAAATAATAATAATAATGATAAAAGAATATACAAAGCAAGTAATGCACGGTGCAATTGCTCACCACCCGCCAACCAATGCCCAGCCAGTCCCCGAGCAGCGGCCCCCCCGGCCAGCTTTCCTCCAGTTTATGTACTAAGCATGACGTCACATGGTATGGAATGTCCCTTTGGCCAGTTTGGGTCAGCTGTCCTGGCTGTGCCCCCTCCCAGCTTCTTGTGCACCTCCAGCCTTCTCAGTCGGTAGAGCATGGGAAGCTGAAAAGCCCTTGACTAGTGTAAGCACTACTTAGCAACAACTAAAACATCGGTGTGTTATCAACATTTTTCTCACCCTAAATCCAAAACACAGCACTGTACCAGCTACTAGGAGGAAAATTAACTCTATCCCAGCTGAAACCAGGACACTTAGAAACTTTCCAATGAGTAAGAACGAAGAATGTTTGCCAGATATTTTCTTGCATAAGCAGGTCCAGTGTATTTTATTTATTGCACCCAGGACATGTTTCATTATGTCCTTCAAATTTAGAGTAATCACCCATTCTTCTAAATAAACATTTTTTATCCATCCAGAAACTTGTCCAGACAAAGCATATTGTCTTTGGACATCTATCCAGGGTTTGTTGATGTCCTGCAGCCAAGGTGGAGCAGTAGCAATAACTCCAGCCAGGCTGCAGGACATACGGAAATCCTGGACATGTGGTATACCACATGGTATGCATACTATCACTGTAGCACAAGTGTCAAGTTCTGGCACACCTGGGAAAGAGACTGATACAGGTAAGGTATGTATTGTATGGATATAAGGTGTACCCTGGAGCCGTCAGACTCACTGCATGTGCAATGCACACTGAGTGCACCTGTGTCACTCTGGGAAATCACCTGGCAAACATACGAGGAACAACACAGGAGGGAATATACCATGTAAGCCTAAACACGTTAACTTCTGCTTCCTCATCTTGAGTTCATTTTTAGGACATTTTTTAAAAATAACAGAAAAAACTGTAGTCTGTATAGATTTCTCTGTGGCTATATATAAGATTTCTACCAGACACTAGATAGTAAAATGCTGGTAACTTTAGCATTAGCAAAGCATGCTGCTGTGTAAGCACAAAAGCAGAAGTGCAACCAAGGTCTTAGCAACTTCAAAGTTAATTTCAGAAATATCTGACGTTCATGCTGCTGGTGTGAAATCCCGACAGCGCTGTGGTGGGAGCTAGGTTGGTTCCCTACACAGCACCTGTGGGTTCCCTGTACAGCACAGATGCAGGTGCCTCAGCACCAGAGGTGGATGTGTGTGTGAAGACACTCGGGCACCCACCTATTGCCTACCAACCGGGACGGGCTCTGCTGCCACAGGAAAGTAGAAGCTTCTGTGCTTGCGAAGGAGTCCCGACAGCTGAGGAAGCTGCCTGCAGACAGCATATATGCAAGGAGGGATGGCAAATGTATCCGATATCCCACCTTTCTTCTATGATGTTCTTTCAGAGAACAAAGCAAGGAGGCCAGGCCACCAGGACAGACTCATCGAGCACTGGGCACTGAGGAAAATAAAAAAGGGAAAGCTACATTCAGTTCCTTCTCTTGCCTGTGGAGCTTTGTACCTGCTTCCCTCCGTGTCCTAACCAAAGGGTAAGTTGTGCAGAGTGCACCTACCATCCACCTTACTGAAACAGTGGAGAAAGGAATTCAAGATTTACGAGGCCAGAGAGAGGAAACGTGTGGGCATGTATCAGCAGCCAAGGGCACTCACCGGGGCGGGCATGGCTGCTCTGTACTTCATGTTCTTTAAACAGACCTTGAATAAGGTACAGAAATAGGAATGAGAACCCAAGGGCTATTTGGCAGGTGACTCCCGGAATCGCTAAATAACAATTTCATGGTCGTCTTCCCTCCTCCCATGAGTAAAGGAGAAGTTGCATCTTTTCAGCAGGAAGACTGGACACAACAGAGCCAGTGCTGGAGCTGAACATAGGTAGGGCCATGGTAGGACAAGGCTGCACCTCAGTGTATCAGCAATATTGCCACGTACCAGGTCAGGCTTGGACAACGTGTGCCTTCTGCAGATCATACAGCACAAACACATTCCTGTGGGATAACGTGCTGCTCTGCAGCCACCTCTGTGCCACTGTCCTACCTCGCTGGGAGCACCAAGATGCTCACCCCTCCACCAAAAGCGGTAACTCCATGGGTTTACCATGGAGGCAGGTTACACATGCTGGTGTAGATCAAGAGTTCACTGTGCAAACACGAACTGGTGCATGCTCCCTTCTTCAAGCCTCTGTACGTCCAAGCAAACACCACTGAGGCCAAGATAGGGCTGGGGCTGATGCCAGTTAGGCTCAAACTTTTTAATTCTGCTTTCTAGATAGAGTGTATCCCTGTGTTAGCATGCTCACCTATTGGCCAGGGCAAGTGGTAGCGACATGCACTTTCCAGTGAAGATGCAGGGTGAGGAGCTTTGGAAGTAGGAGTCTCAGGGTTGGGGAAGTGAGACATAAGTGTGAGACTGAAAATGAGATGAGGTTCCTGGGTGTGTGACAGTCGGTGGGAGAAGGCAGGGGCAGGGAGTGAGAGGGTATGGGAGCAGGGGTTATGGCAGTGGCACTCACAAGCTATGCCCCACGCTTGTACAGAGTCTCAAAAAAATGACTGCAAGCAATCCAGTAACTGCAGCATGATGTCAGCTGATGAAAATCCTCGGTAGCCTTCCCATCCCTTCCCCTGGGCAGGGCACCTCTCCACAGACTCCCTGCCTTCTCTAATCTGAACCACCCTGGTACTGCCCCAAATGAAGGCAGTACCAAAGTAGCTAAAAATAACCTTTAACAACAAACAAACTAAACAATCATCTTGAATTAATTATTTTTACAAAGGAAAACTATTTTATGCAGGAATATAAATTGGGAAATTAAAATAAAATGTAAACTGGGAGTGTTCAGTGATAGCTGTATCTCCAGAGGTAAAGCAACAAATACCTATGTCCTCTTACACACAAGCAGAAATACACTTCCAAAAGCAAACTTTGTAAAGGTTTCTCTAAGGTCCTGGCAATTTTTAAGTTCCCCAGGTCAGTACTACATGATCAAACTTGTTTCACTCATTCCAGAGCTCACTAGCTGTTAATAATTTTGAATATTTTTAGATATGATTCCTACTGCAGCTATTAAATTCATATCTACTTCCTGATAGACCCAAATCCCGGGACTTTCCAAATCACAGTAGACTTTTCAAAACATTATATTAATCATGAGTTTTCCTTTTTAAACTGTGACTCCTTTTCTCAACTCTTTGGCTATTCTGTACAGAAAGACCAGTACTGACCAGGCAGTAAAATATTCTAAATCATTTATTGTGGCAGATAATTCAGGCCAAATGTTCCACTGATGCAAATTTGTGTAGTTCCACTGAAGGCTGCTCTGTGATGCTGATTTATGAACTGCAGAGAACTGCCTTCTGAAACCGCTGTTTTTGTTTTGCCTGGGATGGCAATGACCTTGAAACTTAGCTCCTAGGACATACCTTGTAATTTCCCGGAAAGGAGGGAATCTGAAGATCTTCTTATCAGACTAATTACTATCTTTAGAAATCTGCACCTGTGGATTTCTGCACAATTTGGCCCTTAGAAAATGCCAGTATCTTGTTGTACTGGCACTATATTTAAGCTGGCTACACATATAGGTATACAAATGTATGTATTTATATATGTATATATTTATATATGTGCACACACGCATACTCCTTAGCATCCTTTTGCTGGCTGAAAATATATCCAAGGTGTGCAGATATCCAGGTATTCATGATAGACAGTATTTAACCTCCAGATTTTCCCTGTTCCCTAATGAGATAACCTTTCTGCATTTGGCCCATTTTCCTCTACAACTCTTTTCCTTCCTTCCTTCCTTCCTTCCTTCCTTCCTTCCTCCCTCCCTCCCTCCCTCCCTCCCTTCCTCATAGTAAAGCCGCTGGAAGGGTGGCCAAGGAGAGGTTTGCATCCGGATCCAGGGGACCTGTGCATTACTGGGATTCCAAATTCCCAGCGATCTGAAACAAAGAGCTGCATTTGTCTGCCTGACAATACAGGGGATAGTTCGGTGCATGACCCTGTGAAAATCGGATGAACGTGTTTGCATTTGCTGTAAATGCGATGATTATCAGAGAATACAGTCTGTCACTTCTAATAGCCCTGACAAGTGTGAAAGGAGAAAATAATGGCTGCAGGTGTTCACGCAACGTTGTTGTGTAATTGTGCAGAGATTTTGACGGGACTAAAAATGTAAGAAAGAACAGGACTGTATTTTTGCATATTTTCATCCTATCAAAATAGTATGCTTGGTCATATTGATAAAATAAAGATGTAGGCCTAGCTTTTCAAAAGATCAGTCTTCTTTTTTGAATTGAATCTTGTCTTTCAGGGTTAGCGTGTGACCTCTGGCACCGGAAGGATAGCTAAAGCTACGCTGCCTCCCCCTTGCAGTGGCTTTAGCAGAGGTTACAACTTGAAAGCCTCCCCCAATGACATCGCACAACATTTCCTGGTTCTTTGCTGGTAACGGGTCAGTACCTGTCATCATCTCAGGAACCCAGCAGTTCTGACAAGGAGCAAGTGCTGAGCTCTACCCATTGCCTGCTGATGCTCAGGGAAGGGGGGTAAGCAGGGGTACAGCTTCAGATGTTCCTCTGTGTCCCCGGCTGTCAGGGTGATCCCCACTTTCTCTCAGGGTCAGCAGTGCTGCTGCTTCAGCTTTATAAAGATCTCAGAAGTTCAGAGAATTTAACAGAATGATCCATCCTGGGTTGTGCCATAGGGTCTCCATGTACCGCCCATTTTTTAGACTTCAGCATTATTTTTTCTCTTTCTTCTTTTCTCTTTCTCTTCTTCTTTCCAACCTTTCCTCTCAGTTAACTATATACCATCTATAACAGCACACGTAATTAGCACACATACATTTTTTCTTCGTGCCTCATTTTACTGTCATTGGATTACATGTCATTTTTTGATGAGCAATGAGACCACCCTGTAAACAAGCTGACAGTATTATTACCATTGCATTTGAGGGGGCAATGTTTGGGGTTCCATAACGTGGAGAAAAAGTTGCTTTGGGATTTCTCTGTAGAAATGCATGTACCTGTGCTGCACGAACGGGCCTGCATCTGCAGTATGCCCGGTGCTTACTCCTTGCAGCTGAAGTGCAGCAAGAGACCCCACAGGTGATCCTAGCCAGCCCCAGCCGTGAAGTAAAACACATGAATTTGCTTGTCTGTCCTCAAGTATGAGTATACCTGGCCACCATGGCTTGCACTGTCATTTGCTGATACGCTGGCATCGGTGTCAGCGCTGCCACAGGAGCTCCCTGCCTTGCCCTTTTGTCTCCCCCTACCCGGCCACACATTTCCACCCCTAGCAGGACAACCCCCTGGCTGTGTCAATACTGCTGTGGGACGCATTACCAAATGAAGCACTCACTTGACTTAAAAACAACTCTGAAAAAAAAATAAATGGCTCCGGGTGGGAATTCCTTTAGCTGCCATCTCTGCTGAAGTTGATGTATCATGAAGTTATGGCCTCAGCTAAAGGATGGCCATTAGACTATTACTCCAGTCATGACTTGCGAACTGGAGTCAAAGGCAGCCAAGTGGTATGCCACAGCTGATGTCGCTAATGTGTTTTTCTCAATCCCTTTGGCAGCAGAGTGCAGGCCACAGTTTGCTTTCACTTGGAGGGGCGTCCAGTACACCTGGAACCGACTGCCCCAGGGGTGGAAACACAGCCCTACCATTTGCCATGGACTGATCCAGACTGCACTGGAACAGGGTGAGGCTCCGGAACACCTGCAATACATTGATGACATCATCGTGTGGGGCAACACAGCAGGAGAAGTTTTTGACAAAGGGAAGAAAATAGTCCAAATCCTTCTGAAAGCCAGTTTTGCCATAAAACAAAGTAAAGTCAAGAGACCTGCACAGGAGATCCAGTTTTTAGGAATAAAACAGCAAGATGGATGTCGTCAGATCTCAATGGATGTGATCAACAAAATAACAGCCATGTCTCCACCAACTAGCAAAAAGGAAACACAAGCTTTCTTGGGCGTTGTGGGTTTTTGGAGAATGCATCTTCCAAATTACGGTCTGATCGTAAACCTTCTTTATCAAGTGACCTGGAAGAAGAACGATTTCAAATGGGGCCCTGAGCAACGACAAGCCTTTGAACAAATTAAACAGGAGATACTTCACGCAGTAGCCCTTGGGCCAGTCCGGGCAGGGCAAGATGTAAAAAATGTGCTCTACACCACAGTCGGGGAGAATGGCCCTACCTGGAGCCTCCGGCAGAAAGCACCAGGGGAGACTCGAGGCCGACCCCTAGGGCTTGGGAGTGGGGGATACAGAGGATCCGAGGCCCGTTATACTCCAACTGAAAAAGAGATATTGGCAGCATATGAAGGGGTTTGAGCTGCTTCGGAAGTGGTTGGTACTGAGGCACAGCTCCTCCTGGCACCCCGACTGCCGGTGCTGGGCTGGATGTTCAGAGGGAGGATCCCCTCTACACATCCTGCAACTGATGCTACGTGGAGTAAGTGGGTCGCACTGATCACACAACGGGCTCGAATAGGAAGCCCCAGTCACCCAGGAATCTTGGAAGTGATCACGGACTGGCCAGAAGGCAAAGATTTTGGAATATTGCCAGAGAAGGAGGTGACATGTGCTAAAGAGGCCCCACTGTATAATGAACTACCAGAAAAAGAGAAGCCATATGCCCTGTTCACTGATGGGTCCTGTCGTCTTGTGGGAAAACATCGGAGGTGGAAGGCTGCTGTATGGAGTCCCATGCAACAAGTCACAGAAACTGCTGAAGGAGAAGGTGCATCGAGCCAATTTGCAGAAGTAAAGACCATCCAGCTGGCTTTGGATATTGCTGACCGAGAAAAGTGGCCAGTGCTCTATCTCTATACTGACTCATGGATGGTGGCAAATGCCCTGTGGGGGTGGTTGCAGCAACGGAAGCAGAACAACTGGCAGTGCAGAGGCAAACCCATCTGGGCTGCTGCACTGTGGCAAGATATTGCTGCCCGGGTGGAGAACCTGGTTGTAAAAGTCCGTCACGTAGATGCTCATGTACCCAAGAGTCGGGCCACTGAAGAACATCAAAACAACCAGCAGGTGGATCAGGCTGCTAAGATTCAAGTGGCTCAGCTGCATCTGGGCTGGCAACATCAGGGTGAATTATTTATAGCTCAGTGGGCCCATGACACCTCAGGCCATCAAGGAAGAGATGCAACATATCGATGGGCTCGTGATCGAGGGGTGGACTTGACCATGGACGCTATTGCACAGGTTATCCATGAATGTGAAACACGCGCTGCAATCAAGCAAGCCAAGCGGTTAAAGCCTCTTTGGTATGGAGGATGATGGCTGAAATATAAATATGGGGGGGCCTGGCAGATTGATTATATCACACTCCCACAAACCCACCAAGGCAAGCGCCATGTGCTCACCATGGTGGAAGCAACCACCGGCTGGCTGGAAACATATCCCATGCCCCATGCCACTGCCCGGAACACTATCCTGGGCCTGGAGAAGCAAGTCTTATGGCAACATGGCACCCCAGAAAGAATTGAGTAATTTCTGAAACAATCTCATAGACACCTGGGCCAAAGAGCACGGCATTGAGTGGGTACATCACATCCCCTATCATGCACCAGCCTCTGGGAAAATTGAACAATACAATGGACTGTTAAAGACTACGCTGAGAGCAATGGGTGCTGGGACATTCAAACATTGGGATACACATTTAGCAAAAGCCACCTGGTTAGTCAACACGAGGGGATCTGCCAATCGAGCTGGCCCTGCCCAGTCAAAATTTTTACGTATTATAGAAGGGGATAAAGTCCCTGTAGTGCGCATGAAAAATATGCTGGGTAAGACAGTCTGGGTTATTCCTGCCTCGGGCAAAGGCAAACCCATCCATGGGATTGTTTTTGCTCAAGGACCTGGGTGCACTTGGTGGGTAATGCGGGAGGATGGGGAAGTCAGATGTGTGCCTCAAGGGGATTTGATTTTGGGTGAGAACAGCCAATGATCTGAATTATATGATGTTAATTGCTATGTAATATTATATGCCATATCAATGGTATTACAATAAGAATCACCCAGATTAATGAAGAATGAACTTTGATGAAACTGAGCAAAGCGCAGTGATGATGGAACCAGAACTGACTTCAACATGAAACAATGCAACACCGCACACCATCTTTCCTGCCCTGAAAGATTATTATGACAGATGGAGCCCAAAGTCATGGACTAAATGAATGCAACAAACATTTTATAGGGACAGTCCATAGACTAAGGGAATGATATCTGTGTGTATATATCAAAAGACAGGAAAAGTGGTGGTGATTAACTGGAATGTATTGGAAAGCGGGGGACCTGGGCATGACGTAGATGGTATAGAATAAGGGGTGGATACTCTCCTGGTTTCAGCTGGGATAGAGTTAATTTCCTTCCTAGTAGCTGGTACAGTGCTGTGTTTTGGATTTGGGATGAGAACAATGTTAATAACACACCGATGTTTTAGTTGTTGCTAGGTAGTGCTTACACCAGTCAAGGACTTTTCAGCTTCCCATGCTCTACCGACTGAGAAGGCTGGAGGTGCACAAGAAGCTGGGAGGGGGCACAGCCAGGACAGCTGACCCCAACTGGCCAAAGGGACATTCCATACCATGTGACGTCATGCTCAGTACATAAACTGGGGAAAGCTGGCCGGGGGGGCCACTGCTTGGGGACTGGCTGGGCATCGGTCAGTGGGTGGTGAGCAATTGCATCGTGCATTACTTGCTTTGTATATTCTTTTTTTATTATCATTATCATTACTATTTTATTTTATTTCAATTATTAAACTGTTCTTATCTCAATCCATGAGTTTTCTCACTTTTACTCTTCCAATACTCTCCCCCATCCCACTGGGGCGAGGGGAGAGTGAGCGAGCGGCTGTGTGGTGCTCAGTTGCTGGCTGAGGTTAAATCACGACATAAGGCCAGGGTGGGAGAAGCAGTAAGGGAGGAGGAGTGGCCCTGCTTTCCCCGTGTACTCTGCATTCCCTGCATGCTCATCTTCACTGCCAAACTGAGCACCAGCCTGCAGAGCCCTTGAGCCAGAGTAATACCCAACTCAGCCCGTGAAGGAGTTGATCTCCCTGGCTGAGCGTGGCTGGCGGGGCAGGCAGGAGGGCTGGATGTGGCCACAGTGCCCGCTGTTAGTGCTGGGAGAAGTAATGCTGCTTTTCCTCAGGTTGCCAGCTGCTCCCTGGATCTCTCCATCTTGAGACTTGTTTGTTGGAGATGGAGACATTTTCTGCTGCTTCCCTCCCTTTCTTTTATCTCTGCTGTATCACGGCCTCGTCATGGAGGGGAGCTCAGCATCCCCTGCGGAGCTTGCCTGGGTGCTAAACTCTGCCTGACGTGCCTTCCCCCATGCTTTAATTCTCAAACACCTGCACTGTAAATGACCATCCACTCCCAGCTGCTGATTTTTAACAAAACAGTGGCTGTATAATATTGTTTAAGGAATTTTGGTGGGGCCAAAGCCTTTTCTTCCTTCTAGTGTTGCTTTCATCTGACTTGGACTGGCCTTTTGCCTTTATAAAGGACATTTTATGGGCCACAGACACCCAGGAGAGGCCTTCATGGCCACAGAAGGGAGATTTGGGGCGTGAGAGAGGATAGTGCCCATTTCTGCAGGTATTTCCCCCCCACAGATCCTTATTCCACCCAGATTTAGGGACAGAATTTGGGGTCTGATGACCAAAGTGTCTCTCAGAAAGTTCTCTAGCAAATGCAGGGTTTTTTTAAAAACACATCACTGAAAAGAACTAGTTTTATAAACTCTCAAGGAAAGTATTGCATTCTCTCCTAATGTGAGCAGAGGTTGCAAGGGTACCCTTGAAAACAGCTCCCTCTTCCGGAGCCATGCACGGCTCCCACATTTTGCAAGATAACATAAAACATGGCATAGTTGAAAGGAATCGCACCGAGGACTTCACGAGGCCCACTGAGCTTTATATTCTCTTGCCAGTAATTTCAACAAGCAAGAAAAGATGAATGTTTCACCTGACCACAACCAACCAGGTAAAAGTTTAAAGAATTAAAAGCAAAGTCACAATTTGACGGTAGGAATAACAGCAATGCGCCCGAGTGCTGGGGCACGGAGAGGAAGAGGAACAAGAAAAGAATGAGACGTAGGATGGAGTTTACTTTTCAGCTGCCAAACAAAATAAAAGTTTGAAGTACACTTCAAAATTGATTTAATTATTCTCTGTAAAGGGTGAAAATTATTTTGTTTCAGTAAGTGAAATTGGACTATAGAGACACATCAAAATGTAAGATTTTTATATTATTATTTATATAGTGCATATATTATTTATATGTGCTTAATCTAGAAACTATTCCCAGAGGACTTTACAATTAGAGATGGACCAATGCCTGAGTTTTACCTGGGATGTTTAAGCTCCACTTAAGTTTGGTGATATTTTTTCTAACATACCTTTATCTCGTCTTTATCTCCGTGTTAGCGGCTTAGATCTTAATCTAGGTGCTTAAACTGATCTGTCAAAACCTGAGGTTGTTACCCAGTGTCTACGTAGAAAAAATGGTTGGGATGATTTTGACAAAAGGCTGCTTGTCACTGAGAAGGTTATCCTGTTATAAATATTTTGGTAAGGTGCGTGATCATATACCAGAAAAAAGTTAGCGTGGAGGTAGCCATACCAGTAGAAAGGCATGACAGTATATTGCTATAAATTATTTCCCTTATTTGAAATAAGCTCTATTAATATAAGCATACTAGAATAACTGAATACAACATGTTTTGGATTGGCTTTTTAGTTTGTTGCTACATATCCCATATTGGCAAAGGCATCAAACTTCCTAAAGCCAAGAAGCACAATGCTTTCCCATGCTTGGGCTAACCCAGACAAGTCTAGAAAAGCTTTTATGCCAGCTTTGTAATTTCATAAGAAATTGTATACGCTGGGGTGCCTTTCTGGTGCGGTGCATCTGTCCTGGTTTCGGCAGGGATAGAGTTAATTTTCTTCCTAGTAGCTGGTACAGTGCTGTGTTTTGGATTTAGTATGAGAACAATGTTGATAACACACCGATGTTTTAGTTGTTGCTAGGTAGTGCTTACACCAGTCAGGACTTTTCAGCTTCCCATGCTCTACCGACTGAGAAGGCTGGAGGTGCACAAGAAGCTGGGAGGGGGCACAGCCAGGACAGCTGACCCAAACTGGCCAAAGGGACATTCCATACCATGTGACGTCATGCTCAGTATATAAAGCTGGGGGAAGAAGAAGGAAGGGGGGGACATTTGGAGTGATGGTGTTTGTCTTCCCAAGTAACCGTTACGCGTGATGGAGCCCTGCTTTCCTGGGGATGGCTGAACACCTGCCTGCTGATGGGAAGTAGTGAATGAATTCCCTGTTTTGCTTTGCTTGCGTGCGCAGCTTTTGCTTTACCTATTAAACTGTCTTTATCTCAACCCACGAGTTTTCTCACTTCTACCCTTCCGATTCTCTCCCCCATCCCACGGGGGGGGAGTGAGCGAGCGGCTGCGTGGTGCTTAGTTGCCGACTGAGATTAAACCACGACAGCATCCTAAGAGCATGAAATCATACCAGCAGAAGACTTGCTGTCCTGTGGGTGGACCCCCGGGCCTTCTCCTGGGGGGTTGTCACAAGGGAACCCCCCAAACTCACACCCCGAACGCCCACATTGCTCATCCCCGCAACGCCCAGGTAGGTGCCAGCTGAACTGGTGCTTGCTGCTCCTCCCTGCACCAACCCTGGGTGTCTGTCCCAGGCCGGACACCACCGTGGGATCGACCGTAACTGTTCTTATCCTGAAACTGAGAACCTCATGTCATAGCCATGTTCATAGCTAGCGCGTGTGTGCTCAGCAAGCTAATTTTCAAGCTGATGGTTTCCAGAGTCCACGGGGGGCAGGAGGAAGTTTTCCTGCACTGTGACTCCAGCACAGCAGAGGACTGAGTTACTCTCGCACGGGCCAAGGCCACCGCACAGCCAGGTGGGAGAGAAGTGCCATCGCCCCCAGCAAGCCCGGGAGCTTGACTAAGGGCGCCCAAAGCTGAACCTGCTAACACAGGCAGTCTCGGGCCCAGAGCTATTCCCAAGCTATTTCCCACGCTTAATGCTTGAAATCCAGGTGTTTGCTCAGTCCGGGGCTGTGTCTCATCGGGACAGTTTATTTATGACCGCAGGGCAGAATTAGGGACAGGCAGGCGCCGGCCGGGCCTGGTGAATCGGAGGCACTGCTGCTTTATAGAAAGCCAGCATGCGCAGCAATCACAGCAGGGAAACGTGCGGTCAGACCAGCACGTAGGTCTATTGCTCCAGTGGCTTGTGATGCCGAAGAGATTTATCTTCTGCATATCGTAGTTTTCCACATCAGCCCTGTGGCAGAAGTGACAGTCCCCACAGGGGACCGGAGGCTCAGGCCCCCTGGGACTCTCCCTACAAGGAGCTTCCTTGATCAGCGCCTGCAGCCTCCCGCAACGCTGCGACGGCAAAACGAGCATTTAAAATCGCTCTGTGAAACACGGGAGACTGGGCGGCTGGGGAAGGGGAAGGGGAGGGCGAAGGGAGGCGGGCGGCGACGCGACCCCCCCCCCCCCGCGCTGAGGCGCGGCAGTCATGGCGGCGGCCCCGCTCGCTGCCCCCGCCTCGCGCTTAGCCAGGCCCCGCCCCGCGCTTAGCCAGGCCCCGCCCCGCGCTTAGCCAGGCCCCGCCCCGCGCTTAGCCAGGCCCCGCCCCGCGCTTAGCCAGGCCCCGCCCCGCGCTTAGCCAGGCCCCGCCCCGCGCTTAGCCAGGCCCCGCCCCGCGCTTAGCCAGGCCCCGCCCCCCGCCCGCCGCCCTCACTGGCGCCCTCCACCGCTACGTCCCGCTCAGGCTGGCCGGTGGTGGTTGGGCGCAGGCGCGTTGGCAGCTGGAGGGAGGGGCGGGGGTGCGCACGGCTCTCGCGAGAGCTGCCGCGCGGGGATCCGCGATGCTTTGCGGCAGCTCGGCCCTTTCTGGCTGCCCGGCCATCTTGGCGGCGCGTCTCCGGTGAGTGGGGCTCGGCCGGGGCGGCGCGGGCGGGCGCGGGGGGCCGCTGCCGGGTGCTAACCCCTCCCCCCGTTCACCCCTGTGTTCCAGTTACCGCCCGACCCGACGCGAGGCAGCAACATGGTGGCCGCGAAGAAGACGGTGAGTGGGAGCGGGCCGCGCCGGCTTCACGTGGCGGCGGCCCGGCCTCCGCCAGCGGCGGGCGATGCGCGGGACCGGGCGGCGGAGGGGGGGCGGGTCGCGCTGCGGTGTGGCAGCGTGGACCCCGGCATGGTCTGGGGCGGGGACCGGGGGCGGCGGGGGGCCCTGGGCACAGCCGGAGGCGCCTGTCGCGGCCCTCGGAGCTCGGGCCGTGCCCTCCTCGCACAGGCTGCGGTCGCCTCCCACCGGCTTCTCTGTCCTCGGATCCCTCCTGCGCACTACCCGGGGCTGCTCACAGGGCCCCTGTGCTAGCTGGAGGAAGGGGGGGCTGGCGCCGAGTTCCTAGTGCGGGTGGAGCTCAGCTTTTGCATTTCCTGCCATGTTCTTGCCTTTCTCTTAGGGTGACTCTGGCAAGGACGGGTATCTTGCTAGATGGTGGTGGTCGTCCATGCAAATGCACTTACCTGTTGTCATGAGCGCCATGCCTCTTCTGTTGGAATGTCAGCTCATACTGCATGTGATTACTTGTTTGTGCTGACCGATATAACGCTATTAGTAGGTGCCCTGGGAAGAGACATACTCCAAACCTGGCTTAGATTTGCAAGGCAGAAGTAGTATTTACTTGGACTTGACTAGCTGCGCTTTGATAAAGGCCTGTCAAATACACCTGGCCGTTACTGATTAGCGTAGATAGCAGCATCAATGCATTAAGATGTATTTTCCAATTGTAAGATACGTGGGTAAGAGGTGTTTTTATGAAGTTGGGAAAACATAGTGTCAGCAACCCCTTTATGCACAAGCTTTCTCATATTCATATGGTAGGCTGGCTTTTTTATTCCGCGTTGCAAATTATAGGGAAATTATTAAAAGATTGCTTGTATTTGGAATTCCTTCATTTTCTTATATTCTCTGCCATTTTGTAAAACGTAAAGTAACATGCAATAATGCTTTTCTACACCTTTTTCAGAAAAAGTCCCTAGAGTCCATAAACTCTAGGCTTCAGCTGGTTATGAAAAGTGGTAAATATGTGCTAGGATACAAACAGACTCTGAAAATGATTCGGCAGGGAAAAGCCAAGCTTGTCATCCTAGCCAACAACTGTCCTGCTTTGAGGTAAGCAGATGTATGAAAAAACAGTTCTCTAAAACTAAGACAGGTTCTTTGTACAGATACAGCGTGAACTTCATGTTAATCCCTACAGTGAATTATTAATGCAGAATACTTTGCTGGCATATTCCAGAGTGCTATGAAGTAAAAGTGATGGCTTGTTTGGTGTGTAATGGTTTCAGGTCTGGATGTGCTGAAATGCTTCCCAACGTTTTTCTGGCTTTCAAATTCAAAGAGTTTGCTCTAGTGAAGGTACTGTAAGCTTTTCACACTGTGATAGCATTCATTACAAATATAATGGGACTGAATTCCCATGTTTTTTCAAAGTAGTATCTCGGAAAATAATTTTACAGGTAGGAAAACTATTAATTGACACTGATTTAAAATACTTGAAGCACACAAAATTTTCTGTCCAAGTAAGTTATAAATTTAGGATCCTGGCCAGTGAAATTGCTTTTTTGAGAATGACATTTTCCGTGTTGAATTTCTGGGCCCTTTTTGTCCTCAAGGGATATTGACAGATTTGGGAAACTGTAAATGCAGAAAACCAAAATTAGATGCGTGAGAAATGGCAGGACTGTTATGGTAGGCAACATGTTAGTGGGGATCCCAAAAGTGCTTGAGGAACAGTATTGACCACTGGAATCTCCTGGTGGAAGTCAGAAGAGAAGGGAATATAGATTGACTCTCTCTTTTTTTTTTTTTTTTTTTAAAAAAAAAAAGAAAAATACACAGTTTCTTTCACAGCTAGCTGCAGTCAGATCTCTGTTCAGCATCTGGCCACTGGGTATCAGCATTAATAATGGTCATCGTTTATGCGCTTTGGCTTAGCTCCTACAACATTTTGGAAGTCAAAGTCCTGAATCCCCCTTCTTTCCTGTAGAAATGAGGAGCAGCCTCAAGGATTTGCACTCCAAAAGTGGGTTTGCTGTTACATACCTTCAGCATACTTCTGGATAAGGGTTCCTGAGCCACAACACAGTAGTGATGTTGGCTGGCAAGGAACAGAAGTGTGTTTTTGGGTGGTAAGGAAAACTGTGTAAGGTTTAAGTGTGATTGGAGTTAAAGCTGCTCTCGCTGTATTACAGTCAATTAGAATTGTTTGTCAGTACTGTAACACCTAGGTTTTGAATTTCAGAAAATCGGAGATCGAGTACTACGCTATGCTTGCCAAGACTGGTGTCCATCATTACAGTGGCAACAACATTGAATTGGGCACAGCGTGTGGAAAATACTACAGAGTGTGCACACTGGCTATCATTGACCCAGGTATGTCTCTCTTACATACCCATTTGGTCACTATACTGTTATCAGTGGTTCCTCCACTCACCTGTGAGTAGCAGCACTGTGAAGTAACGTGCAGAGGCGATGACATGCTTTGCTGTCCTATAATTTCCTCTGACCAAAATCCTGTTTTTTTGTGAGTTCTAGGTTCTTGGAACCTGAAATTACTGCTGCTTATGTCTGCGCATAGCTCCTTTTACTGCTAAACCCTGTTAGCGTGTGGTTTGTCTCCCTGTCGGTCTGTAATGAGGTTTCAGTGGCTGGGAAGCAACTTTATGGTACATGTTTCTGAGCCCATCAGCTAGAATATGAGCACGTGCAACATGCTGTTTACATCAACCTTGTTTGACTGTTGTAAGACAAAGGATTGTGAGTTGTCCTGCTTCCCAGAGTAATATATACAAAAATAACCTATATGCAGGTGGATACTAATCCAGGGTTGAAAATTCTATTAAATGTTTTATTTTAAAACTGTAAATCTGTGTGTAATTACTATGATTGGTGGTACTCTTTGTGCCAGAGAGTTGCTCAGGTTCCTCATACGGACTGGTAATTAGGTGACTTGTCATCTGCTTTCCAAAATCTTCTAAGAGAAGAATCAATCTTTTGTTCTGTTTATTGACCAAAATGCTTACGCATGGATTTAATGGTTTTTGTAATAACTTTCACCAAATGTTCCCCAAGTGACATCAGTTTGAATTTGCTGTTTCTTCAGAAAACTTTATTTAGCTTGCTTGTATTCAAATATTAGCTGTAAACTTAGTTTTCAAAATGTTACCTTTAGGTTTGATTGGGGGAGGGGGGGGAGGGCTAACTAAGCTAAGGAACTGCAAGTAAATCTTACTGCTATGTAACGTAATGCGAATATTCTCGCTGTCCTGATATTTTCGTGATCAGGGGAGGCTAGACATTCGCTATATTAAAACTATGCTTTGTGTCCTCCAGGACTAGATTGTTGCTCTAGTACTGGCTTTGTAAATGCTAGTGACAGGTACATAATTATTGTAAAAATACTGTGTATGTATTAGCAAAATACAGTTACAAGTATTTTTTTTATCAAGCCATCAAAATGACTTGCTTTTTTCCTAAACAGACCGTCTTTGTATTGCTTTTAAGTTGTTTTCTATTTGTAGAATCAGTGTGTTGGGTTTTTTTTTAACTTTCTGGTTTATTCCTGAAAACAGCTCTTTCTGTGGATCCTCTTGTAACAATGTATTTTTGTTTTTCAGGTGACTCTGACATCATTAGAAGCATGCCAGAACAAACCAGTGAGAAGTAAATGCTGTAAAGGTGTTATTTCTACAATAAAACTGGTTACAGATCTGTTTTAAGAAAAATTTGTATTATACCTTTGCTGGTTTTAGGGAACAAACTATATAAATGAAGATTCATTACCACTGCTGTGTTTCCTGTTCTGTTAGAAATAACCTTCACAGGACAAAACTTGCCTGTTTCTTTCTCTAGAAATTGTGGATCTTGAGAGGTAAGTGGAGTAAGACTTGATCATGGCAAGTATGGTGTCAAATCCCAACAGGCTAGGGCTTCTGTAGTTTTTTGGTTTTGGAGTGCTAATGCAAAAACAAGTCATAATGTGAAGGTACAGTAGCAAATTTGGGATCTTGGTGGGGACCCCAAAGGGTTTACTTACACTAAAAAAATTCACACTGTTTTTACCAAGTCAATCACAAAACACTAATGCAAAGTATCCCCTTTGTCTTTTCATTCCAAGAGAATATATATCTGTCAAATGGCAAATAGGATAGCTGCTAGATGTGATGTGTAAGATCATACTTCAAATAAGATACCAATTAACTCTTCAAAGCTGATTTTAAATTAGTCCTTTTTTTTTATTAGTTTTTTGAAGACGTTACGTTAGAGACAGATGAGTTGGTGTTCTCAAGTCACTATTGCTGAGAACATTGGTATCTTAGAGATTTGTGCCTGTTTTGTGTGAGACCATGACTGCAGGATGTTCCTTGTTACTAGTGATTATTAATTGAGGTGCCAGTGCTTTGCTGACATGCGGTAAAAGAAATGCCTGATGAAAATCAGTATGTACTGGTATCCTTGCAGAACATGCATTCTGTTTGCCAAAGTATGCCAAAGCACAGCGTACCTTAAAGCTTGCCGTTACGTATCTGTGCACGCTCAGAGCTTATCTTGAGATCACTTAATCTAGTTTTGCTGCAACTACTTCTGCTTCTGATATAGAATGGATGAAGTTGTGTATTTCCGTTTGGAGATAATAAAGAGGCAAACCAATGTCTATCAAAGCAAAGGAGGAAGTGCTGGTGTCTCTACCTATTAAACCCCAGATTTGGATCAGTTCAAGAGATGGTTTAGGTACTGCTGTTAGTGTGAAAGTAAGGGTCACAGAAGGGTGCCGTTGCTGCCAAGGGGAAGGAGTAGAACTTCAAGGCACTTCAGTTGGCCAGAATGGCTGGAAGCAATTTGCTGTTTTCATTTGTGTCTTGGTGTTTGACGAACAGGCGTGCAGCTAGTTGTACTGGCCAAAGAATGAATTCATAATTAAAATACTAGTTGCGTTCAGGAAAGTTAGATTCACTGAATGCTGACCAAGGAACAGCAGGGAGAAGTTACATGGTCTGGATGTGGTAAGAGAAAAAGTACTTGAAACTTCGGATTGTGACACCCTGATAATCCAGCAGATTTCCCACTTTACTCATTTACTTTCATCATAGCTTCAACACAAATGTATAAATTTCTGGTTTTACTTCCAACTGATTTCAGTAGTCTACTCTTGTTGGAAGAATGTAAGTGAAGTTAGTTACTGTGAATGCTGTCCCACTTGTCTGTTTTTATATATGTATGTATATATAGAACTATATATATCCACACAGGGTGCTTAAAATACTAGCAGAGTGAGTGGAGGGAAATACAGAAAAGCAAGCCAAATAAATTCATACCCTAAAAGTACTTCAAAACATGGGGGTTTCACTTCAAAAAATAACAGGATTTTATTGTTTTGCATAGCTTATTTCAGTTGTTTAGTTCTGCTTAATTAGAGTTTTTGCTAGTTACTGAATCATTTATAAAATTTTCAACATTTCTTATCTGCAATCAATGCAAGACAGAACACATAGTATATAGATGCAGGGATCCAGAATACTCTTTTCAACTTCAGACACAAGGATTTGTTATTTTACTTTGAACCAGTTTAAGAAAATAGCTCTGACAAGTTTGTATGTATAAATATACAGTGTAGTATACACTTGAAATTTTGATCAGTATTTTAGCCTGTTTTCCAAGTCTTCCATTCTCTTCGTCATTTCTTCCAGTAGACAAAAGTTAAGGAAAGAGAGTGACTGATGGCATGCATTAATAGAAAATCGGTGTCAGCTGCCTGATTGTGATGGTCCATAAACTTGCTCTTGTTTCTCCTCTTTGTTACCCTCTTGGATTCCCAGTAGTTCCTGATAAAATAGTCCCCTCTCTTTTCTTACTCTGCTTTGATCAGCTGAGTTGAGAAAGCTGTGTGAAGCCCCATTCATTAACAGGCATACCTCAACATGGAGTTCAGGCTGCAGCTTATTAAAAAGGCTGGTGGTTCTGAAAATTGGCCGTTTTGCTCTATTTTAAAGGGAAGCTAAGTATTTATCCTAGTTAATGCTGTTTAAAAAATGTTTCACTCAATCACATGTAAGCTAACAGTAGATTATAAAACCGTATGTAGCTCCATGACTGCAGTACGAATGTCGGCTGATGATCTTATATTCCTGCCCTGTGGTGGTGTAGTGTAGGGTATTGTTTTTACGAAGCCAGCGGTTTCCAGACAGATGTGGAGTAGAGCACGAGCAAATCCATGGGATCTAGGGCTGGCTCCACTGAAAGTAAGAAGCCGTAGCAATGCAAAGCAGTGGGAGCAAGAGTGGGAGTGCTGCTTCTGTGGGGGCTAGCCTGCCCATACATCGGGTTTATGTTTGGTAATTCCTCAACTGTCTGTCATGCAGAAGGGACTACTGTATGCATGCTAGTGTCATTTGAGCTGCTTTCTATGCAATATCAACGTTTCTCAAGTGTTTACAGAGGCAAAGTTCACGTAGTAGAAACTGCATTCATCTACTGATAGAAAATGTTGAATGTAGTTGGATACAAATCATCGACAGTTTGGATTGGTCCCTCTAAATTTATATTCTGTAACTGGAGCTAGTCTTGTAGCCAGTTCTCCCTCTCCCCCCATCCCCCAGATCCCTGGGATGGGGACTGGGCAGCAGAGTCTTCAGCAGTTGTCAAGAACTACTGTATCACTCAGTATCCGAGCTGCTCTTCAGATAAGGCAGAGAAATGAGGTTTGTAATGGTGAGGAAACTGGATAGTTCTTACTCTGTTCAAACCAGTGGTTGCACTGGGGAAGTGCTTGGCACTGTTCCTATCAAAATGCATAGGTGCCTGGCTCAGTGTCAGCAGCTTTTCCATTGCCTTGAGTCCTTCTCAGACTCTAAAAATCACGGGGTTGCCTGCTCAAATTGTAAAGCAAAAAAGCACATGTTGCTAAGCTCTGTTCTCTTTGATTCTCAGTAAGCTCAGTGTTCCTCATAGCCCAGCTGCAGGAGATTACAGTAAAGAGGCTATCGCTTCTGCTGAAGGGGGAAGGAGTGGTCGTCTGTCTTGTCAGCATCTACGTTGGAACTGTGTGTGTCTGGATAACACTCTTAAGGATGTGGGAAATGACGTAGAGATTTTTCTCCGAAGTCCTTTGGAGACTTTGGAGAAGTCCCTTCAGAGAAGTATAGATGTTGATGAGCATTTGAAGCATCTAGCAGTAACCTTATGCGATGGCTTTCTCCCCCTTTATGAAGTAATTCTGCTTTGCATGGAATAATTTAAAATTAATCAAGTGATCAGAACGTGATTCCTTGAGCTACCTGCTGAAGGATTCACTTGCGAAGGTGAGAGACAGGGTGAGGCTGGCTGCTGCAGTTACACAAAATAGCTGGAGGTAAGGTCTGAACTGGTAGGCAGTGTTTTGCAACAGGTTAACAGAGCCCTCTGTGGTCTTGCCTGCTGTCATGACCACTGAGGGCTCTGTTAGCCTGACTCTGGACACTTAACTGCACAGGTTCCTCAGTCTGAAGCTGTTCTTGCATAGGAAGCACACAGTTACGAGCTGTTGGCATCACTGCACTCTTCTGTGTAGAAAATAAGCGCTTACTGATCTTGCACACAGTTACAAAACTTAAATAGAAGATGTGATGTCTTCTTACTATTTATTTGATGAGGCAGAAGCAGCTTTCATGAAGAAAACACAGGAATTTGCTGCATAAATACTGCATGATGCAAAATATTGCAGAAAGTTGTATTGCCAATTTGCTGCTGTTGTCTCCTGAGACATCTGGTGGATGTTACAGATAGTGTAAAGGCTACTGTACTAACAGCCCTCCTTGAAAAGATGGACTAACTTGGGGGGGGGGGGGGGGGAGAAAGCTAGCTATCTGCACTTAGCTAATTTTTATTTGCATATTTGTTTACGCAAAATTAATCAGACCCCAGTCCTCTCAATTCCTCTTCGTTTGGAGTATTGCTTTAAATGACTCACTGCATCTGGTGCTTCACCAAGCAGTTCAGAAGGGAACCATCTCCTGTATTCTGACTCCTATAGCCAGTAAATGCTATTTCAATACCATCTGAAGAAATAACCCAAAGCGAAGAGTGTTAGTCTTGAATTTGATCAGTCATTTCTTTGCTGTCTGTGAAGGTGTTTACTGTAAGGGATTATTAAAAGTTAAGATCCTTATTAATATTTTGGTCCCTTCTATGAAGGAGAGGCAGATTTCAAATCTTAAAAGCCTTGCTTCTTGGAGATTAACGTTATCTATTAAGTAGTTTAGCTTTTCATTGCAGTAGATTGATTTGAGCTATGGAGACCGCTTGGACTTGATGCATTATAGTTTCCTTTAACCTGCCCCCCTTGTCTTACCTGTAAGAAACAATTATTCTGAAAGGATATATCGCTGGGTGAGTTTTCTTACTTCATTGGTTGCATAGTTCTGGAATGTCACAAGGTTTTCACATTTGCACTGGTCTTTACCTTTTGAAGCTTTTGCTGAAAAACAGAAACAGTCAAGCATAGGCTAAATGCTGAATAAATTGAATGGGATGGGGAGGAAGTGACAAGGACTTATAAATGCAGAGCAGGTTTAATACAGCTTCCTGTTCTCAAAACAGGTCAACATCCAAAGGAATGCTCTGGGGCAGATTTTGTAAATACTGGGAAATAGGACACAACGCTTAGGCCTATATATTCAAAGAGCAGTCTGGATTATTCTAAACAAAGGTAACCTGATTACCTGTTGTTCTTGTTGAGTGAGTGTGACTGTCTTCAAAAAGATACTTGTGGTGTATTGCAAGATTGGGACAGGCAATGACATCTGTGATGGCTATTGTGGTTGATTCAGGTCCTGCAGGAAACCCCCCAAAAGTCTAAAAATCAAACCCACTTCACTTAATTATACAGTATTTTTTTTCTACTCACATGCACAGAGTTCTTAATTAGTGAGTAATCTCACTGATTGCAGTGAGGTTCATTCGTGGAGAGGACTAGGGATACAAAGATGTGGAGGAACCGAGCTGTTAGACTGTATTTACTGTACACGTGATTTAAGTTGTGGGTTGCAGAACTGAAAGGGAGTTGTGAAGGTTCCTGTGAGAAACAAGTGATTGAAAGCTGAACATGCTTTAAAATACCAAGCACAGTGTTGAAATACAAGTTTCCCCATGAAGTAATTCATTTGGATGGTGTAAGAAGCATGCAGCCGTGCATTTGTTAGTGAATCTCAAATTTTTTTGTACAAAGCAGATTTGAATTGCAGAAAGAAGGGTGGCTTAGAGGGGGACTGGAAGGGGAATGGGATGAAGAATTCTCTCATAGGTGAATTGTTAGGGTTTTCTACAGAAGGCATCATGAAGAGGCAATTTAGCAATGATCTGGGGAGACAGCAGGATGCTGAATTAAAACAGCCAACCTGAAGGCTGTGGACCAGTCTTATGAAGCCTCCCAGGTGATGGATCCTGCTGGTGAGCTGACTCACTCAAGGCTGGTAGAAAGAAATTGCCAAAGGAAATGAGATCACAAAAGGAGCAATAAAAATGTTCACATTCCCTAGAAATGGAGATGTTTCTTACTAGTAACTTGGTGTTTCTCTATCTCATAACACCTGAGAATGCCTCATACCTGTGCAGTTTAGGAGGGGTCCAGTGTTGATGGAAACTCCAGGACTCACCCTGCAACTCAGACTATCACAGGAACTCTTCCAAAACCAGAAGTGCTTTATGAATAGATTAATAGTAGTGAAGCAATCTGAAATGACAGCAACCTACTTTGTGTCCTTTAGTGAAAATTCTTGTATATTTCATTGACATCCATCAGTGCCTTGGGGTGAACTGACTAAGAATAAAAACTGCTTGGAGAAAGAAGAAATTTCTTACTCTCCTTCAATTTTCTCCTTTATAATGGGAAACATCAGGCAATTGGGAGTGTTTAGGTGACAAGGGTGCAGTAGAGTTTATTTGATGCTCTACAGTTATAAGCAAATATACAAGTTTCTAATTCATGAAGCACAGCCTTTAAAATGTCGGAATTTATTTCAGACTCCACACACTGATCTTTTTAGTCAAAGGGTGTCTGGAAAGAAATGGAAACCTATTTTATATGTAGATACAACCACCTCGAGAGTCATTCTGTGCACTACCCCTTTCTTGCCGCAAGAGGGTAATGTAGAGGCAGCTTTGGTTCCTTAAGAATGGGTTCTTTTCTAGAAAATAAATATTTCACCTTCAATTAACTGTGGAGCCCTTAATGGCCCCGATAAGCTGAAGAACATACATTTAACAACTGCACGACTTGATCAACTATGCCAGGGGTGTGGATGGAGCATCTGGGACTCCGTCCCTGCGAATATACCCAGAGTTCCTTCACTGAGAGTTGAATGCGTGAGGGTAAAAGGTGATGGTGCAAACTCTCCTGATAGGCCATGAAGATGCAGTAGGGAGGTGGAACATGCTTCTGGGCCCCACAGGTTTGTTACGGCTATTGGGATCTCTGTTGGTCTAGTGAATTTTGGCAGATGCACAATAATACGCAGCTGTACTAAGTTGCCGTGGGAAGGAAATGAGACCCTCTGGGTGGGGGCTGGAATGACTGAGCATGAGGAACAGGGAATGAAAAGGGATGAGTGGCTGAGTAAGAAGACCAGAGTTCAGTGGGCAGAACTACAATATTTATATATACACACCAAAAAGTCTGCGTGGGAACCAGCTGGTGGAAGGAACACAGATTTTGGAGAAGAGTTCAGGGCAGAGAAGTGTGGGATGAGATCACGAGGTAAGGAATGAAACAAACTGGGTGAGGAGTCTAGCAGAAGAATGATCAACTGGTTACAAGGATGGTGAGATCTCCAGTGTAGGAGGGAAGAAACAGGTAAGATGAAACTTGAGTGTTTGACCCTGGGTAATGACTTGCTCTAGAAGTCATTTATGAGCTGTAGGCTAATGAGGAGGCTGTCTAGGAAGGGCAGAGGAACTGATCTGAAAAGTTTAAGCTTTGGACACTGGGCTGGTATAGACAAGTAATTAGGATTCAGATGTAAGGGACAGGAAAGAAGACTGATGGATACACTGGTAGAGGTGTGGCAGAAGGTCTCCAGTTTGGGATGGGAATTTGGGCATTTCATAAACTCCTCTTCAGGCTTCAGAAACTTGTTGGGGCCCAAAGATTTCTGATCTCATCACCTCTGTAAGGCTGTGAATAATCAGACAAGCAGCAACAGAGGCTGCTAACCCTAACAGTCCCGCGGTAAAGTCAGTGTAGTGAACGTAAATATTCAAATTTGTTGGGAAACAATGCTAAAGTTGGGCGTTTGTTTTTAGTGTTCTGTTTTGTAACAAACCCCAAGTATTTTGTTAGGAAAAGCCTGTGAGAAAGTATCTTCAAAAGCAGTGGCTGACTATTTGCAGCAATGATAACGATCCACAATTTGGAAGAGGAACAGAATGTTAACCAGCAGGCTGCTGAGTACTGTCATCTGATCAAGGCTGGGGTCTTGTGACAAAAATATTATGTGACCATGTAATTAAAGGCTCCCATAATGCATATGCTCAGAACAGGGGTGAAGAGGCAATCATGAGTGCATATTATGTATGACTGCTGTAGCCTTGTTAGTGCTTCCAGTCAGATGAGAAATGAACATGAACCAAGGCAATGAATGGGAACCTTCTGACTGAATTCCTCTTAATAAGAGGCAAAAGAGAAAACCACTTTTTTTTTTTACTACTAGTCATCAAGAATAATTAATAGTAATCAGCAGCTATTCTACAAGGCTGATGCTTTCTTGCAGAATGAAAGGAAAAAGCCTTACCCCAAAAGAGATTTGGAGGGCTTCTGTTTTACTTGGAAACATGCAGCCCATCCGCAGCTGGGACTGGGGAGGAGAGGCTTTGTCAGTGGTGTCCATGAGGTTCAGAAGGTCGCCCACTGCCCTCACAGGCTGGAGCCTCAGGAGTCCTCAGCTAAGGACCAAGGCTAGAGTAAAAATGAAATTACTGCTGTTGCAAAGGAGGGAAAAAATTTAGGCTGTAAACCAAAACAGAGGAAAAAAAAAAAAGAACTTTCAGCTTGTGTAACAGGCTTGGAAGCAGAATTTCTGGTGGAGTGAGCTGAGCAATAGGTAATCCCGGAGTGTCCAGAAAAACAAGACTGGGTCAGTCCCCAGTTCACAGGTGTGAGGCATTCCCTGTTGGTGAGAGAGGAGGAGGACAGAAGCTGAGTCACACCAGCTCTGGCCAGTTACTAGAGGTGTAGTCTAGAAACTGCCACAAAGGGGCAGGATGTACTTATTTTTCATACGGTAAGTAATGTACTTTAAAAAAAAAAAATCGTGGTTGCTAAACACTGCTGTGGGTACCTGAAGGATGCATTTCCATCACAGAGCTCTGGGGGTTGCAAATGAGTGAGAAGAATTATACCGGTTGCCAGATAGTTTTGGCTTTGGCGTCTCCCCAAGCTTTTAAGATGACATGCTGTCATCAGCAGATTATCTGCCTAATAAGGTTAATTGAACAGGCTTGGTTTCATGTTATCATAGTATTTTGTATTTCAGAAAGATGGAACTAGGACTTCTTAGGACTGAGAGAAACACAAAGAATATACAAGCTAGGAAACATTCTCAGATTCTTTTTTTCAGATTCTTACTTGACATCTGTATAAGGAAGAAATGCACTGCTGCTTGCCAGCCAATTTTACACAGTAACGTTAAAGAAGAAAATAAAACCAGATTGCATTTAATTCCAAGAAAAACAACCAAATAAAAGCTAGTGAAAATTAAATCATCTTGCACAATTCTAGTGCTATGACTAGTATTATTCACATTGACGTTTCTGAATTTTCCTTCAGGTACCAATTTGAATGTACAAATAATACCAAGTCCTGGGAATGTGTGAGTGGAAGAGACATGCTGTCCTCTCTCTGGCTGAAGCGCTTTCGTCCCAGCTCACATTCCCCCTTCCCCTTGCAAAACTTCAGCTGGGAATGTTTATACAGAGGCTGTTTGTGCCAGAGTGAGGAAGGGTGCTTTCTGGAACCAACCTTCCACGTTTGTGGAGCAAAACTTGGAGCTTATGCATAACTGAGATCCACTCTTTGTAGCTGTGAATGTATGTTCAATGAACTATTTTTAGTCTTCTATAAGTACATGCAACAGCTCTTAATGATTTCTTTTGCTGTGGTTTAGGTTTTTGCCACTGGTCTTAAGAGTAATTTTTTATTCTCATTAAGACATTACAAATCCCTGATTATTTTCCCACATTCCTAATGAAGTAGATCATGCTTCTTTGGTGGGGTGGGGTTCAGTGCATGGCTGACTTAACTGTAGAAAAAGGAAGGGGAGGGAGCAATTGATTCTTCCAGGCACAGAAGTGTACATTTTGTACAACCTTTATTAAAATAAAGACAATTACTATATACCTTTACCTGGTGATAGATTAAGGGTATATATTCCTCACATATTAAAAGGCAGAAAAATTATCGTGAGTGACTTATGCCTTGCAATGTATGATACCAATGATCTGTGACCTACACTATGACGCTAGTTGTCCTTTTAGGCCTGCAAAAAATCTATAAGCATTCATTCCTCTTCTATCTCAATGAAAGTGGAATACCGTTACCTTCACAGATTTGGGCTCTCAGCGCTTCACTTATATCCTCCATGGCTGTGAAATCCTCAGCGTAGAAGAGATGTTTATATGATGGCTCAGAAGCAATTTCCAGCAGTTCTTCCTCAATTGCTTTTCCTATTCCAATGGCATAGATAATTATACCTAGATTCAAAAGAAATTGCACATAATTATTACATCAGCAGTTCTAAACCCTTGTTTCTCCATGAAAGGAAAATATGAGCATTAGTCATTTGAGAGAGAGAGAAAGGGAGAGCCCAAGAAATGTATATGCTGTGTAACTTCAAAATTGGTTTTGAACAGGCTTAATATGCTTTAGTTATTGAGAGATGTGTAAAACTCACTGCTTTGCTGTAATTTAACAGATAGTTTTTAAGTTAAAGAGATGACAGTTGCCTGGCCACTACTGATAGTAAATGAAGCCAGAAAGAGTAATGCAAAACATCCAAGAGAATCACCCAAGTCAGCCGTCCAATTGCACTGAAAGTTCCTGGATTGTGTGTGCATGCAGGGTGTGTGCAATAAAGCTAATTACTGGGTTGATGGGAAGACTTGTTATATATTAGCAAATGGGGCAGAATCCTGAAAGACGGCAGTAACTTTTTTAGAAAAATATAAAGACTTAGTGTTTCATCAAAATCCTCAGAGCACATTGAGAATAGATTCTTGTACTCCAAGGGACACTAGTGGGCTGGGAGGCACTGCAAAGGCACCCAGACCTACGAGGGTAAGAACAGGGGAAATGAAACGATTTGTGTGGCTAGGAGAGAAAGAACCTTACAACAGGGATGCTTGGGACAAGTATTTCCCCAGCAGGGGTGCCAGGGAGAAAGTAAATGAGGATTTGTAGTTTTCTTCACTCTGAAAGCGGGGAAGGAGGAAGTGGTTCACAGCCCTCTCACCAGCCAGATTTTAAACAAGCAATGAATACAAAACATAGTGATCTTCAATATCCCATTTTTCAGCAGTTATTTTTTTATTCTCGTGAACATATGCTTTGATACAACATTTCTCTTTACATCAGTTCTGGCTTAGAAAATGTCCACAACTAGTACTGATTTTGTGATTCATAATACAACTATTAGCTTCATAGTATTTCAAGCTCTTTTATAAGATTGAAGAGCAGAAGCTGCCTTCTGTGCTGGTTTTGGCTGGGGTAGAGTTAATTTTCTTCATAGTAGCTAGTATGGGGCTATGTTTTGGATTTGTGCTGGAAACAGTGTTGATAATACAGGGATGTTTTAGTTGCTGCTGAGCAGTGCTTACACAGAGTCAAGGCCTTTTCTGCTCCTCACACCACCCCACCAGCAAGAAGGCTGGGGGTGCACAAGGAGCTGGGAGGGGACACAGCTGGGACAGCTGACCCCAACTGACCAAAGGGATATTCCATACCATATGACATCATGCTTAATGTATAAAGCTGGGGGAAGAAGAAGGAAGGGGGGGCCGTTCAGAGTGATGGCATTTGCCTTCCCAAGTAACTGTTGTGCGTGATGGAGCCCTGCTTTCCTGGAGATGGCTGAACACCTGCCTGCCAATGGGAAGTAGTGAATGAATTCCTTGTTTTGCTTTTCTTGCGTGCGCGGCTTTTGCTTTACCTATTAAACTGTCTTTACCTCAACCCATGAGTTTTCTCACTTCTACCCTTCCGATTCTCTCCCCCATCCCACTGGGGGGGAGTGAGCAAGTGGCTGTGTGGTGCTTAGTTGTCGGCTGGGGTTAAACCACGACACCTTCTCAGCTGGTTGGTTTCAGATAAAACTTAGGATGAGGGGGTTTGGTATCTCTTTATTATCACAGGGTAATAACAGCTACACACTCACTGAATTGCAACTTTAACCTTTTCGCTGAAGAATCCTGGGCCTGATAACATCATAAAATATGCATTTTTCCAACTCTTTAACATTTAACGTAAGCATCTCCTTACTTTTCGTCATGAATCTGCCCACCATTGCACTTTAGCCAGGAAAGTAAAACATTCACCAGAAGCTGATTCAATTTAATAAACAGTCCAGTCATGCTGAGGTCTGTTGCTTTTTAAAGACCTGGAGATATCAGTGATAAAGCATTCAAGGCCAATTTCATATTCAGCATTACTACATTGCCTATGCTGCAATTACACAGGGGGTGGATTTGGCTTGTAGCATTACAAGTATCAGTGTATTTTGTAAGTAAGCAAGTAAGCAAGGTTGGCTTGTACTTCTTTCCTTCTTCAGTCCTGTAAATCCTCCACGTACTTTCCCAGATCTCACTAGTTAGCATATAAATCTTTGGTTTTGTTTTTAATATTTTAAAAAACACTTTGTTTATATTTCATTGTAATGGCACCCTTGTTAGCACATGCTCTTCTCATATCATTGGACATTTTTCCCTTTTCTCGTTACAGAGAGGTATCAGTCCTGACCAACACTATACGAATCATGTATCAAGTTATGATTGATATATCAAGTCAGTAAAACAAGAACAGAAAGAAGATGTGCAGCATCTTCTAAAGTCTGACTATTTTCTCTGTGTTGTGGGCCATCTGCCACGGTTCTTAAAGCAGTTTCTCATAAAATAGAAAATATTTTGCAAAGAAAAAAGGGATCCTTTATTTTCTTGAAAAGTTTTTAAAACTTTTAGTTGACTCTGCTAAACAGCTGAAAAGTTTCTGATTTGTGGTACAGGTGTCCTAGAGGATGGATTTCTCCCCAGACGTATTCTAAATTAAAAATCACCAGTTTTCAGTTACATTTCAGCATATGACCTGATAAGGCACATAGAAACAGAAAGACAGAGAGCACTACAGCTATAACCTTTTGTAAAGAGGACCTGTCTTCCTTCCAGAACACCATCAGCACTATAAAATTGGATAAAAATACAGAATATATGTAAAGAAAAATATAACATCACCAATTACTACCATAGTATTTCTCAGGAGGATAGATTTCTGTATTTTGAAGAGACAGGTTGGGGGTTTTTTATTGCTTGCTTAGAATTTTTGATGAAGTTCCCAGTGTTCCCAAATCTCTGTATCAAATGTCTACCCTTAGTGGATACGTTCAGGGCACTGCATGGCATGCCAGGTGGGTAGTACCACTAACTGTGGATGGCACGGAACCCCAGTGGTGAGACATTCATCATGGGTCCTGCACTAGGGATGACATACATGCCTTGTAGCAAAGGTTCCTGTGAACACCAAAGATCCAATGTTCTGCTACAGTGGTCGCTGTACTAGCCAGACTGCTATAGCAAATGCTCTCTTGATTAGCACATCGCGTAGCACATCCATACTATTACCACATCTTATTTCTAACAATATTTGCCTTTTAGAATGAGTCAAAAACATCTCCACTTACCGTTTCGCTTTGCTCTAGTAGCCCACTCGGAGACTTCATCTTGGGCTCGTCCATCCGTAAATACGATGGAGATTCGAGGGACATTTGCTGAAAATGGTCTTGCTCCTTCTGTTTCTGTGAAACTTCTCTCAAACATTTGCTTCAGAGCCAGTCCTGTCATGGAACCTCGCCCCATGTATTTCATTTGCGATACAGCTTTCTTCATGTCTTTGGCTGAGCTGAACTGCCTTAATGTAAACTCTGTGTGAACTTCAGTGGAATACTGAAGCAAACCAACTCGAGCAGCTTTGGGTGAAATCTCAAGTGAATCCAAGATTCCCAAGACAAATTGTTTTACAATTTCAAAATTATCCTCTCCGAGACTTTTTGATCCATCAATCACAAACACCAGGTCAAGTGGGCCTTCAGTGCATGCTGTGAAATAAGCAGCAGAGTGTTCAGATCATGAAAAAACTCCACAAAGCTGGAAAAGGGACCTAGATACCCAGGGACTGCATAAACTCAGAGATCATCTAGAGTACCTTGTTCCTGGCTCATTCAACATTGCCAGCATGTCTGAAGATGTTGTGTACAGTCTATATCAAAAGCTAAGAGTGTGCCTATGACCAAGAGTTTAACAAAAATATAATCACATTATATAGCATTTTTTGAAATGAGGCATTTGAAGTGAGGGCAAGTAATTTTAGAAATCAAAGAAACAAATGCTTTCTAAATAAACTGTACTTACTTCTGCATGTTTTCTGATCCTCTTTTAGTACATATCCCTTCTGGCATTTGCAGATGTATGAATCGTCAATATTAACACAAATATGTTCACAACCATGGGCAACTGATTTGCAGACATCTTTATCTAGGAAAAATTGAAATATTGATATGTATTCTATTTAACATATTTATAAATTCAAAGACTCCAAACATGATATTTGAAGAATGTATGACAAAGGAGTATAACATCTTTGTTCATTTATGTAGCGATGCCAGAGAAGAGCAGCTGACAGACATACTGAGTTACTTACTTTGACATGTTTTCCCATCTTGTCGCAGGACAAAACCCTCATGGCACTGACAGCTGTATGAATTGTTATAATTAATGCACACATGTTCACAGCCATGGTCAATGGATTTACACAGGTCTTTATCTGAGAATTGTTAAGAGAATTTCCTTATTAGACCATTTCTCAAATGCAAAACTGGCATGAACAAGCTTTGAGTGAAATTAAGTCTGTTATTTCTTTTATGACTGAAAAAACATATTCCCCATAAAAATTTCAGCTACTCACTCCTGCATGTTTTCCTGTCTCGCCTCAAAATAAACCCCTTGTGACACTGACACATGTATGAATCGCCAGTTGGAACACAGACATGTTCACAACCATGGTTGACTGTTTTGCAGATATTTTTACTTTGGAATAATGAAAATTATATTTAGCACAGCTAGGTAAAAAACTCACAAAATGTAAAAATTATGGCAATAGTCTTCCATGAAGGAGCTCACTTCCATGAAGTTGATTCTATATTAAAGACACAAATAACACACTACTGTTGGATAGTGTGTTTCATTAACAGGAAGTACAAAACAAAAATTAAACAACTTACTCCTACAAGTTTTCCCATCTTCCCTCAGTATGAAGTCCTCGTGACACTTGCAGATATAGGAATCATCAGTATTAACACAAATATGTTCACAGCCATGGTCAACTGAGTTGCAAACATCTTTATCTGAGAAGAGTGGATGGAGTTTGTCAGGTGAGGTTCATTAGGAGAGATAATTATCTTTTATTAACCAGCTCAAATAGTTGGAAATCACAAATGTACACATGTGCAAATACTCACAGCCGCAACACTTAAAAGCCTCAAATAAAACCATACTTCTACAGCTCAGGCTACTCACATCTACATGTCTTTCCATCTTCCTTCAGTACGAATTTTTCATGACACTTGCAGATGTAGGAATCTTCAGTATTCACACAAACCTGTTCACAGCCATGGTTGACTGAATTGCAAACATCCTTGTCTGCAAACAAGAGTTGGTAGTCAACATACATCAGCCGAGGCCTCGATTACATGTGTAATTCATCAAATTAAGTTCTCATGGTACTTACTTCTGCAGGTTTTCCCATCTTCTCTCAGTAGGAACCCGTCATGGCATTTGCAGATATACGAATCATCAGTATTAACACAAATATGTTCACAGCCATGGTTGACTGATTTGCAAACATCTTTATCTGAAAACAGATGACAGCTCTTGCTGGTTAATGCATTTCTACACAAGCATGAGCTGCAGATAAAAAGTATGCTGATAAATATCAGACTACTTACTTTTGCATGTTTTTCCATCTTCTCTTAGCAGGAATCCCTCCTGACACTTACAAACGAATGAATCACCAGCATTAACGCAAGCATGTTCACAGCCATGGTTGACTGATTTGCAAATATCCTTGCCTGGGAATAGTTAGATAATATTTAATGTGGTTCGCTAGTTAAACTTTTTTTATAAATACAAAAACTGTGGGGGTAATCCCATGAGCAAAGAAAGATGGAAGCCTGCAAACTGAAAGCAAATCTCTGGCTAGTTAAATGACAGACAGCTTAGCATACGTGGAGCATGAGTTCTTCACCATCTGAGCAGAAAGAATTGCATGGTTCGGATGGCTTCCCACTGACAATAAATCATTTTAGGATTAATCTGACTAGATTAAGGAGGAGGACTTTACATTAAGAGCAGTAAGAGTGAAAGGAAGGAATAATTTAGTACAGTCATTTAGCACAAATTCATGCTGGAAAAAACAAAATTAAGCAAAACACCACAGGACATGAAGCAAAATAATTCTTTAACTTTCTTACATCAATGCCAAGAGTCTGCATAAACAAACCCCAGAAGAATAGGAACTACTCATTTAAGAGGATAAATAAGAATCTAACTGCTATTGCTGAAAATTGATGGGAGGATTTGTATGACTGCAATGTTAAAACCAGTTGGTTAAAACCTCTTCAAGGACAATAGATGGGGAGAAAGTACAGAAAGAAGTGGAGCCATCTATCAGCATTCCCTGTTTCTTTTTCACTGCAACACAAAAGAAAATATTCTCAATTGCTAATGGAGATGCTAATGCTAATGCTAATACACTACCTTTACATGGAAAGTAGAACAGTACTGACAGCCAAGTTCAGACTGACTCTTCAGCAAAATACTTAGGTTTAATGTGTAGGGAGGAAAAACTTATATTTTTACAAGAACTTCAATCTGAGTCAAATTACCTGGAGGTCTCATGCTGCGAATACAAAAATTCCAAAAACTTCTACAGAGGACAATCTTCTAACTCAACAAGCATTACATTTAAGACATAGCAATCTAAACTAGATCCTATTATAGCTGATAAAGAAGAAATTATCATGTAAGTAAAAATTAGCATCTGCTTATGCACAGCTGTGTGCAACTCAGACACATTTGTGGTTTATAAACAGAATCAAACACAAACCAGCAGCAGACATGGCTATTACTTCAAAAGGATGAATTTTACGTAGCTGAAAGCAAATATGAGCCAGAGTATTTTGGGATGGTGGGGGAATAATAATAATAATAAAAAAAAGTGAATGATTGCACTATTTAAGATTATTTTACTAGATACCCCCCAAAAATGTAGTCCCATAATCTAAAAAGAATGCCAGAGTAGTTAAAAAAACAACCTCATTTAGAAATTGAAATTGAAAACAGCTATAAGATTTGAATAATGATTGAAAGAAAGGAACATTCACAGTATTTACTGAACACGAAAATATTAGGAATTTGAAAACGCTGAAATAATAAGATAAAGGACAAGGGGGCACATGGCCAACAAAATAAAGGATAGTATGAGTAAGTTATTTAAAGATTATTAGGAACAAAAAGCATTCTAACAATGTATTGTTAATTAATGGATAGAAATGGTAGAATTGCCAATCTTAATGCAGAAAAGTTAAAAATATTTCGTGTATTCAGATCTGAACTTATGAAATAGGCTACTGATGATATTGTTGGAGTGAAGAGTTTCATCAGCTGAGAAGTAGGTCACACAGTACCTACTGAAGACACACACATTTTTAAATCAGTAACTCCAGATAACTTGCAGCGAAGAGTTGTAAAAGAGCTGGCTGAAGAACACCTTGGACGCTGACTGTTATTTTTCAGTAACTCCTAGAACTCTGAGGAAGCCCCAAAACACTGAGCAGTCTCCATCCCCAGTGTATGCACACACAGTGAAAAAATACTATTGTTCCAGTGTTTGAAAAGGATGAGTAGTTCATTGTAAGCCCGTCAGCTTGACATTGATCTGCATTAAAATAATGGAATAGATAATGTGGAACTTGATTCAGAGTAAAATCAAAGAAAGAGAATTAATATCAATCAACTTGGTGGTATGGAAAAATAGATCCTGGAAAACCAAATAAATATCTTTTTTAATAGATTATGAGGCTGGTTCTAAAGCTCATGCTGTTCATACAATGGAGCATTCAGCAAGGCAGCAGTCTTGGTATTTATTTTGGTTAAGAAAACTGGCTACAGAATCAACATTATATGGATTAACACTGGCTAGGGAGGTCTTCAGAATAAATTGTAAACTGGGGAACATCAAGTGCCTTTCTTTCTAAGAATTTGCCCTGCTCCTCTATTAAAAATTTTTATGAACAACCCAAAAGAAAATACAAAACAATCACTGACAAAATTTGTAGGTTACTCCAGTTTTGAGAGAATGGCAAATAAAAATAGAGCAGCTGCTGATATAAGGAGACATGAATCTTTTTGCAAGCTGGATAACAGCAAATCATATGTATTTTAAAATAGCCAGAACTAAGCATAAACATTTAGAAACAAAGAATGAAGGCTGTACTTACAGTATGTGGGACACGTGTGTTACTGAGAGTCTTAAACAGCTTATGATCATGGCAGATAACTAACTGAACACAAGTGCTAGCAGAATATTTTGGTCACAGACTAATGCTATCTTTGGTCATAAAAAAAGATAGATTAAAAAAAGATAAAAGATCAAAAAAGATAGGTAGATTCAAATAAGAATTAGGTGGTTTATAGTTCCTCTACGCTGGACCCTGCTGTGTCTCCTATTAGAAGACTTTGTACCTCTGTGGTGCCCCCACAAGGATGCTGATAAATAGCAGAGGTTTTAGGGGAGCAAGAAGAGATTTATGAAAAGATTAGAAAACATATAAAGAGCCTGAAGGAGTTTCATCTGCTTATCATTTACAAAAGAACATGCTAAGAGGTTAAGTTAGGGAACAGGTTAAGTCATGATCTGCATGAATATACACAGAACAACACAGTGGCAATTAGAACTTCAACCCATCAAAGTAAAATACAGCAACATCCTATGCTCAAGATTAAAACTCAACATAATCTAGAAATGAAGTTCACATTTTAAAAGCTACATTCAAACCTTAAAATTGGCTGATTTTCTGAAATGTATCCTTAGTTCAAACAATAATTCATAGAAGTCTTATGATCTATAGAGAACAATATTCCGTTCTGACCACTACGAAACAGTGAATAATCTCCTAATAAAAGGAAAATGAAATTTCTTCTTTTAGTCATAAGCTACTTACTTCGGCATGTTTTCCCATCTTGCCTTAGTACAAATCCATCATGGCACTGGCAAGTGTATGAATTGTCATTATTAACACAAAGATGTTCACAGCCATGACTGACTGATTTGCAGATGTCCTTATCTAGGAATAATTTAGATTTTATTTACTACAGTTTGATAAATGAGAACATTTCCAAAACATTAAAGACTAAAAGTAGTAAGTTCCTACTAAATAAAGAATTTATCCTCCTTTTTGTCAGGCAAAATCCCCTATAAGAAGACCTACCTCTAATACAATGTTTCTTCAGTAGACCTCTGAGTGTAAAAAATACAGTAACATAAAATAACTTACTTTTACACGTTTTCTTATCTTCCCTCAACACAAAACCCTCGTAGCACTGGCAAATGTATGAACTATCAGTATTCACGCAAACATGCTCACAGCCATGGTCAACAGAATTGCAAACATCTTTATCTGGAAAAAAAATAAGGTTCTGGTATTTAAAACTTGTCTATGAATACACAGATTGTAAAGGAAATCTTCTATTAAAGATAAGGATACTTACTTCTGCATGTTTTTCCATCTTCCCTTAGTGCAAATCCCTCGTAACACTGGCAGATGTATGACTCATCAGCATTAACACAAACATGTTCACAGCCATGGTTAACTGAACCGCAAACGTCTTTATCTGAGAACAGTTGATGATATTTTGTTAAAGCACATCTACAGCGAATGTATCATGCAGGGAGCAATAATAGCTTTTATTAGGTCTACTGGTGTACTGCTTAGACAGGTGTACTCTGTGCTGGGTAAAAAACTGGCGGGACGGCCGGGCCCAGAGAGTTGTGGTGAATGGAGTTCAATCCAGTTGGCGGCCGGTCACGAGCGGTGTTCCCCAGGGCTCAGTGTTGGGGCCGGTCTTCTTCAATATCTTTATCGATGATCTGGATGAGGGGATTCAGTGCACCCTCAGTAAGTTTGCAGATGACACCAAGTTGGGTGGGAGTGTTGATCTGCTTGAGGGTAGGAAGGCTCTGCAGAGGGACCTGGACAGGCTGGATCGATGGGCCCAGACCAACTGTATGAGATTCAACAAGGCCAAGTGCCGGGTCCTGCACTTCGGCCACAACAACCCCATGCAGCGCTACAGGCTTGGGGAAGAGTGGCTGGAAAGCTGCCTGGCAGAGAAGGACCTGGGGGTGGTGGTCGACAGCTGGCTGAACATGAGCCGGCAGTGTGCCCAGGCGGCCAAGAAGGCCAGTGGCATCCTGGCCTCTATCAGAAACAGTGTGGCCAGCAGGAGTAGGGAAGTGATCGTGCCCCTGTACTCGGCACTGGTGAGGCCACACCTCGAATACTGTGTTCAGTTTTGGGCCCCCCACTACAAGAAGGACGTCGAGGTGCTGGAGCGTGTCCAGAGAAGGGCAACGAGGCTGGTGAGGGGTCTGGAGAACAAGTCTTATGAGGAGCGGCTGAGGGAACTGGGGTTGTTTAGCCTGGAGAGGAGGAGGCTGAGGGGAGACCTCATCGCTCTCTACAACTCCCTGAAAGGAGGTTGTAGCGAGGTGGGTGTCGGTCTCTTCTCCCAAGTAACTAGCGATAGGACGAGAGGAAATGGCCTCAAGTTGCGCCAGGGGAGGTTTAGATTGGATGTGAGGAAAAATGTCTTTCCTGAAAGAGTGGTTAAACATTGGAACAGGCTGCCCAGGGAAGTGGTTGAGTCCCCATCCCTGGAGGTATTTAAAAGACGAGTAGATGAGGCACTTAGGGACATGGTTTAGTGGGCATGGTGGTGTTGGGTCGATGGTTGGACTCGATGATCTTAGAGGTCTTTTCCAACCTCAATGATTCTATGATTCTATGCTTCTACTGATACCACTGGAAGAAATGGGCAAAAATGTAGGCAGCAAACACTTCTAACCCTTGGTACCTGAAAAAATGTGGATCTTTTTTGCCTCCAGTCGTAACAGTTTGGCTATTAAAATACGCTATTTCTGTCCACAGAGTCTCTTACAAGCTTCTGGCAGGTATAACAATACTACTCCTATATTATAACAGTAAACTGTTGTTATTGTATTTATTAGAACACTTCCACAAATCCACATACTGTAGATAAAAGTCTATGAGTAATTATCAGAGTACTTACTTCTGCATGTTTTCCCGTCTTCCCTCAGCAGAAAACCCTCATGACACTTGCAAACATACGAGTCATCTTTGTTAACACAAATATGCTCACAGCCATGGCTGACTGATTTGCAGATGTCCCGTCCTGGGAATGATTGATATAAATACAGGTTTTGAATGAAAACATGTTAAAAAAATGTAGATATCAAAAGGAAGTTTTTTTTCCAGTGAGAAGTGAAAAAACCCTTTCTTTCCTTGCCTGATGCACATGCAAAAATGTTCAATAGATACCAGTCACTCACTTCTGCACGTCTTGCCATCTTCTCTCAATACAAATCCCTCACGACACTTGCAGATGTAGGAATTGTCAGCGCTAACACAAATATGCTCACAGCCATGATTGACTGATTTGCAGACATTTTTACCTGGGAATAATTTAATAGATAAAAAATTATGTTAGTTAAGAGCAAGATGTTCAAAGTCTTACAATTCCCAACTACTGAATGTTCTTGTCCTCGCTAGTATACTGGACTCAATCCTGCAAATCATTTATAGCATCTGCTGTCTTTTTTTCTTGTAACAAAAAGGTACATCTTTGTCCTGCTAATTTTACAACCTCCCTATTAAGGAAAAGTCCACTGTTCCAGTTCTAGAGTTTGTAGAATTTCACGTGTCCCTAGCATGCAGATTAGTGATTTCCAAAGGCACCTAAATTCCACATCCACATTTCAAGTAAACTTTCTGGTGATAAACAGATCTTTCTACTATCATCTTTTTACCCTCAGTAATGAACCTGCTCAAACCTGAAACAGTTACGCTTTTTTTTCCTCTGTGCTTAAGTTCAGAAGGTGTTTGTCATTCTTCTGTAAAGTAGGATTACAAAAGTTTGGTGTATGTAGTATTAAGGGTAGCGAGAAAGACAAATTATATGATCCTGCTGTGAAATTCTGGAAAACTGTCAGCTATAATTGGGCAAGCAGATGTTCAGTGGGGTTTTCTGATACAGAATTTAGATACAATTCATATTTCAAAATAAAATAAAATATTAATTAAGGTTAGATAAACTAACATCTTGCTTTCACTTTCCTCCCTACACCCTTTGTTTTTCCGCAAGGACTTAGAATAGAATAGAACAGACTATTTCAGTTGGAAGGGACCTACAACGATCATCTAGTCCAACTGCCTGACCACTTCAGGTCTGACCAAAAGTTAAAGCATGTTGTTAAGGGCATTGTCTAATTGGCTCTTAAACGCTGACAGGCTTGGGGCATCGACCACCTCTCTAGGAAGCCTGTTCCAGTGTTTGACCACCCTCTCGGTAAAGAAATGCTTCCTCATGTCCAGCCTAAACCTCCCCTGGCGCAGCTTTGACATATTCCCATGTGTCCTATCACTGGATACCAGGGAGAAGAGATCAGCACCTCCCTCTCTGCTTCCCCTCCTCAGGAAGCTGGAGAGAGCAATGAGGTTGCCCCTCAGCCTCCTTTTTCTCCAAACTAGATAAGCCCAGAGTCCTTAGCTGCTCCTCGTAGGACATACCTTCCAGCCCTTTCACCAGCTTTGTTGCCCTCCTCTGGACGCATTCAAGGACCTTCACATCCTTCTTAAATTGTGGGGCCCAGAACTGCACACAGTGCTCAAGGTGAGGCCACACCAGTGCTGAATACAGCAGGATAATCACCTCTTTTGACGGGCTGGTTATGCTGTGTTTGATGCACCCCAGGATGCGGTTTGCCCTTTTGGCTGCCAGGGCACACTGCTGACGCATATTGAACCTGCTGTCGACCAATAGCCCCAGGTCCCTTTCTGCAGGGCTGGTCTCCAGCCGCTCCTCTCCAGTTTATACTTGTGCCTGGCGTTACTCCATTCTAGGTGCAGAATCTGTCATTTCGACTTGTTAAATTTAATCCCATTAATCATAGCCCAATGCTCCAACCTATCTAGATCCCTCTGGACTTCTGCATGGACAGAACATTTCACTTGCTTTTAGAGTGTCAGTACAAGCAGAGAATTGAGACAAGCAGAATTTGTCTCTGTTTGCATGGAATAACAAAGTAGGGTGTTGTTGTGATACACAAACTGAGAATAAGGAGCTTTTCATCTGTCATGGTAATATCTTTATTACCAGTCATGGATGACTTTAATTATTTTTCTGTAAATGTTTTTTAACAGCAGAAGTTGATGAGATCTATGGATATTATTGGGGTTACAGTTACAAAATACTTAATGCCTGTGTGTTTTTCAGAGACTTATCCATGATTCTTCTTTGATCGCTTAGTGATCAAAGCTATAAAAATGGAGAAAAATTTGCAATGAATTTTTTCTTTATATCTGTCACTCATCATAACTGCATAATGTAGGCAAATATGTAATGCAATTATGATATCTCTTTTGCAATCATCCTTATGCCATGCTGGACAAAATGAACTTTCCATTAATAATATTGCAAGCTTCATGCTGTATAAGACTTTAGAAACATCATATATTTTTGCCTTGATTTGAGAAGAAAATTACAGTTGTCCCACATAAGGATGTAAGTCAGAATAAAATAGTTTTGGATCCACAACAGTCCAATTTCAGGGCTACTTTTTAAATGGCACAGACATTTAGGGTGTGATTCAGGTGCCTAAAAGTATGCATCCAGTACCACTTTAGATGCCTTAGCATATCCAAGATATTGATATACTGCTGGCAAATATGACACCAAAGGGGAAACCATGAACTTCTGGAATCCTTGAGCATTTAAAATGACACTGGACAGCAACGTTTAGGCAATCAAATCCTACCTTACAGATTTCTTCTATGTGTGTAATAAAAATCTAACTCCGAGTTGCTGAATAATAACTTACGTTTACATGTTTTCCCATCGTTACGAAGCCTGTATCCTTCAAAACACTGACAAGTATAAGATCTGTCGCCATTTACACATAAATGTTCACAGCCATGATCACTCAGAGCACAATAGTCAACTCCTGTAGGAGCAATTGAAGTTATTAAAAGAATTTAACAAATAATGAATCAATTATTTTTCATCTCTAGTATTTGCAGGGCATATAAGCAAGTAAATATAAATACATTGAACTGCTTAAACAATAATCCAGTTCCTCATCTGATACTATACATACAGCTTCAATAAAATGTAAGAGGGCCTTGTGGTGTACTTTCCATTAGTTGCTTTAAATAGAGTTGAGAAATCATACTTTCCTATGCTCAACAGAGTCCATGTCTCAGTACTTACAAATTGATTTAAAACAAAACAAAACAAAACACTTGAGCAATGATTTTACATAAGACAGTGGCAAAGACATAAAAGCTACCTTGTGAACATTCTTCTTTAAATACAGTCTCTAAATGGTCCGATGTGAAGGTGGCAGTCCCCAGAACTCACTTGTGTGCCTGACCCAGCTGCTGTGGCAGCAAGCAGAAAACCTCTCAGGGACCCCAGTGGGCTTTGGCTTACACTATTCAAGCTTTTGCAAAGAATTGCAAATGACAAGTACTGTCAAATATGGTCCATTTTTCATCTCAAATTTACTAAGTGTTTCTTCTCTGTAATACGAAGACATAGGATCCCTGGGATCCTGCAGGCAGCACTTGCTACTGTCTATTGGCTACACCCATGGTGTCACTCATTTTTTTGTAATTAGTTGTCAGAGTAGAAATCTGTTTACCATTCAGGTGCTCCCACAGCTGTCTTAAGATACTTGTGCCTGTGTATATGACACCAGAATTGTAATTCCCAGATGTTTTCCCATTAGGAGTGGTATATGTTAAATGCTAATCCCTTCCATTCAACTGCTCATTCAGGAAATCCCAAAGTGCCAAAACTCTTTTCATGATAGCCTAAAAATGTCCATGAGGTTTCAACAACTCATCTGGAGCTCAGGAATAGGACAAATCTCTTTCCTAAATATATATGAGGAGAGGGGTATGCCGGCAAGAAGAAGAGCTGTTCAAAAGCTCTCAGTTTCATTGCACGGAGGGATTCCAGAAGCCACAGCACTGTTTTAATGCTGCTGATAGGTCTCCAAGTACGGCCTGGAGGAAAATAACTCAAGAGTGGAAAAACCACCTCTTTTTACTATAAAGGAAAAGGGATTTTCCATTTGCAAGTTGATAAAACTCCATAGTTTGGCTGTTTCTAAATTGCCAGTGGTTCTTTTAGATAAATGTCTAGATAAATTGTTTCTAGCAGACCCTATCGCTGTTACATGTACACTAGTTCTGCTTTTGCATTACTGTCTGCCCCTTTCTAGAGAGCTGCAGTGGCAGACAGAAGCAAAGTCTGTCAAGGTATTGGATGGGGCTAAAAAGCTTAGCATAGAGGCAAAGACAAGGTTAAAGACAAAGACAAATTGCCTTTGCTGATTTGCCTCACTTCTCCCTGGATCATTTTTGTGACTGAGCACTTGCAGTTTGACTTCTGTTAAAACTGTGTTGCCTGGGTGCAAGAAAAGGAGCAAACTCTGGAGCTGCTCCAACACTCAACAAGCTTGAAAAATAATGTACCTCCAAAATCTGTAGAAAAAGTGGCCAAAACCCTCTCATCAAAGAGGTCCAGGAAAAGTCTACAGGCAAAATGCATTCACGTTACTCTTTTCCTGGCCCTTTCTATATATTATTTTTCCAGTGAAGGAGGCAATTCAGTTATTTGCGAAACTGCAATGATTCTCAATGATTATTAGATTTATAAAGGGTGGAGAGCTGTCAGGACAACTTTTGTTCTCTTATTAAGGGCTCCCATGCAAAATGTAAAGCTCAGTGTGGGACTCTCACTTCTCCGCCTGCCCCAGGTAAGCTGAAGCAGTTTGCCTGGGGGACACTGCTGTCAAGATGACCTGTCAGTCAGACACATTTGTCATGTGACTGAAAAACTGTCCTCAACACCTGGGGATGAACAGATCTTCCAAAAATTTTCTGAATATGTGAGGATTTACAGTTATCTTGACAAGTATCCTTTCCTAATTCCTTTTTCTGTCTGTTTCTGCTTTCAAATCATTATTGAAGTACTATCGAAATGCAGACTGCAAGAATAAATTGAAGGTGTGTCCTCTTCCCTGTATGAAAACAGAAACCTTTCCCAGGTGAGCTGAGGTCAAGGAGGTTCACACAAGACTTACGTGTGCAGGTTTTTAGGTCCTCATTGATGACAAATCCTTCAGAGCACTGACAGACATAGGAGCTATCAGTATTTAGGCACAGTTGCTCGCAGCCATGATTGCTTTCAGCACAGTGGTCCACTCCTATTGATTTGTGTTAATAATAGGAAGAAATCACATTGGAGCCTTAGATACATACACTATGACACTGTAGTTACTACACAATGCCTTTGCAGAGCAAGGGAAAAAGATCAGTACAACTTTTTATTTATGCAGTATCCCCACCTATTTAAGTAACCTGAGTTAATTAACATCACCTAAGTGAAATGAATACAACCATCCCACTTGGCAGACAACAAACTTGAAGTGCAGATCTCCCTTGCCAAAAATCACAAAGGGAAACCAAAGCGAAGTGGAGTGAAGGGAGAACCTTGAAATCCCGCCTGGTCTTACCCGCAGAATCATGCTTGCTTTCTTTAAAAAGCAAGACTCTCTCTTTTGTTCACCATAAAATTTTCTCAGAGAGAAAGTATGAATATTAGTAACTCTTGAAATAGAAATTATGGCTTTCAGATTATTTCATAAACAGTAAATTCTTTTTCAACAGGATGAGAAATCACCAATTTAAAACTTTAACCTGCCAACAGGTTAAAGCAGTTAAAGCCTAGTGGGGGACAGATACAAATTATGAGTGTGAGAGCGCCTTAATGTGCTCCTTTTCTTTGATTTTTCTATTCCTATTCCAAGTAAGATAAAATGGAATTTTACTTTTAGTCTTGTACGCAACTGGTTGTGTGAAAGATGAAGGGTGGGGGAAGGGAGAGAGAGGTGTGAATTGGGTTTAAAAATTATATTGTCTCATAGAATGGACAGCAAAGCAGTAGGGTGAGATACGTGCACTTGCAGATGTACTATGTAATCTGCTGACTCTGTAAGTATAGAAAAAGCACATTTTAGGAAAAAAGCTTTATAATGAACTTTCTCATAATATTTTATTGCCGACTTGTTAATGGCTATTTTTAGTTATATAGGCTCAAATCATTTTAGCTTAACTTGATCAAAAGTAGTGGAGTTCCCTCAGACACAAACACAGTCTCATATGTCTCTATTTGCAGATCATTTACAGATGTGAACAGGCACGTCTGCAGCTATTTGTTTACGTAAAAAAAAATCCTGTACTTAATGTAAAATTACTTAGTTCTAAATATTGCTGTTTATTAGTTTATTTAACTAAGCACTGAGTTTGCAGTAACTGGTCCAGATTTACCATTATACATAGATAGAGATAACGTTGGCTTGAACAAGTAAAGATGAGGTGTCAGTTTTTACTAGCTAAAGCAAGTTCCAGCTGGAATGTTCTCCTTTTTCCAAGAGTTTACATCATCATGAAGAGGCTTGTGTAACTTCTCAGAGCACACAAAAAATGTGGAAAAAAAAAAATACAACAAAACCCCCCAGTATTCTCTGTGAAAAATTGCATCTGTTTGGCAACGTCTTTTACAATACAAACACCCACATTAACGTGAATTTTAACATTTAAATACTTTGGGTTCTCATGCAGAATCTTTTAACACACTCTTTCAAAGAGTGGAGTAATCACAAAGCTGCTAATTACCAGGCTTTAGAAATTAGTATAACTGTAAATTTGGTCATCATGTGTGCTTCATTACATGTAAAATAAATGTAAGAAGGGGAAGGGACAGGGGAGGGCTCAGTATTTTTAAAAACAATGAGTGTCTTGGAATATATTAATTTTTAGACAGTCAATTTGCAATAGCCTAAACCCATAATTGTTAGAAAGTTCTGAGCTCTTGTAAAACATCCAAGTTTCCTTAGATATGGCTTTATCACAAACAGTTTATTTAAAAATAATTAATCCCTGGCCTATCAACTTTTTTTTAATTGCAGTGACTGAGTGTTCTTTTGGAAAAATACGTTATAAGTACATCAGGGAAAAATGCTGCCAATATTTTAGATGATGTGCAAAATGGTTCTCTGCAATAAAAGTATATTCTAAAAACTGGGTGACGTCAAATGGGCAATGTTGTTGGGTTTTTCTGGTGCAACACTGATCCTTTGTTTAGTAACATTCTTATTAAAAGAGGACATTTTATAGAACAGATCACTGAAAGTGTAAACATACAGAAGGGGAAAGTCTCTACATATCACCATATATCACAGCCTATAGCAATGATACAGATGTTCAACAATAAGCACTGCCTTTGTGTTAGACACCTTGGCTGAACACATTTTCCCAGTTATTTGGACTGGAGAAGATGATGCTTTAGTTCTCTATGGGATCAGGGATCTCACTATAGCATTACTTCACTAGGCCTGGCTCGTGGTGGACTTTACAGTAACATAGGTTTGCATAGCTCAGAAAGATCTCAAACGGGACCCAGGAGCGTTTTCTCATTCTGTTCACACCTTGCCCCACTTCAGTAACTAGTTGCTGCAGTTCATGACACACTCATTTCTGCACGTATTGCCATCATGTCGCTGGGAGTATCCAGGGTGACATTTGCACAGAAATGACTCTTTCATGTTAACACATTCATGTTCACAGTCATGCTGACCTAAAGCACAGAAGTTTACTTCTGTGGAGAGAAAAACAGTGAAGAATTCAAGCCAGCCATGAGGATTCCTGAAGTAAAATGGCTTAGAAAAATTCACTTTTCTTAAACAATACTGGATTCTGTGCTTTGGACACCTGTTAAAGCTGATAGTGAGCTGAAGATTTGCGAGCGGATTGCAAATACTTGGCTATACAAGACTTCCTTCACTTTGACTCCCATAGACCTGCTCCTGTAGTCATCAGAAGTCATGCATCATGGTGAAGGAGGAATGCCTGGTGCTAGTCACCAGTGATGCATTCTCCCTGATTAATAAAGAGGGCATATATGCAAACGTTCTGCTTTATTTTACAAGCTTTTCTAACATAAGCCTTGTTATAATAAGATTTGCAATAGCAGCTTAATCCTGGAGACATCACCAGGTTTACAGCCAAATCCAAAGCCCCCTAAGGTTAAGGAAAAATACCCCAAATGGGAATTACAATTTGCCTTTAATTCGCAATTACATCCTTGGCAATAAATATTCTACACAATGCTGTTCTTTTGCTCCTATACTCACCAAGGCACATCCAATCTATAAAAACCTGAATGTATTAAAATACCATATAGATAATAAAAACCAGAATAGCATGGATTACTGTAAAAACGGCACTGTGTATACAAAGATGCTTCATGAGAATGCATCTTTAAGACTGAAAGAAAATACAGTTCCAAAACCAGATAAATTTTATGAGCGTCTAGAAATATAATTATGTTGCTCCAGGCAAGCTTCTTATTCATAAAATATCAGCAGTACAATTTTCCCCCCGAAGAACTGAGTCACCAGACCAGGCTAGTTAATTTTGCTGAATATATTCTCCTTAAACTTCAACAACATTACATTGAAAATCTGCTGTGATTCCAGGCCCCCACTCAAGAAGAGCTGTAACATGAAAGTCTTTTTAAAGTAAATAGTATGTGTGATTGATTTAGAACCCTGATATTGCTGAGGCTGTTTTTACAATTTTTTTAGGAAACTGTGGGGTTTTGTGTGTGACTTTAAGTTGGTTTTAATAGCTACATTACCTGTCCAATACTTTCCCAAGCTAATGAAATACATCTGTCCTTGGCTAAACCAACTGGGCAAAGCAAGGTGAATTTTTTTTTTTTTAAAAGCTGTTTGTGTCACTACAAGACAAGGTCAGAAAGTTTCAAGTAAGTAATGAACTTGTTTTTGAGCCACTCTGGTTCCTATATTACTCCTCAGGTTTCCATAAATCTCTTCAGAAAATGTCTAATATACAATCTAGTCTACAAAACAGCAAACAGTATATTTTTCCAGCATGACTGGCTCAGTTAAAATTCAAGTTTATAAAGAAACATTTGTTTCAACCTTAATTATAGAGAAAACTTTCATCCTTTTAGAAGGGAAACCATTCACAGCAGGTTTAAGAAATAAAAGCAGATGAACTTTATTATGTCCAAAGGATTACTCACTTTTGCATGTTTTCTGATCTGGATTAAGTCTAAAACCTTCTTGGCATCGACAAAAATAGGAATCATCTGTATTAACACATTCCTGTTCACAGCCATGGTCCTGAAGAGCACAATAGTCTGGTCCTAAATGGGAAAAAATTGTGTCAGAGAGGAATATAATTCCTCAGAAATAAGCCAGGTAAAAACCAGTTACTTTGTTTTCTTTTCTTTAGCCTTTTTTTTTCTAGGCACCATTCTGACTTTTTACCATATCGGTTCAAACTATGAAAATAAAATGTTCCTTTTTTCCAAATATCTGCTATACTTAGATATACCTGATATGTATACTTCAATGAATTCTTCGAGAACATATGTACTACACGCAGTAGAGAATTTAGAATCTTAAATATTTCTTAACATTTTGCAGCTAAGTCCTATACATTGCCTCATCAAAATTGCCTCTATTTTACTCAGAGGAAGTTAGATATCATCTGTAATAAATACACAAACACGCTTTTGAATGCCGTTCATTAGATCAAAGCAGGACAATCAGGTCACCAGGAGCATTGGTATTTTAACAGCTCTGGGTGTTTGCTATATAGTTCTTCCATTTAAAATGCTCATGAAAGAGAAGATGAGCAAAGTCTAGAAACAGCTACTACTCGTGTATAAAGTATCTTAAAAAGGAAAGTAATTGTGCAGTAAGCACTGGGATATTTACCACATAGTGTTTACCACTATTGATGAAGTCAAAGAACCTGATATTCACTTAGATGCAGTGTCTGGCCATCACTTACTTTTCTATCAGTGGAGTTTATACTAGTGAAACAATGGTCTTAACCCCACAGCACTGCTAAAAATAGATAAACAAGTCACAAATCACGTAAGTCACATTTTTAAAGACATCCAGGCACTTTTTTGTGCAGCTATTGTAACACCTATTACACAACCTGAAAACTGACATTCAGAGGTTAATTATTATTCCCAAAGGTAATTGGCTTCCTGAGGCAGAACTGTTCTTTCCTTGTATATGTGGTGGGCTAATGCAATTGAGCCTTTATATATGATGAAAGCCCTTAGCAATAATAAACCACCTATATTTTCAGAACAAACAAAGTGGAATGTGACTTTCTAAGAAACCTGAGGGGAGTTTTTTATCATTTATGAACCTCACTTCATATATTTATAGAACATTTCCTTTACCAAAGCTTTTAATGACAGCATATGCACATACACATATACATAACAGAGGGATATCTTACCTGTTTACTAAAAAAACTAATTAGAAAACATGGTTTGTTCAATAGTGCACTGAAGAGACAGAAACCATAAAGCCGCGTGTGTGCACCAGAGGCATATAGCTATATGCCTTCTGGACCTACTCAGTGCTGTGTTGCATTTACCTGCTTAAATCCTTGCTAACTCAAGTGTGCAGGACAGGCTTTTCCTGGGTAACTGATTCTGAAGATGACCACAAGAGTTGAAAAATATGTATTATTATCTTTGTTGGAACCCTGAGGCTATTATGTTGGGAACACTAAAAACACATTTCACAGGGCTTCATTAACACAGTCCAGATTAAGGATGCTAACAGAAGGCCTCTACCAGCTACAGCTCATGTGAACTCATCCACAACTCAAACAGGAGCCTTCCCTAAAGAACAATAGTTGAGGCTCAGCACCCCTAAGTACAAGCAGAAGCTACCATCTGTCTTCTTGAGGGGAGCAGCAAGAGTGGCAAAAGTCCCCTTAATAGTTAACTTAGTAGCTAGGAATGACCTCTGCCTGCCTTACTGATAATCTGAATTTGCTGCTCTCTTCCAGCCACACACAGAGCACTCTGCTGGTGTTGGCAGGGCTGCCCTCATGAGCCATGTTCCTTGTATTTCATTCTAAGAAGTTTGGAGTAATTCCCAGAGAAAACATTTCTCAGATATGCATGACCGTACTGATAACATTTACATTTTCAAGCTTTTCTTTGTAGCCATGAGCATGAAAGCTTACTTTCTATTTTTGAAAGGAAAGCCAGGATTCTGAGTTAATCACAAGATCTTGGGAGCTGGTGCCCCAGGCCCAGGCCTGCTTGCTAGTCTGGCATGGATGAGAGTCTTGGCTAGCTGGCGATCATCCCCGAGATTCAGTATGTAAGCCAAATATGTAGAAATTTATGTTAAAGGTTTTAAATTTACAAACATTTTAAATCCATTGATCTGAAGTTTGTTTCTTCATGTTGTTTATGCTGACTCAAAGGCAGTGTGATTCATAACACATGGGAGCTAGGGGACACTTTTGCTCTGAAGGGCTCTCATACTGTCTTGACTTTTGCAGCATTAAGAGTTACACAGCTCTTTCATTCATGCTTTGTTTTATTTTCAAGGCTCAGAAGATATCAAGTGTAAGGAAAAGTGGCTTAGTAAGTTTTATTTATGCTTAGATTCAGGACATGCATCTTGAAAGAGAATGATTTGACATAGTATTTGCTCATTCCTCCCTGACTACTCCTGAATCGTTCTCTATGGCCTACCATGTCCAGTCACTTTGACTTTTCCCTAATTGCAACCTCATGGAATTTTCTCCCTTAATTTTAAACTAATTTAAAGCATTTACAACAAAACAGAATGCAGGTAACATGGCAGAGATGCACAGAGCTGTGAGAAGCCTTGTCTGTGGCCTCTGCCCTTGGCTTGGAAGCTGCATTTAATGTCAGGCTCTCACCCTTTGTTCTTGCCTGAGCTATGTCATAGGTACGCTGGTGCCTAGCCTTGCATTTTGCTGGCCCTGACCTGCTGACTGGCTGTCTTGATTTCCTGAATTGACCTTAGACCTCTCTTGACAGTACAGACTTGTCTAGTGATCAGTGGACTGTTGGCTGAGCCTGGTTACTGTCATAGGACCTGTTTTGTTCTTCTTTGGGTACTCTGGGACCAAAGGCCTTTTCAGATAGATTACTGACCCTTGCTTGCCTTGTAGCCATCCTTGGCTCCCAGCTTGCACTCCCTTGCGGAGCAGTGTACTTTTGTGTTATATGTTAAAGATCTCCTCCATTCCACAGAGGTCCAACATGAAACCGTAGATGTGCCTGCTGAGAGTTTCTGGTCAAGATCAGAGGGGAAATGACACTGGGAATGTGGTGGTGGAGTCTGTTACCCCACCTGACCAAAGGATGTAGTGAATAAGGCTTCCTACAAACACATAGCAGAAGTCTCCAACTCATAGACTTTTGTTCACATTGGAAATTTCAACCAGCCAACTCCTACTAGGAGGGTAAGGCAGGCAACTCAGGAGGTTTCTGCACAGACTTGCTGACAACTCCCTAACACGAATTCTTGAGGGGTGATGTTCTTCTTGACTTGCTGCTGTGACCATGAGATGACTGAGTTCACCATCCAGAAGGCTGGGAGGGGAAACAGCAGAATTTGGACTCCATATTTTACAAGCTCAGATTTCAGCTTATTCAGGGAACTGCTAGGAAGAATCCCCTCAGAAAGAGCCAAGAAGAGAAAGCATGCGCAGGAGAGCTAGATGATTTTTAAAGAAAACTTGCTCAAGAAAAAAAATGATCCCACTGTTCCAGAAAATCTGCTTAGAAGATCATAGAGCTTCTCAGTGAACTAAAACACAAAGAGGGAAAATAGTAGAGGGCGAAAGAAGGACCAAGAAAAAAAGAGGAGTATAAAAGCATTGCTTAGGTACTTGGGACAAAAACAAAGCCCTGCTCGACCTAGTACTACTGAGGTACGCTAGGGGTAATAAGAAAGGAGTCTACAAATATGCTGGTAGCAAAAAGAAAGTCACACAAAACGTGAGTCTTCTGGCTGGGGGAACAACCTGGTGATGAACAATACAGAAACAGCTGAAAAAAATAATGCACTTTTTATTCCTGGTTCTCAGAGACAAAGCCTGCTCCCAGATTTCCATGTGTACCGGCACAGTTTGGGAAGGAGAGGGGCTAGCAACATCGGTTAGAGACTACTTAGAGAAACTGGATATACACAGATCCATGGAATGACCGGTATTTGCCTGTGGGTGCTGAAAGAGCTAGGTGATGTGACACCACTGTCCATTATGTATGAAAATTCACGGGGACCAAGAGAGGTCCCTGCTAACTGAAAAATGCTAATGTTACACTCATCTTTAAAAAAAGGCAAGAAGAAAGACCCAGGGAACTACAGATCAATCTGCATCATTTCAGTCCCAGGATCATGGGGCACATCCTCTCAGAATCAATTTCCAAATATATAAAGGACAAGAATATTATCGGGAATAGTCAACATGGATTTACCAAGGGCAAACCATGGCTGAGCAACCCATTCATCTTTGATGAAATGACTGCATCTGTGGACAAGGGAAGATTGGTGGATGTAATACACCTTGGCACTAGTAAAGCTCTTGATGCTGTGTCCCACAGCATTCTCATTTGGAGGCTGAGGAAGTATAGGCTGGAAGAAGAACTGTTAGGTGGGGTGAAAATTTGCCAGGCCACCAGCCTCAAAGGATAGTGATCAATGGCTTCATGTCTGGCTGGTTGTTGATAATGACCAGAACACCACAGGGGACAGTACTGGGGGTCATATTGCTAAACATCTTCATCAGTGACGTAGATGATGGCACAAAGCGCACCCTCAGCAAATCTGTGGGTGACACTAAATTAGGGACAGTGACTGAAAGCAAATAGCAGAACTTCATTACAGAGGAACCTTGATGAACTTGACGATTGGACCAGGATATGCCTTCTGAAGTTCAGCAAGAAGAACTGCAAAGTTCTGCACCTGGGTTGGAAACAACCCTATAGTTTGTACAGACTGGGAAGTGACCTGCTGTCAGGGAGCAGCACGGGTCAGCTGCTCCTTAAGGGAAGGGGAGCCAGGAGCCAAGGGCGATAATACAGCTGAGCAGGGTAGGGGCCTTGCCAGACAGGCACTGCCCTGCAGTACCCAAGCAAGGTGAGCAGGGCAGGCCTAGAAATGGTAGCCAGGTTTAACCAGAAGTCCAGATCATCAGGCAAGTACATGCTGCTGAGACAGGTCTGAGGTCAAGCCAGGAAGCCAGCCTGCATGTCAGGATGAGGTGAGGCCACTCTTGGTGAGGGCAGCCAGGGTCTGACACAGCCCAGTGATCGCTGGGCACATCCATAGTGGCAGGGCAAGGCCATGGCCCAGCCGGGAAGTCAGTCTGCAGGTCAGGTTCTGGATCAACAAGGGCTATTGCCAGCTGGAGACTGCACTTGACATACTTTGTCCAGTTCTGGAACAATCCCTTCCCTTCTCCCCCCAGTTAAAGGGAATAAACTGAAGAGGACTCAACAGAGACCTACTGCTGGCACATAGTGCACCTGACTTGAGCAGAGAACTTGAGGAATCTGGTCTTACTGAGTTTGGTGAAAAGGAAGGTATCTAACTGCAGCCTACAGTTACTTCTTGTAGGTCATTACAAAGGTGATGGAGCTAAACCCTTCTTGGTAATGCCAGATGATGTAACAAGGAACAATGGTCACCACCTGTGGCTTGGGTGATTCGCATTGGACATGAGGAAAATGTTTTTCACTAGAGGGATACTGCAGCAGTGGAACAGGTTGCCTAGAGAGGTTGTGGACTCTCCACTGGGACTTTTTGAGACTCAACTAGACAAAACCATAGCTGATTCAATCCACAGTTTGTGGCAGCTCCACTTTGAAAAGGAGGCTAGAGCAGATGACTTCCAGAGATCCTGTCCAACTAGCATTTGAAAGCTTTCGTGTTTCCAACACAAAGACAGCAGCACATGGTCAGACTGACAGTCTACACAGCCCAATGTGCTGTCTCAAGCAATAGATACCTAAGTCAGATGATAGAGACAGGACAAGCCTGAAATACTACTTTCCCAGAACACTCTCTCAGCTTCCAGCATTCTGTGGATCATCAATTTAAACAGGTTAAAATAATTCACACAGTTAGACCATAAGCTAAAAACCACTCAAGACATATAAAATGTTTATGCAGTTTTAAGGTCTTTTTTCAGTTCAAACTGGGGGACAAAACACTGCTTAAAATCCACATTCTTAAATTGAAGGAATTAACAAAAATTTGTGCTTGGGCAGTGGAAAGCACTTACACTATAGTAAGATTCAAAAATATATGGATGTGGAAGCATAAAAGAATTTAGCCAGCCCTTAGCTGACACATACTTGACAAATGGGCGAGTTCATACAATCTACAAGCAACGTGAACCAGTACAAACTGTACTCTGGCCCTTGGGGAGGCAGGAAATTCATCTCCCCTGACTCTGACCATCTAAAAATTAGGTGTCTAGTCTGGCAAGTCATCCAGGCTCCCTGCATAGTCAAGGAAAATACAGGCACTTCCATAAATTTTTGTCAGAGCTGTGAGAAATCGCCTTCTAGAAGTGTGTGTCTCTTTCCCTTGATCATAAGGTCAGAGGTACAGCCTGGATTGGATGCTTTCTTTCTAAATGTTAAATTTAAGTGAAATAGATACCAAGCATAATACACAATACAGTCTATAGGTTAACATAGTCTCTCATCATAAAGACTGAAATGCCCCCAAGGCTGTAAAACGCACAGAAACGCAGTGCTATATTGATGCATTTTTTGAGAAATAATGTTTGAACACATTATTCCATAATATGGGCTAAATTCACCACTGGCATCAGCGGTTCCACTCACCTAAAACTAATGTTGTTTGTTTGCTTACAGACACAATAGTAACATTTCTTTATCAAGGCCCATATTTATGAAGAAAGATAACTAGGAAGGTACATTAAGGTCTTCCCTTCACATTTCCTGAAAGGGAGTTATGACATTAAACACTGTGGAGGTTTTAGCTTGTTTTCCCAATTGGCAAGAGTACTTTCTGGTCTGTCAGTTCCCCCTCGCTTTATAACCACTCCTAACTGGTAATTTTTGAGCTTGTTAGCCTGGTATCAATCAAATCTGACAAACAACAAACAAGCAAAGCCATGAAGTTATAACCTGGTGGAAACATGGAAGCTTGGTAGAAGATACTGATGTTGCCAGAGCTTTGGCACACTATCAAAGAACTCACTCTTGAGAAAAATCCATAGGAAAATAGGCTGCACTGTTTCCTCTGACTGTGGAACTACTCTATTTAATTTTAGCTTGTCCTACAAACCAAGCCGATTACAAATTGTCTTGTACAGACTTGTTTGTTTACCCAGCTAGAGAGATGATAACTGAAAAATCTGCATAATCAAAGAGACTATGCAAGACAAAGCTTTGGGCTTTTACTGTTGAAAAGGAGCCTGGTTTCATGTTAAAAGCTTCCTGTTCATAGGAAGGACCCCTACGCTTAGCCCCTCCCCCAAAAAGCCAAACTACCCCCCAAAACAACTTGCATTGCTTTCAAGATCTTTGGCTTCCAGGGCACTCCAACATTTTCTATACCTGACGCATTATTCAGTGTTCCCAGGACCAGTGGGAGTATTACTGCTGAGGACTGGAAGACAGAAGAAGTACAAACTGTTCATAACTAAACCTTATCACAACTTACTTCTGCAAGTTCTTTTGTCTGGATTTAAAATGAACCCCGGGTGGCATCTACAGTAGTAGGAGTCCTCAGTGTTAACACATTCATGTTGGCAACCTTGGTTATCCAAAGCACAGTAGTCTACAACTGAAAAAGAACAAGATCAACATGTACAATTAGAAAAACAAAATTAGAACTATTATGCATAGATATTATGGTACTAATTACACACAGTAGCTATAAAAAAAGGAAATCTGACATAATTTCTGTCCTGAAGAGCCTTTCTGCAAAAAGTAGTGCACTTTCAATACCAGTTGGTAAATCAGATTTGATATGAGTCCTGGATCATTTCTCCTACCCTTTGAACATTTATCAACTCTCGGATTGTCAGGAGCCTTCTCAACATGTTTTCTCAGATCTGGAAACCATGCCTTAGTCAGTAACTCTGTCCAGATGTTCACACTGTAGACCAGGGCGTAGCAAAGTTTGTTTGATTTAGCTCTGTCTTCTGTCTCTCCAGTCCCAGTCCTGGAATTGCTCTACTTTTCCTTAGTTCCCTCCCATCAGTATTAGTTCGCAAGAGCTGTTCCCATAACCTGAGTATATAGGAGATCCATGGCAATACCTTCTACACCGAGGACTGTCACGGTACATTTATTCCCTCTAATATGCTCCAGATTCATCCTGTATAAAGCAGCTGCAGCTATGAAGCCTGAGAGCTTCATGCCGATACTCACCACTGATATTTTGCTTATATAATGCCTTTTGTATGACAGAAATAAAATATCATAGCTAGTCCAGTCACTTATTTCGTAAGTCCAGTCATTTATTACACAAACCCATATTTACAAGATAGATTGCCAAAGTCTTAGAAGAAATTAAAGATAAGTCACAAAGCAGGTGTTCTGTCACCAAAGAGCTGCCAGGCCCACATTAGGCAAGTTTACCTGATTCTTTCTGCAGAAGACAGTAATGTGCTCAGCTTCACACAGACATTTAACGAGACAGGTTCTCCTTTGCCAGCTGAGTAATTTTTTCATTACTTTATACTGCTGAGCCTCTCAAATTGCTTTAAGAGGCAGTAATTTGTTTTAATGAAATCAGTTCGTTCTTCAATAGCCCTGCTTTTGCAAATCATGCATATACTCAGGTGTGGTAAGATATTTAGTCAAGGTCATCTAGTCAGGAAAGCGGATAATCCATTTAGTTTGAAAGAGCTTCTTTCAACCCTTCAGAGTATTTATGTTGAATCAAGTCAAATTAGACTACTTACTGGCTACTATGTGAGACCATTTTCCTGGCAAGCGCCTTCCTGTTTCCAGACTGAATAGCTTCATGTAAAAATGTATTTACTGAATATATATTTCAAGGATATAATGTGTCATACAATTAGTCAGCTTTTCTCTTAAATTAATTCTAACCACATGCACATTTTCAAGTGTTTTAAAAGACACATTAAGAAATAAGTAGGCCAAAGAATATGTAATTTTTTTCTATCTAACATCATACCTGGGAAACAGCCCATATGGATCGCTCCATAAAGTCACCTCCTCCTCTGCAATTAAACCCTAATGAAATGCATTTCTACCACAATACCTGCAACTGCCCAACTAACGATTATAAAGTTGAGAATAGAATAGAATAGAATAGAATAGAATAGAATAGAATAGAATAGAATAGTTCCAGTTGGGAGGGACATACGATGATCATCTAGTCCAACTGCCTGACCACTTCAGGTCTGACCAAAAGTTAAAGCATGTTGTTAAGGGCATTGTCCAATTGGCTCTTAAATGCTGACAGGCTTGGGGCATTGACCACCTCTCTAGGAAGCCTGTTCCAGTGTTTGACCACCCTCTTGGTAAAGAAATGCTTCCTCATGTCCAGCCTAAACCTCCCCTGGCGCAGCTTTGACACATTCCCACGTGTCCTGTCACTGGATATCAGGGAGATCAGCACCTCCACCTCCACTCCTCAGGAAGCTGTAGAGAGCAATGAGGTCACCCCTCAACCTCCTTTTCTCCAAACTAGACAAACCCAGAGTCCTTAGCTGCTCCTTATAGGACATACTTTCCAGCCCTTTCACCAGTTTTGTTGTTTGAGAGACAACTAAACAGATCTTAGAATGCTTTATTATCAACTTCTGAGCAACTATGACCCTAAGCACTTTCAGATGACAATCTCTTGAGGGAGGAACTGTGCCTTCTTATGGCTATGCCACGAATGTACTGTGGACAGAAAGGAAAAAAAACCAACAAAACAAATAACTATTTTTTCCACGCTTGCTTTTTTCCATTTATAGCCTTCTGGGAACCTCTTACTCACAGAAGTAGGTCTGTTGGCCTGTAAGAACAATGAGCATATCAATTTAAATAATGCCCTTCCACTAACACAGTTAAGAAGTGAGAACATTATCTTGACAGTTGCTTTTGGAGATAAGGATTATTCCCTTTTTTCAATAATTTCTGTATACAAATTGCCCTAATTCCAGGCAGGCTTAGCCTTGCAGACTGGCACTAGTAATTGACCTACAAATTCATTTCACTTTTAGCTTCATGTTTCATTTTGGTGGCACTTGCTTAGAAGGGAAACTTGTCAACAGCATTCCAGTCAGCAAGTAGGTAAGTTGTCCAGGGCGTTAAATCTTCCTGAAAAGACTGAGAAAAATTATAAATCTGTATTTCTAATATTGAAGTACTGTAATCCTTTAGTTGGTATGCAGAAAATATACACAGGTTGTATAAGAGCAAAGCAGAATAATATTTTCCTAATTTTTTAAGGTTTATTATTTTCATGTTTCTGTACTGAGCCATGGGATATACACTAGAATGTGAAGACTTAGTTATCTCACTGGTTTTAATATTAGCCCATGCATATTTCAATACAAAACTTTTCTAAAGGATGAATTAATGACCTTTTTAGTGAGCAAGCAAACAATTCAGTTGTCATCTCCCCATGTTTGTTCCACCCTGTTTTTCTTGCTTGGAATTAGCTGGTAAGTGATAAGAGCCATCTTTTACTTCCAGTTACCAGTTCTGCACTCTGGGTGCTTACGTTGCCTTCTCTGAACTGTGGACAGCATGGGTCACCTTTCTCTTGTATTGTTGTTGTACTCCTATGGTGTTTATATAGGTTATTCAGGCTTAGGAGAACAAAGTCAGTTAAGGAGAAGGGTAGAAGAAAAGGGTAGGAAGAAAAGGTGACAGAATAAGTAAAGGCATAAGGAGGATGAAAAAGATCGTGGGGGAATAGTAGAGCAGACTCATGGAAGACTCATAAGAACCTAGAAAGTAGCCAAAAAAACCTAGCGGTGCCAGGACTGCAGAGAGGTGCCAGCAGCCAAACCACTGCCAGGAGAAGAGGTCCCAAGCCCAACAGCTGCAGCAATCGGAGACAGTCTAGCACCAGTGCCAGGAAAGAGAGGACAGCATGCCCAGCAACACCAAGAAGGTGGAGAGACTGAGTGTCCAGAAGCATGATGGAGAAAGAATGGCTCATTACCACCAAACTTTAACTGACAGGATTTTGTTCATGTGAAAGGAGGGCAGTTAACATGAAAAGCTGTTTAAAAAGGCAAAGTGATAGCGCTTTGCCAGCCATACCTACCACTGAGCAGACAGTTTCAAATATTGTTTAGTCTACAAATTTGTTCATAAACTGTGTGTTGCAAACACTCAGAGTGGTTGGCCATTCAGTGGTCGCTTTGAATGGATACACTGTGAGCTGCTGGTTGTGAGATTTTATTTAATTATTGCCATTCAGGTAACTGGCTGACACATGTGTCAATAAAGCAATTAGTATTGCCTTTGGTCCTCAACCAGAGAAATTAGCCCATCAGAAAGGAGGAAGAGAATTTAATAAACCTGCCTGTGAAATAAGTTTTCTGCACTTTCCCATTTACTTTTGCTGGAGTTAAAATTTTAGAAGTCTTAGATGACTTAGAGAGAAAACTTTGGCTCTTTGAGAGAACTATGATGTGTATGTCCTACTGAAATTCTCTCTTCATTCTCTGGATGAAGAGGAGACAGTAACCTTAATGAAGTCACTGCTTTTTGCAAAATTGTCGTATTCAGTGATCTCTGGAATATGTGTACATCAAGATCTTTGTTCTGATCCTGCTCATTTGATAATAAATACTTCACAGAAAGAAATGGTTAACTAGCTTAAGAGTAATGAAAACTGAGAGTTATCACTACTGATTCAGTACTATACATAGTCTCCTTTACAAGATTTTCCAGCAAGGATGATTATTCATTGGTGATCACATCTGCAGAAACTGTACATTCTTGGTAGTAGCATATTCCTCAAAAATCTCCAATTGTTCAAATCTGAAAAGTCCAATTCTAGAGACTGACAGCTAATAGGATTTGCAGACAAATTAGCATCGAAACCACAAATTACCCAGACAATCTTTTCCTGTTCAGGAAATGTAGAGAGGCTAAGTTCTGCATGGGTAAAACATAATTGATATACATTGAACCATTCGTGTGCATCAGTAAGAAATGAAAAAGTTAAATGGTCAAATAAATGCAAAAGAAAATTGAAAAATAGAAGTGCTAATAATGTGCTTTAAAATCACAATTAATATTGCTAATTATTGCAGGGGTATGAATAGCATGAGTTCATGTTTTTTTGCTAAACTAGGTATAAATGAATAGAAATCAAGTGGAGAGGAAAGACAGCTATAAAATGCAAGATACCATAGTGAACCCATGCATGAACTGTATTTTGAAAATAGTTGAAAATAATTGAGAATATGAAAGCTTCAAATGTCATCAATAGAGCTTATAATAGGCCTGAATCTCTCCATGCTGAAGAGAGTCAGTGACAAGGTAGAAAAAAAACCTTAAAGATATATCACACCTCCAAATAGCACTCTTCAGACTTTGCAGAGAAATTATTAACAAGCAAAAAACAAGTGCCACTGTAAGAAATTTAATAAATGGCATAGAAATATTTTGAAGCTTTTAATACGAAAACCAGACTTTGTATTTACTATAGAGTACAATATTAGGTTTGACATACTAAGAATTTCACCAAAATTTATTTTTATCCCTACGATGCTATGGTAGCTACCTTCCCAGTAAGAATATCTTGGGCTGTAAAGTACCCTTCAACTTTAGAGAGACATTAGTAACAACAGCTGATGACACTAAGCATGAATATTTCAGATTAGAGTATATGGTAGGAAAGAATTGGGGATGAAAGAACCTACCAACAGAAGTCACAGATTTTCTGTCTCAGGACATAGTCAAATCAATAGCAGAGAAATATATGCTTTATCCTAACACAGCTAAAGGTCATGAGGATTAGCTAAGGTTATTGGATAAACTTCTGTGGAGAGTTAGATGTAGAATTTTGGGCCAGAACATCTAACAGGCCTTCTTGCCTAAATAGCCATTATCAGTTGCATTTTCAAAACAATTGAACTTCAGAAAGCAGGTTCTTAAATTGGTATATTAGTGGCCCAATTATGAAGAGTAAGTACAGTGTGAATATTCTTCAAAACCACATATGTTATCCTAGGTCTAAAAAACCTCAAAACCTCATTTGTGTGTCCCATGTGAAACTACATGCAGAAAGTTCAGTTCCATAAACTGTCATCTATTTTGCATCTCAAAATAGGATTATCCTGCAAGGTAATAGCTCTGTGAAAGTAGTAAGAGACAGATTATATTATGTTAGAGTTGTTTAAAATGACAAGAAAGAGTCAGGTGTTGGACAAAAGCATTGTGGTGGCCTGTGGCAGATTTGGGGCCAAGGATTCACTTGGATTCACTTTCATGGGATCTCAGTATGTATTTGAAATGAAGCATGCATTTAAGTGCTTGCCTGAAGAGTATATCTAACAAATAAGGTGATTTTTTTTCAAGGACTCGCTAGGGTTTTTTTGTGGTGGATACCAGAAGACAATATTTTCCCAAAATGTAGCATGGGATGAAAAGTTTACGAGAAGGCTAATAGGTTAGTGAAAAAGATTATCCTAAAAGTATTTACTGTGTATAAACGGGGAAGAAGAGTGAGATACCTATACGGTAATAGAGAGGGAAGTATGTTTTGTGTTAAAAAATTACTATACTGTATTTCCACACTCACTCTTTTGAGTTGTAATTCTTAGAGCTGATGTTTGCTTCTTTACTGCCCGTAGCAAAAATTAAAGGCACATAGTGGGTGGGATCTTAAGGGGGGCTAAACTTTCCTTAAAGTCATCTTCCAAAAAAGAGTTTGAAATCTCTCCTGGCATGAGCACAAAACCAAGTAAGAAATGGCAAGAAATTGTCCACTTTCAAGTTTTTCCATGTATAACTTCTGTCTGAAGAGGAGCTACCGAGATTGTCTGGCTTTGTTTTTGAATGGCCACATATATCATGCCAGTACATTGCTGGCCACCTACATGGATCTAGAATAAAACATCTGGTGTGTTGTTTCAAAACAGCAATGTTACTTTCTGTGTGAAATTAGTTGGAACAATTTTCCCAAGTCACCATTCATTATCAGTAAAGGCCTATGAACATGCCAATATGTATTCTTCCTTATCTACCACTCATATAGGAGAAGAGAGCTTCCCATCATTGTCTATGGCTAAACTGGATATTAATTTATATTGAATTTCCCTTTGGTTTGTGTCAATAGATAAATGTGAATTGCTAAACTCATACTCACCAACACAATTCTTTCCATTTTCATCAAGCTCATACCCTTCGTAACACTGACAGACGTAAGACCCAGGTGTGTTCACACAAATCTGCTCACAGGCATGTTTCTCCACAGCACAGAGGTCCTGAGCTACAAAACATAATTGCATGTATATGAAATTCTTTGACCTTCTATAATGCACAGGTAGACTATAGATCAAAAATAAATTTCAGGAAGCTATAAACAGCTCTTTAGAGATGAGTTCATTTTAAAACAGCTCGTGCCAATGTTCTGTCAGTGAAAGTCATGACAGCAGGAACAATCACTCAGAACTGAGGAGCTCATTGCTTCAGCTGAAGGCAACGACTATTGATGGGCCAATGGTGCCTAGTAGAGTTGTTTGACTGTGTGTTTCTCTAAAAAGTTTGAAGGGGCATTCTTCAGGTTTTTTTGAAAGAAAAAAAAAAATTGTGTTTATTTGTGCCTTTTTTGTTCTTTTTTGCATAACCCTCCCAGATAAATGATGACGAGGTTGGAAAGAGAAAGAAAAGGAAAACACAACACCAAAAACTTGGGGGTATTTCATTTCTGAGTTTTATAATTTTTCAATTTTGTGCAAAATACCTTAGCAAGTTACCCCTCCCAAGCAAAAGATCTCATTAGAAAAATTACTATGACAAATGAGGTCAGTTCAGCATTTGGCCGAATGAAGCACATCATTGGACTTTCTTTTCAATAAACTAAAGCTTTCTCAGAACCCCAAGTTTCCCCAGTGAAATCTCTGGAAAGCAGAGTACTTTGTGTTGCTCAGGATCAGGCCCAAAGACTGCTCAACACATAATGATCATTTACAGCTACAAAAAAGGCTTTTGGAACATGTTTGAGGAAACTAGCCAAGCAAATACGAATTTTCTTTTATAGCTGTCTGCTTCATATCAAGCGGCATGACGAACAGCATAAACAGTCATTTAACTCTCTTGTTCCAGTATAAAAACCCACAAATAGATAATTTTCCAGCTTGTTTCAGCTACATTTCCTCTTTTGTACTGTTTTGTGTATTAATGTAAGATTTGAACATCTCTAGAGAAGAATGGAAGAGATGAAGTTAAACAAACAAAGACAGCGTAATGAGTAAAGAATAGCCATTATCTGACACAACCACTCTTCTCTAGAAAAGTTAGACCAGAGTATGTGAAAGGAGCATCCTTTGCATGGATGCAAAACAATCTTAATGAAATAAATGTAAGAATATTTCAAGTTAAACAAAAGAACTTTTTTTCCCCTAGTTTTGTTCTGGAAGATAGCAGAATTGCTTTTTTTTTTTTCTTTTTTTTCACGTGGAAAGCAACAAATCACAAGTATGGCAGATTTTCTTCCTTCAATGCAAGGAAATAATTTTTTTAGAAATAATGTTATAATGAAATGTATCAAGGAACAAAACTACCATCTATTCAAAAGAGAAATGCACCCTTTTCCAGCCTGAAGCAAAGCTGTCAATTCGTTGCTGATTGAAGCCATTTGGTTAAGGGCTTTTAAGAACTGAATACTGATATGGTGTACTCTCACAACATAAAAGAAAGGGAACAGAAGAATGAAAAAAAAGCATAACTTTAGGTACATACCATTCATCTTTTCTGCATTGTTTAATTTAGAAAGTGTTAAAATATATGGGTAAGGAAACTACTTGTTCATGAAAGAGCTGACAAATACATCCAAACCTTAGATAAATACATCTGGTTTATGTTCATCATGTATTGCACTAAACATAAACATGATGAAGATTTATTTTACTTAGAGGTCAAGTGAGGAACATGTTTTGGACAATCAGCAGCCAATGAAGGTAACTAAAATGGTCACAGACTGTGGGTTTTCCTATTGCCATGCTTCCCCTCACCTCCAGAAATAAGCTGTCCAGTTTGTCCACGCTTGGTCCCCTTTCCTCATGAATTCTGTTACTTCTCTGGGGAGTTTTTAGACATAATGGTCTGACTTTGTCTAGACTGCTACCATATCATCTCCCTCCTACACCAATGATTTGTACCATCCTAGCACATTTAAGGCCAGTTTGATGGCTCTCAATATTAGATTTCCAGTGCTAATTGCTAAAATTAGTTTATAGTTTGGTGATGTAGAAAAAGTCCATTAGAAGTAGGCTACAAACACATTGAAGGACCCATTTACCTTTCATATTTAGCAAACTGCAATCTAGTATCACCTGATTGATGATCAAAGCAAGTATACAGTCAAGCAAATAATGTGTGACAGGTAAGTGGGGAAAACTAATATAAGACTGAGTCATAGCTAAAAAAAAAAGGAAAGCAATGCAGCAATGGGCTTTGAAAAATGGTAGAGAGGGAACATATTGAGGGCTACTCTGCATGGGTCACCAGTAGGAAAACTACACACAATTCCAAAACTCTCTTGGAAATTAATCTGTAATTTGAAGTAGTGCAGTGCCCAAAAGCTGAACTACTGGCTGATAAAAACTATGGTAATGTAACACAATAAAAAAGAAGAAGACATAATAAAGAAAGAACTTTTCATACTTGTAAATAAAAGTTTTTGAATTGACTCACAAAAAAAAATTCAATTGTCAAAATTGATGTTAGGGGTGAGGATGGGGAAAGTGTGTGAGAGGATATTAAAAAAAAAGAGAAATTTTGAATTTCAAATAATTTCCAGAAAATTGAAAGCAAAAGAATTCTTTCTTAAAAATTCTTTAAGAAAATTAATAGCATGAGGAGGGTTTAAAGGAAAGGTTTAAAGGATACAAAAGTTTTAAATAAGAAGGATTTTAAGAGGGACACAATGAAAAGAACAGGTTAGAGAATATTACTGAAACATGATTACACAGTTGGAGACATTATTTGAGATTCTAACCACCCTCTTTCTGAAGAGCTATAGCAAATTTGCGGAAGCAGAGAAAATAGGCTGTGTGAAAAATTGTTCTTGTCACTATTCTTGTCTTGGCTCAGCTGCTAAACCAAATAATAATTAGGAAATATTCCAGATTGGACTGATTTTTTGGGTCTTCTTGAGGAAACAAAAACACGTGTTAAATTTGTTCCATTTAACACAAAACATTCCCCTATAATTCACACACATGCATATGACAAATGTCTACATTTGGTGAAGGATGCTGGTGAGAAGGACTAGAAAACAGATTCCTAAAAGCAACTCATTCCATAGCTCGACAGCATAGGAGGTGAACAGCTCAAAAGCAGTTTCCTGCTGTAGCCCAAAGGGTCTGAAGATGCTTCCACGAGGCATTGAGAATGCCCAAATCACTCCAGTGCTGACATTCTTTTGTTCCCATTCCTATTTACTGAGGCTCTGACTGAAACCATGTGTCCCACTGCACAGGTAAGGACTCTAATCCCCAAGCTGCAAAGTCGCCTCAGATACTGACATACCCTCGCTGTTCAGTGGTCATGAAGTATTTGATATAAAATACAACACTAAGCAAGAGAGACGAAGAACCCTCTAATCCCAAGCTACCTGATTGTTTTACGGCACTCTCCTGAGATGTGGAACATGTGAGTTCAAACACAAGGATAGGACTTGAGCCTGCATCCTTCACCTTAATTCTAAATTATCAGTTGCAAGGGGTACATCCTATGCTCTCACCATGACTGTCTCCTCCAGCTTTTTGAAAAGACGTTTTCCAAAATTTTTCTTCTGGCTAAAATCAGTTTGGCAAATTTCACTTGAATCCATGCACTGTCGTGGGATAAGAAACTTCATTTTTAGCAAGTACATTTTCCACAAGTAATTAAAAATACTATTACATAATTTCTTTAAAATAATGGTTGATACAGAAATAAATTTGGCATACCCATCTAATGTAGTCTGCTATTAATTACTAGGAAGCAAGCTAAAACGAACAAAAGAAATACTGCTTACAAAGATCACAATTAAAGTGGAATACAGTTTGTTATTCTAAACTATAAATCCAATTACTTAAAACTGAAAAAAGTCAACCCTTTTAAAGAAGGAAATGAGAGCATAAGCAAGACTTTTGAAACTATTCTTTGAATGGTTGCAAACCCTTATACTTCAAGCAGCAGTTAGGAAGAACTTTTCAGAACGGCAAGTTATTTCACAGTTCTCTAGTATGGGGTTTATTGCACCTTTCTGTACTGTTTAGTACGATTGCTATCTAGACAAGTTACTGAAGTAGTTGGATTCACTTCATGTGAGATGATAAAACAGTTCTTTCTTTGATTGTTGCTTCATTGTTGAACTTATTACACCAACAAAATTCAAATGCAATTCTATGTAGTTACAGCGTACCTCTGCAGAGCTGTGTATAAAAATTAGCTTGATGTATTTCAGAAAGGTTTATAAGAACTTCATTTACACAAAACAAGAAAAAGAAATACAACTTCACCTTTTCAGATGCTTTCTGATGATTACCATTAATTATATACTGAGCTCAGTCCTTCTTTATGAGCTCAACAAAAAGGGTGCGTGATGTTAAGCACTTTTTGGGAGCATGAAAGAGAAAAGTTAAGAAAGGTAACATACTGCTGCAAGTCTTCTGGTCAGCATTCAGAATGTATCCTTGTTTACATCTGCATATGTAGGAGCCAGGGGTGTTTATGCAGAAGTGATCACAGCGATGCTCAATTGTACTGCACATATGGGGCACTGAAAAAAAAGAAGTAAAACGTTATTAACTGCTAGTCTTACTTGTGGTCCCAACTAAAAAAAAATGGTGTAGAAAATTTTACTGAAATAATTTAGAAATTTCAAATTAAGTGTTGACAGCAAAGACAAAAATGGAAGCTTAAGCCTATAAGACTGTAAAAAAATCCTTAACAAACAGTACTATGTATTTATTCCTAAAAAAGTAGGAATTTAGGTATTTTCTGTCTGGTTGACATTGGTGGCATGTTTTTGGAAATGAAATTACATGTGGAATGGAGATATAAACAAAATAAAAATATACAATAGAGTATCTGGAAACACTAATTACTTGGTGGTCCCAAGAAGACAATGAAACAAACCTACCACATTCAAATTTAGAAAATAAGTGGAATTTAAGTACAAACTGTTCTAGAGGACATTCAATTTCTTGAATGAAGAAAATCACCACATAGCACAATACTAGAGAAGAATGACTAGAAAACAACTTGATGAAGAACCTTGCTTGCTTAATTATTAATGTTGAGGAACATACAAGCAATACATGACGACACTGAGGTCATGCATATCCAAGATTCAGTAAGTGGGAGCTGAGCTGAGCTACACTCCGGAGTATAAGTCTTTCTGAGTCTATTTTTAATCTGCATGTATTTTATGTCTCTAATAGCAAGCAGTAAAATGCAACAGCCTGAGACAGTAAGAAAGAAAGAGAGTAGTGGGACTGTTCTGCCAAATTCATTGCTGAACTATTTTTCTCCAGATCAGTATTTGGGAATTGAGAAATCTTCTTGATGTTTTCTTTCCACTGGAGCATTGCTTGTATGTAATTTCTATAATATATAGGTGAATTACTTCTCAGAGAACATTGCGTGGAAAATAATCTATTTTGCTCAACAACAATTAGGGATTGATGTGCTCCTTATTGTGCTAGGTCGATAAAGCTCAAAATTTACGGAATAGGTATTAACAGTAATCTTCTAGCAGCCACAACAGCAGCCTGACAAATAACTTAACATGTGGTATGTGTGGTACTTGTGGAAAAAAAAGGTGGTTTTGAGATACATACTATGTATCTGGTCTTTGGAATGGTTACCAGAGTTATGCATTTATTACTAATATACAAACCACCACAATTCCCAAATCTCTTAATCAGCTTTTTGGATCTCATAATATTCTGCCATAATAAAACTTCTCAAGTACTTTTATTTATGTGAATACAGACCTGCTTGGACTTCTTGTCTTTTCACCTTTCTGTCATTCTGAAAATGAAGTTTATGACCTCTGATACTTTCTAAACAGAAGTTTCCTCTTGGCTATATTTCGCTAGCTTTCAACATCAGGTATAGCTTGTTATGACCAAAGAAGCACTTTCAAATATGACAAATGAAAAATATACTCATTTCAGTAGTTTAAGCGTCAGAAAATCTTACCATCTACTAAAGCTATAGAATGTGAATCTATAGAACATTACTAAAAAACCAGTCAGTCCTCCCATATCGAAAGAACATAAGGCTGCAAAACAGAGTACTAAAAAATGAAAAAAAAAAAAGAAAAAAGAAGCATTCAATGATTGGCATCCCAATAACTCAGTCCCTTCTGAGAATATATTGTTACCATCTGTTACCAATCTTCTGATGTACTATCACATAATTTTTTTTCCAAAGTGTCTCTGTTGCACCCATTTCAAAGAATCAGTGGTAGTCTGGTCATCAGTCAGACTTCTGTGGTGAAGGAGGCTGCTCTCTGTATGATTTCTGCAACCTCATTTGTTGCAGGAGGTGTTTGGTGGACACAGCCAGGGACTGAAGTAATAGAAAGGGTGATCTCATAGTTAAGGAATTTGAATGTGAGCCTTGTGAATTAGATTTTATCTCTGTCTATGTCACAGGGTCCTTATTTGACTTTGGGCAAGCCAATAATACCAGTATCTTCAAGCAAGCATCAACCTTCACACTGTATGTGTTCAGCTAGAGACACCTGAATCTGAATTTGCAAGAATGCAGGGTGCTCTCAGCTGCGAGTGAAGGCTGTAGAGCTGTGACTGGTATGTTATATTAGTCTAAAAATGCTTTATGCCCCAGAAAATCAGACCAGGAATTGCACCGAGTATAATATTTAAAGTTAGTGGATGATCTTGACAGTCTTAACCCTGATTCTGTGCCTCCGTTCTCCAATGTAAAATGGGGATGACACCACTATCGGCTTTACAAGAGAATAATAAAGACTTTATTCGCTCCTGACTGCTCCATCCCAACTTCTGTCTTTCTCACTCTTCTTCTATTCAATCTCCACCTCCTTTCCTGGATTCTGTCCCCATTTCTGTTTCTCTTCTTCTGAATTTTCAACTCTTGTCTCACTCCTCATGCCTCTGATTTCCCAGGATACTGTTTGCTTCTCTTTTACCTTGCTGACTGGTAATAAAAAGAGGCTCCTGGGATCCCCTGGCTTCAGCTGTTTTTGACATCCCCAAATCTTTAGCAGCCAGAGGCAGCAACTGTAGGGAAAGTCTGACTTAGCAGAGGATGGAGCACAGCCAGTTTATATGGATTCTTCTGAGAATATAGCTGCTAGGCACTGGGTAACCTCTGCCATCCATGGGTAAACAGTGGTTAATTTGGTTTACTTTTTAATTTTCCCCACAGAGCTTAATCACTTGGCCAGGTTTTTCTCTTATCTTCACAGGAACCAGGAAGACACATTCCCACAGACACAAGGGCAATCCAGACACAAGGCCACCTCAGGTGCCAAGGTCTTTTTCCACAGCACGAAGCCCAGCAGACTGCATGCCAGGACCCTTGACCAGAGGGGTGCCTTCAATTGCTCTAGAAAAGAAACAAGGTGTCCAGATGTTCGACTCAGCTACAATGATATTGCCTCTGGGTCCACACTGGGGAGGACTTTAAAAAACCAACCATATGTCCCAGGAGGAATGTAGGTGCTCTAGGAAGCAGAGGCTATAGATGCTTAGATTGCCCTCTTGAAATTCAGCAAGCTGAATGCTGCTTCACAGCCCAGACTCAATAAAATATTAAGGATCCTATCTGCAATTTAGTCCCTTAAGTTGAAATCCATAAAAATCTAACAGCTTAAATTCTCTGTTGCATCTGGGCCTGGGTTTTTAAGTGCGTTTTTGGATATCACCTTCAATTCCTGACACAGCAAACATTGTGGAGGCATTCCCTGAGAAAAGGAGGCAGCAGCAATCTTTGCCACCTCCATAGTCCTCCATCTGCAGGGGGGTGGTTTTACTGAGGAACACATGTATTTGGATTAAAAGTGAACTATAAAACTCTAATACATTTACTGGACACTGCCTAGTCAGAAAAAAAGCAAGTGGTATTTGTACTGGATTTGTTTCTAAAATGCAATTAAAAAAATCCAATAAGATGAAGTTTTGAAGCATTTGCTTGTTCATCCCATTTAAACCCTCAATCCATATTTAGTTTACTCTTTCTTGGTTTTTAAATGTATCTTACTACACCAGCTAATAATATGGCAAGGAAGAAACAGGAAAAAATCTATTATCTGATGAATGTCTGTGATGGTGTTTTGTGCTGATGCAGTTCAGCTGGAGCCCTGTTGCTCTTTGAAACAATTTTGGAAAAGAATAAGGAAGGAAAATTCTCCAGACTATCCTGGCAATAAGCCTCAGTTCTTTTCTGACAAACGCATCCCTAGAGATGAGTGAGCATTCAATCTCACCATGCATTCCTTTTCTGGCCTCTGCTGAAAATGCCTCAGCTTAATGCCAAATCTGTATGAAGATCTTTCATATTTATCTCAGGAAAAACTAAAGAAGAAAATTATATTAAGTACACAGATTGGAATAAAATGGATTATGTATGCCATGATATTTGTAAAAGGTAATTTCTTATCAGGGAATTACAGATGGAAGCAATTTCTCTGTTGTAAATTGATACCTATTAAAAGATTATTTACTTTATTGTATGAATGAATAATATCACTGTAATGGCTTTTCCTAGCTTTCTATATTTAAAATGGATGGAATAAAAACACTACCATGTCTCTGTGTCTCACTTCCAGTCACAAGGCATGCACAGAGATAATTGTTTGCATAGAATTAATATATAAGCTTTGGAAGAGGAATCCATGAACTCCATAGAATTTTTTAAATAACCAGAATACTGTTTATCAGTTGGAAGTTTCAGTACTAAGGGAGATCACATTTAAAATCAATAGATGAAACAACTTATCTAATATTCAAATAGCAGAGGGTTGTAAATTTATTGCTATTATGCAATGAATAGGAAAATCATGATATGTGTGTTTGCCTCACTGCTTATGACCACTAGGAATTAGATCACATTTTATGGCACTTAGCAGTATAATTAGTTTTTCCCCATATGTATTACTGCTGTTATTGTCTGGCTAGTCTCCCTTTTTTTCAATATGTATAATCTAACAGATAAGGTTCCATGTAAAAAAAAAAAGTTTAATTATAATGCACAATTTTTTTCTATGTTTTACTTTCATCTACGCATTCAAATCCATAGATAAAAACCTTACCACAAAGTTTAGTCTGGAAGGCAGAGGTCAGTGTTTCAATCTGACTGAAATTAGCAACCAGAAACACATGCTCTTCATGCGGTTCACTCCCAATGGACTTCAGCGTGTTCATATCTACCCTTCCCACTCCGATGGCAAAAATCAGGATTCCTGAGTTACGTGCTTTAGTGGCAATCTCTGCCACTGGATCCTGAGGTCTCCCATCCGTCACTATCATGATAATTCGGGGCACATTCTGCTTCAGAGGTCGAGCTCCTTCTGACTCTGAAAATGCGATGTTCACTGCATACTGAATAGCCAGTCCAGTCATGGTGCCAGTTGCCAGGTGCATCATCCTCCTCACTGCTCTTTCGATATCCTGCTTCCTCCTGAATGTCTTCAGCGAAAACTCATGTTTGACTGTGCTGCCGTACTGAATCAGACCTACGCGGGTGGCATCAGGACTGATGTCCAGAAACTGCAAGATGGTTAAAATGAACTCCTTCACTTTTTCAAAGTCATAAGGACGTACGCTGCGAGAGCTGTCAATGATGAAGACAAGGTCCAGACGTTTGTTGTTGCAGGTATTTTCTGGAAGGCAAAATGCAAGCAAAAATACTTTACAAGAACTTCAAAATGCAAATGGGTTCAGGTTGACCTGACGCCTCAAACATGCTCTCTAAACAAACACCCTGACAAGTGCTGGGAAAATACAGGAAAAATAGAATCATAGAATCATAGAATCATAGAATCATTGAGGTTGGAAAAGACCTCTAAGATCATCGAGTCCAACCGTCAACCAACACCACCAGGCCCACTAAACCATGTCCCTAAGCGCCTCATCTACACGTCTTTTAAATACCTCCAGGGATGGGGACTCAACCACTTCCCTGGGCAGCCTGTTCCAATGTTTCACCACTCTTTCAGTAAAGAAATTTTTCCTTACATCCAATCTAAACCTCCCCTGCCGCAACTTGAGGCCATTTCCTCTCGTCCTATCGCTTGTTACTTCGGAGAAAAGACCAACACCCACCTCGCTACAACCTCCTTTCAGGTAGTTGTAGAGAGCGATGAGGTCTCCCCTCAGCCTCCTTTTCTCCAGGCTGAACAACCCCAGTTCCCTCAGCCGCTCCTCATAAGACTTGTGCTCCAGACCCCTCACCAGCCTCGTTGCCCTTCTCTGGACACGCTCCAGCACCTCAACGTCCTTCTTGTAGTGAGGGGCCCAAAACTGAACACAGTATTCGAGGTGCGGCCTCACCAGGGCCGAGTACAGGGGCACAATCACTTCCCTACTCCTACTGGCCACACTATTTCTGATACAGGCCAGGATGCCATTGGCCTTCTTGGCCGCCTGGGCACACTGCCGGCTCATGTTCAGCCGGCTGTCGACCAACACCCCCAGGTCCTTTTCCGCCAGGCAGCTTTCCAGCCACTCTTCCCCAAGCCTGTAGCGCTGCATGGGGTTGTTGTGGCCGAAGTGCAGGACCCGGCACTTGGCCTTGTTGAACCTCATACAGTTGGCCTGGGCCCATCCATCCAGCCTGTCCAGGTCCCTCTGCAGAGCCTTCCTACCCTCGAGCAGATCAACACTCCCACCCAACTTGGTGTCATCTGCAAACTTACTGAGGGTGCACTCAATCCCCTCATCCAGATCATCAATAAAGATATTAAACAAGACCGGCCCCAGTACTGAGCCCTGGGGAACACCGCTCGTGACCGGCCGCCAACTGGATGTAACTCCATTCACCACAACTCTCTGGGCCCGGCCGTCCAGCCAGTTTTTGACCCAGCGCAGAGATGGGTCAAAAATAGGAGATGCCAGAACTGAGGCTACTTGGGCAATACAAATTCAGCCTCCAGTAAATAACAAAAGCTGCCTGTTACATGATCAGTATTTTTTTTTTTTTTTTTTTTTGGTGAGAACAATGCCCAGAATGGCTAATGGCAGTGGAATGGGTAGATACTTGTGCCGTACCCTGTTTTGTCATTGCTGTTGAGATTTTGACCTCATACCCCAAGCAGGATTGAAACCCCCTCTGAATTCCATAGTTACTATTTGAGTGGGCTGCACTGTGATGCTTTTTGTGGTAGCGCCTGAGAATTTAGAAATCTAACACTCTGATGAGGCAGGGTGACATCAGCCCTCCATTACAAACAGGGAAAACAGAACACAGAGAAATTCAGGTCAAAAGCTTCTGTTAATTGCAGTGGCCGATACGAGACGTGAAGGGACTGATTTTTCAGGGGACTTGGCATTAAGCAGCACTTCGCATGTACAAAGTAGAGCTCTCGATGTCAACTGCAGCTGTGAGTGCTCAGCACTTCTGCAAGTCAAACCCCATGATTTCAAACGCATAATTAATGGCCATCTGGGAAATGTCTTGTCTATTGGACTATCTCAGCATCACACAGAAATTCTGTGGTTGCATCAGAGAGAAAATCCTGTTGTCTATAGTGACACTCAACTTGGCCAAAAGACCACTCATACACTTCCTGAAATCTTCTATTTCAGCCATCAGCAGCCTTTTTTTCCATGAGCCACTGAAGCAGAAATACCACAGGGTATGTCTATATCTGACAATTGCACAGGCGGGCAGGCCAAGCTGTCATGGATAACAGCAGGAGTGAAGGCTGGCTCCCTTCTGGGCATGCTACAAGCTTTCTGGGACCCTGGGTACATCCTCTGGCTTCTGCTCAGCATCCTTCTTTTTTGAAAGAATATGAGCATATGCATGAGTTGCATGATGAGAACAGATAGGGACTGACCATTCACAGAAAGCCAGCACATGGCAGGCTTAAGGCAAGCAGGGGGAGGTGAGCCACGAGCCTTGCCACAGAAGGCAGCATATGGCAAAAGATTAAAAGGACTTTAAAGGGCTTAATGGGATGCCGGTGAAGAGAAATCAACTGAGGTTTAATATTTACATTAAAGACCCCTCCAGATTAGGAAATCCCTGAGCCACAAAAGCATGGCAGTTAGGGGAATACCTGCAGGTAGTATTGTCTTGTCCTTAAACTTTTTCATATGCATCCACTTTTGACTGCTGTCAGAGATAGGACACTGGGTTAGATAGACCTATGGCTTCAATCAGTGTGTCTGCTCATGTTCTTAAATTCCTGTGGCCATAAATAAACTTGTGAGGTAGCTAGTTGCCCGTTTGTCTGCTTGGCTTGAAAGATTAAAGGTGTCAAGAATGCCCATCAAACTGCAGCGGTGTCCTCATCTTACTAAGTTGAGATACCCTTAATCAGTAATCTCCCTTATTGCCCAACCCAATTCAATTCCCAGTGCACTCTCATCCATCTTGTGCACTGAATGAGGCAAATGCTTGGTGGAAAAGTAGTATTTGACTGTATAATTAAAGGTCATGTCATACTGCACAAGTACAAGTGGGCCAATCAAAGACTCAATTGGAAAAACATCTGTCTGTAGGCAAGCCTTTACATGAGTTCACTTGTGACTGCTGATGAATGTTAACCATGTACTTCTGCCAAGGCAAGGGGTGAGAAAGATGCCTGTTTTCACTTGTTAACTCAGAGGCCTCTTTCATAGATTACCGAGAACATTTGTGGGCATAGAATAAAAATGCTCTTTGATGACAATAAAAATGACTGCCTGGATTTATTCATGTGCAGTCTACAGTATGGCTTTATTCATAAGTGTAGGAATATGCTTGGGTTGCTTATTCTTTCAAAATCAGAGGATGTTGAATGCAAGCCAACTTGAGCAGAAACAAAATTCCAGTTCTAATGGGATACAGATATCCTGACATATTAACTATTTTCCGTCTTACTATCTTAGTGGCATATCTAATTATTAATTATTTTTACTAATACGACATGAAATATTCCAGCACGGTTGTAATACAAAGATAACGCTAAGATATGATTTGTGGGAGAAGAACAAGCGGAAAGAAAGATAATTACAGAAAAAAGGCTAAGAATATGTGTGTGTATATGAGGGGAAGGACAGAAAAGGGAGAAGGGTAAAATGACTGCTGTTTTATTTCCCTTAAAACAAGTCAAAACTAGAGCCATGGTATTGAATCCTTTTAATTTGAATATAAAGATTTGGATCCCAGTCTGAAGAGACTCAGTTACCTATTTTGAAGTCAGGCATGAATCTTGGTGGGAAAAAACCTGGATGGCATTAGTGGATAGTACTAACAGAAACACACCCCATTGTGCTAAATTACTTAAGAAAAATCTACCAGTCTGAATGTAATACAGCATATTTCAAAACTACTTTCACTAGCAAAATTCTATTTATAGAAATACCAAACATTTCCAAATTAAAATGTATTTAAAATCTTTGTCTTCTGACTTGGTGGGAATTTTTAATAACCTTGTAATTATTAAAGTTGATTTAGCTGAGATGGGCTCCATGAAAAATAAAACTTAACTCTTTTACTAAGAAAAGCTCCAGCTGGGTGGTATTTTGAGGAGTGGCAATCAGTAATGACTAACAGATCTGAACACTCATCCCCTCAGATAAACTTTCAGTGATACCTTTTTAGCAGTTGCATGCTTTTGCACTTGCCCTGTAAACTATAACCTCTTCCTTTTACCAGCTCTCATTTTAAACAGGGAACTTTCTCACAACTTTGGCAAACATCCTTGTACCCAAAAGTAACTCCCTTCCACTCTTCTTATGAAAAGTGACATACTCATTGTATGAGAGCTACTCATCCATAAACCTGCTTCTAAGTCAGCAGGGGTTTTGTATTGCCAACACAAAAGTTAAAAAACCCCTCAATGTGAGTTGTATTATCCAAAGGCAAGGCCAGGACAGGCAAGACAAGGACAGACAAGGCAAGGGAAGGAAAGGTCAAGTCAATAGTAAAAGTGTTCTCCTCCTCCACTCAATATCCAGTTTGTCTGTAAATGACAGTTACAGTGATGACACCTTTGCAAAATTAACAATGCAAGGAAATCTCAGTTCTACTTGGAAGAATCCAGCTGGGATCCAATTACCGAGAGATACATAAAACAAAGCTTAAAAGAATATTTCACATTGAGCATCTTAATTTCCTCTAAAGCTGAAAATTCTATTAAATTATTTTCTCTGATCCCTGCAGGTTTCCTTCTACTCCTTTCTCAAAGCAAATTATGCTCAGGCCTGAACCCCTACTTTGGCTTTGACGAAGCTTACACTGCTTTGACTTTGCTCACCCTCCCAGGGTCTCCGGGAGTGTGTTTGTACCCTCTCAGCTTATTCCTAACTAATGCTACATTGCCTTAACATAACTAAAGCAGCACCAGGGAGTTTTCCTGGGCATTGGAATTGACTCTTCTAGGCTGTTAAATCATCAGAACAGTTCCTGGTATTGTTTGTCCTAGGACAATTAACATTTTCTCAAACAATCCTCAGGCATGATATGGGAAGTAGCATGAGCCAGGGACCCATCCTAATAAGCAACGTGGATGCAACCACTCTGTAAGCTCAGGGTATTTAGTAGTACAGAAGCAGGCTGTTTTATACCACTGGTCTCAGTGCCAGAGAGCAGCCTAAGATACAAGATAAGCTCAGAGGCCAGCTGGCCTGCATCCACAGTATTAAACCACCTTCCCGCTAAAATAGAGTGGGTGTATGCAAGCTGCCTACTGGGAATAATCCCTGTCCCCCTGTAGCCTCTGAACCACGCACGGGGATTGCTTGGGGAGTGCTAATCACTGTGGGCCAGAGACAGCTCCAGCAATTTAACAGCAACAATAATGGTGGAGTCCCAATGCCCAAGAATGTCCCCTGACACTGCTTAATTTCCTCAAACATTTCCATTTTGGGATATTCAAACTGAACACATTCAAAGGACCCAAGTTTTAGATGGTGATTTTTCAAAAGTTTTTGCAAGCCAGCTCCCTTGCAAAGATTGATTGTTTAAAAATGAGTTAGTTATTTTCTATTGCTGTCCTACATCTTTATGACTCCTTAATATTTTTTTTTTAACCTCGATATTACTTATTTGGTTATGTAGGTCTTTATCCTAATACATGAGAATGGATAAACGTTAAAGAAAGCTATTGCTGTATGCAAAGCAAAAGGAGGTTAGCTCAATTTGGTAAATACTACAGCAAAGTTAAGACATTGAAAAAGTAATTTATAATGAGTAAATATTAGTTCCATGAAGATGTTTGTTATAGAGTAAGACAATTTAAGCAAAAAGGAAGGATGAGATCAGTTAAGAAAAAATGAGATCATAGGAAAATTATTGCCTGAGTAGGCAATGCATTAATGGCAATTTTAAGACTCAATATATTGTGTTTCTTAGCTCACTCCACAGTAATACATATACAAAAAATTACATGTCCTGCGACACTGCCAGCAATAACATCAGGTTTATTTTTAGATTTTATCTTTGAGTAACAGAACAAAAGTTTTCACTCAGAATTAAATAAAAGAGGAGAAAACTATTCTCCCAGCTAGCACATTATAAAACTTCTTCCTAAATTTCTCTTCTTTCTTTGCCATTTTATTATTTCATTTTCTCTCTAGCCCTCAACCTTACTTGCCTCTCTTTTCTTTACAACTTCTTTATAAATCTCGGTATAACTCCTACCAAATTTGCTTCAAAATGTATGAACTTGCTGGGTGTCAAATATCTGTTCTTAAAGTCCAGAATTCTGGTTTTCCCTAGCTAAATATCCAACCAGAAAGATTGGGTTTGGCAGGTTCTCAGATATTTCCAAATGATTTCTTAGTTCATCAAGAAGGTTTAATCTTCTTGCCATACAATCATACAAGTAAAGAATACCCAAATTTGCAATTCATTCATAAATATACCAAGAGCAAAACACTCGGATGGGAAGAAAGACATATCTATGTATTACCTACATACACCTTCTAGGAAACTGCAGTAGCTTCATTTGCAAAGATCAAGCATGAAGTACATAGCAGTTAACGTAACATTGTTCCTGTTTGGAAAACACATTTTGTGGTTGTTGCCAAGAGTAAATGAATAGCAGTAATTCCAAGCACTTTGGCTCTAGTGAGACATTTTGTGCAAGTTAGCTTCCACTCCCTTTCTTTTTTCTCATTTTAATTCAAAGAAGGGTAAAGGATCGTATGATGCATTTCAGATATAATCATACCTAGTTCCTGAAGTAAACATTAGAAACTGCTCAGTACCCCTTTCCTGGCACGCGTACGTGCTGCACTTGGTTCTGCAGGTGACTCCACCTCTTGCCAGCTCTGGGACAGACCCTTGGTCCAAGACCAGCCCCCGTACTCCTTGCTCCAAGCCTTTCCCCAAACTCACAGGCCTCTGGCTCTAGCCCAAAGATTCATTATAAGTTTGGCAGCTCACCCATTCCTCCTTACAAATTTCTTCATCTGGGAACACTCTCTAAATGCAACACAGCCTCCAGACATTTCTTTATTGCCTCTGACAAAATCTTTTCTGAACTTCCAAAATTTCTGGGAGACCTGTACAGCAGGAGGCTCTTGTCCACAGATTTCCATTTCCTTCGACATGCAAATGCTTCATTATCAGTCACTGCGGGAAGGTCCATTACCTTGTTTTCATTTCACCTCACTATTTCTATTCCTTCCCTGTCATCCTTTCCAAAATAACAAGGTCATTATTAGTATAAAGTCTCTCTAATTCCAGAGTCCCAAAACTGACTCCTAGTATTTCTCCATTTCTTTACTGAAACTGGTGCTGTCTCGGGCATGAAGCCAAAGTATGGTGTAGGGATATTCTCAAGTTTCCTGGTTCTTTTTGCATATTTCAGCTGTTCTGAGATGGAAACTTGGGTTTTCTGACAGGAGTCAAACCTGCTTTCATGGTCAGGAGGACCGGGGAGCAGGCTGCTTTCCCTTGCAGGCAGGGGAACACCTGGACAGAGGGATGAAGCATCCTGATATCCCCGTGCCAGTCCCGGCAGCATCAACATCTACCCACCGCTTCCTGACAGAAACAAGTGTTACGTGCTCTCAGCTGAGCATAGCTCACACCCATGAGAGAGGAGGAATTAATTTGCTGAGCCATGATGGAGAAACCTTGTAGTACACACAGTTAATGCTACTTTGAATCCAGTTCCCACAGACAATCTGGAGGTGTTTACTCTGCCTGTGATTCTGTCTTTTCCTGCACACATCTGTAAAACAACAAATCACAACCAACACAAAAAAAGGTGATTGTACGGGAGAAGATGATCTTCGTATCTTTCTCCTTTACTCATTTACATTACTCATTGATCAGCTGACCTGAAACCACACATTTCTATCCATTGGTAACAGTCTAAGTATTAGACTCTTTTCCAGAATAGTTTCAGAAACATGGGATAGTGCCCTATACCATTCCCTCTTGCCCCCCAAAATATGTGGGATATCATGCCCACTAGCAAACCATTAGTTCTACCACTTCAGCAGTACTTAAATAAGTAGACGGTGTCTTCTGGCTTCCCAAGCAATTTAAAGGCATGTTGTCTTCATTCACAATAGTGTCTGATTACCCACTCATGCCTGTAAAATGAGACGCTCCTTAAGTTATGCAAATGCTGTTTCCAGGATTTTCAAGTTAATTTTGCACATATGTGCTTTTTTAATTATTAAGCTAAAGTACTCACAATGAAGCCAAAACCACGACACTTTTGAATGTTCAGTGTTCTTTCTTTTGGCCTGATCTTCCTTCAAGACAAAATAGACAGAGGAGGCTTTGAGCTCTTTGAGAATATACGCATAAAAATGAAGTTTGTAATTTTACTCAGTGAATTATTGTCAAGTCAAACTCTTTTTCAAACAGAAATGGTATTTCACAGTAATTTGTGGGGGTTGTAACAAACAATTTCTGAAATACAAAGAGCATTTGCAGTTTAGTACATGACTCGCTTTTTTCTGTAGCAGCAGATATTCTTTCCTCCTTGTGGAAAACTTACAAATCACTTTAAAAAAAAAGGAAAAAGAAAAAAAAAAGGGGAAAAAAGATAAAAGAATAAGAAAACAAAACAAAGAGAAGAGAGAAGAGAGGAAGGAGGAAGGAGGAAGGAGGAAGGAGGGAAAGAAAAAGCTTTGCTAGAGGAAATACACATTAAAGAAATACTGCAGAAACAGAAAATTTCTCGTGCTGCTAGAAATAGAATTATATCCCATATAACATTAATTACTGAATTGCCCTTTAAGCGACTGAAAAGTGAATGCTATTTTGATACATGACTTGAAAATTAATAATGAATACTAAATATTTGTTTAGTTGGCAAGCATAATATTGTTATGTGGTTAAAAATCGCCAACACAGACCAAAATCCAAACTTTCTGATCTCCATGATAGCTGGCTGCAGATGAGCGTACTCAGAATAGGACACAAATCCCTGGGGTCTGTCATGGTCCCAGCTAGCCCTCATGGCTCATTAGTTGGGCCTGCTTAAGGGATAATAACTTCTGCAGGGAACAACTGTCTGGGCAGGGATATGATTGCCATTCAGGTCTCATCTTCTTGGACTCCAGGACCCCTGTTAGGGGCTGGGGAGGCACAGCCTCAGCACAAGCCAGGCTACCAAGCCTCAGAGCCATAGAGAGAGGGTCTCCCACTGCGAACAAAACCCAGAAACTCGAAAGAGCGGCGTGGTCTGAGCAAGTGCAACCTTCCTGCTACTGTTTTAGACCCCAGCCAGGTAAGACAATGGACAACAGCTATTGCAGAGGACAGGCCGACAGCTGAGAGAGTAAGATGAAAGCTGAAGTTTAAACACTTGGCATAAAGTCCACGGGAGACCTCTCGGCTATTGAGACAATCACTACTGGGAAACAAAACACACAACTGCTAATACTGCCTTGAGGCACAATGTTTATAAGATGTACCTATACACCTCAGAAGGAAGAAACAGGTGATTTACCAGCCTGTAAAATGCTTTGCTCTCTCTCTCTTTCCAAATATAACACATCTATATTTATAAGGCAATTTTATGTTTTGATTAGGGAGAGTCTAAATTGATACATATTTGATTATCTTGTAACCTTATAAAAGTTTGGTTACCTTTTAATAAGAAAAGGATTTTGCTTATATTTTAACTAAATACGTGATAATTCAAAAGATGTAATTTGCAACCTCTTCCAACCTTTATCTGCTGCCTGGAATAGTTTTGATCTCCCCAAATCCTATACCAGCATAGTATGTCAAGCACATGATATAGTTATCATGACACAATTCTGACTTCAACTGCAATGCAGACTTCAGTTGCAATGAGTCTACGTAACACTTTTGAGGACAAAAAACTTGGCAGGGTTGCACTTACGTAAAGAAGTAACACATACACGCATATGTTGAAGCTGTGAATGAGTTTCTTACAGCAGTTATCATCCCATGTTGGTTCAGCAGTCCACATTAGCAGGATTTAGAGATCTCTGGCCAGCTCTTAGTGTATAAATGTACAAGGAATTCATCCAAAACTAAACAGAAATCTTACCTGCACTCCACAGAAGCATCATGGACTGGACTCATTTTTGTCACATATTTCCCCCTCTGATTTGCGGCTAAAATTTAACCCAGAATGGTTAACCTGATAATGTTCTTGAGCTCTAAAGTTACATATACACAAGTTTAAGAACTGGGTGGGATGTAAGAATGTTTGGAATAATTTTAACTGACTGTAGCGAGTGATTAATAAATGTAGTGAGCACTCTGTGTACTTCACATTACTTCCTTTCATATTATTAGTGGAATCATATACATGCAACCAAGAGATAAATCATTATATATTTTGTTGCAAAATATAATTTAACACAGACAGGGACATTTGCATTTAGCAGCAGTTTCTACTGAACAGGAGCCAAGTACATTTCCTTCTTGGCCTCCTTTCCCCTCTCTGTTTCAATTTGTGCAGTATCAGTTAATCTCTTGTAGTTTCTTTCTTCTGGCATCATGTAGTATATAAAGGAATGCCCCCTAAATGAGCTTTTCTCCTCACATAAATAGTTCTTTTCAAAAACAGGTAGGTGCATGTTTTATATTCCTAAGGAACAGAAGGAATGTCATCGCTTAGAATATTATTCTACAGCTTATTCAATAATTCCCATGCATCCACTTCAGAGCTCTCCAAAGAAATATGCCCATGTGACATGAAATACATGCCCAGTTTACAAGAACAGAGTTCACCAAGAAAAAAACAAACACAAAACCTTGTGTTTTTTCCACAATGTTGAAATTTTGCTTTGCTTTGTTTTATAATAAAAGATTAAGATGCAGTAGGGCATAGGTCCCAAATCCCCTCCACCAAAGCACCCTACATCATCGAACATCAAAAAAAGCTACATCTCACAAGGACTGGGTATGTGTTCCTTCTGAGCATGGAACCTGCTGAAAGGTGCTGTAGACCTCTGACCGTGGCCTTGAAATCACAGTATGGGAATCACCACTCTGGACGACTGACACAGCTCTTGATTAGTCCATTTAGGTGCAGAAGTCCATTTCAGCTATATCTGAATGGAGTTAGCTAATGTAATAGACATAATTTTATCTTTAAAACCATGTAGCCAAGTATATTTCCATTACTGCTTTTCTTCAGTATTCAGAAACTAATGCTAAGCTGGCAAACTGTGCTTTCAGTGATCTGTGTGTAATCTAACAAAGCAGCTGCGCTCAGCTGGAACAATGATTTTGTCAGAGAGCTAAGTAAAAACTCTTCAGAGCTCTGAAAAAGCCTTTAAATGAGAATATTCTAAAAGAAAAGATTAATTTCCTTTAAGGTTTCCTTTAAGGAATGAGAATAAGGCCAAAGATCTAATACTCAGGATCAAATTACTGATGAGTGGAAAGAGAAGGCAAAATTTAGTTCATATGTCACTTAAGGGGAGAGGCGACCGCCCTCTTCTACAGGAAAGACAAATGGCCCATCCTATTTCTTTCTGTTAGTTCACAAGATTTTGTAGGACTATGGAAATGATCCTTTAAAACATAAAAACACCTACATTAAAACAACATTTTCCAGCAATCTAATACAAATTCTGTTATTATGAGAAATACATGTATATTTTCTATCTCTAAACCAGCTACACATGTTCTACAACTAATATGCTGCAAGATTTAAGAAAATATTGACAAATTTAATTAAACTGGCACAACTGACAAGTTTGAAATACTTTTAAGTTTGATTCAGTGTTTAAAGAAAGAAAAACCTGAAAAGCCAAACCTGTTCAAAGTAGTTTGGCTTTCAAGGGCCACAGAGAGAGAGTTCCAAACCTTTATGTCTAATCACCCCTTGCACAAAAGATTTCAGATCTTTAATGGACATTATTAGCTATATATAATTAGCTATATATATATAATTAGCTATATAGATATCATGTTAAACAACAAAAAGCGATGCAAAGATCTGCCAAATTAAGACACACATCGAGGTTTAGCAGAAAGACTGGGGATAAGAAAAACATAGAAAAGACAGCTCATTCCTTCTGAAACCTTCGTTAAAACATATAGGCTATTAGCCCTAACAAGACAATCAAGAATTCTATGCAGTATTAGTGCATGGCTGCCAAAAAATTAAATCGTCCTAAAGCTGGATCCCAAAGTACTTTTATCTCTATGTGGACAATCCCACAGATTTTTCGTCCATTCCATTTTGCTCATTTATGTTGTCAGTTTCCTGGAGCAAGGACTTTTACTTCTGTACATGGCCACTACTAGTATTTTACCAGTAAACAGTTATCACACTAGTACACTTTTGTTTTAAAAATTGGTAAAATGAAGACAAAAGGAATAAAATTATTTTAACGCTACTAATATTTACATAGCATAATCCTTCTTTTTAGTCCTAAAAACAGAGAGACCTCCACCCAAAAAAAACCCCCCAACCTGAACTTTTATTACTTTTCCAGGTATCTGTTGGTTCTTTGCAGCTATATTGCTCACTTTTGCCTGCCAACCAAGTCTTTCCACAACAGCAGCAATTGTCATTGCCACCACTATTTATAATATACATATTATATAGAATGGGACAGCTTCTAATCCCTGTTAAATTGCTGTAAGTCTGGAGTGATTTTATTAAGTCAATAGACTTGATGTCACTGAAATCATGGTTTGGCCCCCTTCTTTCTCATGTCATTTAAGGAACACTACAGCTTTCCAGAGAGTGGCATGCATTTTACACATTCTGTTCTTTACGGAGAGGCACGTTTTAACCATGCCACTGTTCACATGCACTGCTGAATTTGAAGCAGGTGACCTAATTTATTGTAACAGAATGCAAGGCCCAAGAGTCTGACTCCAAACTGCCACGTACTTTTATGGGCTGGACCAGAGAATGTCCCAAGTTTCTTGCATCATTTGATGTCTTGAAAAGGTTCTTTCAGCCAGAGCTGCCAGAATTGTTTGCATTCTGCACATGCCAAACTGAAGAGGGACCCAGAATTTTCCAAATGCAGGGACCACAAATTGCTTGGCTTTTGAAAGAAGAAAGAAATAACTTAATCTATACATTTTGATTTATATCGAGTGCTAATTCTTTTAATATATTTCCCACTATTTAAAATATGAAAAAGAGGCTATAAAAGCAATTTTAAAAATCATCGGGGAAAAAGACAAGCTGAGAAATGTGACACCTTTCAGTTTCTCCACATTACAGCTTGCCATTGCATTCCCTTTTTTAGAGAGACTGGTAGTTTATTTCTTAAAGTAATAAGCTCACTTAGGGAATTTGCTGGGGACCCTAAAATATTCAGGAGGGGCTGCTATTTAATTGCATTTTAGAATTTAGGATTTTAGAAAGTTTGAGAGTCTTGTTGAGTAAGGTGTGAATGTATTTCTCTTTGCTGTTTCACATGCATGTTTTTTGATGGACTAGATCTCCAGAGCTGTGGTTTTCAGCCTTCAGCTGCAGAACCCTAAGTGTCTCAAGACCACATCTATTAGTTTTGAGAAAGATGAATAAGAAAGGGAAATGTGTTGTCATTTGGCTTAAATTTGTTCTATAGGAATTGAAAACTGCTGGTTTTAAGTTAACAAAGGACAGATTGTGAATGGTACTTTATGGAATTTTACATATTTAAAGGATTAAATTTTGTTTGGAGAAGAGTTTCACTGATAAAACTTGGTGCTCCCTTCTCTGTCATCCATTCTCCGATGTTTTGGCTTTGTTTCTTCTTTTTTCTTCCCAATACATCTTCTGCAGGACATTTCAGATTCCTCATGTTCACCTCGATTAGGTCACCTTTATGGGGAGGAAGGCCACTTAACATCTCCCAGTGGCTGCAGAGAGATATCTGATTAGATCTACTATTGATGTGCATCATGAATCCCTAATGATGGGCCGTGTCCAAACCCCATCCATGCTATGTTTTCATAATCTGACCATTACTTTAAACAATGAGCAAAAGAAAATGATTCTAAGTCATGAACCGTTAGCAGATGAAAAAGTTGACCAGCAAACTGCTTGATGACGTACAGGCAATGATCAACAAGAGAGAGATGAACCTTATGTTTTAAAATATGACAGCCACAAGCTAAAACTGCCAGATCCTGTCCTCAGATTTTTGGCAGAGGAAAAGAGGAAAAATGAGCTACTCATTATAAATAAAATTAACCTGACAAAATGAAGGGATTAACATCAAGTAATGAAATGACAAGCCCCGTTTCAATAGCCACTGATTTCCGTTCAATCATCCTTATGCACAGAACATACATATAGACAGCTAAAACTTGCTGGCATGGTAAAAGGCAGCTTTGACAGAACCTCCATGGACCAATATGCATTTTCTCTAAACAGTGAAAATAAGGTCTTTTTTCCAAGACAACAGTCCTGTAGCAAATATTTATTTCATACCACTTACATAAAGTAGACCTAGTACCCCAAAAGTAAACACCTTCTTTCAACAGCTACTAACTGGCCAACAAACTTTCTCATATCCCTGCTTGCAAACGGCAATCTCCTTTTTATTATAAACTAACTCAGCCAAGGTTTGGCCAGCTGCTCATGCCTTTTATCATTTGCATTTCAGATGGCTTTTGGTGGTGGTGGTTGGTTTTTGGGTTGGTTTTTTTTGTAACTTACGTAGTAGAGATTGTGAGTTAACATCCCTTCTTCGGGTGAAATGTTCTCCAGGGAGATCTTTTGCCATGACAGGGACAGTGGAAAGCAGAGTGTGTCCAAATAGCAGAAAGAAGCATGCAATCATTTTCTTCATCTTCAAGAAATAGAGGGACATTCAAGGATGTGAAACTGCAATAAAGGAGAGAGGGAGATGAGCTCTTTGAGTACACAAAAAGATACACTGTAACCATGTCAGCCACCCAGCTGCATTACTTCCCTCCATTCACACACAAACATGCAGATATACTGGCATGGAATAATACCTACACCTTCAAGAAAGAAGATCTACATAATAAAGTAGCAGTTAGCAGACCCTGCATAATGTTTACAAGTACTGTTAGTTGAAGTTCATAGTTAACATTTAAAAGGTATTGACTTTTACAATAATTCATAATAATCAAGTATTTTTAAAGCAAGAAAAGCAACTTTGTTTCAGTCAGCCTGTCAGTGTAAACAGGTTCGAGGAGGACACAAATATATTTTCATTATTCTACTCAGCACTCTGTCGCATTTTTTCAGATGTTTAATGGTTCTTGTAGTCTGAGGGATACTTGCTTCAGAAAATCTTGGAGAATTAAAACAAGAGAAGGGAATATATTCCAGAAACAGCAACTATAAATGTGAACTGGTGACAGCTTATGCTTCCTTTTCAGAAGACTGTCCATGGTGGCTAGCATGAAGATAACAGTGCAGAACGAATCTTGTTTATTCAAGGAGACCTCTGAGGACTGACAATGAGCTCAGTATTCTTCTGTATGACTGTCATACAGAAGAACAAATTAACAGGCAAAATTCCTACGCTAAGAGATGATTCCTGCCCAGGAGTTTGTTAAGGCACCATCAAAAGCCATGGCTGACTCTGCCCACAAGCAGAAAGCTAGGATTGACATGCTAAAGGCTCATCTTCTGGCCAGGTCCCCTCCTGGTGGGCTTCCTCGAATGGCGATTCCTTCTACCTTGCCCCAAAACCTTATTGTTGTGGGTTGTGAAGAAAGCATCTCACAGGAGCTAGATTCAGCCTTGGAACTGGTGATATGACGAAGCTTAGTCAAGAGCTCCCCTAGGTGCGCAAGAGATGGATAAAACTACCCACTTTCACAACAAAGAACCGTTCTACCTGAAGCTGAGTGGAAACTTTACAAGCAGTGCAAATTTTAACAGCAATTCTTGGTTAAGTAACTAAGATGTTGAAAACAATTTTAATAGGGTCCTAAACCTGATAAACAGATAAAGCCACAGATCTGTAACAGAAGGCAACTAAATGCCCCAGTTCAGAAAAAGAATTGATTTTTTTTCTCACCATGAGGTACTCACTGGCAGAATATAAAATTCTGAGTAAATATTTCCTCTCTAATAAAGAGATTTTATACATTATTCTTCAGTCTGTCCAGCACAACCATTACACATTGCTCTATTTTTCTGTCTATCAATCTATTTTTCCTTTTGTGTATCCTATTCAGCATCCCCAAATGCGAACACAATGTTCTGGTGTATATGCCAGCGAGCAAAATGAACTGAGTCTTTGCACTCAAAATGCCCAGCCTTGCTTAAACATTTAATACTACTCAGTAACAGGTAAAACATGATTTAAGAACATTCAAACTAGGAAAGAAATGTATGTAAATAGTTGACGCTTGTAATAGTGGCCACAAAAAATTAAATTTTTGGAGCCCTAGCAGCATGGACACCTGGATGGTATTATTGTTAGAGTGTTTCCAGTGCTCTAATCAGAAACAGATGGACACTGCAAACAGCATGCACCACTGAAAACGGGACAAAATTTTGCTGGAGGCACCAGTTGTTACTGCTGGAGATTACTGTTGAAAGCTTCTCCCAGCTTGTCTCCTCACTTCTCAGGACATGAGCAACAAACACAGGGCTCTGCAAGGCCTCCCTTCTCTCTGGCCTGTTCCTTCAGCACACAAGGCAAATGAACCTCAAGGATACATGCCAGTCCTAGCACCAACATTTTAGAAACATAGAAGCCATGCTCAGAGAGCTAGGGAGTGTAGAGAAGTAGTTCTCATACTTATTTGCAAGGCTGTCACAGGAACCAGGCAAGAACAGCTTGTTCGAAAGGGCTATCTGGCTGTTACCTAGTTATCAGTGGCCTAACCCATCTCTCCTTCCTATCCATCCTAAACAGCTGTGGAGATTGGGCTAAAGCACTTTACCTGTTCCTGATGGCACACCAATAGAGAACCAACAATACTGTGGCAGAGCACCTTCGCATGTCACTGAACCATCCACTAAGAGCACGATGCCAAAGAAAACCATGATAAAGAAGTGACTCAGGACAGTCCTACCAGCTCTGCAAAGTGTCCCAAAATAAACCCTCTTACATTCTGGCACTTAACATATTTCATACCTTTGTAGCAATTTTTGATACTTGGTAGTAATTTCAAATTCACTAGGCTCACAACTATCCCCAACCAACTTCAGAAATAAGAAAAAAAAGTGTTTGTTTGCTGTGATTTTGTCTTGGAATTCTGCTAGGAAAATGTTTATAGAGCATGTAAATATCATATAATTAGCTGGTCATATAAACCAAAATGCCTCCATAAGCATTCATTAGCTGTCACCAAATTCTGAAACATATTAAAGCAGTAAATTTTCAATTTTGCATGATTTTACCGGTCCCTTTGAAAAGTAAGGGGGGGAGTATTAAAGAAACAGAAGCATTGAATAACAGTGCCTAGTTTTCTGGGGATCTTTTTATTCAAACTTAACATAACTTCTGTTGTTCAATAGTATTTCATTTTGATTCAGAAATCTTAGAACCTTAGATCTCAGTATCTTTACCAGCCTGATCAGCAGAAAATAAGTGTACTTACAGTTCCACCAAAAAGGATCCAATTCTCATTAAAAATAAAATCTATTATCAACACACTCCTACCCTCACAAAGTGTTTTAAAATAGTTTCAAAAGAAAGCAATGCTTAACAGAGGAGAGCTTTAGCTGCCTCATCTTACAAATTTTGATATATAAGATAATCTAAAATAAAAATTAAAGTGAAATTGTATCCATTTTCAATGAGGAAAAAAACCAAGTTCCCAAAGCCAAAGGCTGTGTATGTGATAACAGATACCACTGATCCAAGCCTGTTGCCACCCTTTCATCCACACTGAAAGCTTCTGTGCTGCTTTCCTGAGGTGATGACAGTCTGGACTTGTGTGCTTTGCTCTAGTTCCAGGTACCTATTTGTGTCTACTGCTGCTTGCATTTTTACATGACCAGTTTGCATTGTGGTTGCATGGCTTGGCCGCATACAGTCCTCCCACGGTTCTCTGTCTATTTTCTGGGTCTTCTGCAAGGTCCCCTGTCTTCACTCTGGAAGTTGGATGGTGTTTATTGCACCACAATTGGTATTTAGCACCTCATTTTCCCAGCAGGCTAAGCCAGGCTTCTGGCACAGCCCTTTGCAGCTTCACATTGCTGGCTAAGCCTTGCTCTACCAAGCTGAGAACATATTCCCAAAGTACCAAAGTTACAAACACATATTTTTGTGGCTACCTGGAAAATATGTTTCAAGCACTTCGATTCCAGCTGCCACAACAGGAGTATTCAGCATTATACCATCAGGAGCTAACTCCCCCGGGCCAAGACAAGACCAAGTCACAGTATGGCAAACATCCCAAACACCTCAAAAGCAAAAGACACCAAGAGGAGGTGTGGCAATACATGGGGCTCAACCAGGCTGAGCACCAGATGCATCGGCTTCCACTGCTCCATTCTTCTACCCATGGAGAGAGGAAGAAGAGGGCCCTATGCAGGGCTTTTACAGCAACCTTGGAGCAGTCAGCACAGCACACTGCTCTGCTGGACACGTGAAGAAGCTCCTAACAGTGAACAGGCAACTGCTGCTCACAGAGGTACAATCTAGTGAAGGCTGCTTGCAATACCTGCAGCTGTCTTGAAGAAGTTTGGTAGTTTGGTATAAAGAAGGAGATTCTCCTAGAAGATGGCAAGTAAATAGACAGGCTCTCTTGTTCTTTTCAGGCTTCCCTTGCTCCCTAACTGGCTGCTAGTCAAGAGCTAAATACTTCCATGCTGTTTTCTTATCGATTTTACCTGTGCACTGTTATGGATTTTCAATTTTCATGAACTACAGTGTAAGAATACTGAAAAATTAAATTGGGACTTCATCTTTAAAATACCTGTTTCCTTTGTCGGACAGCACTCGAACAACACAAGGCTGTTCCTACCCTTTCAAGTATCTTCCATGGACTCCATGGAAGTTTCCTCATAAGGGATTGGTGGCTGTTTTGGACAGAGACACTACTGAATATTCAGTGTCAGTGGTGATAAATCAATGACCTTCTCCACTACATGGTGCATGTTTTTAAAATTTGTCCTCTTCACTGTGATAACTCTTAAATAATGTCAAGGGAGAAGAGATGCTCATGGCTTATGCTGAAGTCAGTGTCCTTCCATCTCTCACCCCACTTCAGGGAAATTTCTTTCACACAGAATCGGGAAACTCTTCCACTGGCATTTAGGTACCTTAAAAATGTACCTGTCTTTGCTGGGCAGATCATGCTGAAAAAGAAATTGGAAAACCAGGGTAGTAATATGTTTCAGCTCACGCCTCCTGCTCCTCTGGGTAGTCTCTTTCCTCATCTTGCAGTACAAGTTCCCTTCCAAGGCTAAATCAGAAACATGAATTCCACAAACCCCTACCTCTCCACCTTCTCCAGCTGCCACCAAAACTGGCACAATGCTCAGAAGGGGCAATTCTCAGCAGTTACCTGGAACATGAACACCTTCAGTTACTGCAGATAACATCCCCTCTCTTGAACCCTATGTAATTTCTTGTCATAGATGGGAAGGAAAGGGAAGACAAAAAAAGCACCACAGGCAGCAGTTACTACCACTATAGAGGCTGCCTTCAGCTTTCCTTGTTTGATAGTTAAAAGAGACAACCATTTACTCTCATTAAGCTGCCAGCAGATCTAACTTCAGTGTTTATAAGTTACAAAGAATGTAAGTGCATAAAATGGAAAACATTCTGAAGTTCTTTCAGCACTCCTTATTATCTACCCATTTTTAAGATAGCAGGAAACTGTGATCAAATCAAAAGCTTTTACTGAAGTTAAAGAAACTGCAAGCGGCCTATGTAAGTCAATAAAATCAGAGTCCATGTCCCCAAGTTAGCAAGCACAGGGAGTTACTTGGAAAACCAATGAATTACATGAAAGCCACAAAATATCTCATTCTCAATCCCAACACCTCAGAAATTAAAAAAATCAAGGGCAGCAGGCACTGTAAAGCCCTGTTAACTATCAGTTACAACATGTTCCAAGGTATTTCACTATCTATAAACCAGCACATGCGTTACTAGTCCATTACTCATTAAAATCACTGTGTGTGGCATGGGTGTCAGGATATAGAGTATTAATAATTTCCCCATCTTTCTGGATCAGATTGCTGACACGGGCATTTTCCAGTTCTGAAAAATAGCTATAGAGTCCTGCAAAGTCCCACATCATAAAGTATCTGTTCCTAGCTATGCAGGTGTTGTGTGGGGGCAGCTGGCCACAATCAGGAGAATGATATTTAGCACATCAGCAAGAAGCACCATCTTGCCTTCATCTTTACAAAGGAGGACTCTACCGTCATCCTGTTCCACCAAATGGTGCACTGGATTTTTTGTGACTCCTTGTTGCACAAGGAGGGCTTTACTAGGCTCAGCAACACAGGACAGGTAGGACTCCCCTAAAATCATGGTTGTCAACTGCATCTCACTGATATGGTTAAATCATTAAGAAGAAACAAGGTTGCAGGTGCTCTAAGTTTGTAAATTCCTCATCTGCCCCCCAACCCTGATGGCAGGTGCTATGGGCACGCCAGCACATGAACCCACCCACCACTGCACTAAGTCCTGCAAAGCAGCAGAGCTGTATCCCCTTGTTAACACATTCATTAGCTCCTTTTAAGAGGCTAACTTTGGTTATTCATGCTGTCAGTAGTATCAGATGAATCTGGGAAACCCATTATCTAAAAGTCAGTTAGTGATTCAAGTGTATTCTGAGGCAGACAACCCAAATGCAAACAGCTTTCATAACAGCACAGCAAGCAACCACAACAACAAAACTAACCATTGACTTGGCAACATCAAACAGTCCTTCATCAATCTAAAATAATGTGTGTCCAGTGAGAGTAACCCAAATCTGCAGTGGGCTTAGGACCAGAAGTTGTGTACTCCAGCATAAGGAGACTGGGACAAATTCTTTGCTTGGGTCCATGAAGGTCTACTTCCTGACAGGAAGTTTTAGGGCCACACATCCTTGTTTTGTGTCTGCAGAAGGGCACGATCCTAGCATGTGATGGCAATTTGCCTTTTCCAGACATGCCTGCATAGTGATGGGGACAGGATGACAACTGCAGATTCAGACTCTTCCAGCTTTGTTTCCTATGCTTTCATATGGTCCTCCTCGTTCAGCCCATATCCCTGCTTTGGCAGCTGAAAGGATATTCCAGTGCTCTCTGTACTGAGATCCCCCTGCCTTGTATAGCAATTGGGCTGCAGCTGGAACTCCATCAGTACCTAATTATTCTGACTGCTGCTACAAATGCCCACAGCTGAGTTGTATCCTGGACTAATAAAATCAAATGTGACAGTGGACTAAATTAAGTTACATCTTGAAACAGTAAAGGGAATACCCAAAATGCATTATAGAGCAGTTCCTAGAAGGGAGGGGAATGACATTTGGTAGTCAGCCAAATATTCCCACAAACCCAACACTGTACATGAGTACCCGTACACAGAGTGTAGCTGAAGGTGCTACAGGATATGGGAGGGCAATCACATTCTGCAAGCCATCAGAAGAGCATTGGGGATGGGGGAAGAATAGCCTACTCAAGCACAGAGGTCAGATAGGCACAAACGTGTCTTGATGAGTATACACACCAAAACATACATCGTATCAGAAAAAGCAAAGATCAGCATTAAATTTTATCGTGAGGTGTAAATATTATGGTAGGACTTTTACACAATGGACTCAGTTATCTAAAGGGTTTAGAGTATATGCACTACATGTATAATTTTATTTTCTACAACTCTAATGAAGTAAAGAACATTAAGGGACCTATTAGTTATTTTTAAGTAAGTCATTCATCTAAATCACATATAGACTTCCTGATATCACTGTTGTAAAACTAATAACTACTAAATCATAGAATCACAGAATAATTTAGGTCAGAAAGGACCTCTGTACGTCACCAGATCCAACCCCTGCTCAGAGCTGAAGCTGACGACCATTTCAGTAATTTCAGAAACTTGCCATATAAAAGTTAATGGTGATGCTGTAGAACAGTGCACCCACAGTATGGTTTACACCGCATAGTTTCCAGTGGTCAGACAGCAAGCTTTAGCAGTGGGAATTCTTATTTTATGACAGCATCAATCTCCATGTTATGGTTTTCCTTCAGTTGCCACTTGGACAATAGACCTTTTCATTATCTTGTTCTTTTGGGGAAGACTCATTTGCACTTTCTGGTTCCGAATCTGATCTAGACATCAGAGTTTCCACAAAGTTCCCAGAAGAGTAGCATGGCAAAACTGAGAAGCTTCACTTTTAGCACGAAGAGTAGGTACTTATATGAAAGCATATATTATATGACATATAATACATATGTGGGCTGCTTAGTTTTGTCTCTGTGAAGTAGTCACAAACCATAACAGACTGGTAATTGCAAGCAGAAATGCTTTTTTTTTAAAAAAAAAGGATACAGTAGTTCTGAAACTTACTTGTAAACCCACACTGACCCCAGCACCAGTGTAAAACAGTAATTTGGGGATTAAAACCACTCCATTCCAAATACTCCGTACTCATAATGAAAACACAATCTAACAATGAGTACGCTATATAAAAGGAGCTTGTTAATGATGTCCAGATTATAATTCAATAGCAATGCTTAGTGTTTTACCCTCCCATGGAGATAGTTTATAAGTCATGGGAGAGTATTTAGATCTGATTAGCCTTTCCCTAGTTTGCCTGGACTGACTAGAACATCTTTTACTATTACAGCTGGGTCCCAGGGTCCCAGCTCATAAGCACTAGAGTGTGTGTTAGTTTGTTCATGAGAAATCCCAGTGAAGTCAATGGAAAGACTCACGTAACGCAATTAAGTGTGAATAATGAGTGCAAGATTTAGGTCTTAGCTGCAGCCTTGTGTAACTGAGTGCTACATTTTCTTAAGCTATAAAATAAATCAAATTTAATTTGATGAATATAGTTATAATCATATTGATTGTACATGAGAAAAAGTTTAAAAAATCCTGTGCTTAAAGCTGACACATCTATACGAAAAGTGTATCATTCAAAAATTATTTTGTAGATTTCGTAGGATTTTATGGAAAAGCCATATGTGTATTCTATTAAGCTCTTGATTTCAGGAGAATTTATGATGGGATTCAGTATGATAATTTCTTCTGAAGTAGTCAGCTGCCCAACGGTAGCACTGCTGTAACATGTAACACAGCATGTCACCTTTTCAGATCTCAGTCAGGATCATTCACCCCTTGAATGATGGCCCCAAAAGAACACCCAAGCATTTAGGAAGTATTACATAAATCAGTACATTGCAGTCTTCCCTCCCAATCAACACTAACTCATGGTTAAGCAGTGACAGCAGCCAGTCTGACATGGAAAGAACTGTCTTCTGAACCAGGAATATGTCGTCATTAAAGATGCCACAACAATTTTTGTTAAGATTCAAGAGCACCATCTAGGTTGGGTTTCCAGGGCAAGTATATTACATGCAGCAAACCACTCCCCAGTCCTTCCATCTCCAACAAATGCAGTGCTCCCAGGAAGCCTGCGCAGCTCCCACGCTGCATGTCAGAGGTGACTGCTCCAGCGCAGATCTACCTGCAGGGCTGTACACACTGCACAGGGATAAGCTGCATCCTGTCCTGCTGGAAGCTGGTAAAGACACCTGCAGGCTACTCACTAACAAATGTTTCTAGGTGAAGTTTGGCTCCAATTCTGCACTGATTTTAAAGTATAGTGGGTTTCTTCCTTGCAGCACATACACTGTTAAATGAGTTACAGAAGCATGCATGGGGAAGGGGGCATATGGGGAACTTGCTCAGTCCCACGCAGTCCAAATGAAAAGGTAACATTTCTCCTGCGGCTGAAACACGAGCAGCAAACTACTCCAGCAGGAGCCAGCAAGCATCTAACCCTGCCCCAGACCCCGCCGCGGCCCCTTGTTTCGGCCTCCCGCTCCCCGCCAGGCCCCTGCCGCCCGCGCTGCCAGCCCCCGCCCGCCGGCCGCAGGGCCCTCCCCGGCCTCCCCCTCACCCGGAGGGGCCCTCGGGGCACCCCTGCTGCGGGGCAGGACCGTCCCTCCGCCGAACCGGGGCCCGGAGCGGGGGTGACCCAGGCTGTGCCTTGCCCCGGAGGTGTCAGCGATGCCGAGCCCCGCCGGGCGGCGCGGGAGGCAGCGGGGTTGCCGGTGCCCCCGGGCGAGGCGCCGCGGACCCGCCTGGCGGGCGGGAGAGGCGAGGCAGAGCAGGGCAGCGCGGGCGGCAGAGCCGGGCTTACCTGAGGGGCTGGCGGGGCCGCTCCGCTCGGCGGCGGACAGCGGCGGCGGCTGGGAGCGAGCGCGGGAGCGCCTCCTCCCCCTTCGGCGCGGCCCCGGACGGCGCTCCCCCTCCCGCCCCCCCGGGAGCGCCGCGGGCTGAGGGGAGCTGCTGCCTTCCGCCAGCCCTGTCCCGGAGCGGCCGTAGCCCGGCTCAGCCGTACTGAGAGGAGGGAAAGCGGGGGTTCCACTAGGGAGGCACCGGCCTCCCTGCCCAGACCTCTAGAGCCGACTCTTCCCCGCGCGGCCCCGGGAGGCAGCCGTGGGTGGCTGGGCCCCTCTCTCCTCACCCTTCGCCGCCGCCAGGGACGCGGTCCCGCTCTTTCCCGCCTGCCCCGTGAGGGACACGGGCTGTCGCCCCGCTCCCTCTCGCTTGCCTCGTCTAAGGGACGCGGTCCCACTCCGTCCCGCCTGTCCCGTGTAAGGGACGCGGTCCCGCTCCTTCCCGCCTGTCCCGCGTGAGGATCGCGGGCTGTCCTCCCGCTCCCTCCCGCGTGCCGTGAGGAAGAAACGGGGTCGACGGCCCTCACGGGACACGGGCCGTCGGCCCCACGCCTTCCCGCCTGCCCCTCGAGGGACGCGGGACGCGCTCCCTCCCGTCAGCCCCGTCAGGGATGCGGGCCGCCGGCTGTGGTCCCCCGGTCTCGGCCCCGCCGCCCCGCGCCCGCCGCGCACCTCGGCCGCGCCGCCCGTTCCTCCCTGTCAGACCTGGCCCTGCGCTGCGAGGGGATGGTGAGGGGAGCTCCTGCAGCCCCGAGGAGGAGTGCCTGCCCCGGCCGAGGGGGCTCTCCCCGCAGGATAGGGCCGTGGGGTCCCCGCTAGAGGAAAGCGGTGTGGTTTTGTTGTGGCGGCTCAGCGCCGGGCCGGCGGCATCCTTCCCCGGCCAGCGCCGTGCTCTCCGGGCCGGGCCCGTGCTCCCTTCCAGGGAAGCCGACCAAGGGAAATGTCGGGGAATGGAAATCCCATTCCCCGCGCAGAGGACCTCCGGGCCAAGGCAAACAGTCCCTGCTGAATCATGCGGGTGTCTGCCACCGCGGCGAGCCTCTGGGAGTCTCCGTCGGGGAAAACGCTGAGGGAGGCGTGAAATAAATGGGCCAGGTAGAAGGGACCGTCGTTTCTTGGCTGTCATGGCAGCGGCGCAGCCAATAGTCCAGGTGGAAAAAGCTAAGTGTGGGGTTTATATCAACACTTATGGTTTTATTATATATGAAGAAGAAAAAACAAAATTCCTGCTTTGTTCCAAAGCAATTGTGACTTCTGTTTCCTGGGAAAAAACAACAGTGAAAGCCATTCCAAACGGCAGAGGTGAGCTGGGCTCACTGTCACGTCCAACAGAAAAGGGATAAAATCACCAAGCCATGCCAATTCCAGTGCATCAGGTGCCAGCGGGGTCCGAGAGAGGAGATTTGTACCCCTCAGAGTTGCTGGGATGGTGAGCAAACCTTGGAAATCAGCAGAGTTAATTTGGGTAAGTTTTGTAAGGCACAATTAATTGACTGTAAGGTAGGTGTACAAAATCTAATCCCTAAAAAGGGGTGTGTAAATGACAAGCAAATCTCAAACTGAAAGGGGCCGGATTCACCCCATCTTTCATTCTGAGCACTGGCTCCTGAGCATCTCCTGTAGCTAGAGGAAAGGGGAAAATGAAAAAGGCAGATGAACACTGATAGACATTATAGCAAACCCAGCAGAGCCAAGTGCAGAACAGTTCACCCGTTCTGTTTCATCCTTTATAATGTAGCACAGGACGAGGCCCCAGCCACAGTCCCAATTAATGTTCCATCATCTCAAAGTACAGAATCTGTACCCCTGAAGATTTCACTGTGCTATGGCTTGAGGCATCAGCTGAGTTGCCAGAGGAAGCCAAAAGGCAGGAGAGAAAGTGTTGTGGTGGGAAGATGATGTGAGCACCCAGAGGCTTGGCTTGGCGGCTTCAGCTCCAACTTATGCCTAAGAAATCCCAACACTAGCTCTTCCCCGGAGGCCATGCAGCCTGCTGCTGTTGGCAGGTTGAACACACGGAAGGTATCCCAGCTGGAGATCGGAGGAAGGGGTATGATGGCAGTGAGTCACCACGATAAGGCATCTGTTTGTTTCATAAGAGACAGCTGAGAAGATGAGGGGATTTTTATTTGAATTTATTAATCAACTCTGCTATTTATTTAATACCATACCAGAAGTTCTGTGTATTCCCCACATTACAGAGTCTCACTGTCTCTTCGCTACTTGTCCTTCCTCAAATGACGAGCTTCTGTCCTCCACTCCCACGGTGTGACTTCTTTTCAATCTGGGAGAGACATTGTTCAGTCTGCCAACATTTGGGAGGATGGGTAGAGGAAAGTTGGAAGATGTTAAGTTAGAAAAAGCTGGAGGCTCCTATCAAGCCATGCTTTGATCTGCAGGCAATTATTAAGCTTCTTGAAGATTGCTAACTGGATACCAGAGGCTTTCTGAGTCTCCTCTTTCCTTTCCTGGCTTCTCTCAGTGCCTGGAAGGATAGTTCTCAGTCTGGAAGAAACTCTCAGTGATATAGGCTGCTTTTGAATTATCACAAAACCACATAATGTAAAAACCACATTTCAGAAAGTACATTCCATCTTAAAAGCAGGTGCTTTAGTAAAACAGCAGTGAATTGGTTTTCCTCCTGCTGTTAGAGGACTGTTTCAGACCTTCCTGGTAGTTAGACACTTCCTACTAATTTCCAGCCTAAATGTATTTATGGCCATTTTATACTTGTTTTCTAGTACCAACGTTGTCTTTCAACATAAACAGTTCTTTTTCTTCTCCAAGGCTTGCCTAGCTAGTGTATTTAGTGACAGCAATCATTTTCTCTTTCAACGTTCACTCTTGTTTCGCTCAACAAACAAGTTCTTATAGCTCAGCCCTGCTGAGCTGGTTCCTGTGGCAGAACTGAACATGATATGGCATATGAGCTCTCACCAGAATATTTCTGTTTATTGAAAATACTTTGCCTGATGTGGTCTAGGATTTCATTTTAATTTTCAGTGGCCACATTACCGTTAATGGCTGATGGTCATCTTTGTGTTCAGTTTATATATGCAGCTGCACCTGTTTGCCAGTAGATAAATCCTATCTAATAAATGATCTTTCATTTTATACTATGGTATTTCATCTCACTTCTAGTTCTTTCATTCTTAAGATCATTCGGTTCTTTCCAAATGAGATCCTCCTTCTTCTTTACATTTACAATGCCTATTGACTCTCCTATGTTTTATCAGAAAACTTCCACTTTTGCCTGCCAATTTAATGAATGAAAAAGTTAAATGTTAAATAAGATTCCCAAACTGATCTTTTAGTAATTGCTAATAACTTTTTCTCTAACTTTCCCCTTTGAACACTCCCTCATCTCATTTTCCTATTGCCATGAACTAGGTCCATACTTAGCTCACTAGTCTTTCTCCTAGTTTGTATTTCAATTAGTAATTTCCTCTGTGGCAATGCTTTTCTGAAGTGCAGACAGATTAGATCTACCGCATTTCCTTTGCCTAAAAAAAGCAGGTTAGATGAGCACGACCTAATGCTGGGAAACTAATCCTGCATTTATCGCTTGTTCATGTTTCGCAACATCCTTAATTATTCTTTGCTTCAAAATTTGTTCTGAAGTCTTTAGTACTACTTGGATCAGAATAAAAGCTGAGATGGCATTTGTACAAATCAAGTTGCTCTAAGGTATTAGTTGCTTTTCATTGGGCACGATCTGACTCAATGCAATTGTTAAGAAAATTTGGTATAATACCTGTGCTGTCATTTGGGATGGAAATTGTCTGCTCCCCTTGACATGAATGTGTTTTAAGGTTCATGTCTCCCTTGCTTGTAGTTTCTGCTGCTCTTGCTTATTATCCTGCCTTTGTCTGTGTTGCCTGTAATAAAATATTTATAGATAGCAAAGCTTTTAGCATTGGCTAGACAAGCAGAAGCAAGACAGGTTTCTCAAAGGCCTAGATAAAAGTTTTGTTAGTTTCTATTGCAAATAAGAAAATATTTAGACCTTAGGAAAAAAGGTTGACATAAATGTATAAAAATGGTTGTTAGTGCAATAAAATGTCTATGGCTTTTGCCAGTAGAGGAATTCAGTTTTTTATTTATTGACATGCCAGGTTTGAAATGCTTATAAACAAGATCATAAAGCTGTTGTACTATTAAGTATCTTTATTAGTCTATAGAGAAATCAAACCGTATTTTTTAAATCACTTCAAAAGTTTCTATCTGACAGCCTTATGATTGGAAATGTTATAATGTACATGTAACATTAACTCATAGGGTTTATACGCTGCACTGCACTGCAATTAATCAAGCAGAGTTTCCAAGGCATATGCAAACTGGAGTCTATCAATGGAAGCACCAGCCTTAATTATATAATTAGAAGAGACACCCTTTCCCGGGTCCAGTGTTCACTGCAATGAAGCTGTCTCCACTGACTCCTGAAGTGCCGGATCAGCAGGTACTTGGTATCTTAAGAAACATACAATGCAAGTTCTGTCTAGTTACAGCGGGATTTTCAAATTTCTACAATAGCTTGAAAGTAAAACTGTATCAATCTTTTCTTTCTCTACTACTCTTCCTAAATAAAGACAAGACTTCTTTTTTTTTTTGGCTTAGATGTCTGTTGTGGTTAAAACTACTGTCATGTAAAGCAGGCATGTTACAGTTGGTCAGTAGTTGTTAATTACTTTATGATTCTTCATTGTTATCACTTAAAATCACTTAAATAAAAGATAAGGATATAGGGTTCAAGGCTATATGTAATCTGTTTTCCTGAAGAAGTAGATAGTTAATATGTTATATCTTATCATCCCCCCAAAAACATTATCCTTTTGCTATGTCCACAAGCTCTTTCTACTTCAGGCGTGCGCTTAACTTCTTTTCTTTGCTGTTTTGAGCCTCTCTTCCATAGCTAGCCACCTCCTTGACGCTCACATGATTCTAATTTGTACACAGTACATTATATAGCCTCTAAAAAGAAATGGAGAGATTTTTTGAAAACCCATACTGTTTTCTTACATGGATCCTTTCCATTCAGCTGACACTTTCCATAATTCCAGGAACATCCTGCTGGTTAAAAACAAATTCAGCAAAGATTCAAACGTAGATGTAATGACAAAGTGTTTATTTCTCACTTGTGGTAAAAGGACTCACCTGAGTGTTAGTGATGGACCGATGATACATGAATTGCACGGTTCTGTTCACGGTTCACGGTTTGTGAACTTCATTATATATATATAAAACCAGGGGAACTGAAACCAATCAAAGGGTTTGAAGGACTATGAATTTGTAAAGAGCATGCACTTACTTTTCTCCTACACTTCTCTGTTGATTTTGCTGTGTTTTAGTTCCAGATGTTTGACGATTAGGATCTTGGCTGGCTCTGTACTTAATTCTAAGAATCATTTCATATTCTTAAGGTATCTGAAAAAGGCAAATAACTCACTGGTGTGCATGGCCAGACAATATACAGCCTCAGTTCAGCCCTTTTTGCTTTCCTGTCACTGCAGACTTCCATCTTTCTGGTTGCCATGGATAGCAGCTAAAGTCACCTGCAGTGGCTCAGAGAAATGGGCAAAAAGCAAAAGTTTTGCTTATTGAAGCCCAGATGTTGTAAAGAACAAAGGTTTTCCTACTGAAATTCTCATGGAAACTCCATTTGACTCTCTAAAATATTTTGGAAGAAGAAAATGAGTCTTGCAGCTGAGTTTAAGGCAAGCATTTGACGTATATACAGATTAGATCCTTTCTTCATTTTCAGAATTGTGTGGTAGCTTATGATTACTGTCCAGACTAGACAATGTTTACTGGTGAAAAAAAATTGATATATGATATCGTCAGAGGCGGGACTCAATGAAGTTATATGCTGTTGATAAAATACATACTGAATTCATCTGTAGACAGCACTCACCTACTTTAACTAGCTGAAAAGTTGTCCTGGGATTGCCACTCTGCCAAGTATATTCACAGGCTTTGCTTTTGCTGTATTTCAACATGTGGACAGTAAAATTGCATTTGCAGCTTTTCCCTTAGTAATTCAAGCCATGCCATGCTTAAATTCAACTCTCCTTCCCTTCAGAATCCAAGACAACTTTTTTTTACTCAGTTAGAATCATAGAATAGTTTGACGAAAGGAACCTTTAAAGGTCATCTAGTCCAACCCTCCTGCCGTGGGCAGGGACATCTTCAACTAGATCAGGTTACTCAGAGCCCCGTCCAACCTGACCTTGAATGTTTCCAGGGATGGGGCATCCACCACCTCTCTGGGCAACCTGTGCCAGTGCTTCACCACCCTCAGCGTAAAAAATTTCTTCCTTCTATCTAGTCTAAATCTCCCACCCTTTAGTTTAAAGCCATTCCCCCTTGTCCTGTCGCAACAGGCCCTGCTAAAAAGTTTGCCACCATCTTTCTTATAAGCCCCCTTGAAGTACTGATAGGCTGCAATAAGGTCTTCCCGAAGCCTTCTCTTCTCTAGGCTGAACAACCCCAACTCTCTCAGCCTTTCTTCATAGGAGGGGTGTTCCATCCCCCTGATCATTTTTGTGGCCCTCCTCTGGACCCACTCCAACAGGTCTGTGTCTTTCTTATGCTGAGGGCTCCAGAGCTGGATGCAGTACTCCAGGTGGGTCCTCGCCAGAGCAGAGTAGAGGGGCAGAATCCCCTCCCTCGACCTGCTGGCCACGCTTCTTTTGATGCAGCCCAGGATATGATCGGCCTTCTGGGCTGCGAGCGCACATTGCTGGCTCGTGTCCAGCTTTTCATCAACCAGTACTGCCAAGTCCTTCTCGGCAGGGCTGCTCTCAATCCCTTCATCCCCCAGCCTGGATTGATACGGTGGTTGCCCCAACCCAGGTGCAGACCTTGCACTTGGCCTTGTTGAACCTCATGAGGTTCACACGGTCCCACTTCTCCAGCTTGTCCAGGTCCCTCTGGATGGCAACCCGTCCCTCTGGCGTGTCGACCACACTACTCAGCTTGGTGTCATCTGCAAACTTGCTGAGGGTGCACTCGATCCCACTGTCCATGTCATTGATGAAGATATTAAACAGTACCGGTCCCAATATGGACCACTGCGGGATGCCACTCGTCACCAACCTCCATGTGGACATTGAGCTGTTGACCACTACCCTCTGGATGTGACCATCTAACCAATTCCTCACCCACCGGACAGTCCACCCATCAAATCCATACCTCTCCAGTTGAGAGAGAAGGATGTTGTGGGGGACTGTGTTGAAGGCCCTACAGAGGTCCAGATAGGATAGATGACATCTGTAGCCCTTCCCATGTCCATTGATGTAGTCACTCCATCATAGAAGGCCACTAGGTTAGTCAGGCAGGACTTGCCCTTGGTGAAGCCATGCTGGCTGTCTTGAATCACCTCCCTGTCCTCCATGGGCCTTAGCATAGTTTCCAGGAGGATCTGCTCCATGATCTTCCCAGGCACAGAGGTGAGACTGACTGGCCTGTAGTTCCCTGGGTCTTCCTTTTTCCCCTTTTTAAAAATGGGGGTTATGTTTCCCCTTTTCCAGCCAGTGGGAACTTCACCCGACTGCCACGACTTCAGTCAAAAACGATGGATAGTGGCTTAGCAACTTCATCCGCCAGTTCCTTCAGGACCCGTGGATGGATCTCATTGGGTCCCATGGACTTGTGCACCTTCAGGTGCCTTAGATGGTCTCGAACCTGATGTTCTCCCACAGTGGGTGGCTCTTCATTCTCCCAGTCCCCGCCTTTGCCTTCTGTGGCTTGGGTGGTGAGGCTCGAGCACTTGCCGGTGAAGACCGAGGCAAAAAAGTCATTGAGTACCTCCGCCTTCCCCGTGTCCCGGGTAACCAGCTCTCCCATTTCATTCCGGAGAGGGCCCACATTTTCCCTTGTCTTCCTTTTATCCCCGATGTACCTATAGAAGCTTTTCTTGCTGCCCTTGACGTCCCTGGCCAGATTTAATTCTATCAGGGCTTTAGCTTTGCTAACCTGATCCCTGGCTGCTCAGACAATTTCTCTGTATTCCTCCCAGGCTACCTGTCCTTGCTTCCACCCTCTGTAGGCTTCCTTTTTGTGTTTGAGTTTGTCCAGGAGCTCCTTGTTCATCCGTGCAGGTCTCCTGGTGTTTTTGCCTGATTTCCTCTTTGTTGGGATGCATCGCTCCTGAGCTTGGAGGAGGTGATCCTTGAATATTACCCAGCTTTCTTGGGCCCCTCTTCCCTCCAGGGCTTTGTCCCATGGCACTCTACCAAGCAGACCCCTGAAGAGGCCAAAGTCTGCTCTCCTGAAGTCCAGGGTAGTGAGCTTTCTGTGCGCCCTCCTCGGTGCCCTCAGGATCTTGAACTCCACCATTTCATGGTCACTGCAGCCCAGGCTGCCCTTGAGCTTCACATTCCCCACCAGCCCCTCCTTGTTGGTGAGAACAAGGTCCAGCATAGCACCTCTCCTTATTGGCTCCTCTACCACTTGAAGAAGGAAGTTATCATTGACGGATTCCAGGAACCTCCTGGATTGCTTGGGACAAAATTGAGATCACATACACAAGGAGCTGAACTTAGATCTTACAACATGATCCAGAAAGCGTGCAAGTTGCTAGCTCTAAATCAGTCCTTGCACAATGAAAATATTCTAAACGTAGCGATGTGTTTGAATTTTCACCCGAGTCTGGATCTTAAGCAAAATAATAAGGTTCTTCGTGAATCTTAGGTAATGTCTGTGTTGTGCTCAAAATAGGCACCCAAATTTCATCTGAACTACAACTTTGGCAGAATTTAGGCAGTCTGGCTCTTGACCTACTGGTGTTCATACAGAACTATGTAGATCAAAGACTAAAAAAAGAAAATTACATCAACATTTAGATTTTGGTGATTTAGATGCCAAGCAACCAAATGGTAGCCAAACCAGCCAGACCCCTGTGTGCTTTTGCAGTATCATTTGCAGCAGAAATACTTGCCTGACTGATCTGTCATGGCTGTGGCTCCTGACTTGAGATTTACCCTGATTTCATCTTTAATGAAATTAGTTGATGATATTACTACTTTAAAAAGGAAGCAGACTGTCTTGTAGTAGGTATCAACAGAACCGCAGTATTTAAACACATATGCTGGTCCGTATTTGAAAAAAAAATTAATACAAAAAATATGATTAGTGAAACTTGCCTGCCTCTGAATGACCCAGCTGAAATATGTTCTGTTAAAATGCTATTATGGTAATGTATATTAATTAATACGAAGAACTGTAGCTATTATGAACCAGTTTGGTGTTGATTAAATGTTGCATACTGGAAGCATCTTTTCTTTTGGCTATGGTACAGATATGATGCTGACCCCCAGTTACGTCTGACTCGTGAACCATCTTGGGGAGATAATAGGAGGCACCAAAGCCTGCACTGAACTTAGATTTAAAGGAGATTGCTCATGGTCTTCAAGTTAAGCATGTGTTCAGAGGTTCTGGTGGTTTCTTAAAAAAAATCATCACCTTAAAAAATATTTGACTCCTGAAAGTTTGGCGCTGCAATACCTAGGTTTGTAGCATTGGCCCTGGGAAAACTTGGTGCTTCATGAAGTGCATAAGGAAATGTAGATGTTAATTCCCTTTGTTTCCAATCCTGTTCCAACACCCATAAGACAAGAAGTCTGGCTCTTGCTGCCAGGGCTGTGCAGAGGACCGTGGGAGCCAAGAAAGGGTGGCAGGTCTGCCCAGCTCTCCGCAAGTCCACAGTCACCCTGTGCTTGCTCTCGGGCACACTTCCAGGGCAGATGCTCCAAGCCTCTGTGCAAACAGCAGTTAGCAACAGCCAAGCCACACCTGCACCTCGGACTGTCCTGCAAAAGACACTAGAAGCCACTTCTGCATTTTGTGGGGAGCAGATTTCTGCTGGTTTGTGCTGGGTGTGTTGTAAGAGCACACAGGGGGACTCAGGTGGTTGAACGGCTTCAGGGAGCTTGTGCATGAGCTGGGCACCAGCTTGCTCAGCCCTGTCCAAACTGGACATGTTATGTTAAGCATAATTATCAGGTCTTTCTCCTTACCAGATCCCCCTGGGGCCAAGGCAGGAGGTTAATGCCAAGCTCCACAGGCTGGAGAAAACCTGGTCCACAATGCAGAACTGCAGGCACCAAGGGAGCAGCAAAACATTGAGCAAGTTGAAGCATTTGTAAGGTTGGGCAGCCATTGAACATGCTGTCTAGACATCAGTTTTGGAATTAAACATCCAAGTTCTTCTACATACCAAAGGATACAGAATTTCCCTGAATTAATTCATTCCTGAATTAATTTATGGATTGCCTTACAAAAACAGTCCTTAAAAAATTGCCAAGGAGAAAAAAATCCCTTACAAAATGTTATCAAATATGAAGGACAGAGATGTAGAATAGCAGAAAACAAGCTTGTTTCTAGTCTGATTTTTCTATCTGCAGGTTTCTATCATTAGGTGCTGTTACACTTCTGTTGGCTGCATCGAAGACACTTTTTATTGAAGTTTTGTTCCCTGTGTACTTACTTATATGGTGTCCCTAAGTCACCTCCTAAATCTGAGTTATAAAAGGCATTGCATTTCCTGAGTTTTTCGCTTGATGGCATATTTTCCAACTCTAATGGTTCTTTCAGCTCTTTGCTAACCCACTCCAAGATTTTTTAAACATTCTGCTTGAATTATTCACAGCTTAAGGTGTAGGAAAAATATAAATTTTTTTTTTGCCTTTTTATTGATGATTTATGCTTTCTTTAAAGTCATGGATGAAGAATTTTAAGCACCATGGAGTCAAAAACTGATCCTTGCAGAATTTCTCTTGAAACACACTCACTTACTGAGTATTCTTTGCTCACATACAGCTGAGATTTATTGGCTGTTTTGCAATCTATTTCATATGTGCAACACTGTTGCTATATCGTTCTAGTTCCCTAGTCAAAATACTGTGTTGTATCAGGTAAAGTGCCTAAGAAATGTCCAAGTGTCTAATGTTTACACTCGACCCCATATTGATCCATTTCATAACCCCTTTAAAAAAAGAAAAAAGGATAGTTTGACAAAGTCTCTTTCCCCAAGCAGTCCTGTGTTCTATTATCAGTTTTCTGAGTAATGCACTAAATGACAGAATTATGGAAAAATTTAGGTAGGAAGTGACCTAAAAAAAAATCCTCAAGGATGGTGTTCAGCCTCTCTAAGTTATAGCCTTGTATGATGAATCTTCTGTTATACCTGAAGTCTAAAAATTTTAATTCAGGAACTCTCCAAAACATGCTTTTTGAGCATCACCACTGGTGGTGGTGGTGGCATTTGCCAATGTTTTGGCTCTGCACCAGATCACTGTGCTCTTAAAGACTGAAGAGGAAGAAAACTTTGAAAAAGAAGTTGTAGTGAAAGGACAAAGGATGAAAGGCTTCTTGAAAATACTACTAGATATTGTAGCAGATGTAGATATAGAATATCTTAATTTAATGTGTTCCTAGTAATGTTATAAAAAAGACCTCAACCCTCCCTGCCACCAAATATCTGGAAAATCCATCCAAATGTAAGATGGTATTTCACAGAAAAAGGCATCAGAGCAAAATTGCGGTAAAAGAAAAGGTATTGAGATGCCAGAGAAGATCTGCAGTAACCTTGGTGCAGTCTGTAGCTGAGTTAAACCTGGTTAGGTAGTAAAAGGATACTGCTAATACTGCCACTGAATCCAACCCAAAGGGAAAAGTTACACTCACAATAAGATGAATAAACTCTTTTTGCTTCAAAAGCAAAGAAGAATCAATTATCTACTTTGGTATCTGTGATAAGTATAATGCAGGAATGCTAGTTAGAAACTAAAAAATGTCCAGAAAAGACATCGTATGTTGGGTGTATGTAGACATCACAAACATGATCAGGGATCACATCTTGAAACTTCACAGCTTGTGACTCTGTCTGGTCTCATAACCCCTGAGGCAAAGCCATACTTCCTCAAACATTCACCTCCCTCCTTTTCTCAGACACCCCTTTTTGTAGCTCATCCTCAGGCTGCTCGTGTAAAACGAACTGGTCCCAGCTCAGCTGGGACTGTGCTGCCCGTGCAGCCTCTCGTACAAGGGCCACAGATAAGGCAGCTCTATCAGTTAAATGTAGCCCACATCTAAATGTTGCTGCTGCACAGCCGCACAGCGGCAATTATAGAAACATATGTTATGTTGCTCGGTGCTAATAGGAGTACAACAGTTATAGACGAGTTTTTCTGAGCTTCACTTTTTCACAGGGGGTCTACTTTTCTAGACCCCTGGAGTGTTTACAGTGTCTGTTCAGCATAATGATTGTACTTAGTTCAGACTTTATTGTACTTTATTTTTTCAAACTGCTGTGTCAGAACTTTTTATCCAGGCTGACAAATTGAATTGCAAAGAGAGGAAAAAGCAACTAAAAGATAATGATGTATTATGTTGTGCTTTGGGCTTTTTTTGCTGCTAGTTCGCAAGATAAAAAAAACACAAAGAAAATACACCTTTGAAACAGAAACCAGCCAGTTCCTAAGATGAAAATGTGGCCACAGATACCTTTACTAAACATCTATATTTAAAAGGAAAACATTTGCATTAAAAAAAAAAAAGCAAACTTCAATATTTTTTGAGGAAAAAAAACCCTCAAAACTACAGTATCAACTAGTCTGGTTCATTAAAAGCATTTTGATCTTCTTTAGTTGCTTTTTCTTTATGAGAAACAAAGAAGCAAGATCACACAATAGCAGGAAATTTAAGCTGGCCTGTGCAACTGATAAAGCTAATTTCATCCTCAGCTTCTAATGCAATGAAGTAAACGAAAACTATTCCAATTTTCTAATGATTTGATGAGGAGAAGACTTTATGAGCTCACAAAAGATAAATATTTGTAACTAACTGCCAGCTCTTGCCTTTGTTCCTTTACTTCCATTGCCCTTGTTGCCCTCAGGTGAGTGCATCTGATGCTGCCAAGAATGACTGCATTCATATAAATAGTACCAATCTCCCAGTGTCCCACCAATTTATTGTTTATCTAGCAGTCTTAAACTGGTGTACTGGTGATACCCAAAATATAGCTGTAATTGCCTGTCTAGCCACCTTTTCTTCGTAAGAGACAGGATGCCTGTTTGTGCTTGCCTCTGGCCCAGAGAGGACCCTGAAAGATCTGCCATCCGTAAAGTAGAATATATCTGTCTTATTAGGATGGTGTCTGTATTTTTAAGAACACCTTGCCCATCCTGACACTGAATGTGCTAGGAGGATTTGATGCTAAAAGTCTACTAATGCTGGACCTCTGTCTCTAATTGCATCCTTGCCTCTGCTGTTATGAAGGGACCTGAAATGGGGCACTTCAGAGGCGGGAACAGTTTCAAAATTACAGGTGATCAACTCCCCAGAGTTCCTGATGATGAAGTAGAAGGAATCTCAAAAAATATCTCTCAACACCTCCGAAAACCAGAAGCATTTGGATACTTGGGCAAAGTTTATATGAAAACAGAAACCTGTTAAAGTTATTAGCAGGATGCACTTAGATACTGTGATGGAGCCCAGGTTCTGGGCTAAAAAGCTGTGTGTGGCTCATCCCTGCTATTGCTGGTTATGTTGACCTCAAAGAGCAAACAGAAGTCCTCTGAAATGGCTGCAGAGACTCCACCATGCTGCAGCTCCCTCTCTCAGAGTAGCTTCACAGCTCTTCTGTCTCTGCTGGCTAGCAAGCTTCTCCTGTAAGCCAAGTAGCCAGCCCTGCTGCATACCTGATTCATCTCCTTGCTGTTTATTCAGCCTTCCAAGTGACCCTGTGTCCTCCACTCAGACTAATTAGTTAAGTCCAACTCTGGCTACAAAGGACAAACCTTTCACAACTTTCTGAAAACCCTCCTGTTTGAAAGGTTTGAATAATCTGAAAGAAAAAAAAGTAATATACTGCATTAAATTTCACATATGTTCTTCATTAAAATAAACTACTATTGTAGCTCATTGTCTGGGATATAGTTGTAGAACTGCAGTTTTGCTTTGAAGCAGTTTTGTATCTGCTGGATGGGTGACAACGGGGTTTTCACTCCTGTTGCTTCGGTATCCTATTCTGCTGGAGGTAGACACAGGCTGCAGGCAGAAGGTCACAGATCTGGCTTCCACACCCTGCTGAGCTATTCAGCTGAAAAACTGGCCACGTTGCAGAACCATTTTGGGTAAAATCCATGGGTGTGGAGACATCATTTACAAATACCAGAGTCCTTCTCTGAAAGAACTCTAATCCTGATTTATCAGAGCCAAGCCTCCCTTTAGATAGCTATGGTTGCTGTTTTGGGTTTCTCAGAGCTGTGAACTGAGATAGTGCTGGAACATCTCCATAGCCATAGGCACCGAAATTTTGCAAGAAATGCTTTTTTGTGGTACCTGACTGAAATTTCTGCAGCTAATAGAGACATGTAAATGGGAAGGATGTAACTTGGCTCCAGAGAAGCAGTCTCTAAGGAGAGCAGCCTCTAAGGATATAAGTTTGCTTCAGAGAAGCATCTCAGAGTCTTTTGTCAAACTAGACAGTTTGACAGGAATTTAACCAATACTCCTTTAGGTTTAGAAAAATAAATCTGTAGATGTCTTCGCCTTACAAGTAAGACCAAGGTCTCATCCGCTCCAGTGATAAAAGTCTGAAACGGAGCTGGCGTAACAGCAAACGTAACAGGTTAGAGGACCAACTATGTTTCCTCCTGACCATAGCACAGGAGAAAGAGAGCACATAAGCCAGCCAGGTTTGTAGCAGTGAACCCTGTCAATGCAATGACATCTGTCTCTCTGTGCTGTTTAAAGGACATACATGAACATTGCGCTCTGTTGTGGTTTAACCCGGCAGGCAGCTAAACACCACACAGCCGTTTGCTCACTCCCCCCACCCCGCCCAGTGGGATGGGGGAGAGAATTGGGGAAAAAAAAGTAAAATTAGTGGGTTGAGATAAAGACAGTTTAATAGGACAGAAAAGGAAGGGAAAATAATAATAATAATAATATAATAATAATAATAATAATGATGAAGATGATGATAAAAGAATATACAAAGTAAGTGATGCACAATGCAATTGCTCACCACCTGCTGACCAATGCCCAGCCAGTTCCTGAGCAGCGGTCACTGCCCCCTGGCCAACTCCCCCCAGTTTATATACTGAGCATGACGTCACATGGTATGGAATAGCCCTTGGGCCAGTTTGGGTCAGCTGTCCTGGCTGTGCCCCCTCCCAGCTTCTCGCTGGCAGGGCATGGGAAGCTGAAAAGTCCTTGACTGGTGTAAGCACTGCTTAGCAACAACTAAAACATGGGTGTGTTATCAACATTGTTCTCATCCTAAATCCAAAAGACAGCACTGTACCAGCTACTAGGAAGAAAATTAACTCTATCCCTGCCAAAACCAGGACACCCTTCTATGCTCTGTCCCTGTTGCCACTCTTCTCTCCATGCTGCCCTTACCGGTAGCCAAGTCTTCCATCTTGCATATTCCAAGCATCAGTGTGCAGACTTGTTGATATTAGCAAAAATTTGTTAAAACTGTCCATGGTGTCCCTAGTTGCTATGCTTTGGCCAACAGGGTAGTGGTGAGGAATGCCCTATCTTGAAAGCACGGAATTTGGAATTTGTTTCAGACTAGTTACAGTTCCCTCTGCTTCCTTGCCAAGCTTTTCTCTGGCTGTAAATTGTTCTGGTATGGCCTTTGGTAACACATCAAGTTTGGATTGTTTTTACCAACCAGAGGTTTTCCCAAAGAAGTACAGACAGGCTAACACCTAAAAAAATGGTTGTTAGTAATTGTTTTAGAAAATTTAATGTACTTACAAGCACGAGTGCCACACTGTTGGGTCACCACTATGAATTCCTCTTTGCTTTCTCCAATATGATGCATGGATGAGTGTACAACGAAGGGAAGCTGCATTGTTCCATCAGGAATAAAAGCATCAGGCACAGATGAGAGAAATGGGATTTGTGCCTTATCATGTGTAGGCTTTGCGAAGTCTGCAATGCCTTATAACAGATATTTCAAAAAATTAGAAGATTTCAGCAAAAGATCTGCTTATATTTCTGGTACTGTCAAGGTTTAGATTCCTCCTGGCTGGTTTTGGCCCCATATTTATGATGTTCCATGTCAACATACCTTGAAAATATTTTCTTTCTGCTCTTATGTTACTAGAAATTATTAATAATAAGCTGCTATATTAGAGTTTAAGATAAGAAAACAGGAGAGAATTCAGTAAGCACATGCTCCTAATATCTGGGAGAAAGGAAAAAATGCAAGGAATAGTGAAAAAAGCACTGTTAGAAACAAGCAGTTCCCAAAGCACAGAAACTTAAGAAGCCAGGTTTTTAATGGGTTTCTGTGTCACAGATGACTATTAAAAATGAATTCTAGAAAAGCTGTGGTGTGAATTCCCCAGGATTAGACATGGAAATGGTGAATGAATTCAACAACTGAGGATAAAAAACCTTCAGCTGGAGTTCGTGTCTCTCCATGTAACCCAGAGAATCTCATTTTTCTTTGGGAGGGGGGGAACTTGCCTCCCAAATGGATCCTCTGATACGTCAGCAGAGCTTAACTTATATTACGTTATCTGCTGTCTATGTACAGTATGTGTAGGAATGTCATGGTTTTGATACCATAACCTCCCTGCCCTCTTTAACTCAAATTGGACAAAATCCAAAAGGTATTAGGAGTACTGGCAGGACACATGTACTCGCATTTATGCACGTATGGTGTGTGTGAAGAAGTCTTGATTCTTTAGTAAGACAAGCTAAAGTCTACAGAAATTTCATGTGAATTAGCACAACATTATCCCTATAATGATGTGAAGAAAAAGAAACCCCAGCTTTCGGTGTAGCTCAGTATAGCCCTGTTCTGTATCACACACTTCATCTGCCTGCAGTTCTGGACAGTGAACTAAAAGCTTGAATTATCTCTTGTTTTTATTGTACAATAAATTATAGAACTTACTGTTCTATTCTCCCTTTATACAGTATGGAGGGAAAGCTGGTGAATGGACTGGTGAGTGGACTGAAAACCTGTTGTTTAGGTAATTTACAGAGAAAATCCTGCCATGTCAGATTGATTGGACAGGAATTTGTGTATGTTTGTGCTTGGAAGACCAGCAAAAATGATTTCCATAGTCTTGAGGAAACACCCTTTTATTGTAGAGAAGTTTGTATACACAGATGCGATGTATTTACAACCAGATTTTCTCAAACAGATGACTGTTTAAAATCCTTCACAAATCTGTCAAGAATGAAAGAAAATGAAGCTCAGAAGCCCAGCCAGCCAGCCCAACCCCCAAATTCAGATTCATTCCTGAAGATAACTGCAATGAAATAATAATACATGGAGTTATTCTGAAGGAAGCAACAGGACTGTGACAGAGATCAATGGATGGACTTCAGGATTGGTTCAGTGAAAAGCATTGCTTAGTTTGATCTCAGAGTAGATGAACCCCGATGTAAAATTCCAACAAGCAGATGGGGACCTGCCTTTTCCCAGAGGTGTGGAAGAGACAAGCAGAAAGAGTCTGGCCCTTCCTTCCCTGGCCTCTGCAAGGACAGGTCACAGTGCCAACCTCCATGAAAAGAAGTTGTCGGTCCTGTGTTCCCCTGGAAAGCTCTTTTCCAGAAAAAGGCAGGAAAAGACCCACTATTCTTCAGTCTGCAGACTGGAGTCAATGCACTGAGGGTAAGAACGGGTGTCCTCCTTAGGAAGGGTGTGGACTCGCATGCCAGCCCAGTCACAGGAGAGATGGCACCTTGGTTTCTTCTGGTGCCCTTCCAAACTGTGGCTCAGCTCTGCACTGCCCTTTACCTGGGGCAGTGTGCAATGGCATCAGTCTGACTTCAGCCTGTTCAATCACCCCAACTTCAGCCTGTTCAATCACCCCAAATGCAGAGGAGACAACACAGGGGGAAACGATGAGAGGTAGAGACACACATTATATTCCTTTTTCCTGTTCCTTTTCCATTAAAAGTAGAACCTTCATCAACAACACAAAGTTACATGTGCAGGAGGCACTTCTCTGGGGAAGAAATAAATACCTCACACAAGCATTCATGGATGGATGAGTCCCATGAGAAAGATGCTCAGCACAACCAGTTCAGTCATAAAAGGAATCTAAAATCCCCACGTTGATGTGTATGATAAACATGCGAAACATATCTGCTAATGCTCGAGGAAGTTACATGCATAAATTTCCCATAGGTTGGGAACATATATCTTAGAATCTGCATAATTTAGTTCACACTCAGCAGAACATCGCGATATTTACAGGCACATTCTAATGGGAAAACATTTGCATATTGAGTGCGAAAGACACAGCTTTGTCACCTAACCACGGGACTTTAAAAGCAGGGATTTTGTGACCTGAAAATACTATTTGTGGAGTTGGTGAGGAGGAAAAAGTTGTGTAGGCAGGAAAAGAAAATTACCAGAAGTTGGTAAGAACTCTTTTTTTTTGAGCGTTAGAATGGCTGCAGGCTGGGACAAAGTGAGTCCATGTAGACCACAAGTTCTGACTTGTTACACATCACAGAGTGCCTTGTCTACTCTCATTTCCCATACTTATTCTTCCCAATTAAATTTGTTTCCCATTAGCCAGGTTGATGATAATAGTGCGTAAGGCTCATTCTTCTTGCAATCACCATCCTTCAGAGCATAATAACTTAATAAATTATTGCAGAACAGGAATGAAGTGGAATGTCACTTTTTTGGACTTGGTCTGTATTCTGAAGGTGAACGTGGGCATCTGAGAAACACATTTGTAATGCTTTGGAGGTTTTACAAATGAAAAAAAGAAGGTTACACTCTGAACCTGATTGAGAATGCAAAGTTCTACGTTCTCTAGCACTGCATGTCAGACATGGTGGAAAAAGCTATTCAGTGACCTTAGTGCCACCCAGAATTGTTCTGAAACTAGTTCACTAGTTTCTGAAAAACTACTGTAGTTGCAGCAAATTATTAAAACTATCTACAGAATTTTAATCGTACAATTTAGGTTTCAATATGTCAGCAAAACAGCAACGTATAACCCATAGAGGTTATATCCTGGAAGTGAAATTATCAAACTATTGCTCCTGAAATGTCTGAAAAGTAAAGCTCTCCTCCCTAGGTACACAGCACTTTCTCGCTTATGCTGACACATAGGGTGGTGGTGGATCTTTAGCAGCTCCGTTCACAGGATCATCATATGGTGGTAACAGGACCTGCAGGAAAGGAAAAAAAGGTTATATTTTTTAAAAAGAAGTCAGCTGATAAAATTTACAGAAAAGAAAACCCTTAAGGCCTTGTCCTAAAAAATAACAAAAAAAGAGTAAATTAGTAAGCAGGAGCAGAATAGTTAGAAAATGAAACAGTATTAGCTTGAAGATCCTCCTTTTCAATTTGTGTGCCTGTTTTCATTATGAAGGAAAACATGATTTCTTCTCATTTCTTATTGACTCCAGTGACAGCTTGATTTCAGCCAAAGATCATTCATTGCTGGTACCTGAATTTATTTAATCTGGTGGTGACAGTAGCTGCTTATTCTGCATCTCTCCTCTACCAAGAGCGCTTAAACCATGTCTCCTGGAGGAGTGCTCAAACTGCTAATCCAGAATGAGAAAAGTCCTGAAAACCTCTCTTTCTGAGGTCTCCCTGGAATAGCTAATAATTATTTTGGGGTGGGGAGAAAGAAAGCAAATGGAGAACAAATTACCCAATGTCTAAATAAATCTCCAGTTTTGTGCTTCTGGGGCATTCAGCCATGAGAAGGAAGACCTACATTCCTGATCTCAATAAAGTCAATGGAAATTTTGCCATGAGAGGATTTCACCAGTTCTTAAAGAAGTTGACAACCTGCCTTCTGCAAAGAAACATCCATAATCATCCCTTTTGGACCTCATCCACAACATAACAAAATCAGTGGGAATCTTTCTATAGATTTAAATAGCCTTTGGATGAGGCTTCTGTGGGATAGTTCCAAGGGTGATTCACATTATACTTATGTGAGTTTACAGACATGCATTGATAACCATGTGTTCAAGTACATCTGCGCATATGTTTGCTAGATTACAGACTGGCTACCTTGGCATCTTCAGCCCTTAATCAAAAAAGTTTCATTATTTAGAAAAGGAAATTTTCAGAGCCATCACTCTTTATTAATACCATATGTTTGAGCTTGTAAATGCAATATACTATGCACACATCCACTACATAATCTAAAAAGCCTTGTATTGAAAAGCATTTAACAAATTATGTCAACTTTAAAGGGTGCAAACAGCTTATGGCAGACTACTTATCTAGTGAAATTAGGACAACATATAGAACTTCAAATAAATATTGTGATAAAAATCATAAATATATTTTACAATGTAACCTCAGTAAATCACACCGCTAAACATGTAAACTGTGAAAAACACTACAGCTGAGATCCTCTCCCTAGTGCTGAGCATTATTTTAATAACAGGGTTTCTAGTAAAATCCTTGTGTTACTAAAAAAGGCACTAGTTTCTCAAATGTACTGAAACATGTTCATTAGTTGATTATGAAGCAATATAATTAGTTATTAACTCTGATCTACAGATGAGACTGAAAATGAATCAAGTTCACTTTGTGAAGATTTAGCCATCTTATTGCACGCCTGTAATGCTAAGCCCCAAACTGTGGTCCATTCCTTTCAGGTTCAGAGTCCATTTCATCAGGCGTGGTAAGAAATGACAGCAGACGCAATCCAAAAAGCTGTCCATCTTCCAGGTCTACGAGCTGATTAATAAAGGACAATAGCTCTTCCTATGCTCTGGTCCTCTTTTAGATCAACATGTCCTAAGACTACTGTAGTTACATCAATATTATTACTTCAGCACTGAGGTTACTGTCATTTGCAGTAGGTGTCCTGGAGGATTTACTGATATGAGTGAGCTTCTTCATTCCCTTCACTCCTGTATGAAACAAAATCTGTCTGGTAGAACAGCATCCTGGTGAGGCGTTTACCTCCTGGGAGGTGAGCACTCCGCTTTGCTCTATGGACCCAAAACTCATACGTGGGTCAATGGCCCCAAGGACCCTCAGAAGGCGCTTTCTCACTTATCAACAGTTCAACAAGAAGCGAGGGGAGATAGGAATACCTACAGGAGCCATTTTGGAGAAGCCACTGGCTAAATCCTAAGGCATATGGATTTCTATAGGAATATTCAAGGTATGTGGGGTATGAACTGGGGAGACCACTAAAAAGGTTCAGAAGTTTCACAAGTATCTACAGTAGAAGGCTAAAGAGTATTTGCCAAATGTCTGTAAGGTTTAGGGTCACTTTATTGCTGGCAAAGGTTATTTGTCTGAACAGTTCTATCAGTGATGACTTTACAGGCTTACTCCCCACACATTTTTGTGTTTAAATATTTAAATATCCTGATCTTGCATTCCCTGACATGAACAGAATAGTGATAAAAAATAATGAGTGTAGAATGAGCAGAATTCAAAATGACTACCTTTGCCTAGCAGTGTTCGAGTTAGACAAAGAAAATATGGACAGGATATTAAACAAAGGTTAAGATGAATGAACGTGAGGGACAATGTGTGGAAGAAAGCACTCGGAGTTTATGGAATACATGGCGCCAGCTGGGACCCCAAGTATCTCACATCATTAGTATAATAAAAGTCCTTTAAACTAATTTAACTGTTTTACTTTCAGTCAATGTGGTTTTGTTACTGTTACTTAATCATCTGTCAACCGTAAGTCTAAATAATCATCCTTCAGCTTCCACGACAGTTTGAATAACTCTTCAACCACTCTATAATTACAAATCTTGCAACTCTGCCTCTGTAAGACTACCTTTTAATTTTTTTTTGACAAGAACAGATTTTCAGGCCATTACTTTCCCTTAATAATTTTTCCATCTTTTCTCAATTAAGTTTATTTTGGCAAAAGGGAGAAATATGATAAAACCTGAATGATCTCAGCTTTTAACTGTTTACTGTTGAAATGGTTAAGAGTTTACAAAAATCTCAAGGAAAAGAGAATTCCATTAGAATTTTAATCATTTAATTTATACCAAAGTAGCTGAGATGAAAATCTGGGTCAAAGTAGTTTTCCCTTCTCTTGTGTTAATTTTAAATCTCAGCATGGTTTAATGGAAGCAGGTAAGTGCCTTGAACATAAAACAGCATAGTTATTCAGGCAGTACGTTATGCTCTCCAGAGACGTAAAATGGAAGCCAGTCACTGAGCCAAAGGGTGAATTCAGAAACTGGAAAAATAGACAGAAGCTCGCTATTCAGTCTTATCTAAGAACCTAATTAGAATGGATGCAGTCTAAAATAATTCATGAAAGACAAAAATACATGCATATTTTAGGTCCATGGTATCCCCAAGGCAGAATATCCACCAGGGCAACTGATGCGTTTTCCTTCCTAGGCACTACATTTGAGCATTTCCTTGCTTGCTTGTTGTGAGTTGAGAAAAACGTATGTTAGCTCTCCTGGATGCTCTGGGACTAATGTTTAGAGTGTTTGAGATTGTCACTCACAAGTTATTATAAAAAGTAAGTACGAAGGACCCCCACTTTTTGGAACTCAGTGATCCCTGTGAAAAGAAGTTCTGGATTTTTATCAGTAGACCAGCAAGCAAGTTTGGAAGATTAGATGGTTGCAGGGTTCAGTCCTATAGGATGCCTAAAATCCAAAGGACAGAAGCTCCTAACTTCTTTCACAGCCCCTATAACTGTATTTAAGAACCATGTAGCATTTTAACACCATCCTTTAATAGGCAGCCAGAGGAGGAGGTGACATTACTCACTGTTTGTACAGTTGTTTGGTGATAAAAGCATTGCACAGAGACTCTGAGATCAGAGCTCTAGGGGCTCCCAAACCAAGAGGGTTCAAACCCACAGCTCCTATCTGCCATATGAATGCTCCAGACACAAGGTTTTCAGTTAGGTTGGAAGGACCATTTTTCACCCTTCTGTTGTCACAGTGAAGCTAAGTATGCAAGAATCCATGGGGAAAGAAAGAAAATAGGAGAAAGTGTGGCTATGTAGTCCCATGGTTAGGGTGCTTAAGTGGGACAGGGAGTCCTGGGTGCTGGGATTTGCTCCCAATACCGTTCAAGCATTTTGTGATAAGCAGTCTTGTATAATATGCAGAAATAATCCAGAACTGACCCATAAGAAAACCTGGTCCTGACTTAGCTGGTGTCATCCAAGTGGTCTGGATAATTGTATTACATAAGCATCTCTCTATTATAAAGCACATGATACAGGATGACCTTCTCTGGAAGAAATAATTACCATACAAGTTTGCCAATGGCTATAACATATTCAGTTAATATAAGCATATGTCATTTCTTATTTTTTACATCCTGGTTAATCTGGTTTTGGAGAATAAGTTTTTAAAGACATTGCTTAGAAATATGCCTAAGAAGAAACACAGGCAAATATTTGTATATTCAAACAGTTTGGAATTAATCTTGGCCCAAAGGTGGGTTTTCGGGGGGGAATTGCATAATTTCAATAATCACTCCATCTTTTTGCAGCTGATTCCACATTTACCTGAACTTCCAGTAGAAAATTTCCTTTCTTCAGCATATGTACAAGTTTTCTCATATTGCTGCAGTTATTCCTGTTTGAACTCAAGCTCTTAGGTCTGTTTGGTGTCTAGTACATTTCTAGAGGAGAAAATGTGCTTAGTCCTGTATGAGCAAACTTAAATATTTGATTAATTGATTATTTCTGCATTCTTAAGGGGCTCACCCAAAACTTACTGAACTCAATAGAAATCTTTCTGTGTCTCCCGAGAGCTTTTTATCGCTTTTTCCAACAGGCATTTGTATTCTTCACTGGGTGGAATGGTACAATTGTCACATAACAGCTTTGAGTTTGAACAGCACTTTGGCTGGCAGCTATATGAAACTTTTGTGAGTTCCCATGGCAGAATACCTTGTTGATGTCTTGTTAGAAACAAACGTTGTTAGAGACAGCTCTAACATACTTTTCTCTAACACCTTCTAGAACAGAAATGCACTTAATGCCAAAAAAGCTACAGATTGAAAATGTCTATGGTAAATGCTGATGGTTGTAGTGAGCATTCAGGACGTTTTCTCAAACTTTAGCTTTTCAATAAAAACTCCAGTCCTTTACGATGAAGGACTTCACGTTGCATCAATACACAGTATATAGACAGGGACAGGTGACAATGAGTAGTTGAGTGGAATTAGGGTCATCACTACTGCAATTGAATCCTGGTCCTGTCACTGACCTTTTGAGTTTTGACAAATCGTTTGACTTTGTCTTAAGAAGATCTCCCATTTGTAAAACAGGCATATTATTTGAAACATCTTAAAAGGTGTTGGAAACCTTAACACAGATTTAAAACTCTCTTGGATGAAACTTGCATATGACTGTATGAGACAGGGACTAAACTGTGGAAATATTTACAAACTAAATATATATTTGCAGAAATTTCAACCTATGCCTGGAAATGTTTACCCCAACCTCTTCAGCACAGCTATGTATGCATTATGTATCATTCTTCTGCAGAAGTCACCTTTACATTTCAGACACCCAAACTGCTACCAGGAATCCCTGTGGGAGGCGTGTGCGAATATGCGGGAAGGAAGGGGAGAGAGGGCAAAAGGAGCCTTTTCTTTCACACAGCTCACATACAAAGTGTCAGTGGGTTCAGGCCTTGTTCTCTGTTTACTTAAAAAGGGAGGGAGAGTAACCACAAAGTGAATAGTGGTAGGCAGATGGTGAGAGTATGCCAGAGCCGGTGCTGGGCTGTTCTACAGGTAAAAGGAACCACAGGAATTTCCTCATACAGGAGCCTTTGTCCAACCTGCAGCCCCTGGTTTGGTGATGGGACGAACGCTGACACAGCTGCAGGCTGAAATACAGTCACTGCATGCCTTTCCTTTCCCAATTCAGGATAAGTTTTCTCCTCGATGTAGGACAGGGCTGATGCATCAGGTTCAGAGACAACTGAATTGAAAGATGAGGTTTTAACCAGCACATGCCTAGTGGCACCACTCCTCTACTTGGGGTTCATTTCATCTCAGTGATTCCAGCCCAAGACCAACCACCAACTTGTACCAATCCGATACCGTTGTGCGGTTTGGAGAGGCTTTAATGGTATGCAATCACATTTACTAATTTCATGTTTACTTCCCTGCTCTCCTGTCATTCGCCCAGCCAAGAGGAGTGGAATTTCCTCCCACAGCTGCGGTGCTTTGAGGAGCCATTAACCGCAACCTAAACCGTGCTCAGCTGCAGTGAGGCAAGCAGCGAGCCTACAAACAGCTCTAGAGGGAAGGCTGCCGACGTGACCACCTGTCCGGTTCAAGATAGTCCCAACAGCCCTCGTGTACTGTTGGGTTCTTGACTACGCAAATATTATGAAGATCACCTGGGGAAAACAGATTTCTGTGTGCATAAACAGCTATTGCTGGCTGATTGCTTCATTCTGTATGCAGGAAAGGCTGACAATAATTCTCTCTTTGCAACATTTTCCTGTCAAGTTTGACAATGTGGTTTTCTTCTGAGAAGTCTGAGATTACAGAGGAAAATGTAAAATTAACAATCCAGATCTTCTCAGTAGAGCTCTGTTTTGGAGTCTCAAGGCACCAGGTGGAAGCTATTTCCTTTAGTACTATGTATGACAATGAGCACCGGACTATATGTAAATATCACTGATTATATAATTAATTTTGTATTTTATTTGAAAGGAAATGAGCCTATTAATGTAGCACGTTTTATTGCCTTTACAAAATTTACTGGAAGTTACTATATACACTGATTTTATTGAGGCAGACTCTTCAAAAGTTTCTAACGTTTCTGCATGTAGGGTGGGAAGAAGTAGCATTTATCAAGAGTTTCTGAAGAAATATGTTTTTTCTACAATGGGTGCCTAAGAGTTTTTAAGCCCCAGGCTTTTCAGATGTCTCAGAAGTGAGTCACCTAAGGTCTTCTGCTACTTTTAAAAATTCAGTTCATAAACTGCAGGTGCAAACTGCACCTTTAGGTCATCTGATCTGATCATCTCTGAGGTAACTTCAGAAAAGTAGGTAATATTTGGCCCTGAGACCAGTAGATCATGCACACTCAGATTATCAAGGGAGAGAGATTGACTGAAACAGTTAGGAAGTATTAAAACTAAATCCATCGAGAATTCAGAGTTTTCTCTTTAACCCCTTAATATGAAGACACACTTTACACTGACTGTATGAAAAGACTGACAGCCTTCAGGGGAAGAGGGAGCTTTTTTCTAGTAGTGAAGAAACAGGAGTAATAATAATTCTGTGGTGAGAAGCAGTCAAATGTTGCATACAAGATAAGCACTGGAGAAAGAAGTAGGGATTAACTTTCATCATGCTGCAGCTAAGAACGTGCATGTAGGGACAGCTCTACTGGGTCAGGTGAAAGGTCCATCCAAATCACAGCAATTAGTGATGGATGATGAAGAAAGAGAAGTGCAAGATGGAACAACAAAAAAAAATGAAGAAAGAGCAGTGCAAGCATATATAGTCACAACTTGCCCAGAATATTCTCCAAACTGTCAGAAATTTGAATGTCAAGGACTTGCTGAATTACTGGTCATGTCTTATAGGAATTTTTCTTCCACTGATTTTTCTAGCCTGCATTTGAACCCATGTTGACTTTCAGCACCCGCAAGGTCATGTGGTAAGCAGTCCCACAGCTAATCTAGGTATTACATGAAGAAATACCTTCTTTGGTTTGTTATGAAACCTGCCACTAGCTATTTCATTGAATGCCCCCTAGTTCTTTTGCTATGACAGTGAGCGGTTGTTCCTCCTTTACCTCCTCTGCCACTCATGATTTTAAAGACCTCTATCATGTTCTCTCTTGTTCTGTCCCCCTTTCATCCCACTAAGGATCCTTGCTCCCCTGCAGTTCAGTCTGCAGTTAATTTCTTCATACTAAGAAACTCATTTGACAGTTTTGGGTCCAGGCTGAAGAGAGAGCTCCAAGACCAGGCATGTGGAGAAGCATTACAGTCAGTAGGGTGCTGGTGAGGGAGCTGACCTCCATCTGGATGAAGCTTCCTTCATGCTCAGGAGAGCGGCAGACACTTTCACCCACCTGACCTGTGTTAGATGTTATTCCAGATGAGATCAACTGCCCTTTAGAAGCAATTCTGATAAATAAATGCTTATAAACATCTGCTTCTGAGGTGGCTGTTTGCAACATAAATGGCTGTTCTGGTCAAATGAGTCCAGTCAAAGCAACTGTTTCTGAGGAAGTCAAAGAGCAATGTTTACAAAAAACCTTTCTCTTATTTCTTTTTCTCCTTCCCCTGTCCCCAGATAAAAAAGCCCTGGGTATAGGGCCAAAGCTTCATATCCGAGCCAAATCATATTTAATATGAAATGATAAATGTTTTACTTTGCTTTATGCACAGATGGTTTTGCTTGAAAAGTTTGTCCAAAACGTGCTAGTTAATTACTATTTAAGGGTTTCATGATATGTTGCCTGTCAAATAAATCCCAAGAAACCTTCCTCTCAACATGGACAGGAAGTATTTTCATGTTTATATGTATGCATTTCCTTTAGAAACCACACTAGAATGATTACAGATGGAGTAACTGGAAACAGAATAGCTCAGAGGTAATTTATAACCCCATTCAGCGAAGAAGTAGGCCTCAATGCTGCAAAATCATCTGTGCAAAGCAAAGTTAGAGTTGGTATGTTTTGTTTTCCTTTGACAAAACTGCTTGTTTATTCCAAGCCACCAGCTCTCCAAGACACTATTTAAGAAACTTTACACAAGTTTATGGATTTCTGTAATGAAGCAGCACAATGTTTTCAGCACTCCAGATAGAGGAATAAATGTATTTATTAGTAGGACACAGCAATATTTAGGGACAGATTGTGATTACCCCTGTGTGGGAAGAAAATTGGATTCAGGAAGCTATTGTCTTTTTCCGTCATGTGCAACCTCATAAAAGTCATCCAGAATAATGGTGCAATTACCCTCTCCATTCAAAGGCATGGAGGGGTAGTCCACCTCAGGCCACAGACGTCTTTCCTACATCTTGGCCAGCCGTCTACTGCTGCATCTCTAGTTGCACATCATGATTTTGTATGAACAGGACATGTATTTTTTCAATTTTTCCTCCTTTTTTTTCAAAATGAGCATTTGCTGGATGAGCACATGCTTTCTCAGCGGGTACTTGCCTGCATGTTGTTGGTACTGAAGACTTGAAGTATACTTTGACTCTGTTTAATAAATGGTTGATGTGTTGTCCTGAGTGCAGAGACTGTGACAGAGCACTAATCTTTCGATGGACTTTTTAATTACTAACCTGCATCTCTTTCTAACCTTATCTCCTCTTACGATTACGTTGTGTATCCTGTAAGACGGGAACCTAGGAATAGCTCACATGGGGCATCCGAGTTGTTTAACAAGGCTGGTTATCTCCCAAGAGCGTGGTTATCACAGCCGTGCTTGCATTACAGATATTGCTGGAAAGGCTTCTGTCTTATCTTCATCTCACCAGATGGACCGTTTTTTCCCTATCTATATGCCTAGGGACATGGGGTGACCCAATGTCAGCCTTTGGGCACCACAACAAAGAGATGGGCCAGTTGTAAAGTTTGGAGGTAGACTTTGAAGTCTCATTATAACATTTGGGAGCAGTAAGATCTGGGATTTTGAGATGACCAATCTCTAGTTCTGTCTTCCATACATATTTTTCACTAATTTTTATTTTTATACAAACACATTCTTTTGGTATCACTATTAAAAAGTAAGGCATAATACTGCCATATAAAATACAGTTTTTCTTGCACAGTGTATTTAGGCATTTCCTAGTGAATGTTGAAGGGAAGACTTTGTTTATAATCAAATTATTATAATACTGTGTTAAAACTACAAAGGACTAGCGTCATGAAAGGTGATGAACTGACAGCTTGAGGGAAAAGTGTTATGTTTATATAAAAATCTGTTGATGTTAGTAAATCACATCTGTAAAGCACCTGTCAGCCAGGAACTCCCACAAAATTTTGCAGATCTTCTAAATTTGGTACATGAATGCCCATTCAGCCTTGTTCTTTCTGAATTTGAGCGTATGTCACACAGTTCTCTTAAAGCAGACTCCGCTTTCCTCACAGTTCATAAGACAGAGGACCAAAACCACAAGTGCTGTGCAGTTTGGGACAGACCGCAGTGGACATTCCTGTGTCCACAAAGAGTCCTGAGGGATGCTTGGGAAGAGCGCAGTTGCTCTATGGGAGCCATTAAAGTGAATTGAAATCAGACTGAAAGAATGGTGCAGAAATCACCAGAAGCCATTAATAATCGCAGGAAGCCAGACCTCTCGATTATTGTCACACCCTCAGCAAAAAAACCGCAGCTGGGTGCTCCTCCCTGGCAGGGAGCTGAGCATTGCTTTCATGCAATCTCTAAGAGAACAATGCCACCTACTGAACCACCAGCTGCAGCGGCTCCCTCCCACCTGACTGACGGCTGATGTTCTTTCTGCACCTGCATAGTTTGTGGTGTTGGGTAAGTTTCAGCAGAGAGGCTCGGGGCTGGAGGGACTGGGATGTGCGAGGAGTTCCTCCTCCGCTTGGCAAAGGCCAGGCTTGCACTGTGCAAGGGGATGCGATGCAAAGAGACCAGATGAGCTAGCGCTGGAGCTGAAGGCAGGACCGCCTCTGGGAAGAGCAGCTCTGCAGAAGGGCAGGGCTTCTAGCGTGGGCCAACTATATGGCTATAAAGCCACAGCACGGCTAACTGCTGCCAGGACTTTGCCTCTTGCACCCTGCTGCCTTTCCCTGTTTGAGCAATACCTGCCTGAGTGAATTCAGGCCTCCCCCGTCCTTCGTTGCACAGTGTAACTACAACTTGAGCCTGACCTGGAAAATTCACACACGGCTCAGCTTATACACCCATATATCCTTGGCAAGAGGGATTTAAGTTGTCATCGGCTTTTGCCGCACTGATACATATCCTTGGAATTATACTGAAGACTTTGACTCGTTTTCTGAAACCCACAAAACAGCAGCTGTCAGATGGTAATGAATCAACCCTGTTAGAAAAAAAGGGTCTGTAAAGAAACACTGTAAATTTATAAACACTCTGTTTTTTCCTACATTGCAACACTCCCAATTAGTGAATCAAAAAAGATTTGAAGATTTAAACTACACAACCCCATTTCATGTTTTCTTTTTAATCTAATAATGAACATTGAGAACAGATTTGTCTATTTCTATTGCAAATCTCTTACGAATTGTCATGTATTAGAATAATTCCAATATTTGAGCTGCAAACATAAACACAGTTTTTGTGTTTAAAATAAAAATCTACTGGGGAAAATAGATAAACATGTATATTTTGATCATGTAATTTGACTTGTAAGTAAATTTAATGACTGTAATGACAAGTGAAAATGTTTTGGAAATCTTATTTTTAAACTTAAGAGGGTATTTGCCCCAAATTGACACCGTTAATAGCCTGTTCCAAACAGCACAGCTGGCTTCTGACAGCAGCTACCTAGTAATAGGTGAGACCTATAACAAGAAGTGTGATTAGCAAAGAGCACTAAGCAACAGAGCAAACAGGCAGCATGAAGCAATTCAGACCACAAGGAATGCTGGATTTTAAGACAAAATCCTTCCATAAACAAGGAAGCGGTGGAAGAAAGAGCTGAGTATAGATGATAAGATGGGAATGTTAAAAAAAAAGAAGAAAAAACAATCTCTTCGCTAAGATTAAAGGACAACTGACAAGGGATGGGACTTCACTCCAGGTAGAATATGAAATGCTGGAGCATCTGAATAGCTGTTTGTTGGCAGATGCAGACTGTCATGATACTTTTCTGCAACTCAAAATCGAACAGAAAAGGAGGAAGTGCACATGTTGCACATGCACACTAGCAAGACATGAATGCTGGCATCCACGTGGAGCCTGAGCCCTTTGAAGATTCTCTGATTAAAGACATTGCTCTGGGAATGTTTATAAGTGCAATTCTGCAGAAAAACAGATCAGCATTTAAACCACACTCCCAAGTCTCATGTAGACTATTGCATGTGGTTACTAACTAATCACCCCCTTTACTTCAAGCACTGGGTAGTTCTGCTTATATCTTTTTTTTTTTTTCCTTGCCCCTGCTTCTTCCTCTTCTCTGCCTCCTGTTTTACCTGCTTTCCCTCTTGCAGGTTTTATCAGACAGTTTCCACTAGGAAAGGTCAGAACTCCTCTGCCTGAACTCAGTTGGAGGCCCTGAGAAGGGCTCAGAGAGTGAGTCATGCCAGGGGTATTCATTCGTGGCGTTCACTCACTTTAAAGTATGTTCATGGTTACTACTCACTGGAAAAAGATGGCTCTGATCTACTGGCCCAGTAATAATGTTATGCATACAAACTGCCATACAAGACCAGCTACCTGGTGAACATTGCCAAGTTTGTAGGATTTTTATGCCACATTATGGAAAATATCTTTAAAGCAAGATTTTTCTCCAAGTTGTCTTCTACTCTGACATGTACCATCCCAAAACTGGCTCAGCAGTTGGAAATCACAGGTCCCAAAGCACCTATCAGAAACAAGAGCTCTTGCGCATGGTTTGTCTGCCTCTGGGCTCCATCTCACACTTCAGTCTGTCTAATTGGCATGAGTCTAAGGGTCCTTCTCTCCATCCATAGCCAAACTAATCACCTTCCACACATGTAGAATAACACAATAACACAAAGAATGGCTCTTCCAACCTTACCAAAGAATATACTTCCTCTGCCAGAGGAATCATCCAGCAGGAATGAAAGACCTAACTCTGCACTTCTCAAATAGGTCTCCTATTGCTTTGAGAAAGGGAGAGCAAAAAAAAGTGTTGACAGATTAATTACAGGCTACTTAGTTGATGCCACGTCCACAGAAGGAATCTGTCTGCATTGAAAAAACAAGTAACTTATTAACCGTTGTGGATAAACGTATGTCAGATAGGATCCATTGGCGTGATTTTATTAAGTACGTAAGGATCTAAATCCCACTTTGAAGAGAGATTTATGGCTTTATATTTTATCCCTACTGGCAGCATGACCGGAGATGAAACTTCCATTGATTGGCTTCAGTGAGAGTTAAAAATGAAATCCCCTGGCTGTCCAAGAGCACAAAGGAGCTGTTCCTGCTCCGGAGAACAAAATGTCTAACTTTGGGCTATCTATCTGCTGCACTCGTATGCTGGCAATTTTTCCAAATTGCAAGAACATTTCCATGGTACTGCTGTCACAGTTTAAATTAGTGTAGAAAATTAATCTTCATCCATGGTGTGCTTCAGCAGTTGGCAGGCAAAAGCAATCCCAGATTGGAAAAGTGGTAAAAATAATCTTCAGGTTACTATGGTTCATTGCGGGGGAGCTACCTAACTGCCATGCCAAAATCTCCAACAGATACCTCCAGAAACTGAGGGGAGAGAAGTATTGGAAAAACACTTAGAGGGGGGAGATGGTACCATATCCCCAAGTGACTCTGCTGTAACTAAGGTACACAGCTGGATCCCCAGGTCCCAGTGTTATCAGCCCCTGGAGCATAAGAGGGTCACGTCTTCCCACCGGCTGGGGTCCAGGCTATTCCACTGCCCAGAACCAGCTGGTCCCCCCACCCCATAACACAGTCTGTTCATGGACTGCCATGACCACCATGTTCATGTGGTGTCAAACTTCGATCAAGGGCCACAGAAGGAGGACCTCTCCCCTAACAGGGGCAGCAGGAATATCCCGTGCACCACCTGCAGTGGGGAGGACATCCGTTTGTTCCAGATGGCACGCTTGCAAAAAGGATGGCTTAAACCACTTACACTGAGTGACAAAAATCAGATTATCTGGTAGCCGATAACTGTAACTATCAGTTTAGTTACAGTTCAGATCTATGAGCATGATTTATAAGAACCAGTTTGATCGGGGGGAACTAACTGGAAATTTCTGTGCTGGGAATTTCCCCCCCAGGTCAGTTCACACTTAAGTTGTTCTCATGGCTCTGACTGGAGAGAAGCAGTCAGACGTGGGTTTGAATGAAGCTTGCCTCCACCCCAAATAAATAATTCAAAACCCAGGCTGTTAGCGACTCTCTCTCCTCCTGCCTCTCTGGCTGGGCCTGAGAAACTCTTCCACAGCAGCATTGCTCCTGAGCCTTTCTGTACTCCCGAACCAGAATTTTGGGTGAATTTTTTGGTTAGCTGATAAATTCCCAAACAGCTCTTTCTATAGGACCTGATCTAATGTCATCTCATTAAACTTACTTAGAAAGAATGAACAACAAATGCATCATGCCTGAAAGCAAGAGATTCTGACCGTAAGTGTAAATATTGAGGAAAGAAGAAGAGTCCAATGGTCAGGGCACTAGCTAGGAATGCACAGCCTTTCTTGAAAACTGCCTCTGCTGTAGCTGTCTTGTAGGATCAAGATAAGCAAAGTTAAGTTAAACTCTCAGTGCAAGAATATGTCATCTGTAAATGGGATAAAAGGGCTTCCTTTCCTCACAGAAACACTTACAAATGCTTTAAAGATGAGGAGGCAGCTCAGAGCACTTTGGTAATTATTAAATACAAAAGTACGAGGGGAGTTTTGGTAACCAGGCATCTCTGAAAACCAAAGTCTTTTGCTTTGTAAAGGCAGCAGTGGAGCAGGTGGTTTTAATGTAGCTTCTAAAAAGCCTTGGTAAGTTTAGTTTCCCAGATAATCCAGCTGACACTCTCCCACCACCGAGCCTGCCAGTTCTGTGGGTTGCAGTTAGCAATGTTTGAAGCTGAGTTACAACTACCCACAGGCTGAACAAAAGAGTTATCATCAAAATTATTTCACATAAAACTCCAGGTTTTACTCAAAGTAGATTCCAGTAAAGAAAGTAGTAATACTTCTTAGCTTTCAATAAAGCCATATTTTTATAATTAAATGTCCTGGTTGCCAGCTCTGATAATAATCTGTAAAACTTCTTATGCTTTTCTTAAAGGTCCAGGTATTGAAGACAAATAACTATGCAAGACTTACAACTTTCATGTAAAAGTAGTAACAGTTTTCTAAGCCTTTGTGGCTGCACAGGAATCACTCATTCCAATGGTTTAAAGCTGATAGTCTAATACCTCAGCATGTGGAGACCACCCATGATTAGGAAAACCTGAGGAAGGCAATCCTGAAATTTTACCCAGATGATCCAAAGGACGAAGTTCATGCTGCTCTCATTCTGTTATGTAAATGATGTAAAGACACTCATTACATAAGACAGCGGAGTCACCCCAGGGACTGATATGGCACAGCGCCCTCAGTGTGTAGTTTGGGTGGAACCGAGCAGCTCCATGGAGATACCGCTGCAAACAGAACTAGCTCGTTCTAGGGACTCTTTCTTCTTGTACTCCTTCAGTGCCTTCTGCAACAAGCAAGACATTGCTTAGCAGTCGTGCCCTGCACATATGCATGTCAGCACTAAACCACTATAAAGTGAACTGGCACTTTCCATTCTTTGAGGTTAAAATCTGTTTATTCATTTCTTTCATGTCGATCTTTGTTTCATTCTGTCTCCTTACTATACAAAACCCGTCATGCGCTGGGAGATGAATCGCTGAACTTTTATTGCCTTTTAGCTCCTCTCTGTGAGTGTGTAAAGCACTACACCAGATGCTGAGTGTCCTAAATCACAGTTTCTATAGCTAAATCCACATTTCACAGCAGGTGTGGGCCATGGCATCCCTGGGTCCTAATCAGTTGCCCCGCTGTCCAGATCATCACACAGCTGGAGAGCTCAGAACTGGGGGCCATTCCTGGGTCCACAAGGTAAGATGTAGTTTATGCTTAACACAGGTTCTTTAACAGACTATATGCATAAAATAGAACCAGTATTTTAGCAATAGATGTGATTTGTAACCATAGCACACCAGCCTGTTGAATCTCAAGTCTAAACATAACCAACAGAAGAGGACTCTCAAAGGAATTAAGATGGTTAACTAAGGAGTCAGAAATTAATATAAAATAAAGCTATTAAATGCATATTATTAGACAAATGTTCGTGATCTAAGGTCCTTACCGCAGTGTCATTGGTGGTAATGTACACCAACACATCCGAGTTGTTTCTGCCATTAATGTATCGGTAACAGTTCCACACACAGCTTATCAAGTAACCCTGCAAAGAAAAGGGATTTATTATTCTGTGCAGAAAATAAACCATATACATTTTCTTGTTAGAGCATTTCTATTCTTATATAAATAAGAATATGAGCCTGATAGAAGCACGGGACAGTCACTTTGCTGGTTGCAGTGACTGTAAGTATGTATAGGCGCTCTGTGAGTAATCCAACACCATTCCTCATACTGATAGAGTTGGGGTTGTTCAGTCTTGAGAAGAGAAGGCTCCGAGGAGACTTTATTGTGGCCTTTCAATATATAAAAGGGGCTTATAAGAAAGATGGATAGAGACTTTTTACCAAGGCCTGTAGTGACAGGACAAGGGGCAATGTTTTTAAACTGAAAGAGGGTAGATTTGGATTGGACATAAGGAAGAAACTTTTTACGATGAGGGTGGTGAGACACTGGCACAGGTTGCCTAGAGAAATTGTGGATGCCCCATCCCTGGAAGTGTTCAAGGTCAGGCTGGACGGGGCTTTGAGCAACCTGGTCTAGTGAAAGATGTCCCTGCCCACAGCAGTGGGGTTGGACTAGATGGCCTTTAAAGGTCCCTTCCAACCCAAACCATTCTGTGATTATATGGTTCTGTGATTACGGATACTTGTGTTGCACTATGAGCTACTCCATCTAGGCAGAGATACTGCAATCTAGACCTATCTGAATGAAGTTTAGTATTCCAGATTTTTAATATTACAGCATGCTTAATGTAGACTAATTGTTTTGAAAAGAAACAGTTTCTTTGGGTCTGAATACAGCTAAAGTAACATCATTTTGTGTATATAACCTCCATTTTACCTAAATGAGCAGGTCATATGCTGGCTTGCTTTCTTACACCTCTCTAGAAATACAGAGAGATATGAGTTCAGTCAGACACCTCGTTACTGTGCATGGGATACTGCGTACCAGCAGGGGTGAGTTTTACAACATAAAATGGGAAGGTGCTGCAGATGCAGAATGTCTCAGGGACAGCAGCAAAAAGTAAACAGAAACCAGTTTTGGATTCCTCCATGGTAAGGATGTTTAAATATCGTCAACTGGGGGTTAGTAGTATTAGAAAGTGGAAGCAAACTCTGGTAAAAAGAGCACAAGCATGCTGGGGACTGAAGAATCATCAAGCAAATTACAGGAAACCCTCCTTGTCTTGTGAGTGGAAGCCTGGCCAATGACCATGTGGTGATCCTATATATCACCTGCGTTGTTTCAATATTCTGTTTCACTTAATCTAACACTAAATCAATATATTCCATATGACTGGAATGGTCTGGGGGTCTTCCTATTCTTGCGTGACTAGAGAAAATTGCCAGTGTAAAAGTTTTTATTGAAATCTGAAATGATTTCTGAGCTTTTAACCGTTATTACACATACTTCTTTTTTTTTCAGTGTAAAGCAAAAAACCTGTTATTGCAGCAATAATCCTACCACAGGATCATAAACTTCACTAGTTTTTTTCTTGGAGCTCACTTGGCTCTGGGTAGGGCCACTGCCTGGCAAACAACTAGTTGTCTCCACTTTTTTTTTAACTGGTTGGGCAAAGTGCTCACATCCATCATCTCCTTCACCAGCAGGAGAGATTCCAGTCTGGCCAGCAGCTATGAGCAAAGTGACTGGAAGGAAGACAGGAGGCAGTGACATGTGGAGGAGCAGAAGTCAGATCTTCAGCATGCCAGGGACAAGGCTGGTGGGACTAAGCAGTTCCCTCTGGAGCTTTCTGCTTCCCACATAGTCACACACAACAGTGATGAGGAGAACAATGTGTTTTGATAGTGCCCAACTTATATTTTTACTTAGTAGGTTCTGCATAGCAGTTCTTTCACAAACCTAGCGCATGCAAATTAAACTGCCAGCACTGATTGGATTTGCATGTGCATCTCACTCTGAGTCATATTTTTGTGACTCACTTGCACTGATGACCTTCCAAAGCCTCTTATCCTTTTGAGCTGCCCTGTACTTCCTCCCTCTCCAGAGCTGTCACACACGAGCTGTGTTTTTCAGGATGCCACATGACTCACTGATGGCTCGCTTGCAGATCAGGAAGAGTTTTTTTCCACCGGGGCCGAGTTGGCTGAAATCCAGTAAGTTTGCTTCCTCTTCTTTACGGCATCTTACAGACCCTGGATGACTTGGAGGTGTTGCAGACTTTGACAATACTTTCAACTATCAAATGGGGAGAGCAAAAGGCTTCTGGAGTGAGCTGAGTCCCAAGGGACGGTTAGACTGGCTCTACAGCCCAAGCTGTGGGCTATGCAAACCTGCCCCAGGCTACTGAAACAAGTGGGGTAAAAGCACATACATGAAGAATTGCATCTTTTCCAGAATTAGATAAAATGCCATTGTTAATTATAAATAGTAATAAGTAGTTTAGTAGCTTTCAATGCTCAGATACTATGTGCTGAGAAAGGCATAAGAGCTAGTACAGAACAGAGACTGAATACAGTACACTTCTGTGAGGACATAGCCCATCTTTATACAAAACCCTTTACATTAAGCCTAACTATTTGCAAACCAATTTCTATATACTCCTTCGGCCAAAATCCAAACTGAGGGAAGCCCCGTTTCAGATAATAGAGTCTTATCTGGGAGAAGCTAGTGGGGCATTTATTTTTGAATGCTCTCATTCCGTTACATGTGGTGAATAAGCCACATTTAACCCCACAATGAACCCCTACAGCTCTTCCAGCTCTGAGCCCTAGCTCTAATCAGCCCTGCTCCTGCACACACAGGCTGTTTCTCAGTGGGTGAGGTCCATTCCAGCCCTTGAATTAAAGAGGTCATCAGCCAGCACACACCAAGTAATTGGCCCCGAGACACTGACCCACATATGGTTGAGAGTGGCGGCAGCTCAGGGCATTTCCTTGTCCAAGTGCTGTGGATATGTGCTGCTGGCCTGCTAATTGTGAGTCATGGAAACTCATTTTCCTCAACCTGTAACAACTTCTTTAAACTTGTTCCTAATCATTGTTTTCTACTGCTGCTGCTGCACCGTTAAATGGGATTGCTGATTCAGTTACCAATTTTTTTCCTGAAAAACTTGGCTGAGCTTCCAAATACTGCTTTAAAATGTGTGGCTGGACACACAGTATATAAATATATCGATTTTTCTCTCAGGAGACCAATGTTCACATTTGGAATAGGCCCTACGTAAAAGGCATTAAGTCACTTCAGCCTAATCCACCCTTAGTGGTATTCACACATACCACAGCAGAGGCTGCTGACAGATGCCTTTTTGGGGGGCAGCCCAAATAGCCACCATGTGAAAGGATGGGTGTGCAAGGAGGGCTGAGTGTGGAAACAGGCACCGTGCATACTTCTACCAGCTTTCAGTCTTCCCCTTTGAATGGTGGGAAATGACTTGAGCCCCTAAGGAACTGAAACCCACAAAACTTTATAACCCTGCCTCTCGCTGTTGTTATTGCATGTGCGCTTGTTAAGCTGCGTAACAACAGTAACGTACTGCATGACTTCTGCTCATCAGACACGTGCCCCACCAGCTGACTGACCAGCATCTTTGTGGAAATTAGAGGCTGCTGTATCCTGCTGTTTCTTGTAACGCAGCAAGGAAAAGTCTGTGCTGATCTGGGTCACAGCAGCCCTCTGGGCAGCTCCCTCGCTGGCAGCAAGCGCAGGGTGAACGCCGCAGACACGACAGAGCACCCACGGGTTAGGAGCTGTCTGTACCGAGTCCAGTTTTATTCTCCAGCTGCTTTGAATTTTCTATTGACAGAGCTGGGCTGGTCTTCAGTAACTGGTGAAAATGAGATAAAGATTTCTACACAAACTGAAATTTATATGAAGATTTGAGAGGGATGCTAATGGCAGACCAGTTGGCCATATGTATTTCACATGTTGGTACTGCAGAAGGAGAAACAATGGGTTGCTGTGCTGATGAAATCTGCAATTAAATCCGTCTTCTCAGCACACTAGAATGTGTATCTTGTGAGTATAAAAAGGCTGTACAAGAACCACTCCTTATAACTGCAAAGAAATGCTGTGATTGAAAAGAATTAATGATGTCAAACCAAACCACTGGCCTGCAGCACTTTAAATGGCACCTTATACGGGCCAGAACATCATCTGTTGGCTCACAGTCACACATACTGGGGTGTGCAATTTAAAGCAAATGACCCCTGCTTTAGAAATGCTTCTCCTATAAATACCCTGCCACCAGCAAGGCCAGTGCTGGGACCTGTCCCAGGCTTTCGTGGAAGAGATGGCAACCTCGTGGCTCTGTGTTGGCCATTCCTGGGAGTGCGGATCGGAGCTTGGCTGTCGGGGCTGTGTTCATGGTCCCAACTGCTGCTCCATCGCCCCTGCGGGAAGGTAGCAGACACCGGTGCGATGTGCTGCAGGTCAGGGTTCCCCCTGCCAGGAGGCATCCCTTGGGTTGAGACACGAGACCTCTCAGGGTGAGCACAGAACTTCATTCTGCATCACCCTTTCCCATCTGCTGAGGACACCAGGACATGCAGAGTGCTCTCATCTCCAGGCTCGACACCTTGCATACGCAGGTTATAGGCATATTATGGAGACCAGGGTTAATATTCAGTTTGCTGAAGACCAGCCTGTCTCACTGCCCCACCTTTTCCTACCTCCTTTCCAGAAAAAGAAAGGCCAAAAAAGAAGAGGAGGCCATACTCTGCAGCTGCGGAGTGCTCAGGGCAGCCTGGGGGAAAGGTTTGTTCTGGTTGTGTTTGTGCTCACCTGAGCCTAGCTTATTTGGGCCTGGGGGGCTTCACCCAAGGTGGGGAGGGGGAGGTTGAAGCCTCAACTGTTCTGTCTCAGCAGCTGGGGCTGGCCTGAGGAAACCAAGGTCCTGTTTCCCAAACCAGCTGCAGAGGAGGGCGCGATTCGAAAGCCACTGTGTTGGCTATATGCCATTTGAAGTCCTGTGTACATGTATATAAACGCATTTGTGCTGCTGGATGTCCTTCCTCAGCCAGATAGGAAACACCTATGTTTCATGGTATGTAACTCTGGTTCAGTTTCTAGACAAACACAGTAATGGAATAACACATTTTGGTCTACTCTGAAAAAGATTCTGCGTGAAACCACCTGAAATATCCATTAGCTGCTTCAGATCCAAGTAAATCCTAAGGACTAAAAAGACAAGTGCTTGTCTGTGGTTAGTTGGCTCGCTTTCTTACTACCCTCTCTTGTCCCCCTTCCCTTTTCACAATCCCATGACTGCAAAGCACAAACCCACCATCTAATACTGATTTCTGCTGTGTTTTTCTGTGTTTTCCTTTGCAGGTAGCTTCACCCAAAACAAAAATGTCACGATGCCAAATGTTTCTGAGGAATTATGTGATTCTGTTTCATACTTCCCACCAGCTGAATGCAGCTTTTCCTACTGTAGCTTTTCCTAGGTTACAATGTTTTGGTTTCTCTCCCTGTTTCTAGCTGAATTCCAGAGGGAGAAGGAGCTCAGGCATATTTTTATGCACAGTACCTTTTCAGTTTCAGTATATAAACGTGGTACCATCTGTTAAGTCTATCAGTGATAAAGTGTGATGCATCTGATAGTGTCCAGCTTTCTTTTCATGGAGCAGATTCCATAAATCTGCATAGCAGCTCTTCTGGAAACACAAGAAATTCAAATGAAAATGCTAACTGGAATTTAGCATGTGTTTCTGCGTGAGTCATACCTTTTGTGACTCATTTGCACAATGAAATGTTGCTAGAATGAGCATTATGAGAGCCACATATACTCTTGGAAAAAACATGTGTTAGCCACTTTAAATCAAAATGAATCTTTTGCACTATTAATTTCTTAGGTTTCTTATTTCTATTGTAAGTATTTTTGCCATTCCAATTTTAGTTGCATTTTTTTTATAAGCTTGAGACTTCCTTGCCATACTTAGTCAATGAAATACCAGACGCACCTGGGGTAAAAACGAGCTAGTGCTTGCATCTGAGAAATTTATAGAGCACATCCCTTGTGGCACCTGACAGATCTACGTATTTATTACATTCATACACATTTCTTAACGGTGCAAACAAAATCAACTGTATGGCTGTGAACATATAAAGCCAGAAGGCTAAATTGTATTTCTAAATCACAGAAGAAAAGTGAATATCACTTCCAACAGCACATTAAAATACCCTATCTGTTTTATTTTTTCAATTTTGAAGTAGCTTCAATAATCTAATCTACCTCTTTTGTCACAATAACTTTCCCTATTCGTGTTGTCAAATGTGTTGTCTGGAAGCAACATCCCTGGTGTCACTGTGGCTCTTTGGGACTTCTCTAATCTAATGCGTAATTGCTTTGCAGAGAAAGAGCAAGAATGATTCTGAAATAAAACCCAACATGAGAAATATAAGAAAGGCAGCACTGCACTGTGAGAAACTTGCAGAAGGGTGCAAGAAGAGGGCAAACATACCGGCATACTTTCCAAGAGGTCCAAGGCTCAGGGGACCAGCTGAGCCATACGTGGTTGTTTTTCATACGTTGATTTGTCTGATCTTATTCTGAGCTCCTTTTGGACTTCTGCCCCGCACAGCAGGTGGGGGCTGACCTCGCTGGACCACAAACCTGGGTGCAGGGGTTTCACATGAGCCCTTTCCGGCTGCACTGGCCGATGCTACATCTCCCCTTCATTTGGTACCTGCCACCTCCAGCCCTCTCACCCGCGAGGTTTGCATAACAGCAAATAAATCATCACTCCCTGTGCCCTTTTGCTGCCTGGTGTGACAGTCCTTTATGTTGTCCCTCCCAGGAGGGATTGTCTGGATCTATTTACCTGCGCTACAACATCCTTTTTGAGATAGGGCACCAGAAGTGAATGCATGCTTCCAGAGGCGGTAGGCATCAAAACTGGCAAAGAAATCTTTAGATTTCTGGTTTTTCTATTCCTTTCTTAATATTCTTAGCATTTGATTTACTTGTTTGACCAGAACTGAGCAGTAAGCTCATATTTTTACAGGTCTATCTATCTATCTATCTATTACAGCTACAAGATCCCTTTTTCAGGTGGTCATGCTTGGTTCAGAGTCCACTGCAGTGTCTGTGAAACAAGATTGTGCTTCCTCTGTGCCCACCACTTAGAACTTATCACCACTGAGTTTCTCTGCCATTTCATTGCTCAGTGCCATGAGATCCTTCTGCAAAGCTTTCTTGGCCAATTGTTTTCCCTATTTTGAATGACACTGCAAAAAAATGTTGTTCTTACATTTCCTTCCCCTTCCCAGATCTTTTATGAATATACTGAACAGCATGGGTCTCACTGTTGTAAAGACTGATAATTTATCCTTATTCTCTATTTCCTAGCTATAGTCTGTGAGATGTCCTTTCCTCTTGTCCCTACACATCTTAGGGTGTTTTTTAAAGCCTTTGATGAGAGACTCTGCCAAACACCTTTTGAAAAACCAAGAAGTCTGTATCAACAAGCTCTTCCTTGTCTACTGGATGACCCACTCCTTCAAAGGTTTTATGTGTCATGAGCTCCCCCTACAAGCATCATGCTTCCCCATTGTGGCCTATACATTCATGTGTTTGTCTATGAGATTTTTCTGGTTTTTTTCCATAATGTCTATCACTTTGCTTTGTACAGCTGTCAGGCTGCCTGGTCTGTAGTTCCCTAGATCTATTCTAAAGCCAGGCCTCCCAGCAAGGGACATTCCACCCATTACCAGTAGACTTTATACACAGTAATGCACTTACCTTAAAAGCCAAAATGATACTTATGAAAAGGAGAATAATCACAACCAGACACGTAGGGTTCACAGACATAATCTCTTCCTTGTAGGGAAAATTGGTGGGCTGCATAAGCAAAAATAAGCAGAACGCTGTAAGTTAATCTCACGAGTCATTTAAGAGCCATCCAATTAGTGCACTCTATAATTAACAGGTTACAAAGCTTGCTGTGATCTATTAAATCGGGAGCTCTCTACACCAATGACCAGTTTCAGTAAGTTTGGCTGGAACAGGCATTGCAAAGACTCAGCTGCCAAACATTCACTGGAGGGCTGAGTGGTTTGCGTTTTGCTTTGTGGTGTGGGCTGTCTTTTCCTCTGTGCACACAGGTTTTGTATCTGACACAAACTAGCAAAGGACATCTCTCTGGGAGCTTTGCAGCAGGAAATCTGCCATCTTGGGCAACGGCAGGCAAGTCCTGTACTTATTAACTAATCATTATCTTATACTGGCACTGGTTGCCAAAGACAAGTGGCAGCTCCTTCCAGAAAGTCAAAGCAGGAAAAGCTGGACAGCACCTGGTCCTTTCACCTAAATATTTGATCAAAAGACATTGGGTCTATTCTGCTCCATCTTATTTTGGCTAAATTTGAGAGCACTTGTTAGTGCTACTAAGTGCATGCCCCGTGGAGGCATGGGTCCTACAGGAGGGCAATGTCATGATTTCAAATTGAAATGTGCTCCGGGTCCTGTTATCTCATACATGAAATGGAGGTGACAAAATTAATCTTCCTACTTAGCGTAGGCTCTAGTGTGAAACACTTTAGATTCACTGGCTGAAAAACAACCTCTAAAAATGTTTTACTATATTTGTTATTGCTTCAACAAAGCACACCCTTTAAAATGAATGTTCCAAATAGTTTTGAAATATTGCAAGGCACAAGTTCCTGTTTCAGTTAGAATAAACCATTGCTCACAGAGATGTTCTTGACAAAAGATAGCACCACTGCAACAGTAGCTCATTATAACTGAATGCATTAGCTCCTTCCACACATAACCCCCTTTTTCCTTACTGGTCTAATTACTTAACCAGGCCAGCTCTGCATCTTTGTCAGGACAATTAACTAGACCGAGCTATAACTGTATTCTTGGTGATGATGGTGTCAATCCAGAGTAACCCCTTAATACACCTTATACCGGAACTCAGCCCACTGCATCAGGAAATTCTCCTTTTTTTTGGACAGCTGCTAGTGAGAATAGATTTAGCGCTTCCATGAACGGTTCAGAGTGGTTAACATCAACAGCAGCTGTAACTGTTTGCAGATAAATGTTACATAAGCACATTTTCTGCTTCTTGACAGCAATGTTTCTGTTCCGGTACTGAATTTCATGGCTGAAGTTTTTATCATGTTATCTTCTTTGTTGAGGTACAGCTTTGTAGGAAAGCAGCTTGCTGTAATTCAATAAGTTGCTCCTTTTTTTTTTTCCCACAGAAGGTTATCGCTAAATGTAGCGGATGCAGTCACCCAGAGATGAAGCAAGCAAGAGTATATGCCAAGAAAAGATGCACTGAAAAATAAACATAAACCTTATATGCAGAAAATTTAAGTATTAATGCCACAGCCTGCCCTCCTGCTTGCAGGAGGTAGGCCATGCACGTGGTTAGAAAGTCCAGTTAGTTAAGGACAGTTACAGTAAAACTGCCCCAAAACAATTTTTTTAGCACTGACCTACCATTAAAAAACTAGTCACACTAGTTTGTGAATGTAATAAAAAACTCCTAGTGAGGCTTTGGTCCTCCTACGCTCTGGTTTTTGGGGAGCAGTCACTGGTCAAAGACTGGATGACTGCATGCTGGGGTCTCGGCCATAACCTAATGGCCTGTTTCCAGAGGTCAACTCAACTGGGATTTGCACGGGGGCAAGAGGAGGGCGGGAAAATGACCAAGAAAGGTCCCGCTACCTTGAAAAGCAGGAACATCTGCTGGAGCCATGAGCCCTGGCCAAGTCTGGGAGCAGCATGTGCTGCAGAGCAGCGCTGGGCCCTCCCTTACATCAGCAGTGTTTCAGGTGAAAGGACGGTAATTCGGCACTGAAAACAGCAAGCCAGGAGAGCATGTGAGGAGCAAATGCTGCGGTTTGTCCCCTTTGTGCTCAGATTTCTGGGTCTCTGTCCTGAAGAGATGTGAGGTGCAAGCAAACCCCAGCGAGGCGGTGGGTGCTGCACCCATGCAGCAGTCACCCCACCCACAGATGCCCGGGAGATCTTGGTGCAGGGCATGAAAACCAAAGCAGGCCCCTCCTGGGGTTTTCCAGCTTGCTGTGTGGGAGAAAAAGCTTTTGGGGCTACGATGAATAGCCCAGGAGCAGTGGGTCAGTGTGGAAGAAACTCCCTTTGCTAACTGGGCTGGTGGCACCTGCTGACCAGAAGACGTTTAACGCTGGCTTGCCCAGGCTGGCCTAAGAGCTGCCTAATCTGGACTCATAACTACAAACCTCTTCAGTGCAGTAGGAAAAGCAATTTATAAAACCTGCAGCTTTTGGCAAAGAAGCAGGAAAGATGACGGGAAGCATCTTGGCTGGCTCCAGGCTCGCCTGGTGCAGGCACCATCATGGAGCTGGTGCCATCAGGAGGCCCTTGGGATCCTCCCACGGCAGCAGCCACTCCCAAAATCTCATTCACTCCCACGGAAAATGGGTACCAACAGTGGTTCAGGTGAATCAAAGACCCATTGCCCTCCACCAACTGCAGTGATAAGTTTAAACACCTATGTGGGCGTATGAGGTGGGAAGAGAAATTCTGCTCCTGTGCTGGGGGTTTGCTCTCCTGTGGGGAGACCAGTAGTTGAAATCCTGCTGCTGGGAAGGCCCCGGGCACCGGGCTCAGTGCTGCAACTTCTGGGAAAAGCTCAGTGTCAAATGTTGTGCAAGGTCTGACGAAGCTGAGACTGAAATATGGCTGGGTGGGAAAAAACAAGCCCGTCACTGGAAATACAGGAGTGATTTTTCAGCAGGACATGATGAAATTTTCTATACAAACAAGAGGTAGTTGTAGTGGTCTGGCACTGGCATGCTAAAATCATAATTAAAGTGTCTTTTATAACCTTGTCATGGACATGGAGAAGGCTTTGTGCATAATAGTATACCTGGTAAACTTTCAATTAAAAAAAAATTACTGCTTATACATAGCAAAGCTCTATTAGACACTTAAAAAGAATCTGAAACTTGCATGGAAACTGTGTTTCTACTGCATCGATATTGTACAAATGCACAAGAAGAATAAAAAGTCCAAGACTGAAGCCCTTTCTCATTCCTTTAGCCTGCTTGCATAACCTTTCACGTTTTCCTTCCCCCTGGACCACAAAAAATCCACTTTAAAAGATGGTGTGGATTCTCATTCAACAGTTGCCATCCTCTGAGTATCAGAATCTTACAAAATTGAAAGAAGACAGTAATGTGTCTGTAGAATTTTTAAAGCTCTGCTACGAAGTTAGCAGTACTTCTTTGGAATTATAAAATGGCATTAAAAATGTGAGAAAGGATACTCCTTTTTTAAGCTATAGTTTATAGGAAAAATTTCTTCAGGTTTAATCTCTTTTACGTTCTCTAGACGTTTCCCCTAGGATTCAAAAGCATGACTGATACCACCTGAATTGTTAGACAGCAGCATTGCAGGTAGTCCCATAGTAAAGCTATTTAATATACTTTGAAATTTTCTTTAGATGAACTGTAATAGTCCTGTACTTTAATAAAAAACAAGTTTGCATAACTCAGGTGCAGACTAGCCGGTTCTGCACCTCTGCTTCAACTAATTTTGTATACTGTTATCAGATGACAGAAGATGAAGTGTTTAATTTGAAGGCTTTAGAAAGCCCATATATCAAAGATTTAGTGGGGCTAAAGAAAAGAAATATGCTTTAGGTCAAACTGCTTTAGACCACTATTGCTCCAAGAACCAAAATGTTTTTTATTTTACACATGCTGGATTTACTGTATGTGAAGGTTTTTGTTTTTCTAGTGACAGTGATAATGACCAAGATGTCCAACATAACCCTTAGAAAGTTTTATCACATGTGATCGCCATACAACATTTCATATGCTAGATTTGTAACATCTACTTATTTTACATGACCCTTCATGCTGAGATGCTCTTGCAATTTATGGGAATTACGTGGCACACCTGTATGCAACGGGGTATTAAAAGGCAACAAAAAGTTTCCAAAGACACTTGCACCTCTGAAAGAAGCAGCCAATAGAGGCTGACAGTACCAGATACCCTGTGAACACAATGATGTTCTGTATTTTACAATTGCAACATTTTCAGCTAGGGCTCTGCCTACTCATTTATCATCTTGCTAAAAGTACATGGAGGGTTTCACAGTAGCTTGCAACTCATCACTGACAGACTGAAATCTGGCAGATGTGCACCAAAGTGAATAGATAACATAATTCCAGATACTAGTGCAGGGAAGTAGAAATGGTTAAAAACATGGGGTTTTGACCTTAGAGCAAGAAAAAACTGTTCTTCTGAGACTGCCAAATATATTCCATTACCTAATGCATACCTTCTTCCAGATAGTCAATAACGGATTTGAAGAACGATTGGGATTTTTCATTTCCCTTATGGAGCTGCACTCCCTAAAATATCATTCCCCAAATTCAAAGCAGGTTTAGAGGAACAAAATCTGTAAGAATGCCAGAAAGAAACACAATCCCCTTCCTTGCTTTCTGCCTACCTTGGCTGACCTCTGCAAAGGGGGTGAGGGCAAGATGACTCTAGGGCTTTTTTATAAATTGTCAGGAGGGATCACACCCAACTGGCATGACTCAGGTCTCACCTACGGGGACAAGGGTGTTAGCTGCAGTCTTGTTCTAAACATGGTGTTTGAGATGACAAACCTATCTGTCATGAGTATTATTAAAAGGCAGGGAAACAAGTCCATGGGTACAAGCCTGTTTAACAATATTTGGGCGCTAGCACTGCATTGATGGTGTTATTGCTAAAAATTTGAAAAACTTGTTTTCAGTTTCATTTCATTGTGTGTCTGAGTATCTGATAGCAGTGGATGTGATCTCCACTTTTCTTTTGCTTTTGCCCACTCAGAGAGACTGTACTTGCTCTGAATCAAACGTGACATCCTTTTGCCAACCTTCCTGGTAAGGGTCTGAGGGACCCTGCTGAGCCACTTGTGCTTGGGACCACAGCTGAGACACAGGAGGCACGAACAGCTTCAAAGCTGATGCAGAACAGCTTCAAAACAGCTTCAAAACTTTGTTGAACAGGTGACATTAACTGTACAAAATTCACCACAGCTCTTGGTAGGTTTTGCCAATCACTAATCTCCATTGTGAATGATAAAATAGAAATGACTCCTTGTTTCTAAATGAACTTAACTTGGACTAGCTTTTAGCTACTCATTATCTTATGCCTCTCATCTAATTTAACAGCATTTTAATACCTCATTATTCTGCATATGAAAACTCTAACGGCATCACCTCTTGGTCTCCTTTCTTGGTAAATGAAGCAGGAAAAGCTGATTGTCTCTCATCATACTACAATGTATCCAGCTTTTATATAGTTTTTGGAGGAACTTTTCTGCATGTTTTCTGACTTTTAAGCATTGTTCTTTACACCCAGAAACAGGCAGATGAAACCTATGTCACCAACTGAGAAGGGAAGTCTCCTCTCCGTTACCGTTCATTATTGCCCAAAAATCCCATAAGCAGTTTTTGGGAACAGCAAAAAACCTGGGGACTCTTGTTTTGGCACTTAAGCAGTTCACTATGCTTACAGGATCACTGCATCCCAGGTACAGTTGCCATAATGTATGCTCATTTATATTCCTCATTTTTTTACTTTTTTTTTTCATTTAGCAATGTAGCACACATTAATGACTGAACTCAGGTTCTCAGTTAGTCTAGCTCACTCTGATTAATGGCTCTGTCCTTAGTGTTATTTACTTCTTCATTAATCTCTGTGTCAGTGACAGGTTTTATTAGAAGTGATTTTGCTGGGAAAAGGCACAAGTACTGACTCTGGGAAATGCAGAGGTGTGCTCACTTCGGGCAACGCAGGGATAGGGTCTTTCAGAGGATGATACAGAACAGCTAGATTAGGCTCCTGCTCGCAACCTCCCGCTAGAGGACTTGATTCCTCTAGACAGTGAGCCTGGGGAAGCTCTCCCAAGGCTGACGTTAGCCTTTGTGAATGGCCTCTTGGGTACCAAGGTTATTAATGGAAGTCAGGAAGAGCATGAGACCTAGTGCTGATTCCTGGAGACCTTCCTCTACCCAAAATAGAAACCCATTGGCAGATGGTCGGCTTGACTACGGCCCTTTGCAGTCTGCCAGCGAACCTCTCCTAATCCATTCGATGCATCCTTTATCGATCTAGTGCTTTATTGTTGCTCTGAGTATCACACTGCGAAGTCACACGTCTTACAAAAGTCTATTATGCCCCTGCCCATCAGTTATTGACGAAGCCAGTAATCTTGTCCGTAAAAGAAAATGAGTTTGCCTGCAGGACTGATTTTCCGTGAAACCGTGCTGGCAGTCATTAATCATATTCCTCTCTTCTAAACCTTTATCAATTGACTCTCATCTCAGCACTTCTCTTATTCTGCTTGGTAGCAATGTCAGGCTAATCAGCCTATAATTGTCCTGGAAATCCCCCTTGCCCTTTTGAGTACTGACAGTTTAGCCCTCCCGAAGTCTTGCGGCATTTCATTACCAGTCCGGAAAATGATTTACAACAGCAAGACAAAGATATGTGCAACCAGAGGTTTTAATGCTCCAGAGCAGCAACGTGGCTCACAAAATGCTCTGCTGCACCATTCCCAACACCTTCCAAGGCCAGCTCCTTGTATTTCTGCTACGGAAGGGCCTATTATTTTTTTATCTGCAGGAATGACAGTGACGTTTTAGCAGACATTTTGAGAGAATCAGCTGCTCTTTGCCCTCCTGGTGAGCCAGCTCCAGACGTGGCACCAGGTTTTCAGTAGAAGAGCAGGGGCTTTTCGGTGCGCAGCTCCCAGCCTGATCCCGTCCCCTCACGTTCTCGCACAGTGACCAAGACTGAGTAAAACCTGGTTACAACTCATTCTCTGGGAAGGGGGGCGAGTTCCTGCAGCCACACAGACGCTTGTGCTGCCACAAGAGAAGGGCTGGCACCGCTGCAGAAGCGAGGGACTGCAGGCAAAGGAAAGGCAGGAGGGCTCCAGCCAGCAGCAGCGGCAGCTTCAAGCACTCACCAAGCTACGGCTGTAATTTGCTCTTTTCCACTCATATCTCTGAGAACCTTTTGAATTCTTCCTCTGCTTTTCTTCCAGTGTAGCATCAGCCGTGAATGCAGGCAGGTGTTAAATAAGGTGAAGGATAACAGGCCCCTGATGAATCCCAGCTCCCACTGGCTCGATGCATTGCCTCTTCCTGCAGATTTGTGTGGCTACTTATCTGCCTGCTGTTTCTCATTACCCGTAATTTATACTGCCCTAGCTAGTTTTCCATCCACATAACAAAGTTCACAGCCAAGCTAATCTGTATTCAGGTTCCCAAGGCAGATTTTCAGACACAGCGGCAGCGTTAGCTTCCCCCAGAGCTCTGCAACTCCACCTGAATATTGTTGGACATGGCACATAGTCCTGTGATGAGACAGAAGGTGGTGGGCTCTTGTCTTTGCTGTAGGTGGTTGCAATCACATCCTGTAACCTTGCACAATACTGGTTACGGATGTTTGGCCAAAGTAGACCATGGCAAGAAGGCAGCCTCTACTTGTCCCTAAGACAGATTCTGATAATATTTTCTAGCAAAAACAAACCTACATTGAATCAAACTCCTGCCTAATGAAATCTGTGTTAAAGCCACCAAATAAATTAAAAGGAGCAACAGAACATCCTTGAAATAGCACCAAAAATAAGCCGCTGGATATGAGCACAATAACTCTGAATCCAAAAGCAATTACTTATTATCTATGTCTTGCAATATGCGTGTCATTCTAAATGAAGTGGTGCTGAGAGCTTCCACAACATTGCAAAACTCCAGAGCTCTGCACAAATACTGTAATAAGTTAGTAATGTAACCTTGCAAGGATGTTGAATACAGACTAGCAAGGACTGAGAGGACTTTTCAAGGGCTGCATAGGAAGTCAACAATAAACTGTTGGCTAGAAATACAGGACAAACTGTGCGCCTTGCACAGTTTTTTCCCCCAAAGGCTTGTGAACATCAAGTGATTTACCAGTTGGCGGAGGTAGTCCTGAATTGTGCTGGGATAGACGAGTACACTGATGGCAACCAGCGTGTTAAGAGCAAAGTCAAAGATCTGGTAACAGAAGAAAGGGATGATCCAAGCCGCATGTTGCTAAAAAGGAAATAAATTAAAAACTCATCAGCCACAAGTTAAAATAGAAGGATATATGTCTTGCTACACTAAAATCTAAGCAATATTTGACACAACGCATTACATTTCATGAAGCCATAAGAGAAAAGAATTTGTTAAATCAGCTAAAAGAAATATGACATTCAGCCAAAAGGGTTGACCAAGCCAGCTTGGCTGCTGAACTGCAGTAATAGATGTGGTGTAAGTAAGTCCCACAACTTGTTGTACTGGGACATTTAGAAACCACATGACACTCTTTTTTCCCCTAAGTAATAGGATTAATATTGGGAAAAACCACAGACTTGGGAGGTGAATGGGAAAAAAATCCCTTAATTTTGGTAGGAACAAGATTTAGTTCTCTGAATTCAGAGTTTGCCCAGAGCTTACTCATATTTGAAACTGCAGACAGTCAACACAACTGGGCAGTCTTCCTGCCTACAGCACGGGGCCCTGGGATATCGCTGATCTGAGCAATCAGTTCTGCTGCCTGACTTTTTTTTTTCCTCTCAGTTTTCAGCTAAACAACTAAACAAGAAATTGTTAGAAAGCAATTTTCTTAATTTTGTTTCTACAGAGTTGTGTAGTTCACTTCATTCATGTCTTCACCGAATATAATGAATTACCTTATATGCACCATATGTAGCCATTGCACAGATCAGAATCATAAGAAGAGAAATTGCTGTGGCAATGCACATATCTGGAAGAGAAACACATCAAAATGATCACTGATAAATTCAGACCTTGGTTCAGTTATTTTGCCATCTACCTCATGCAGAACATCTCAAAGGGCAGTGTGGGAAGTGGGGTGGAGATGGGGTCAGGTGCCTCGTTCAGCCATTGCTGTAGGAAGTCTCTGGCTCTTGTGGGAAACCTCCTAAATATGAGAAGCACAGACAGTGATTACACTGTGCAAGCCTCTGCAGCCTCTATAAGGCTGTGGAGGTGCCATGACTGATTTAATTTTTCTGAAGGATTTTGAAAAATCAGGAGCAGACTTTTCAAGGGCTGCATAGGAAGTCAACAATAAACTGTTGGCTAGAAATACAGGACAAACTGTGCGCCTTGCACAGTTTTTTCCCCCAAAGCCCCCAAAGGCTTGTGAACATCAAGTGATTTACCAGTTGGCGGAGGTAGTCCTGAATTGTGCTGGGATAGACGAGCACGCTGATGGCAACCAGCGTGTTAAGAGCAAAGTCAAAGATCTGGTAACAGAAGAAAGGGATGATCCAAGCCACATGGAGAAGACTATCTTGTCAGTGATGATGACATCTGTAGTCAGAAAGTGTCTGATTTTCTGCACTACAGATTGTTTTTGCACTAGTAGCTGCTGTGTACTATTGCTCACATATCTCTAAAAACTTTGGAAAAGCAGAAATGAATTTTTAAAACCAAACTGGCAGGTAGAGGCATCTTAGAGCAGAAATAACATCTTGAAAATTTTCATTTCAACCAAGAATACTACAGAGATATACAGCTTATTAATGAAGATGTATAGCTGTCAGGAAAGGTGAAGTAGTAAAGGAAGCAAAATACTCTTTAAGGTTTTGATTGGAGTAATTACAGGACTCCTATCTTTTTCTTCTATTGCTGCTCAGCTTTCAATTAACTTTTTATTAGATTCAAGAAGTTCCTAAGCCACGAACAGCTGGAAGGAGATCCTGGGGGAAAAAATTGCATATGTTTGGTCTTTTCCTATACACCTCCCTTGATATTACAGGCCATAGTCAGGATACCAGAAGTGTATTTCTGAACCCGACCTTATAGTGAGTTTGGGAGTGCAACTGAATATGGCAACCACTTTTCCGAGGCTAAGCCAGTGCACGAAGAGGAGAGAGGACATGAGGTATATAGGACATGACTTTAGAGAACCCAGCTCTGTGGGTATCTGTGAGATACCTGCTGTTCACATTGCTGTCACCAGGTCCAATTAAACTACCTGCCTTGATGAGACATTTGGTGGACTTCAGACACACAAATACATGATGGTATTCAGGCTGTTCACTACCCATCACTGCCTGACTTTGGAGACATTCAAAGTGTGAAGATGCCTCCATTTGATCACAGAGTTGCCACAACATCTAACTCCAGCCCATGATGAGGAGCATCCCGCAGCAAGGGACAGTCCCTCCACCTCCCTGGCTGCATCAAAATGAGGTTCTGGGTAGGTGCCCTGGAGCCTGCATCAAAGTCCCTGAAAGGTCCTGATCTGGTAGCTGTGGACAGGTCTCACCTACTGCCACCAGGTAGCAGTGCAGGTTCACACGGGTCATGGCTGAAGAGGAAGGACAGACACTAAGTATCGCGTGTCATTTTTTCCAGCCTACCAGTACGATCATCCATGTAGAAGACAAAGGACCCAGTCCTCGACCCTTCTCTGCTTGAAGGAACACAAACCTGCACTAGCGCAGAGCTCCTGCCAGCACTAATCCAGATTTCTACTGGCCCTTGAAGCAGAGAGGAACCTGAGACTTGTGAAGCTGGCGGAAAAATGAGCAAGAAGAGACTGTCGTTGGCTGGTGAGGGCGTCTCCAGAGAGTGCTTATGTACGTTGGGCTACAGGCTCCTTGGGTACTGTGCCTACCAATAGCACGATTAAGGATTTAGGAACCCAGGTCTCCCCTTTCCCAGGACGCTGCCTGTGTCCTGGGTTTCAGGACACTTGCTTTCTCACTGTTGCCCCCAAATTTTGTCAATGTGATTGCACAGGGACTCAAATGCAACAGAATAAGCCCTATTGCAGGCTACTTCCTAATTTAATGGATGGGGCCCCTTTCCTGGGCACTTGGAGGAGCACATTTAAACCACTGTAGTCTGATGAGGGCCTGGAGTCCAGATGTCCTTACTCACAGTGCAAATGCTTGAAGCTTTGTCTTATTGTCAAAATAAGCAGGTCTCACGCAGGAGAGGCACCAGCACTCAGCACTGAGGTTAGCTGCACCCCTGCGCTCACTGCTTCCTAACTGGTGGCTTTACGCAGCTCGGCTTGTGGGCGCTTGGAAATGCCATCGGGAGGCAGTTGGGCTCCCTGCTTGTAAGTCAGGAGGGGACGACATCTCAGTGCATCCCAAACTGGTCTTTATGCCAAATTGCTCTTCATGCCAAATTGCTCTTCAGAGGCACCTCCTTCACCTCTTTGTGCAGAGAATCCGGACATCCAGTGTAGGTGTCTGAGCTGCATTGCCATGACCAGTCTCCAGCTTTTTAGGAGCCGTAAGGCTGTGCTGTGCCTGTTAGATCTGATCTGAATTCTGCCCTCAAGAGGAAGAAGCACCCACAAAACAAACCTATACTGATACAAGGTACCGCAGCCTCTTCAGACACTCTTATTTGTGTGGTACTTTACTCTGGCTGCCCACATACATCCTGTGAATTCAAAATTATTTTGAACAGGCCAGGTACAATTGAGGTAATGAAAGAAAAGGAGAGAAGTGGAAATGGCTGTCTGTAGCCACTAACCTCAATTGAACCTCCTATAAAAGAGGATCTTGGATCAATATTTTTCTTTTAACCATCAGTTTGAAGGCACTGCTCATGTATTTATTCTGTCCGTTCTTAATCCCAGTCACCTACTCACTGTATCTAAGGGGAAGCTGCTGTCATTGTAATTTCATAGAATCATAGAATAGTTTGGGTTGGAAGGAACCTTTAAAGGCCATCTAGTCCAACCTCCCTGCCGTGGGCAGGGACATCTTCAACTAGATCAGGTTACTCAGAGCCCCGTCCAACCTGACCTTGAATGTTTCCAGGGATGGGGCATCCACCACCGCTCTGGGCAACCTGTGCCAGTGTTTCACCACCCTCAGCATAAAACATTTCTTCCTTCTATCTAGTCTATATCTACCCCCCTTTAGTTTAAAGCCATTCCCCCTTATCCTGTCGCAACAGGCCCTGCTAAAAAGTTTGCCGCCATCTTTCTTATAAGCTCCCTTTAAGTACTGATAGGCTGTAATAAGGTCTTCCCGAAGCCTTCTCTTCTCTAGGCTGAACAACCCCACCTCTCTCAGCCTTTCTTCATAGGAGAGGTGTTCCATCCCCCTGATCATTTTTGTGGCCCTCTTCTGGACCCACTCCAACAGGTCCGTGTCTTTCTTATGCTGAGCGCTCCAGAGCTGGACACAGTATTCCAGGTGGGGTCTCCCCAGAGCAAAGTAGAGGGGCAGAATCCCCTCCCTCGACCTGCTGGCCACACTTCTTTTGATGCAGCCCAGGATATGATCGGCCCGCTGGGCTGCGAGCACACATTGCTGGCTCCTGTCCAGCTTTTCATCCACCAGTACCCCCAAGTCCTTCTCGGCAGGGCTGCTCTCAATCCCTTCATCCCCCAGCCTGGATTGATACGGTGGTTGCCCCAACCCAGGTGCAGACCTTGCACTTGGCCTTGTTGAACCTCATGAGGTTCACACGGTCCCACTTCTCAAGCTTGTCCAGGTCCCTCTGGATGGCATCTCGTCCCTCTGGTGTGTCGACCGCACCACTCAGCTTAGTGTCATCTGCAAACTTGCTGAGGGTGCACTCGATCCCACTGTCTATGTCACTGATGAAGATATTAAACAGTACCGGTCCCAATACGGACCCCTGCGGGATGCCACTCGTCACCAACCTCCATCTGGTCACTGAGCTGTTGACCACTGCCCTCTGGATGTGACCATCTAACCAGTTCCTCACCACCGAACAGTCCACCCATCAAATCCATACCTCTCCAGTTGAGAGAGAAGGATGTTGTGGGGGACCGTGTCGAAGGCCCTACAGAGGTCCAGATAGGATAGACGACATCTGTAGACCTTCCCATGTCCACTGATGTAGTCACTCCATTATAGAAGGCCACTAGGTTAGTCAGGCAGGACTTGCCCTTGGTGAAGCCATGCTGGCTGTCTTGAATCACCTCCCTGTCCTCCATGGGCCTTAGCATAGCTTCCAGGAGGATCTGTTCCATGATCTTCCCAGGCACAGAGGTGAGACTGACTGGCCTGTAGTTCCCCGGGTCTTCCTTTTTACCCTTTTTGAAAATGGGGGTTATGTTTCCCCTTTTCCAGTCAGTGGGAACTTCACCGGACTGCCACGACTTCAGTCAAAAACGATGGATAGTGGCTTAGCAACTTCATCCGCCAGTTCCTTCAGGACCCGTGGATGGATCTCATTGGGTCCCATGGACTTGTGCACCTTCAGGTGCCTTAGATGGTCTCGAACCTGATGTTCTCCCACAGTGGGTGGCTCTTCATTCTCCCAGTCCCCGCCTTTGCCTTCTGTGGCTTGGGCGGTGAGGCTCGAGCACTTGCCGGTGAAGACTGAGGCAAAAAAGTCATTGAGTACCTCCGCCTTCTCCGTGTCCTGGGTAACCAGCTCTCCCGTTTCATTCCGGAGAGGACCCACTTTTTCCCTTGTCTTCCTTTTATCCCCGATGTACCTATAGAAGCTTTTCTTGCTGCCCTTGACGTCCCTGGCCAGATTTAATTCTATCAGGGCTTTAGCTTTGCTAACCTGATCCCTGGCTGCTCAGACAATTTCTCTGTATTCCCAGGCTACCTGTCCTTGCTTCCACCCTCTGTAGGCTTCCTTTTTGTGCTTGAGTTTGTCCGGGAGCTCCTTGTTCATCCATGCAGGCCTCCTGGCATTTTTGCCTGACTTCCTCAGCAGCAAATGCAGCAGTCACAGGCCTCGCTTTGCTCCTGACCACGGCAGTACTGGTTCAGAGCCAGAGCCTAGCAAAATGTGATAAACTTGACATTGAAGCTCTGGTCTGACACACTCATGCTCCCCGTCTCCGGTGTCTCTCTAGCTGTGCTCCACCGTGCCAAGTCCTAGTTGGCTCAGGCTGGTTCTTTCTCATTTAAGGCTTCATTGGGTTTTTTGAGCTGTGTCGGCTTCAATTAATGAGAGTGAAACTACATATGTAGCACATCAAATGAGAAGTTAACAAGGATGTGTGATTTTTTTTTCCAGCCATGCTGTACTTTCCACGGCAGTCATGGCTAGAAGGGCTGTATTTAGACCTCTGCAGTGGTTATACAGCCTATTGTCCTAGACAGCTTTTTGAGTTTTCAGCTTGGTTTTAAAGAAACCAGTTGGGTTTTTTTCCTCTTATACCTTGCAGTGAGATCCTTCCTTCCTGCCGCACTGGGGAGAAGATGCTGCTGGGGCTGGGCAGAGCTCCTGCCATGGGGTGCTTGCGTGCATGGCAAGTTCTGCAGCTGGAGTTCCCTCAAATCCAACTCACAAGCATTTCCTTGCCTTTCCTTCTCCTCTTGCAGAGGATGCTGGTGGCAGGTGCTGTGGGGACAGGGCGAAGCAGCCAGCGAGGCCAGTCCGTGAGCCAGGACCTGTGTGGCGTGATGGAGACCTCAAATCCTCCAGCTCATCACCTGCCCCAGCCCCGGAGTTAATTGCTGGCTCGCGACTCCAACAGCAGGGGCCAGAAAGCTACAATCCTCAGGCAGATTGCAGCCTACAATCCTCAAGCAGTTTTGCCCACCCTCCTAGCCTTGTTTATCCAGCAGCCTGGCCTCCTTACTGCCAGCTAAGGATTACTGCTTCACTCTCTCCTCCAAGCTGCTTGCGTGAGCTCGGTGCCGCTGCTGTGAGCAGCCGTGCAGCCTCCTGGGTCGCAACCCATGCGGCAGTGGCATTTTCTCTCCAGCAAAGGAGGGTGGCCAACGAGAAGGAAAGAGCTTTCTGCACCTTTGAGCCCAGCTCATTTACTCCAGAGGATAAGGCTAGAGGGGAAGATGCAGCCCTGAATATGCTACGCTGGGGCAGGGATCTAGTTTTTTCCCCTCCCTGTGACATGGGGAGGGGAAACACCCCTTATGCTACACAGGTGGTGTTGATGGATTGGGGCAGGAAGGGTATGTGCTTTACCCTTTACCCCCCATAGAAGTCCAAGCCTGGTATTTGTAGGTTTTGTTATAAAAATATTTCTATTTGAATTAGTCTTTTTATGCCCCAGATGCATGTCATGTTCTACAGAGAGACCATCTCATTACCCTGCCCTGCCTTGAGACCTCTGCTTGTCTCCTCTGCCTGTCCCAGGGTAGGGACACAGGCTGATTTCGGCCTGAGTTGCTGACACCGGTGTCAAAGTTCCCATCAATTTCTATAGGGCATACATAGGATTTCAGTTCTGGCTGTCATATGACTTATGAAGTATTGTACATATCTGTGACACTCTGAAGGTAGTAAATAAAACCAAGCAACACTCACTGCTTGTTTGGGCTGTTTGACATGTCAGGATCATGGTCTGTGTATCTGGAGAAGCTAAGCAGGAGGCTCAGGTGAAACTCTCTGGGAAGTCAAAATGATTTATAGGGCTTTTCCATCTCCTGCCCAGACATTATTAGTCTTTTACTAGCAGCAGTATTTCATTGGGCGGCTCACACGTTTCTAATTTTCCTAGTCCAGCTTCTAGTTCATAAACTCCCTCAGGCCCTAAGGAAATAATAAAAAGAAAGATGAGACTAAATGGGCTCATCTGAATATCCAGCATAGGATATCCAGCGTTTTCGCCAGCTCCCAAATGTACATCTCAGAGAGCCAGCCAAACCACACACGCTGATGTCTTCCAGTACATCCATCTGCTGCATGGCAAGTCTTGGCAGATTATTTTCCCCCTTATTTCCTTTTCTAGAATAGAAGGGAAAAACTACAACCTACAGCTTTTTCTAAGTACTCAGGTAAATCCTTCCTCTGCTTAATCAAACAGGCATTTTGGAACCTCTGGAAACGCCCTGGGAACCATGCTAAATCCTGAAATTAAGGCTGAGCAGCCATTCACGGAAGAACTGACGCTGCACTGGCATTTTCAAGCAGTTTGCCCTAGACTGGCTCTGGCTCTGCACGTGGAAGGAACTTTTCCCACTGCTGGAACAGAAAATTGAAAATTCTCTGTAAACCAGGCCTGAGCACGGCCAGAAATAAATATGAATACAAATATTGGGGGAATCCTGGTTTCTTGGAAGTCAAGGGAAATTGGTCATTAACTTCACATTAGCCATGATCCCACTACTATGACTCAGCTGGTAAGTTTATTTCCAGTTGATATTTTCGGCTGTTTTATGAAGGAGCCTATTTGAGGAGGGAGGGAAAGGGAGCGACAATTTTACATGCAAAATCCATGTCTGCATTCTTTTTTGGTTTGCTATTGATAGGGGCATCAAAAGTAGTAACGAGAATAATGGCTACTAGTATTTCCATCATCATTATTATTTGTCAACACAAGTACACATAGATAACAACTTTGGGACCTTCATTAGCATAAAAATTGATGTATCCTCCTGTAGTTTGTACTCATGGTTTCACATCTAAGAATTTCAACACATGTAGCTAACCTGGGAAATATTTCTTCAAAAAAGACAAATAAAAGTAGGACAAAAGAAGAGCACGTGGAAGTTTGTCTGATGTTTTATCTCATAAGAAAACATTTCCTCAGATTTGAACAAATATAGTCATACTTAAAGAAAAAAAGAAAAAAAAAATTATCTCCTGCCAGCTATTTCCAGTAACTACAAAAGCCAGTAGCTTGATTCAGCTGCCTTTACTCAGTAAGGCATTAAACCGGAGGGAGTCAAAGAATAAAAGGAGACATTAATTCAAATGTTCATTCGTAATTTAACTGCCTGTGAAATGTTCCCTTTACCAAATGGAAATGAGGTCGCTTGGCCTCATCCTTTTACAGTCTTGCAGGGTTCACTTCAGAAGCCTTGATAGAAAAATATAGAAAATACAATTTTCAAGTGTAGGTGGAAATCCCCAATGTACTTGATCTCACAGCTATTGCATTACAAAACAGAATTACTATTTTAAAGCCTTGGGCACTGGCAGGCCTCTGATGTCGGCTATATAAAACCACACTGACAGACAGTCATTACCAAGGTTAATCTCTGAGAATTAGGACAAGGCAGTCAGTTTTAATATGTCAGAATCAGCTAGGAGCCCATCTGTATCTACTATGGTCCTTACTTTCTTAAATCCAGTTATATAAAAAGATTTTTAGTTGGAAGCTGTAGGTGGTTTTTCAATGAAGACACAATAAAGTAGCAATTGTCCCTTATTATTAATTAAATGTAGGTCCTCAAGGCATATCTGCACTAAAGAACTTGTGGAAATAAGCATCCCTTAACTGATACCCAGCAGCTCTGACACACCATGGGTGCAATTATTTTTCTCACGTGTGTGGCTACTCCTTTTCCTACTGATATTTTTATTGACTTCGGTCGGAATGAGGAAAGGACTTTGAGCCTTTTGCTGTGGATGGGTGTGATTCTGAGCAGCAAGACACCAGTGTAAGTAGCAGGAAACCTTGTTTCAGATTACTGTGAGAAATGTTGAGCGTAACCATCTTGTGAGCAGAAATGAAAATAAACAGACATTTTTATCAAAATCACATTGAGGGAAAACTTTTCTAGATAGGAATTAAACAGTTAAAGCAAATCAACAAACGAAACATCACCAAATAATTTGAAACAGGCACAGAAGAAAGAAGCATTTGCAAAGGGCAGGAGGTTTTTGCAGGAGACATAAATGGCCTGGCTCATCCTTCCCTGAAACTGTATTGAAGATTTTCTATGATGTCCTTTGGTGAGAGAAGGAAGCAGCCCTGTGTTATCACTAATACACCTATGACTATACAGTTAATATTCATACTTGCATCTATCACAACGGGTTTGCGCAAGTCATGCCATGTGCACATGGGGGTGTGTGTAAATACGTACAACATGAATGAACACATTCAGCCAGTTACATAAACAGCAGTATGGGTTCTTATGCATGTGCAGGCACTAGCGGACATGGTGCTGGGAGGTGCAAGAGACTCCGTATCTCCCTGTGTCTTGCAAAATCCCCCTGGGGCTTTCAGCACCATGCTCAGGGATAACATCTCCATGTCAAGGGTTGGCTCTGCCCCTGCCAAGCCAGGACACAGCAGAGCAGATGGACTACTAGTAGGTAACAGATAAGGTTACTACTAGGTAACCAATTTGAACTGTGCCATGAATACACCTTTCACAATAAAAATGCATCTGTAAGATACCAAGGTGAAGCAATAATTAAAGGACAATAATTAGTGAAATGATAGGACAGTTACATAAATGCTGGAGCAATGAGTGCTAGTATTTAGGCAGTTTGTACTTACTGGCATCATCCATAAATTCAAATTCACCCCCTAATTCAGCACTGGTTAGGTGATACTGGTCAGGATCGGTCAGGGCGCTCAGCAGAATCAGCAATACCACAGAATTGATAATCTATAGAGAGGAAAAAGGGAAAAGGATCAGACTGTGAAAGTAATCTGTGGAAAAGCTCTGGGTAGGATATACCTGCCACACTCCATGCCAACTATGCAGTTTTCCGACTATAAAACTGTAGTATTTAACTAACGCTGCAATTAGTTTCTCTGGGTTTGTGTAAACAGGACCTATTTCTTCCCCAGGTGGTGGCAGGAAAATGAAACAAAACGTGGATTACCCCTTTTTGTTCCGACTCTCTCCCACACCATCAGACAAGTTACCGCTGCTCTTTCAGATTATAAAACATGTTAGCACATCCATTTCAGTTTGTTCTGTTGCAAAAACTGAAATCAATTAAAAACAATCATTTTGAGATTATTAGAAATGAACACTGTAGTCAAGGATTATTAGCATGGCAGAGCTGGAATTGGGGACAGGCCCTGTAAAATTGCTAGATGATCAAAGAGGAGCTGATTTGCTGCAAGAGGCTGAATTTTAAAAGAGGCCGTGAGTGGTGAGCTGATTCACATGACCTGCTAAATCAGGAGGCCTTGGGGGGACGGGAGTAGGTGGCAACATGAGCCCAGTGTCTGATACGCACGTTCCTGTGTCATATGGCACAGAGAGACATTCACATACACTGAGGCCTTGGCTATGAAATGCAATAAGTGAATTAAACGCAAGAATGTAGTATCAAGTGATTCAGTAGAAGCGGATTGCCAAGTATCAGCTATGAGAGGAGCACAGAGGTAGCCAAGAGCTGTATTTTAAAACAAATCTGAACAAAATCATATCACTTTGAAGTGAAGAGGGCTAACTGCAGAAAAGAAGATTGCTCAGCACGAAATAATGCAGCCTGGCTAAAAGATTATTCTACAGAACTAGGAAGATAACTGACAGACAGGAAAATGGAGAGAAGAAAGCTGATAACAGAGTATGCTGGGAAATATGGATTTTTATTGCTTTGGTTCTCGCTTCGAAGTCATCCTAATCTGATCACAGGTTACTAACAACAAAAAGGTGTAGGAACACGGGCTATAATAAGACATGAACAGGCTAGAGAATTTCTTGGGTAAGATAAATACTTTTTGATAGGCAAATTCCATCAAGTCTAGCTGATACCAGATTTGTTAGCAATGACCTTTGAAAAATTGTTGAGAACAGATTGAGTTCACAAGACAGGGGAAAGAGCAAGCACAGTTTACGCCTTTACAAAGCAGAAGGGCCATATAAAGAATTTCTGGCTAGATTGTGAGATTTAAGAATAAAATAAACCCAAGAACAGATGATCAAGCATTCTCCCCATTAGCACTTCAAATTTGTATGGTCATAACCAACAATCACCATGGGCTTGTCAAGGACAAACCATAATTAATTAATCTTATTTTCCTTCTCTGACAGGCCTTGTGGACAGGGAAAAAGCAGTAGATACCATCTCTTTGCATCTTAGCAAGCCTTTTGGCATTATGAGGTTCTCATAAATGAGCTAGGAAAACCTGGTTTGGTTGAAAGTGCAGGAAGGTGAGTGCACAACCAGCTGGATAGTTGTAATGAAATAATAGTTGCCAAGGATTCACAGCCAGCGCAGAAGATATATTGATTAGGGTTCTCCAGTATTGTTGAAATATTTGGTATTTCAAGTCACTTATGACTTGTATCTTTTTTTAATTTGCAGACAATGCCAAGCTGTAAGCACTTTAGGAGATAAGCTTAAAAAGATTTTGACCAACTATGGCAGAATTCAGACAATAGAGCACAATTCAGTACCAACAAGCATAGAGCATCACATTTGTGACAAACTGCAGAAGAACAAGAGGAGAAATAACTGAGTAGGTAACAGTTCCTCAGAAAGGAGCCTGGGTACGACAACAAATAAACTGAACGTGACTCAGTGCCGTCCATGAGCCCATCTTTGCGGCTGCATGGTGGTGGGCAGTACTGCAGAAACCTGGGTATTAGACGCACAAGTCATCCTCCCATTTGCCCTCCACAGGGCCTCTGCAGAAAGGACCCAGTTCAAAGTCCTTCTAAAACGTACCAAGAAAAACCCTGGGGAGGATTCTGCAACAGAACAGAGGATGATCAGACATCTAGAAAGTGTGATTGACAGGGAAAAAAATGGATTGTTTAGTGAGGAGAAGGCAGAGGGAGTCTCAGTCTTTTATATGCAGAAAGGTGAGGAAAAGAAGGAGGCAACAGACTTTCCTCAGGATCCACTGTGAGATGAGTGAAGTAACATATTTAAATTACGGCAAAAGGAAATTTAGGTTAGGCAGCTTGCTGAACAGTAAGAAAAATCAGGCAGCAGAAGAGATTGTCTGGAGGGCGTTAGAGATCTTCATTACTGCATTTTTTCATAGAACAGTTAAATAGCTTTGTGTTGGGAATGCTGTAGCCATAGATGGTCTTAGCTTGGCTTTGAAGACAGATCAGATGAGTGTCAAGATTCAAAGTTATATTCTATAAATCCTACTAATTTTTAACATTATATATAACTTCATATTGCAATCCAGTTCGTGCTTTATATTCTTTTGTGGAAAGCTAGAGGACATATTCCAGTAACAAATATGTTACTTAAGAAGAGTACTTAAAATAACCAAGCAATCAGAAACTATAAATGTATATAGTGTTGCTATTTTAAAGGCATACAAGTTTAATCTTTTGTACAGATATGGTCAGGAAGATTCATAAAATACTGACGTAGGCACTCTACTTTCTCCATATGGATATGTCCGGGTTCAGATGACATGTTTGTCAGCATTGCCTTTAAGTCTCCGTATAAGACACAAATCACGTTTGCCTGATCTGAAGTCTGCTGCGGTCAGTCGGAATCTAATGCTCTTTAGTGCATCACTTTTCTGTTCTATCAGGTTGTTCTCTTGAGATCTTCATAATGATTTCTGAGCACCTTCCAACTGTGCTGTCAGCAGTGCAAGTGAAATACCCCATGTGTTTATTTGCTCATCCTCTTCCTCCGAGAAGAAATGTGTGCACAGTTGGGTGTATTGTATTTGTTAGGATTTTTCTTTTGTTTTGAAAGTGATGCAACCATTGAATTTTGAAAAATGCTTTAATGCATAAATTTAATGTGCCTAAAAACTTACTGATGTAGCATCTTGGACATGAGGAAAAATGTCTTTACTGAAAGAGTGGTTAACCATTGGAACAGGCTGCCCAGGGAAGTGGTTGAGTCCCCATCCCCATCCTAAATAATGGAGGTATTTAAAAGACGTGTAGATGAGGCACTTAGGGACATGGTTTAGTGGGCATGGTGCTGTTGGGTTGACGGTTGGACTCGATGATCTTAGAGGTCTTTTCCAACCTTAATGATTCTATGATTCTATGATCTTCCAAGGACATAATCAAGGACAAGAGCATAAAGTGATTCCCTGTTGATATATGCAGTTGGTATGAGAGTTGAAATCTCTGTTCTAGGAAAAGCAAAGGAGATTTTTCTGCTCTCTCAATAGGGCCAAGATTTCCTTCAAGGTGTTTTACATTCCTTCAGCAACAAATAATGTAATTACTAATTAACAATGCTTAGAAAGCATTTTCATTATGCAAAGTTTCAGTACGCAACTAAGCCTTATACCTTCCCAATGAGACATATCATCCTCCTTTTATTGATGGAGAAACAGAAACATGTTCATGAACATGCAGCAGGGTGGTGTTCAAGGATAAGAATAAAATGCAAGATTTTGCACTATCAAGTCTGAACTGTGACCACTGGGTCCTGCTGCTGGTTACGGCCATAGTGCTACCCAGAGTTATAGGAGAGGAGCCCCTGGCGCACTAACAGGCCTTACTGGCCCTGCCGAGCCCCACCTTGGGCCTCCCCACACCCCTGCCTATGGCCCAGAACCCCATTTCAGCTCAGCCTGGGGTCATCAGTCCCTGCCCCAGTGGCACAACAGGAGTGCCAGTCTCCAGCCATGCTTCCTGGATGGACCCCTTGAATGCATGTTGTAGCTTGTCTCCAGTTGTGTCCCTGGTCTCATCCCCTTTTGCTCCTGGTTGGGCCCCCTGGGTGGCCCCTGGCTCTGGTTCATCACCTGCCATGTTGGGGGCTGTTGATAGACCCCATTATCAGCCCCCAGTTCTGCACCTGGGCTTAGCCCCTGCAGGATGGTGCCCAGAGTGCCCTAACAAGAGACTGGACAAAGATCCCACAGAAAGTCCTAGAAATGCCCAACTGTCCTCTTATCCTGATACAGAAATAAAATAATAATTTAAAAAAATCCCCAAATCTTGCTTATCTGGCAACTAGGTGGAATACATCCACCTTCTTGTCAATGTAGAGGAGGAAAATAACTCTGCTTTGTAGAGACCCCAGAATATGTAATGAAAAGGGGAAAACAGGACATATTATGGAGGAGATAGCAAGTCCAAATATTGGAGCATTACTTGGATTTCCTGCTCTGGTCTTACAAAACACAGTTTCAGATTTGAGAAGGTATTTTAAACAGCAACAACTGTGTGAGAGAAGGTGCATGCAGGCATGAGGGAGAAAGGCAGCATGTGCTGAGAGTAGGACCGGCACTGCCAGCCACTGCTGCTGCTTCCATCTGTACTGCGATAAAGAACCAGCAGCTTATGTATGATGTGAGGCAGCTCTGCTAGAGGGAATGTGCGGTGTTTAGGATGCAAGGAAGCAACCTCATGTCTTTCACAGACAGCATCCAGCATTTAGAAACTATACAATGCACTAAAAATTCAGACCTCTGCCACCAATGAGTGAGTTGTCTTCTTTTCCACATCATTTGTTCCAGAGATCAGCAGTGAACTGTGGTAACCCATGGAGATAAAATGCAGGGAAGGAAAGGTGTCAGGAACCGCTGTATCAACAGGTGATGAGAAAATGAGTACCACTATAATTTCAGACCCTTCACAGAAGTGCAGCTGCATCATATCTATCCCAGATTACCTAAAACAAAATTAGTTCCAGTAGCTCCTAAGAGCATGCCATTAACACAGATCTTTTTGCTGAACCCTAACTCAAGCAGACAAATACTCAAGCCAGTGACTTACATAGAAGTCCGTAAATACTAAAAGAATTGTCAGGACTTACAATTGCTTAATTTGTCCCTCCCTTCCTCCAGCTTACAGTCAAGAGTTGAAATAAAATTGCTCTGATAAAGGAGTTTAGAAGAGGAAATATTAAGCTTACTTTACCTCAGTATGCTGCTTTAAAAATACACTGATGTTTCTATTGAAGTCCACAGGGTCCCCTCTACAAATGTTCTACGACAGTTCTCCCAAGACTTCCTAATGCAGTGAAGAGAGTTCCTTGCATTTATAGGAAAAAGTAAGAAAACCCCCTAGCTTTATTTATATTGAGGGTTCAATTTATAACTGAATCCATGCATGTAACGGTCTGGATGCTGTCTATGTGGTGAAAGATGTATGTACACTTAATTCTGGGTCTGTTTTCAGCTTCACTGAACTCAAGAGAGATCCCCTTAGGCACACTCCTTAAATCTCTGCAGTGGTGGAGCACTAAGTTGCCGCCTGTGCTCCCTGTTGGGGGCCCTTTACAGTTCCAGAGAGCTGGTTTAATGACAGTGAACACCCCAGTAATATTTAGGTATAAACCCCCTATACTTTTAGATAAGGGGAGAAAAATAGAAAACTACAAAGATAAACTCTGTTTTTATGGTATAGAAAATAATGAAAAAATAGATTTAATGGAAACACAGTCATTCTGGGTTAACCCCCCAACTTTCTGTAATCCGTATTAGTGAATTATAATACTGGGATTGATATAGGCAGCTAGTTACCATAAACATCACTGTAGTTTACTCTATAGTCCCACACCTGACACAGTATGAGCTACTAGATGAAAAAGGAGATAATGTTTCTGAACAAAAATGGTTGTGACTGAGCAGCAAATAACAGCAGATTTCTCTGAGGACTTTGAACAGTGAGCCATCTCGGGGTGTAGCTGACCAAGGCTCCTAAACCCTGGCCAGGTTTTGAACTGGCGCACACAATTTAACGTATTTTAAAAAACCCACAGAACTGGCAGGGTTTAGTTTGTTGCCCTCTACAGAGATACCATTGGAGCAAATCACCGATGACATTAAATTTACTAGTAAGAAATCCTAAATGGTTTTAATAAAACTGAAGAAAGTATCAAGCAAAACCCCATACCCTCTATCCCCCTTCAAAAAACTCAAGGTAAGTTTATGACTCTAAGTGTTGTTTTCTATAGAAACAACCCCCCAATCTTAAACTATTTTGCTCCTTGAAACTAAACTAACAGAAGTCTGTAAATATTTCAGAATACTTTGATATTTGAAGTCAGTATTACTGTTAGAAAAAGTAAGAATGTATGGAAAATGTATGGTTAAGCTTACTCAACATCCTTAATTCTCCCCATCTACGGTTGCCTTCCCACCTGGCACATTCTTTGCATTTTTCTTGCTTTTTTCTTTTAGCATAGAAGACATTAATAAAAGCAAGAACACTTGTTCATCAAGAGGACAAAAGAACCCTACAAAAGGGAAAAAAAGTCAAGTTTAACTCAATAGTTCAGGGTAGATTTGTGCTATCTGGGGCGCCTTTCCCAAACTACTTTTGTTAGCATTGATGATGAGTTAAAGTTTATGAACTATTGCCCCGTATAGGCAGATTTTTCTCTCTCTTCTCTCTCTCTCCCCCTGTTAGGCAAAGTATATTTTTTTTCTGAATTCTGATTAAAGAGGAAACAAGGAGGCAATTTTAGCAATAAAGGTTTTACAGCTGTCTGACTGCCGTGGAGAGCAGGAAAATGAACGTGAGAAGAAATGAGGTGTCCCCCTTGTGTGCCCAAGTTTTTTTACAGATCTCATGGCAACAATTCAGTCATCTTCCCCCTCAGGCTGCATAGGACCCAGGAGCTACATCTGAGCACACCTCAGTCAGTGGCTTGAACTCCTGGGAAAGGAGGAGCAGGAGAATGCTGGCTGTCAGAGTAGATGCCTCTCTCTCTTTTTTCTGCTGTGTAAGCCTACTGCCTCTTGCTAATGAAAATGTTTCAACTCTCCAATGCTGGGGGACAAGCTGCAGATGTGTTAGTGATACACAAAATAATGAATGGTCCAAGAAAGGAAACCCAGACACACTTAGTTATCTTTTCACCCAATGAAACACAAGAATCGGAAGGGAAACAGAAAGATGGTCACGTAGAGTTGGGTTAAAGGAAATCCTTCATCCCTTTCACCAGTGAAAGTCATTATCAGACATTATTACTGAAGCCAAAAGGTTGGAGGAATATGGAAAAGGATGAGCTGTTTATTGAGGAAATGCAAGTGCTTAGTTGTATTACAAAGCATCTTAAAAACAAAATGTAAGCCTTCGTACTTCAGGTTATTGCCCACCGTAAATTAATAGTAGAATAAAAGAAAATGTCTTCCCTGCACAAGTCATTCTTTCTTACTTTCCTGTGTGGTTTCTCAAAGCATATGTTTCTGGCTGCTACCTGAAATACCGCACTGGAATAGGGAGAGCATTAGTCAGATCAGAAGCAGCAATTAAGTTTTTATGTTCTTTAATCTGGAGAAGACAGGGTAGAGTCTGCAATTCTTGTTGCTTATTTTTCCAAATTACTCATGAGAAGCCAAAGAATGATCCAGGCAGGCTCAGACTAGCATATTACAGAGTGCATATTATAGAGAGCACGTAATAGAAAGCTGCATAAAAAATTTTTATCAGACTTTATATATAAACTCAACTTTGACTATAATAATGACACTAAGCATTCAACTTTAAAGGCTATGCTGATTAAATTGATATAGGAAGTCCAGCGTAATTTATCAGCACTCTTCTATACAAATGACTCAACTACTGCCAGCCTTTTAACAGTCCTAAACCCAAACCACAAGAGGTCTGTTACTAATGAAATATGGTAATGACTAAATTTATAAAAGAAAAATTAGATGGACAAACTGTGCAGGATGCACACTGGAGGTTTCTGCTTCCCTAGAGATAGAGTTTAATTTGTTATATACTTAATCTTAGCCCTGTCATGGTTTAAGGAAAGAGGATATTTGTATGCAAATTTGTCGGTGGATTCTTTGTTACTTTTACTTTGTAATTAAAGGAAGTTGAACCTGTTTCTGAGCAAGGTCCTGAAAATGATTGCCTAGGTCTTCTGCCCAGCCTCGGAGAGATATAATCATATACCCATGTTCAAGTTATAATGTTGCCAGGCTGACTCACAATTTCTACTAAAGCATGTCTCGGTTCAGGATGTTGTGGAGAGCTAGCAAAGAATTGGTATGCATTAAAACCTTGTTAGAAAAAGAGTTGTTCAACTGGTCAGTTGGGATTTGCCCTTGACTTCCAGAAACTGATTTTTGAGTCTTGCAGGTGACTGTGAAAGGTTGAGGGTGGACCTGTGAAAGTGTCGCCGTTGATGTTAGTTGTGGCAGCTCCCATGGGTCTGAACCTTAGCGTGGACTGGTGACAGAGGATGGGCCAGTCAACGCAGCTGTAACTGAGCAGTTGAGAACCTGGCCTGGATTGCCCGAGGCAGCTGGCCACGGCCAGCAGCTAGTGTGTCCTACCCACACCAGCCCATGACGCTGTCTGGGCTCAAACTCACCTCTAGCCTCTTTGGACATGTGTTACTGCACTGGTGAGAAGAGTGTGCCCCAACTTTTGACAGCGAGCCACATATGCCCACTTAATTAAAAAAAACCCCACCAAAACCCACCAAACCTTTGAACAATTATTCTTATGTAGTCACCACAGGCAATATGCACAGAAACCATGCAAAGGATCAGTAGTAAACTGCATCCTTGCATCACTCTGCAACCCAAGGCAGTGATTTAGTTATGCAAAGGAGAAACACCACAAAGGATGGTACAGTACAGATAATTGCTGAAATAGTAAACAACATGATCACATGTATCCGATCTGTCTGGGCACAGCTGTTTCACAGCTGGAAAATGTACCTCCGCAAGGTGACAATCTCCCACAAACCTGTGTTTCTGCCAAAAGCGTTTGTCCTGTCTGTTTTAAGCAGCTTAATATATCTCCTGACAGAACAAGACCTTGCTCAGCACAAGCCAGGAATGAAATGAAAAACAGCCACAGCACTTCAAAAAGCTCTTCTAAGGCAGAGGACTAGGATGACGGTAGTCAGAGCTGACTGCAGACATCTGAAAGAGAGCAGACCCACAGGAGGTCCAGGAACAGTACAATAGGCTCAAGTCCAGATTATTTCTTCGGTGATGCCTTGCTGGCAGATTCAATACCTCAAATCGACCAGGAGCACTCTCTCGCACCTTCAGCAACGAGCGTGGTTTTTCTCCTCCTATTCTGCTGTTTGGAGATTTGGGGCTTGAAACCTCCAGTCCAGCTGCAGAACACCACAGAAACTCCCGTGCACGTTTCCGAGCCTTGGCCACTTTCAACTTCCAGAGTTTTACAGTGAAAGCATGAGGCTCACAGTAAAACCAGAGAAAAAGAAAGCAATCAAGGAAATTAATTCCTGGCTATTTTGCAACATCCGTTCCATATGTCCAGGAATATATAAGACTAATTGCATTTTCACTGATGTCAGTCTAATCAACGATCAGTTTGCGAAGCTTAATGTGTTCTTCTCTGGCACACTAGGAGATACATATTAACCTTCAACAGAACTTCTAAACACATTTTACTTGATTAACGTAACACCTCCTCTCCTTTCTATAAATACATTCATGATTTTTATATAAAAACCAAATGTAATTATAGCATACTGGACTCTTAATGGATTTCTTTCCTTTAACAAGCGTTTAAGTAAACTTTGCTCCTCTTACAACCAGCATCTGTTTTCTCACTGGAGGGAGACAACTGTTCTTGGTAAGCCCAGTGAATTTATTATCCAATTGAAGGCCTTACTAAGAAAAAAAAAAAAAGGTATTTTACAAAAGTTTACATTTTCTGAATTGACAACTGTGTGGATTAGAAGAGACAGCTGTGTCATTATCCTGGACAACTGATACAGATTACCAGCTATAGTTGCAATGATTCATATACTCTGTGAATAATCCTACTGTGGTATTTGGGCATATAAGAAAACTGGCATATGTTAGGAGATTAGAGCTTAAAGAAGTTTTCAGAAATCTTTGTGTTGTGTTACAGACTAAGAAACAGTTCAGTAAATGCATAGACTGTCCAAAAGATGCTTACAAGAAATTTTAGCCCTCCAATGCCTTAAAAAGCTATTAAAACAAAAACATTAATAAGCACACTGATGTGTGACAGAGTCTGGGAGGACTGACAAAATGCTTTTTCTGCTCCTCTCTGCAACACAGCAAACACACAAACCTGGCTATTTTCACTCAGAACAGAAAGCAGACATAACACCTATGTATCCATCCTTTCTTCAGATAACCCTTCTGACCTGTTCATGGATTGATTCTGTCACCCAGAGGTGAGTGATTAGAGTCTTTGCAAGCTGTCTTATTGATTGTGTGATTTAAATTCCTCCCGTATGTTACTTTATTTTGTAATTTAACTGCAGTGGCCCTGAAACAGGAATTGGAATGAGGAGGGAAGGAGGTGGGATAAGGTCCTGCGCTGCAGAAACCAACCTGGGTTTGCACATGGTAGGAAGGAGTTATTTAAGGAGTTCTCCAGAAGCCATTCTTGAAACGATTAATTGTTATGTTATTTAATACTGTCTCTCTAGATAAGTTACAATCAGAATGTAGTTATTGAGAAGGTCCTTCAGACAAGGTACATTTTGCTCATGCTAATGATCAGTGGTGGTCTTTATTCTTTGTTCTATCATGTCTAAAATGCATACATATGTTGTCAGTTTCTTAAGAAAGTACCATGCAGGCCCTGAGCAGGTATTTGTGTGCAGGATCAGTCATTTATTTCCTGCTGGTCTTGAAGAAGATAATGAAATGGATGCGATCCACTCCAAGAGCAAATACCCTGAACCTCCTCTGATTCCAGTCTCAGTTGGATATTCAACATGTACATCAATCATACAGGGAAGCCTTTGAAAGTAGGATTCATATTTTTCTTTATTCTTAATGAATTCCAAGTTCCCTCTCCACTCTCCTCAAAACCAAGCATGTGCACAAAGCAGCAAGTCTCCAATGAGTTACTTGGGAATGCTACTGTTCTTTTTTCAAGATGTCAGCTTTTTTTTTAATGAATGGAAGTACAGACAATAGAAAAGATAAAGATAATTTTATAGATATGGCACTTGGGACATAAATATTTACTCACTGCAGCCATTTCCACTACAAGAATCGGGAATCTCAAGTAATTTCAGATTATATCCTGACCCCTTCACCTGCCAGTGACACCACATCTCCTACCAAGGGCCGGGAATTAGCCGTGTCATTGGCACCATCCAGCTCTTCCCCCTGAACATACTGCCCAGGTCTGGGCCATGGAGGGGCAATCACCTAGTGAACCCACAGCGAGCCCCATTCTGCCAGACTTCTTTCCCCAGTGCCACCAGTATTGGACCGTTAGTGGAGGTGGTAAAGGCAGTGTTGCCTGCAGGATAACCTGACCCAACACCCAAGCTATATCACGCTGGCATGACACGGGAAGTGGCATCCCCGGCTGATGTGAAGGAACAGAGCATTCAGCGAGCTGGCTGATGTACTATGACAATTCATATGTAGATAAAGTTGGAGATCCTTTATTCTTAGCCAATTTCATTCCATATAAAAACAAAGCAAGCTAATTTTCTAAGTAAAACACAAGGCCTCATACTTGTATTAATGCAAATTCCCACAACCTGGCACTGGGATAACGAAATTTCCAATTCCCTGTAACATCAGGCTTTCTAACAGTGCAATTTCTCCCTTTTCACAGCTTCAGTTCTTTTTCAGTTTTCAAAATCTCCTGATTCTCACAGGTTTGAAAATAATTAATATCTTCATTTTTTCTTAGAATTTCTTTATTTTCCCTGAAAGGGCCTTTCCACCCTGTTCAAGGGACCCCCGCTTACAACTCCTTGCTGCTGTGAGCAGTCTCAGACAGTGTAAAGGTTGCAGGAGTGGGGACAGAGCAGCTCGGAAGTGTATAAACCAGTGTAGGTATATTTTGTTTACATGAGCAGTCATGCTGATCCCTACTCCCTGCCAAGTAAGCCAAGATTTCAGTAATCTTCTAACTGGTATTTAAGCACATTGCCATACATGCTGTTTTGCACGGGGCTTGAAGAAGACAAGGAAGTAAGTGTGGCCCAGCTGCAAAATATGTACCTTGATTCTCTTTTTGACATCAGGTCAAGTGCACTCTACTGATCTCAGCAAGGTGTTCAACCTGTAAATCGATGAGGCCATAGCAACCAGTGCTTCTCTTTTGCTTTACAGTATAAAAAGGCCACCACCAGCACATTTTTTTATCCATTAGGGTTCAATCTTCTTATTAAAAAACGACTGGGATGCAGACAGAAATTATGCACATTTTCAACTGTACGTTCAGAGAAATCCAGAACTGAAATGTCACGACTCAGCTCCTGCTGAGCTTTCCACAAATAGCGGCTCAAGGGTTGAAGCCACCCTGGCTGAAAACATGGGCTCGCTCTATTTGTGTTCTTACCGCACGCCCTCAGAGGGAGCCGCACCACCCCATAACTCGCCGTTATGAAAGGCTCGCAGTCTTCTATTAGTTTTTATTTTTAGCCCCTCTCTGCCGGGCCCCGGGGAGCGCGGAGGGAGGCGGCGCTGAGCCGCGGACAGCTCCGGCGGGGCTGGACAGCTCCCGCGGCGCCTCGGGGGGCGGCGGCGGCTCCCGGGGCTCCCGGGGGGACCGGGGGGACCGGGGGGAGGAGCAGCCCGTGCCCAGGGCACTGCTGCAGCGAGGCGGGTAGCAGGCGGCACTGGGCACACATCGCTCAAAAATGAAAGCTCCTTGGTTTAATGCTCTTTTTTTCTGAACGGATGCCTTAAAGTTTCATCTTCCCCCCTCCCAGGTCAATGGGAAATAATTCCCGTTGTCCCAGATGGTGCCGGTGGAGCCTCGGGGTGCGCACAAACCCCACTGCCATGTGTCGGGAGAGTGGGAATTCCTTCCGTGACACTGTCAGCACATCTGACGTTGTTCCTTCTTCGTGTTTTAGATAAAGAAAGTGGAGTCCATTTACTCAAGAAGAAGACGTGCTGTGTTTGTAAATGCTGTTACCGACGGGGATGTTATTCTGACTCACCAGTACCGACTGGGTCACTTGGAACTAACACAAGTGCCAGCTTTCCCCTGGACTCCAGCACCCGGGGGAGATCAGAACTGAAGTTGGCTCATTTCAGCGGTGTCACTGCTATCATGCAATGCTGTATAATATTATATTATTCTAGATGCAGTACCTATGGGTCTATCAGGAAGAAACTACTGAAACACAAGAGCTATAGAAACATTAGCATTCTGAGATCCATTATGTTCTAAAATAGACCAAAGTTAAATATTTATTTCCCAGCAATTGATACTTTATGAGACCATTGTAAGGGTCCATGGCTGCTGGGCATGTGTGGAAATGCACACAGCGTTCCTTGCCCTTACCTATGTGGGAAATTGTTCTCATCATGCAGCCCTGATGACTCCACCTGCACTCAGCTCCCCACTCTCTCCACTCTTTGTAGGATCCCAAACATCCAATTAAAACATTAAAACTAAAGAGCTAAAACATCATCCCAGAGAAATGCACTATTTTTTCCACATTTACTCAGACATGAAATTCTGCCTCCTGAGATTATACTAACTCAAAACTGGTTCAACATGTGAAAAAGTTATTTTGAAAGCCTGCCAAAACTTTTAAGCTACTTTTTTTTCCTCCTTCAGAAGCCTCTACCACTGAATCACTGTATTCATAGTCATAGAATTAATAAAACTTACACTTCACAGGTAATGAGATATGAAAAAGCAACAAAAACCCTATTCATTCTCTAGGGGGATGTTTTTTCCTCAAGTAATTTCCTGTGAAGCATAATGGTAAACAGTATACAGAATACATGTTGGTGTGGCGAAAAATCAAAGCGGTTTTTATTTGAACTTTATCTGAGGTAATGCTTATAGCTCACGTGTGGTTTGGAGTAATGCAAACACCCAAAATGCGTGCAGAGAAAAAATTTGCCACCGGGACAGCATCTATTTTTATGTAAACCCTCAAAAACATGTGGTATCAAATCATAATTGTTCTTCTGAGATAAAACAATATTTCCATATATGACTTTGTAAACCAGACCTTTCAACCAGGGCAGCTATTTACTTAAGAAGCTACCCCTTCCTTACTTATCGCTTCCTAACTTGGTAAGCTAGCGGTTATTATCAACATGCATCTAGATTTATATTCTTAATAGTTAACCTTAAAAATCTAAATATTTGCAATAGAGGAGAAAGCGTAGAAAGAAATGTGTACCCTGACATGTTGTGAGTTATTGTCAGTTTGAAGTCATTCAGAAATCTGCCCTGAAAAATCTATGAAAGCAAAAGAAGCAAAGTAGGAAGAGGTGTAAATTGGGAAAAACCTGCTAGTTAGAAAAGAAAAGTTAAAACAGATTTTGCAGAAAAATACTATGTGAAATTGGGGCACTGGTATTTAAATGTTAGTAACTCAATAGATAACAAAGTCTAAAAAGCTATCAGGCTTTTCTTTGTATCTAAGGCTAGCTGATGCACTTAATTCCCTCTTCCTCAAATATCTTTAGGTCCACTGAACAGCTGAAATATCTGTATCCCTGTCTTTGCGGAGCCAATGCGAAAAGGCTTCATTCAGCTGAAGGCAGAAAGAAATAACAAGCATCCTGGAAGAAATGTTCAAAAGCTTTCAGGTCATATTAAAACTTACTGAAACTTCATTGCAGCCAGGAAAAGAGGGGCATCTTTTTCAATACTGTCAGTATTCCAGATACCACAGGCTGTGGATATTGCATTTAACTATATTTTATTAAACCAGGAGCAAGAAATAGTTCAACCAATGCACCATTTTCTCAGTGGTGAAATACGTGTTTTATAGGACATAGAGCATTTTATATGATTTCTAGGACATAAATGTCAACCTAGCCTTTTTATTACGCTGATTGAATTTATTTAATGAGCTGTCCTACAATGGAGGCCAGCCCTGCATTTTTCACTTGCTCCTGAAGGGAATTTCAGTAGTTAGCAAATAAGCCCGGGTCTAATATGCTTCCGTCTGCAATCATTTGAAAAATGATGCTTGGCAAACAGCTCTGCATGGCCTTGGCATCAGATGGAGACTGATTTCTCACACCAAGGGATGGGGAAGACTGAGCAGGCTGAGAAGTGCATCTACATAACCCAAAGTGACGAACCAGCTCTTTTTATTCTTGTGACACGTTTGCAAACCCTGCGACTATGGCAGGGCCGGCTCTGGGAAAGCCGCTTTTCCTGCATTGCTACCCAAGGGATTGAGAAAAGATTGTCAAAGACAGGAAAGGAACTGAGGGCTTAATGCTCCTCCTCCTCCTCACCGAGTCTTTCCCTGGCTGAATAACTGGGTGTCGAACAACCTCTGGGACTGATGATAACCCATTAAAGCTGTGCCTCGAGGGTCAATTCCTCACTCATGTCCTATAACCCTGAGGGAGGAAAGAAGTCTTTCCAGTACCTGGTAGCAGCTGGCTGAAAGGTTTCAGCTATCTGCCAGGCAGACCAAAATACTACTGACAAACAATTATCTGACAAACACGGAATAGCAGTGACGAGAACACCCGACTTCTTCACAAAGCAGTGACCCGAGATGATAAAACAAGATTTTCTGCACAGCGTGGTCAGGGTCCGGGCGGCCTTGCTGGAGCTAACGCACCAGCGGGGCCTCAGTGCTGCAGTCAATCCCAGCCTGAGAAACACCACTCCGAAGTTTGGGGGAGCCAGGAAAACCCCTCACACGAGGGATCTTCACTCGTCACATTTTCATCCCCAAAACAGCTTTTCGCTGGAGACCGTGGTGAGCCTGCCTGTGCTCTGTATCTCCTGCTCCCACTCCCCTGACCCTTAAACACGCACACGCTTCATTTCCCAATTTAGACAGAGTCTAAATACCAGCCTCTGCCTTGCCGGGGGATAACCCGTGCGAGGGGAAGCGCTGGAGCTTGCTGAGCATTACTCTGCTAATAATAACATGACTCCTCGGAGGGTTATCATCAAAAAGCACCTGGGCTGCGAGGGCCAGCCTTAGCTGCTGCGGTGGGCATTCCCCTCCGCGGAGCAGCAGCTAAGGCTGCCCCTGCGGCCGGTGCCGAGCGACCGGGGCGGGGGGGACACCCCCAGGGGGACGGGGACAGCCGGGGGACGCTTACCAGGTACCAGACGCCGAGGATGATGGTGCCGGTGCGGACATGGCAGCAGAGGCAGCAGCTGTTGGAGTAGAAGCGCGCCCAGGGCGAGCTCAGCATCTCCGCGGCTCCTCCGGGCTCCGCGCCGCTCCGCGCTTCTCGTCGCGCCGCTCCGCGGAGGCGGGACCGGGGCCGGGGCCGGGGCCGGGGCTGGGGCCGCCCCTCCCGGCGGGCGGGACCGAGAGCGGAGGGACCCAGCCCAGGTGGCGGCGGGCGGGGGTGAAGGCCCCGCCGGTCCCCCGGGGGGCAGCTGCGCCTCCGCAGACCGCGGTGCTGCCTTCAAACCCCTCCAGCCCGCACACGCACTGACACCAACCAACCAACTAAAAATCCCCAGAGCACTGGAGCAATCACACCAAAGCACGGAAGGATTTTAAAATACAAAGTTGAGGGAATCCAGTGAGTTGACAGCCTGGCCTGCGTGTCCCCGGCATGTCACGGATGGTGGAGAAGTGCCATTCTCCTGGTGGTCCTACCCACCCCTTCCCAGGCACGGCTGCGCCTGGAATTAGCGTGATGAGAGCGAACCCATGACGGTGCTTCCTTAGCAAAGCGTGTAGCTCGTCTAGCAATTCTTGACAGGCAAATGAGTAGAAATAAAACTCCATTTCACTATAAAGAAAGGTAGTATCTGAGGAGATCATGGAATGCTTTGGATTTGCCCCAAATTCTGAAGCCATGAGCATTTATTTTCTTTCACAGTGCCCTTCTAATCTACTCCCGAAGTTGCTGCTATTAAGGAGGCTGGAATTGCCTCGTGCAGCTGATACGCAAGTTAACATTAACCTCATTGTCACTGTCCGTAGTTAATGCCCTGATGGTGGTGGGGGAAGCAGCATTAGGAGGAAGGACCCAATGCTGCGTATTCAAGCACTGATGCAGGTAGAAGCTAAACTTCCTACCAAGCAGCTGACTTTTTCATATTTTATTATTCGAGACTTGTATCATTTTCTAGAGGAAATAACGAAGAAGGTCTGTATGCCTAGCCTGACCCTAAGAATAATTTATTCACTGCCATCTATCTTGGCTTCCTACCAAATCCCACCATTTATCATTAAAATATAACATTGAAAAGTACTCAAATGTTTCCCTATATGGTTGCTTTGGGACACTTCTTTATTTCATACATACATCTGCACAGAACAGGAACTCCAAGATAAAAGCTAACTTGGCATGGAGAAAGATTTCTAACTATGTCTTATCCCCACTATAGTAAATTAAATTAAAAATACTTTAAGCAGGAACTTTATATAACCTCTGTTCTTAGCTTGTGCTTATGAAACTTTCAAGGGTTTTTTTTTGTGCATAAAGGGAAAAGGAACTTGGCACTGAATTTATAATTTTGACTAGATTATATGCATAAGCCAATTATTGTATTTTCAAGATTCATATTCAAAAATGACACTAAAATTCTAGTAAAATGAAACATCCATATTGACAAAACAAATATTCAAAAGACCAAAGGAAAATCCCAAACAATGTGGTCTGGACTATCTCACTGGTAACCTTGAGAGACCTTGTCCTTTAATACCAGAAAGTAAACAAGTTTGAGACTAAACCCTTGTATGTACACCTCGTAAGTGTACGTGGAAGGTAAGAGCATCTGCTTCATGAAGGTTGTCTGACCAAGGACCTGACCTTTTCAAAACAAAGGGGATAATAAGTAAAGGGGGATGCGATGAACAAGGACACACAGACGCAAACCTGGTGGACAAGTGAGAACGGAGACAATGCCAAAGACCAAAAGTCTCCAGTTACTGATTGATGGGCCATTGAAGAGCTCCAGGCGCAGCTTTGGAGAGGGTCACCTGGGCTTTATAAGTGACAAGAAAGGGCAAAGAAGAGGAACATGAGGATTTGGGATATTTGAGGGGGACTCTGCAAAACTTAGGAAGGAATGATTAGGGGAAGGGGATTGGGAAGGAGCAAAGTGGGGATCAGACAGAAAGAGGTATTAAAGGGGTTGGTCATGTGTAAAGTACACTTGTCTGACTGAGCCTTGTGCCTGATCACCCTCTCTTATAAAAGCTTTCTTAACTGCCTGTGTACTCTCACTCTCCACACAGTGTGTGCGGAGGCTGCAAGGAGTAAGTGCCAGTTACTTGGGGGATCAGTGTGAGTGAAGTGAGCAAGGGGCTCAGTGCCGGCGGCTGGAGTGGGACCACGAGTCACAGCCTGCGTGTCTGGGGCTGGCTGCTGAGGGTGAGAGTCTGTGTCTGCCCCAAATCGTGTGTGTGTGTGTGTGTGTGTGTGTTATTCGCTTGCAAATGTCAAGCTGGACCAGCTGGTCTGTACTTAGGTCTTCTGCGAGTCCTACAAGTAGGAGGCACTGCTGAAGGCAGCACCTTGTCTGTGGCCATCTGTGTAGCCGTCCCCATCAGTGTCCTGTGCCTGCAAATGGGAAAGCAGCAGCCACATCCATCAGCCTGGGATGGGCACAATAAGCTGGGTTCCAGCAGCTGAGCAGGAGGAACCCCAGGCCCTGGAACTGCTGGAGGCAGTAGCTGCTTGTAACATCCCACAGCACAGCTTTCATCTCTGTAAGGAGAAATTAACTCCATGTCTTCTTTTGCTTATGGTTTCCCATCAATGGCTTTAATCTGGATATCCTCAGAAGAGAAAGGAAGGAAGAATGAGAAGGTGAACACTAATTACTTCAGAGCAGTTTCCTATATAATTATTCATTTCCATTCAAAAAGCCTGATGGGAAAGATCAGGAAACATAAGGCTTCGTATCACACTCCTGATTTATTACCAACTGCATTGGGTTTGCGTGGCAAGGTTTTGGTAGCAGGGGGGCTACAGGGGTAGCTTCTGTGAGAAGCTGCTAGAAGCTTCCCCTATGTCCAATAGAGCCAATGCCAGCCGGCTCCAAGACGGACCCACCGCTGGCCAAGGCCGAGCCCATCAGCGATGGTGGTAGCGCCTCTGAGATAACATATTTAAGAAGGGGAAAAAAACCCTGCGCAACTGCAATTGCAGCAGGAGAGAGGAGTGAGAATATGTGAGAGAAACAACTCTGCAGACACCAAGGTCAGCGAAGAAGGAGGAGGAGGAGGTGCTCCAGGCACCAGAGCAGAGATTCCCCTGCAGCCCGTGGTGAAGACCATGGTGAGGCAGGCTGTCCCCCTGCAGCCCATGGAGGTCAATGGTGGAGCAGATATCCACCTGCAGCCTGTGGAGGACCCCACGCCAGAGCAGGTGGATGCGCCCAAAGGAGGCTGTGACTCCATGGGAAGCCAGCACTGGATCAGGCTCCTGGCAGGACCTGTGGACCCGTGGAGAGAGGAGCCCACGCTGGAGCAGGTTTGCTGGCAGGACTTGTGACCCTGTTGGGGACCCAGGCTGGAGCAGTCTGTTCCTGAAGGACTGCACCCCCTGGAAAGGACCCATGCTGGAGCAGTTCGTGAAGAACTGCAGCCCGTGGGAAGGACTCACGTTGGAGAAGTTTGTGGAGAACTGTCTCCCGTGGGAGGGACCCCACGCTGGAGCAGGGCAGGAGTGTGAGGAGTCCTCTCCCTGAGGAGGAAGGAGCAGCAGAAACAACGTGTGATGAACTGATGGCAATCCCCATTCCCCATCCCCCTGCGCTGCTGGGGAAGAGGAGGTAGAGAAAATCGGGAGTGAAGTTGAGCCCGGGAAGAAGGGAGGGGTGGGGGGAAGGTGTTTTAAGATTTGGTTTTATTTCTCATTACCCTACTCTGATTTGACTGGTAATAAATTAAATCAATTTTCCCAAGTTGAGTATGTTTTGCCCATGATGGTAATTGGTGAGTGATCTCTCCCTGTCCTTATCTCAACCCACAAACCTTTCGTTATATTTTCTCTCCCCTGTCCAGCTGAGGAGGGGAGTGATAGAGCGGCTTTGGTGGGCACCTGGCATCCAGCCAGGGTCAACCCATCACACCAACTCTAGAAGTCCAGAGAAGTATAAATCACAGGCAGAGTTTAGAGAAACGATTAAGTCCTATCTGCTCCTTTCTATTTTTATTTCTGTGGCATACTACATACTTTGCAGATGGAAGACCTAGTCCCTGCCTTGCAGCAGTTATAGTCTTCAGCTTTCATCAGCAACTGACTGCACAGGCACAAGCGCTGCTGTGGACTTGCATGGAGCCCCACTGGCTCTGGGGAGACCCACCCACTGATCCCAGCTCACTCCCCTTGCTACCAGCTGTGGAGGCAAAGACATAGCCGCAAATTGAATTAAAACAAAAAGATGCAAGGGCCAGTAAAAGTGGGGGTGGCCACAACACAGATTACAGCATGAGGTTCACTGGGCTCCAATGCACAGCAATCCATTTTTCTTGCAGGCAAATGGATTTTGAGAAGACACTTTGGCTGCTGCAAGTCGAGCATGCAGCTTTCTCTGCAAAACCTCATCCAGAGGAGAATTAGCTTTCCTGCCTCAGCTCTGAGAGCTCTTTGGAAAGAGGGTTGGCTGGTGGGACATCAGCACCCGGCGGCAGTTTCTGTCGGAGGCAGTTGCTGGCACCACGTTGGTCTCCTCCTTCCAGGCCTGACCACCAACAGATGTAGCCCCCTGCTGCTGTGAGCCCCTCTGCTAGCAGCGATGCCGAACGGCCTTCAGCAGCCACCGCTTAGCAGAAGGAAACCCACTTACTGGTACTGTTACACAAACCTTTAATGGCCTTAGAAGTATGCTATTGAGTGTGTATCAAGAGAGAAATTCAACAGAAATGAAGTGTTTGCAAATATACAGAACTCGGTGTTTACTAATTTGTTTCAGAGCCTGAGTATTGCCACAGTTACAGACCCACAAGCACAGCCTCCGTAGTTCAAGCCTCCGTGCCATTCACTTTGCCTTATAAAACAAGAAACAGCAAACACTTCTTACAGAGGTGGCTGTGAATATCCACCACATCTTACATCCAGAATGGTGGAAGATCATTTAAGATGCACCAGGAACAACTTCTGAATTGGATGACACCTGAGTTTTGTCAAGGTTCCTAGAGGTACAAGAGACACTCCAGATTATCATCTTTGTACATCAAAACTTGAACAGGACCAGTATCGCTGCCTTGCTCAGAAAGTGATATAAACTCAAGTGAATCAACAGCCTATTCACAAGCACTTGTTTTAGTTGTGCTGAAAAAATAGATAATCTTTGCAGTGGGATCCATGATATGGTAAGAAATTTTTCCAAGGGAACATTTGATTCTGAAATTAAACACTGCGCAGGGTCAAAACCTGACAGACCCTTGCTCAGCCACAGGTCGGCATGTAGGCTGTAGGACATATCCAGAAGAGAAATGCAGACTCATGGGTCCCACCTGCCCCTCCTTACCACAGCGGAGCTGTAAATCGCTAAACTTGTTTCGTACAGCCACTCGTTCCCCTCAGCACACCCTGAGAGCTACGCTAGCCAGCTGGGGAAGGACGCAGACCAACTTCAGTTCATTGCCAAGTCTTCTCTGTGCTGCAAGCTGTTAAAAAAATCCAGTATATTCTGTGTCCTACTTCTGCTCTGTACTCCCCCATGTGTCCCCTGTGATCTTCTCGCTCCAGGGGACAACTTCTCCCTCTTGCCTGATGGATGCTCTGATCCATTTGGCATTTTCTTGTGCTTTCTAGCGCTCACTAAAACTGGTTACTGGTACTCCTCTTCCCAACCTTTTTAACACCTATCTGAACAAGATTGCTTGAAGAGGACAGGTGGCTTGGAAGCTGCCTATCATTCCCACCTTCTGTCCGTACTCACAGTCCACAGAGATGGTGGAGCATAGTTCAACTGGCCTTGAATAATTCAACTACAGTGTTGCCCAGCATTGCCTACAGCACATACACAAAAAGGCAGCTCAGGGGAACCACATCTTCTGCTTGTAGGGTTAGCCACGTGCTCCAGAGTGAGCAAAGTAGTTGTTAATTGTTCTGTATTTGGCCAGGTTAAGAAAAGATAAGAAAAGGGCTAAACATCGTCCAGAAACCAAGGTCTGGGTATTGCCCTTGGGCACAGGACAGTGGCAACATTGGGAAATGGACTGTGATTGAGTAATTTTAAGAGTCCAAGTTGTTCTTCGGCTTGCTTCAGAGCCTGTGTTTCAGGATGGCTGCAAATGATTCAAGTATTCAGGGCTACAGAAATATTTAATGCAACAAAGTTTAAAAAACACCTGTGCTTTCTAAAAAAAGTAACCCTCCAATAAACGTCTGACACTATCTCTCTGCCACAAAGACTGGCCAACATGCAATAAAATAGGACTGCTGCCACAATTCAAAATGGGTTCAAGAGGTCATTCATTCTCCTGGTTTGTGTAAAAAAGATCAGAGTGAGAACAGTATTTTTCTCCAGCATGTTACAACTCAGAATACATCTTAGGAGCCTATGAGAGAGCCATCGCAATGACACAGCTTGGTGTGCAACTGCTTGCACAGATCTAGTCAAATTCTCATGTTTCACTACCAAACAATGGACAACAAATGATTTTCTTTATTTTTTTCCTTTAAGTTCTCTTTTGACCTTTAACAAATTGTTAAGAGAAATGCCTGGACCTTTTTAGCTCACTTCTGGGATATTTTGTCATGATTTGCCTTATAGAAGATAGTGATTCTAATCTCTTAGACAACTGATATACTTGCACATTTTCTTTCATTATGGTAAACTGCATTTGCAACTCTAGCACCCTTGGGCCACAGCTTCATAATTCTGTTTTAAAGTTGCTGATTTTAAAAAACATACCATTAAAATATTCTGATACGTTGCCCTTGTAATTCAGAAAAGCCAAGAACTCAAATGTTCTCCTCGTCTTACTGCCTCCTTCCTTTTCCCCTTTTCTGACTTTAAAAGTCTCTCAGTTTTGCTGTGAAGATATAGGACTCACAAGAAGGCTGGTGAGCTCTGGAGTACATGAGATCCAGCTCTTTCTTTTTTCTTCTGGCCTTCCCATTCATGCTAGCCTGGCAGATTAATTTTAACATTTTGGACGAGAAGAAACCATCTGTGCTACATTCACTAGAAACCTCAAAAATAGGTTAGGCGATTATCTAATTATTTGCCTGGCAGCAGATGTGCAATTTGGTAACATGTACTGGAAGTCTTTCTTCAGTGTCAGATACAACATGCTATCCATGGGCTGCAGTCTCCTCAGAGGCGTACCTGCTCCAGCATGGAGCACCTCCTTCCAAAAGTATGTGCCCCGTCATGTCCCCAACAATGTCTCCTTTCATGTGTCTCTTCCATTTCTCCTCAGGTGGCTCTTTTGTGTCCCGTTCCTTTCTCCTCTCCCTTGCCCCTGCTGTTCTTCCTTAAGCACGTTTGCACAGGGTTGCCACAGGCTCCCCTCACTGAAGTTTCGGCGTGCAGAAGGTATTTTTATTGGAGTTAGAGACATCTGGCACTGGCTGTGACCAGCACAGGGCATGGCGTCCTCCCACACAGGGCACCCCTGCAGCCCCCAGCTACCAAAAACCTGCAATTTATGCCCGATATGTTCCACCCCTAGAACTAGATGATTCCCTTGTCTTTCTGGAAGATCTGTAAGTCTCAGCCTGTAAGGTGAGAGCATGGATAGTTTTCAGCCTTTCTTGACACTTTTTTCAAGGTCAACCACATTATGGGATTTTCTGTATTATTCTTGGCCATGCTGCTAATGGAGTTGTTCCTCCTGAGTGCTCCCCCAGTCTGATATGAATAGATCCCACCTTGACCAACAGGGTGCCCCACCAGCTCATGAGGTGATAGCCCAGGGGCGTTTGTAACCGCGTCTAGCTGTCAGGACTTTTGGGCCATGGCATTAGTGTTCACCACCGTTTCAGGGTCCCTTACCTGTAAGGGGACCTCCGGCAGTCAAAGCAACTGCAACTCCTTCCCAGCCCCTTCACTGGGGCATCTCATTTGTGGGATTGGCGGAGTTGGGCCATTGCTCCACATTTCCCTCCATCAGCAGACCCCAAAGCCCTCCTCCCTTGTGCAGGGCAGTATTTAGAAGTGGCGTGGGCCCCGGCCTCCCCCAAGCTCTGCTCTTTCGAGCCACCACCCATTAGCTGGCCATCAGCCCAACTCCCCCATGTTACCAAGGGGTCTTGGTCCCTCCAGAGCCACACTGGGAGCACATGGCAAGCCCCGGGCCCCCCATGGCAGCACAGCACGCTGATCTCCGGGGGTTTCACAGAAGCACCAGAGGTCTGGGGTTGGTGTGTAACTGCCTCCTTTGGCCGCTCCTTCCTCCTTATGCACGTTCCTCAGCCCTGTGTGGGTCACCCCCTCAACTCACTGGGTGGTTTCTAATAAAAGCACACAGGGGCACCAGGGAAAGCAATACACAAGGGCTTCCCCTGAAGCAACTATTTAAAACAAAACTGGGGGGTACTAATTAGCCGGCCAGCCATCACACAAGAGTGTCTGTAGATAGCAGGTCCTGCAGTCATTAACCACCAGAAACTCTGGCTGTGGCTCATAATTGAGGTTTTTTCCCTCGGGGTTAGACAGGAACTATCACAAGTCTCAGCTGCTGCCTAATGACATTGCCAAACCAGAAGACATGATGGGTCTGAAAATTTCAAGTGTCTTGTAGCTCTGTCTGGCTCTGGTGTTCATCATGGGGAGACACATACATGTTTGCTCCTTCTTAAACGTCCACGCAGAAGGTATAGACCAAAGAAATTCATGCAGCATAAGTGAACCTTACCATGGTGGTACACAAGAACTATTTTGCTACAGAAGCAGGTTGGACTGATCCAGATATTGAGTAAAAGAAGAATAAAGGCACAACAAGTTTACTAGTTTTGAGCATTTGGATTGCTCACTAGAATCATTTTCGGTTAGTAATAATTTGCAAGTTCAGTGGAAATTTTAAAAGTGCTAATGCAAGTTTGACTGAAGATAACTGATGTTAGTAAAAATGCTTACAAGACGAATACGCGGAAGCAAAGTATATAAAGTTAAACAGAGTCTGAAAAGTACACCTAAAGATGGAGTATGATGTGTTAAAAGCACGTTTATTCTTTTAAACTTTCTACCCTGCAGCGTTTCTATACCACTAACCAGTACCTTGGCAATAAATAAAGAACATCAATTCTCTCTCCTTTTACCTTGGGAAGTCTGTGAATTTCTGTAATAACTTTAGTTCTCCCAGCTAAACAGAGCTAGTGAACCTTGTGCCCCACCTTACGCCCGGGGGGCGGAGGAGCTTTGGCTTTTCCCCTCTGCTGGCTCAGCATGCCCGAAGACACTGAGAAGTGGAGACACTACCACTAATCTTGGCAGCTTGGTTCCAACTGTTATCAACCAAATTGGTAAGCGCAGGTGTCTTGCACCCAACTCAAACTCATCATCTCTTCCTCCATCAGGCTAATGAGCCCTTTAGCACCTTGTATCCTAGTAACTTCTACTCTACAACGAAGTCTTCTCCAAGTCTTTTTGATAAATTAATTCTCTACTCATCAGACACTGCTTCCAGTCCTTTAAGTAAGTTTATTGCTTCTCTCACTACTGTGGGGATCTAGACAGTTTTGTAAAAGCCTTTAAAACAGCAGGCATCAGACATAACGGTATTTATTTAATCAATGGACACAGTATTGGGATTGTACCCCCCATTCCTCTTCACTACTCAGATTCAAACATCCCGGGATTTACACTTGACCTTTTACTACAGCAACCCAGTGAAAGGTCAAGCTTGGAGTTTTTTGGTCTTTTGGCCTGAATGCTTATGCTGGACACAGCATTAAACCAACTGGTACGTTTTATCCATAGTCTGTAGCCAATTATAGAACATGAAATACTGCATACGAGGATGAGATGGAGCTGTTGGATAAATAGGTTGTTGTGTTGCCAGCAGTGTCTCATTGCTTGCCAGATTGCTTGAGCAAAGGAAATCTCAGGGACAGTTTTTAATACCGTGTTGAGTTTGTGGTCGGAGAGGTCACAGGTCTTTGATTGATAGGAGAGGCAGACCTTCTAAGAAAAGCTAATATACATCAAATAGTATTTACTTCCTTTTAGTTCCATTAGTTAGATTAGTTAATGTTTAATTTATGGATTCATGTGAGTATGGCTGAACACTGGGAATGTTGCCAGATTTTATTCCCTTTTTCATTATGCAGCTACGGGTTTTCCCCCTTCTTTTAAAAGCTCACTTTTTTTTTTTTTTTAATGTAGAAGAATGCAGATATTCCCTCCAGTTTTGCTCATCAGGCATGTTTTGTTTACATATTTGTTTGGATTTTTTTCTTACTTATATCTAGTAGAAGTCATGATCATTTTGTCTTTTATTAACAATCTCAGTCTAGTGATAAATCATTTTCTTCCATCCTACTGAGAACCAACACTGATTTTTAAGTACAGTCAAGACGAATTAAAACAACACATCTTCCATAATTGTAATTTATTACTGCCTGTAACTTTCACAGCAAACACTTCCCAGTTTCCTATTTTTCGATGCTAGTCCAGCTTCAAGCAGTAACTCACCACTTCACTTGGGGGCCGGCTTAGTCTTTCCCCCAGGTGCGCTTTGTTCTTTAGCACATTAAGCCATACGCACCAAAAACCTGAGCTTTGAGCGATCACCAACTTTAAAGCAACTGAACAGCATCACCATTGTTACTTTGAATATCTATGGAGTTATTCCTCTTTTCCTGCTCTCTTCCAAGTTTGCTGGACTCTTGACCAAACCCCAGGGCATGCCATCCAGTTCTCCTCACCGGTGTTCACCGCAGGTGGAGGTTTGCCACAGAGCTTTACAGAAACTTCCAGTCTCACCCATATTATTTTTTTCTATGCTAAGACAAGCACTCGACTTTCTCATAGTGTCACATCCTCTGCCAATTTACCCATCTACTACTTAATATGCAGTCACCAATGGAGATCACTTGCTTGCCAGCCAAGCCTGGAGAACATGCCATAGGAGCTGGTGGCTTTGTACTGTGAAAATGTCAACCAGGTTTGCCCCCTTCAGCAGTTTGTCCTGAATCCACTTGATGGTTGGCTTGCTGAGCACATGATAGCACTTCAAACACAGCCAATACTTGCCTTTTTCTGCAGCCCATGCAAAGGCAAACTGCAAGTACTGTACATGTAATGTAACACCTTTTATATACACTATATATAATCACAGGTCCATGGTATGTCCTTCATGAAGTGCAGAGATACAGATGGATTTATTACTTAAAGAGTAAGGAAAACACTTCTTTATGGTGCTGATGGTGCAGAAAGTCTAATTGGATGAAGTTTGTTCCAATTTACAAAACTTTTGTATCTATTGGGAAATGCAGCTAGGAAATCTAGATTAAAAGCTACATAAGATGGAGCCACCAGTACCAGGTGTATGTGTGTGTGGGGTGAGACTGAAGCTCTCTAGTACTGTATATTTTATATTGTCTCTTCTAAAGAGAGACAGATCAAGGCTGCTAATGTTCTTCTAATTATAGAAACCAAAGATACTCTTGGCTTCTCTTCATCACAGGCTCCTCCAACTGTCCTCTTTGGATCCCTCATGCCGGAAGTAACATTGATAGTTTAAATCATACACCTAATTTTTCATCCTCCACTTTGTATAGCAAACGGCATCATAAATACCAACATAATTCTACTGAAATAGCATTATTTGGCAACTGATCCCCAAGTGCAGTATAAACATCACTTCAAAAGCATGTCTCACAATCACAGTGCTTTCTGCTGTGTGTCCCGACATAGGTTATCAATGTAAAGTATATTACTGTATCGTGACTGTAAAGCATTTTATAGGCATGCACATCTGAACATATTTGATTATTGTCTGAAGCAACTTCAGGAAATCTTGATTGAGGCAACATTGCAGAGATCTCCCAACTCACGTTGGTATTCTGTAATGGACTGGTAAAAGTACAGAGAAAGTTTAATTGCAATAACACAATTCTAACTCATCATCTCTCTTGCAACTCATTTAGCATCAAACATCTACGTACCAACCTTTGGAATACGAGTGGCTTAGGCATGGCATACGGAAACCCATCTCTGCACACCAGAATGATACACATTTGTCACTTTGGAGAGCAGTACCTCCTATTTTGTACTAACTCAGCATCTCATTCAGTCAGTGTTTAAAGTGATTCTGATAGTGTTCTGAAATAAAGTCAAGCTTGGTGGAGCAAGTCAGTAGGTATGTAACTGTACAACGCCATTACCATGCATCCTGCAGCTTCCTTATTGCACACTCTTGTAGTGAAGTACCTAACACTGTTTGCTCAGCTTCTCAGCATCCGACTTTCTTTTCAGTTCTAACATAAAAATAACTGATCACCAACAGGACATTCTCCAAAACCAAGCATACCTTGACAATGCAAATCTGCATAATTTTGCCCTTCCCCTTTGATGCTTAGTGTATATGAACCCTTAAACCACTTAACTACCACATAGGACACCTTCATATTTGTAAGATAGTCAGCACCACTCAGCTGAGAGTTTTTACCATGCTGATGGAGACATCCTTAAAGCCCTGGCAGAACACCCTGCTGATAGCTCACTTCATTTGGAGCAGGGCTGAGCCACTGGTTCGCCATAAATGAAGAACACAAATTGCAGTTAGGAATTCTTCCCCCAGTTAACTTGTCAAAATACCTTTTCTGAGGTGGACTGCTCAAGAAATATTTGGAATGATTAAGTCTAAAGAGTTTAAAGCCTCAAACTGTATCATGTCCTCCATGCAGTAGCAACACAAAGCAGAAGTAAAACACTGTGTGAAAGACAACGTGGGGTGTTCTCAAGAGATGTTAGCTTTACATTAAGTCTTTACATAAGAAAATGTGTTCCAGCACGATGTTCTCTTGCAGCACAGAGCTATGAATCCCAGCAGCGTACTAGCACAAAGTCAAGATTTTTAGTGATGGAATTATTAATGCAAAGTGAACCACCTGTGATCCTGCTTTCACATGTTGACCTTGTGCTGCACGACAGATGTTCCACCTGGAAATGAACGGGCAAAAAGCTATTTTCTGATGTGACACAGAACTTCTGACCAAGTTTCCCATAGCCTAGTATTCACATGATGTGACTGCAGAAACCCAAAACACATGGCAATCCTTGGGTATGTAACACCTGCCCCTCTCAGTCACCGACATGCCAGGCTTTGGAACCCTTCAGTTATGCATCTCTGTCACAGTCTACAAGGTATTCTTTATATTCAAGGCAGTACAAGCTAAAGTGTTTTAATCATTACAAAAACAATCACTAAACCTGTTGTTCCGTATGCCTACTAAGGACTTGCAATAAAAGACACACTCCTAAGACATCGTAAAGAAGTTCCATGGTTAACAGCAGGCTGCATGACTTGGATGACTTTGAACTGCATCTCTGTAGTATATGAATATAAAATAGCACAGTATTGATTTTCCAGCTCAGTTCTACCAAGTGCTGAGCATCCTGAGCCCACTCCAGAAAAGCTCTTAAATACGTTTTACTACTACTACTGTTCAAATTGTTCAATCCCTAAGTCAAATCTGAGTAACGTTATTTTTGCTTATTAAAAAGACAGGTTTTAATTTTTTTTTTTTTTTTAATTTTTATTAAATCATCACATGAGTTCAGAGCAGACAGCTCTTTGAACCTCTGTCCCTGGAAACTGCAGAAAAGAATTCCAGCAAAAAGGAAGAAAATACTTCAAATCTTTACTATGATTAAGATTTTTAAAGGTTTTAAAAATAATCAGCCAGGCACGACGGTGACAGAAAAAACATGAAAGGTACCTATGAAGGGGGACACCCCCCATGTTAAAGTCAACTGTGAAATTCTTATACTTAAAGTAACGCCAATATTAACCCTACTCTACACAGGCCACAGACGTGACTTGCAGCAGAAATACTGGAGAGCCAGCTGGAGTAAGAATACCTCTCAGGTACCCCCGCAGCCTTAGCCTTAGGGCAGGGTAGGTGCGGGTGTGGGCGAACTGGCACTGCTGCCGTAGGGTGTTGGCCAGTTGCTCTGCAAGAGCGCACCAGTCACCGTACAATCTCAGATTTGGGTCTTCTTGAAGTAGCTACTCAGACAGTGCTGGCAAGCACGGAGAAAGAGATTTATCTGAAAAAGTTTCAAAGAACTTGAGAGACTCTAGCTTTGCAGCCAAGCTAAAGGCCAGTGTAACTAAGACACAAAACTGGAACAAAATTGCTCAGGAGTCAAATGAAAGATGATGCTAGCACGGCAGGGTTACTTGTAACAGACAGGTCACTTGAAATAGGCACCTGAGGTAGCTGCCCAGTCCTAAACTGTCCCTGGCAAAACTCGGTTGGGTCAAGACTACAGCTTTTGTTTCACTGCATTTATAGTTGGTTTTCTTTTTCCCCACACTATCAGAAAAGTAAATACTGATGGATTACATTCTTCTGTAATTCAGAAGCATCTAAACTCTCTTGGTGTTTGTGAAAAGGACACTATCTAACACCACATTAGTCTAAAGCAGTACAGTCTTTGAAGGAGAACACAAGGACCTCCCAAACTCTTAACCAAACATCTGGAGAAAACCGCCTTGAAAAGTCCATGCAGGATTTGACTGACAGAAAATACAACTATTGAGACATGTTTTATGCATACCACGGGAAAAATCCAAACACATATGGAAAGCCAGGTAGCAGTCGTGGAATTTTATAGTAGTATGTGTTTTCTGTTCATAAGTTTTACTGCATTCAAACAATACAGAAGCATAACCGGCCAGCTTAAGTATGGCTTTTAAAAAAAAAAAAAAAAAAAAAAAAAGAAATCTCACTTCATTCAAATGTAAATCCATTTTTTATGTTTAGTCTGAGATACCTTCTAGAGATTTCACAGTCCCTCAGTTAATGCACAACATACAGCTTCAAATTCACTGGGCACAGAGGAGGGCTCATCACTGGGTTACCTGGCAAAACGGGCGTCTGTATGAGGAACACTTAGGGTCTTCCGACTCTTCTGGAAGAGCGCTCCACAAGTAATCTTCAGAGATTTTTTTTTTTTTTGCCCTTTTTTTTTTCCTTCGCCTTTTTTTTTTCTTTCTTCTGAGATTAGATAAAGGGAAGCTTTAAGGAAAACATTATGGTTGCAAAAATAGTTTTGCCAATTATATTTTGATGTTGGCATACTTCAAGCTTAGTCAGGAAGAAGTTACCTTGCCAGTCATCATAGCCTGCCTTTCAGTTTTGAATGAGCAGGATGAGGAACTAAAAGATGAACCGAGAATGAAGAAAATGAGTTTCAGGAAGTGCTAGATCCCTGAAATACCTCAGCTCCCAAGGCATGGATGATTATGGATACATGGAGCATCACCTATTTCAGGCAGCCCTTCTTTTCCCAGGCAAGCACGAAGCAATAGTGGTTGTCGCTGGTACAACCACATTTGGGAGCCTTTCAGGAGTTTGTGTGTGCAGATCAAATGAAAAAAAAAGGTGAGGGGGCTCAGAGGAAGGGAGAGCGAACTAAACAGCCTAAGCTCCTCTCAGCCTTTTGTAAGGCAATGATTTCAGTTTCCAAGGCAATGAAGAAAAGTTTAAGGAAATACCTAATCACAATATATACAAACAGGAAATTCAACATAGCTGTTCATTAGCAAACTAGCTAACTAACTAAAAGTGGAAAATTAGTTAATTAGAGCTATAAATAACATAACTTTAAATCAGGACAATTTACCTCTTACAGCTAATCTAGAATCCAGCCTGTGGCTCTTCATAAATTGTAATGACAGCTTCAGGATTGCCTCTTTCCCCTTCAGAAAGAAGTTGCCTTGTTTTTAGTAACCAGAGATCATGAACCAGAAGGGGCCATCAAATTGATTTCACATATGATTGCACTCTGCTCATGTAGGGACTGGATTTGGGTCGGATCTGAACTTCCAACGATGGCAACTTCTTGAGAAAACTCATTCTGTGGTGATTTCAGACATGGCTGCAGCTATTTTCCACATACAACAGCTGCCTATGTGCATGGGTGAAAATGCAAGGTTACTGATCTTTCGTAATGCCTTCGGAGACTTCTGAGAGCAGAAGCAGAGCTTGTACATCTCCTTGGATATACACCCAGCCCCTCAACAGCAGAGGGACCATCAGTTGATGCAGCTCCTATTCTTTTAGCTAACTGGCTAATGCTCAGAAAGACACTCATCTCCAGTCCAGCATGCCTCTTCAAAAGAGACATTAAAGCCTGGCTGTCCAAGAGTGAGTGAGTCCAATTTACAGTTATCATGTCAGAGAGGAGTTATCTCCCATCCAGAGCTTCACTTGCAGACGTAGCTCAAGGCACGGCTTTGCTCATTAGCTACATAGATAAGGATGGTCAAGGAAATAGTATAGTCATGAAAAACAAGCTGTGGCAGCCTTAGACAGAATGGCCTCTGGAAACAAAGCTCTCAATAATAAAGTATGTGGTTTATACTTCATCAGGTATTTGAAATAAGGAATCACTTAACTCCAAGTCAGAGCCTATTGAACAGCTAAGTGGAAACACAGTGTGTACAAGACTTGCTAGCCCTGAGAAAAGAGGGAACCGTCTCGAACTAGTCAGTTTTACGAGTTCATTGTGGCGATCCAGTTCTGAGTGGTCCATGACTTACCCTCCGCCATGGACTGAATTAAAAATACTGAGCCAAGTTAAGAGGTCACTTGATGCTACAATTAGGATAGAAAATGTACTTGCTTTGAGCTGCAGATGTTCCTAAGCATGGTTTGGTGTTTTTTTTTTTTTTTAAGAGCACTGTATGAAACCCTGAAACCAGTAGTTTCATGTTAAGAGTTTCAAATGCAGTTTTCCTTCCCAGAATACACCAAAATTAAAGACATCACAGTTTCAGCAAAGAAACTGATTTTCAGTGAACCAGAAACCTTCAGCTTGGTACAACTAACCAGATATTTAAAAGAACAGAAGTTCAATAGTTTCATAAACTGAAGGGACCCAATATGGAGACCAGACAATTTTAGCAATTCAACCAAGTTTCAACAGGAACAGTCTGTGAACCATTAATAGCAACATGCTATAGAGTACAGGAAACAATAATTCTGCCCCCTCCCCCCCGCCCATCTGACAAAATATGAGTTCTCCCACTTCTTTCCCAACATCTATCCCAACTAACAGCAGTTCTGTTAGTCCTGCAGGGAGTAAAATCTGTAGTGATACCACACTACTTTCAGGTTAAAAACTACTGGCCACACAGCCCTTCCTGGTCCTTCCCCCCCCCCCCCCCCCCCCCCCCCCAAATTGACTCAGCTGATGCTTAGTTCTTAAATGAAGCAATTCACTTGGAATTTTAACAGTAAAATAATTTTAGCAGTATCTTTTCAGAAGTAATTCCATTTTTTAGGTTTTTTTCCTTCCATTTACAGCAGAATAATGAAGAAATCTTTCAGTACTGGCCTGGAAATTGAAACTGCATCGGTACTCAGCAGTCATCAGAAGGAGACTCACAGGTACAAGTGGCTGCAAGAGACCTTTTTTTTTTTTAAACAACTGAAATCTTGACTGGCAACCAACTTGAGTCATTTAAAGGCAAAACAACTATGATTGATAATAGCCGAAAGTCTGCTTAAACCATGTATTCTGATGTCTGCACTTTTCAAAAGCCTTATTCACAGGACAATCCCATGGCTAGGAACTATTAATAAGGCAGTTTCTAATGAGATACAATTCAGTTACAACACAACAGTACTAGAAGTATTTCTATAAAGTTTGAAATGTTTTTAATATGTACATTCTTTCTTAGTAAATATTAAAGTAGTGCTTTTCTCTTGCACTTTTTTCTTTAGACTTCTAAAAGGGCATCAGAAATACAGTTTTCACCCCCCTCCAAACCAATGCACAGTTGTTACCTTCGTAAAAAGCACATATGAATTCTGTACACCTTTCCCTCCCCACGAAGAAATAAAAATATGCCATGACTATCCAATTACACATCATCACAAGTTTAAATTACGCATACAAGTAATTCCAGAGTATTTAGAAAAACCCAACATATTGGATTTATGAAACCATTCCATGCATTCAACAACAAAAAAGAAAAGAAAGAAGAAAAAAGATTAAGTTTCTTTAAATGGCGTTTTCTCTTTCTATCCAAGTACCAACGTCTGGATTCAGTGTATCATTAAGACTAACCACTGCCTGAGTCATAGAAACATGACAGTACATAGATAACCAAGTTTCTATTTATAGACAATATGCTATACAGTTACTACCTCTTTAGTGAATGTCAAATAAAGCAAGTTTCGCTTTCTAAGACATTGAAACTGCACATGAAGAAAACAGCAAGAGGTGCTGCTAAATACGTTAACACCATTTTGAAAGGAAGGCTATGTATTTCTATGATCCTGCTTAGCAGCAGCAGTTATTAGCAGGGTTCCTATGTTGTTAGCTAGTTTGTTTCTTTTTCCCAGAATGACAAGCTATTCAAGAGCTAGAGCTTACTAACCCAGAAATATCGCCAGTTTTATCTTCAAGAGGGAAAAAAAAAATTATGCAGTGAAAGCCCTTGGGGGCAGTCTCCCTCGTTACATAAAATATGAAGATTTTCTAAAAAAGAGGCTCGTAGCACAACATACAGATTGGAAACAGACATTTTGGACAGACATTACAAACCTGAATTCAAAGGGTATTCTTTTTAACCTTTACTATGAAGAAGACAAGTCATATTAAAATATTTACGTGCAAAGGACTCTGCATGGTTTTGTAATATCCTATTTTCGTGTTTGCCTTAAGATACTCCTTGAAAAGCTGTACTTTAGTTCTAAATTTATTTTATATGAATCTTGACAGGTGTCAGTCTCAGGCATTACTCCCTCCCAGTAAATAAATCAATACTGTCAATATGCTCAATTTATTTTAACAAATCAATTTAGAGTGTCACATGTTCCTAACATACAGGGGTTAATACCTGTGCAAGTTAGTATCCATTTATTAGAACTGCAGTCAAGTACAGTAAGAGTACAAGATTGTTGATCAGTACCATGTGTTACAGCTGTTAACAATTCTGTTTGTGCCACAAAACCAGCAGTCAATCATTTAAAAAAATCTTGGCTTTTTTTTAACCGAATTTACCAGGTGATGTTCGTTACCATCCTTATCAAACAGATTTTTGTAAAGGCTATTTACAGTGTACATGGCTGAGCATGCACCTTACAGACACAAACACATCTGCCAGTTTGATACCATGTAATTACACAGTGCCTGAAAATGACAACACAGCTTAAACACCATTTTAATTAACAGTTTCAAGCGGGAAATGGTCTTTATTTTACAACTGCTATACTTGCATGAATTTTTATTTTTTTTATATAAAAACACTAACTCCTGTCCAGAAGTCTAGACACATTCTACATACTACAGATTAAGGCAGTAAAAAAATGTGTTCCTGATAACTGGTCTTGACAATGTCAATTAAAGCTGTCTGAAGCCACTCCAGTTCTCCAACAGATCTTTGAAATCCCAAATAATTTGTGAGTGAAAAGTTCGCTTTGCTTTCTTCAGAGTTTCAGTAATAGAGAACAGAACAAAATTGGGTATGGCAGAACAGAATTGGGTACGGTAAGTTAAAAAGCGTTAAGGGAAGGGAACTGATTTCAATTCATTCCCTAAGTTTAAAAGTTGAAAGGATACAGTTTTAGATGGGAGTCTGAATCAACCAAGAACCGTAGGGAATGAAGGAGAAAACCAATTTTATGCACATTACCGCATTCTTAAAAATATACTGTTATCTTCAACAATTCAAGTAAGATAATAGACATTATCAAAAATAACTTCATGAACCATACTCAAGTTTCAAATCACATTCTCAAACTTTTAACCCAAAGCAGTTTTATTGTATTAACTTCATATAATAAACCATGAAGGTCTGACTGTACAAATGGTTAATGATTTGCACTTGTGATTCCTGTAATAGCTAGCAGACTTGCTAACCAACTTACTGTAAAGATATTGCAGATTATGTATTTAATCAAAGCACTTTGATTTAGGCATGAAACAAATTCAAATGGTTGACATTCTGTGCTTCTAATGCATCACTCATAAGAGAGGCAAGAAACACCCACTATTGTACAGACAATTATTTTTACAGAAAACCCTTCCTTGAAATTAACCTTTTATCCGCAGCTGTAGATGAGAGTATAATCTGTTGTAAACAGGGCACTGTGTTGTAAAACCAGTTTTTTTTTTAATTAAGATCTCTCTCCAAAAGTTGGAAAAACAGACTCTTCATAATGTCTTTCAAATGTAGCATGTTCTGTTTGCTATATCATAAAGTTACTTTCCTTTGATTCCTTTTTAAAGATGTTTGTGTTCACAGCAGTTCTGTTTTTAAAAATTGTTTGAAATTTATATAAAATTCTGTACATGTTCACAAATTATTGCATAAACAGCATAATCTTCATGACAGTATTCAGCAACACATGTCCATCTCAGGAAGTTCACGTTTCCCTTCTTGCTTTTTTCTTCTTTTTAACTTGTTTGGGGGATTCCCAGCTTTCTTCAGACTTTGCTAAAAACAAAACATAACTACAGTGTTAGGACTGAGAAAGTTTAGACAGAATTGACTTTTAAAATCCTGTATAGTACAACCCATATTATTATGAAGTAATTCAGAACAATCAACTAGCATGATTTTTGAAGGAGAGTTGTATTTACCTGCTTCTCCCAAATAGTCTAGTTTGCTAGTTTCAGCCTACTTTTTTACACCACAAGTACGAAGAGCGATACACAGCGAAGGTCATTCATTTTGGAAATGTATTATTTACAGTAGGGTCATTATTATTTTTTGGCTAACCGGAAATAACGTACATGTACACATTTGACATTAATTGTTCACTTTTATCAGATTACACTGGTTTTAACCACTAAATATAAGTGACATGTCAGAAGAGTATTTTTAAAAATAATAAACTACGTGAAGATGTGGTTACATGGAATCAAATAAAGAAGCACTATGTTATTTTCTTAAAACAGATTGCCTTAAAACATGCTGGCTGCCAAAAGCGGTAAATCAGATAAAATATTTTATATGCTGAACGTAAGAGATGTTCTTTCAATTGCTGAAGGATGAATCAGTCACAAAAGCCTTCATATTTTAGAACCAGAACAAGAAGTTGTAAGTTGACACATCGACTTGAAAGATTCTGTTGTTTAATATACTCAAAACCAAGAAGCCAATTAGTGCAGTTGAATGAGACGAATATTATGAGATCATCTAGTTTCTTCTGCAGTCATTAAAAACTGGTTTAGTACTTCAACACTTAGCCAGGAACTTCTTACAAAATGTCAGTATTTATTAATCTCATTAAAAAGTCTAATTCAAACAGGTTTGTTTGGTATTTTTTTTTTTTTTTTTAAAAGCAATGCCTTTCACACCCTGACTTCCCTTCTAATTTTTCTGTCTTACTGAGTGAATACTTCAGTACAAGCGCTTTTGCCGAGTACAACAGAGGATACGTTTGACATCTTTGGGCACAGCGTAGTTTTAAAAAGCAATATACCTGCAGTAGTTCAGCCTGATGTATGTGCTGTTAGGCTACAACAAAAATCAGTGCATCACCCAATACCTTTCTACTCCCATATTAGCAACTGTTTTCCTCCACGATTACAACATTTCATGGAAGCGTATGGAAAAAGATGTTAAAGAGCTAAGTTGAGAAGTCAAAAAAACCCCAGTAGGTTGAAAATTGAATCGCTTGTATTTTTTCCAAATTTCTGGTAGCTAAACATCCTGTCAACTGCTATGCTAGTACCCATCTGTTCCACTGAAGACTCGCAAGCAGGCCTTTGAAACTGTGTTGGCAGAACTACTTAGTCACAGCATGGAACTCCAGTCCTGATGGTGAAAAGTACATCCAAACGTCTGCTAAGGACTGGACAAGGCCAACAGACATTTTCAGTCATTCAAGCATACGAAGCCAGTTTTTCCTCACAGTGAAAGCACATTTGTCAGAGCACTTCAATGAAAGCTAAAATATGGCAAGATATGTAAATGAAACACATAAGTAGCTGATATAGCACTCTAAACCCAAACCTCAGGGCAAAGCATTCGGACTATATATGGGAAAAAAGTACACCCTGAATTCAGACAAATGAATTGTACTGAGAGATACTTACTCTGAGGAGGAGGCACACTGTTTTGCTTAATATTGGGACTAGAAACATCTGTCTCTTGCAGCATCTGTGGCACTTGGGAAGCGATCTTGTCAGAATCGCTCTCTGATACAATTACAGATGGCTCAGTAGAAACAGCAAGCGAAGGAGCCTCCTCAGGCTATGTGAAAAACAGAAAAAAAATTTCCAAAAGTTTATTAAGTCATACAACAGTAACACGCTCTTATACGGTGTTATTTTGGCAATATACTTAGCAGCTGCTGGAAAGATGGCATTGAAAAATTAAGCCAATATTAAAACCCTTCAAAATTTTAAATCAAGGCTGCAAGACTATGACTGCCATCTAGTGCCACAACTTTTAGTTGCATACAAGCAAAGATAAACCACACAAATTCTTCTTAAAATACGTGACATGCAAAGAAAGGGAGAACAATCTAAAAATCACTAAGATCCTAAAAAGATTCTAGAATACATACTCAGAAGAGATGTAACACGGTGACATGTATGCATTTGGTTGCAAGGCAAACAGACAAGCTGTTTAGGTCCAAATACGCAACTCAAAAACCAAAATGAATCAAACTTTTATAATATTTAGAAAGCATTTGCAGTCATTCCTATCAACTGACACTCTGTATGCTTATATTAGTGTCCTGGTTTCAGCAGGGATAGAGTTAATTTCCTTCCTAGTAGCTGGTACAGTGCTGTGGTTTGGATTTAGGATGAGAACAAAGTTGATAACGCACCGATGTTTTAGTTGTTGCTAGGTAATGCTTACACTAGCCAAGGACTTTTTAGTTTTCCATGCTCTACTGACTGAGAAGGCTGGAGGTGCACAAGCAGCCGGGAGGGTGCACAGCCAAACTGGCCAAAGGGACATTCCATACCATGTGACATCATGCTCAGTACATAAACTGGGGAAAGCTGTCTGGGCATCGGTCGGTGGGTGGTGAGCAATTGCACTGTGCATCACTTGCTTTGTGTATTATTATTATCATATTATTATTATTGTCATTTTATTTCAATTATTAAACTGTTTTTTATCTCAACCCACGAGTTTTTCTCACTTGTGCTCTTCCAATTCTCTCCCCCATCCCACCGGGTGGGGGGAGTGAGCGAGTGGCTGTGTGCTCAGTTGCCGACTGAGGTTAAACCACGACAGTCCTTTTTGGCGCCCAATGTGGGGCACAAAGGGTTGAGATAATAACAGATTAACCGGAGTGTATTAAGGAACTTATATCTGTTAATAGTTGTGGGTCACAATGTTGGTTTCTCTGTTCTCGATATTGATTTGTATAATCCGCATCGTGCTCTTTTTTCTGCTGTACACGTTAAAGACTGGTGTTGGGTTTTGCAGTTTACTGTGGTCTGCAGTGAGTAGTGATGTCTCACTTGTGAGGTTTGTTTTTAGAACATTGACCTTGACGTTAGTGTGGTATGTAGGTTTCGCAATGAAGCCATTACTGTACCACAGATACCATTTCATGGAGACAACTAACAATTACAGTAACTTTTCAGTATTTTGAACAGCCTTGGGTAGTTAAGATACTTCTATTGGTACTTCTTTGGAATATTATTTCGGTTTTGTCTAAAGTTGATAAGCAATTTAAGAATATCATCCAGAGATCTGCCCCAAAGTCGAATAGTTATGAGTGGCAGGGTGTGTGGGACAAGATGGGCAAGTACCTAGGCCAATGGGCACCCCCAGTGTTTTGGAACTTCACCCCTGAGCAAGTGCGGAATCCTGAAGAGTTAGTAGAATATTTGGAAAAAGTATGCTGTCACCCTGGCAACTCCAGAGAGATGCAGATCATTGCAACGTGCTGGGGCCTGGCCCATGCCTACTGAGCCCTGTTCAACATCATTCAGTACCCTCAAAGGGAAGAGAAGGTCTCTGGCTCTGACAGTAAAACGACAGACCCTGTGGTCACTCAGATCCCAGCAACAGGCCCTGTGGCTGAACCAAAGAACCAGCCTGTGCCGGTATCAGTCGCCCCTGTACACAAGAAGAAATTTTGGAAGCGGAAGTCGGCTCGTTTAGTAAGGGAGGAAGAAGCTTCTTCTAAAAGGGAACCGGAGGAAGAAGTGTACGACTACCCTGGAGAAGGGCCATCACGAGAACGGGAGGAGGAGAGCTGGCCGCTGATCAGAGAGGAAGAAGAGGAAGAACTCATAAACGAGGCAGTGACCACCCGATCTCTATCCCTGAGTGAGCTGCGAGATATACGAAAAGATTTCAGCCGCTGTCCAGGTGAGCATATTGTCACCTGGCTGCTCCGATGCTGGGATAATGGAGCCAGTAGCCTGGAATTAGAGGGTAGGGAAGCCAAGCAGCTGGGATCCCTTTCTAGGGAAGGGGGCATTGACAAAGTAATTGGAAAAGGGACATGAGTCCTCAGCCTTTGGAGGCGACTCTTGTCAAGCGTGAAGGAAAGGTATCCCTTTAAGGAAGATGTCATATGTCGCCCAAGCAAGTGGGCCACCATGGAGAAGGGTATCCAGTTTCTGAGAGAATTAGCTGTGCTGGAGGTGATTTATGATGACCTGAACAATGAACAACTATCCAAAGATCCAGATGAAGTCAAGTGCACACAACCCATGTGGCGGAAGTTTATAAGGAGCGCACCATCGTCATACGCCAATTCATTGGCAGTGATGACCTGGAAAGATGGAGAGGAACAAACAGTGGATGAATTGGCTAGTCAACTCCGGCAATACGAGGAAAGTCTTTCTTCCTCCCTCGTCTCGGCTGTGGAGAAACTGTGCCAGGAGATCCAGCAACTCAGAGAGGATAGGTCCTACGCCTCACCTGTACAGACCAGTATCTCGGCTATTAGGAGTCAGCGTTCTTTTGCTCAAGAGAGAGAATATAGTGGGTACACACCACGGGGCACCCTATGGTTTTACCTGCATGACCACAGAGAGGACACGAGGAAGTGGGACGGAAAACCTACTGCAGCCCTAGGGGCACGGGTACGTGAATTGCAAGGGAAAACAATCACAGAAAGAGGTTCTTCCAGGAAAATTGCTGCTCCAGTTTCCAGCGGGCAGTTCCCCAGAGAGAGTAGAAGGGCTGATCTTATTCCCGATGTTAATGGAGAAACTTCTGATTCGTATGTACAAGAAGTGAGAAATGAGTACTGTGATGAGGATTAGAGGGGCCCTGCCTCCAGCCAGGGGGAGGAAAGGGACAACTGAGTTTACTGGACTGTGTGGATTCGATGGCCTGGCACATCAGACCCACAGAAGTATAAGGCTCTGGTAGACACCGGTGCACAGTGTACCCTAATGCCATCAAGCTATAGAGGGGCAGAACCCATCTGTATTTCTGAGGTGACAGGGGGATCCCAACAGCTAACTGTATTGGAAGCCGAAGTAAGTCTAACTGGGAATGAGTGGCAGAAGCACCCCATTGTGACTGGCCCAGATGCTCCGTGCATCCTTAGCACAGACTACCTCAGGAGAGGGTATTTCAAAGACCCAAAAGGGTACAGGTGGGCTTTTGGTATAGCTGCCTTGGAAACGGAGGAAATTAAACAGCTGTCCACCTTGCCTCGTCTCTCAGAGGACCCCTCTGTTTTGGGGTTGCTGAAGGTCAAACACCAACAGGTGCCAATCGCTACCACCACAGTGCACCGGCGGCAATATCGCACCAACTGAGACTCCCTAATTCCCATTCATGAGCTGATTCGTCGACTGGAGAGCCAAGGAGCAATCAGCAAGACCCGCTCACCCTTTAACAGTCCCATATGGCCAGTGCGGAAGTCTAATGGAGAGTGGAGACTGACAGTAGACTATCGTGGCCTAAATGAAGTCACGCCACCACTGAGTGCTGCTGTGCCAGACATGCTAGAACTTCAATACGAACTGGAGTCAAAGGCAGCCAAGTGGTATGCCACAGTTGATATTGCTAATGCGTTTTTCTCAATCCCTTTGGCAGCAGAGTGCAGGCCACAGTTTGCTTTCACTTGGAGGGGCGTTCAGTACACCTGGAACCGACTGCCCCAGGGGTGGAAACACAGCCCCACCATTTGCCATGGACTGATCCAGACTGCACTGGAGCAGGGTGGAGCTCCAGAACACCTGCAATACAATGACGACATCATCGTGTGGGGCAACACAGCAGGAGAAGTTTTTGACAAAGGGAAGAAAATAGTCCAAATCCTGCTGAAGGCTGGTTTTGCCATAAAACAAAAGTAAGGTCAAGGGACCAGCACAGGAGATCCAGTTTTTAGGAATAAAATGGCAAGATGGACGTCGTCAGATCCCAATGGATGTGATCAACAAAATAACAGCCATGTCTCCACCAACTAGCAAAAAGGAAACACAAGCTTTCTTGGGCGTTGTGGGTTTTTGGAGAATGCATCTTCCAAATTACGGTCTGATCGTAAACCTTCTTTATCAAGTGACCTGGAAGAAGAACGATTTCAAATGGGGCCCTGAGCAACGACAAGCCTTTGAACAAATTAAACAGGAGATAGTTCACGCAGTAGCCCTTGGGCCAGTCCGGGCAGGGCAAGATGTAAAAAATGTGCTCTACACCACAGTCGGGGAGAATGGCCCTACCTGGAGCCTCTGGCAGAAAGCACCAGGGGAGACTTGAGGCTGACCCCTAGGGTTTTGGAGTCGGGGATACAGAGGATCCGAGGCCCACTATACTCCAACTGAAAAAGAGATACTGGCAGCATATGAAGGGGTTTGAGCTGCTTCGGAAGTGGTTGGTACTGAGGCACAGCTCCTCCTGGCACCCCGACTGCCGGTGCTGGGCTGGATGTTCAAAGGGAGGATCCCCTCTACACATCATGCAACTGATGCTACGTGGAGTAAGTGGGTCGCACGGATCACACAACGGGCTCGAATAGGAAACCCCAGTCACCCAGGAATCCTGGAAGTGATCATGGACTGGCCAGAAGGCAAAGATTTCGGAATATTGCCAGAGAAGGAGGTGACATGTGCTAAAGAGGCCCCAATGTATAATGAACTACCAGAAAATGAGAAGCAATATGCCCTGTTCACTGATGGGTCCTGTCGTCTTGTGGGAAAGCATCGGAGGTGGAAAGCTGCTGTATGGAGTCCTATACAACAAGTCACAGAAACTGCTGAAGGAGAAGGTGCATCGAGCCAATTTGCAGAAGTAAAGGCCATCCAGCTGGCTTTAGACATCGCTGAATGAGAAAAGTGGCCAGTGCTCTATCTCTATACTGACTCATGGATGGTGGCAAATGCCCTGTGGGGGTGGTTGCAGCAACGGAAGCAAAGCAACTGGCAGCACAGAGGCAAACCCATCTGGGCTGCCGCATTGTGGCAAGATATTGCTGCCCAGGTGGAGAACCTGGTTGTAAAAGTCCATCACGTAGATGCTCACGTACCCAAGAGTCAAGCCACTGAAGAACATCAAAACAACCAGCAGGTGGATCAGGCTGCTAAGATTGAAGTGGCTCAGCTGGATCTGGGCTGGCAACATCAGGGTGAATTATTTACAGCTCAGTGGGCCCATGACACCTCAGGTCACCAAGGAAGAGATGTAACATACAGATGGGCTCGTGATCGAGGGGTGGACTTGACCATGGACGCTATTGCACAGGTTATCCATGAATGCGAAACATGCGCTGCAATCAAGCAAGCCAAGCGGTTAAAGCCCCTCTGGTATGGAGGACGATGGCTGAAATATAAATATGGTGAGACCTGGCAGATTGATTATATCACACTCCCACAAACCCACCAAGGCAAGCGCCACGTGCTTACAATGGTGGAGGCAACCACCGGATGGCTGGAAACATATCCCGTGCCCCATGCCACTGCCCAGAACACTATCCTGGGCCTTGAAAAGCAAGTCCTATGGCAACATGGCACCCCAGAAAGAATTGAGTCAGACAAAGGGACTCATTTCTGAAACAACCTCATAGACACCTGGGCCAAAGAGCACGGCATTGAGTGGGTACATCACATCCCCTATCATGCACCAGCCTCTGGGAAAATTGAATGATACAATGGAATGTTAAAGACTACACTGAGAGCAATGGGTGGCGGGACGTTCAAACATTGGGATACACATTTAGCAAAGGCCACTTGGTTAGTCAACACTAGGGGATCTGCCAATCAAGCAGGCCCTGCCCAGTCAAAACTTTTACGTACTGTAGATAGGAATAAAGTCCCTGTAGTGCACATAAATATGCTGGGGAAAACAGTTTGGGTTATTCCTGCTTCGGGCAAAGGCAAACCCACCCGTGGGATTGCTTTTGCTCAAGGACCTGGGTGCACTTGGTGGATAATGGGGGAGGATGGGCAAGTCCAATGTGTACCTCAAGGGGATTTGATTTTGGGTGAGAATAGTCAATAATCTGAATTATGTGATGTTAAGTACTAATTATAGTTATACTAATACACAGATATACTAATCATACTAATAATATTATATGCCATACTAATGTTATTACCGTAAGAATCACCCAGACTAATGAAGAATAACTTCAGTGAAACCAAGCAAAGCACAGTGATGATGGTACCAGAACTGACTTCAACATGAAACAATCCAACACCACATACCATCTCCATTTTTCCTGCCCTGAAAGATTATTATGACAGATGGAGCCCGAAGTCATGGACTAAATGAACTCATCGAACGTTTTAGAGGGATGGCCCACAGACGAAGGGAATGATATCTCTGTGTGTGTGTGTGTACATATAGAAAAAAAGGGGGTGGTGATTAATGAAAATGTACTGGAAAATGTGAGACGAGCATGATGCAGATGGTATAGAATAAGGGGTGGATATTGTCCTGGTTTCGGCAGGGATAGAGTTAATTTCCTTCCTAGTAGCTGGTACAGTGCTGTGGTTTGGATTTAGGATGAGAACAAAGTTGATAACACACCGATGTTTTAGTTGTTGCTAGGTAATGCTTACACTAGCCAAGGACTTTTTAGTTTTCCATGCTCTACTGACTGAGAAGGCTGGAGGTGCACAAGAAGCCGGGAGGGTGCACAGCCAAACTAGCCAAAGGGACATTCCATACCATGTGACGTCATGCTCAGTACATAAACTGGGGAAAGCTGGCCGGGGGGCCGCTGCTCGGGGACTGGCTGGGCATCGGTCGGCGGGTGGTGAGCAATTGCACTGTGCATCACTTGCTTTGTGTATTATTATTATCATATTATTATTATTGTCATTTTATTTCAATTATTAAACTGTTTTTTATCTCAACCCACGAGTTTTTCTCACTTGTGCTCTTCCAATTCTCTCCCCCATCCCACCGGATGGGGGGAGTGAGCGAGCGGCTGTGTGGTGCTCAGTTGCCGACTGAGGTTAAACCACGACAATTAGAATAACAGATATCTGTGAGAGCAGTTGGAAATTATTTCAGTGGAAACTACTGTAGTAATAACTGCTAAGTAAAAGATACTCCTAGTATTTTCCAATTATCCGGTCTATTTTGAAGGCTCCCACTACAGAGACAAGATGTAACTGTAGCTTACTGTGTAGCACTTACTGGAATTAAAGTACAGTAAAACAGAAGTCAAAATGCAAAAAAAATTTTGACATTCCAATAGGAAAGTCAGAACATAAAAAGCATATGATCCCACAGCAGGTGACCTACAGACAAAAGGCTTCAAATAAGAGTGTATTAGAAAAAAGTGCCTCAGTCAAGCAATAAACCCCAAACTTTAGGATGTTATTAAGAAGTCATGGCTGTAGTTGTGCCACAACAGCCAGGACCTGGAACTATCACAACAAAACAGTGAAGTTTATATCCAGCCCTTGATATGGATGTACACAGATCCTACATTATAGTCACCAGTTTGTACTGTTTCCATCACTGTAACGTAAGCATCTCAAAAAATTCAGTCAGAACATACAAAAGAGCAAAAAGATACACTTTTTTACTTTTCTTTTTAATCATATCACACTGAGCAAGAAGTTAACAGCTTTAATTAAAAAACCCAACATATGAATTTAGAGGGTAGCAGTTCTCTAAGCTTTTATGAACAGACGAGTTTGCTGTGCCCTTACACATCAATATCTATATCTAATATCTATAATTGCAATATTTCTCAATCTACTGAAAATATGGTACTCTTGAATTTTTTTTTTTTAATATCAACCATGCTGATAAAATGAATTCCCATCTACAGGATTTCCAAGCTTAGCTAATTCTAATGTTGTCTAATGGTTAGCAAACATCGGCTACATAAATACGTGAACTCTAACAAAATGGATGTGGCCTCTCAAACAGAAGGAGGACTTAAAGCTCTAGTTGTGCATGGTAATTGATTCAGGTCACTGGTATAGTTTTGTTAGGACAGAGTCACTCTCCACCTGCAGGTAAAGTAACTCAATTAAGATTTAAATGGCATACAGCTGTCAGGTTGACTAACAAACATGTTGCAGCTTGAATGTTGAAAGCATGCAGTATTACTGCAAATGTAATGATACAGGTACATAACAGCATTATCTGGACATTTTTCCAAATACCATACTTCTGTCTGAATTTTGGATGAGGGGAGTGGATAGCGATACCAAACATTAAGAATTGGGTACCACTCTTCACTAGGATATTCTGTGTTAACAAATCAGTTCAGAAAGGAAAGCTGAAACAACGAATAAAACCTATTTGATAATAGAAATGGTTATATGCATAATTCTACAATTTATTAATGAAGTAGTGACTTGTGAAACTGTTACAGATGAAGGATTTCCAAAGGTATCTCTTGATTTAAAACCTGTGCGTGCTGACAAAATGCCAAAGGTTTCCACACAGCCCAATGCGTAATACAGGAAAAATATCATCACCAGACAAAAACCCAGAAGTGTTCAACATTCAGCTGTTTCCGGTCTTTATGAGGATATTCTGGATCATAACTTACTTGTACTCAGTTTATTTTTCCTCATATTTGGTTCTCATTGCTCAAGACTAGATTATCTACCTTGGAAACTTAAGTCATCCATTTCACACGTCAGTCACAGACTGTTTCTAAAACTTTTTGGAACAGCCAAGTCAAACAACATCAGAAGGCATCTTTGCACGTGTGAAATTACAGTGAAGCCAAATCTGATGGCAAGGAGACTTGATAAAGACTGATAGACCATCTGCATTGTCAGATACAACAATTCACAAATTGTCCTTTATCAAGTCCAAGTAACTTCCAGAGAGTGTTGTTAGTAATAGTTTTGTTTGTCCTTTGCCCCCACACCAAGTTTAATACAGACTTTTTCACAAAATTGCCACTGACTAACACAGCTATACATAGGCACGTATATGAACAGATTGAATTTAAGACTCAAGAGTAACAGGAGCACTCAAGCCCCCCAAAAATAGTGCACAGCGTAGGCCTACATCAGAGGTGATGCCATCAAATCACCTAGGAAGTTGGGTATGGTTTTAAACTCTAAACAATTGAGCAAAGTCTACTGAAACTGGGCTGATATTTTGGCAGTGCTGACACCTCGTGAGAAAAAACAAAATACTTAACTGTAGATCAAAAGAATCGTTACATGTAGCTAAAAAGTATTTCTCAAATCAATTTAGATTTCTAAACAGCAAAAGCTAGCCTTCTGGGATGCACCAGTACACCCCTTTCTAGATGTCAAAAAAGCCACCTTGAAGTCACAATCCAAATATGAGTTTTCTGTCTACACATTTTCAGCTATGGCCTCCAACACAAAACAATGTATTTGCTTTTATGTTTTTTTTTTAAAAAAAAACCCCAAACCCAAAAAACCCACACACACTGCCAAGAATAAAGCCACTTGCACACATCGGCAGATGTTTTTTTTCAGATACAGCTTCAAAAAACCCCCACAAAAAACAACTTTGCACTAGTCAGATAGAATAGGTAGCTGTTGCTAACCTTGAATAAAGGTTGAACTGAACCTAAACTAATTATAGTAAAAGCTCTACTTTGATGTAGGATATTCAGAATAAGCTAAAAGTATGTCTGAATGTGCTTTTCAAGGCAAATGTTATCAATAAACACTTCCTGTACTTTTTCTTTGGTGACCTGCAGCCTCTCATAAAAGATTCCATTCTAATATTTTCATTTGAATCTTAAGACCTTGTTATCTTTATAAAACAAATGCTTAGCAATTAAAAAGTAAAACTCAATATTCTGACAGATATTCTGTGGTACTAAACTGCTGTCTCACTGGTATTGTTCACTCTTTTTGGAACACAAAACCAATACCACTTGAAATATTAAATACTTTACTTCTTCCTACAATGTGATCCTTGTAGGATAACAGTATCTAAAAAAGCTGCTAGTTGGAGAAAGATTAAAGAGAACTTGTATTCTCTAGAATATTTGTTTCAACTGTGAGCTGAAGCAAACAGTCAGTTTGTGAATTGGTTCAAATAAAAACTTTTCTTATTTAGTCATTAGCATTAAGCTCAGCACAGCCATTAAAAATCAAATTTAGACTGCATTTAAGTCAGAATATAGTAAGTTAGTAATGCTTCCTTCTGTTGCAATGAAACAAAATATGCTATTAGTCTTGTGCTCAGACCTATGAGTTCTTAGGTTTCCAGATTTCAAAGTTTTAAACTATTGCTTGAATATTCAAACAAGAAAATAACTTGACGGTCATGAAAGTGACTACTGATTTAGAAGATACTGCTTTTCAGAGTAGACACCCTTTTTGAAACTCGCAGCTGACCTGTATCTAAAATTCAACCTCTCAATAGCCTTTATATTCATAAACTTATAGCCTGAAGCCGTATTCTTACTGTAACCTTACCTACACAAACTAATGTTTCAGTGGACTTTGAGCACTTCAAATCAGAACCTGTAACATAAACCCAATTTTGTATCCCTACCTTAGCTGGTTCACTAGTACTTATGGTCTTCAGAGAAAAAGCTATTTCCTGCTGTGGTTGAACTTTTGAGGTATCCTCCTGAAATTCCTCTCCAGCTTCTCTATCCAGTTCTTCAGTGTCCTACAAAAAGCGGGGGTGGGGAAAAAAAAAAAGCCTGTGTTTGCAGTAATGTTCTGACTCTTCTTCCCTGCACATCGGTTTTGTTGCCATAATCAGCTTCTGTAACTAAGAAAATCTATCTTAAAAAAAATTAAAGTAGTGGGCTAATATTAGCCTATGCTAACACTCAAAATTTATAGAACAACATAATACAAAAATACCCATAGAACCCAATAAAGCCCAGAAAGCAGTACTCTTCATGCAATTTACTAACAAAAATCCCAATCTCTGAATGAACTGCACTTCATACTCCTGTGAAATGATAAGGATGTGAAATTAAACTGAAATTACTCTAAAAACTTCACAAAAGTACCACGATGAGACTTGACTGCTGTCAATTCTGTGGTTTGTTACAAGTAAAATGTTTTTAAATGCAAGCTCTGTATATTAACCTGTACAGTTTTCTATCACATATTAAGCTTTAACATTTTTTGCAACCCAATTTAGTCTGCCGTGATGCCTGTAAAACAAACCTCTCGGTACAGAAACTGAAAATATATCTGAAGTATCCAAGAGTATCAACCTTTACTCCTTAAACACTCTAATCATGGAAAGTTTTCATTTTACACGAGGAATTAGAGTAGTTACATTTGTTTATAGCACCAGAAGAATCCTGTGGTGGTGAACAGTAAATAGAACACAGGTCTCTTGTTTTAAGCTCGAAGTACCTCTTGAAACATTGTTCCTTCACTTATTTCCCCTGGAACCTTGTGAAGACGCAGTCACAGTCTAAGTCTGTTGATTCTTGACAGGAAAGAATATATATTGCCTTACACCTAGCTCTCAAGGTAGCTTTCACTGCCTTGACAAACACTGAAGTCAACAAATATGAGTGTGAACCCTTAAGTATAATCAATGAGAAAGATGATGCTGTTTAAGTGAACGTGTTCAATTTTCAGGGGATAAATATACAAATTTTAAGTGAGTTTGAAGTAGGACTGGCAAGTTAAATTACTAAACTGCTATAACAAAGATAACTTATCTGTGATGTATTAGCAGTTCTGTCTGCTCCTATCAAGCAACACCCCCCAGTTTTCCATAAAAATTTAATACAGAGAAATTCTCATCTTTAAACTGATGACCTCATAGACTGATGGATTGAAAGAAAAAGTAATAAAATCAGAATGGTTGGAGAGTAATGGGTAGAATAAATGAATCTGATTATGTTAATATGGACAGTAGGATTCCGTTTGACACATACAACTTAAAAGGCAGCTCACAGGCAACGGAAAAAAAATAATTTCAGAATGCACTCACTGACCTTAAGATCCATGCAAAACATCCGCAAACACCTGTTAACCATAACCTATTAATCTTGACTTAGTCATTGCAGATACCAGAACATGACAGTTTTCAATTACAAAAAAGCTGCAGTCCTAGTACCCTCAGTTTGAATTTGCCTCAGAAAAACCCACTGCAAAATGACACAAGCATCCACATAGACAACTTTAAAAGAATTCTATGTAATAGAAATTTAATCTTTCAAAATTGTTTTAATAAAATCTCAGACTGAAAGCATAATAATCATATAAAGCAAATCCAAAGCAAGAATGACTGAAGTAATGCTTTCCCCCCTCTCTCCAATTCACCTAGTCAGATTCAACTGAGCATTTAACATTTTGTAAAGAAAGTAAATTATGAATGGCTGTCACTACAAACAGAAGCAGGATGTATTCTGAGCATGAGCTATTAAAAGCTTTTTCCTATTAGGAAAGTACTTGTTTTCATCTATTCAAACATGATTCAATTGCCAAGTGAAGTGCAATCTGCTTTTGCTATTTTTACAACAAATCTGTTTCAATGTAATTCTTCAAAAGCTATTTAAGTAACACAGGAAACTCCAACCATCCTCAGTTTGTAAATACTATCTCACTCAAATCTGACTCACAGAGTAGCTCCACCTACTGAGTTCGAGGCATTGATACTTACCATTTCACATGAATCAAGCTACGACAGTACTTCAGAAAACTATATTCTAGTAGAATTGTACTTTAAAACAGCCTAGGAGAAAATTTCTCTCGTTCTCCTAGCTAGCTACGTCCACCAAGGGAGCTGTCTTTCAAAGGACAGGAGGAGAAGGCTTCCCATGCAGAGGAAAGTTCCTCCTGGAAGCATCCCTACAGTACAGAATCCTATTTGACAGAAAAATAATTCAGGATAAATACTTTCCACATATTTCATGCTTTCCATAAATCCAGCAAAACTACGTTGTATTCACAAGTCAAACATGGAATAATTCAAATGAAAGAAGATACTAGTAAGAGAAGGATTACTTTAACTCTTGAGAAACAATAGTAGACAATCCAATACGATAAGGAAATGAATTTCCCCAAAATAATTTTTGCTTAAGACACTAATACACAAAAATAAGGTGATTTTGTGAATTCCTCACAATTGCCTTTCAGACTATCCAGAATTTGTTCCATTTACCTGTGCAGGAGAGTTAGCTTCTTCACCCTGCTTCTTCTTTTTCTTCTTCTTTTTCTTGGATTTGCCACTTGTAGAACTCTGAAGAATTGGCTCTGCTTTTTCTCTTTCATTATCTGAAGCCTTCATATGGGAATATAATGTATTTAGCATTTAAAATGACAACGAAACATGCCTTCTATAGACTAAACACAAATTAATAGCTGTAAGGAATTTAATTGCATATAAAACTATAAATGTACACAATCTTATCTGTTCAGTTCATTTTAGGAAGACTACATTCTTTACATGCTATCTAGTAATATAGGTACAGGAGTTGGGACTGAAAAAGGCAACAGAGCACCATGTACTGGTGGCAAGGAAATGCTGTTTTTCATACAGAGAACTAAATATTGTTAAGAAGTATTTATGAAAACAAGTCTAAATCCTTAGTCTGCAACAATAAGGTAATCCTTATATTATGGTGAGCCAGTAAGATTTGACATGGAGCTAAGTGGCTTCTATTTTCTCAATAACAACATTCAGCATTTTCCTTCTCTGTGTACAAATTAAACACAGTTGTGCTACTCTTACCAATGTAAAAGAGATGAGAGATCACCTTTATCATCACCCTTAAGTTACTTTAAGAAAAAGCAGTGGTAAGGGCAAAGTCTTGGAGCTAAGGAGAAAATATCACCTTTTACCTTCTGAACATCAGGTATCTCTTCAGGTTGAGGAACAGAAGCAACTTTTTCTTCATCTACCCAGTTTCCCCACTCTTCTGCTGGTGCATTCCAATCAGAGCTGGGATCAGATGAAGAAAGTCCATCTACAAGGATGAAAAAGATTTTCAGAAATGTGTCCTTACTTTACAGGTGCTCTTTAACAGTTTAAAAATAAAAAAAAAAAAATCTATGCATAAAACCACTTCTTGATATCAAGATATAAATATTCATTTCCTGTATTTCTGAAAAAATGTAAATATTCTAATGATAGGTGGAAGAGTTTCATAAGTAATGAGTAAGATGGTTATTTTACAGAGCAATCGGATTACAAACTAGTCACAGCAGCAGCTAGCTAGATGCAATTGCTTTGAGATACTTCTCTAGTCTATGTGAAGAGGGACAAATTTAAGAGTTGTTCTCTATCTTAAACCTCATTCCTAGTTTGTGAAAAAATTAAGATGAACTGTAACACTGATCAATCTTACCTTAGTAAGAATCCTTTACAAGTGATATATCTGAAGTGTAAAACTTACTGAGCCAGAAGTCATCTTGTAACACTGACATTTAATAACCTTATTTTTTCTAACACTCTAAGTCCCTACTCCATTTTGCTATCGTTCATTTATGATGGCACATATTTATGTTGTCACACAGGAATGACAGATTTAAAGGGTCAGCTATATAAAAATTAAAAATATCTGAAGGGAAGAACTAAGCCTTAGACTGTCCGTTTAGTAGAAAGTTACAGCAAGCCAATTTTAAAACAGACCCTGTAAAAGATCATCTTTCATTTCACATTTATATTAACATCACAAATATTTCTCACCCTCAGTCTACGCCAAATTGAAGAAGAGGCAAACTCGGTCTACCAACTACAGCGGGATTCAGTTTAAACATTTGAAAATTAAGTCAAAATGAAAAGCAGTAGTAAACCCAATTAAATTTACTGGCAAACATTATGAAACCAAAAATACACTAAGAGATCTTAAGATTACTTACAATACTTTTCCACCTCTTGCTTTCATATAAAAATATTACCTCAATTACACTTACTTTGGACACTAAAATTCACCAATTTGAAAAAACAATTACTGCCCAACATCAACACTTTATGGTTTATCTACTGCCCTCTCACTAGTTGCTTAAAGAAAAAATCCATTCTTTTTTATTCATAATAAAAATTAGTAGCATTTGTACATACAGTTAATTTCCTTGTCCTGAACCTGATAAAGGAGCAAGGTGTATCTGTGTATCACATTGGCCTAAACTTCCATTATTTCCCCACTTCTATTAGCGTTCACTTCAATTAGTTGACATCTATGACCGCATTAACAGAAGCTATAGCCATAAACATTCTATGCACAGAAATGTGAATAAATTGTGCTTTTGATAATACGTAAAATTGATTAGTTTCACATGATTAACTGAAACGTGCTTCCTTTATCCTTAAAACAGATAAAAGACAAAAGATAAGTTTCAAAATGATCTGGTATCAGAGCAGTCATGCCAAAACTGGCAGAATCAAGGACTGCATCAATCCATTCCAATTTTGTAGTCATTAAATAAGAAGTTGTTCTTAGAGAGAAGGCAACATGCAAGGCAGCTTTTCTGGTCAACTTCTTAACCAATTTCTCAGGTCAATGACCTAATGAGAGGCACTAAATTGTTTTTCTTAAACATTCTTAGATCTGACTGGATAAAGATATCAGTTACAAGGCAGTTCAAAAAGTGAATTTAAGGCTGAAAGCTTTCTTCACAGGTACAGTTTCACTAGTAAATACTTAGGAATTACTGTAACTATTATACTACAGCCCTGTTTAGGGAGAGACTGTGGTAAGAACTACAAGAATATTTTAAAATTGGCAGGGAGGGGAAAGGGGAGAGTAAACACCAGTTTTACTACAATTCCCAAGTAATTTCAGTGATTTCTATCCTGCATATGCTTTTCTATACACATAAGAACTTCCTAATGTTTGCTAAATGAGAAATTAAGTTAAACTAAATACAAGAGTCTTATGTCACGTTAAGTTTTCAGTAACAAACATGTAAAAGCAAACTCAGTGACTCAAATACAATCTGCTAATAGTCTTTTGTAGACTTGCAGTAGATTTTTCTCGTCATTTGCAGTAACTGTTTTAATTTATTACTAAGATTTTCTAGCAAAAGCCAGAACTACCTTAAAATGCACGAGCTCTTTCACTTCTGAGTTTCAATATCCAAGTATTTTTCCTAACAATTAACCATTTTCTATTATTGTTTGTCAAAATACTTCTTCCTGCTTTCTTCAAACTGTCAATTAGCTTTACAGAAGTGAAACATTCCAGGTTTTTCTTCAGATGCTCACAACTGGCTAATACAAGCACCTAATAAGTAACTATACTTTAAAGTAACGGTAATTAACAAAATTTTGGTAATAAACATTTTAGAGGAACATACTTAACCCAGACCATTCGTCATCAACAGGGGGTTGAGCATGACTTAAATCCCACTGAAAATCAGAAGTACCAGCCTGAGAAACTGACTCACTGTTGGATCCTGAAAGGGAATAAATAAAATTGTACTTGTAGGTTAACAAGCTTCCTGAGTTTTCTTGGGTAAAAAAATTCTAACCGAAGTAGGAAAGGAAGACAGAAGGCTTAAAGAAAAAAAAATCTGATTCTAAGGACTGCACAGGACAGGAAAACTACAAGGCTCTTGGAAGTGAGATGTATTCAGAAAACAAGGGAACTGAAGAAGGAAGACAAAATTAAGTCAGGAGAAAAATATGGAAAAAAAAGGTAAGAAGGATGAATAACAGCAGTCTGTAAGGCAGTCTCCTCAAACTGAAAAATACAATTTTTATGGGTAGTAAAATTATTACCCTGTATCAGTAAGAACTCTTAGAGGGAGAAGCCTAAAGAAAAGAGTACTAGAAAGAAGCCTGATCAATTACATTGCAGATATAGCAATTAAATTATTCATTACTAAGAACCCAATTTTCATTTCAAGTAAAAGGTGTCAGAAACATAAAAGCAGCATGACAAACAACAGGAAGGCCAATATCAGTCACAGTAACAGAAAGTGTTAGACATCTAACATCATTATTTTAAGAAAAATAAGGTATCAGCAAAGAAACCATTTTAGAAAAAATAAACCCCAAGAAACTAAATTGTGAGACTGAATATTATGATGAGACTTTTGAATGAAGTTTAAATAGGACCATAGCTACCTGGGTGTCTATTTTATAAACACCACTGCAAAAGATACCTCAGATAACAGGAACCTTGATACGTTCTCATTTTTTGCTAGCCAGTCACAAGTCAGAAGTAAATATTTAGTGTAGTCCCTTTGCATTAAAACATTGCTGGCTAATGTGCAAAGATGACAAATATACATCACTGTCTTCACACTTCTCTTTCAATTAAAGTTGGAATGGTGGTATTGCAGATGAATCTCAGATCAGTCTGTTGTCTCGCTTTATTAACTAAACTTTCTTAAGTTTTAGCCTACAGACGGAACTCGAACTCAAGTGGCTTCCCTGGGAAATGTTATTTTATTAAAACTCTCTGTACAATTAAGACTTTGTTTCTTCTTTTTCTTTAAGACAAGGTTTCTGTAAGTTTTTATTAAGTGAACTGTTCTTTGGAAAGTCTGATAAATTAGACCTTGGCATTTGTAACTCCTTTGTTATCCTGGCTCAGATGTGCACAGAGAATGAAGCACTCTTGTGAGCTGTAGGACACTGAGCTCGAGTTCCACAGTTAAAAGACTGTAAACTGCAGTGGAAGTAAACATAGCCAAAGCGCATAAGCACTTGGCCAGCTACTTCCTAAAAGAAAATAGCCATGCCAAACTCATTAGATAATGGGAGTAAGCAAGCAAGAGCAGAAAACCTGACATATGATCCCTTTATTGTATTATAAACCACTGTAGCACTTATGTCAGTAGTTTAACACACAAGAGTTGTTATGAAGCCAGGTTTGCACTCCATACCAGTTTCACCCTTCAAAGTAAGAAAAACCCAGAGCTCAGCTTTCCCACCCGTCATAACAGAGAAAAGACTCAGGACTTCAAATCCTGCCTATGGAACATATTTTGAAGTAGCGCTTCAGTTCCTCGAAGGGAAAAAACCCAACCATCAAATAACAAACCTCCCAGAAGATCAGGGTAAACAGACTTTCCTAGAAAGCAATCTTCAGATCTCCAACTTGAGACACAGCAATACTGAGCAATCTCTTACACCCATTATTTAGACTCAACACACAAACAGGAAGGCTAAATAAGAAATATCACCTTCGTATTGATCTAGCTTTTGATTATCAATTTAAAACAGTCACTTTATTGCATAATTTGAGCATAACAAAAAAGCTTTCTAGGCTTTCATAAAACATGTCTTCCACTTGTTTACAGTTACCAGTACTATATTCAAAGAACAATGAGAAAGGTGCATATTAGTAACACTTGGTAAATTCTATTTCCACCTGGTGGGGCAGAAGAGAGTGGAAAAATCTTTGGAAGGCCATACATACCAGAAACTCCAGGAGTTAATCCAAATGAAGAGAAAGAAGTAGAATTCTGTTCAGAGTTATTAATCCTTGCATCCACATTCCAAGCAGCTGTGCGGGAAGGGGGTGGGGGGGGTGGGGGAAGAAAAAGAACTTCACACTGCTGGCAATGTTGAAAGAGTTAGCTATTTAATTATGAATAGGGTCAGAAAAACAGTGGACATTCCAGCCATGTTAACATTTCACACAACTGAGGGCATTATTTTGCTTATTACATCAATCAGTGCTCCTGGAGATGTGACTGTATGAACACTCATCTTGAGACAATTTTCAAGCTTTCTGAGATCTTCTTCCCTCTACAGCCTTTTCTATATACAAACTTCTCACAAAGGAAAAGTAAATTGTGTTTTGAGTCCCATACTATTATTCTTCTTCCCATTACTGCAATCATCTAAGTTATTGAAAAGCATATTTATTAACTCTGCACATGAAACCTAGCTTGGAGCAAACTGTATATATGTTAAAGAACAACTGACTTCAGAACAATTTTTGACAAATAGGAGATACTGCTTAAAAATTAATACATACTTGACTGTTAAGTGTAAGGTAGAAAATAAGCAGAAATAATCAGTGGCACTAACGTGTCAAAAGAAACATCTGGTTAAGATTACATTTATTTAGTTGGGGGGGTGGGCACTCAAAACTGGACAGAGTATTCCAGATGTGGTCCAAGAAATGGATAATCATGATCCCAGATCTACTGACTCCTGTTGACACAGCCCAGAATACTGCTGGTGTCCTTTGCTGCTGGGGCCTATAGCTGCCTCATATCCAGCTTGGTGTCCACTAGGACCCCATATCCACAGAGCTGCTCTCCAGACAGTCAGTCCCCAGCTAGGGGTGCTTCCTACCCAGGTGCAGCACTTCACATTTGTCCTCGTTGAACTTCCTCAGGTTCCTGTTGGCCCATTTCTCCAGCTGGTTTAGGTCCCTCTGGATGGCACCCCGGATACGGACTGTATCAACTGATTCTCCCCTCCCCACTCAAGTTTGGTGTAACCTGGGAGTCTGATGTGAATGACACTGTTGCCTCCTCCAGGTCATTTATAAAGATGATAAACAGGACAGCTCTAAGTACAGAGGCCTGTGATATTCCCCCCTTGTTACCAGCCTCCAGGTAGAGTATGACTCACTACTACTACCTTAGAGCCTGACCAGTTTTTCAACCATCCTAACTTGGATACAGTAATACTGTGAGAGACAGTGTTGAAAGCATTACTAAAGTCATCATAAAAGACATCCACTGCTCTCTCCTTGCCCACAAAACTAATCATTTTACCAGAAGCAAATCAGCCTGGGTCAGGGACGATGTATTCTCGGTAACAAAAACAAGAACAAGCTGGTCACAGTGACTAAGAACTACCTTATTAGAATATACAGCAGAATACAGCTAACTAGAGTATGAAGAAAGCCCTTTGCCTCTACTTGGCAATAGTAAAGCTTCCAATGGTACAGCAGGTCCAGCCTCAGGCACCACATTTCAAGATATGCGAGACAAATAAAAGAGGTGTAGATGAAAGCAACGTTGCTGACTACAAAGGAACACTGCTTTCCAGAAGAGACTAGGATCACTTAGACTGAATAGTGGGAAGGACCATGTTACAGCATCTACTAATAAGTTGAAGATTGATGCCCAGAGAGAAACAAATAATTCTCTTCTCCGTTGTTATTATGGACAGTACAAGTGATAAAGGCAAAAAACTGTACGGAGAAGACTAAAAACAATTTCTAATGAGAAAAACAGCGTAACACTAAATGTCACAAGAGCTGAACAATCTTCATGCCTGGAGCCTAAACAAACATCCACCAAATTCAAACACAGTTGATTTGATCATGTTGGATCAACAGAATAGACTTAGGACATGGGTTTTAAGACATCCATTAAAAAAACCAAAGTTACACTTAAAAATTACTTAGTAATCACTTTCAGAATTTTAGGAAAGTGATATAAAAAAATTGGATTCCTTCACAGAAATAGTTTTATTTCAGATAAAACTCCAAAACCCCAGTTAAACTGTAAACAGACACAGATGTTAAGCCATCAGAACTTACAAGTAAACAGAACCTGCTTAGTTCACATTTCACTAGACCACTCCAAGATTTTTTTAAATATATAAACATAAAGCTATTTAAGAGATTCACTACTAAAAAATATACTTATGTAAAAATGCTTAAGTGAAGCAAGTTTTCTTCGGAATAGCTTACCAATAGGAGTGAACAAAGAACGCTCTTTCCAGGGCCTGCCCACCAGGGTTACACCCCAGTCCTTTCCATTTCCATTAGCATCTCCAGTGTCCTGGCCCCAAGCCGATGTCTCTGTCTTCCTCTTCCCAGCTGCAGTTGAGGGAACAGATGTCCATTTCTCCTCCCCTACACCAATCTGTGAGGAGATTTTTACAGACTTCTCATTCCAGCTTCCTCCATTTACTGTATGGCTTTCACTCAATCCTGGAGAAACTTAAATACAAGCATAATGAAAGCATTATATAAAATAAGAACTGGATGAAGAATTAAAGTATTACTTACGTGCACATACACTTAACAATAAAAAAAGTATAAATGACCAGCAGCTTTGCTACACCAGTGTGATATAGAACTGCTGCTCTGTCTCAGCTGATTTTCCAGTTCAGATGATATGCACCATCTGTCTATTAACTTGAAGAGCAAGGAAAAAAAACAGCACCAAACTGCACTCTCCTTCCTGTGTCCCTTTCTTTATAGGGCTGATATCTTGGTGAACCAGTGCCTCTAGATTTAAAAAAAAAAAAAGGGGTGGGGGCATTTCCAACATTGCCAGGTAATTTCTCTTAACAGAGTATGGTGATGATTTGTAGAAAGCCCAATGCACTAAGTGGAGAATAATTTCTCTTTCGTAACTGCATACAGAAGTTCTCTAGGCAGGAAGTAGAAGAAATGACCAAGGATTAGAAAATGCTTCCCAAACACTACACAGAATTTGCAAAGAGCACAGCTATCATTGACTAGAGTCCATCAAAGTTAGAGGGGAAAAAAATCATGGTAACACTCAAAATAATTCATAAGCAATGTATTTTACGTTACATTAACGTAAAAGAGCACAAGTCTATCTCCAACAGTCTACCCTGCTGAGGAATTACTAGTCACAGCAAGTTTAATGTATACTGTGAGAGAAGTTAGTAGTACATTGAGACATAAAGATCATTATAAAACTTTTTATTATTTTTAATTTATGCCCCTATAAAACATAAAGGCTAATGGTCACCTGGTGCACCCAGCCTGACTTCCTATATATATCAGAAATCTTTCTCAAAGGGCTCTGTATATCAAATCCTGTCTCTCTTTTTATATACGCAATGTAAACAACAAAAACTTCTCATCTACAAACGATTAAGAAATATCTGGATATTGCAAGTGTAACACTTAAACAGTCAGCCAAAACCTGATGGACAAGTCCACATCATATGCCAACAGAACTACAGACCAAGTATTTCTTTCCTCAAATGAACTCGTAGCTCAGGCAGCACGAACATACGACATTCAAGGCAGCCTCACCAGCAAGGAATTGATTAGGTGAAATATGCCTAGATTTTCTTAGACAAATCATTTCCAAACACAGACATCTGTAATGTCACCATTGCTGTACTTAAAAACACTGCCCTTTCTCTATACAACTCCACAGCACTAACATTGTTCATGTCAGTCAATGTCCTCTAAGGGTAATATGACATCTTAGGGGAAGGCAACAACAAAAAGAGACAGAAATCAAAGTGTAGCTGATAGAAAAACTCTTCTGCAACCTTGCAAAAAGACAGCTGAAGTCCTGAAGCAGGAGCTTGATTATTCTGTGTTTATCATACTACTCTCCCATCACAAATATTTACCTTCTATACAACCAGCAAGTTTTCACAGAATCACAGAAAACTCAAGGTTGGAAGGCATTTCTGGAAGTCACCTAGTTCTACCTTCTGCTCAAAGCACAGCTAACTTCAAAATTACACCACTTTATTCAATTTCTGGAAGTCATGAAGGCTGATAGTTCAAAGCATCTCTGGGCAATCTTACGAAGAGCTTTTTTCCTCATGGCCAGTCAAAATTTCCCTTACTGAAACTTGATTATTGCCTCCTGTCCTCCCATTACGCATCTCTGAAGAATACAGCTCCTTCCTTCTGTGCTATGGTCCAGGAAGTTTGCATGTGAAGTAAAGCTCTCAAAAACTAGCAGAAAGTGATTCGCTTTCTGGACCTGGGTGCTTTTAATAACTCATTTGTTGACTTGCTTAATTGCACTGACTACTTTTCGTTAAAGCAACACCACTAATGTTGGCTGTAAGAAACAACCATCTTGATTTCATTATGCCAAACTAATTCACTTCAAGTATTACTATAGCAGTATCTCAATTAGAAAACTGCTAAGATTCACCAGTTGATCACAGTCTAAAAATAGACAAATATTTTTAAAATTATGTATATGACATATATAATGTCATGTATATTTATAAATGTACATTTATATTTACATACTTTCAAAATGAACGTATTTAAAGTATGCCTCTCAAAGGAGTATGTGAAGAACTGAGTAACTTGTGTATACAATCTGTAACTTGTGTATACAATCTGAAACAAATGCAAACTTTACAATAACCAGGACTGGTATCTTTGAGCTCTTTGCAGTTTTTCTTTGAGCAAATAATCAATTCATTAACACAAAAAAGTGAGTAAGTTTGAAAAGTTAGCATAAAGAAGTTTGAAGTGGAGCTTGAGAATAAGCTTTACTGTTCTGTAAGTAGCAATTTGTATAATAGGTAATCTGGTTGAAAATTCTAGATATCAAATCCTTCTTCTACGTGTAACAGACTGTTTTCAACCTGTTAGGAAGTAACTGCAACTTAGAAGTATAACATTTGCATAGCCAAAAAAGCCACCTGCATAATAAAGTTCTACACCAGTAACCGCACAAAATCCTGCAGTGACAATTTGTTTTCACTTCTGTAAAACACTTTTCTAGTTAATTAGGATGCCTAATAATGAAAGCCTTTTACCTTGTGGAACTGATGATTCCCCCTTTGCAGGTTTAGAGCTGCTAACTTGCGCATTCAGAAGTGCATCACCTGATTAACAAGTAAGAGGAAATAGAGCTAGAGTAAGTTTTTTCAAAGTAGCAACACCTGTAAAAATCTTCAAAGAGTATCCATCACTGATATTTTAAGGAAAAAAAAAATCAATACCCCAAAGTGAATTAAGACATTTCCAGAAAACTTAAGAATAAAATTAAAATGCTCTTTTTTTATTATTATTTATGTTTATTTTGCAGACAGAATAAACTCAAAACTGATTTAGGACCTATAAACCAAGTAACTGCAGATTTCAAAGAACTCCAGCTAGTTTCCCCAAGAATGGCGAGCACAATCTAAAACAGAGGCTGACATTTTCAAGCAAAGGGCAGCTCTAAGTATTTCAGAAATATATAGCTATTTCTAACTTCTACCTTACCGTGAAAACACTAGATACAGCTGAATTATTTTCAGAGTAGTCTGGTACAAGGTGATACATAAGAATATATGATGCATAAAGGACTCTGGCTAGAGAGGTTACAGTAGTTATGGCTAGCCACAGAGTATATAGACAATTGGAATTACCATTTCTTGAAGCTGCATGTGTGTAAACAGACAGAAAAAAAAGAAAACAGGAAACAATTGATCTAGTCCTCAGCGACAAGAACCACGCACTCAGTCAAGATGCAAAGAAGTGTCAATAAAAACACCAGATAAGGCATGCAAATTTCAATACATTTTTACAAGGTACCAGACAGTTGCTAGGTTCAGTCTTTTTGTCACTTTGCTAGAACATCAAGTTTCATCTAATTAAAGCACCAAATGTATCAGTATGTTAAAAGTAGTTAGAAAGCTAAACTGCGTCTTCAGATTCTTTTAGCTTCTTAAACCACTTCTCAGTTGCAGCCAAATATGAATTCCTGTGCCTACACATGGTTTAAACCAGCCCATGCAACTTTTTTCTGAAACAGTAGCAGCCATAGAAGCTAAAGCTTACATTTCCTTATTGAATCCTTAGCTATAATAATTAATTACTAAATCTCAGCCAGATGTGCCCCACCATTATGAACAGCTTTAGTACAAGTACTACTAAATCTATGTTGGAAAAAATGTCTACATGTTAAGCAGTGAATGATCTGTAAAGAGAATTCATGGGCATGACCTTCCCACAAGGAAATGTTCAAAAAGTTAAGGGGTTGGTGCTGCCTGCAGCAGTGCTGAGGGTGCCTTTGAAGTTTCCAGAAACATAAAGGGCAGAATCAGCAGAGCACAAGTGAAGGAATGGGGACATATGCCTATGCAGCTGTGCAGTTACTAACAGAGCACCAGTGTGGAGGCCAGTGTCTCAGCCACTTACTCCAGAACATTCTCTCCTGAGCTTCCCCAAAAGTGTGGCTCAAAAAAAGGGGGAGTTTTACACAATGAAAAATACCTTTACACAGCTTGAAATAATTTCCTCAAGAGTTACACCTCCAAATATACCTACCATACGTCCAAAACAGAGTCACTATTTAAGCATTTAAGTAAAGTTATCTTTCTAGAATAACGTTCAGAGACCTATCAACCATCATACCTTTATTTTTTCTGAGACCAACCGGAAGCGATGGCGTAGGCATCAGTTGTTCAATGGATACAGTAACTGTATTTTCCACCCCTTGGAGATTTGATTCTCCTGAGCCACCGTCAGTCAGCACCTTGTCTCGCTTACGCTGCTGTCGCTTCTCTCTGTTACTGATTTTAGTTTCCCAGGTTCCTAAAACATCCCCCAAATGAAAACATCACTATATAAGTCAAGAGAGCAAAAAGGAAAGAGTTTTAGCTTGTTTCATATCAAGCTGAAGTCTGAGTACAGGTTCAGTTTAAAAATCATAGACATGGCAGTTAACTTCAACATTAGTTTGAAAACATGAACAAGTGGCCAAAGGTCTAGATGCAATGCTTTGCTTCACAGAGCAAAACATGAACATGAGGGCCCTACTATTCACGACTTCTCAGGTTTTTTTTAAGTTTAACTTCAAAAAAATCAGTTGAAGTTATTAAATACTGTTGTTTCAAAGATCAGACTTCCAGATATAATATGTGACTATGGAGTTATGACAAAATTAGTTTCTTACGTTTCTTTATGAAGGACAAACAAATAAACAGCATTTAAGCCAAAAAAGGTCTAATTGCATTTTTTTTTGTGTGTATTCAGTACCTTCATCAACTTCCTTTCCATCTAGACGAGACATATCCTGAACTGTTTTAGCATCTCCCTTTGATTTCTTTTTTTTCTTTGACTAGAATAAAAACAAAACATTATCTTAATAATCACTTGTCATAGTGATTTAGAATTCCCCCCCACCGAAATACAGGAGTAAATTTGAAACAGATTTTCCTGAACAACCCTCTGTATGGACAGTCCCTTGAAAGGAGTACTAGACAATACTAATTGCTAAACATAAGTTAAGACTATTGAAGTAACATAAAAGACTTATGCAGTACACAAACGGCAGGTGGAGGGAGCGGTTACTTATGCTACAGAGCACAAAGCCTGGTGGAAGAAGCTATGCTGACAGCACCACAGTCACAGATGAGTAATGAATTGTTTGGCAGGCAGATCCCACTCTGGCAAAATTTGTTTTGTACAGAAGCAAGTATAAAGTTATACATGGAGAAATAAATAATGCCAGTGACTCATTTAAAAAAAGTAGGTAAGAGAATTCCAGCTTGGAAAATTACTTCAAAACAGGAACTGTGATTATAGTCCATATTATACAGTTTTTTTTCCCCAAGGTTTCACCAGTTATGGCTTCTTGGCTATACAAGCAGAGATAAACAAAGAGGAACAGAGATGACTCCTTCTGCAAGCAGTTTTGGTGCAACAGGTAGCAATATAAAGTGTTAAAAAGATAACACTGAGAAAAAAAGATGAAAAATGACCCAAGATATTGGGAGAGAGTATACTGCAGAAAGCTTTGGAATTTAATCTTTTGGTAAGCTAAAGTGATAGCAAATTGACTTGACTACCTTCTTAGAAAGAAAATACAGTACTGAGAAGCTTTTCAATCTAGTGAAGAAAGGTGTTAGAACCACCAGATAAACCTGAACAAAAAACCCCAGACTTTTTAAAGAAAGATGGTTATCCACTTAAATGTTATAAGAGGAACTATTCACTGATTCACTCTCTCTGGAATATTTGAATAAGGATATTCTAAGAATGCTGGATGTCTTTCTGGAATATATGCTTCTGCCAGAGTAAGACTAGTAATTGCCAACTTCATACCTGAGTTCAAGCTATATGATCTTCTAGTCTTAGATGTCCAAGAAGAGTATAACAACCTCTCTAGAATTCAGAATTGGTAACAGCTGAATTATCACCACAGCTGCAGCAGATATCCTGCAGGCCCACAATGGCATGCAGTTCACATGCCTTTGAGTTAGCATGCCCAAAAAGTATCATGTAGCTTCAATATAGGTACTGAAAGCAGTATAGCTTGTTAGTGCAGCACCAGAGACAATAAACATTTCACTGCTTTTTGCAATGCTGTGCCAACACACCTATAACAGTTAGGGAACTGATTTGAACAGTTAACTCATGGTTTACTGCACTAGGGGACCCACAATACGGATGCACCCAAACTGAATTATCTCACTTACTTGCTCAGTAGACTACCTTTACCCACATACCAGCTATCTAACTTCTGAAAAGTCTCCAAAAGAGAAGGGCCGGTTTCAAAAGCAACCTAAGAACTGGTTCTAAAAACATGAACAAGCCAAATTATTTGCCAGAGCACCTTCTAAGGAAAGAATTAAAAAGGAAAGTGAAAAACAGCATGAAAAACAGTTATGAATTGCTTCTTGGAGCTCAAGCAGAGGAAAGGTTAGTAAGTTTGTACCCACGTCTCACATTTTCAGCTACACTGAGAATGGAAGTTGAGGTCTCGGAATCTCCCACCCACAAAGCCATAACTGCCCAACTGTCCTCTGGCACTAAGAGAACACCTGAAACGACTTCAGAAGTCTCCCAGATGGCAGTTTAAAATGACTGCTCCTCCAAGTTATAACTCCAGTTTCTTAAATAAATAGCTCCTACAGAGGTATTGACATCAATTTTTACATTTCTCATGAAGACAGCAAAGTTCAACAGTTTTAAAAATGTTTGTTACTAACAAACACTGTTTATAAAAAGATCAAGAATTCAAATCTTGAAAATACATTTACTTTCCTAACCTGAGTGACTAGAATCTGATCCGAGAAACCAGAACCATAATTAGTTATCCAATTTACTCACCAACTGCCAAACTTAGTGCTGTAACAGTCGCTACCTCAGTAACAAACTGACTGAAACAGCAAGACATGCTAAAGGTTACTGAGCAAGCTAGCCGATCATTTTGCAGAAGCCTATTCATTCAAAGTGTCACCTTCTGCAACACAGAAAGCTGCCAGTGTTGGCTCTGCCACCAGCCAAAGAGCACATGAGGAACTCAGCAGGCCTACCAAAATTTTTTAAGTCTTTAAGATGCACTGTCCCCCATGCAAGAACAATAGAACAATAAACCTTTCTTCCTCATCCCTAACGGTCTGTGTATTTCTAGTATTCAAGACAAGGCAGTTGCATGTTTGCAAACAGAACAGGTAATGAAGTTTTAACATCCTGCAATCTCATCCAGAGTCCTTCTTTGATACAGTCCCTTACACTAAAAACTAAAAAACACCCCCACCCTGTACTGTGCAAATCACTAAAACAGAAAAAAGGGAAGAAACTATTCAACATGTCAAGAGAACCGTAAACCCTATGAACAGCCACAATCCAGCCATTCCCCTCCCCCAAAGCAGAACAAGAGAATACAACTTAAATGACCATCCTGAAAAAACATGCATAAAATTCACAACCCTGAAGCAGCTAAGAAACACAGAAACACAAAGGGAGTGAGATTTTCACTGAAAGCATATATTCAAGCACAAAAAAAAATCATACCCTTCAGGTCATAGATTATATATATTCATATATCTACACACATGCACATACTACTTAAATCCCACCCATTGACTTATACCACCCTTCCCAAGCTATACAAAGACACATACACAGGACCCCTTACAATCTTCTCAGCAGGTTTATAATGTTACAAATGCAACAGATGCCCTGAGAGGCTTAACCAAGTAATTAGATGCCTGTAAAGTTACCTGCAATTTAAAGAAAGTTCTTGGGTATGTTTTTAATTGAAAGGTAACAATCAACTCCTGAGGCAATCATGCTTTGTCCAGGGTTCCCCAAAGTGATATGAAAACATAATCAGTTGAATAAGCATCCATATCTATATAGTGGTACTGATTTCCTGGAGCTGCAGCTTCAACTTAACATTTTAAAATTCAGATCACTGTGTTTGCAATTTTAAGGTAAAGCTCAAGTTTAGCATTTAAACACCTTACCTACTTGGAAACCTGCTTGAGATAAAGTGAAAGCTGGGAAGAAAAATATAGTTATTCCTTCAGGATCAAATTTTATTATGTTCTTGGAAAAGACCCCACAAAGTCAATCTGATATGCAACACATGGAGAAGAAGAAGTGTGCAGCATGAAATTTTAAGGCAAAGCCATTTCACAGAAAAGTCTTTATATTTGCCAACGCTAAAAATGTTTAGAGTCCTATAGCCAATTAACAAGATATAATCTTTTAGCCAACATACCAACTGCGAAAGAAGTTGTTATAAGATAGTCAAGTAAGTTAAAGCTTGAACGAGCTAAACAAGTTATAATAATCAACTACTGGTTTCTGACTATGCCGAATCATTTATTTTTCCAATACTCCTCAGTATAGTTAGAACAAATATATTTTGTTGAAGAAAATCAATTAGAAATCCATGACAGTAGGAAAGTTTAATGCACAACATTAGCAAAAGAACCAACCCAAAAAATTATCATCAAAGGCCTATCATAAATATATCCATGTTGCTTACAAATGATAGCATTTGTGATAAGGCTAGAAGAATTAGTCCTCACAATGCAAAAAGTAACATTGCCATTAGTATGGTTACCTTTTAGATAAAGCTACAGACCAAGCTTTGAAAAGATGTTTTTAATGTAGCTGTTCAATTTGCATAACAAAAAGCTCACACCAGACTTCAAAGCCCATATTTGTCACCAGAAATTAAAAACTCTAATCATTAATGGATATATCTGACAAAAAAAATAAGCAGGCACATGGTCTTAATCCTTTGAATAGTAGTCCCCCAAATGGTAGACCATTTTCAAGCCACTTAACAATACTATCATTATGTTGCATCTCTACAGAAGCCAGCAAAGATGAAACACAAACTTAATTTCTGTAGGCTTAACATTTTCACATGGCAAACAGTGTTTAGTTGGGGGGGGCGGGAAGGGGAGTTTGCTTGATGCAAACATTCCATGATAAGGCATGATCTCAGAAGTTAAGAAAAGACTACTTTAGCTCTTTCCAACACCAAATTAGATTAGTACTCTTCATAGTAAGAAAGATACCTCTTCACTTAGTAAGTAACAGGATTTCAAATCACAAATAGAGTTATTAGACATTGAAATAACACACACTAAACTTTGACATTGTCGTTTCATATCCATAACTGACCTTTTCATTCTTCTTTTCTGTGTCCACAGGCTGCTTTATATTTTCTTTACGGACAGTTTGTATTACTTCATCCTCAGATACATCGAGGAAAGACCGTCCATTAGGCTGTGTGAACAATAAGTGTGAATAATAAAAAATTTGGAGGAAGCAGATGAAGCAAAGCTCAAATTACACTATTACTGAAATGCAACTATTTGTTGACTGAAAAATGCTCGCAAGATTATTAAGTAAAGCAGACAGAATCATGGATTGGCACTCAAAGTATCTACTGCAATTCTGTATTTACCAAACACAGAAATGAGAAAGGAAAGAAAACAGAAGTCTCCTCATTTCATCTCAATCCTACCCAACACAGGAATTGCTTATCAAAAGGTAAATTTCTGAAAGTTAACAGCCTTCAGAACAGCTACAGTCCTCTGTAGCTGTTCTGAAAACTGATTCAGAACATACAGTTGTGCCATAAATTATCTAATTAAATGAATGCATTTACCACTTTATAGCAATTCAGCAACAGGCTGAATTTTTAAAATCATTTCTACCTTGACCAAATTTCTGCAAGTTCTGCCTCTGCATATCCCTCACAGCTCATTTCCTTCATAAGTTAAACTTCATAGTAGCACAGAAATTAGAAGTCAAACACGAAGCATGACTAAGCATGACATCCCCTTGTTCTTTTCAGACAGACTTGATTATAGTCGTTATGTCAGTCTTTCATTTCCCCCTCACATAATAAAGGAAAGAAAATCAGCATGTGTTATTTAACATATAAAGTTAAAACTCTGGACAGTCATTAAATTAGTCTTTAAGATCAGCTTTGACAGCAACGGCATACACCTTAGCCTATATATTCCCTATGCAAAAATGTAGTAATTTTTTAAAGTCGTGTTTATTGTTAACAAAAAGCTATGACTGAAGTTACTGTGTTTAACTGCAGAAAAGATGAAAATAAGCAAAGCATTATACTACTGTTAGGCATTAATTTCACTGAGTAAAAAACAATTGTCAAGAGTAGTAATTGATACTGAGTCCACACAAGTTTCATATTGATTCACATTCATAATGATTCAGATAAATTAAAGACTGAAAATTAAGTAAGATATTAAGCATAAATAACTACTTCATAGTTGCTTTAATTTCTACAATTTCTTTTTAAATAAAGTTCAAACTATATTATCTTTAATTATTTTTGTTATTAAAAAACCAAAAGCTATTTTAACTCTGCATCACATGAACCTGATTGCTTTAAAGTAAAACAAAGGCCATATTACAACTTAGTGTGACCTATTCCTTCAAATATCAGATCTGATCCTCAATTTAAGTGGTACAGGTATTTAAGTCTTGCCATGTTACATTATGCTTACAAATCACCCTTTGCATGCTTTCACCAGTGCATAACATAGTATTGCTTACTGTAGTTACCCAGCATGCCAACTTCTTATTTTGTAACTATTAATAGATTTTGAAAGATCAGGTCACCTAACCCTTCTTCTCCTGCAACAATCAGCTTTAAACTAGACTCTTCATATCTAAGATGCAGTACATTTCTCTCAGCATTCTGAAAATCAAGTATATTTTACAGATCTGTGTCTCAAAACTCTAAGTTCCTCTCAACGAAGCTCACAGTACTTGATTCCACAGGGATACCGATGACCTGATATTCAATCCTGAAAACAACCCGTTACCAAAAATCAGTTCTTGAACACCTCTATTTTCTCCAGATTCCGCACAGCAATGTTATTAGTGGTGTGATGTCTTTTAATCCATGTTAGTACCCGTGACATTTAAGATCTTAAGCTGGAGAAAGAATCACTATTTCTAAGTTATTTAGCAGTAGAGTTAGAGAACAGATTTGCTGCCTCTGGTATTGGACTTGTGTCAAAAATGTTTACAGCCAACTAACTTTTTAAATTCTGTCCCTTGTTTTGGTTCTTTGCTATTACATATATACCTTAAATTGAAAACCACTTTCTTAATCCCTCTCAAAAATTCAATAGATAAACGTTTTAATCTTTAATTTCAAAAAAATTCAGCTGTTTCTCTGAAGTAATAAACTAATTCATATCCATTAAGAACCCTCTGGAAAAATTAATCCACATGACTGTTTAAAATGCTGTCTGATCATCTGATCATGTAAACAACAACCACTAGATATATGTTTAAAAACTTGTACTTTGATACATTTCTCCCTGAACATATCCCTGAATTGTAACAGTCTCCTTTTCAGTGGACACTTTCCACATTTATATTCTGCCCACAGATGAATCATAGAAATTTAACCAAAATTCATGTGACCATTTTTGGATATACCAAAGATAGTAACAGAAGCAGGAAAGAAAAAAGCTTTTCTATAGTATTCAGAAATGTTTCTTTTAAAAGACAACTACAGCCAAAAAGACTAAGTTTAAAACTTTATAGTAATATATTAAACATCCACTGACAATATTAATTCATTCAAATTGTGCAATTTATTATTTGCCATATTTTTTCCCCTCATCCTAAAAGCTGTAGGGAAGATGCAACAAGGCAGAAACAGTGCTGTCAACACTACTGATTTCTGAATGCATTTCTTGCCTGCTGACCTTAAAATCCCAATATTTAAATAAACGTTTTTCACACACATTCATTTGAGGACGTTAAGATAATCCAAAAGTAGAATAAAGGTTTTGCTGAGACTGTTAAAATGAAAAATATTGTTCTTCAAATATGGCATAGAGCAATGGATAACTCAGTTTCACACTTCAAATAGCAGTAATAAAATTGCTGTCATTTGAGTCTTACAAGGCCATATTAGCCAAAGTCCTTAGTTACACATTATAAAGATATGCCTACTTAGAATATCTTTGGCCAATGAAAGAATCTGTTTACCCATATTATTTTCTGTAAGCTTCTCTTAAGAAACCAAGCAATTTTCTCTTTGAGCACTGGAGAATCCTACAGCCCTACTTCTCCTAAAATTTGACAAATAACATACACAAAAACAACACGTGAGTATCAGTTGAAAGTTTATGCAGTCTATTTCTAAGTGCAATAAGCATAAAACAGTCATAACCTGAAAAGTTCTTTCAAGAAGACCAAGTAGGAAACTTTCTGAAATGAATGCAAATGCTTTTACTAAAATATGTAGCATTTACTGTCCAGGTGTACTTCGAACAATAGGAAGTACATAGCCAATTTGGTATTTTCTGCAGCTACAAATAGACGGTATGAATGGCTTTCTAAATCTGTAGCAGAGTACAGAAGATGGTTACTCTCAAGTTTCTATGGTGTTTTGCAGATCGTACAGAAACCATGTAAGAACAGTTTCACCTTTTTCTGCTGAAGGTTTAAAAAGTAGAAGAGAGAGGCACAACAATTATTCAGAAGGGAAAGGAATTAAAATTAAAGATCAAGAGATTTTTGGAAAGGAAAAAAAAAATCTTAACAGGGGCCAAAGAACTCTGTGACAGGAGACAGAGCTCTGCCCCTGCCAGGAGCTAGAAAAAAACAACAAAAAAAAGAGGCTTCAGGTTTACTGCACAGAATCTAAAGTAAGGCTACCATGATACTACCTTGCGCCAAGCAGCTGGAGAAAGCCAGAACTGGCTCTGTAAACTAGTGTTAATGACTGCTAAACCATTTCACCTTCATTTTTTTTCTCAGTCTGCCCATAGCAAGTAAATAAACAGAATCTCATAGTTGCTACTGTATCCAGTCAATGCAGTGCTATTCAACTAAACCTATTTTACTAAAAATATCAGTTAAGTTGTACCCTGCCTACACAGGAACTGAATAAAGCCACGTGCAAGAAACAAAGCAATAATACTTCCTCAGAAAGGGTACAGTGAAGAACACTTCTCATCCTGACTGATGAGAGTTATGCATCACCTGCCATATGATGAGCTCAGTAATTCTGTACTAAAGTACAGATGTCTAATTAAAAGCTGTAGGGTTAGTGTGCTCTTTAATGCTACAGACCAGTTGCTCTAAGCTTTCTGAAATGCCCTCAATGGAAATCTAGACCCTGGCATAGCAAACCCTGTAGTAAATCTACTGATAATAGGCTTACTCTTTTCCCTTCACAGACCTCAGTATTAGCATCACAGCATACAAAAACACAAGACGAAAATAACTAGGCAGTAATCAGTAAGAATTTTTGTTGCATCTTTAAATTTCCAATGTTATTTTGAGAATTTTTCATGTGAAAGTCAGAAAATATTGGGACATGCTAATACAGGTCTCTATGAGCTTATCTTGGAAAATGAGCATGAGGCAGGCCTCTTAAACTTTGCCACTGGTATAAACTTATTTGCACTACAGTTTGCGCATTTTCTTTTTGGAAAAGGTTTGGTTTTTTTTTCACCTCTGCATGGAAATAGTGAATACGAAGTACTATAAAAATAACTTTAAAAATCTTAACAACACAGAATGACAGCTTGACAGCTGAAAAACTGTTTTACTCTTTTTATTCAGAAAATATTTGCTCTTACATAGCCTTAACTTTATTTTGTACCTGAGTAAACCAAGCTTGAAACAGTATAAGTATTTATATTCACCAAAAGTGTCAGTTAGTTAAGTTTTATATAAAATTAATACAAAGTTTGCTTCTATGAAGCCCTGCACTACAGAGCATTGTCAAGTTAACAGTGTATCTACCTCTTCACTTTATCTTCTGTTGAGGCATTTTTTAATGTCTTCAATGATGACTTGCAAGAGTTTATGGTTTGGTTTTATACTGGAGCTTAAAGAAAATAAAACAAGCAAAATCTGAGTTATTTCTAGGATTAGTCTTTGTTTTCAAGAAGGCGTAACAGATCTACTAAATCTTGAAGGATTTGCTGTTCAAGATGGGAAAAAAAATTGCATCTTTAACATGCCTTCTCCAAAATGGAGACCTAGCTACACTGGAAAGATTCTGAATCACAATGCTTCCTCTTCTTGGTGCTCAGCATTCAGTCTCTTGCAACTTCCAGAATCAACTTCAGTAGTTCACTGCTCAAAGACAGGTTGGTGGCGTATGCAGACTTGTTTTGTTTTAAGATATTCTAGCCTTAACTTCTCATTAAAAAATACCCAGACATCTCAAGTCTTAATACTGCCACAGACTCAAATGAAGGTACAAACCCATTTTCTCTCCTTTTTCTGGTCATTAGGTAAACAATTCAGATTTTATAGAGCAAGAAATAATTAAAAGACACAGTTGTAACAGGCAGGGGACATCTGCTACACTTTCATTCCTATAATCCATTTGGACAGAAATAGGATTACAAACACACTAACAATATAAAAGCTATAGAAGCAATCCCTTCAAGACCCAAAACTATGATAACTGGAAGCTTTAAAAGGAAAGTCGATAATTTCTGCATTCTACTGATTTTCTCATGAAGTGCACATATACTGTCAAAGATACAAGGTTCCCACACCACACACTGAGGATTAAAAAAAACCAACCAAACAAACCAGGAATGATCTGGTTTTAGGGGGCTGCTAAGACACAGATTTCCTTATTAAAGGAGATGATCCTTACTGTAACAACTAAATCAGACATATTGCTACTGAGGCAAGCTCACCACAGAACCGATGTTAACATATTCTGTCGAAAAGACACAGCAAAAAGCCTTACTCAAGTTTGAATCATCACAGCATTTATGGGGCTTACAATGCTGCTTCCAATAGTCTATACCTGCCTGGACTGCAACTCCTGGCTTGAAATTCTAAGCCATATTAAGGTCTCCACTACTGGTTCCTAACCCTGTAAGCATTCGATGAATAATAATGAAAAAATAATGTTTACATATAATTCTCGTTTCCATTAAAAAGCTTCTTAAAGGAAACGAAGTGTTTTCCTCATCATCCAGGACTATTAACGTGCAATTTCCGTGTGTGCGCGCTGCTCCTCCAGGCTTTCAAAGCAACCGAGTAGCCCGACACGAGACAGCTCCAGAGCAGACAGTCAGGACCCTCCCATCCCTTCCACAGGCAAATATCACCCAGGTGAATCGCACGGCGGCTCGGGGGGAGCTCTATGGCCTCCAGACCCTGCGGTCGGTCCTCCCCCTTCTCACCGGTGCCTATCTGACCGGCAGGCGTTTCACCGAGCAGGGGGCACCGGGGACAAGGCCTGGGGAGAGGCAGCCGCGCTCGGGGCCGCTCGTCAGACGCGACCTCACCCCCGCCTTCCCGCAGGGGACTCGCCGCGCCCGGCCGGGCGGGTGCCACCGCAAACTCCGCCGCCGCCCCCATCCTGCCGCTGTCAATGAGCCTTTCATCCCCCCTCCGGCGGCGCCCGGGCCCAGCCGCCTCCCCCGCCCCACTGTGTCCTCACCCCTTCCCTCCCGAGCGGCGCGGCCGTCGCAGCCTCCCTCACCCGCGCCGTTTTCTCCGGCAGCTTCTTCTTGTTTCGCTTCTTCTGCTCCTCGCCTTTCAGGTGCAGCTGCCCGGGGCCCGGACCCGCCGCCTTGCCCTGGCCCCCGCCGGCTGTCAGGCCCGCGCCGGCCGCCTCGTCACCCTTCCTCTCCGTCGCGCTCCGCGCTGGCTTCTTACGGAGGCCGCCTCCGCAGGCCACGGCCAGGAGCAGCCCCAGCAGCCCCAGCCCCAGCGCAGCCGGGACCACCAGGGCGAGCCAGGTGGGCAGGCCCTGCGGGTCGAGGCCCAGCTCGAGGCCCAGCTCGGCGCGCAGCAGGCCCAGGCCGCCCGACAGGACGTCCCGCACCCGGGCCGCCGCCTCCTCGGCCTGCTGGGCCGCCGTCTCCTGCCAGCTCCCCGCAGTCATCGCGGTCCCCTGCCCCGCAGAGGCCCAAACCGGGCGGGGCGGCAAGGGAGCGCTCAGGCCGAGCGCATCGCGGCCTCAGGATAGCCGCGCTCGCCTGCCCGAGCCGGAGCCGCCGGGGGTGGGGGGGGAAGGACGGGACACGAGCGGAGCCTCGGCGGGACGCAGCTGCCTCAGCCCCGGAGGCGCCCGGGTCTCCTCCTCTTCCTCCCCGCCCTCCGCCTCGCGCGCAACGTCACCGCCCCGCCGAACGCCCGCCGCTGCCGCAGCGCACCGCCGCGCGCGGGGCGGAGGGTGACGCCTGAAGGGGGGGGCGGAGCTCCCCGCCTCCCGCCCCCCCAGCGGCCGCGGGGCCGCCTGGCGCCCTCCTCCTCCCCCGCCCCCCCCGCCCCGCCTTGTCCAGGGCGGTGCCGGCCGCGGGGAAGGCGGGGGCGGCGCGGAGGGGCGGCGCGGAGAGCAACCTCGACGTGGCAGCCAGCGAGCGGGGCGGGAGCGGCGGGGGAGGCGGTGGCCCGGGGGCTGCTTGGCGCCGCCCGGCGGTGGGGCCGCGTCGCCCATGCGGCCGGGACGGGAGGCCCCGCGGCGCTTCACAGGGAGCCGGGGCAGGCGGTTGTGCCCGGGGTTGGCGGCCCCGAGGTGGCCTCTTGTCCGCCTCTGCCGCCGTTTCGGCGGGCAGTGCTCCTTCCCCTGTTGGCACCCCCCACTGAAACATGCCCGTGCTGTGGTACGTGCAGCGCTGCGCGGAGACGGGCCGCCCCCGGGCCGCCTGGCGCGGCGGTGAGGCAGCGGGTGAGGGACCGCCTCGGCACTGGTGTCCCTGCCCCAGCAGGGCCTTCCCAGACCCGCAGTAACGTGGGTGCGTTTCCACGGTAACGGTCACTAATCGGCTCTATTTTAGTTGGCGGTTGCCCCAGAGAGGCGGCGCAGCTCGGGTGCGGGTAGGTTGACTGCCGGCTTGTGGGTGCCGTTGCCACCGGTAACTCCAGCAGCAGCCCCGGGGCCATGTCGGGAGTCTCTGGGACTTGCAGGTAGACGCTGCTTCCTGTCAGGCTCCGGAGGCCGGGATCAGGGCCCCTCAGAGGCCATCTCTTCTGCAGAGAAAGCATTTGAAAACGTCGCCGAAAATCGGTCTGCTTTTAGTTCTTTTTAAATATACCAGTCAAGATAATATAACCACATAGATATTTTCTAAGAGCCATATTTTCTAAGATCTTAACTCCCGCAAACTGGCTTAATACATTGAATTAAATAGCTTTGTGTAAAATACAGCTGTGTGCATCACAGTGGGAGTCGTTCTGTCGTTGGGAGCTCAAAAAATGCATCTCTCCACATACTTTAAAAATGAGGTCTAAAAAAATTTGACTCCAAATGCATGTCTTAATTTTTCAGAAATCTGGTCTCACAGCATCCAGGGTTTCTGCAGAATTTGAGTTGTCAGAACCTCAGAGCCGGTGCTGTTGAGTGGCTTTACAGTGACTATAGTCTTCTGCAGTGGCGCATTGCTGGAAAGTAGTGTGTCCCATTCTTTGCATTTGCAATTCTACTTATAAAAAGTGTTCCTCTCTCATAGCCTGCTATAAAAATATCTGGGTTTAGTGTATTGAAATCTGCATGGGATACTTGACATTTAAAATACAGTAAAATAAAATTTGTTTGTTTAAACAGCACAGTGATAGCTTATGCTGTTTTCATATATTCATAACTTTGCTTTATTTTGTAAAGTCAATATATCTTTCACAAACAAGTATTCATATGTTTTTATTGTTCTCAAAGTTTTTTAGTAAAGTACTCCTACATTGCTTCTAAGTCCTAGTTTTTTTATGATACCACCAGGCAGTCAGTTCCTCCTTTTCTAATTGACTTCAGTTGGAACGAAGGATATTGCTGGAAGTAGTGATAGCAACAATCTCAGCGGAGCATTTTACTGGTAGACATATACTTTTAGAAGATTAACTTTTTTTATTCAAAGTCATAATACTTTGTTTTTTTATAAGCCTTTTACACTTTAGCATAGAGTGTGCACATTTATTGGAAAATATTAACTATCATTGTACTGTTTGTTGCACAACTCAGCCACCCTAGCATGTCAAATAAATTATTCTATAAGTACTTTCTTTGTTTAAGATGTTGCTCTACATAGACATAGGTGATGGGACAGTGATCGTGTAGTTTTAGTTCAAAATACATTATCTGAAAAAAATATGCCTAACCAATTTGAAAGCATTATTCAGCTACAATGGATTTTTTTTTTTTTTAAACCAAGGCCACAGAACAGTAGATATTGATCATTTTAAAGAAAACACTGCAAGAACCTGGTGGGGCTGAATTCCGCAATACAGGTTATTGAATTTCAGACCCGCTGAAGCTTTTTAAATGCAGCGCCGTGGCACCACCGAGTGGCAGCGTCGTGAATAGCCGAGCAGTCGTAGGAAACTGATTTATGTGGGGAAAAAAAAGGTAGCAGATCCTCACTTGAAAATAGCCACTTTCGGTTTGATTCGGCTGGTGAAGCAATCTGAGACTAATAAATATCCTTTTATTCTGAACAATGAGGTACAGCCATAAATAGGCATACAATTGAAATATTTTGAAGAAAGTTTTTGTGACTCATTAAAAATGGCGGGAACATACATGCTACTCTGACAGTACTCATCAAATCAAACATTCTATTTCATAATAATTTTAATACTAGTATTAGTTTAATATTAATCCTTAAATGTCTTAATAGATTTGACCAAAGCTACCCCAAGGACTCTTTCTGGCAGTGCTGCGTATAAAACACCTTTCTCATGTCATTTTCCCAAGGATCACAGCAGAATTTTGGATGACACATTACAAAAGAGAAAATAATGACAAAACCAAAAAAAATTAAGACAAAGCTTAATTTTAATTTTTTTTTAATGTTTGTCTTGTCCCTGCAAACATTCCTTGTTTTATCACAACTGCTGTTAGATATACCCTATATAATACCTTTCCACAACCATCTTTAAACCTGTCATGGTTTAACCTCAGTCAGCAACTGAGCACCACCCAGCCGCTCGCTCACTTCCCCCCTCCCCGGTGGGATGGGGGAGAGAATTGGAAGAGTAGAAGTGAGAAAACTCATGGGTTGAGATAAAAACAGTTTAATAATTGAAATAAAATTAATAATAATAATAATAATAATAATAATATACAAAGCAAGTGATGCACAGTGCAATTGCTCACCACCCGCTGACCGATGCCCAGCCAGTCCCCGAGCAGCGGCCCCCCCCGGCCACCTTTCCTCCAGTTTATGTACTGAGCATGACGTCACATGGTATGGAATGTCCCTTTGGCCTGTTTGGGTCCGCTGTCCTGGCTGTGCCCCCTCCCAGCTCCTTGTGCACCTCCAGCCTTCTCAGTCGGTAGAGCATGGGAAGCTGAAAAGTCCTTGACTAGTGTAAGCACTACTTAGCAACAACTAAAACATTGGTGTGTTATCAACATTGTTCTCACCCTAAATCCAAACCACAGCACTGTACCAGCTACTAGGAAGAAAATTAACTCTATCCCTGCCAAAACCAGGACAAAACCTCATTACCTGCCATTTGGCATGGCATCAGGAAAGAGGAACTATTGCTTCATAGATCTCAAAATACCTGTTCGATGCGTTTTTTATGATTATCTCAAACAATATGGAAGCCATGTGTCTTGCAGCTCTAGATATTCTTTAGACTAGAAGTCAGATGGATACAGCAGAAGCAAATTAAGCCTCTCAGCATTTAAATAAAGTAAGCAGAATTCCAACAAAATACATTCAAGGTTTCTCTTGTGTCAGGAAGTCGAAAAAATCTTGAACAATAGGCAATTATGCTATCTCACATAGATCATGACTCCAGATTGCTTAAAGGTGAACTCAGTACATAATTAATTGAAAATACTAAGGCAGATACTCATTATTTATCCCGAAGGAGGGAACAACAGTAAAAAATCCACAATCCAACAATCGCCATCCTTGGCAATATTAACAAATAGCCAGGAAAGTGTTGAGTAGTCTGCAGACAGAGTTTTCCTTGAGAAATTACTCATCTGGGTCATGGTTGGGTGCCTTGGCCTAAGGCTCAGCCCAGGCTGAGGATTGGGGTTAGAGTTAAGGATTGGATTAGGAACAGGAGAGTCATCACGCCTAGCGATGCAGTTGGAGTGGAGCTACAAAGGGCGGCCAAAGAGGGGTAGGACATGAAAAGAATTCTTCCCTGAGACATTTTTCATCCAGGCCATGGCTGGGCATGTTGGGGGAGGCTCAGCTGATGTCTGGGGTTAGGGTTAGCGTTAACGTCACATACATGGTTGGGAGAGAGATAAAGCCTAGACCTACAGTTGGTGTGGGGCAGAAAAGGAGCAGCCAGAGTAAGGGGTAGGCTGCAAAAATAATTCTTCCCTGATATCTTTTTAATCTGGGTGCTAGCTCAGAGTCTGGAGCTAAGGCTCAACCCATCCTTTGCATTCAGACTAAGTTAGAGTTTTAACAGGGCAGAGCCTAGTGACTTTGAGTCAACCTGAGAAAGGGTTACTGAAAGAATTCTGAGAACTTGATCATCATGGCTATGGCTTGGGGTCTTGGGCTAGTCTCTGTTGGTATCAGGTGTTAGATTTGGGGCTACAATTAGGCTTAGGGACAGAGAACAGACAAAGTTTGGATCTCTATTTGGAGTGGGGCAGGAAAGGGGCTGCAAAAAGAATTACCCTCTGAGAAATTTCTCTGCTTTCATCTGATTGATGGTTTGGGGCCTTGGGCTAAGTCTCAGCCCACACCTATGGTTAGGGATCTGGTTTTGTTTAGGGTTGGGAGAAGAAAGTCTAGAGTTCCACTTGGACTGGGATTGGAAAGGGACTGCCAAAGGAAGGGGCAAGGGACAAAAAGAATTGTCCCCTGAGGACATGTTCACCTGGGCTATGGCTGAGGATGTTGGGTTAGGGCTCAGCTGACCCCTAGGTTTGGGGTAAAGGTTAGAAGAGACACAAAGAGTGGGAACTGCAGTTTAGTGGTCTGGAAAGGGGCTGCCAAAGGGAAGAACGGGGTGGCAAAAGGATTCTCTCCTGAGATCTCTTCCACCTGGGCTGTGGCTGCAATCTTGTGCTTCAGCTGACATGAGGACAGGTTTATCTGAGTCATGGCTAGGATGTTTTGGTCTTAAGTCTCATCCAACACAATGTCTGGGGTATTTGGGGCTAAGTCTCCACCAACACATAGATTTAGGGTTGGGAGAGAGACAAAGCACAGAGCTCCATTTGGAGAGAGGCTGCTGAAGGAAGGTGTAGGTTGCAAAAAAATTTGTCCCCTGAGAACTTGTTCATCTAGGCAATGGCTGGGGGACCTGGGCTAACTCTCACTGACCTCCTGTTCTCAGAGTAGCGAATGATTTCAGCGAGCCTTTGAACAATTTCAGTTTTCCTAATGCAGTGCTTCAGGAAGGATTTCTTTCCCACCTAAGGGGAGAGGAAGAGGACAGTTCAGTTAGAAGATGAGTAATCCATGTCCCGCTTTGACCTTGGAAGTTCACCTTATTTATTTTTCCTGTTGACATGATCAGCTTTTTGAGCTGACACAGAATCCTAAGTCAAAATTCACTGTTAAGGAGTACTGTGCTTTTCAAAGTCTTTATTAATTTTACGTTATTTTTCATTATAGTTCACATTCTTGTGCATAACCATATAATTCAAATATAGAAACATTCTGACAAAAATCATAAACTTAATTCCCTGTACGAAGGGTAAGTCTGTTCTCATTACACCTTTGACATAAATAGTGTTTAGTCATCAAAGCTAAACTGTCATTATGACTGATAGAGCTCATGAGTGTCTTGGGAGGTGAAGAACACTTTGGCATACTGTTCACATTCAAATTTCTATCAATCAGCTCTAAGCACTGAGAAAAATAAATATGCGAAGACTTGCTACCCAGCTGGGAAAAAAACCCTTCGAATTAATGGAAAGCAAACACCTATTAGCTCATATCACTCATTATACAAGATTGTTTTCTGTATTTTTTTCAAGTGTACATTAAATATCTCCTGTAACAGATCTTCTAACATTTATCTTTGGAGAGTTTTCACAGCTTTATTTTGTAGGCAAGACAGTTTTCATAATACAGCATTTTGATCAAGAGGTGGTTGCTGTTCATACAGATGGCACCGAGTTAGCTTGAAACCGTGTGGTTCATTTATTAGCAATACAATTACAGAACTCAAGCGTGCAGGCTCGTTTATGCACTTAGCCTTTTGTACTGCAGTCTACGTTGCTGACTCTCCTGCTCTGTCAGTACCTGAGCTAGCTAGTGACAGAAGCAGCAGGGGCATCAGTGTAGACGTATTCAAGCTCTTTTAGTTGTTCCTCTATGTTCTATTCTAAATAATTTTGTTATGGGCTTGGGCTGGTTTCTGTCATTCTGACCTAGAAGTAGCTGGGAATATTCCAAAATACCAAATGTTATCAGAAAACGCCAATTCCAGGAAATTACAATCATGGAGAGAAACGTCTCCGTTTCAGTGAGCTTTTCATGCAGCACACCTGGGGCTCCCACAGGAGGCCTAATCTGGTCCTGTTCCCCTGATGGCTTGTATAGCAGGGTGCTGTGAAGCCTGAGCACCCTTGGCTGTGAGGTCTACCACAGAGAAGACCTGTTCTGGGCAGCTGTACTCTTAGAAACCCAGAAAACCCAAACCCTTGCCTGAGCTAGGATATCATGGTTTTTTCAGTCCCTTTTTTAGTAGATGGAAAGCTGTACATGGAGGAGAAAAAAACCCAGTCAGTCAGTCATGAAACTATGAATAATACATAGAACATATGTGAATTCAGTCTGCACCGTCAATGCTAGAGATGGCATTTCCTAATTTTTAGGTACTTGATTTGGCATTCTTAGTTATTATTGATGTGAGAACTTAGATACCAATTTGACTTTTTAGAAAATCAAATAGGAAGAAAAAAGTTTTCCTGATTTTAAAATCTACTTCAGATTGAAACTATTCCTATACAGAGTAAAAACCTCAGCCCCATTTAAAACTCATTGGAACCTGACTCCCTGAAAGATCTCACTGTCTATAGTATGTATGTCTATAGTGCTCAACAAAATAATCCCAGGGATCGTTTTGGTTCCTGGCCCTGGGGTGGCACACGCTGGCTCACACCCGTGCTGCTTAAGACTCTCCTATAGCTGACGGGCTGCGTCCGTACTGAATAGGTTGTGCCTCTGGGTTTCATTTGGGTACCATGTGATACTCCTATGACCCTGAAAGATAACTGCTGGTTTTTTGTAGGGTTTTTTTTCAGTCAAGCTGTCTGAAACAATGTGAGGGCTGTGTTGCAGCTTGCCAGAGTGAGGTTTTTATAGAATGAAATTGAGGGATGTATGCTTTGCTGTGTGCCATAAGGAGCTGTGAAGATGTTTCAACACAAGACTCCGTAGGTCAGAGAAAGCCAAACCTTGTCACCAGTGCTTGCAGTAAACTATCCTGAGCACGCTGCCTGAATTTTGGTTGGAAAGTTAGTTGGAGTGGTCCAAAACAAACTCAGGATGCAAACTAATGGTTAAGAACTGTGAATGCTCAGAATAAATTATTCAAATTTACTCTTTGTCTTCTTTTATTTATATAAGTCGACCTATCTAAATGTCTAACATAGGTACTAAAAAGAAGCGTTTGCTTTTGAAAATTTCCTCCTAGACCTTAGCCAAGCTCAAACTGAAAGTCTAAAGTAGAGCATGACAGACCACCTAGATTTCTATGAAGTTTCATACTTTAACTGCCAGACCAATGCTTTTCGGTAATCACATACCTTTGGTAACGTACAATCATGTTACAATCATTCCATGTATGGTTTTGATCTAAACCAGAGCACTACTATGCAAAACATTCACATTTAGGATTACAGAGTAAATTAGGTTGGAGGGAGCCCTCTATTCCCATCCCCTGCACAAAGCAGGGCTAACTATGAAGTTTGATCAGGGTGCTCAGCCTTGTCCAGTCAAGTTTTGAAGGTCTCCACGAACAGAGATTTTTCAGGTTCTTTAAGTTTCAAGTTTCAGTGCTTGGCCACACTCTTGTGAAAAATATTATCTTTATATCCAACTGGAATTTCCTGTGATGCGGCTTGCAGCCATTGTCTTTTGTCTTTTTGCTGTACACATCTGAGAAGAGTCTGGCCCTGTTTTCTCTATAACGCTAGTTAGCTGAAGACAGCAATTAATTTCCTCTTAGATTTCTCTACTCCAGGCTAGCCAAAAGCAACTCTCCTTCTACGTCATATGCTCCAGCCTTCTAAGTATTGCAAAAATACTGAGAAAACCGTGAATTTTATGCTGAGAAAATACACTTGTAGAGCCTGAAAATCAGTACGTAAATAAAAAGAAAGCTGGGAAGTAAACAGATATTTTGGGCTGAAAGCTAAACCAGAACAATGGGGACAATGGCAAAAATTCCTTTCTGAAAAGGCAGAAACAATTTTGGCCAATCAAAATGTGAAACATGCCTTTTTTCCTGTTTCATTTAGAGTTATGTCTTTTGCTTAGTCTTTTTCTTGTTTTAACTTAGGCTATTTTTAAAATGAGAAAATGTTCTTTTGAAACAAAAATTTGTATTTTAAAGCTTTTGGCATTTCTGAACAGAAATATTTTATTGCAAAGAAGTTGAACTGTTTCAACCTATATGGATTTTCCACCCTGTCTTCTAGCTAAAACTGCTAGTCAGCAGTTTGAGTCAAATTCATGAACACTTCCCTTTAGTTCCATTTTACCGTACTCACTATTAATTGATTCTTCTGTATATTGAACTTTAAGAAGCATTTGATAGCTTCCAAAAGGTGAACAGGCCTAGCGTTTTATTAAAAAAAGGAAGACCTAAAAAGTCACAGATGTTTAATTCCACATATTTTTCACAGCACGTTCACGATCATGAACCAGTATGATGCAAATGCTGCAGGCTGCACACCGAATTTCTGAGCAGCATCCCAGCTTTCTGCCTGCAGCTGTGCTGTCTCCGTGCTGTCAGCACATCTTACTGGCCTATGGCCTTTGACTTGAAGAAAATTTTGCATGTCCCCTTGTCTTTTTTTCTATTTTATTTGTAAAGTCCCTTTGAAGTAAAAAAACCCAAACAGTCCTCTAACCTAAAGACTAACTTTCATGATACTTAGGTTTATTATGTGTCATTTATGGAGACTATTCAACAATTGCTGCTCAATTTTTACTGTGTCTAAAATAGACATTCTATTTCCTGTATTAAAATCATACTCTCAAATCCTCTCATGAAGTGTGGGATATTCTTTGGGGAATTATACTGAACAATAATAAGAAAATATTCTCAGGATATCAGCAGTCTGTGTGCATTAGGAAAGAAATAACAGATGCTTAAAAATCTTTACAAGACTCCTATTACATTACTCCTATTAAAATCCAAGGTGATACAATTATGCAGATGCCAAAGTGCCTCCAACAGTTACATGCAATTCCTAATGCTGATGCCTGGATAATCTTTTAAAGTATTTCTATTTATGGTGATCATTTTTACCAAAGTTCTCTGGGATAAATCCTCCTGAAATACTGCATTTCTTGCAGTAGCATTCAAACAGTAATGAAGAGAGGAGATTTTTAAAAAGGCCAGTAGACGGTTCATGTATTCAACAGGGCACAAATGACTTACTGTGTGCTCCAGAGTGGACGCTAGGTGTTTTTCCCTTCTTGTTGGCCCTGTTTCTTTTACTGCCATTTCTGCAATCTCATCTATTTGTCCTCTGACTTGCCTTCCTCCTAGCCCTTCCTGTTCCCCTGGATCCTGCCATGTTTTTCATTCCAGAGTTATGCCTGCAGTCTTGCCCTTTCCTAATTCCGTAGTCTCTGTAACTCATTCTCTGACTTTTTTTTATTAAACATAGGCCACTGTAATATATAACATAACTGAACAAGAAACAAGAACTAAAATATAATAGAGTTAAAAAGTTTGCTAGCCTTTACTCCAGTTAATCCATGTGTATGTGTGCTGGTTTTGGCTGGCATAGAGTTAATTTTCTTTATAGTTGCTGGTATGGGGCTATGTTTTGGATTTGTGCTGGAAACAGTGTTGATAGCACAGGGATGTTTTAGTTATTGCTGAGCAGCGCTTACACAGAGTCAAGGCCTTTTCTGCTTCTCACCCCACCCCACCAGCCAGCAGGCTGGGGGTGCACAAGAAGTTGGGAGGGGACACAGCCGGGACAGCTGACCCCAACTGACCACAGGGATATTCCATACCATATGACATCATACTTAGTGTATAAAGCTGGGGGAAGAAGAAGGAAGAGGGGGATGTTTGGAGTGATGGCATTTGCCTTCCCAAGTAACCATTACGCATGATGGAGCCCTGCTTTCCTGGAGATGGCTGAACACCTGCCTGCCAATAGGAGGTAGTGAATGAATTCCTTGTCTTGCTTTGCTTGCCCACGCGGCTTTTGCTTTACCTATTCAACTGTCTTTATCTCAACCCACGAGTTTTCTCACTTTTACTCTTCTGATTCTCTCCCCCTTCCCGCTGTGGGGGAGTGAGTGAGTGGCTGTGTGGTGCTGAGTTGCCGGCTGGGGTTAAACCACAACAGTATGTTACGTCTTGCTTTTATCCTGTCTGTGTTATAGTGCAAACTGTTCAGGGCAAGACAATACCTTTTTTGATACATCATTATAATTTTTCTGTGGGGTCAGGTACACTGGTGTCCCCTTCATGATGTGCCTTGGGGCACCTCTGCAACATTGCTTTTAGTTACCGCTGTAAGGACCCAAATACTTGAATGGATCAGTCTGGCTGGGAAAAGTATGAAAGAGGCTCCATCTGCTACATGTGTTAGAGACGAACAACATCCTGAAATAAAGAAAGAGAATTTGACTTAGTGTACTCCATTTTTGGCTCTTCCTTAGAGATCTTGTATCTGTCTTGGCTGCTAGGGAGCACCTGGCATATTTCCAGTCTAGTTGAATTGTCTGTCTAGGCTGATAACTATCCAAGCCTCAAAAAATTACAGCAGAAATCAAATCAGCTTTTGGAACTGTCTTCTCCTAAGGAAGGGGAGAACTAGAGTAGTTTAGCTCTCAGGAAAGAGGAGAAAATGCTATGGTGCTGGAGAAGGGCAGATCAGGAGAATGAAGGGTAGTCAAAGACTTACAGTGTCGGGAAATTGTCTGGGATAACTTAAAAAGAAACCTTTCATCTGGTCCCCTGTACTCCCTTCATTATCATCAGCCATGGTAGCAACTGCTTGCAGTCTATTAGGGTACAAGGGAAAAGTGAGAGCTGCCTTAATAGTAATAATGACACTAAAAATGACTTCTTCCCTTGTATTATCAGGATTCCTAATCAGTTATGTGACATTTTAATAAGAAGCCAGTGACTAGGAACACTGGATGTGGTTGTTAAGATGCTGCAGTAAAGTATTAGAAAACAGGATTTCCAAACTTGCACCCATTTAATAAATTTTGTCTGCTGTAAGATTGTCAATGGCTTTATCCAGCGCTGAAAAATGATGCAGATCACCTAGAGAGCTTCGCACCGTGGTGTTAAGTAGAAAAACCAGGCGAGCAGCATCTGGAGAAAAATGCCGAGATCAAAGTGTTGGACAAGTGTAGTTCTCCATGCCTTGCATTAATCCACTCAGCCAGAATCCACCAAAGAGAATAGCAGGACTTCACACTACTTTCTGCTTTCTGAGGAGCATGCCGATCACGCTTGTGCTTTTACTCAGTATTAACAATTCTGACAGTGTTGAAAACATGTAGTCTTTTCTGTTCAGCTTGTCGTTAGATAAAATTCACGTTAGACTTGCACATCTTGAACATTAGGTGTTGCTGAACACTCCTTGCAGGTGCAGAAGTAAAAAAGGAACAAAAAGTGGGCTACGATTTAACTGCTTAAGTGATCCTTGGATCATCCAACTTCTTCACCTGCTTATTACTTGTATTGTGCAGTGAGTCCCCTTGAGGAACCCACTGAGATGTGTATGTACAAACAGAACAGAACCACAGTTCCTGTCCCTGAGACCTTACTTTCTTTATGATAAATCTTGGTAGGTGTCTCCCATTCCCTCTACTTGGTTCAAAAGTATTTATTGAACATATAATCCTTGGTCTTGTTATCCTTGGTCACGGGCACAGCATGTGGAAAGCTTGAATCCTGTGCACATGCAGCCAGTCCTCCACACAGGTACTTGGTGCCCTCTTCCAGAAATGTTTGCCATACCCTTGCCCCTTTTATGCCGCTCTCCCAACTTTAGCACTTCTGCAGCTTTGGAAATCTGGCCTTATGATAACAAGTGGGAGGAGTTTAAAACAAAGATAAATTACTCAGAGACCAAGGAGTTGTAATGCTTCTTAATGGAGAGGTGTAAAGACTTGCCAAAACCATGAAATCACATCAAGAAGAAAAGTGTCACAAATGATCCCACTGAGCTCAATATAGGGCTTCGTATTGGCATGTGCCTGTGAACTTAAGCTCAAACATCCAGAAACTGGGCTACAGAGAGGCAGCAGCAAGTTCCAAGTGAGTCTCAAAAGATTTTTTTTTAGCTCTGCCTCAATGTTGCCAGCTAAGAGGGGGAGGGAGAAATTTTGTGCATGGGAAATAAAAATACATCAGCCCACATTTAAAGTGTATTTACATGATTTGGATTCTGTCTTCCTGACACCAGCCCAGGAGAGTGAAATAATTTTTTGATCCCCAAGAAAAAAAAAAAGAAAGTTTTCAAGATGTCATTTTTTTTCTTTCTGATTTTGTTCCTCCTGACACTAATTAGCTGCAGCACATAAGACAGAGCAGCTATTGCGCAGCACAGCTTTTTCTGAGCACTAGGCAGCAATACCACAGGGCTCTCTTTGCACTCACATGAACCCAAGACAGGAACAGTCAAGGGTGGACTGAGAAAGATGAAAGAAAATAGCTTAGAATTTAGAGGAGGTTGAAAAAAACTCTGGTTTTGACCACTCAGGAGAGGTTTGGTGCCTGGGAACCTTTGCCACCAAAGAGCAATGGAAGCCTTTAAGTACACACATCACCCACTTAGTTTAAAAGACTTCCTTGTCTGTGACTGAATAACATGGGTTGTTCTTTCATATTTGTTCTAAATCCAGTCTAAAGAGACTAAAGATCAGTTGTGGAAGCTTTAGTAAGGCTCTCTTAAAATTATACTCCAGATACACATGAAATATTTTAAATATTTGAATCCTTTTTCCTTTTTTTTTTTTGCTAGTTAGCAAAACACACATTTTTACAGGATGTTAGAGATTTTATATGCCATTTTTCAGGGAGCAATGAGTCAGTACCTATTCTAAATCCACTCATCCATAATGTTATGACTAAGTTTCTTCTAGTCTCATATGTATTTTATATTTCCTCTTGCTCTCATGGAAACGGGCATTTTCACTACAGTCTTCAGCAGATAGGGGCAAAGCTTCTGTTCGTCTCTGCATTACTTCTCCCCCTGCTCCTCAGTCTCTTGAGAAGGTGGCATTCTGTTTATTGCTGAAGTCACAAAATAACTTCTATTCTAACCATGATTATGAAAATCCAAAAATAATGGATTACTGTCTATCAGTAGAGTGCCCCTGAGACCAATGTGGTCTTCAAAAATTATGAGTAAACTGGTGGGGAGTTCTTGAGATTAGGTTTCTCAACAAAATTAGTGCATGGCCAGGGACGCAGTGGGATCTTCACATGACCCAGTGGAACTTCCAGTCAACCATTGGTGCTCACTGCCAGCTGCCCACAGCTCTGCCCACACATCTTGGCCTCTCCAGCCTGTGGTTCTCGATGTGCTGACTCTCTGAACATGAGCTTATGCTTTTCAGCTCTCCTCATACCAGAATAAGCATGAAAATACTTGAGGTTCATTTTTAAAGCAGCATGCAAGAATGAGGGAGGCACCTCTACAATAGTTTGAAGTGATAGATCACTGTGTCTTCCTCCTTCATAACTCCCTCCCACTCTGTGAAGAAAAGGTAACTTAAGAGAAATGCATGCATACACACACATGCACAACCTTTCTGAGGGAAGTGATAAAACCAAGTAAAAACATACTGTCTTTGATAGGTGGTATATTTACTGAAATGAAAGACTTCAGCCACCTCTGGTGGCCACATCTTGGCTAGTGAACAACACGGTTTCCTTTACTACACTAGTAGTAAATGCATCATCAGAGCAGATCAGTGAATGAAACAGGAGGAAAAGAGTGTGTGTAATGACATCATTTGGGGATGCCCAGCCTACAGCCCATGCCTCGTACATAGTCCACTGAGACATACATACCATATTGCTCAAGGAGTCTTGAAATAAATGATGGCTGGAATAGTCAGTCTGACAGACTTCTCAAGCCAGTACTAATCTCTGATCCAACTAAATCCCAGCTCTACTCCTACCCTATCTCCTTGACTGGCCACTTTGCATTTCTCAGCTCATGTTTCCATGCTTGCCTTACCCATACGGTTTCTGCTCTCCTAACTCCTCATCTAGTCTTTCTTCCTCAGCTTCTCCGTTCACAATGATTTCCAATCTCCTCCTTTAGATTTGTCACCTGATCTCAGCTTCTCGTTCTGGTGTCTTTTCCTAGACATTTCCCACCATTTCCACCATATCTGATCACTATTTAAACCCAGCTCCGTTTCATACCTCCTTCCTACCAACCTATTTGTTCACTCTCAGACTCCTCTAGATCCTCATCTCAATCCCCTCTCAAACTAGATCCTAAGCTACCCACCCCAGCATTTTCTCTCCTCTCGATTATTCCCATCCCACTGCTCTCAGCACCTTGGCAGCCCATTCCAGCTTTTCTTTCTCATGCTGCAGCTTCCATACCATACTGTACCATACCGTACCATACTGTACCATACCACCCACACTCACCACAGCATTCCTGTCCTGAGCAGCTCCCCTTTTCTCTCTCCCATACCACCAAGACCCGGTGTTGTGACTGTTGAAAGTGCATCCTTGTTCTCAGATCATACTCCCAAACTTCATCCAGCAACGACAACAGCTCAGAGCCAGAAACTTGGGGAAAGTTGTGCGCAGCCTGAGGCTGGAGCCTGCTCGGGTGGATGGACTCTGGAAGAGTTTAATTCAAAACTGGGGTCTCTGTTGAAAACATCTGTTATGCACAAGCTCCAAGCTCTATAACGTGGCCAAATATTGGTAAAATTTCATGGGGATAGCAAGAAGTTCATCTTTGATAAATAGGCCACCCAGCTTGCAAAGAGGAAGTCCCTGTACCAAAGGATGAGTGTACTAAAGCTCTTTAAAGAAAAGCCTGCCAGAATTTTTTAACGTGGTCAAAACAATGTATTTTTTTTCTTAGTTGTGTTTTCAGAAACAGCTGAAAGCTTTTGACTGAAGTTTTCTAGAAAATGGTCTGGAGGCAAACATCCAGCATGGAAAATTCCAGACTGAACAATTCATATGTGGCAAAATTATATGCAGCTGATAACAGGGCTGCGGGTTCGGAAGTGATGGATAATTGTCATAATACTTAATGCTGCCAACCCAACTACAATACACTAATGTATTAACCAAATCAGGTAGCGTACTACTGCTCACCAAAGAGTAGCAAAGGCAATGTGCAATTTCTTTTAGCTCAGAGGTGCTTATAACATTTCACTCCATTCACTCACATCATGGAAATATGGATTTGAAGCCTAATGGAATACTTCCAAAGGCATTATGAAGCACAGCCAAATAACAGTGTTCTGTCAAAATCCCAAAGATATTTAATGTGAAAGTCTATCTGTATATAACATATACATGTGTAACAGTAGCCATCTATATCAATAATACCATTACAGGAATGCTGGCTTTGATTCTCTTTTTAAAATGTTTTATCATCAAGGTTAACTTAAATGCTTTACTTCTCATGTAAAATAAGGAGAGAAGACTGAGACCCTTTTCTGTTCGAATATGCAGTATTGCTGTATTCTATGTTTCTGGCAAATAATTGCAGAGTGGATAGAGGAAGATTGTTCTGTCAAAATGCTATGAATACAAAGATGTTTTTAGTGGGGTTTACGAGCTAAAATGATAGCAGTGTGGGATACTGTACAGAAAAGTGGATTAGGACTTAGGTCAAGTCTCTAGTCCTCTTCCATTAGGTCGCTCTGTAAATCATTCCTCCTCTGTGACTCGTTTCTCCACTGGTAAATAGCATGTGAAGGTCTTTATTATGTTGCAGATTAAGTTTCAATTTCTCAGCTTCTTCTAGAATGCTATTAGTTCAGTTTTCCTGTATTTGGCCACCTAACCAAATAACGCCAGCCTCATCAGTGCTAGAAAATATCCTTCCAGCAGATGGCAGATACTGCTTATCCAATGTAATCCTGATCCGTGCAGATCAGTACGGCTGCTGTGGGACCTGGAACATCAATAAAAACAGGAGCTAAATCCTGCATAACCAATCCTCAAGATATACATGTTTCAAAAAGATCTTGGGTAGCATGATTAAAGTTGGCCTTATTTCTTATGTATATAGTTAGTACAGAATTCCTAGATGTATGCTTCTCTTTTATTATGCTTTCTTTACTAAAGTCTTTTTGGAAAATATATTTAAATGAAGTAATGATAAGTGATCTAGCTGTTCAAAAATAAGGGAAACTGCTCTTATTTGGGCATGTGTTTATGGTGCTTGAGTACTAATATTTCCTGAATCACATGAATTGCCACCGACATTTTCTTCAGTCCTGTTTCTGATCTTTTCTTCAGTGAAACACTCTTCAGAGAATGATCAGCTTGTGCCAGGACAGGTATCATTGCCAGGCAGCATCTTCACCCTTAATGGGAAAAGTTGCATAGCTGCTTAATATGGTTCTGTGAATATAAATTTAAATGCTCCATGAACACCTAGAAATAAACAGGTCTTTGATTTCTTTATTATAGCAAGTCTTTTGGCAAAACTAGATAATGCCAGATGACGCTTTATTGATATTATTACTATTATTACTATTGATATTATTACTATGTGGGTAGGAGTTTTACCCGCACTTAACGCTGAAGCCATTCCACACAGCAGAAGGTATCACAAAGAGGTTGTAAGACCATTTTTCCATTGGTTAACCAGCATAAACTTGAGTGACACACCAACTATTTATGTTGAAAGCAGTTTAATCTGAATAAGAGTTTCAGAATTTGTTTCTGAATTAAGGGAATTTCCTACGAGGTGTGTGCCAAAGGTTAAGTATTGAAATTGTCCGCTAGCAAGTCTTGTTGTCTCCTTCATAACTAACAGGGATAAGTATGTCCAGGAGAAAATGTAACACTTTGCAAAGTCTAGCTGTCATGCCAGTGTGAAATACAGCATGAAGTGTTTAGTAGCACCTACATCAGTATGTAACATTGGACTGTTAGACTTCAAACATGAATAAGAAGAATTTAGTATTTAGAATTTAGAATTTAGTATTTCTAAATTATCTGTGCAGTCAGATGGGGGACCTAAGTGGCAGAGAATGCGCTGTAGGCCTTCTTGCATGATACAATTTCTTGTATGATACAATTTCTATCAAGAATAGGAAGCAAATGACACTTGGTCATAAATAGGTGTCTCAGGAGCATGTATACTTATTTGCAAAATATTATCATTCATTCTTCTAAACATACTGTGCTGCTGTGTCATTGCCCTGATAAGGATCAGGAGATTTGCTTGGTTTTTAGTCTGGTTTGTTAAGAGCTAACCGTTGTGTGCTCTTCCCCTTTCATGTATCTGGAAGGAGAGCAAGACAAAAGTGGGGAAAAAGATGAAGGCTGACTGACTAAACGCTTCTGCTTATCTTCCCTTCTGCCCTGTTCATTGCTGTAGGTTCTGGGAGGCTGAAACATAAATGTTTTTATGCATCAAGTGAAACAGCAATCCTCTCCTTAGAATCTTGACCTTAGGAGATGTAATTTTTCTTTCTTCTTGAATCAAAACACATAAGCCAGATGTGACGTGAATCGTGGTGTATCTAGAACATGTATCATTTCACCTCTACACATCTATACAGACCAAAGCATGAAGGAATACAGCAGGAAAATAGCAGTAAGTAAGAGGAACTATTGGGCTTTAAATCTGATCTAGCACTGCTGGCAGTTTCACTGTGGGATTATAATCAGCATTACTTTACATAAAGTTGTTTATACTATCTGATATATAAAATTAAGTTGGAATTTGGTCATGTCCTGGGCAGTTTGTTTAGGCATGAGATCTCCAAAGCACAAAGTTCCTATATCCCCACATTGCTAGAACTTAATATACAATATTTCCCAGGTTGGGTGTACATGGAAGCAAGGAAGGATGGAGAAAGGACAGGCTGAACCCTCTTATGACTCAACACATAGCATGAACAATGCCATTTGAATCCAGTTGAGTGCTCGTAGGAAGGATGCCACTCTTGCTAGAATACCTGAGGGTGCAAAGAGGCAGGCTCAGTATTCTCAGCCACGCTGCAAAGCACTTCGATTGTCAGACACCCACATTCCCTTTCATTGGGAGCTCCCATGGGAGATAGTACCTCAAAACTTTAAAGGTCTATCTCTATCAGTAACTCGATTTCTCATGGTACTGAGGATAACAGCATTTTCTTAATTAATAGGGCTGTGAGTATAACTGTGAAGCACTTGGAGTTCACAGTACAGAAGGTTATTTAAAGAACATAGATGGATACTTCTCATTCATTATGGTGGGTTTTTTTATAAATCTAAATAGAACAGTTGGAACCAAACTATGTGAATGAATTTGTACTATAACTGCTATAATTGAAATAAATGCTTAAATCAGCCCTAAATATAAATGCAGAGCATGAAGATAGATTTGTAAAACTTGTTCTTGTTAGGTTTCACTGCGTGTAAATTTTCTGTGAAAGCACTTCATAACTGAGTTTCTTGTAACACTGCTCTTCCTTCAGCCATCCACTCTGCCATGGCTGCCCGTTTGCTACGTGCCCCTTAAAGGTGTCCCTTTATCTTTTCTGAATTGATTTGCAAGAAACTACTCTTCTTTTCTACACTCTCTTTGAAGGAAGATCTCAGATATGAAACCTGTGGGACACCTGGGAATGATACAAACCTGCAGAATCGTGGAACTGCATGAAACACTATTTGTCTCCAAGCAATCTTTCCCAGATTGTCCATACCTTTATAAAGTATTTCTTAATGTTTAATCTTGTTTGAATCTTTAAGACTTTAGCTGCTTTTAGTTACTATATAAATATTTGCTCTTCTTATTTAATGTTTTTCCTTTCTCCCTTTCCATTTGGTCTTCCCTCAAATTAGGTTGTAAGTCTTTTAGGGCAGGGGCAGCATCTAGCTGTGTTTCTGCAGGGCCTGCTACAACCAGATTCTTAAGTTTCTATAGCTGTGTACACATGACTCAAGACCTCTTAAGTGTCTGGGCCCACAACATTTACCCCTGGTGAGCCATTGCTGCCATCACACTTTCTTTCTGGAAGAACTTGCAACAGAGTCATCTCAGCACCCCGTGCCGTGAAGAGAGAAATCCTTCAGAAGGATCCTGGGTCTCAAGCACAAAAGCAGCATTAGGCTTGCCAAGCTGGTGAAGAGGGCTTTAAACTGAAGTTCCCAGGAGAGGGGAACCTAAATCCATCCCACTCCTACCAGTTGGATGCCAGGGTCAGCAATAGATGCCCAGAGCTTGGAGAGGGATCACAGGTCAGCAGGAGAGCGCCTGAAGAGCAGCACAAAGGAATTCCAGCCACTCCAGCCAGTAAGTCAGCTTCATCGGGAGCCCAACTTAAATGCCTCTATGCAAACGCACGTAGCACGGGGAATAAACAAGAGTTAGAGACGTGCGCACGCCTGCAGGGCTGTGATCTTATTGGCATCATGGAGACGTGGTGGGATGGCTTCTATGACTGCAGAGTTGGAATGGAAGGGTACAGGCTCTCTAGGAAGGACAGGCAGGGGAGATGAGGAGGGGGTGTCGCCCGCTATGTCAATGACCAGCTGGAGTGCATGGAGCTCTGCCTGGGGATGGATGCGGAGCTGACTGAGAGCTTACGGGCCAGAATTAAAGGAAAGGCAGCGACAGGTGACATTACAGAGGGGGTCTGCTACAGGCCACCCGACCAGGAAGACTGAGCGGATGAGACCCTCTATAGACAGATAGGAGCAGCCTCACGCTCACAAGCCCTGGTCCTCATGGGGGACTTCAACCACTCCAATATCTGTTGGAGGGACAACATGGCAGGGCATAAGCAATCTGGGAAGTTCCTGGAATGCGTCGATGATAACTTCCTTCTCCAAGTGATAGAGGAGCCAGCAAGGAGAGGTGCTACGCTGGACCTTGTTCTCACCAACAAGGAGGGGCTGGTGGGGAATGAGAAGCTCAAGGGCAGCCTGGGCTGCAGTGACCACGAAATGGTGGAATTGAAGATCCTTAGGGCACCGAGGAGGGCGCACAACAGGCTCACTACCCTGGACTTCAGGAGAGCAGACTTTGGCCTCTTCAGGGATCTGCTTGGTAGAGTGCCATGGGATAAAGCCCTGGAGGGAAGAGGGGCCCAAGAAACTGGTTAATATCCAAGGATCACCTCCTCCAAGCTCAGGAGCGATGCATCCCAACAAAGAGGAAGTCAGGCAAAAACGCCAGGAGGCCTGCATGGATGAACAAGGAGCTCCTGGACAAACTCAAGCACAAAAAGGAAGCCTACAGAGGGTGGAAGCAAGGACGGGTAGCCTGGGAGGAATACAGAGAACTTGTCCGAGCAGCCAGGGAGCAGGTTAGGAAAGCTAAAGCCCTGATAGAATTAAATCTGGCTAGAGACGTCAAGGGCAACAAGAAAAGCTTCTATAGGTATGTCGGTGATAAAAGGAAGACAAGGGAAATTGTTGGCCCTCTCCAGAAGGAAACAGGGGACCTGGTTACCCAGGATATGGAGGAGGCGGAGGTACTCAATGACTTTTTTGCCTCAGTCTTCACCGGCAAGTGCTCGAGCCTCACCGCCCAAGCCACACAAGGCAAAGGCAGGGACTGGGAGAATGAAGAGCCACCCACTGTGGGAGAACATCAGGTTCGAGACCATCTAAGGCACCTGAAGGTGCACAAATCCATGGGACCTGATGAGATGTATCCATAGGTCCTGAGGGAACTGGCGGATGAAGTTGCTAAGCCACTATCCATCGTATTTGAGAAATTGTGGCAGTCCGGTGAAGTTCCCACTGACTGGAAAAGGGGAAACATAACCCCCATTTTTAAAAAGGGGAAAAAGGAAGACCCGGGGAACTACAAGCCAGTCAGTCTCACGTCTGTGCCTGGGAAGACCATGGAACAGATCCTCCTGGAAGCTATGCTAAGGCACATGGAAAATAAGGAGGTGGTTGGTGACAGCCAACAGGGCTTCACTAAGAGCAAATCATGCCTGACAAATCTGGTGGCCTTTTATGACAGGGTTACAGCGTTGGTGGATGAGGGAAGAGCAGCTGACGTCATCTACCTGGACTTGTGCAATGCACTTGACACTGTCCCACACAACATCCTTGTCTCTAAATTGGAGAGACATGGATTTGATGGATGGACCGGTCGGTGGAAAAGGAATTGGCTGGATGGTCACACTCAAAGAGTTGCGGTCAATGGCTCGATGTCCAAGTGGAGACCAGTGACGAGTGGCATTCCTCAGGGGTCGGTATTGGGACTGGCGCTGTTTAACATCTTTGCGGCGACATGGACAGCAGAATTGAGTACACCCTCAGCACGTTTACTGACAACACCAAGCTGTGTGGTGTGGTTGACACACTGGAGGGAAGGGATGCCATCCAGAGGGACCTTGACAGGTTGGAGCGGTGGGACCATGCAAACATGAAGTTCAACAAGGCCAAGTGCAAGTTTCTGCACCTGGGTCAGGGCAATCCCAAGCACAAATACAGGCTGGGCAGAGAATGGATTGAGAGCAGCCCTGAGGAGAAGGACTTGGGGGTGTTGGTTGATGAGAAGCTCAACATGACCCGGCAATGTGCGCTTGCAGCCCAGAAAGCCAACCGTATCCTGGGCTGCATCAAAAGAAGCATGACCAGCATGTTGAAGGAGGTGATTTTCCCCCTCTAGTCTGCTCTCATGAGACTCCGCCTGGAGTACTGCGTTCAGCTCTGGGACCCCCAACGTAAGAAGGACATGGACCTGTTGGAGTGAGCCCAGAGGAGGGCCACGAAGATGATCAGAGGGCTGGAGCACCTCCGCTGTGAAGACAGGCTGAGAGAGTTGGGGTTGTTCAGCCTAGAGAAGAGAAGGCTCCGGGGAGACCTTATAGCAGCCTTCCAGTACCTGAAGGGGGCCTACAAGAAAGCTGGAGAGGGACTTTTTACAAGGGCATGTAGTGATAGGACAACGGGTAATAGCTTTAAACTGAAAGAAGGTAGATTTAAATTAGATATGGGGAAGAAATTCTTCACTATGAGGGTGGTGAGGCACTGGAACAGGTTTCCCAGAGAAGTTGTGGATGCCCCATCCCTAGAAGTGTTCAAGGCCAGGTTGGATGGGGCTTTGAGCAACCTGGTCTAGTGGAAGGTGTCCCTGCCCATGGCAAGGGGGGGGTTGGAACTAGATGATCTTTAAAGTCCCTTCCAACCCAAACCATTCTATGATTCTGTGATTACTCAGCTTATGGTACAAATCAGCTTATCATAGTGTGAAAATGCTTGTGTACTGAGCCCAAATGTCCATTTTTTGTCCTGAACCTTCATAAAGGTGGCTTTCGTTTTCACTTGACCTATCAAAGCTCCACGTTTCTGTCACAACAGAAAATCCTGACACTGCTGCTGAGAAATCTTTCCTGACCCTGGCGGATTATCTGGGAGACAAATTTGGCCTCTTCCTATTTCCATATCCCTCTGGATCTTGGAAACTGAAATGTTTCCTTTTACTGCCTGAAAAGCACAAATAGAGAAGGGAGAAAGACTGGAAGCAAGAACTAACAAAACCTGCGGAAGGGCTAGGCAGCTGCACAGCACCCAAAATCTGTGACTCCATAGCATGCTGATGAGGTTTTCTGGTGTGGACTGAGGACGCTCCAGGGCTTCTGGTGCAGGAGGAGTTGCTGGTGGGAATGAGCTACTGTCAGTCACTGTACGGTTTTGTCTAGTTTTTCTCTAGATTGGAGCTAGTTCTCCTGCCCTTGAGATGTGCTGGCGGGTGCACTGGTCTGTATGCAGAGTGAGAGGCTGGAGAAGCAGGGTCCCGGAGCACTGCAGGTGTCTGCATAGGCTGGTAGCCTGGGGTCACCCCAAGGGATGCAGAGGCTTAGCACCACTGCAGTGGGACGTCCCTTGCCCTCTCACAGGGAATGGGACCAGGAAGCCAACTTAGCAGAAAACCAACACTGGAAAATGCAAATAGTTGGGTGTTGGTTTAGCTCCCCAACCTGGTTCATTATGGGGTCGCAGAGAGTGTCAGTGCAGTGCCAGTGCCAGTGCAAGAGAAGGTATGAAAAACACAGCTCCAGGTATTTGGGAGGTATGAGAGGAGGGTGTCCTTGCCCTGTTGGGCATCAGCTGGCCAGATGTGCTGCACAGACGCTGAGCTTGTGGAGAAGCTACAGCATGGTCTGTCACCCTCCAGAGGAGCCCATTTGCCCTGTACACAGGGATCTTAACTCCCCATCCTCCCCAGCTTTCCCCTCAAACTGCACAGCATGAATGCTTCCTCCCTGTGCATACCATATAGACAACACAGCTTTTATCTCAGATGTAACACATCTTGACAAAAATAGAAACAAACTGCATCCCCTTGCATCTGTTGTACGTAGATCTGATTTAAGAATCCATTGCTCTTACTGTCTGTCTTTGTCATGGGACCAGAGTCAGCTAAAACTGGCATTTGAGCTCTCTTCCTAGGTGGGAAAGACATGTGAGATCATTCCTGTAGCTGATGGGGTAGTGATGGCTAATAATTGAAGTTATAGCTATTTTTGTGGCTGAAACGCTAGTAATTACGACTAGATCTTTAACCCTCAATCAATAAACATGATGGAAGCGGGCATCTTCAGAAATCCATGACAAGAAGTACAGGCTCCCTGAAATGAGCTGGGGAGAGATAAAACAATTTGTGCCTGAAGAATCACAACACGAAGAAACCTGAATAAACCCGAAGTCTACTGAAACCACGTTTGCTGCTCCCCAATTTGGATGACTTCTGGTGAATACAGAGCAACTTAGAGCACCAGGGTCCTCTCCACTTCTGTGCCACCAGCATCTGGAGGAGCTTTCATAAGTCCTGGCTCTGTGGAGCTGGTGCTGAAGCTAGTGCCCTCTCTCGGTCTCCAACAGCAGCCTGCCTGCACCTTTGGAGCCAGATGCCGCACTCCTGGTGCCCGCAGCTCTGTTTACATTGCTGGAGGAATACACAGAACTGTGTTTGGTATTCAGTATTTCCATATTAATTAAGTTGCCCAGGTGGCCACAAATCCATATATCCATACATTCATACATCCATACTATTACTGCTTTGCCTTCTTAACCTACTGATGATACTCATTCTCTCATTCGTTTCCAAGATCTTCCCACAAGAACTCCTGTGTCGTTTATCATCTTCTTGTCCCTCTCTGCCTTTCACTTTCTTGATCTCAATACTCCAGCTTCTCCTTATGTAATTGAGAACAAAGTAATAGAATTAAGATATTTGTTTTTATGTAAACTCTAATCTAAAGATAATATTAATTGCATTAGTGCAAGAAAAACTTTAATACTGTAAAGTGTTAAACCTTTTTAAATACTTCAATGCCTAACATCATTGAATCCATTTTTATTTAAACTTGGGCTATACGTAGCGGGGAGGAAGTGTGTTCTGGTGCACAGAATTCGTAATGTAAATAAAGAGAAGCCAACACTGGCAGGACTAGCACAAACCACATTACAGTCCAAAGCAACTCCATTTGTACTCCATTTTGTAATCTCTAACTTTTTTGTCTTTCATCTTGTTTCTAAATTCACTTATTTGATCTGCAAGCACTTACACTTTTCATAGCTTTCCACATGGAAGACATTCCACAGGATCCCGTGATCTTAAATATGGTAGGATTGCTCTGTGTTTAAGTGATGGGAGACTGAGACCCTGGTCCTTTGAGACGTTACACACACATACTTAGCAATGGGTATTGCAAGAGGTCCCATGATCTGTGAAAAGTGCGCACTTTTACAAGATCATGGCCCTAAAATGTAAGAACTTCAGAATAGGGCACATGTGCTCCATTTGTTTTGAAAATGCTATGGTTTTGTGCAGCTAAATAGACATGATCTGTGATAGTGGTCATAGCATTGCTATTCATGAAGTAATCACGATCATGTTTTCCTTATAAAGCTATATTTAACCAATATCCCGCATTAAATTATGCCATAACTTCTGGTTATGTTTTGAAAATCTTACCCCACATAAGAAGCCTTCAGTGCCTCTTGCTCATTCCTCACAAAGTGGCAGTGAATTTGGGCAACAGGCTAAAGGGTAGAACTGGTATCTAGAAAGTGTCAGAAAGCCCAGTGCTACCTACATAAGCATGCTGCTACATGAAGGCCCGGGTTGTCTTTGTTCTGCAAGTTATGAGCTCATACATCAACATGGGAAAACAGATGTTTAGATGAAAAAAATAAAGAAAAGGCAGAATGAGGAACACGTCCAAGTTCCTTTGGCTTTTGTTCAGGTGTTCCATGGGCTGAGCTAATGGGGATCATGTGGAGTGGCTGATTATCATTGGAGTCAGATGGTCTTTTTGTAACTGTAAAAAGGAAAGAAGCAATTTTGCTCTGTATACACATGTCTTTGATTTACTTCTGGGCTGAGTTAAAATAGTCTTTCACTGCTTATTACAAGAAGGGTAGAAGTTAATTGACAGAATGCACTTAATCTTTTTTTGTGGAAGAAAAAGTTTGTATCATGACATGAGTAGAAAATCATCAGATCTCTTCTGTTCCTGTCTGTAACTATCAAGATGAAAGACCTGACTGTCTCGGGCTTTGCTCCTCAGGTAGTCATCTGTGCAAAACGACAGCACTTTTTACACATTTTAGTACAGACATGAGATTCTGCTCAGTGTGCAAAGCTCTGGAAAATCATTCCCTATTTTCTCCATTCATGAGTCCCTTCCAGGCCCAGTTATTACTTAGCCTTGACAGAAGTGCTGCCACATTTTTTGCTTCAAGAGATGTGTCCCCAGCCCTTTTCCGCCTTCATTTCCTCCTTATGATGCTGTGGGCTGGCTGGTTACTTCACGGCCTGTGATGTGATTTGCCATGTCTCTGGCTAGGAAACCCATGTACTGCTAAGGAATATTTTTTTTATAGGGATGCTATTTTCTTCTTCCCATGAACTATTTTTCTTTTCTATTAGTTGCCTCATGCTGCTCTCTTGCAGGATGATTCACATACTTGCTTTCTCTGACCGGAGTGTAAAATGCCCCACCTGTTCCAATTGATTAGATACCAAATACTATTTTTCTTCTCTTGCTCTCAGCTTCAAAGAGTAAACAGAACTTCCTAGCAGAGGGAATCATTTTTATTATGACTTTGGGACCCCATTTTTTCAGTTGCCGTAGAGTCTTGAGTCCTGGTCCTCCTACACCTCTCCGAAACAACCACTTTCAGATGCTATCTCAGGGCACAGTGTTCCATGGAACATTCTGCTAGAAAATTATATTAAAGCAATCAGTTATATCACAGTCTTTAGACTGGAGAGTTTCATGCAGTAAACCTTGCCGAGTTTTTTGAAAGATATGAATCCACAGCCTACAAGGGACTGCTGAGTGCCTGTACTATCTGAAAGTTTATGCTGAGGAATGGCTTAGGTATAGTTATAAAAAGTAATTATAGAATAATCTGATCTAAGGCCTCTCTTGCTGGACTGGTTGCCAAAAGATGTGTTTATAGTATTACTTTAACATTCTTTCATTTTATTAATTTCATTATTAAGTCATTTTTGCCCAAGACAATTCATACTGACCTTAAAACGAAATGGAAACAAATGGTGCCAGAAGTAAAAGTCAACAAGGGAAGGATGATACATAGCTGTCATCCGTTTATCCAAAGAAACAAGATTAAGGGCTAGGTTGTCAGCTGTGCTAAGGCAGTGCTCGGCCCAGCTGGGAGGGTGGGGGAGCATGGCTGTGAGCTGCCTTGCCTGTTCTTTTTCCTGGGAAAATATGGTTCCCAGATCAGCTGGGAGTTAACATCTATTAGACCAGCCCTGCACCTCCCCACACCACCATGCTGCTTCCTTGGCCTCTGGGGATCATGTTCTCCTGCTCAAATTGGTTTCAAGAGGAGTGAACAGTCTCTCCATTTCTTACCTGAAGTTTGCCAGTTTTTCCTTCTCTTGCTCCTCTCTCTCTTGGACTAAATGGGGTAACTCGCTAGTCTTCCGAAATTTCTAATTTCTAGTTCCTGCTTTGTGTCCCCAGCTCAAAGCATCCCTTTCCCTTTTGCCACCACCTCCTGACCCCAGCTGGCCCCAACTCCTGGCAGTTGTCAGCGTCAGGACAGTATGTCTCCACGGGACCTGGGACAGAAGGCCAGAAGACAGCAAAGATGTACTTGGTCTAAAATAAGTGTAACAATATCTGATTTGTCACCAACTACACCCAAAATGTCTTCAGGCCGATCTCCTCATGTTCTCTTTATTTCTCTGACTGCCCAAAGCCTCCTAGAGTGGTTGGCTCCAGCCAGTATACAACTGTTTTAAAACTCAGTACTTGTTTCCTTGAGCATTTGGTGTAGTTGCTTCAGGGTATCGGGAATGGCAAAACTATTAGAGGCGAAAGCTGCAAGAAATCTTTGCTTCACCTTCCTACCAGGGAGTAAAGACCAGCAAACAGTGTGCTCGTGCTCCAGGCTGCCAGGAGAGAAGTTCTTCCTCTCCCACTGCCATAGATAATCTAGCACACAAAACTCTGTATTGAGGATGGGATTAGTTTTTAAGTGCTCAAAGACGTAAAGCACTGGAAAGCTACTCAAATGTCAGTGTGAAAGGATTTATATTCCCAGATGGCAGAGAATGAATACATAAAGTGCTAGTCATCATCTAAGGATGAAATCCATCTTATCTCAGGAAGAAAGAGTAAAGAGCTTCTGTGGGGGAAACTTCTAAGATTAAACCTTTCCCCTCCTACCCGAAGGGCAGCTGTGTACTGATTTACAGCATAGTCAGAGCACATGCTTATAGAAAATGCCATCATGTGACACGGCTATAGGATTCGAAAGGAAGCTGTGGATTTCTCTGTGGTACCTTACTGTTCTTCAGCTCCTCCCTCTCCAAAGTAGAATTGTACAGTTTCTGCTACTCCTGGAGACTCTCTGGCCACAGGATGAATGCAGGTTGTGTTTCAACCTAAATGATCTCGTATAATAAACTACTAAAAGCTGGTTTTAATAAAGGAATTAGAGAGAATGGGACTGCTGACAGACAATTTGAGGAACCTTCTCAAATTCCTTCTACAATATTGATGTGATTCCAGTTTCTTATTTACAACATTTGCTTGTTGTATACATAAACTATTTCTGCAACAGTTGAAGTTGTCCAGTGAGCCACACACAATCCAAATGTAAATTCCAGAGCTCTGTTTTCAACAAGACCATTGTCTTGGATAGAAACCCCAGTGATGTCAGAGATTTAATATGTCAAAGCAGGAACAGCACACAGACATAAAACTGGAAGAACTTTGGAGAGACTGTTTGGTAATACCACCAAAGCAGTCAGCCCTGCACAGGAAAGTGAAGCAGTCAATGATTACCTGCTATTGGCACTAGGATTATACATCACCTATGAGTATAAATATAAAGAACTTGTTAGTCCAAAGTTAGGCATCCTGTCCCCGACAGATGGAGAAGTTCTTTAAAGAATATATAAGAAAGGATAAGTATGAGATGGGTTTTTTTGCTTGGTAGGGAGGTTATTTTCCTTCTAACCTTTGGCAATCAAGATTTGAATCAACTGCAATGTAAGTGGCAAAGGCACCTGAGGGAGTCTCTCTAACAGGTGTGGATATCACTAAAGGAGCATGTGGCTGTTCTTTCTAGGGAATGTTTAATTTTGAATACTGAGATTTGGGGAAGAAAAATAGAGAAAATATGAACTAGTTTCAGCTTTCAAGGGAAATATTTATTTTTAATGAACAAACAGTATTTCTTAAAGTATCTGGTAATGGAATCCTGATTGATAATAAAATTGGAATAATATTCCATTTTTATATTGACTGGAAAAACGAGAAAGGCATCTGTGCATAGACCAGTTTGTAGCAAGAACTTAATTATGACTGGACTTTGTGTGATAATCTTCCTGTGTTATACTTTAGTGCTAAAACAGAATATTATTTCCCAAACATGGGAGTTAAAGATGTATCTTAAGAAACATTTCAAATAGGGTAATAGAGAGCTGCAAATGAAATTAGCAATGTTCCTATGTAATCACATTCAATGATACCTTAGAGATTTCAAGGAAGACACATGGAGACTGTTTCATTATTTTATAAGTGTTAATTGACCTTTTATTTACTTAGAAAACTAAATGAAAAACATTGGCTTAAGATAAAAGATCAAATTAACTACTCCTCTGAGAAAGATTTTTCCTTAAGAAACTTTATTAAACCTAGAAATAAAGGCATTTTTGACAAATTAATGACAAAAAAGGCACACACAGACAGTTCCTGAGGCACAGGAGCATGGAGAGCTGACATGCTAGAGGACCACTGTGGTATTGTGTTGGTATCAACAGTATTTTAATCTTAGAGATTCACCAATATTAAAGTTTAATAACAGGACTTTTTTTTTTGTCCTGCAAAGATAATTATCTCTCCCTTCAAGAAAATACTTCAGTATCTTAATCAAATGATAGAGGTAGTTTAAAGGTATTAAGATTTGGAAACCAAATACTGAGCTGCTAACTACTGTGCATTAAATAGACTGATCAATAGAAGTTTTTTCAAAAGAAGTTAAGAGCCCCCCATACTGTACAGTCTAAAGAAATTGCGGTGCTTATATTTCTTTAGATGGCAGTAGCAGCAGTTAACTAACAAACTGTCATCATTGCTGAAGTATTTCTGCAGAAACAACAGCCATTCATTTTACAACATCCTATGAGCCAACTTCATTTTACATAAATCTACTGGGGTTCCACCAGGAATGGAACTTGGCCTTGTGTTTTCCACTTTTTCTGTTGGCTGCGGAGCAGCAGGTAGCAGCCAGTAAACCCTGCAGAATAGACCCTTTTGTAATGCATGAGTCGTGGGGCCAATCCAACAGTCAGTGCACATGCAGCACTCCCGCAGTTGTTTAACTAGGCACCTGACCCGAGTAAGGAATGGAGGACTGGGTTATTGCACGACTAAACCTCTCCCGTCTACATAAGAGGAATTTTAGCTTTAAATCATCTTGGAAAGAAAAAACCCCAACAACGTAAGAAGAGTAGAGAAAGAAAATGAGGAGCAGTTGTTGGAAAAGAGGAATCCTATATCCATCAGACACCAAGCAGGCTGTTGTATCTATATAGCATAGCACAAAGCCATGAAAAGATACTTTTTTGGGTGCTGAAAGGAGGGGAGACATGTCAGTGTGGCATTATGCTTGTGCCAATTTGTGAATACAACTGTTGTGCCTCTGGCTCCAAGCTAGGTCACTGCCATTGGCCCATGGACCAGAGTAGACGTAAACCTGAGAGCACAGAAATACAACCAGCGGAACTGTTGGCCAGATTTTCATGACCATAGGCTGATGCTCAGGAAAGCACCCTAAAGCAAACTTCAGGTTCAGTTTCAACAAAGTTGGAGGCAAATATTTTGCCTTGCCCCAAGAGGTGTCTCAGACACACACTTATAAAGCCTCTGCTGCTCCATGTAGGATAAAAACAAATGAAGAGGGATCAGTATAGTGAACGGATAAAAACAAACCCAAACAAACTGCAGCTTCACATTTCGGGTTTATTTTGAGCCCTACATTTTTTTCATTGGTTTTATACATCAGTTAGATGAGGGTTAGGAGGTTCTTACTGGAACTGCTGAATATCTTGTGTTACAGCTCTGGAAAAGTTCCTTGGCTGTTTGCCACTCTTTCCAGTACAATGTTATGGTGTGACAGATGGATTCAATAACAGTGGCTAGCAATCAAGAGATGTGAACCACAGGGTGTGGGGGAGTTAACTGTCACCATGACTTATGAGAGACTATGCTGTCCTACATGTCAATACCTGTTTTCATGGGGAAGGAAGTGGTCACCTGGCTAAAAAGTTGCACCACTGTGTTTTTTCTGGCCTCACTGCTCTTGGGAGTAACTCATCTTTTCAGTCCCCTTAAGTGCTGGAGCATGGTAATAGGTTCACAGCTACTCTAGGGTAGCATCTCCTTGTCACCGCTAACCTTAGCAAGTGGGGAGAACGATGAAAAGATGGGATGCAGCTTTCTGCTGCTGGAGGGGCCCCATCCACTCTACAAGCTGAATTTGCCTAATGCTCTCCCTAACCATCATTGTTGATGTCTGTCATCCTGGATCTGATCTCCTACGTATGCTTCTGGCTGCATTTAGGCTCTTGTCTTCCCCGGCTGAAAGCATGTATACATGTGTGATACCTTGCAATGAGGCAAGAGAAAAGCAAAGGGTCTCCAGCTGGCCTTCCTTCCGTGCTCCTGAGTCACTGCAGACCCAAATTGGGAGCCTGTTTTTAAGCCATTTGCCCCTAAAAATCAAGTTGCTGTTTTAATAAACCAGGATCATTTTACTGAACTTTGATGTACTTTTTGTGCAGGACACGATCAAGAAATGTGTTTTCATCTATCACCTACATTTTCTTACCAGAGAGGGCATTTTAATTCTTCAGCTTCATTCAGTGTCACCTGAACTAGCTGTTACTACCTCTGCAGTGTGCAGCCCCCAGAGGCAGAAGTAAAACAATATTTATTTTCTTTAGAAAGAAAGTAGCCGCTGAGGCTACTTTAAAGAAAATAGTCTCTGAAGTTGTGGAAGCAAAAGGTCAACATCTAATTTATAGGGGCCTGTGATGCATATAGAGGCCTGTCTCTGTTCCATGGTCTTTTATATTAGGCCAAATTTGATGCAGTTACATGGACTCTGCAAAAACACTCTTGTGATTTGTTGTTGTTGAGATGCTGACTATAGAACAGTTCCTTGTGACTTTGACATGAACAAGCAAATATTTCAGCTAGCACAGCAACCCTCTGTCTAAGGCTGATCTGCTCTGTGTTGTGCTGCTGCATGTTATGGGATGTGATTACTATAAAACTGCAGGACCACTGAAAACCAATTCACTGTAGTCTAGGAGTAATAAAAGTGGTCTTAGAGCCTTATAGCAAAGGTACAAAGACATTCCAGAATATGCTACTCGATTCCTCCTATTCCACTGTAGAGGCAGACTACTTAAGCTAGCGTATAGTATACCTTCAGCAATCAGCTCTCTTTTAAGTGAGTTGTCTATATAGTTATCTATATCTATAGATATAGATAACACATGCCAGGGTACAGGTACCTTGGCCGGCTCCTTGCCATGTGAAGCCACAGGGGTAGTTAGGATGGCAGCATGTATCTTGCATGCTTGCTCTTCTAAGTGCTGGTGAGTGTGTTACAGACATTGAAGCCAGCTCAGGCTGAGCAGCCTGGACTCAGAGTGAGCCGTGCTGGACCCAGCAATGCCCAGAGCCACCCAGGTGGCTCTGCCCCAGGCTTCCCCTCACGGCAGTTTCCAGGAGGACTTATCGTCTCAGAGACAACGCTGGACCCCGGCTGGCTCCTCCCATTCCCATGGCCTTGCATCCTTCATACTGGCCTGTTCAGGGAAGAAGCCAGGATTGGCAGCAACATTACTCATATTTTCTAAGGTTTTCTGTTATAAGGAGCATCCCAGTCCCCCATCGTGCGACATCAATGGGAAGTGGAGCTGTAAGTTTCTCAGATGTCTCCCTGGCTAGCCCTTTGGTTTCAGGCCATTTTCATCACCTGTGACCAACCTTCAGCTTCTCAAATGCCAAAGCAGCCTGATCCTGCAAATTGCTAAGCAGCCTTGCAAGCTATACCTTGGACTGCAATGAGAACAGAGTATGTCATCGTGCAAAAGAAACCCTGCTGGAGGGTGTCTCTAGTGGCTCAATCAAGCCATTAAAGGCTATCTATGAAGAGCACTATCCTAAGGAATCTAGAAATTGGGGGGGGTGGGGGGTGGGGAGGGAGCCTGGGGGCACTGCATATGCAAAGCAGAGCTGCTGTCTCCATGGCACACTCAGTGTGTGAGGCTTTGATGGGCACACACAGATCAAGAGCACAGTGTACCTGTAGATGTGACATTTATGGCCTAGGAGGTATTCTTGTGTGTTCCTGCCATAAAACAATAGTATTTACTTTTCTCCTTGTCTTTGGGTGTTTGATCTTCACAACAGAAATTAATATTTCTCTTTCTCTCATAGGAACGTGAGAAAACAATGATGATATTAGTATCAACTCTTATATAGCCATATTCTTTAGAGGAGGTGAAAGAAGATTTGTATTATTTGGAAGGAGGCTAAACTGGACATCAGCTCAGGATAGCTGCCCAACACATGTTGAAAATCAAGTACTGAAGGAATCCAAAGATGCAAAGGTATATGTGTCCATAGAAGGTATATAGAAGATATATGTCTCCAGAAGCAAGCAAATAGCTTCTGAAAAAAACCACAAGAAGCCAAGTCATATAAGGAGGACTCAGGCCTACTTCCTCAGTTTAACCTGGTCACTTGTGCTTGGAGAAGACATGAAAGGTGAATGAGCTATGCTGCTACACTAAATTGGACTTTCTGAAGCTAGAGATGTATTTTTAAGTTAGAAAATTTTTGGGCTACATTTGCTAGATGAACACATTAAAGTCGCCATTTCCTCCACTTTCCTGCCCACGGCTCTTTCCCAAGAGCAGTGCCACCTTTATTCACACCAAGGATGGTGTGGCCGTAGCTGGCTGGTTGCTTCTTTCCATTGCCACAGCCTCTTTTCCTGGCAGACTTTTTGCTACAGAAGCCTGAATTTACCCTGAAAGAAACTGGCAAAAAGTTAGCATGAATTTAAACTTGTATTCCTTGAATTGCAGTGAAACAACCCACAACAAATTAAAACCACTTTCAAATACGCTGTAACAATATCAGCTGCTAGCATTCCAGAGCCCTTCACTTCTGGAGTCAAAGGTGTCTGCTTAAATTGCTAACTAGCTTTCTCTTGTTATAATTTTTCTGACTTAAGTACTCTGCTTGAAAGCATTTTTCATACCTGCTCTAGTTGCCATAGCATCCATCACTGCACAGTTCGGCTGCTCTTCTGCCCCTGTTTCATTATCAACTATAACTATAATTTCTTGAGAAAAAAAATTGTTTTTTAACAAAATGTAGAATACAAAGTAAGAAGGCCCTAATAAAGCCTCAAATAAATTCCTTATCTGGCAGCATACTGAAAATATCTTGATTCCTGGCACAGCAAATATACTGTGGAGTTCACTCTTCATTAAAAAGCACAGGCAACCACAGTACCAGGATGTGGGTAGTCTTAAAGACTAATGTGTACATTTATGCAGATACAGTCTTCTGGGAACCAGCTTGTTTTAATCATAAAAGAACCCTTCAAGTAAATTTAATGAGGAGTTAGTTGAGGAATTTATTCTGAAACTTTAAACTATGTGTAAATTCCTGAGGATCAAATTAAGTTGAAGGTAAATAATGTTCAGAATGGTGTTTCAGTCAAGGCTGCCTAAAAGCCAGAGACACAAAGATCCTGCTTAGAGAACATTTCTTTTCCAGCTAGAGACTTCTTTAAGGAGCCCAGACAGATGCCATATGTTGATGATAAAACAACATCTTTCACAATGTGACATTTGGAGCCTGCTCAAAAGATCAGTCATTTTTGTCTTTTCTAAGGTTGCCACCTTTAAAATAAATGCCAAGCAGTTATGAACTGGAAAAAGAGTAATTGCCAATAGTTATAGGTGTCATCAGTGATAAAACATCCATAAGCAGATGTTTTGCTTTACATGCAGGGAAGTTCTGGATAAAAGAAACACTCTGACAAGGACAGCTGTGTCAAGGCTGCTTTAAAAAAACAGATTGTCATCTTTTGCCCTGTTAAAGATAGGAAAACCTTGCTTTGAGCTCTTCCTCTCTCAGTGAGAGGATGCTTGGTCTACGTTCTTCATACACTCAAAAAAAAAAGGTGCACTTGAAGATATTTTATTTAATGATTTACCTTTTGAGTCATACTATTCATCTGATGTTCTGAAGTCTAGTGAGAGGTACAGTGATGGACAAACATACACACACACGTGCACATGAACACAACACCCTCTGTTTCCCTCTCTCATTTTCACAGAATAGAAGCATAAAATGGTTTGGGTTGGAAGGGACCTCTAAAGGTCATCTAGTCCAACCCCCCTGCCGTAGGCAGGGACATCTTCAACTAAATCAGGTTGCTCAGAGCCCCATCCAAGCTGACCTTGAATGTTTCCAGGGATGGGGCATCCACCACCTCTCTGGGCAACCTGTGCCAGTGTTTCACCACCCTCAGCGTAAAAATTTCTTCTATATATCTAGTCTGAATCTACCCTCTTTTACTTTAAAAGCATTACCTCTTGTCCTATCACCACAGGCCCTATTAAAAAGTCTGTCCCCATCTCTCTTATAAGCCCCCTTTAAGTATTGAACGGCCACAACAAGGTGTCCCCAAAGCCTTCTCTTCTCCAGGCTGTACAACCCCAACTGTCTCAGCCTGTCCTCATAGGAAATTTTTTCTGCATGTGGTTGATCACTGGATGGTGTTAGCAATATACATTGCCTGGTGTTTCCCAGCTGGACGTTGTCATTTAATGCACAATTCTTAAACAAAGAAGTATTTTCTAATAGTGTCAGATATGCAGATGAAGCAAAGAAAGCACCTAAAAGCTAAACAAGTTGGCTTCATAAGATACAGCTTGATCATATAAGTGCTCACTGGTGTATCCTGCAGATCTGCCATTTCGTATTAAATTTCTCCAGCATTAATGTGGAATAAATAAGATCTTACTTATGGTTTGTATGTCACTTCACATGCTGGTGATTGTTAATAAATATCCATGAGGGAAAAGCCTGAGGGAAATTGCACCATTTGATTTGAGAGGGTGAAGTAATCCAGGAGGCACCATTCTAATAGGAGGGAGAGCTTTGCAGATGTGTACGGCTGAAAGGGACAATGAGGCAGCACTGACTTGCAAAAAGCAGAAAAGTGGGATTTAGAGGGTAATAAATGTTTGAGCTACATAAAAGGTTCTTGTTATGGAAGTTTCTGACATGGATCTCAGCACTGGAATGAGAATAATGAGACGAGCATCACAGCGCTGAGAACTCCTATAGTAAAAAGCAGTCAAAAGGAAGATAATTTAAAGTGCAACAGAAATACTTATGGGACAAAAGGGTTTAAAGAATATACTACATTTCCAGAGAAGGCAGGCATCAGATAATCGGATCTGGTTATAAAATGCAGAGAACTTACCCATAGAGAGCTCTGAGTTTTTGTGAAAAAATCAAATAGCCTGGATAAAAAGACTTACAGCTGAATGTTACTGCTTTTCCAACAGAAATAATGGTTTTTTGAAAAAGGTTCCATCTCCAAACATTTTAACTTAGTTGAAACACCACTTTCTTGTAGGAAGAATATTTAATCAGCCTCAGGGATAGCTGAAACCCATGGGAAATGCAGGTGACAACCATGTCAGAAAAATCAGATCCTAAATGGCTGCAGCATGCTACATGATTACTAGAAGCTTTAATTCACAAAAGAGGACTGCAGAGCTTGGCATGGTGATGATGAGGTTCCTGTTCCCAGTTGGCCTCCTACTGAGAGCACAGGGAAGGCTGAAACCCTGATGGTTAGCTAAGAATAACCTCCCAAGCAATGACACCCTCAACCCACAAGGAGCGCTAAGATGGCAGACGATAACTTTCCCTAGTATTCGTTCCCACCCGATAAGCGATAATGCCAGCTATGAAAGCCTGGCTTACAGAGTTTGCTTTGCAACAAGGGTGACTGCCTTTGGGGCAGCTATGGTGGTGCTGTCCCCAGCTACCTGTCCCACCTCACTCCCTGGATGAATCTCCAGCTCATGTAGTAGCTGCTGGATTGCTACCACTGCTACCCTGAGACATTAAGTAAAATATAAATTGAATGTCAGTTTAAATTAACACATCATATTGTAAACAACTGGAGTTCACCTGCTGCTTCACCAAGAGCTGACCTTTCCCTGCATCAGAGATGAGAGTCCCTAAGAGATGGGCTGGTAGGAGAGCTCATGGCTGAACCACCACAGCATCTCTAGGCAAAACTTCCCCATTCAGTAATCTGAACTCATAGTCTCGATTCTCATCATGGATAGATTTAAATCTTACAGGGTCTCTTTCCATGATAATTTCACAAGGTATCATCAGAATTACTTATTTAATAGAAGTGCAATGTTCAGAATGTGTTATTATTTCAGTCTTTGTGGTAATTCAGACCTTGTCCATACTGGGATTTTTCAGTGGAATTGTATTTGTGATGGTGGTTTTGTGGCATGGAAGCCTGTTTACTACAGCTTGGATTGGGACCAACAGAAACAGTGAATACTTGAGCAAAAATGCACTTGGGAAAACTCTCACTCTTTGAAACAAAGCATTAGAATAATGATCATTTTTCTTTTTGGATGTAGGTCTTTCTAGAACAGCTTGCTTGCTTGCCTGTTTCCTGGCAGGCAGAAGTCCGTCTCCCCACACCACCATTAGCCGTGCTTGGAGTGGTAAGGAGCAGCTGCAGTCCTTCTGTGAGGTCCTTAGAACTAGACTATCCTCTCCTCCTTTTGGCACAGCCTCTGGAGAGAGCCCTGACAGCCCAACACAGGACCGTCACTGAGGGACCTTCCAGACCCACAGGCTGTGAAGATCACACTGATTTGTGGACTGCATCCCTGGCATGGGCGTAGAATGCCTCTGTGGACCCGTATCTTGAGGGTGAATTTCATTTGCGTGTAGAGAGCCTCCACAAAGCTTATACACTACCTAGCTACCACAGTGAGGTCTTCTTAATGTTCAGATCTTTGCATAATAAATACCTACTGAATGTGAATGAAGACAATTAACTCTATAGCTACAATGCAGGGGACTTTCTAATGTTGACTTAAGCTATGTTGGAGGCAGAATGAATATTCTGCAGTAACCCTACAAGCTAGGAGATAGAAAACAATTGACTTGCAGCATTTTCTAAATGTTCTGATTCTTCCTAAATGAGCTCCATTAACACTGAGACACAGAGATCAGTTAATTGTGGTTGTTGAGACATTGCAAATGATCCTTCCTATGGTTGCTTTAATTAAAACACCTGCTTTCTAGTTTGTCATGTCAATATTGCACCTGTTTATTCCGTGCAAATACAAAGTAATGGTTATGAAAGAAAACTTTTTCTTTCTTTGAACTATTCCAAGTCAGCAAGATTAAATTGCAAAACCATATCCAGAGTTTCTGAGTCTGCATATCTGTTCATTAACATGTGCGTGCCTAGAATATCCAAATTCTGTTGTAAGATGTGCCTCTTTGCAGCTAGATAAGAAAAAATTTCCTACTGCTAAGCAGTTCTTTGATACCATCAGATTCTATCAAATCTATCTCTGATTTTAAAAGCAAAGAAATGGGAGGGGGTTGTTGCTTCTTTCAATTCAAACTTTTCAAACATCAGCTTTACTATTTAGTCTATAATAATGCTGTTCTACTACATAACTTAATATTTACTTGCCTTCCAGACAGAGAGAATTTCTTTCACAGTATGCTTTGGATTATGTTTCTATGATGTAAAGAAATTATTTTTCTTGGCTTAGCACCAGTTTCTTTCAGTTTTTCTCAATATCGCTTTCCAGAAGCACCTCTAAGAGACTTCTCATGACTGCCTTGCAACCTCTGCAATAAATGATACCAGAGGGATTTCCAATTTTGTTATTTTGGGGTGACTTTCAGGTTTTGTGCTAGTCTGTGATTAGAGATACCCTTGAGTCATGGAGTATCCATCAGCATCTCTACCTTGTATAATGATCACTGGTTTCTTCCTTCCCACAGCTCAGCATTTGGCAGTGCAGTCTGGCAGAAAGCACTCTCAGATCCACCTCTTTTCTCAGAATTTCTCTGGATATGGGTTAGCGAGGCTGCGTATGCACACTTCTTCGGGTCCACTGCCTCCAGGGAGACGGTGCATTTTTTTCGTTCATCTTGCTTTCAGCACTAGACAAGCTCAATAATAAGTAAAGATAATCTGTGTTAGCTAGACCTAAGATCAGACTTTAGATTGGAAACAAAGGTCACAGATGCAGAAAACAACATCATTTAATTATACCAAATAGCATTTACTCATCATCTCTTACCTAGGATCCCAAGATTTTGGCCTGTTGTCACATGTAGGTAGGCCTTCAGTGTTAAGAACAACATCTGTGTACCCTTAGCGTTAGCCTTGATTTGAAATGTAAACCTTACCTGGTATCCTGTCCACCAGGAAGGGGCCATGCCTTCCTAGGAAGCCCCGCCACCTTCTGAATCTTGTTTTCTTTGCTGTCCTCATTCTTGATACTTTTAGGAGTCAGGTTTTGGGATCCAAGTATAAATGTTCCTGACGATTTCATCCAGAGCCACTGTGGAAACTTATGGAAACTCTTTTACTCTTGCTTATCCTGGTGGTAGGTGAATTTTTTGAGATGCTGTTGACTCCTCCTTAAGGCAGACACAAAAACTACTTCATAGTACTACTGCCTGGAAGCTCACAACCCTTTGGCAGTAGTAATACACTCACATTAAATATATAAATCATTGATTGTATACACATTCTACAAAACTTCTGGCATGTTACAAGTTTAGACAGCATACAAAGACATTATTGATGGAGACATTAAGCTTGGGAAGTAATTACTCTTTATGGATATATCCATGAGTGCAAGTCTCTGTATACACTTTTTATTGAATTTCTGTGACTTGAGTTTCTTTAACTTCAGGCTATGGCGATTTTGAGCAATAAATACTTACTTTATTCTCATGTCCACATTGACCACATGAGATAACAATGATTCAGAAATGCTTACTTGAAGTAGCTGGTGTGTGTCAGTTGCTAACAGAGTGGACTGATATTTAGTCAGTCTGTGAGTACACCAGGCTTGGGTGGGAGAGCCACTAGACTACAGATTTATAATGAGCCATGAGAGTACGGATTTATTTTCCTAAGCTTGGTTGCACATCCTTAGTCTGTGACTTGCAGTGTGAGTTGCAGTTCTCTGTAACAAGTGTCACAGCTCCTTATCCCAGTGAGAAGTGAAGAACAGGTGGAGGTCCCAAATAGCCACAACTCAAATAGCCTTGATAGACCAGCTGGAGGATCTGAGAAAAACCTCAGCCAAAACTATCCACTACATCTCATTCAGAAAAGAAAGGAAGGATGATTATACTTAGATACTCATGAAAATCTGGACACATAATCGCTATAGGCTTGACTGTATAGACACAACCTGTCAGTCAGAGGGGATCATTTTACCTTTGCAAAAGTGTCTAACTCACCATCCCACAAGTATTGCAAACACATCCCTTTCCAACTATCATTTTTGGACACCTTAGATTTTTTTAAAATCTGTTTTGTTGCACTCTTCTGAAGCTATTTGAATTGAATTTGCTATACCCACAGTTGTTATATTTGGACTGTGTCAAGCTCATTCAAGTTCATTTCTATAGCAGTGACTAGAAGTCAAGAAGAGCTTTTCTACAATCCTAGAGCAAAAAAAAAAATCCATTAATTTCAGCAGTGCAATGTTCTACTTTTGGTCTGCTAGTTTTTCTACTATGTCTTTAAAAACTTTAATTGCTGCTTGAATTTCAGGCTCTATGGACTATGATTTAGAAACAGTGTCCTTGATGTCAGCTTCTGGGAAGCTGACAAGTGTGTCTTTTCCCATTTTATTGTGTATTAGCTGCTCACTCTGAGTCAGTGTCGGTCTTGGAAATGAATGTGTCCTCGTGTCTCTTGGGAAAAGAGATTTTAATATTGGAAGAACCTCTTGAGAAGTACTTGTTTCTTTAATATATAGAGAATTTCTGGTCTACTTGTTTATTTTCCTTTTTTTTTTTTCAGGTAAGGGTTGATGAAGACAGTCTTCAAAGAAAAGAACATGTTCTCTGTTGTACTCAATTTCTCTCCACATCCTCAAAACAGTAACATTTTATTCCCAATTGAACTGGATTGGATACAAGCAGTTTAGACAAGGGAAGGTATTTTTTGTTTTATGTGTTCAAGTAGTCAAGTGGAAGAAGACAAACAGCAATTTTCAAAGCCATTCTAAACAGCTTTCTTCTTTCTTGGCCCTTCTTTATTATAATAGAATCATAGAATCATAGAATGGTTTGTGTTGGAAAGAACCTCTAAAGGTCTTCTAGTCCAACCCCCCCTGCAATGAGCAGGGACATCTTCAACTAGATCAGGTTGCTCAGAGCCCCGCCCAACCTGACCTTGAATGTTTCCAGGGATGGGGCATCCACCACCTCTCTGGGCAACCTGTGCCAGTGTTTCACCACCCTCAGCGTAAAAATTTCTTCTATATATCTAGTCTGAATCTACCCTCTTTTACTTTAAAAGCATTACCTCTTGTCCTATCACCACAGGCCCTATTAAAAAGTCTGTCCCCATCTCTCTTATAAGCCCCCTTTAAGTATTGAACGGCCACAACAAGGTGTCCCCAAAGCCTTCTCTTCTCCAGGCTGTACAACCCCAACTCTCTCAGCCTTTCCTTACAGGAGAGGTGTTCCATCCCTCTGATCATTTTTGTGGCCTTCCTCTCGACCTGCTCCAACAGGTCCATGTCTTTCTTGTACTGAGAGCTCCAGAGCTGGACACAGTACTCCAGGTGGGGTCTCACCAGAGCAGAGTAAGGGGAGAGTTATTTCCCTCAACCTGCTGGCCACGCTTCTTTTGATGCAGCCCAGGGTACGGTTGGCCTTCTGGGCTGTGAGCGCACATTGCCGGCTCTTCCTCATGTATTTTTCCTCAAGAGTTGCATATTTTTTTACTTAACCCCACTAGTCCTTCTCTCTGCTTTGTGGTCATTTTCATAAATGGGAAGGTCATGGAATGGATAAATAATTTTCTAAAACACAGGAGATGGAAGGGAGCAATAAATGACCAGCTCTTGTGACAGAGGGAAGTCACCAGTGGAGGGGTCTGTACTGGAATCTGTGCTGTTCAACTTGTTCATACATGATTTGGAAAAGGGGGTTAACAGCAAAGTGACAAAGGTTGCCGATGATGCACAGTTATTTAAGATATTAAGGACGAGCACAGCCTGAGCTGCAGAAAGACTGCAGCCTAAGGGAACTGGGCAATAAAATGCCAGATGAAACTCAAATGCATATGTGTAATGTGATTTGCGTGGGGAAGAAAACAATTCTAGCTTCATACAAGGCCTCTAAACTGACCGTTGCTTTTCAGGAGCAGCTAGATTTTGGTGTTATGATTGACAGTTCCATGAAAACATCAGTTCAGTGCTTTACAGTAGTTAAGAAAACACAAATCAAACATTCATGTCAAAGGAAAGGACTTAGAAGAACTGGAAAGGGTAAGAGGAGGGCAACAAATGTAACCAAGGGTATGGAAAACTCCCATAAAAGCAACAAGTGACTTAGTTGAAACTTCAATACGAAGAAATGACAACTTACAGGGAAAATATACTTAAGGTTTACCAAATCACCACAGGGAAAAAGTTTTGACTGTTCACTGCCTCTTTACATGCTAGAAATAGGGCTCAAAAATGCAGCTTATGGGAGCCAGGTTCAGAGCAAGCGATAGGACCTGACTGTTCACACAACAAGTAGAAGCAGATCTGTGGAACTCCTTGCTAGGGATGTTGTGGATGCCAGAACTCTGTATACATGCAAGGGAAGACTTGACAAATATTTGAAAGATAGAGAGACCAGCTGGATATTTCTAAATATACAAATAAAAACAAGTTAGGAAAATCCCCTGAGCTGAAAATTGTTGCCAGTGAGGAGAGTATTAGTGGGAAGGTATCATATATGTTTGCTCTGCTCTTACTCTTACCAAAGCATTTGCTTATGAACTGTGTTTCTGCTGGTCTTTCCTTTTAAAGATAAACATTAACCTCTCCCTAACAAAATCTAAGCTTTTCTTCAGAAGGAAGGGGTTAGAGAAATAGAGAGCAGGGAAAACACCAAATTATTCTGAGAAAGAATAATGAATGTAAAAGAGGAAGGGAGCAGAGGATCTAAGCGTAAAAAACATAGAAGTTGGGACAGCAAGCAGAGTACTCCTAAGAATGCCAACCATTCCCAGAAGGTGCCCAAGAAGCTCTGCCCAGTGATGCAGCAGGATGAGGACCTATTTCCAACTAATTCATCAGGACCTCCCATGAACCCTTTGAGAAGAGCAGTTTGGCCAGGGCCAAAGGGAGGATAATAAAGAGACCATGCAACACAGTGAGGTCTTGGTGGGATGGGTATGAATAAAAAGGTGAGAGAAAAACTGTAGCCAGAACTGAGAGATTCTGGAGGAACAACCAGGAGCTGTAGTTTGGTACACTTAATACATCCCTGCACAACTGTTTCTCTCCTGCTGCAGAAGGAGCATGAGTCAGTCCAAAAACATGCCTTTCTCTACCCCTCCATAGGACATTTTCCAAATTAGGTGACCAATGGGCCATAAAAATAGCTCAGAGAACAGGATGGCCCATCAGGGTTCTTTGTCATCTTTTGGTGGCAAGTGCTGACTTAAGCAAATGGTTGACCAGATGTGGAGAATATCTGTAAAGCCAGCACCAGACTGTTTGGAGGGTGTGCTAGATCACTGGACTTTCAACCTTAATTCCTTCCCAGGGGAAGCAGTGTGGGAGTGGAGAGAAGGGAATTCTGCAATACTTCCCCTTCTCCCAGGACAAATTGTTTGAAGCCACAGTGTTGTCAATTCAGGTACAGGATCATGAGCTAATTTGTCCTCTTACATCAGCTTAAGGAAAGAATCAAGCTAAAGTCATTGTCCTTGTATCAAGAAAAAGTGATTGCTGTTCATTGCATGAGGTATTTGGGTGTTTCATCCAACTTTTCAGCTCTGAGGTTTCCTTTGTTAATATTCTTCTGTTGTGTACAGCCAGGTACGTTAATGCGGTTGAAACTGCCTGACAATCAGCAGCCATTCCCTCTGTTGATTTCTGATTCATGAAATGACAATCTAGATAGTTACACACTTTTTATTCATTGTCACTTAATTAAATACTCTGATATCAGTAGTAAGAGAAAGCATTCAAAACCTTTTTGCATCACCTCGTGTCATGTATATTCTGCTAAGAATATTGCCCCAGTGATACCGCTGGCTTCCACGTGCTCCACTCTTGCTTTCTCAGTTAGCTCTTAGTGTCAGTGCTCTTTCGCTTTTCCTCTTATTTCTATTAAACATCAAACACCATCCATTATAAAGATAGAATCATAGAATGGTTTGGGTTGGAAGGGACCTTTAAAGATCATCTAGTTCCAACCCCCCTGCCATGGGCCGGGACACCTTTCACTAGACCAGGTTGCTCAAAGCCCCATCCAACCTGGCCTTAAACACTTCCAAAGATGGGGCATCCACAACTTCTCTGGGCAACCTGGTCCAGTGCCTCACCACCCTCATTGTGAAAACTTTCTTCCTTATGTCCAATCTAAATCTACCCTCTTTCAGTTTAAAAACATTGCCCCTTTAACGTTAGAGATGTTAGTAGATATTTCCATTAAAAAGATTAGGATTTTGAAGCACGGACACACAAGGAAAATAAAACAAGTACGTAGCATTTTATACCCTAAACACACAGTGTGTGGTTGTGTAATTACTATTACCCATCATAATCATTAAAAAAACCCCACCTTAGGATATATAATTAATTCCTAATATAATAGCTATTTAATTTCTGCAGTACTGTACTGAATGAATCAGTGCAGTACTGAGCTAACATCAGTGTGGCATTTACAGTAGATTTTCTGTTTACAGGCTGAAAATATTCCCTGAGGAAGAATTGTGATTTGGGTTATCAATGAGTGTTAGTAGCTGTAATGCACATTTCTTCTTTCATTCTGGCAGCAGGCAAGCTGCTTAAAGACCCAGCTTTATCTATATAAATTACCAAGTTCCAACCAAACTTCATACTAATAATTTTCATCTTCTCCCATAAGCCTGTAAAACACTGTTGTTCATAAATGTCAGTTGGAGGCATCTTATGTGAGATCTTAATTCACCAAGATGCAGCACCACTGTTCAAAATACGAGAAGATGCCAGCCTACTGGGCCCCAGCATGCCTGTAACAAGAAATCTCTCCACGACATTTTATGACTGAGAATGCAAGGAAATTTCATGCCCAGAGGACATGTCTGGGAAATACCCCTCACAACCCCTCTTTAATCAACTCACCAAATGTCTCCCAGAGACTTTTCAATAACCATCAGTCCATAAAATTACTTTTAATCTATGCATCAATATGAGTGATGCCAGGCACCAGGAACAAAAAAAGCTAATACAATCTCAAGTCTCTGGATGTTGTTATAATACTAGTTCCCAATGTAAACACAAATAAACTGGGGCATCACTGTTTTCTGACATATCCTTGGGTACCCACTACTGGCTGGTTGCTGCAGTGCTGCACATCGGGCCCCTCTGAGCTGATGGAGGCAGAGGAGAGGGCACCTGGCACCCTCTGCCCCAGCAATACGGTCACTGGCCCCCGAGGGCAAAGGAAAACCTGCCAGCTGTTAACAGGACAGCGGGCATTAACAGGACAGACACGTAATTGAGTGTGCCTGCTTCTATACAAAAAGGGAGAACGTGGTATCTCTAGCTACCCTAGCAACGGTGTTCATTAAACTATTATTTTCCTGATTTTAAGGATAAAAGCCAAGGACTCCCATTGATTTCAATGGCAACTAAGTAACTTGGTGCTGTTGAAAGTCTTTGGGTGCCAGAAAGACTTTAAATGTCTGTCTCTAAAGGTCAGATCTTTAAGTGTATTTAAACACCAAGTTCTTGGGTGATAGGTACCGACATGCATTTTAAAATCTGTTCCTAAAAGACTTGTTTGTAGGAAGTCTGGGGAAGAGGAGAGATGAGCCCCATGGGTTGTGACATGCCCAGAGACTTTCCCGCTCAAAGCTGCTCCATGTGTGTTACTGCAGCAGCTGGCAGCTCGCAGTGTTTGCTGATGATCAGAGTAGTCATTACTGTTTCAGAACAATCTTTTCCCGCTGCTTCTGTAAATAAATATTTCCTATTGGATGCTTTTTGACTATACAGTTATTTCTCTTGATCTTTCTATTTCCCCTCTTTTTTTCTTTTCTCCTTTTCCCATTGTCCTGTGAGTGCCTTGTAGAAGCCCTGCAGTTCCTCCTGCTGTGCTCCCATTGCACCATGGTGGAGACTTACCCCAGGATTCCCACTCCAGGTTCTTTTTTTGTACAGCAATCACTAAGAGAGCAGAAAAGCTGCTTGTGCTCTCAAGAGGCCGCATTGCAAAGTCCATAGGGTGCACTCTGGCCAGCTTTCCTGACAGAACGGACATAGATCAGACACAAAACAGCCACGAGCTTTTCCCCTACAAGGCAATCTGCTGTTAGTCACACGAAGATGGACTCGGCACCAAGAATGAGATGAAGGCGTTGTTACAGGAAGAATGTGCACTATCCAATAGGTCTCCATACCACAGCAATAAACCACCAAATGTCCACAGTTGATATAACATCAGGCTTGGCTCCCTATGGGCTTTTCAATGAGGTAATTGGAGTTTATTCTTTGCTTGGTGTTAAAGTGAAAAACAGAAATGGCCATGAAGGGTCAGTGTGGTCAGGGCTTATTTTAACATCTGCATCACTGTCATACTTGAACTGTCTTAAAAGTGATTATCTTGCTGTCCTGTGACCACTTTACATCAGACGCTTTGGCCTAAAATCATAGAGTAAGGACTGAAAATTGGGTTCCTGAACTCTGTTTCTGCCTATGCCAACTGTGGCTCTTGGCCAGTTTAAAGACTTAGCATATATCAAGAGCTTTGGGATTTGGAGCTGAAAAATCCTCCAGAATAATGAGTAGACTGAGCAAAAATAGGTCAATAAATAAATAGAAAAAGAAACACTGTAGAATAAAGAAAAATATGCTCAATAGACTTTTTTTTAAGTGCCAGTGAATGAGGGAGTCAGTCATTGAACAGAAGGGCATGAGCTAGAGGGAGCCGTGGGACAAAGTGAGCCGAGGCTGAGCAGGCAGCACAGAACAAACAGGCAAACCCAACCCTCTTTGCAAGATTTTGGATCACAGACTAGGTTAATGGCATTAGTCCCCTGTTCAGTTGTTCCTAGAAATGAAGGCATCTTCTGAATGTGAGATTAAAGGCATCTTCTCTCATGTGAGATTAAAAGAATATTCTTACATGAGATTTTTAAATTTACCTTATAGCAAGAGTAAAAAATGAAGGTTTGCACTTAAAATGATGAATTCAAGAAATGGAAATAGCTATTTTTTTTTCTCTACATTGCCAGTTCAAGGCAATCAGATCAGCCTAAAGTTAAAATAGTCAAAGGTTGTTGGGGTTTTTTTAAGGTGAACAAAGAAGTAAAAGATATCCTTTCAGATGGAATGAAATATTTTATTCACTATAATTCAGAATGTTTTCTTTCAATGCTGTGAGTATTTTATAAGCAAAAAGAAAATGATTTGATGTTCCAAAACAAAAGTTAATTTCCAATTGAGAGGCTGAAATGACTATTCTGTCAGGACTTTTTCCATTCTTGGCCTTCCCGTAGACTGAAAAATTTGATAAAACCAGAATGAATTTGCAAAGCATTTTAAGGTTACAAGTGCCTCATGTTTTTCCATAAAGAAATGTGGGCAAAGCTTCATCTAGCTTTAGTACTGAGAAGCCCAAATTAATCTACAGATATATAGCAAGGTAGCACTTAACAGAAACATAGATCTTTTCTTTCAGGTCTTAACCTTTTGTTTCATAAATAGAAAGGTTCTGTGTTGTTACCATCCCTGTGACTGTCAAAGTGTCAGAGAGAAAATGTGACCTCTGCAACGTGTTCCTCTTGAATAAGGACAAGAAAATCTCATGTAATATTACTGTCTGGTAAATGAGACCTGATGATTCAGCTACTAGAGAAACTGTGCTGTAGAACAGCATGAATTTTATCTCTGCCTTTCATGTCAATCTTTCTTTGCTGTAACATTGTCAATCAGTCAGATCACTCTCATACTTCATTATGTTTCCATGGTGATCCTTTCCTCCAAAGTTAAAAATAATCCTGTTCTGATGCTGAAACTTGTAGAGAAGACGACCATATATAATTGCCTACCTGCAGTTATCTGCCTTGTACATGTGGAGGTAGGTACCCCAAAAGCATATCCATGCACTTTGTTCTGATTTTTGGAGTTGAAACAGTACAGTAGCAACTGGGCTAAGCCCCTTTCCCCAGTTATTGTTAGTAAATCAATTCATGCTGCATCACGGAGTTTTTCAACTGTACCACAATTTGCTACATCTCCAAAATTACCCTAAGAAACAATCCCAAGGCGTCATGCTAACACTTATACATACATACTCAATAGCAATTTCTATGCTTAATATTTCCTTGCTTTTACTCTTACAGCTTTTCAGAGAAAAAGAGGGATATTAGCTGATGGATTGACTTCACTGATGCAGGTTGATATTTGTGACAATTAGATGTTTACCTGGGCAAGCATGTAGAGGAACAGCATGTTTTGTACTGGTGACCTTTTGGGAAATCAAAGCAATGGGCATGACAATTGTGTAAAAATGCTCTTATTCACACTCCTTGGCTTTCTCCTTAACTTGCTACTGCAGCCTCTAGGTCCAAGGTGCATAGTTCTCACTTAGGTTATTTCGCATAACAGAGGCTTGTAACCATGCTCATTTATCAAGTGCCAAATCGTGAGAAGTTTTAGAAAAACAGTTTAGCGTTTGTTAGGATTCTAAAGTGTATTTCTTAAAATGCAGAATAATTTTATGCTGGTTTTATGATTACAGCTCCTGGAGTTTTATGCTGGGTCTCCAAAAATGAGGACCACGCAATCCATAAACCCGCAAGTAGAATGCTGCAGCAGGGACAGGTACAGAACCCAGTTCTCCAAGGCAGTGTTCAGCTTTACACACCCTACAGCAGTCACTTCTCCTGGAGCTCCCCCGGGTCATTCACTGCCTGCTGACTTCTGCAAAGAGGAGAGGGGATCCTACAGATAAGAGCCTGCTTCTCTGCACAGCCCTGCTCAGCCTGCTGCACCCTGTCCTCCCTGTGCACTCAATCATGCAAAAGTTGCATTAAAAAAAATACGCAGTCTTCCACTCACTACTATTTCCTTTCTTCCTGCTTTTCATTCACCTCCCATTCTTCCCCTCGGGAAGCTGCTCTGGATGGCAATCTCTCCTCTTCGATACTACCTTGATTACCTCTGAGCTCTGAGGACACAAGAGAGAGTCTCCTTGATCTGAGTCACCTTCAGTGCTACTGACAAACAGCATGGTGGATACAGCTGCCAAAATTTAGCATGGCTACCATGCCCATGCTAACGGACTTCGTTCCAGCAGTTCACCATTTGGCTTTATTTAGCCATCTTTTTCTAACAGAACAGCAAAATGGGTTCTTAGCAGTAGGGCTGCTTTCAGTAAACTTCAAATACCTGTGCTGGAGTGAAACTTCACACCAAGAGGATTGCTGATTTTTATTTATTTATTTTTAACTAGGGGAAGAAAACAGGAAAAATATAATGCAAAAAGGCAGCCTGGATGGTTTAAATTTGTTCATGTTAAAGCAACTAAAGTCAGGATCTTAAAACAGGATGGATCAAGTGAGCTAAATTATATATGGCACTTTCAACTTCTCTTGGCATGAAATAGCATGCCTGACTATGAATGAAAGGATGCGACCCTTTGGAAGCCAGTGAGGCTGTTCCTGCTTCCATCTTACTGAGAGGGAAAAGAAAATGCTCTCTTTCTGGCTGTAGCAGGGTTAATTTCTTATATGGTGCCTATGTTTAATTCTCTGGATTCACAGAAAGAAAGCACAGCAATCGTTCACTTATCTGGAAGAACATGTAGCAGGCTCTGACATTTACTCATACAGGATTAAAAGTATTTTTGAAAACACAACTGTAATTCTAATAACTCACAAATAAAAATTGCAGTAACAACTTTTAATTTTTTTTTACCCCCAAACTCTCAGTAGAAATTGTAGCATTACTGTCAAAAAAAAAGGGAGAAGAGGCAAGGTTGCACTTTCCTGACAGGGAACAGAAGACTCTGAAAGAGAATCCATGTCCTTGCCGCTGTGTTACTCCTTTCTGATCTGAGACAGTTGCCCTGTGCTCACAGAATTTGCAGGCAAGAAGGCATCTTATTAGCTCCACTTGACGGAGATTCACACACACAAAAAAATGTGTCTGTGGAGGAAACTGTTCAGCTACTGTACGAAGTAACCAACATGTTGATAGTGCTCACCTCTTCAGGTTGACGCCAGCTAATGGTATTTTATTTTCAAGTGATTTCTTCACAGTGAAGGAGAAACACTTTTCTTTTTCCTGATGGCATATGAGTGGAAGAGACAGAGCAAAATGATTCGAAACAAAATGAATGAAATGAGAAGCCTCAGCTGAACAAAAAAAGGGGCAGAAACATGGCACATAAGCTCCCACCCACACTTTATACCTTCAAAGAGAAGAGCTAGGCAGCAGCGGTTGAGCTTGCTGTCTGTTCACTTTGAGTCAAGGACTGCTTTGTTCCAGGCTGGGGAAACATATAATAAGTGCAAGCCACTTTCCCAAAGAATTTACAATCCAAAAGGGCAAGGCAAACGGAGAAAAATGACAGTCTGAGCTGTCATCGCCAGTCCCTGAAGGTGCAAGGCTGTAACCTCGTCTGCTGTGTAATCAAGAGACTGCTGGGTCCTGCCACGGCCACAGTCAGGAGCGGGATCTGAATTGGCACCGAGCACATCAGCTCGCAGCGATGTAGACTTAACAGGCTGTATACCACTGTCAGCATAAGGCAGGACATTTGCAGTCTTCTTTTCTGTACAGTGAGAAAAAGATTTATAGACACAAATGATTTTCAATAATAGGTTGAGATGCTCCCCTTCATTCTCTCCATTCAGAAGAATGGAGAAGGGTATATTAATAATGCCACAAAATCATTTTGGCTAGCTTTTCACATCTCAATTTCCCAGCTGGCTATCCCAACAGAGCTCTTTGTAAGGCTCTTTATTTTTCTGAAACTGGCTTCATAGATGCTTCTCCTTCCTTTTACTTCTTGTGACCTTCAGCCTCGGTGCAATAATACATCTTTATTGGATGACATAACATCAGTCACAGTTTCACCATTCTCATTCGTCATTCTTTTCCAGCATCCAAAAGGTGAATGCATCCAAAACGGAATTGAGATTTCTTTCCCAGTTGGATCTTACAACAGTAATAAATGAGTTACCATCTGCATTTCTAATTAAAAATCCAATTGGTATAATGTAATGAGGTTTCTGGATGCAATTAGCAACTGCTGGGGGTCTCTTTATAGAACCAGCACTACAATTATGAGGCAAATAGATTCTATCATATGCAATGAAGAGCTTTTTTGAAGTTTTTCTGTCCTTAGCTGGATGGATTCGCAACAGGGAGTTAGGCACTTTTAGATACTGTAATCTACTGAAATGCACAATTCAGGTTAGTACTTGGGTTTCCTGTACAGTTCAGGGCAAAATTAAATGCCTAATAGGATCCATTGAGCCTTCAAAATCATGCCTAACTTCTGGAGTTTTACATTTACTGCAGAATCTCATAGAATCATAGAATCATAGAATAGTTTGGGTTGGAAGGGACCTTTAAAGGTCATCTAGTTCAACCCCTCTGCCGTGGGGTTGAATCAGGTTCAACTAGATCAGGTTGCTCAGAGCCCCGTCCAACCTGACCTTGAATGTTTCCAGGAATGGGGCAACCACCACCTCTCTGGGCAACCTGTGCCAGTGCTTCACCACCCTCAGTGTAAAAAATTTCTTCCTTATAGAAGAAATAGACTAGATAGTCTATATCTACCTCCCTTTAGTTTAAAGCCATTCCCCCTTGTTCTGTCGCAACAGGCCCTGCTAAAAAGTTTTCCACCATATTTCTTATAAGCCCCCTTGAAGTACTGATAGGCTGCAATAAGGTCTCCCCGAAGCCTTCTCTCCTCTAGGCTGAACAACCCCAACTCTCTCAGCCTTTCTTCACAGGAGAGCTGTTCCATCCCTCTGATCATTTTTGTGGCCTTCCTCTGGACCTGCTCCAACAGGTCCATGTCTTTCTTATGCTGAGGGCTCCAGAGCTGGATGCAGTACTCCAGGTGGGGTCTCCCCAGAGCAGAGCAGAGGGGCAGAATCCCCTCCCTCGACCTGCTGGCCACGCTTCTTTTGATGCAGCCCAGGATACAGTTGGCCTTCTGGGCTGCGAGCGCACCTTGCTGGCTCCTGTCCAGCTTTTCATCCACCAGTACCCCCAAGTCCTTCTCAGCAGGGCTGCTCTCAATCCCTTCATCCCCCAGCCTGGATTGATACCGGCGGTTGCCCCGACCCAGGTGCAGGACCTTGCACTTGACCTTGTTGAACCTCATGAGGTTTACACAGGCCCACTTCTTGAGCTTGTCCAGGTCCCTCTGGATGGCAACCCGTCCCTCTGGCGTGTCGACTGCACCACTCAGCTTGGTGTCATCTGCAAACTTGCTGAGGGTGCGCTCGATCCCACTGTCTATGTCATTGATGAAGATATTAAACAGTACCAGTCCCAATACGGACCCCTGCGGGATGCCACTCGTCACCAACCTCCATGTGGACATTGAGCTGTTAACCACTACCCTCTGGATGCGACCATCTAACCAATTCCTCACCCACCGGACAGTCCACCCATCAAATCCATACCTCTCCAGTTGAGAGAGAAGGATGTTGTGGGGGACCGTGTCGAAGGCCCTACAGAGGTCCAGATAGGATAGACGACATCTGTAGCCCTTCCCATGTCCACTGAGGTAGTCACTCCATTATAGAAGGCCACTAGGTTAGTCGGGCAGGACTTGCCCTTGGTGAAGCCGTGCTGGCTGTCTTGAATCACCTCCCTGTCCTCCATGGGCCTTAGCATAGCTTCCAGGAGGATCTGTTCCATGGTCTTCCCAGGCACAGAGGTGAGACTGACTGGCCTGTAGTTCCCCAGGTCTTCCTTTTTCCCCTTATTAAAAATGGGGGTTATGTTTCCCCTTTTCCAGCCAGTGGGAACTTCACCCGACTGCCACGGCTTCAGTCAAATACGACGGATAGTGGCTTAGCAACTTCATCCGCCAGTTCCTTCAGGACCCGCGGATGGATCTCATTGGGTCCCATGGACTTGTGCACCTTCAGGTGCCTTAGATGGTCTCGAACCTGATGTTCTCCCACAGTGGGTGGCTCTTCATTCTCCCAGTCCCTGCCTTTGCCTTGTGTGGCTTGGGCGGTGAGGCTCGAGCACTTGCCGGTGAAGACTGAGGCAAAAAAGTCATTGAGTACCTCCGCCTTCTCCGTGTCCCAGGTAACCAGGTCTCCCATTTCATTTCAGAGAGGGCCCACTTTTTCCCTTGTCTTCCTTTTATCCCCGATGTACCTATAGAAGCTTTTCTTGCTGCCCTTGACGTCCCTGGCCAGATTTAATTCTATCAGGGCTTTAGCTTTCCTAATCTGATCCCTGGCTGCTCGGACAATTTCTCTGTATTCCTCCCAGACTACCTGTCCTTGCTTCTACCATCTGTAGGCTAATATGTTTATGTTTGGATCACAAGCACTGCATTAAGAATAAATAGTGGAGACATTTATTTTTTCTTAGAAGTAGAGCTGATAAAAATCGTGAAACTTTCTGGGGATTTTTCAGGAAAAAAGTTTTACCTGTTTTTTAATGGACAGTAAATATTTCAAAGCCACAAATTAGTCTTGAAGATATTCATGGATCACTTCTTCTAGATCAAAATTTCATAACTTTGTTACAGCAATGACTTAGAGTTCAACGATCCTTTACAAATTAGACTTTATAAAGAGAAGAGTGAGAATGACAGAGAATATATTTAAAAGCCTCTTTCTCCGCCTCCCTTATCTCCATGTGTATATACACACATAGCTATATTCAAAGGCTTGCATAAAAGTCTTCTACCAGAGTATTGCCATGTGTCTGAAGCGTTACCATTTTTCAGACTCAAATGGTGATGTTTATAAAAGAAAGACCCTCAGCAAGCAATGTCACTCTTAGCCCAGCTAAATCACCAGCAGCACCATCTTATTCACCAGCTTCAGTATAGTTAAAGAAAACAAAGATCATCAGTATAACCCAAAGTCCCAGGTTGCCTGGATTTCAGGTTTCTTGGGGGCAGGCCTGAGAGATGTTCTCAGATTCTTTCAGCCCGTTTAGTGATCTGTCTGTCTGAGCATGTGGAGGCACCTCCTGCCCTCTTTCCAGGGCCACCATGTCATCAGGATCTTGCAAAGCAGGAGAGTGCCAGTGTGGGATGGGCCTCCACCCAGACCTATGAGCCCCTGAGATCAGTGCTTCCTAATTCCTGTTTGATCCTTAGAGGAAAGAGAAGCTAAGGGACACAAATGGCTTAAAGAGCATGTAAGGTGCTGTTGCTTCCTCACAACAAAATCAAAATTACTCCCGCTCTAATGATACAGTAACGGAAACAACAGAGCCAATCTACAAAATGCTTTTTTTAATGCAAATTTCTGTGTATTCTTTGCCAGAAAACATAGAACATTTGATAAAACTGCTTCTGGCTCACTAAACATGAAAATAGGCAGACTTCAGTAAAAAAAAAATCATTCTATTTGGTTTGTACTCAACTTTTTCCCAGTTTGAGTCAAGAAACTCTGCTAGCTGACCCAAAAAGATTTATTCCAAAATCAGATTAGACCACAGATTTATTGCCTTTACTAGAGATCTTAGCAGTAGCAAGATCAGCTAGTTCAGCTGCAAACTGAGGCAGTCTGAACATTCATATACTGTGCCTCCAACTCATGATTGGTGTTTATAAAATGCTATTGCCATGCTAATGTTTGTCCTGTGATGAAGCTCTTGGCTTAATTTTAAATTCTTAAATGATTTTATACGATTTGTAATACATGGCTGCCATTGAGACTGTCTGAATAAGGCAGCAGGTGAATTTAGGAAGCAATGAATGAGTGAGAGAAAGCAACAGCATGATGGGCAGTACCCAAACTAGTCAGAGCAACACTGCTTAATCTGCTTCATCACAATTTGATGAGTATAAGAAGAGTTTTGCGACTTCCTTGTAGGTCAATTACAATCAATTAAGCTTACACTTGTAGTTCTCTGGAGTTTAGCAGTGAGATGAAAAAAAGGGGTTCCTGAGAGCGTCATTTTATATCTCCTTTGCTCCCAAAGGATAGCAATGCATACGGTAGTTTAACAAGATAAGAGCTAGGCTTCCTTTTGAGAACGGGGCTTGTGAGCTGCCCAGCCTGCATAATCATGCAGCCCACGCCTGGACTGACATGCTCGTGGGGCCACGGACTACAGGGTGCCTCTTCACCGAGGCTGGAGCCATTCCTTGCTTCAGCAGTCCAGCTCTTGAAGAGGAGACACTGGGAGGAGGCAGGCGGTATGAATCTCCAGGTAGTGGTTTTTTGCTTTATTTTTCCTACTCTGTTTCTAAACGTACTTACCTTGACTTTGATAGACTGTGTGAAGCTTTCTACCCATCTTCTATCTTTCTCTGATAATCAGCACAACATCTGCAGTCGCTGACACATCTAAATCACTCTGGGTGCCACAAATCATACTGCTGGAATACCTCCCAGTCAGCACAACTTGCAGAATTATCTTGAGCCGCGGGCAAACCACTGCGAGGAGGAGTTTGGAAAGTGGGGATACGTTTCCTGTGGCAGGAATACCCGCTGGTTGGCAGGAGGGGCCATCACGGCTACCACCTGTGAAACCAGCTGTCAGCTGGGATCTGGCCCTAATTGTACAGTGCTGAATAATAGCCCTACAAAACCAAATCGCACGTTGACAGGTAATGGCCAAGGTGGCAAGAGCGGTTACAGCAAACATGCCTGAAGAGGCCCCTGCACTGGTTTCCTTCAAGTCTCAGCAGAAAAAAATAGGCAAGATAATAATCAGGAGAATATTATCTACTGATTCTTCACTGTCATGATAGGCTGCTTTGCTTTACAGGGCCAGAAGTGTCCTAGTGTGATAGTATGGTAATTTTTTGGTTTTGGTTTTGTTTTTAGAAGGAAGCCTAGATATACATGTCAAAGACTGCCAAGAATAAAAAAAAGAGGGAAAAGAAAATCCAATTTTTCTGACCTTCAGGGCATACACAGCAGTATGGTTAAGTCAGTGAGCAGAGTTTGCCATTAATATTTAAAAGATTGCACTGTCTGAGTTACCATTATTGAAATTCAGATGACTTGGTGCTTTTCTGCCTATTGCACTCTTGATTCTACTTTGATTCAATTCACTGGGGGGGAAGTTCAGGCTCTCGGTCACTAACATGAAGTCAGATACAATATATGGGTTCATATTTTTTTTCTTTTCCCCATTCTTCTTGAGTTAAGAACTCTGATAATGTAGAGCTGACATTTGGGGAAAATCTAGAAAATGAATTCCTTTTTATCTCCAGGCTAAGCTGCACCAGTGAATAGAGTACTATAATAAAACGTATTTGTATGCCTGTCACACAAAGACAAACCTTTTCCAAAGGAAATGGATTTGAGTATTTGCAAGAAATGATAAACAGTCAGACAAAAAGGTACTGAATTTCACTTTGAGATGCATGGGAGAAGTAGGTTTTAGCTTCCCTTGTCAGGGAGGAGGAATCTGTAGGAAGGCCATGTCAGCTGAGAGTCTCAGAAATGAGATCTTATCCAGATCTTTGTGGAAAAAAGTGACTTGGAAATATCTTGAAGGGAGTGGTTTAGAGTTATGAACAAAATGTCAGCCTGCATTTTTATCAGAAATAAATCAAAAGAGGCTTATCCACTTCTGATGAAAAGAATTACAAGAATGTCATTTGTGCAAAATCCTTGTGCAAAGCTGCGTTAAAATCTAGTCCTCTCTCTGATATGTATAACTGAATTACGGTGAATAGGTGCCTATACAAGACAGATTGCTGAAATCAAGCCTAATTCCAAAGCGCTGCCACTTTCCCGACTCTCCCATGAGGCCAAAGGATATATTTTACTGACAAAACAGCTACACAGCCAAAGCCGGGGGGGTTCCCGGCCACCTCAGGCAGCCTGGGTGACACACAGCCCTGCAGCCCCCTGCGCCTGGGTGACACACAGCCCTGCAGCCCCCTGCGCCTGGGTGACACACAGCCCTGCAGCCCCCTGCATCCTGGGTGACACACAGCCCTGCAGCCCCCTGCATCCTGGGTGACACGCAACCCTGCAGCCCTGCAGCCTGGGTGACACACAGCCCTGCAGCCCCGCTGCCTGGGTGACACACAGCCCTGCGGCCCCACTGTTGTGCCCTCTCTAGTGAACATGGCAGGCTGCTGGCTGCTGTCTTGCTTCTGGGATGAAACTCCACCACGAAAAAGGTGGCTGGTGGCACCGGTCTGCCGGTGGAAGCTGAAGCATCTCATCATGTTTGAAGATATTTTTGGAGTGGTTACAAGGGAGAAGTTTGTCTCAGAGCAGCCTTTTCCACAGGGCATCACTGAATTTATTGATGTAAGCAATCAAGTAACAACTGAGCCACTTGAAAAGGCATGTCCTACGCCAAGGAAAGGCAGGTGGAGGCACGTGAAGGCAGACGTATGCAGTTAGCTGGGGTGTTTGGGCCTGTGTTACGCAGAGGAGATGGGTGAGTTCGGCAGCTGCGTGTTTGATCGGGGCTTTTGTGATATTCAGAGATCTTTTAGAGATTTCAACAAATCACTGTAATTCCAGACATAATTAATGTATTTTCCAAAACAATTTAATTATTGGCTAAATGTAGTTGAAGGATACTGTCATGTTTAAGTCTAGAACAGAGTAATTAAGACACCTACTGCCTGAAAAATGTCATGGTGGGTTAAAGCATTAATGATGGTAATTATGCTAAATGAAGAATGTTCGAGTGCTTACCAAGCTTAATTAAACTTTGCAGCAGTCCTAAGACAGAAATATTGTTATGGTAATTTTAACAGGTAGGTAAATTGCTCATCCTGGCACATGAAGGTTGGGTAATTTACTCAAGGTCACACATCAAGCCTGCAGTATAGCCAAAGCAGAGCCTATCACCTTGACTCCTAAGCTGACTTCCAGCTGCAGTCTTCAAACAATTCCCTCTCTCCTAATGTTTTAGCTTTTTTTCTTAAATAGAAACTGGCTTTCGTTCATAGACCTGATTGTTGATAAATTCCTCTATCCTCAAATGACATATATCTCCAAACTTTCCCCAGTAATTCATGCCAATGTGGCAATTTGCTAGAAAGTGAAGGATGTGAGGGCAAAGAAGAGGACAACGTGAAGAAAGATAGAGGCAAAAGCTAATAAAAGAGAGTGGAATGAAAGGAACTAGAGGCAGAAGAAAATCATGGCATACAAGTGAAAGACAAAGGAGTCAAGGGGGAATGAAGGGTCAAAACAAAAGTGAAAGAAATAGGAGAAAAGAATGAAATGGGAAAGGACACCATCAGGAATTAGCAGACAGGAAATTGTGAGTGAAATCAAAATGCTCTAAGAATTGAGATGCATTTAGTGGAAATGTATTAAAAGTAAAAATCTACTGTCTCCACTACAGTATTCTGTTTACAGGCCAGGAAATTCCTTACATCCTCAATCTATTAAGTGGTACTGTACATAGGGACAGAAAAAACTGCTGCCTCTGAGTAAAGATGAAAAACAAAGCAAAACTCCTGCAGAGTAACCCTAAAATGGTAACACGAGCAGACTGTGGAAGGAATCCCTGCTGAGATCTTTTGATTAACCTTGCTATGATGTAAGTGGGGAGCCTAGATTAAACCAGCCATTTCTTCCTTTTTTTCCTCTCCTTTTATGTTACAGTAATGCAAATAACTATTAGAAATACATATATGAAGGTGGTTGGTTTTTTTTTTTTAACTATCAGTCTTGCTTCCTTAACTTGGCAAGTAACTTATTTTTTCCATTGAAAGCAAGAGTAGTTCAAGATACTGTTAAAAAGGAGTAGATGGGAAATTCAAAGACAAAACCCCACATCTTAGATGACGGATGTGGCCTTCCTAACCCAATTAGGAAATCAAAGCATTGAATGGGTAGGAGCGGGAGCAGACCAACAGCTCTTGATCCCAAACTATTTTTCCTCGCATATACAACGTGCAGCTGACTAGACCCAGGATGGGATGCTGTCCTTTTCACAGTGCTGTCAGTCATTCTTATGCATTGTTTAGCTAATGTGCAAAAACTATTGAGGTGCTCTGAATGTAAACCTCTGCTTAGGTTAATGTTTTTAATCTATGAGAACAGTCTTATACCCATCTCTGTGGTTCCTTCCATGTAGACTACTCCTTCCCAGAGATGCTGAGAAGCATCTTCCCATCTCTGTAGCCAAATCTTTTAAGCAGCTTTGATCCTACCTGGATTTCTATCAGAAAACAGAAGAGCATTTCTATTCTCTCATCAATAGCATCTTCTGTTGCTTCATTGGTCGCCTTGCTCAGACTTCCCAGCACGGTTTGCCCATGGAGGTCATGTGCATGGACATGGTGGTGATACAGTTTAGTTAGGATCGGTTTGCTGAGCACTGTTTCCAGACAGACAAACTCCATAACTTGTCATACACAAAATTTACTGAAGTTTCTATATCATGACATACCATACCTGTTGATTAGTTTTCACCAAATCTTTGGTCAGATAGAATGGTTCCTTTACAAAGATCAGATGACTGCTTTTTGTCTGTGTGACAACACTTATTTTCAAGTTTAATATTCATGTCAGATGTCCCTAAAACGCAGTGGCTAGAGCACACGTGTGAATGGGAGGAAATGGCAGAAATGCAGCCACGGTAAATTCACTTCTTATATCTGAGTGAATATTTACACAAGGGGTTTTGTTTTCAGCTCACCAAAGCACAACCAGCCCTCATGATTCAGTTCATCAACCAACTGTTAATGGCTTGAGGTTAAGAGCGCATTTCTTTTCTTAACCTCCTGACTGCATGACCTGGCCACTAAAGAATGTATAGATGCAGTCACATGGCACAAGGTCTGATTTAAAAGTTCTCCAAAGAAATTAAATAATGTACTATTCATGAACCCATTTTGTATTTGTGTTTGCTACAGTTTTCACTTGGGAATGTGAAATCTCTAGAGTGGTAGCTCTGTTTTGTGAACTGCCTGTTCTGGCACAGTCAGGTAGTCAGAAATGTCATTGCCAGTGGCTATTCAACACATTTTTAAACTTTTGATTAAATATATTTGTTGTGGTTTAACCCGGCAGGCAGCTAAACACCACACAGCCATTCGCTCACTCCCCTCCCTGCAGTGGGATGGGGGAGATAATCGGGGGGAGGGGGGGCGGGGAGGGAAGTAAGATTAGTGGATTGAGATAAAGACAGTTTAATAGGACAGAAAAAGAAGGAAAAAAAATACTAATAAAAAATATACAAAATAAATGATGCACAGCGCAATTGCTCACCACCCGCCAATTGATGCCCAGCCAGTCCCCGAGCAGCGGCCCCCCCGGCCAGCTTTCCCCAGTTTATGTACTGAGCATGACGTCACATGGTATGGAATGTCCCTTTGCCCAGTTTGGGTCAGCTGTCCTGGCTGTGCCCCCTCCCAGCTCCTTGTGCACCTCCAGCCTTCTCAGTCGGTAGAGCATGGGAAGCTGAAAAGTCCTTGGCTAGTGTAAGCATTACCTAGCAACAACTAAAACATCGGTGTGTTATCAACATTATTCTCATCCCAAATCCAAAACACAGCACTGTACCAGCTACTAGGAAGAAAATTAACTCTATCCCAGCTGAAACCAGGACAGTATCCACCCCTTATTCTGTACCATCTACGTCATGCCCAGGTCCTACACTTTCCAATACATTCCAACTAATCACCACCACTTTTCCTGTCTTTTGATATATACATGCAGATATCATTCCCTATAAAATGTTTGTTGTCTTCATTTAGTCCATGACTTTGGGCTCCATCTGTCATAACAATCTTTCAGGGCAGGAGAGATGGTGTGTGGTGTTGGATTGTTGCATCCTGAAGCCAATTCTGGTTCCATTATCACTGCGCTTTGCTTGGTTTTCATCAAAGCTAATTCTTCATTAATCTAGGTGATTCTTACTGTAATACCATTGATATGGCATATAGCCACCATAGAAGTGATGATATACAATGTTATATAGCAATTAACATCATACAATTTAATTTATTGGCTATTCTCACCCAAAATCAAATCCCCTTGAGGTACACATCGGACTTCCCCATCCTCCCGCATTACCCACCAAGTGCACCCAGGTCCTTGAGCAAAAACAATCCCATGGATGGGTTTGCCTTTGCCCGAGGCAGGAATAACCCAGACTGTCTTACCCAGCGTATTTTTCACATGTACTACAGGGACTTTATCCCCTTCTATAGTACATAAAAGTTTTGACTGGGCAGGGCCAGCTCGATTGGCAGATCCCCTCGTGTTGACTAACCAGGTGGCTTTTGCTAAATGTGTATCCCAATGTTTGAACGTCCCGCCACCCATTGCTCTCAGTGTAGTCTTTAACAGTCCATTGTATTGTTCAATTTTCCTGGAGGCTGGTGCATGATAGGGGATGTGATGTACCCACTCAATGCCGTGCTCTTTGGCCCAGGTGTCTATGAGGTTGTTTCAGAAATGACTCAATTCTTTCTGGGGTGCCACGTCGCCATAAGACTTGCTTTTCCAGACCCAGGATAATGTTCTGGGCAGTGGTGTGGGGCATGGGATATGTTTCCAGCCATCCGGTGGTTGCTTCCACCATGGTGAGCACATGGCGCTTGCCTTGGCGGGTTTGTGGGAGTGTGATATAATCAATCTGCCAGACCTCACCATATTTATATTTCAGCCATCGTCCTCCATATCAAAGAGGCTTTAACCACTTGGCTTGCTTGATTGCAGCGCATGTTTCACGTTCATGGATATCCTGTGCAACAGTGTCCATGGTCAAGTCCACCCCTTGATAACGAGCCCATCTATATGTTGCACTTCTTCCTTGATGGCCTGAGGTGTCATGGGCCCACTGAGCTGTAAATAATTCACCCTGATGTTGCCAGCCCAGATCCAGCTGAGCCACTTCAATCTTAGCAGCCTGATCCACCTGCTGGTTGTTTTGATGTTCTTCAGTGGCTTGACTCTTGGGTACATGAGCATCTACGTGACGGACTTTTACAACCAGGTTCTCCACCTGGGCAGCAATATCTTGCCACAATGCGGCAGCCCAGATGGGTTTGCCTCTGTGCTGCCAGTTGCTTTGCTTCCATTGCTGCAACCACCCCCACAGGGCATTTGCCACCATCCATGAGTCAGTATAGAGATAAAGTACCAGCCATTTTTCTCATTCAGCAATATCCAAAGCCAGCTGGATGGCTTTCACCTCTGCAAACTGACTTGATTCACCTTCTCCTTCAGCAGTTTCTGTGACTTGTTGTATAGGACTCCATACAGCAGCTTTCCACCTCCGATGCTTTCCCACAAGACGACAGGACCCATCAGTGAACAGGGCATATTGCTTCTCATTTTCTGGTAGTTCATTATACATTGGGGCCTCTTTAGCACATGTCACCTCCTTCTCTGGCAATATTCCAAAATCTTTGCCTTCTGGCCAGTCCATGATCACTTCCAAGATTCCTGAGTGACTGGGGCTTCCTATTCAAGCCCATTGTGTGATCCGTGCGACCCACTTACTCCACATAGCATCAGTTGCATGATGTGTAGAGGGGACCCTCCCTCTAAACATCCAGCCCAGCACCGGCAGTCGGGGTGCCAGGAGGAGCTGTGCTTCAGTGCCGATCACTTCCGAAGCAGCTCGAACCCCTTCATATGCTGCCAATATCTCTTTTTCAGTTGGAGTATAGCGGGCCTCGGATCCTCTGTATCCCCGACTCCAAAACCCTAGGGGTCAGCCTCAAGTCTCCCCTGGTACTTTCTGCCAGAGGCTCCAGGTAGGGCCATTCTCCCCGACTGTGGTGTAGAGCACATTTTTTACATCTTGCCCTGCCCGGACTGGCCCAAGGGCTACTGCATGAACTATCTCCCGTTTAATTTGTTCAAAGGCTTGTCGTTGCTCAGGGCCCCATTTGAAATCGTTCTTCTTCCAGGTCACTTGATAAAGAGGGTTTACGATCAGACCGTAATTTGGAAGATGCATTCTCCAAAAACCCACAACGCCCAAGAAAGCTTGTGTTTCCTTTTTGCTAGTTGGTGGAGACATGGCTGTTATTTTGTTGATCACATCCATTGGGATCTGACGACGTCCATCTTGCCATTTTATTCCTAAAAACTGGATCTCCTGTGCTGGTCCTTTGACCTTACTTTGGTTTATGGCAAAACTGGCTTTCAGAAGGATTTGAACTATTTTCTTCCCTTTTTCAAAAACCTTTTCCACTGTGTTGCCCCACACGATGATGTCATCATTGTATTGCAGGTGTTCTGGAGCCTCACCCTGTTCCAGTACACCTGGAATCGACTGCCCTAGGGGTGGAAACACAGCCCTACCATTTGCTATGGACTGATGTCATGGACTTAACTCTATCCCAGCCAAAACCAGGACAATATCTCATTATTTTTACTCAATATTAGTTATTATTTCCATGACTTTGAAATAAGAATTGCAAATGGTTTGATAAAGGGATTGGAGGTCTGTAACGAGGAAAGGAATTCTTGCACAGTCCTGTCTTGTAGCTTTCTCTTGCTGTGGCTACTGAATCTCAATAGTTATTTTCTTTTCAACAGCAAGGTCAATGACTGGTGCAGGAAATACAGGTAGATAATTTAGGTACAGCTCAAGCCAGGCTGTTCTTCTAGTGGCCAGGTGGAAAACAAGTGCAGGGAATTAACCCAGCTCCTGGCCCTCAGGATCAGAGAATCCATTCCTTCAGCATCTCCCTTGAAGGTCCACGCACCTGAAATGTAGAAGGCAAGCTCTAGACTTGGCAACTTCATGGACCAGACAGCACAGCTGACCAGCAACAGCCTGGACACACGCTGCAGCCCTCAAATGATGACTGATTTGAGCAATCCCTCTGCTCCCAGCATTGGGACAAGAAAATTCTTCCAGATTTCCTGCCACAGTTCCTCTTCAGGCTTTACAGCTCTTTGCTACTCACAAAGGGAGTCTGGGTTAAGTGGTACACTTGGGCCTGTAGACAAACATCCTGGTCTATAAATTTAAGCAAATTTAACACTTGTGCAGATTCTGTACTCTTCATGGCCAAATGCTCTTGGGTCTCATGGAGGAAACTGGATCTGTAGTGTGTTACCTGAACAAAACCTGCTCGCTGCAGTCAGGCTTGTATGCTACTTTCCCCAAGGTGCTGTAAAGCCAGTTGAAGGTCTCTCATGCCAAAATCTGTGAATCTGCTACATATTGCCTTCTCCACATTGTGATACACCATCGTCACAAAGAGACAGCAAAATTAGTAGTGGAGCAGAGGCATAACATTAACCATTTTCTCTGTGGTCATAGACGAGAGTAAGGAAATTTGGGGGAAAGAAGCAGGGGGGGTATTGTCTTGTATAATTGTTTGTTAAAGGAATATTTTTATTCAAACTCAGATACCCACATTTAATAGGAAACTTTGCTAGAATGAAAAAAAACTTGATTCCAAATCAGGAAAAAATATCCTGAGAAATTTCTAAATTCTCTGTGGAACAAGTGTTTCAGATGCTCATTGTTCTGGACACATTTGGTGCATGTTTCATTAAGGGAATGGAGATGTTTTCCTCCTAAGGATTCCTGGTCTGCGTCCCCATTTCCAGGGGCTCCCCTGCTGTTCCCCAGGAGTTTGCGTCAGTTAAGGGAGCCCCATCCAATCCAGGTCAGTCACTGGCAGCTTGAGTTTGTTCTTCCAGAGCTTTTTGGACTGCTGATTCCTTGCCACAAGGATGACTAGATACTACACAGAGAGTGCAAGAGTTTCTGTGGCTCCCTGCTCCCTTGGGGTAGATCTTTGTGCCCCTGCAAGATCTATGGTTTGCAGAGATTTTGCCATCTCAGTTTCATACCTTAAAGGCTAGAAAATACGTCTTCATTTTTTGAGGAAGTCAGCGATGTTGAGATGTCCTGCAGCTACAGCTCTTGGATGATGTAAGCTTCCCAGACAGTTGACCCTGTCTGGAAAGGATTACAGTAGGGTGAAAGTAGAGTGACCCAGAGGCCAGTGGCTGTAGGATTCCCCGAGGTCCCTGGTGAAGGGCACATAGAAGTGCAGGGACAGGCACTGAGGCTGCAGGTAACGAAAGTCCACACACCACAGCAGCCTATACCTGCCATTCTTTTGGAAAACTTCACTGAAAAGGAGACATTTTCAGAGATAAAGTAGCATTTTACTGACCTCACAATATAGCATAATTTTCTCTGACGTGATTTTAGTAAGTTATTAGTAAGTCTTACTATTTCGTTATCTTCTGTCCCATGATCAGGCACAGATTAAATCATCTTTAACAGTTTTATAAAGCACAGAACAAACGCATGTGACAGAACTTGATTCAAAGTATTTCCTCTGAAAGCCATTTTAGATAAAAAAATAAAGGCCTGTAAAAATAAAAGCTAGGATCTGGTTTCAGCATATGTCTGTAAATCTAGAATAAGTACACCAAAGGTAATGGAGTTATTTAGGGTTTTTTACCACTAATGATTAGTGTTATACAGTATTGCTATTCTCTTAACAGATCCCTCCCAAATCAAGAGAGACCTTTTAAGGCAGCTACTTTAATATTCTGAGGGCAAAAGTTTCTGTATAAATGCACATTCACTTGAATGCTTACAAGATTTTTTCTTTTTACGAGCATTCTGGTAAACACAAGTGTTTGTGGAATGCAGCTGAGTGGTTTAATGAATAGCAATAAAGCCAGTCTTCAGTTTTTATTCAAAGGAATAGTCTTCTTGTATTCTCGTTAAAAAATTCTTGAGCATTGGTCACTGCATTTAACAGCTTTTGGGGACAACTGGATTAGAAATAGTTAGAACTTCTACATTTTTTCAAGAATATAAAAATTTTGTTTTTCAAACAGTTCTGTGAAAGATCAAAAATGTCAACATTTCAGATGCTAATTGGCAAAATATCACCGAAAATGCTGGGTACCTTTGGTGAAAATCTGAAGCTGCAGATGGGTTTATATCCAACTGCGATAGTTACACCTCCTCTCATATAAGCTAAAGAGAAAGTCATGCCGTACCCGATGTGGCTGGTTTAAAGTCCCAAACTCCATATTGCAGCGCTGTCATGAGTGACCCCTGTAGGATAAGGGAGCAGGCGCATCACTGGATAACGCGCGCCAGTGTATGAGGACCTGACACTGCTTGCCAGGGTAGCTGTGGTCTGTGATGATAAACATGTTGTGTGTGTAAATGAATCAGGTCAGTAAGGGAACCGTGGGAGCACTTGCATCTGCAACGTCTCCTAATTAGCAGGCTCTTCTTCTAGTGTAATGCCTGCCTGATGTTTGTGGAGGAGGAAGAGTTGTACGGCAAAAGGGCATCTACACCACACGTGATGCATTTTAAAGGGAGCATTTGTGATCTTCATGTTCAGCCATAGGTCTGCCTGAAGGAGCCCTGTCCAGTATCTTCTGTGAGAGCAGAGTGTCCACAGGCACGCAGGGGCAGCTGAAGCTGTTGCTTTGTCTGCTTAGAAAGGTAAGGAAGAGAAAACAAACCCTGCAGGAGAGAGCTGAGGATATACCCTTATGGTTCTATCCTATAAACACCTTGGACAGAAATACAAGTGGGGCTCTGCCATGAGGCTGCGTGGGTCAGGTCTTATCTCAGGCAGTGGCTACTTTGCATGGTACTTTCCAAATAGCACAGCAAAAGTCCTCGGTGGACCAGGGTAGTCTGTGAATGGCAAAGGTCTGGTTTAGCCATCTCCATGGGAGTCACCTCCTCCCCGCCCTCTTTCCACACACAGAGATGTGTGGCCCGTGTCCCAGCCTTCGGTCTGTTCCAACCTGGTGTCATTCATGTTTTGGACTGAGGCTCCTGGGAGCTACACTGAGCACCGAAGTGGTCCCAAAGATGCCGTGAAGATCAACATACACATTTGGTGGTAAACAGCCATTTCTGAATCCCCAAGGGAGTTGCATCTCCTGCTTACTGGAGCTTGCACCGCCTTTAAGCTGGGGTCACTGAGCTCCCTGAGACAGAATTATTTTATAGAAGAAATAATTTTAAATGAAAACTATGAAATAGTCACACAAAAATGCAATGTTGACTTCTAAGAATGAGTGTTCACACCAGAAACCAGGCTCTGTGGGACTTTCATCCATCCAGAAAATAGAAATAGCTTTTGTACGAAATTAAAATGAACGAAATCAACTCAACTCTTAAACACTGAGCAGTCACAATAAACTGCTTGTCCATAGCGTGATGTATTTACTAAAAGCACATTCAAGAGAAACAGGAGCTACTCAGAAGCAATTTACAAACAGGGAAACAGAGGAAATTGGCTGGGTAATTTATTCTTCAGGAAGTGTTTGCATGGTTGTATAAGCAAGGCACCCAGCAGAAAGGCACTGTCATGTTGTACCTGTTCATCACTTAAATATCAGTGTCTTTCGGCGTATTTGTTGTGCTAGTGCCAGCTGCCTGCTAATGCAACTTAAAAATTGCAGTTTTAAGTGCCAAGTGAAGATTTAATTTGAGGATTTGTTTTTCCTCATGGAAGAAGACTGAAAACCCATTAAAGCCCAGGCAATTACTATTTTGCTTCCTGGTGACTGAAACTTCCTACACGCACACAAATACATATGTAAGCTGAGCTGCTTATAGTAGCATGTGGGATGTTGGGCCACTGAGACCAGATACTAAGTTTTCATCTTTGTGCAAGTGTCCAAAACTTATCCTTCGTTATATTCCTGTTTCTCCCTGTCATTCACTGCCCCTTCACTGAGAACCTGCTATGCCCACTGCTATTTTGTTCTTTGCTCTCTTCTTTTGACAAGCTCTTCTTCTTAACACCGTCCCTGGCCATTTAAGTGGGAATTAGTCAGAAGGAAACATCTCTCTTTCTCATCCAGCAGCAACATGCACTGAACTGTGCCTGCAACACTGCACTTGAAGATGTGAAATAGGAGCTAAAGCAGAACTGAAAAGTTGTGGGACAAAGCTAGATCATCCTCTGGATCTCACACCTTTCAGGTGTACTCTTTTTCTGCATCTTTATCACTCCTAACAGGGGTAGAGATTGACTGCAGCTGTGATCTGGGTGGTCATGTCCCTGTTCAGAGCCAGGTCTCCAGGTTTCTGTCTCTCCAGGACAAACGTGGGCACAAAGGAGTTGAACTGCAATAATATCTAGCGAGCAGAAACTCCAGCTGGATTTGGTCCTTTGACTTTCTGCTTTTCATAACAATATATTTATCAGTAACCAATGACACTGTCCCGGCAGCCTGATAAGCGGAGACTTGCTCCAGCCGAAGGAGAGCGGGCAAGGGAGGGAATGGAAATCAGCTCGCCAGCAAGATGTTTTCTGCTCCAGCTACTCAACCACACTCTTGTTACATGTTAGCCTTAAACATGACTTAGAAGTAATTGTTCAGCGCTGCAGAAGAATGGCTGTGTACCCCACCATTAATGATTAGCTTCATTTTGCATGAATTAGTTGACTTCCTGCAATTACTTCTGCTCTTCCCCACCATGCGACCATGGCGTTCTGCTTTCCAAAGGCAGCGAGTCGGCAGCTTGCTGACCCCGAATGCCTGTGAGCTACAAGGTGCTCATTCCATTTTCTGCACCAGTCGCTAGGCTGAGGTATCCAAATTCCAGCAGACGCAGGATGGTTTATGGTTTGCTGTCTGCACCAGATGCTTAGCAGGAGGGAAAAGTGAAGGGAGAGTGTGGGAGAGAGGAATGCATTCACCTTGTCAGGGTGACAGTCACCCGTAAAGAAGTCTCTGTGGTTGTGGTCAGAAAAATGACCCTGTTAAAAAAATCAACTCGGTGTTTTGTATTTCTTTCCTTTCCATACTCTCCACCTCCGGAGTACTCCATCTGACCAGGCAAAGTGCTTTGCTAAGTGCCAATTCATCCCTGCATCTGGAAAATTAAATAGAGCACTCCTTGCTTTGCACTTCATTGATAAGAGTGAAGCATCTGCAGCTGGAGCTTGCCTGGTGCTTTTGTTGATACGTGAGGCAGTGCCGAACACAGCGTGCTGTGCTGCAGCCATCCTGCTTCTGCCGGCTTAACTCCTGTTAGTGCTTTTTGTTTCCATTTGAGCAGAGTGCTGTGACTCAGAAGGCAGGCAGGAAACATGTGAAAGCAGCAAGGTACCATGTCCATAGCCGTGGCTGTACCTTGCTTTTCAGCTCAGCGTGCCGCCACTTACTCTACAGCATAATCTGCGACCGTCGTGACTGACTGTTGTAGAGCAAACATTTTGCGCTCGGATGCAGCAGAAACTGCGGTCTGACATTACAAAATAAGGAACACAAGCACTCTGGAATAAAGGTTTAGACTTGGCAAGGCCCACGGGTCCCAGCTCTGGTGTGGTCAGCAGTGCCAATTCACACCTCAGAGCTGCTAGGTGAAGGACAGAAACACCCAAAGAGCACAGATGGGCTCGCTACTTCCACAGAAAATCCCATGTCAGGAGAATATACCCAAAGCTGATGCCTGGAAAGAGGATGCTGGACCAGGAAAGGAAAGATGCCTGCAGGAACACTGGGAACCTGCCGAAAGGAGGCTACCGGGGATGACGTGTTCATGGAAGAAAATCAAGAAGGTGAATAACTGCACAGGGAGGAGCCATGACAGAAAGCTGTGATCCTCTCTAGAGTGGAGATCTGGGCTTTTGACTCTGGACCTGGTCCCAAGGAGAGGGGAGAGAGGGATCATTCATGTGTCTGTTTCTTCAAGGGAGGAGTTTTCTGTGACATTTTCCTATAGCGTATTAACTTCTGTTTGAAATTACACACTGAACATGGGTTTCCAGATGCTCTTGATTATGCATCTCATCAGACTCAGCAGGTCTTTGGTAACATAGCCTTCTGTTTCCAGCTCCCACCATTTATGGAGTAAGGTGAAGGCATCCAATACTCCACATGCTGAAGAATACAGTCATCATAGACGCACTGGGCAATGGACTTTGGAAACAGCAGTGCTACTCCTTATGGTCTTTGCACTCCTAAGCTGAGCTCCTGAAGAGCCATGACAACTGTCTGCCAGATCAGAAACCTCCAAAGAGAGTATATATTTGCAGTGAAGTTGCTTGTGCTGGCACAGCTTGCTTGATCTCCACACTGCTGTTGATGTTAGCACTTCTGTGTCCTTTTCTGCACTGTCTGTACTGAAGTGAGCCTTCTGTCCTGGGAAGAGCTGGGAGAGTCCACAGAGGCTGTGAAGCCCAGAGTACAGAAACAAAAGCCACGCTGAAACACATCCTGCCTCCTCCAGGCTCTTCAGGCCACCTCCAGAAAGCCCTCAGTAGGTGCTTGCCTACTTCTGACATGCCAGACACCTGGAGAGGGCAGATGCAGATGCACCAGTTTTCCATTATTTACTGGTCTTCCCTGACTGCTGTCCGTGAATGCACAGATACCTTCGCAAACTGAAGAATACAATTAAATGTGATGTTAAAGCTGGATTTTTGATGGCTCTGTCTGACAGGCTGAAAGGAGGAAGGCTCAAAAAGGTATGTGCAAAGGGAAGAGGAATGCACATTTACTTCTTTAGGGCATATCTACAAGTGGCACCTCACAGAACCCCAAACTGCACTGACCAAACCTTGAACAGACAGAAAGCTCACCAAAGCATGAGACTGTGAAGAAAATGCAACTTCGGCTCTCCAAAGCAGTATGGCTGTATATTAAGCACTGAACCTGAAATAACAGACTCTGTCCCTCAGCTTTGGCACAGTGCTGGGGTCCCAGCAATTTGGAGTATCATGGTCCATTGGCTGGCAAAGACAAGTGCTAAGATCCATAGGCCCAGATTTAAGAGCTTCACTTGATGACTTAACTGATTTTGGAGCTTTAGCATTAAAGTGAGTGGCTACAGAAGAAAAGGACTGTAAATGAAGATTCCATGAGGTTGTGCTGTTGTTGACCCTGGAGACCCACCACTCGTGCTTGCCCCCACTGGTACCTCCTGCCCTGGTCCCTTTGGCACAAACACGGGTCCAAGAGGTTGAGGGGAGCCCTTTCCCTGCCCCAGCCTTGTGCTAGCATTGCCTGGCCCTGACCCCAGAATTCGCTGATGTCCAGCCAGCCAGCCGCACCCCAAAGCACCCCGAAGAGAGAAATATGCTGCTCCTCTGCTTCCTGCCCGCTCTCCATCAGCAAATGCTCTCAAGATTTATGGGGTGACAATCGAAAAAAATGTTGCTGTAAATAACTCTGAAGCTCGACATACCTTTGAATGTGCAGTATTTGCTACATATACTTAGAAAATTTTATATGCATATATAACTGTACTATTACATTTGCATTTTGGTATGTGCATGGAGAAAATGGATTTCAAAGGCTCATCTAAGAATATACACCAAATATGAAATCTCTAAAAATCTTCATGCAGAAATACTTACATACTTGTATTAGCAGGAAAGAGGCTCAGTACAATACGATTTATCTGACTTTATTTGAAAATTCAAAGTATTGAGCATGCTGAGAGAATAGCAGTCCGTTTATAGAATTAAAACATGAGAAAGGCACACACTGAATGCTTGAAGACATTGAATGAATTTGAGAAAATGAAATCCTATTAACAGAAATATTGTGTTCACTAGAGATAATTATGAAATTACTGAGCTCTTGTGACTACAATTATTTTAAAAATATATAATACACATAGCAAATAGAAATCCACCTTTAATTCAGTTATACTGGATGTATGATTCAGAAAAGATGTCAGATCATTATGTATGTTACCATAGCTAGTCTTAAAAATATATGGTAATTATAGAATTATAGGAATATAGGACTTAGCCTGTCCTCAACACTGCACAGCTTCACAGCACTATTTTTCATTTGAGACCATTCATCTGGTTGTAATGCAGTTCAAAATCTGAGTCTTTTCATTATGAACCACTGCCTATTTCTGACAATCCCGTAAACATCAAATCCTACTTAAAGCAGCCCTAGTCTGAAAAGGGACTTTATAAAACTGTTGCCTTCTTATTCAACTTATTGGCTCCCCTGCGTACCTTCACAGTCATACTTGTGAAAAATTGCACAGAGAAAAAGCTACACTCAGGGTAATGCATTTCAAATATCTACTTCCATCTTTCCTTCTTATTTTTTCTTTGCTGTGGTATCAGAACAAGGGAATGTGATATGTATAAAGGAGCTTTGGGTTAAAAAACACAGTTACTGTCTGTTTAAGAACACAACCCATTTGTAGTGCAGTTAGTCTCATTTAAGACACTAAGCTCCCTAAATTGAAAGAAATATGCAAATACCATGTAGACTCATGCATATATAAAGTAATATCCATGCCTATCTTAATTCCCTGGTCTCTATGACTTCATATATGCCAATGGCGGTCGAGGCTGCATTACACCATTATCGAGGAAATGGTGCAGATCTCTGCACTCAGCTGCATCTCTGTGGGCAGAACTGCCAAGGCCCTGTTGTGCTGGGACAACGGCTGGCAGCTTCATGGCTAGTGTGGAAGTGAGTCTTAATGGCTGTTCATTAAAAAAAATTGGTTAACAAAATGCTCTTAGTTATCTTTTTCATAACTAACAAGCTTGCTTTTGTTTTATCCTCCAGAGCCTGATGTTTCAGCTAAAAAATATATTTCTGAAGCATGGACCTATCACTGTTTTCTATCTTCTTTTTACCTGGGCATCATTGAGAAAGCAGTGTTCTCCATTCCTCCACTTCCACAGCTGTTAACAAGCATCAGAAATAATTAAGCTCTTTTACCCAGCAGCAAATCATTAAATATCCTTTGAAAAACATGCTTAATTGAAAGGAACATCTTAATTTTCCCCCCTATCTATTATGCCAAAGCCTCATTTTCTCTGCTTCATGCTGTAACATCCTTGCACCTCTGTAGGTATGTTTTGCTGGCTGTCTCAGCTTTGGAAGGATTGGGTCTTCCAAGCAGCATCATAAGGAAAAAAAATGAGCTCAGTAGAAAATACATATAAAATAGGCTTTTAATTCTGGTATGCCTGGAAAACTAAGAGCATAACACAAGCGGATTAGGTGACTCAAGCTGCTTGCAGGGATGTTCTGCCCCAAGGGTTATAGATGAATTCCTGGAAAAAAATCTGCAATATATCAGGCTCTTGCTTGACAGCAGCATGGCTGAGGATAGGGGAGAGTCTCTCATCTTCACTCCCTGACAGCTCATTCCCCCCCCCCCCCCATTATCCATACATGCTCTGCTATTCTGCTTTTGCTAATAGTGGTCAGAAATGAAGTGAGCCTTATAAAATATATATTGCAGTTGCCACTCAAAATAGACATCAGGAAAATGAAGTAAACAGCATGATAATAATTGTTTTCATCTAGTCAAGAGAGAGAAGCTCAATATACCTTAATGGCAATCACTAATGGTCACGGGGGCGGGTTTAGGCTTACAAGTCACTCTCTTTTCCTTGTTATTTATTAGGATGGAGAGAGCAACAGGCATGAATGACACAGAATGATGAGCACAAAGCTAGCCTTATGATTGAAGAGCCTCAAGCAAAAATAAAATCTTCTGACTGCAGGAGGAAGAAATCCCGCTGCAGCAATAAATCCAAAGGAACAGGACCAGGCTCTTAGTTACCTCCTTTGATTCGGCTGTGGGATGGGAGCAAGCAGCCTGTGCAGGAGCAGAAGACCAAACGATCAGTCAGCTGGGGCTTTTTGTTTTTGTCTAATGTAGGCACAGCTTCTTCTTCTACAAATATCCTCCTGCCCAGGTGATCCCAGTTCTGTCCTGAAGGATCTTTGAAGCCTTGTCTGCTTGCAGTGCATGACCTGAAACCATTGCACCCTTGCTCACAGCATTATCATTATGATTTGCTATTTGTGCTCCTCTATGGACCCTGCAATTACGGTTGACTGTCCTAAGTTTCCCCAAAACAGTGTTGTTTTGTGTTGTTGTTTCTAAAATAATAGTTTCCAGAGGCCATTACCCACCACACAATAAGCATTTGAAGGCAGCATTGTGTTTGCAGGCAACCTAATTCCCCTGCGGCTCTTTCCAAGCCCCGGCACTGCTGTGTTACTGAAGATGCTTTCTCCCTCCTCCCAACCTTGAAATGCCAAATATATCCTGACTACAGATGTTGCAGATGATATAATGACATCAGATTGTAATTCAGATGATGATTTTACTGCCAAATGGAATCTTAGCACTGACTACAAACCTAGCAATATTCTTTAGTGAGAAAACAATATTTACAGTAGGATTTCAGCCACAGCAGCTCCATGGTGCGTTCAAGCATCTGTTTACAAAAAGTTCAAAGAGACTGAATTGGCTGCTGCAAGAAGTGACCAACTTACCACCTTATTATGACATACTTCCATACATACTACCACCAAATATTACCTCCACTTAAATATTAGGATAAATTTTACAGACATAAACACAGAAATAGCTGCTTATATAACTTTGAATTGTGGCACAGACTTTAATGGTAGGAAGAAACACCGAGGGGAAATCCACTGTTGGGCGACCATCTTTGACATAGTCAGGGTTGTGCTCTGCATTGTGTTGAGCAACCAAGACCTAAGCTGAGATGGAGGCTTTAGCACCGTCCTAACTTTTAACTTCCTGACACATGCTGATTTGTATCACAGCCTTCATGTGTTTTAAACAGAGCGATTCCTGTATGCTTAATACGGAAGCTACTATTTGCTGTGGAGTTTCCAAAATTTATATGCCTGCAGGATATTTAAAAATATTTCCAAATCAGCCTATCAAGGCAGGTTTCTCTCCTGTCAAGAATGTTTATGTAATAAAAACAAAGATCTCAACAAATGCCTCCCTTGTAACTTTGCCTGTATACAGAGCGTGAGGTTTGTATAAAACAGGTGTCAGTTATATGCGTGTTTCCCTGCACTGCTAAACATCTATTCCACTCTCTAAATTACTAGCTCCATATGCAAACATAGCAGGTTTGCAGAAAAATACATTGCAACTAACAACATTCAGATTTAATCTACCAAAAAAAAAGGCTGCAAAACTACAGGGTAATATTTCCCTTTAATATTATCCACTTCAGGGCTACTAAACATACTGTAACCACCTTCTCCAGCACGATAGGTGGACCCTACTAGGAGGAAGGGATGCCTTCTGGCAGGATGGGTTTTATGGTGATTTTATTTTGTTTTTTCATGGGGCACATGTGAGGCAGAAGCCACAAGGAAGAAAATACTTAGAGCTCCCCACAGTACAGTGCAACACTGCGCACAGCTGTGGTTTGGTGGACAGGAGGTTTGGCAGCAGAAGGGGATGGAGCAGCCTCTAAACCCCGTCCCCAGCGTTGCTCCCAGGCAGAACCTATTCTACAGCATCCAACTCTACCACTGCCTGACACAAACCAGGAGACAAAGTACACACGTTTTAATGCAGGTGCACTCCCTGCTTTGAGATGACCCCATAGGAATCCCTCAGTCAGGGGCTGCGAGTAGATGGCATGCAGCAGCACCACGCAGAAGTGCATCGCAGGCCATGTAAGGGTGATGGCGGCATGACTGGCCCCAGCACTTGGCTGGACCCCACACGGAGCCAGCAGTCCCCCGCTACACCCCTTCCCTGCATGGATGGTGAAGGCGATGTTGGGTCTCTTTCCCAGTCGCAGAAGGAGGCATTGGGTGCCATTGTTCCCCGCTGCTGCTCCCAAGCTCCAGACCCTCTCCTCCGACACCTCAGGGGTCCTTCAGCCACTTTTGGGATGTTTCTAGATCTTTGACATTTTGCTGCCATTCTGTGCTCCCCTTAGTGCTTCTTAATGCAACATTCAGCGAAGTTACTGATTCCTTCCTGCTGGCATTTTAGCCTTTTTTGTCTTCTACATCTGCTTTCCCTACCAGATGTTCTCCAACTGCAGTCTGAGATAATCCCCTCCTAGCCGTGGGGTTTTATAAAGCCCACGGCTGCCTCTGAGCTGCCCCTGCTCTGGAGGTCTCTTCTCCTGCATCCGCTTGGGTACTCACCCTGCTTTCCTCTAGAGACGCAGCCAAGAGCCCGTTGCCCCACCACAATGGCACGAAGGGTCTTGACATGAAAGAGAAGCAGACTCATCTTTTCCTAACTACAACCAGCTTGTCTGCATGCATAGAGGAACAAAAAAAAACAGGGTAATAATATTATTCAATAACTCAATAACTATTCAGGATGGACAAAAACACAAGGCAAGGCAAGAAAAAGTTTATCAGTATGGGCAGCTTTAGAAAAATATGCTCACATGAAATTGTCTTCCTCACTGGAGGAAGTTAGAAAAAAAACATGCTCTTGGAAGAAACTGTAGTAGTTCCCTTCAGGAAGCTCTATTTCGGGATAACATAAACTATGTGCTGGTTGGATTAATATTTAACATGGCTGAAAAATAATATCGCCCTATTACAAGTTCCTCCCAAAAATGGGCACAAGCCAAATTCCATTCTAAAGTAATACCTATAGAAATATAAGGACCTCATAGGAGGAAGATACTCTCGTAAGTCAAAGTAAACGTTTAAATATTATGCTTATAATTAAGAAAATGAAATTAAGACATTAATGACAAGAAAAAAATACAGATATCTGCATCTTGATATTCTTTATTTATGTGGTTGATAAATAATCTGTTGATTCAGAATTGTAAAAAATGGGGATTCTTTTCCAGATCTGGAATTTGCTTGGGAAAAGATGTACAATAATTCATGCCAAACTACACAGACACACACATGTATTTTAAAAGCACTTTAATAGGATAGAATCAAGCTCTTTTTTCACCAGTGTTGAATCTTTCTAGGAAGAATGGTGTATTTTTCAACTTTCTTTATTAAACATACCTGTTTTTTCTAGATATCACAAGTCTTCTCTTATTACCTGTGACAGTGAAATACCAGCCCTTTGGAGCCTGGTTCAAAGAGGTCCTACATCTTCCTCCCCTATTAGTTCTGAATGTTTTCTGTGGCTAAGATTCATGACTGTACAGATGGTCTATTCATCATGTTAGGCTCAATTACCTCTCAAAATAAATGGGGGAAAGCATGTTTCCATTGAAGTCAGTGTTAAAATTCCTATTACTGCAATGGGGCTACGATTTCACTCACAGGGTTTAAATGGCATACTGACCTTTGGGAGGTCCTCTGGATGGGAGTGAAATTCATACAGTGCGTGTATTGCCATGTTTGATAGCAATGTTTCTAGAATATACTATTTCTGTAGCATATGTTATTGCAAAGAGTAGTCATGCCATTTGCCAAAGCAATTTTTCAAAGCTGAATTTGTTCAGTGTTTTTATAATTAATGGCATTATGGAGACTCTTAATTTAATTATTCAACAGTGTATTTTCTCTTTTGATGGATGTCATTGGTCATTAATCTTCTTGCTTCTTTTTCAGTTAGCCTAGATAGATTTTTGCCCTTAATGTTTAACCCTTAACATGCACCCAGCAGAGAGGGTGCAGCCCTAATCTGACACATGGCATGAGACAAGGATATATATGTTGCACTCTGTCAGCAGTGCTAATGCTCACACACACAATTTATAATGATTTATTGACCTAGAAATTTCTTTGTCAGCTTCTTAATTTTCCTTCTCTAAAAATGGGTTTAAAATCAGATCTAAAATTCTAATATTCTATCTTTATGTTTCCTCCTGAATTCAAACAGCATAACAAAATGCCAGTTCTCTTATTTATTAAATATACTTGCAGAACTTCAAAACAGTGTAGTAGACTCCAGTCCTGTCTTAGTATGTATTCAGGATTTCAAAGCAAACCCTTCTCAAAGCAGAAATACTGAAAGATCACTATATGTTTTGTTAAAGAAAATTACTCTTTTAAACACCCTGACGTTTCTCCTGTGTAAAGACTTGAAGACTAGGAGCCTGTGTGGTGAGTAAGTGCACAAAGAATGTCCTGATTTTAAAATTGCACTTACAAAACAAAACTATTAGTAACAGGTCAAGGCCTTAAAAGGATAGAGCAATTTACTGCTTATATAATAAGAATACATGCGGCAAAAAGGTGTAGAAAGCTTTGGATAGCAAAATTGTTTGCAGATGGCAAAGCCATAACTGAGTATACAAATCATGGCAATGAAAACTGTATCAGGAAAATTAATTTCAAAGGCAAAGTGCAGGAAAGAAGTATAAAAGACCATGTAAAAAGACTACTAAAATATTTGTCTGATTTTTTTTTCCAGGAATAGCAAAAGTTGCCTGAACACCATCTTACCTGACAGATGTTTCCTCACGCTTACTGCCAAGAAAACACCTGTGAGAGCCACAGGAGAAATCACATTAATGTACTTTTCACTGACTCCTTCCTCTGAACCTGCATTTTGACACCTAGCATCCCAAACGTGTGTCTCAGGGGGACATTTTGTGCCCCATGCTGAGGGCTCGGCTGACACGTGCGGGTGCAGGGGTGGCTGGGTGGGCGCTGTGGCACTGGCATGTGGCGATCGTGCAGACCCACGGTAAGGGAAGGGGACATGTGGCACCCACTGTGATCAGGCCAGCTCAGACCTCTTCACAAAGACATCTTCTTTTTCCCAGCAGCGGTGTTTTGCTGTCCCCTCACCTTGTCCTGGGATCTGTATGGGGCAATGGTCATTGCTTTCTTGTGGACTTGGTCATGTCTAGAAACTGAAAGATGTCCTCTAAGCCTTCATTTCCTTCAGAGAAAGCCTTTCCCTGGTTCACATTCCCTTCGAGGAGCCCCTCCCTGAGCAGCCCAACATGGCTCTCTTAGCATCCCCCAGGATATAAACCATGCAGCGCAGCTCAAGAAAAGATGGACACAAACTACTGAAAGCGAATTCAGCCTCCCCTTTTCAATCAGATAAGGTACCTGTTTGTAGTGTCAGCTGGGCCAGACCTCAGACGTCACATAACAGAGAAAATAACGCTGTAAGTCTTGGAGGACAAATGCCAGGAATCTGGCTGCCCTTCGTCTGTCCTTGTGCTGTCCTTCATCCTAGAAGAGGTGACATGAGACCTGCATGTTGAAAGCAAAGCCGTGGCAGAGTGATTTCCAGGTGGTGTATAAAGCGTGGGGGCTTTGAACTGTGCACTTATGAATTCCCACATAGGAGAGAAGAAGCATGACCTGGATCTCCCAAAACCTCAGAGAGCCTCTGCCTGGCATGACCTCTGGGAGCATACAAAACTGAATGGCATTTAGAGAAGCCCAGAGGTTTCTCTAAAATGTGCCAAACCTCAGCATTAACTCAAGGAATATGCAGATATTAAGATGATTTAAGGGAAAGAGGTTTTCTCCATCCCATCAGATATTCTGGACTTGCAGCTGAGGCTCTTGCCTGCAGAATTCTAAATCAGGGCAGTCAGCCCCCGTGCAGTGATTTATACCACTAAGGCAGCATACGTGCGATTAATAAAACCACCTTATTTACCTTTCATCGGGGCTACTGAGCTGCTGTAAAGCACCTCTTTTACCAGACACAGCAATCATCCTAGATTTCTGATCTCTCTTCTCCACTTTATGGGAAACCGTGGGGTATGGGTGACTTTCTATTTTACAGATAACTAAATCCTGGAGAAAAATCTGCATGGTTGCTGTAAGTGAGGAGAGAAAAGAAACACTTAGCTTCCTTCTAAACTTTAACCCAGCTCTCCCCTTTGGAGTCCTCACTTCTTCCATCTGGGAGCAACGTGAGGGCTACGTACTGCAGGAGGTCGTAAGGAACTTATTTCTCATAGGGCACAGCTTCTGGTACCACCCGGAAAGGGAATGTAATCACTGTCTTTAGGAAGTCTAATTAAACATACTTCATAACAACCCAGCATGAGAAAAAGCTCTCGTTTAAGAAAGCTTGATGCTAGAGTATGAAACTACTTGTTTAATAAAGTCTTTCTAGTATCTGCTCCTTTCTTTTCTGTCTTAAAAATATTTATCATTTATTTTCCAAGGTCACTGTCCTTTAACAGTCCATTTTTTTCCTGTTTGTTTTTCTTCTGTTTACAAGCAGTTTCAGTAAGTATGAATGTATTTATTTAGTCATACAATGCATCAGAAAAAAATAGTGTTCCTTTGGTTCACTGCTCACTCTGTGAAAAAATTTACCTCCCCTCCTACCAGGAACTGGCCAGGCTGTAACAGAAACTCACCAGAACCTTTATTTATTTTATGCATTTGTTCTTGATTAAAGCTAAGCAAATGTTATATCCCCATTGGTGAGAAAAGCTTGAAAGGGTTGAATGTCTAGTTTGGATAAATGGTCAAGTGTTTAGACATTTGTCCAATATTAAACCCCCAGAAGCCAAAGAATATTAAGAGAAGCATCTAAAAGGTGATGCCTTCTGTCCTTCCCCTGCTAGTCATGGGTTTCACCAGTAACACTGCCACAGAGCACACGCTCCTCTCCCTCTTGCCTTTTTACCTCTGCTAAGGGGAGGGCTTTGCAGGGTGGGGGGATCTGTTTAGGTCTCAGGGCTGGACTTAGACATGTTTGTCAGCAGCTCCGAAACCACACAGCCTTGAATACTACCTGCCACCTTGCCTTGCCTTGCCTTGCCTTGCCTTGCCTAGGTTTGCAAGGAAGGAGCAGGGAGCTTGGCAGAGGACAGATCTAGGGACCTTTCATGCTGCTAATGGGTAGACTGCAGAGGAGAACCTCCTGGAAACTCCTATTTATCTGCATTTCACAGTTTTTCTCTTAAATCATTCTCTCTGTCTTAAGGTCTCTGGGTGAAACTCTGCTTACTCCTCTGGTTCTGCACCATGGGACCCTGACATGCATGCTAAAGCTCAGCTTCACCAAAGAAGGTGTATGTGATGCCTCTTCTCCTGCTTCCACGCAGGGAGTCAGCTGTGGGAACGGGTTCTGCTCAGAAAATACCTGAGAGAGAAGATGTGTTTTGAGCTAGATCAGCTCTGGCTGTGCAGACCCTAGGGCAGGCAGAGGGGAAGAGGTGGAAACAACTGGCTTGCTGTAGAGGACCAGACAACACCACTCACTTCTTTGGATAGGAGCTCACATTAAAATAATTGAGAAACTACAGCCACATTTTGATCAGACTGTGTGGGGATGCATCTACATCTGAAAAGATGCATATGATCCCTTCTGTGCTGCATATTCAAAGAAAAAAAAATCTGATCAGTTGCTACTTCTCTTCCACAATGGCTGTTTTTATAGATGCTATTTCTTTTTATAGCTGAATCATTCTTTTTCAAACTTGGCTTCTTTGCACACATGAAATGTTTTTGATCAGATTATATTTACAGTGAAGGCAAATGCTAATTTAATATCTGTCACAAGATCTTGCAAGATTTCCCATGAGGTCTCATGATGGTGTATCAGCATGTAATTAAATAAGAGGGCCAAGTCAGTGTCTGGTGTAAGTCCTGGGAAGGCAGTGATATTACATCAAGAAAGTGTTTTATCCTACGGCAGTCAACTCTAGCTTGCCTGACATCTTGTTATTTTAAATTTCTTTGGCTTTCTTTTTTTTCTTTTTCCCATCAGTTCTCATTCATTTGTACTTCAATTCCACCTTTCATTTTTCTTTTTCCCATTTTCAATCATCCATGTGAAAGAGTGTCATTTGTCACAGGTTCCTTTGATAAGCAGGTTGGTTTCACTTTGTTTTATTCATGTGCTGGTTATCTGCTTATTTATAATTTCATTCCCAAACAGATTGATGCCTACTGCTCTCTGATTTGAACAGCAAGAGGCTTGCAACAGTATAACACATCGTGTCATGATAATGCCTAGAGCTTTAGGTAGGATTCATTCCTTTTCATATGTTTCCATGAACTGTTCCACACATGCCATATACTCATTCATGAAGAGAGGTTTCTGTTTTCAGCCATTTTCTCTGTTATGGCTGCCCACTCCATTAAGCTACACGCCAGCCTTGCTGAGCCCATCACACGTGTTCAGGTGCTGCACATCACCTCTCGTATCTTCTCCATCAGTGTCCCTGGCTGTTGTGAACCGCTCCTTGGCAGCTGGACACAGACACCTATAGCAACGCAACGCTGACAGTCTCTGCAGCTTGAGATCACCCTTTTGTCTGCAGGGAGGGTACATCTGCAGGGCCCAATGCAGCACTGTGCAGAGATACCTGCACTGCAAGCCAGCTACAGGCAGTACAGGTACATTATAGATGAGCCTCTGCCCAGGCTGATCAGCTCTGCAGAGAGGTGGGATGCTGGAGCCAAAGCAAATGTGCTGCTAAAATGGCAGCATTGCTTCAAGAGCCTCCGCAAGATGGCTCAAGGCTTGTTCAGGTTTCTCTGTATGCTGGTGCATGATGCTGTATGGCACTATTCCTTCTTCTGCTGGAGTACATTTGTATGTCATGAGTAAGTTTCTGCTCATGCTGGAGCTCTAAGGACAGCCACAGGAAGCAGGCATTCAGCTGGGATGTAGGTCCAGCGTGGCCATGGATTTCTAGACTGACTATAGCCACAGTACAAGAGCTGGGGGAAGACTGAGGAAGAGGGATTTTCTATGGGTTTTTTTCCATTGAAAATTTTCAGCTGGAAATATTAAGGATTGGGAGATCCAGTACTGGTCTTGAAAATCAAGATTCCAGATCTGCTGAAAAAAGACAGCATCTGTGTAGTCAAACCACAGTTTTCTATTTAAAAATATGCCAGTGGATGCTGGATCCTCCCACCGAGACATTTAGCCTGTCCCATGCTTCAGTTCCCTCTCGGGAAAGTGGAGAGAATTCCCTACCCCACAGGAAGGAGCTGTAGCCACAGCTTCCAAGCACGTTTCACACCCCCAAGCCCCTGGAAGCCCTCCTGGTTCCTTTCCCCCCCTGCACTCATGTCCATGCTGGCAGTCCCCATGGGGACCCCCCTGCCCCATCCTCCCTCCCTCTGCCTCCAAACCCATCATGCGCTCCCCCAGCTCTCTACCTTACTGACCCTTCTCCTTTCCCAATTCACTTCCCTGCCTCCACAAACCCAAATTTTGCTCATCCCATCCTTAGTAATCTTGGTTCCTTCATACAATCCCACCTTTGTCCAGTGTGGGTGCTTTCCTTTCATACTAGATTTGCTCTAATATAAACTTCACTACAACGTGTCCAGTTGCTGACTGCCAAAATCAGTTCCTATAGCACAGACCTTTCCAACCAGTAGTCTGGCTGTCCTCCAGGCTGTCTGCAGGACAGATATTCAAGGGACAAGCTGAGGGAAGGAAGGTCTGGCACAGGATCCAGGTTTTTCTCCTTTATATAAAGCTGCAGAGAGCAACAGTAATAAGTCTGGTGCTCGGGATCCCACAGACATTGCTAATGGGAAGAGAACTGGGAGCATCTACTGAAAAGTTTGAGAGGGCTGTTAGAGAAATTAAGAGCAAGTCAATGATTTGCATGGTGTATTTATTTTCTAAAATGGAAATTAAGGTTCTAATTGAGCATTTTATGTAATTAAGATCTTTTACGTGGAAAAATGAAGTCTCTGCTACAGAGGTAATAGGAAGTACAAAAATACTTTGGACGTGCTAAAGATAGTGCAGATAATTAAATGTTCTCCATGCTTCGGTTCTCTCTCCAACCAGATCAGGTAATTAATGTTTGCTTGTGCCAGATGCTGGATTACTCCCGGATCCTGCTGTGCACAATATGACTCTCCCACAAATTCCCATTTGTGATCAGGTGAGTTGAGATAACCTCACTGCTGTTATGAGTCTCTGTACTTTTTATTCAGTAAGATGTATCCCTCGGAGAGGTTGAGAGTCCCACTGTGCTGGGTGCTGCGCAAAGGAAAAGCAGGTACCTGCTTGAGAGCATTCCTCAGCAGAGCACTTTGTAGCCTGTTGGATATTTGGGGAGTGGGGATGAGAAAAGGAATGTCAGAGCCCAAACGCTTATCCTAGTGCCGGTAATTGTGCCTAGTATGAAACAAGCAAGTCTTCCAGGCAATATGGGGAGCAGAAAAAGATGCCTTTGCAGTGGGATGTTTTTCCTGGTGCTGGCCAGTGAGAAAACACTGTGAGATGAGAAAGAACAGGAGAACCTCAGGAGGAGTTTCCAGGTATTTTTTCCATTTTGTCCAGCAATTTAGGTTTGCTTCAGATTCAAACATGAGCATGTCTACTTTGTCTTAACTGCAGCTTTGCATTTCCAGCATGATCCCAAAATAACTGTTTACTGCAAGCTCCTGGTTTCCCAGCTCTGTGTGGGTTCTCTGGAGGCAGGAGGGACTCGCACCTGTGTGAGAAACAAAAACCTTACCTGCTCATAAAAGCATTTTATTCTGGGATGTAAAAAATTCTCTCTTTTCTTCCCCCTGTGTTTCTTGAGCTCATAGCAAATCAACTACTGTCAGCCAAGCAAAAAAGTGAAAAAATCTCTCTGAGAAGCAATGTTCAGTGCCCTCACCTTTAGGTTATACAGTTTCAGTTATTTTTGTTCCTTGCGTGCTTAAACATCCCTGTGTAATTTCCATTTCTTTACACTATGGCTTTCTTTATTTCATATATACAAATGTGCATGACCATTGCAGAGGCAATGGGACAAACAAGGCAGTCCTTACTCAGTCAGAATTTCCATTGATTTCAGTAAGCAACTTGATTAAGTGGAGAATATAGGATTTGAGTCAGCCAATTTCACCCAGATTAAGGGGAAAACATGCCTGAAATTGATTGATATGGAAGCAGCAAGCCCGTGTCCATTGGGCACTCACAGCCTGTAGTCATCATGCATGCTGTATCAACACTAATATAAATTCGATAAGAGTACATGGTCCAGAAGCAGATTTGTCTTTGATAGATTTTAAAAGCTGCACAAGGAAGTTCTGCCTCTGAAAGCATCGCAATCTTTCTTGTCAGCGGGATGCAGGCTCAGCCAGGTAATCGATACCACGCTCTCACCCAGCTCACTGCTGGGTTAGGATACCCCTAAATAAGCAGCCCTTTTGTGACAATTATTCCCTTTTATCAGCACACAAACTTCACGCCGCTGCTGTCAATAGCACTATCACAAATTTGAATGATGTAGGGAAAGGCAGGACCTATGAAGGTGAGACGCCTCCTGAATTAGAGTTCAATCCCATTTTGTTGAAGGCATTGTGCCACCTAATCCTGTTCATAAATGTATCAAATTCTGTCTTACAATATGCAGCATAGAACAGCTCTGTGCAGCTGCCTTCCTCTTTGAAAGCTGATTCAAAGGAGAAATCCTAATATGATGCTAACACATAATCTTCCTTTGAAGCCTATAGAGCCAACCACCTCCTTACAGTCAGCGCTTCCATGCTCTTGCTTATGTCAACAGGGTGCTGAAGCTCTGGTGACTGCCGATTTGCATTCCTCTTGCACAAGGTCTCTGTGGAATACATCTCACACAGCCTGTCAAACGGAGACAAGCCCACGCCATGGGCTGCTACATGGTGTAAGCTCAGGATTTACATCTTCCCTGTAAATCTTCTCCCTCACCCTCGCACACGTTGGCCAATGAGTGAGCAATGCAACTGCTCCCTTCAAAACAAGCCCACAGACAAGCAGCTGAGTGCAGCGGTCGTCCCTGGTTCATGTTGTAAAGGCTTTACGGAAAGGGAGAGAAAGATTTCAATGAAAAACCCTCTCAGTTGAAAAAGGCAGTTCTTATCTGCACTCCAGCAATTTCCAGCAAAATTTACAGTTTCTTTTATGTAGCAAATCCTCTGTAAAAATGATTATATATACAAACATTTAAAATTTCCAGGTCCCAGAACACATAATAATATTTGCCACTTATAAAGCCCTTTTCATCTTCAAAGCACTCCACAAGGACCAGCTAATGAATCCTCAAGTTATTCCTTTGAGGTTAAGTGATGTGCTCAAGGTCAAAGCTTGAATCGGTCTCAGAGCCAGAATTAGATATGAGCAGATTTTTGCCTCTGTGTTCCCTACTTAACCCATGACCTTCATACGAGCAATCACTTGCCGTACTTTAACAGAAATTCAGATATAGAAACATAACAAATTCTTTAAGGGAAAAAAAAAAGTTGGATGTTTCAGAAGTCATTTCTCACCTTTCCTCTAAATTATAACTACCCTCTGTGCTTTAAAGATAGCAGCCCGCTGTGTTTTGCAGTTTGGCAAGAATGCTTGCCCACCTGCTTTGCAAGATTAATCGCTTTTTTTCTCAACAGCCTCTGCCTTTTTCTTCAGTCAAGCCATCCCCAGGCCTACTTCCAGGTGACAACCCAGTCACCTTCCTAGCCAGATGCCAGCCCTATTCCAACATTACTCCCTGCCCTGTTTTCCCCAGCATTAAGTGTGTTCACTTGCCCCCTGAACTAGATGTAAAAAAGAAAGTCTTATCAGAGAGATCCAAGCATGATATAATTATGTCACTGAGCACATTTTGTTTGGGTCATGCAGAGAGTTAATTCAGAAAATCAGTGCAGTGTGCTTATCAGTATAAATTTAACAGGATACTTTCTTATCAGTACAAATCTTGTCAAGGTGGATTTTTTTTTATTTAGCATTAAAGCAAAGGGGGTGTAAATCAGTGTAAACCTTAGAGAGGTTTAACTCCCTCAACACCTGGGACTCATTGCAAAACAGCACCAGTTGCACACTGATCTTTAAGCATGTGGGTTTGCGGAGATTACACAGTGCAATTCGAGCTACAGAAAGTCCTTAGGAAGCCCCAACCAGGCATGATAGGGGTGCTGCCTCCATGGGGCTGCCTAGCAGGAGGGTGGCCCTGGGACCCCTGTCCTGCCCCGGCACATAGCCCCTCCTGTCTCCATCTGCCTCCAGCTCCGCTTCAGATGCACAACGCCTGCAAACCCAGCACCCATAGGAAAATCTATCCCAACAGCTCAGCGGTGCATGACTCAGCCTAAATGAAAAACAAGATGGTTTTTCATCGTAGCCGGTTCGGAGTCACTCTGATAACATATGATTGTAATTTAGGTGGGTGGGGAGCAGGGGAGAGGGAAGGGGACATCTTGCAGACAGCTTGAAATGTCCTAAAAGTTTCTGAAATCAAGCCTGCAGTCTCTCTTTGGCTCTTACAAATGTTAGTCAGAGCCCAGCATGTATTTATTATCTGAGGCTTACATTGCCCAGTTGACTCATGTCTTCCAGAGAGTGAACCACAGCTACCCCGCAGTCTTCCCCTGGTGCCCTCCACTGGCAGCTTCAAGCTGCTCAACAAATAATGAAATGTGTATTTTCGAAGACCTGTAAGTCCAATAAAAATCTTTTATCAGCCATGATAGAAGTGTCCCAGAATAATAATAAGAATTTCGTAACCATCACTGCTATTCAGTAACAATAGAAAGACTGTGTGATACAAAAGACAGCAACAACCCTGGGAAAGAGCAACCAGGTCTTGGGATTTTCCCTGTCTGCCCACTTAGTAGGATGTACTCATGCAACTTCTCACTTTTTCTCTAATTTAGTGAGTCTGAAATGCCCTTCTGCATAATTAACCTCCTTCAAGAGGTTAAGGGGATTCACCCTTTCCTGGCATATGGGACATTTAGGTTTCAGTCCTACCCAGCAGAAGAGCATCAGGGTCCCCCGCATCCCATGACATTATTATCAAAGCACTATATCAAAGATGGCACAGGCTAGCACTATGACTCTCATAAATTTAAAGTTAAGAGGCAGCTGCTACTGTATTTTGCGTGGGATCTGGTCCCCTGCCTTGCATTAGGCATACTTCAAAAATGGTTTTTGCATCAGGCTCAAATCTGGGCTGAGGTGGGAGGCAGCACCATGCTGCTGGGACCGACACAGCTCCAAAGGACACGGAGACCCTGTCCCAGCTCTCAGCATGGTTGGCACTATGTAACCCAGGTTCTTCCAGCATCCGCAGTAGTCAGTTGGGATTTTTTAGATGTATTTCTGGATTTAAGCAGTTAAAGTCCTCCTAAGTCCTTCTTTAGACACCAAGTCCTTTACTGGATCCAACCCAAAGCATGTAAGTAGGAAAAATGTGAAGTTTCTGCTCTCTCCATAAAGATGTCTAGCTGTCTTTTAAATTCATTCCTGTTATTTGCTTCAATAGCTTCACCTAGCAATAATTTATTCCACATGCTTATTACTTTTTGATTGAAAGAGCTGACTGAATTCCCCTTTCACTCTTAATTTCCTAGTTTTTAGACTAAGTCTCTTGTTTTTCCAGACTCCTCATCAGACTGAAGAGTTTATCTCATTCCAGTTGATCAAACCTTTTTACAATTTCAATATTTCTTCAGGTCTTCTTTTCTCTGATTTTTCTGACAAGAATAAATGCTTTCCTTTTGAACAAATGTAGATTAAGTCTGCTTATGCTTCCATCTCCAGAAAGGCAGAAAGCTATGTGAGAAAGTAACCACGCCAAAAGCCTGTATTTCAATCTTATGAGTATCCTATTTAGTAACAGCAACAGTGTTTTAGGGGTAAGAAATCAAATGCCCTATGTTTGCTCACTAATTGGCGGGGCTCATCGAGAGGCCTTTAAACTAGGTTCGAAGGGGGGAAGGGGATAAAGCCAGGCTCACTAGAGATGAGCCTAGGGGTAGCATGCCAATGCTGGGGGCAAAATCGATAGCCCAGCTCAAGTGCATCTACACCAATGCACGCAGCATGGGCAGCAAACAGGAGGAGCTGGAAGCCATTGTGCAGCAGGAGAGATATGACTTAGTCGCTGTCACAGAAACCTGGTGGGGTGACTCCCATGATTGGAGTGCTGCAATGGATGGCTATAAACTCTTCAGAAGGGACAGGCGAGGAAGGAGAGGCGGTGGGGTGGCTCTGTATGTTAGGGAGTGTTTCGATTGTCTGGAGCTCAATGATTGTGATGATGATATGGTCGAGTGTTTATGGGTAAGGATGAGGGGGAAGGCCAACGAGGCAGATATCCTGCTGGGAGTCTGTTATAGACCACCCAACCAGGATGAAGAGGCAGATGAAGCATTCTACAAGCAGCTGGCAGGAGTCTCACAATCGCTAGCCCTTGTTCTCGTGGGGGACTTCAACTTCCCGGACATCTGCTGGCAATACAACACGGCAGAGAGGAAGCAGTCTAGGAGGTTCCTGGAGTGTGTGGAAGACAACTTCCTGACACAGCTGGTAAGTGAGCCTCCCAGGGGAGGTGCCTCGCTCGACCTGCTGTTTACAAACAGAGAAGGACTGGTGGGAGATGTGGTGGTCGGAGGCCGTCTTGGGCTTAGCAACCATGAAATGGTAGAATTCTCGATTCTTGGTGAAGTAAGGAGGGGGGCCAGCAAAACCGCAACCATGGACTTCTGGAGGGTGGACTTTGGCCTATTCAGGACACTGGTTGAGAGAGTCCCTTGGGAGACGGTCCTGAAGGGCAAAGGGGTCCAGGAAGGCTGGACGTTCTTCAAGAAGGAAGTCTTAAAGGCGCAGGAGCAGGTTGTCCCCATACACCGTAAGAAGAACAGGTGGGGAAGACGACCGGCCTAGCTGAACGGGGAGCTTTTGCTGGGACTCAGGAAAAAAAGGAGAGTTTACCACTTGTGGAAGAAGGGGCAGGCAACGCAAGAAGAGTACAGGGATCTCATTAGGTCATGCAGAGAGGGAATGAGAAAGGCAAAAGCCCAGGTAGAACGCAATCTGGCCACTGTCGTTAAAGACAACAAAAAATGTTTTTACAAATATATTAATGACAAGAAGAGAGCCAAGGAGAATCGCCATCCTTTATTGGATGCGGGGGGGAACTTTGTCACCGAGAATGAGGAAAAGGCTGAGGTACTTAATGCCTTCTTTGCCTCAGTCTTTAACAGGCAGACCAGTTATCCTCAGGGTACTCGGCCCCCTGAGCTGGAAGACAGGGACGGCGAGCAGGATGAACTCCCCATAATCCAAAAGTAAGCAGTTAATGACCTGCTATGCCACCTGGATGCTCACAAGTTTATGGGGCTGGATGGGATCCACCCAAGAGTGCTGAGGGAGATGACGGAGGAGCTTGCCAAGCCACTCTCCATCATTTATCAGCAGTCCTGGTTAACAGGGGAGGTCCCAGATGACTGGAGGCTTGCCAATGTGACGCCCATCTACAAGAAGAGCTGGAAGGAGGATCTGGGGAATGACAGGCCTGTCAGCCTGACCTCGGTGCCAGGGAAGATTATGGAGCGGTTCATCTTGAGGGCGCTCACAAGGCATGAGCGGGACAACCAGGGGATCGGGTCCAGCCAGCACGGATTCATGAGAGGCAGGTCCTGCTTGACCAACCTGATCTCCTTCTATGACCAGGTGACCCGCCTAGTGGATGAGGGAAAGGCTGTGGATGTGGTCTACCTGGACTTCAGCAAGGCCTTTGACACCGTCTCCCACAGCATTCTCCTAGAGAAGCTGGCGGCTCACGGCTTAGACAGGTGTACTCTGCGCTGGGTCAAAAACTGGCTGGACGGCCGGGCCCAGAGAGTTGTGGTGAATGGAGTTCAATCCAGTTGGCAGCCGGTCACGAGCGGTGTTCCCCAGGGCTCAGTACTGGGGCCAGTCTTGTTCAATATCTTTATCGATGATCTGGATGAGGGGATTGAGTGCACCCTCAGTAAGTTTGCAGATGACACCAGGTTGTGTGGGAGTGTTGATCTGCTGGAGGGTAGGAAGGCTCTGCAGAGGGACCTGGACAGGCTGGATCAATGGGCCGAGGCCAACTGTATGAGATTCAACAAGGCCAAGTGCTGGGTCCTGCACTTGGGCCACAACAACCCCATGCAGCGCTACAGGCTTGGGGAAGAGTGGCTGGAAAGCTGCCTTTTGGAAAAGGACCTGGGGGTGGTGGTTGACAGCCGGCTGAACATGAGCCGGCAGTGTGCCCAGGCGGCCAAGAAGGCCAATGGCATCCTGGACTGTATCAGCAATAGTGTGGCCAGCAGGAGTAGGGAAGTGATCGTGCCCCTGTACTCGGCACTGGTGAGGCCGCACCTCGAATACTGGGTTCAGTTTTGGGCCCCTCACTACAAGAAAGACATTGAGATGCTGGAGCGTGTCCAGAGAAGGGCAACGAGGCTGGTGAGGGGTCTGGAGACAAGTCTTATGAGGAGCGGCTGAGGGACCTGGGCTTGTTTAGCCTGGAGAAAAGGAGGCTGAGGGGAGACCTCATCGCTCTCTACAACTCCCTGAGAGGAGGTTGTAGCGAGGTGGGTGTCGGTCTCTTCTCCGAAGTAACAAGCGATAGGACGAGAGGAAATGGCCTCAAGTTGCGCCAGGGGAGGTTTAGATTGGTCATGAGGAAAAATGTCTTTACTGAAAGAGTGGTGAAACATTGGAACAGGCTGCCCAGGGAAGTGGTGGAGTCCCCATCCCTGGAGGTATTTAAAAGACGTGTAGATGAGGCGCTTAGGGCCATGGTTTAGTGGGCATGGTGGTGTTGGGTTGACGGTTGGACTCGATGATCTTAGAGGTCTTTTCCAACCTTAATGATTCTATGATTCTATGATATGCCAATTCCCATCTTCCATTACTTTGACAACTCTAGACTTTTTGAGCTGGCAGAGCAGGGTGTAGCTTCTTTCATGGCTGAAATTGTACAAATAACTTCATGAATGACAGGGAATGATTTGGGAACAGTTTGTACTCATTACATATTTTTTTCCTATGTATCTCACAGTGCTGCAAAAATATGCAACATACAGCAAAAAATACAAGGTTGTACATGGATCTGTGTGCAGGAGTGTGCATTTCACTGATTTCAGAAAAGCCAGCTACAGTAACCATAGCTTTTAATGACTTAGCTGTGAAGATGTGTAATCAGCTCAGAACAACAACTCATTGAATTTCTTTTGTAATATTACAAAATCCCCTATCTTACCCCTCCCTGTGTTTTCCTTTTTCAGCAAGATCCGTACTGCAATCTCAATGAAGGTTCTGGCCAAATGTCCCATGACACTTACAGGGCAGTTCCCAAGTCTTGAAGTTGTTGTTTCAGCATCCTTGTGGAGCATGGCACATTGCTCTGCATCAGTACATTTTCTGAAGGTTTTCCTTTGCAGCCAGAATGGTTCAAGGCATTGTTTGGGACTGGTAGCTTGGTTTGGGGAACATGTGCCTTGAAAAGGAGAAGATTCCTCAGTGAACTGCGAAGCTGTGGATGGAGACGTGGCTCCTGCCTGGCACTCATTGAACGACTGAGTTGTACCTAGCCTTTGGGCTGGGGAACAAGAAAACCAGTGGGAGAAAAACCCTGCATTTCAAACTGGTTTTGAGCATGATGGTTTTGTCCTTCAGTGACTCAAATCTCTGCTTGTAAGCCTGAACTGAACCTGCTCTGCAGAGACTGAAATCTGTCCCCATCAAATGGATAATTTGTGGTCGATAAGTATTGTGGGCCTCCTCCCATAGCGTGAGCATTGTGTCCGGCACACCCAGCAGGACTCTGGGGAGACGCTTGGCCCTGCAGTGGTGTCAAACATCGCTGCTGGTACCCAGGGGACAAACAAGGGGAGAGGCAAGATAGGGGAATTGTGGGCCTGTAAAGATTGCCCTGCTGCAGCCCAAAGGATAGTAAAGTGGTAATTTGGTTCTGTTGGAGTGTCACAACAAGATACTGCATCCCCACTGCTCTTCACAGGCAACCTAACAAATGATATAATTTTACATCTTCACATGTCTACTTTTCCTGACAAAAAGTGACAGAGCTGGTGGAAGGTGAAGCAAGCTGCTGAAGGAAAGGAGATAGCCAAAATGGGTAACGAGGAAAGGAGAGCAGAAACATGCGCAACTATCCTGAGAGTTTGTAGATGCCCCATCCCTGGAAACATTCAAGGTCAGCAACCTGATCTAGTTGAAGATGTCCCTGCTTATTGCAGGGCAGTTGGACTAGATGACTTTTAATGGTCCCTTCCAACACAACCCATTCTATGATTCTATGATTCTATGATTCTATGATTCTATGATTCTATCCTAGGAGAAGAACAAGGCGACCAGAGGGAAACACACTAGCAAGTCTGACCCTGTGGGTCCAAAAGTTTGCCCATGTTTTAGAGGGGGAGGCTGGAACTGTGCTCAAGTGGTTTCCAGTTATATTCCTGCTACTAGCAGTGCCCATACTACATAGTATACTTTATTTTTTTATGGTGTCCAGAGCTAATGCTATTAATTAATATTAGCAACAGAGAAAAAATGAGCTTGATTTTCAATAAATATCTTATTCATTGTTTCCCATTAGTACCACTACACGTGGTAAGTAAGAGCAGTGTTTCTTTAAACATCCGACATCCCCTTCAGTGGCACAGGAAGACCAGTGAAAGGTTCAGAGTACTGAGCTATTTTAATTAACTTTTCAAGGCTTGAGGATATAGATAAATTAAAAAGGGAGAAAGGATTTAAGTAGGGACTGATTTGGGATCCAAAACACTGTGTTTTTTGTCAGGGAATGACTCTCCAGAATATAATTCTGTTTATCTCAACTATTTATCAGTGTATCAGGGAGAGGAAAATAAGGTATTGTCACTGCCAGATATGGAAATGAGAGCATGGTGACTGAGTTTGCATCTCAACACATTGCTAGTTTGTCCTTCAAAAGGGGAGCTACAACACAGAGAATTCAGTACATCCTGAAAGGACATTAACTTTGGAAAATGTTTTTGTAAGATGCTTTTCCAGGAGCACAGGAATCCTTGAAAAATGTCAGATATACTGGAGTATGTATATATATATATATGGTTGGCTTAGCAAGAAAGAAAATCTTTTACTTCTTTCTTCTTGGCCTTTTCTAGTTCCTTCTTTATTTTTATAAAGAAGAAAGGACTCTTCTCCTGTTGAAAGGAATCCTGTAGCCTCCAGAAATATTTTCTTAACTGCTTTGCTGTCAGTAGATTGCAAAAAGAGTGAACCACCAATATCCAACTGCATAGGGATGTCCATTCCAGTTCAGGTATGAATATCTGACTACAAAAAAACAGAAGATCAAAAAGAGGGGGGTTTTTTGAAAGAAGAAAGTAAAGCAAGCATGGACCAATAAGCATTAAAAAGAAGACAGTTAAGACACAGTAAATAAAATAAAATGCCCAGAGACAAGTATTCCCTTTGAAAAGGAACATCAGAAGGAATGGAATTAGTGTTCAAAACATGCCTGACAATACCCTGGTGACAGCAATGAGGTGGTGATGGAGAGTTGCCTGGTGCACCAGCAGCAGTTACTGCTTAAAACAGAACTTCATTCCTGTGCAGAACAGGCAAGATGTAGGAGCAGATTTTTCTGTTCCTTAGTGGCAGTGGTTTTGTCTAGTACTTCCATTTGTTTTGATTAGCACTCTGGAAAATGTACACGAAAAGCAATGCTAATCACAAGAAGCAGTACACTGAATACTTTGTGGGAAAACATCATGGGCTCAGTGCAAGATTTCAGCACTGGAAGAAAGGTTTCTAACACCTACCAAGGAATGAATACTAGCAGGTGCAGAAAAAAACCTTAATGGAAAAGGCTTTCTGTGTACAAGATGCTTTGCACAGGGATGCTGTATATATATCTCAGAGATGCTATATATATATCAGAGATGCTATATATATATCAGAGATTATATATTTATAAATTAGTAGTGAATATACCAAAAATGGAATATCAGTCAAACTCACGGTGATTCTGATTTTGGGTTGAATTAGTTTGGTGAAAGGTTTTTAAGCCAAGAAGTCTTGAGGAGGGAATAAAGCTGTCAATGCAGAACTATTTTGACCCGAAGTGTTTAATTTTGGAACTGCTATAATGTTTCACACAGCTGTTTTCCTAATGAAACTTTTCAGCTTGTATTATGAAATATGAAAAGAAACTAACTTAAGTTAAAAGATTAAGCACAATCAGAAAATTTGGTAACATAAGCAAATATTTCAATTAGTTTCAGCAGTCGTCCCCCAAAACATTGTTTTGATTCAACTCAAGTACAATATTTGTGCTGTTTTCTTTTTCTTATTTCGAGCACGAAACTAAAAAAAAAAAAAATATTCATATAGCTTTAGCTGAATGTTCCTACTAGGTTTTAAAATATGTAACATGAAGAAAAAGAGCCAGTGAATATAATCTCTAAGAACTGCACGCCTGTGAAATTGCTAGTTCACTGGGAAGCCGGATCACTATCATAAAACCATTCAGTAGTAGGGTCAGGCTGTCAACAGGGGGAAAAATGTACACCAAAAGCTACAAAGGACAAGGTGAAAATTAAATATAATAGACTAATAGAAGATGCAGGTGCAGATACATTGCTGTGAATTTACATGCAATGCTAGCAAGAGGCTTTGTGTTGATCCAAGACACTTTCAGATGTCTAATACAAGAAAAAAGAGCAACAAGAGAAAAGATTAATCCTAAAACCAGAAATTAATTACCCAGCTGAGGAAACTCATGTAATATCCTGACCTACAGAACCTTGTAAGCCTTCACAAGAAGCTAACAGATCCTCTCTGGGAAATGTACGTTCCCGAAACCAAAGCAAGGCCCTGGTAGAAATGCAGACAAGAGCTGCAGACCACCATGCAGCCAGCAATGAGGTCTCCTACCACACAGGCATGGGATGAGAAAGCAATTAACACTGGCATTCAACATATGCTAATAAATAGGGGACTGTAGATGGGAATAATACAGCCACATAATGTACTCAAAACCTGGCAAAGATGACCATTTTATTTGGCCAAGAGAGCGTCTGGCCAACCTCTGGGGACAGACGTAGTCCCAGTTTGAGTGTGCCAGAGATAGATTGATGTGACCTGTCAAAATGGTCATGCGAAAATTGCCCCAAAGCCACGGGCCTCAAATGCTTGGTGTTTCTGACATGAGCTCTCATTTTGCAAGCCTGCATTTTTGCAGGATGCTCTCAGGCTGTGAAGTACCATACGTGCCCCACGCCGGCCAGGGGTTGCTCTCAGCAGCCTCCGGAGGGGAGCGCAGGTGACAGTCCCAGCCATCCGCTGACCCCTCTTCAGCCACCTGCTTGTTCAGAGGCAACGTGGTCCCTCCGTAGCCAAGTCCAGGGACTGAGAGGGCTTTGTGCTGACAGCCTTGAGAGGATAGAAGGGAAACAAGTCTCAGGAAAGCCTAAGGTTCGTTATCCAGAATTAGGTCATCCATGTTTCACACAGCCCAAGTCCTAACCTATCTATCCTATTAAAAAAAACACCCAAAACACCACACTTAAAAAAAATAGTGATACTTTAAAAGATTGTTCAGCCAGCATCATTATATTTTGTAAACAAAGTAGAATTCTAAAGAAATCTAGAAATAGGGACCTCTCCTTTTTTAATGAAAACGATCAGTGTATCAGTAAGTCATCTTTAACAGATTAAACTGAAAGCACAATGAAATACTTGACATAACATTTTCCATTATGTACTAATTCTAAAGCCACATCATCCTTAAAAAGCAACAATTGGGCAGCAACAACAACAATAAAACCCCAAGAAACAAACAAACAAACTTAGAAAGCCAGATGGGCCAAAGGCGTGTTTTCAAATAAGCACAAGCAAATTCAGACTGAGGGACACTGGCCCATTGCTCGGTGAGTTCAGCTTTTTATTCTTCTTCAATAGTTTAACTAGCTGCAAACTCTGCTCCAAAACCCAAGCTTTCACTAGAAAGCCGTAGTTCAGCTTGTGAAATGAATGCAGACCCATACAATCTGGCCCACCTCTGCAAACAGTCAGCATCCGGAAGAAGCATCACCAATGTAAAACCAGACCTGAAATCTCTAGATGGCTCTGAGCTGAACTCTAGCCCTATCAAAGTCACAGATTTTTGTATTTGGGCTTCTATTCATTTCTTTACACTTAGCTGTACTAAGTAAAACTAATTTTACTGCTACTATGTGGAGATTCACAGGGAAAAAATAATCAAGTCTGTTAATGTCTGAGTAGTTTACACATAAGATATTTAGGATTTCACTGAAGAAGAAGTTCTACTCACTAAAATTAATTGCTTGGCAAATCAAAATCATTCCTGGCTTTTCTGATGACAGCACTGAATCCTGCTGAGATCTTTCCCGAGCCGCCCGTGTATGTAATACTCAAGGTTAGGACCCTCCGACACAGAGCAGGTACCCCGGTGCTGCACGGAGCACACCATATGCAACATCTCCTCTGCAGCCTTTTGCAGCCATGGGCACTTCTAGCACTTGCCAGCCCCATGTACACTCCATACATCTCTGAAGCACGCCTGGCGTTTGCTGTGGCAGCGTGCTCCCTTCCACCATACCCTTGCTCCCGCTGCTGCTGGCCCCCCAGCTCCCGCGATGCCCATCACCAGGCCAGCCTCCTCTGGGCTGTGGAGAGGACACCTGGTAGGCTGAGCTTCCCAGTCTGGAGCAGATTTTGCTGCAGGATCTGTAGGACAAGAAATGCCTGAGGTCTTTGGCACTGAACCAGGACACAGCGTGGACACGCTTGTCTTCTCTGAGAGCAGAGCTTGGGCCCAGCAGACCAGTGGGCGGGAGTGACAACCCCCTAGGCAGGGTGTTGAGTGACTGTCAGGTGACTGGGGGAGTCCACATTCACTCACACTGTTTCAAGGTGTAACCTGTCATCCAGGGCTAGCATGCTGCCTTTTGGACACCTCAACCCACCAAGAGGGAGGTGTTCATGATCCTTTCAGCTCAACAGCCCCCAACCATTTTGGACAAATAATTTGGTATGGGGCAGTAGACAGTGATGCCATCTTGCAGGTCCCCAGCACAGCTGTCATACTAACCCCCCTGAGGGGATCAGAAGCAATTCCCCTGCTAAGAAGTGGTGACACCAACAGGATTCACATCCCCACATTGTGTTCACATGGCTTTTATGGCTATATCACCTCCACCATCTTGCAGACCCTTGTCGACCTCAATAAAACATTAATGGATAGGATGACCAGCCTAGTGGTCACATACACTGCCCAGATCTTCTGCCACTCCTTGCTTTTCTTCCAGAGCTTCCACAAAGTCCTAATACCAGTATGATGCTACACATGCCCTATTACTCTGGGTCACATGGCTAAGCTCCTAGCACGTGCTTCAGCTTTGCCATCAGTGTCTACAGGAGCAAGGCAGCGTGAGCATGCAGACAGCTGACTCTATAAGGCGGAACGCTAAAAGGCAGACTAAAAGCCAGCAGCTCCACCGTGGCCCATTGTGGTCTGCAATGCCATGCCTGACCTGCAGTGCCTGGCACAACTGCAGCAGGACCATGCCTTTCATGTCATGTGTGCCCAGCTTTGCACTGCTCCTACCAGCCATAGGAGGGAAGGGCCCAGTGTCACTGGCAATCAGGGTTAGCACCATCACAGATCCACAAATGGAAGCCTGTGTGCCCCAAGTGACCCCGCTCCACCCACTGATGAAAGAACAGACACCCGCTGATACCCCAGAAGAGGTATGATAGCTTTCCCCATAATGCTGCCCTGTGGACCCATCCTTATTCATGTGCATATGCTTGAGGTGGGCTCTCTTTACTCTTGTTTTGTTGTTCACGAGGTCTCTTGCCCACATCACCTTGCATCCTCTGCTTGCCAGCCTGGTCCACCTCCTCCTCACTTGGCTGTGGGTGATCATCTTCCTCCCCATTGTTCCTAGTTTAAAGCACTTCTCACTGGGTTGGCCAGCTTGTTGACTGATCCTCAAAGTCCCTGATTCTCAAAGAGGGTCCCATGGTTGTAGAAAACAAATCCATGTAGCCAACACCAGCTGTGCAACCAGTTGTTGACCCACAGGATCCATCTGCTCCTCCTCAACACAGCTCCCAGACCCTTGTCTGCTACCAGGGACTGAGCTAGTCTGTAGCTGCAGACCTGCAGGTGGAGGAGGGTCTTTCAGTGACTCTTGGCTAATGAAAAGCCTAGACCATTTTTGATGGAGGAACTCAGGTTTGGATTCCCCCATGTAGGGCCCAGTCCCTCTGAAGGGGATCCATGAAAGACATGGTGCTGAGTCAATAGAATCCACGATGCTGCGGTAAGATCAAATGGACTTAGACAGCACTGCAAGGAGACATCTTCTCCACTCTGGACTTTCCCTCTGCATCTTCTCCTGAGGGTGGGTACCCCAGACCTTTCTTTGAGAAAGTGTGCAGGGTTACTTTCAAAACAGCTCTGGGGAAGAGGGAGCTGAGTGGTTGGGAAGCCAGGACTTGCCTCCAGCCTTCTGTGGGATATTTTGTTTTGTTTAGATTAACACAGCTTCAGAAATTCCTGCAGATTTGTTTTATGGTATGTGTTTCCTGCATTGCCCAGACCATATAATTTCTTTCGTTAATTCTTAATAACACAACTGAACCCAATAACCTGATGTATAACCCGCTGCGTCTGTAGAGCAGCTAATGTCCAGTCCTTCCTGGGGCTTCAAATGACTATAGTAAAAGTTATAACTGCTGCTGGCATGGCTAGTAATCCACAGATGAAGCACAGAACACCCTGCGGCAGGGCAAGCAAACGCTCCTGGTTTGCTGACACGGGCACGCTCAACATGGTTTGCTTGATCGAACTCTGACTCTCCCAAAATATCATGCTCTTAGCCTCAGGCTTTAGGTTTCTTCTCCATACACTCAACCCAGCACTTGCCTTCAGTCTAACCTGATTTAAGGTAATAAGGGCATAGGGATAAATAAAGGATGAATGAGGGCGTAGCAGAAACGCAGATGGGGATGTGTGCAAGGGGGCTGCCCCAGCAGCTGCACAACAGTCTGAGTGGGAAGGGAAACTCCTTGGAGACAGAAGAATTGGTTTGATCTTCCTCAGGCAGAAGGCACAATCACATTTGGCTTTTCCTGGTTCTGCAGGCTGCACACTTGCATTTCAGCCGTCTGTCTCTCCTGTGTTCCATGTAAGGGACAGAGGCACCGAACATGGGTCTATTCACTCCCCACCCTTATGTCTGCGGTGCAGGAAGCTTTCAGAGACAGCCCTTACATTCTTCTGCCCAAAATTTTTTAAGGATTTTGCCAAAATATCCTATTTCTTACCCATAAAATGGAAACAGAGTGTTGTTAGGGTAAATAAAATAAATGCTAGGAAATACTCAGGCATCACTGTGAGGAATGCAGAAAATGAAATGGCATCTGTCCTGGCACAATGAGGTGCTTCTTCAACATTCAAGACTACAGGAAAGCATCTGTAGCATCACCTACCTCCACCACAGATTAGCCCTATTTTATACATAGGCTATAGATCCAAAGCTGCCCAAGTGGGTATATCTTGATCTAGAATTCCGGGTTTGCTCCATTACTACGTTTTCCATTTACGCAATGACAAATCCAAATTAATGTGTACCAGGGAAAGGAAGTCTGGCAAACAAGGGAGGAAAAAAGTAACTGAAAAAATGTTTTCTCCTCTCTGATGTGCAATGAACTTATTGCAGGAGCAGAGGCTACTGCATTGTCTTTGGATGGAGAATATCTGGTGCCTTTGCTTGACTGGCTCTGACCTGCAATCAATGGTTATCTCATCTGGGGAAAACAGGATCATTCAGAGCTATTAAAGAGTTACTGGAGCCTGGAAGGAGAGACTGAGCATGGGGACTGTGGCAGCGTCTGGCACTCCATCAATAGCTCTACACTAGGACTGGTGCCCATATGAAAAGTAGGAGCTTTTCTGCATGATGCATGCCTCCAAGGGAGCAATGCTTAAAGTAATTGCTGAGAGCTGTTTCACTGTCTGAGGGCTTTGTTGCTTTGGCTTGGGTTTTTTAAATGCAAGGATCCTTGTCCAAAAAACAAAAGTCCAAAGATACAATTTCATTCTATTTTGGTAGAATGTCCTGTCCTGGTTTTACCTTGCTGAAGCTCTCCCCTGCACTTGGTGGAAGCAGCACACGGTTTTGGCTCAGAGAGTGGGTGGCAGCAGCCCCCTCTGTAGCGGCTGCTGATTCACCCTCCTGAATCATCTACCAGGGGTGCTGCTCCTCCGGCTGCGGGAGTGATGCAATGAGCGCGGCCGCCTCTGTTTCAGTCTCCTTCCACTGCGCACTTCTGGGGCCGGCACACCCTGAGTGACACAGGCTGCTCGGGGGCCTGGGAAACTGCGGCGGTTCTCAGCAGCGCGGCTCCAGAAGGGCAGTCGCATCGCTCTACCACCAACATCCTCCCACCAGCTCGCCTGCGAATTCAAATAACTGGGATGTTACCAAATACAGCCAAGAAAGCCAGACAGTGAGGAGTCAAGCCTCCCGCCCTGTGCTGCCTTTATATTGCCTGAGGTCAATTATTATAAACTATCAATTTTTCAGGAATGCCATTAATTTAACTGCTGTGTAAACTGAGTTTCTGTTTCTCAGCAATTATAATGCACAAGATCTCAAGCAGTAGTAATCCCTGAGTTTTCACCTCCTTTTTCTTTTTTTTCCCTTTCCTTCCAGAGTTAACAGTTTCCAGCTGTGTATTCTTTGGATGTGTTTCCACACCAGTTTTTTCCATAATATAGAGCCGGCCCATTTCCAAATCCCAAATGTGCTATTTATTTACTCTGAAGCATCTGGGCCCTGACATGGTCTTGTCACTGCAACGTGGCAAACTTGTGAAAAATCAGAGTGGCAGCCAGTTAACAAGCTGTACTACACTGGCAAGCGGTGAGAACAGTTCAAAGGAGAGAGGAAGAGGGGGGGGGGGTGGAGTGGAAATGAAAAAGGAGCAAATTTCATGTTTTGCTACACGGTGCTTTCTAAGGTTACAAATGACTAGTGGCATTCAAATTGGAAACTGGGGATTTCACTCTTTTGTAAACAGAGCCATAAAGACACTGAAGCCTGACAGAAGCCGACTGGGGTGGCTATGAGATGTTAAACACCCTCTCTCCAGGTGGATTCTCTGAGGAGCTTCAAGCTCAAGCATGATGCTGCAGGTCTTACGCAAGCTCATGCATCCTCCTAAAGACCCTTGAAATGACCACAGACCCTAGAATAAACTGAGAAAAGTATTTTAAAGTTGCCTCTGAATTTCCCTGCTCAGGAAGGGGCCAGCAGGAGGATTTTTTATGCCTGCGAAAAATATCCCTATCGCTGTCATGTTGTAACAACAAACCTCTGGTTTTGTTTTAAAATGTGGAGTATGAGGGGAAAAGGAAGCATGCTCTGAAATGAAAACTGTGAGACTGCAGTGCAACAGAAATACGGCAAGCTAAACTGCAGCACCTCAGTTAAAATTGGGGTCTTTGGCTTACATTTAGCACTGCCTTCGAGCCAAGAATCTGAAATTGCTTTAGGGTTACTGAGTCTTTATGTGGCCCAGAGGAGACTGTTGTTGAAGCAGGTGTCAGCATTTGTTTTAAGAAATAGAGTCAGAGTCGCATGTGAAAGGCTGAAAAGTCCAAAGGCTGTTAAAAGCAGCAAGGGAGAAACAAACTACTCTGTGAAAGCAATATGTTACCTAGTTTGAGTTTAATCATGCAAATGTTTGATTACCCAGAAACAGAAGGGTTTCTTTACCACTTTAGCTTGGCTGCCCTGCGTTCTGTAGGCCACCAACCTATTATTTACATTTTAGAGCTAGTAGGGTATATATGTTCCCCCTTTAAACCTGAAGTAGGAGATCAGGTAGGAAAGATGAAAAAAAATAAATTAAGGAGTCTTGCATGGAAACAGAAGGGATGAATGCAGGAAAAAGGGTTGGCAACACTGTTTTTGCTAAGCTGATGATGTTCCTTGCTTTGTGTTAGAAGAAAGCAGTGTATGACCCATTTCACATAGCAAGAAGAAATACCTCTCAGATCTGTCCCTCTCTCCATGTCCATCACACTCTCTCAAGAGCATGTAAGTGAAAGAGGGGTATATATATGTCCTTTCTGCAACATAGAAATCAATCTTCCTCAGGTCATTCCCTTTCCTGTGTCCTGTTTACCATTCATTTAGGCAATAAGATATGCAACAGAATAAAAAATTCCCAGGAACTGAAGTAGTTCTGTTAAGAGCTGCTGGAAGATGATTAAAAACTTCATAGGAAATGTTTTTAGAATTTTATTCAGTGAGATTTTTCATCTTCAGATCTTCTTTTCACAAAACTCTTGGGTAGCAATTTTGGTACTAAAACATGCGAAAAAGTTACCGTCACTCAAAAGGTACATATGGAAGAGAAGCTACAAGGCAGAGAATGAAGACAAAGGGCTGAGCCACTACTGGTTGTACAAGACCAAATGCAACACTGAGACACAGGCAATTTTGTCTGATTCCCCACACGTTTTTTAATTTATTTTAAAAAATCATACAGCAGCATCAAGAACCTTTTAAAGTGCCTATCTCATGAGACACGGAGAAGCAAATCCAGAAGCTTCTGCTCAGCAGACCTGGGCAGAGCAGTTTCCATTGCCCCAGGAGCTTGCTCCATATCAGACATCTGGTGTTCTCTCTAGCAAGATGGGAACCAGGGTGCTGTGATTATCCAGTGGCAAGGAGCAATGTGTGGGAATGGTAGAGGTAATAAAGGCAACCATCCCTATTACATCTTTTCAAGGAAAGAAAGGCCTCCTCCTAGCCATGAGAAGCATAGGGAATGGAGGAGTGTGTAGTTCCTGCCTCAAGTACAGGCTGATCTTTTCCAAGGGTCACACTTCTCCCACCATTATGAATACAAAGTAGAAAGCTTGCAACCAATGTAACTGAAGCACTCAAACATCAGTATCTGTCTTTTCATCATTTCCTATGAGAAGGTGCCATTTTCAGGCACCCAATGGCTCATACAGTGCTCCAGCACCATTTGGAAAAGGCACACGTACCACCTCCTGGAGGTCTCCGCTGCCCCCATAATTCAAACATGGTGTCATTACTTCCAAGCCAGTGCAGCATGGTGCCACCCCAGGCAGTGTCAATGACTACCAGCACTCCTAACAACACATCCCTGAACTGTTTACACAGCAGCAAGATTAAAGCTCCCCATCACCTCAGTTCGCTACGATTATAATTTCCTGAGATCACAAAATTACTGCAAAAAATTAAACATGATCCTTCCCTGTTGTGAGAAGGCTTTAGGATGCTTTGCAGAACAGCTTATCAAACCGTCTGTTCAATTCCCATGCGAAATGCAAGTATCACTTACGGGATTGCTATACATGGCCTTTTACTGTTAATAGACAACAGCTATTTGGGTGTCCTTTCACTCTGACATATTGCTGCATACAATGGTAAAGCACATCACATTATAAGTAGCAAAACACAATTACTGGTCTTTTAAGTCTTGAGAACTGAGCAATGCTCAGTGAAACCGGCAGGTCAGACACCCTCTTGTTTTGGCCATTGGAAAGGCAATCCTCCAGCCATGGCCAGAGAATCACTGAGTAGACTTTATTTAAAAGACAAAAATTCTCAAGAGACAAGAGTCAAGCTGAAGGTTTTGTAACCTAAACAATTAAGCACAAACACTGCTGTTCACAACCAAGATGTCAGTTATTACTGATGGCAGACTGGGCAAATATTTTACACTGTGAGTGGTACCTATTGTGGACTGAGTCCACTGTTTTTGTGATACATCTGATACACCGAAAATTTTGAAGCCTGCTTTTAAAACCCAGGGGACGAGGCCTTGGACACAAAAGAGAACTACAGTGTTTCTGGGGCAGCAGGTCCTCTGCAGGTATCCTGCACCATCTCCGATTTTATCACTTTGCGTGCTCTTCAGAAAAGCACCCTGGCCATTGCTGCTCCCTTTTGGAAAGTGAAATGATAGATCATTACTAAACAACCGAATACACGGCAAATGTTAATCTGATTTAGAACTGCACATAAACACTCTGCAGATTAGTACTCCTGCCATCATTCAAGGTCATCGCTCTGTTGTAGCCAGAAGGGTAATGTCTCATTACATTAAACCATGAGTGCTTTGGCCCCGGGCCGGGTTCAGCTCAGTGATGTAATGCTGCAGGCATAAGCTATCATAAGATCCCCATCAGCGGAAAATCTGCCTGCAGATGGGTTGGGTTTGAGACGCTGCTGTGGTGGGTTGAAGGTGTCTAATTCCTGCTCTTCCAGGAACACATCCCTGAATGCCCCTTGCTCTAATTCCTGCTCTTCCAGGAACACATCCCTGAATGCCCCTTGCTCTGCGGGGAGCCCGTGTAATCGCCGTCCTTGGAGGACAACCCCTTCCAATGCCAGCAGGGAAAGGGCGGTGGCTTTAAAAGCTCCACCAGAAATCCTACCAAGCCCAGGCTTCAAGGCAAAGCCACTGCCTTTTCACAGACCCTCTGGGATGTCAGCACTGCCTGCTCTTTAGGGGAGAAACGTCCTCGGGGAGCCACCAGCAGAGATGTGCATTTCCAGCAGGGGAGGATGACCCAGTAAACCAGAGACTGCTCACAAGGTCCCTTTCAGCTTGTTTGGTGTCTAAATACAAACCTAACTCAGGAAACCTGCCATTTCCTCTTGAGCAAGCAGAAAAGCAGTGCCTCTGCTGTGATAGACTCTTAATTTCCCTTTTATTGCCTATGCCTCAAATGTCCCATGCTCAGAAGCACCCCTTCCCCTTCCTGAAGGCATGTTTTCTTGTGCTGTTGGATTTTTTCTGTTTTGATTACACATGTTTGCCTTATATCTACATCCTCTCTCCTCCTTCCAGAAAGGAACTGTAGTCTTACAGGCCACATGAAATTTTCCATAAATCAGTGGCCTTGTTATTTAAAAAAATGATTAGGTAATTCTCATTCTAGAATTTAGGATGCAGTAATCTTAAATAAACTCATTAATTTTGATAAATTAGGGTATTTTTCCTGAGCCAGAGTAGTTGCCACAATATACGTCATCTTCCTCTAAGGTCTTTTTCTTCATTATTTTTTCCAGAGTCTGTACACATTAGAACCCAGCCGGCTTGTTTTGCACATAGCATCTGGAGCCACATTTACCCCTGGAGTAATTCCACTTAAGCAGAGGGAATTGCAGGAGGCTGAAACTGGTTCCAGCATGTTAGATGGTTAAAACATTCCTGGTGCTGATAGATTGGCATTTCTAGACCCCAGCATATCTGGATGGAAATGGTAGTCCTGGGAGTGTGGCTGGTCTCCATGCCTTTGAGGTTTTTTCCTGCTGCTCTGAGCTCATTAGTGGAAAAGGGAATTGAAGAAAAGTTTGTCAATCCCTTGACAAAAAAAAAGCAGAGCAATACACCAGTCTAATTTACACTAATAAAAGTCTTGGTCTCCACAACCACTGATTATAGCTTCAGCTGGAGTGGAAAGAAACAGTGGGTACTAAGGATCTCTACTGTAAATGAAGCGAAGTCATAGAACTTGGCTATATTCATCAAAGGCACAGGGTGACCTAAGGCACACAGAATTCATACTAAAGGTCTGTTGGTTTTGCTACAACCAGGACATTCAGGGAAAGAGGTCCTAGAGCTGAAACATAGTCACATACTTTTTGCATGAAAAACAGTAAAAAAATCAGAATTCATAAGTTGTTAGAAGCACTTTCAATAGTTATCAGCTCTGGAAATTGATTGCTTAAAATTGATCCCATTTGGCGATCTCAAGTCTAAATAATGATGTTACTAGGCCAGCCCTGCCTCTGATATGTGAGCAGGATATTTTTTTCCTGAATAGGAAATAAAGTACTGGATTCACAAGCAAGAGGGAAGTGTTTTTAATATATTTGTAATTCAGGCAAAACCAATTCCTCTTTCACAGCTAAAGGAGCTTACATCACGTCTGATGAAGATGAGAGTTTAATGTAAGTTGTAAGTGGCATCGGACAATTTCTCAGAAGAAAAACCAAAGATATTTGGAAAACTGAGGTTCTCTCAGTGGAAATGTAAAGTGAAAAATGTCAAATGAAGCACCTCTTTCTTCTTCATGAAGTTAAGAATGAAATCAGATGGGGGAAAAAATATTTCAACTACAGGGGCTTCTTTTCCAGCCTCAGCTGGAAATGCTCAATGCTTTAAATATTTAAAATTAAGCTATTTTTTTCAAAATTTTCTATAGAAAATCTAAATGTTTTCACCTGTATTAGCATCTTCCAGTGGAACAAAAAAAATAGATGTGGGATATTTTAATTAGAAAAGCTTTCTCTACAAGAAATTTCAACCGGCTCTAGCTGGAAGCCATAGTAGCTGCAAAGAAGGAGCACCTAGACTAATTTGTAAAACTGGAGGAGAACTTGGGCTGGGCTTGCACGGGGCACTCTCCCATAGCTGTCCATACTCTTTAACTCTTGGCACGTTCCCCAGCACCAGTTTTAGCCATGCCAACCAGCGGGCACTTTCCTGGCCCCTGCTCAGTCATGACTCAGGGGATAGTGCATGCCAAGGACCACTGCCAAAATGTCCCTGTCATGGAGCAGAGGGGGTAGAGCTCACTCATGCTAACCAGCAGTGCCCTACCCCCTGGCGGCAGGGCTACCGAATGGATCCAGACAGCTCTGTTCAGAAGGACAGACATAGCCTACGAGCCTCAGGACTGCAGGGAGAAAAGATGCTATCAGACATGATGGGATGTTGAAATTATACAAAACCGACCTGTAGGTTTCCTGGAGTAACACCATTTAAATGAGCTGACTTGCACCAGAACGCCCCCTTGAGCCTTTATCACATCTGCATTCCTACAAGGAGAGTTTTTCCTGCTGGTCCTCTGTCGCATGGGCAAGCAAATGTGACCCAGGCTGTGCATCTGCCTCACTGGATGTGGGATTCTGGGCTGGTTTACGGCAGTGTGTGCATTGCCTGGGCCCGGCATGCAGCTCTGGAGCACTTCTAGGACCTGTCTGTCCAGCTCAGCTGGGGGTAGGAACATGGGATATATGGTGGAGGCTGGGGACACTGATGCCTGCCCTGTCCACGTGGCAATGACAACAGAAATGAAAATTTCCCGAGGTCTTCCTAAAAAGCACTGGGTTGTAAGCCTAGGATATTAGCAAATACACCCAAAACAGAACATAGATGTATCCTCCCTCTTTTCATCCCCCCTAAGGCAGCAGCCGTATCCCTTATTTGGGTGGGATTTTGCCTTATTGCAGTGCTGGAGTCATTAAAGCAGCTGCTGACCTGTGCAGAGAGCTAGGATAAGGCTGGGAGAAGAGCAAGAGAGAGGCCAAAGGAGTTTGCAGCTGCTGCAAAAGCAGAGGGTGGTGCATGTGATAGAGGACATGTGCAGCAAAAGTTAGTCCTACGTCCAATTGCAAAGCCATTTTGCTCCTGCCACTAAGGAATGGGTTAGAGCAATGGGTACAGCATGAGAAAAGGGTCCCTTCCCAGGGCTGTCCCTCTGCCTCCTTCATACATAGCCCATCCCATTAGTCCCACTAGAGCAGGTAAAAACCACGTGCTCCACAGCCATCTGAGCTTCTGACTCAAAGTCCAGACCACCCAACAGCCATTTTGAGGTGGGTCAGCAGGCCATGTTGAATGGATGTTTGCATGGCAACCATGCACATCATCAAGGCACATTGCCACAGCTGCTGTACAAGAAGTGACACAACACTTTTCAGCTCTGATGGATAGTGCTGTACCATAATAGCAGGATGTTTCCAGCAATGTTGTGAACTTTAGCCTGAAACAGAAGGAGGCTGTTTCTGGGGATGAGCTCCAGAACAAAAAGCCAGAAGTGGCTTCTGATATCATAGCAATATCAAGGCACACTTGTACTTTCAAAGAACATAAAAGGAATTTTAAGCCATATTCTATCCTAAGGAAAGGTCTCAGCGTATTGCTGCTCTTTGTTATGTTACATTTTCCACATTAAACTATGAGCATGCACAGGAAAAAAATGCCTTTTTGTAGGAAGAGATAATCATGTTTGGTAGCTTAGAAAGTCAAATACTGCTTTTGGATTAAATCTCAAGAAGGTGCCAGGGAAGCTCTGCTGAAACCATAGTTGCCTGACCTGGGAGGCAAATCTCACGAATTGCTGGACACAAGCATGTCACAGCTGTCTTCTGAACTTTTGCTGTGGGCTACCTTTTTAAAAAGGGTTCAGTATCCCATTCCTTAAGGAATTAAAACCAAGAGAACAAAGGGAAATCTGGATTTAGAAATAGCAATGACAGGGGAAGCAGGCGCTCTTGATACAGACCAGGGCATTTGAAGAGCACATAACTCAACATGAGTGAAGGTAGCAAGATGTCATGTGGCCTTACACAGTCCATTGGTGGTTGTGCTGTACCTGTCAGCCCCTGGCTCTCGCAAACTGCTGCTGCTCTGCTGTTCACGGAGGCAGGCAGCACAACACTCCTAACAAACTTGATGGCTGAATCTTAAGTTAACTTCGTGAGACCTAGCCAGACCTGGTTAAGTGCAGCTTAGATTACAATAAGCACCACCTAACCTAGGAAGCCTGAAATGACGGATAACCCACCCGAGAGAGGAAAACAACTCCTTTTCAGGAACTGTCCAGATTGTTCCACTTCTGAGTTAATTCCCAGGCGAATCCAGGAGAAGTCTGGAGTTTTCTGCCAAAAACAGCCCTTACAGACATTATCTCCCAAAGCACACCCTTGGGAAGAGACAGATACAGTGCATTGTGTCCAGTGACCACATGGAGAAAGCCAAGCATGCTGATAAGAAACTGGAGCATATGCCTTGTTTTTGTTCATAGTCCTTTCTCCCTACCAGAAGTTTTGCATTATTACAACTACACTAGTCAAGTCAATGTTGAACAGCCCCACAGTTAAGACATTACTTAGTAAATGAACAGATTTAGGATGCTGTAACAGTAAAATAGCCACTCAGTGAAATAATACAGGGTTTAACCTATTATTGGTAGCAGCTCAAACAAGTCAGGACTGATGTTCAGTCCTACCTGCAAGTGAGGGAAGTAGAAGCACTTATATGAAGTGTAAATATATGTGCATTGTGCTGAAGATTGTCTGTGATTTCCAGCAACAGGAATAATGCCAATTAAGCTGCAGCTGCTCTCAAATTACTAGCATCGGGCACTCCTGCATCTTGAGACAGAACAGCAGAGAGGCCAGTCTCTGCTTCTTCAGAGCCTGGCTCAGTGGGAAGAATATGATTTATTTTGTGACCTACTCTCCATAGCTCACACGAAACTTCCTTTTCAGCCGCTACAAGGTTCTTACTTAGATTTCATTAACTGTAGAGAACAGCACAGAAGGAGAAGCATGGGTTATAAAAAAAAATAATCAATCCGTCAGTCGGGAGTAGCACAAGAGGAGAAAGAGCTGTGTGTACGTACATGCATGTACGTGATTTGCTAGGTGTAATCATATTTGCTAAAACAAAAGAAGAAAATCACGCTCATCTTTTCAGAAGAAAGACTGGTCTGCTAGACACGTATCACCTAGCAACTGGACACTGATTTCTCCTCACGCCTTGAAACCCATCACCAGCCTCCCACCGGCTTTTCAGCTTTATCAACATTTTTGCCTGTCACTAGGCAGAATTCATCCATGGCTGCTGAACCATGGAGTTATATCAAGAATTGATTCGCCCTCCAATCTGGGTCCTGTAAATTACCTATTAACCCTCCTTTCCCCTTCCTCAAATTAAATAGCAAAGAAAGTGGCTTTCTGTTTAAATTTTCATATGGTTATGTATTGACTTAACACAGATAAGGCTCTCAGGCAAGTTTGGGGAAACCAGCTGAGAAAAGATGTGCAAATTGTTTTTCTGGGAGAAGATAAGTGGGGAAAGATTAAAGCTGCAAAGTAACTGTACTGCTGATTATTGCCCATATCACTGCAGAATAAAAGCCTAACCAAGTAGCACAGGGCAACCTGTCAACCAGTATCTAACCACCCAGAAAGTGTCATCCTTTTAAGACCCAACGAGTAGGGCAAATGTTGCCATGCAGCTATTGCGTAATCCCACCAGCCCAAGTGACACCGAAGCAAAAAGCCAGGGAAAGCAGAGCTGATGCATCATTCTGTTGTCGTTCTGCAAGCACAGTATGAGGCTGTCGCCTCCCGCGTAGGAGGCAAGTGTCTACTTGTACCACTGCTAGATAACAACCACCTTTCTGCCCACAGTGCCAGGCTGCCAGACCTTCAGCTAGTCCTTGCAGCCAGCTCTGGTGAGGCAGGCAGGACTAGGATGAGCTGCTCGGCACAGCAGGTGGAGTCAGCATTTAACAGTCCATCCACGCTGCTATTTAGGACTGACAAAACACCTTAGAGCGGTTGGACCCAACAAGGGAGTGCCCTCTCCTGTATGGGAACTCCAGGCTGGTGTCTCGAAGGCAGTACTGACCCGGGACATACCCCAAGATCCCTTTCCTGGTGCAAGAGAGAGGACTGCTCTGTGGGCTTCGTCTCGCCTTGCAAGCTTCACTCTGCTCGTGGGCAGGAGGAAAGGGATGAGAGCACTGAGCAGGCTGCTTCTTCTGGGGTCCACTACCACCTCCCCGAGTACTCTGACCCATTGTGGTTAGGGGTGGGCCCCACCATTACGGATAGCAACTGGAAGCCACTGATAGGTCTCACCAGGGGAATTCAGCTTGGCTGACAGACTCCAGAGTGAATAGCTGCCAAAGGACAAGCCAAGAGACTGCAAATGATGAGCTATTTAATCACTGTGAATACATTTATCCAAGCCCTGTCTGTATTGCTGTTCTTACTTCAGTCTGGCAGAGTCAAAAAGCTACCTGAGTTGACCAGCCCAGAGATGGAGTCAGATTTATAACCGCAGGAGTCCTGGATCCCTGTCAGCTTTACCCATGACATTAGAGTAAGTTGTTTCTCATAACTAGAACAGACAAAAATCCTGTCTATTCAGTCCCTCTCCAGCCTCAGAACCCTCAGATTCGGCTCTTAATCAAAAGAAACACCACTTTTCTAAAATCTTGTTACAGCTTTCTGTAACATCCCTTTGGGGGAGCACATTATTCCTCCTCCTGCTCAGCCACCGCATCCAGCCGCTTTTTAAGCTACTTTTCAACCTGGGCAGAACTCGCCGATTCCTTTTAACAGGCACCAAAACAACTTCTTCAGCTGAGACGGATAATAGAAGATTTCCATTTCCTGGCACATGCAGTTAGGCTTTAATCACTGATCTGGGACACAAACACTAGGGCTGACACATGAGATTCGCAGTTCCTGGAAATGCCGCGTAGGTTTTGTAGCAATGGGGTGGAACTGGGCAGAAGGATGATTCCAGCACGGGCACCGCTCCTTTGCAGGGGTTCCCTTGAGTACCTGCTCTCACCGAACATCACTCAGCTGTCTAGATGTGCCCTTTCAAACAGTTCTCTCTCTCAGGAAAGCATCAATAAAGCAAACACTTGTAATTGTTTTTAGTAAGGAAAGACCATAAACAAATGCGCTTTTTTGCTGTGAATTATACATTTTGATTTTCAATATTTAGAGAAATATGTCACCATCTATCTATATTGCTGTTGGTGTTCTGCTGTTTCATCACCAGAAATAAATGAGTAGCTACCTCAAGAGAAATGCTGAGGGTTTAATTAAGCAGTATACTACATAGAAAGTATACCAGAAATAGCTCGCAAAAATACAGAATATGTTAGTATGCATCAGGAAAATTAACAAAAGATTAGGTCTTTGGTAAGTATAATTTGGTAAGCCTAGATGTATTAGGCTATATTTCTGCCACATAATCCTACTAAATGAAATTGATTTACATCACTAGATAAATCCGAACTCCATAAAGTAGCTATTTTTAACTTCTGAAATAAATTTTATTCCCTTTCAGAATTTGGTTAGTTCTCTGCATTTTATTACAGATATTTGCTTTGCTGCAAATAACATTTGGTGGTAAGGCTTATTACTAGGATTCTGTTTGCAAATAAATCCCAGTATTACTGAAGCCCTGGAGGAAGGAAGGTATTTGGAACATTTGAGAAATAGGATATTTGGATCATTGAGAGACGAGGACTTTTATCTGCTCTTTCCTTCAGTTAAGTGTATGATCAGGTAGTATGACACTGAGGGATAGGGCTGCTTTTTGTGTAATCAGAAGGCAGAGTACTGAGTTTACTTTATAAATAAAAAGAGCACAGTACTCTCGCTTGGTCATTCATCAGCCATGTACCATTAGACTATTTACAGTCACCAGCCCGCTCAATTTAAATTAGACGTGGGTCCATCCCAGAAATCCTTTTGCTAGAAATTCCAGTTTGAATTTTGGAATGAATAGCAGCCCCACAATTTCCAGGGTTCACGTCTATCAATCCAGATGTTAGTCTAGCAAGTCGTCCAAGATTAATGTCAGCAGACTGAGAAGTCACAAAAACGTCTCTTCATGTGCCTCACAAACTCTTTCTGAACTCCGTTCTTTTCAGCCACACCCAAAAGCCAAGCATCACTCAAGGGCCTCACAGTGAAGAGAAGTGTGAGTGATAAAGCACAGAGTTGTTTTTGTTGCTTGGTGGCATTTCAGTCTATAGAAGATGTATAGAACTAATACAGACAGCTGTTAGCTGTCCTAGCGCAAACTGTAAGTAGGGCTTGCAAGAAGCTTAAGCCTGAAGTAAAGATGTCAGAGATGCTCAGATCATGTTTGGGATCAGGGCCTGCTTCATTCTAAAGAGGTCTGTGACCTCTGTATCAAATCACATTTGATACAGACAGAAACTCAACAGCTTTTGCTACCTGCCCAGTAAACTCAGCTGCAATGATGTATATTTAACATCACCAAAAAACCTCTATATTTATTCCATGGGAGACCCCAAAGCTGATCTGAACTTTGTACCAAAACCCTTTTTAAAAGTGTTTCTGATTAGACAGTCATTTACACATTGAGGTGACAGAAATCTTGACCAAGTACAGTTGATCAAATCTTGGTGCAGAAACAAGGCATGGGATTTTAAATCACATCAGATTATCTTTTAGGACAGTTAGAGATACTGGCTTCCAAGCAGTGAGTATATTAAATGTGCTTTTGCTGCTCCCAGTGGAATACAAAGCAAGCAGCAATATTTTTTTTAAAAAGTGCTATTCTTTAAAAATTGTTTGGTATTTTCCTTATACTATTATACCTTGTGTTTATTACAAATCTAGCACTGTCTGATACCAGGACACTACAGGTTCTCCTTGGACAGACACTTTCAGCCTTTACAATATACTTTACAAAAGTATTCAAATAAAAGTCAGCAAATCTTTTATAATATAGGACCTTTTCCTTAAAAAGTAAACCAGTGCTTCATCTATACACACTTTGACTTCAGATTAACAGCTCCTTCGGACCACATTATTCACTTAAATCCCAGACTAGGACTAGGTACAAATCCCAAATAGTTTAATAGCACTGCTGATTTAGCTCTTCATTGAAACGTATTTTATGTTTGCTTTAGTTCATTTGAATTAGAGAACAAGTACTCTCTTCTAAACACAAGGAAAGATGTTTTCAATTTTAATATCCATTTGTAAAAACAATAACATCTACCACTGCACAGAAATAAGTCAGGGTGTTTACAGTGGAGTGGCTGCTGTGTGTTTGTCCTGGTTTTCCACCCCCAAGGCTCAAGCCTAGAGTGAATTTCTTCCTTCTCGTCCATGAAATATGGTGCTTTTCACCCACTGTGCTCTTGGTATCACTTGAATTACTTCAGACCCTCCAATGCAATTAGCCCACAGGAGCTGAAATAAAGACAAACAAAATGAGTTTTTTCTCCCCTGCCTTCTTGGGATCAAAACCAGGATTTAATGAATTACAAATTTAAAATTCAATTTAAAATTAAATTTAATGAATTACCTGTTCTTGTAAGATGTGGTCTGCATACAGAAGTAGCCATCAGTCTTCACTGACCCTTCTCCCTTCTGAAAAATGACAGAGCAGTTGTTTCCCAGCCACCCAAGGCTTATGGGAAAGGAGGTGCTTATTCAAGCTTTTATTCCAGCATGAGTTCTCATGCTGTAAAATTTAGTTTCATTCCAAAATTCATTATCCTCTTATTCTTCATTCAAGTAATAAGATGGAGACCTTGATACTAAATAGTGCTGAGTTGACTTCTGCAAAGTGTTTCTAAAAAAAAACCCCGAGCTGAAGCTTTCTAGAGATCAGATGATTTTTTTCCCCATCACCACGGACTTTAACAAAATGTAGAACTTGGCCAAGACAGTACACATGCATTGCAAGCTCTGCTGTTTCCATTAACCACAACCCAAGGTCTTTGCAGAAAGGACTGTGCTCTGGTTTGTTTGACTTTCTTACTCTGGGCCCCCTGAAGAATCAGATATCATAGCTTAAATCCTGTTAAAATATATCTTGGTTTCAGAGCTTAAAAGCTGGTAATCCATAACTTAGGATCTGAAAACACACTTAGCAGAAAGGAGGGATCTGTAAAGATGACAGATGAATGATGAAAGGTATTTTATTTATATGGGTCAGATCAGTTCACAGTCTCTCAAACTGCAATGTTCTCACCTCCGTGGGTAGGTCAGGGCTCTTTGCTTCTTTACCCCCTCAGAGTGCGACTCTAATACTTTCTTAAGACTGTTACAGAGCATTAAAAAGGTGACTTTTCACAGAAGCCCATTATACCAACACACAGCAAAACAGTCACAACACATGCTGACACACAGTTATCTATTGCCCTACACTATGTTCTTGATGAGGAAACTCCTTCGAAGTTGTATATTGCAGTAGCGGGATTAGAAGTTCAGGCAGATAGAGATACGTTTGTCATTTCAGCATTAAGTTTGTGTAACACGTCTCATGGAAAGAGAGACTAGTTTAAGGGTAGGACCAAAACAAAAGAAAAAAACCACAAAGACTAGACAGCAGGGAGAGGTCTTTCCCTCTGAGGCTGGGAGGGGTTATTGCACGTGCACAAAGCAGCCCTTGGAGTTGTTCCTCGGCAGATCATTTGGTAAACCTTCCACTTCTATTGTAATGTTCAAGAGCCCAAATCCAAAGTGTTCCTGGACTTTCTTAACGGTCATGTACTTGTGCTAACTAGGAAATCATTTTGCATGATGCCACGCAAAAGAGTGACCTTACCTCTACCATCACGGGTCTACACTGTGAAATGGATGTTGGCAGTGGAGGTGTCCTGGGGATCCTGAAGTGTCTCCTGCAGAACGGATGCACCACAAGAACCTACGCCCCGGGTGCAGGGGGGTTACTTCCCAGGGTGGGGTCGTCACCCACACCTGAGGTGGCAGGGGTGTGAGGCAGGGCAGGATTGCACAGAGCTGGGGCACCCACACCTCCCACTGCAGGGGTGTATGGGCAGGGGGTCCTGCACGCCCAGACAAAGAAGGGTGTGTGTGACCGCCACAGCCTGGGAGGCGTGTGCACACAAATCTGTGTGCGTGTGGTACACGTTGGGATCAGTTACAGAAGGTGGTTTAGAAATTTGTAGTTGCATGTTACCATTTGTGGCTGGTATTGTGGTTATCTGTTGTATGGCTGATATCAATCCTGAATGTGTTGTTTAATGATTGCCAGTTCATTACATATCATTAATAAATCAATGCACCACTTCAACCCTGATTTGGCTTAAACTGTGTGAACTGATTGGGATTTGCTACAGTGTTTAGTCAGTGAGAGGAACAACGAGCTGAATTTTGTCAAATCCTCTGCAATTTGTCTGGATAACCCAGCTGATAAACACTGAGAAATAAGAGTTTCCAATGCATCCATGGGACCATGAGGAGGAGTACCACCTTCTTCCCCCTGTCTTAATCCTCCCTACATGTGCCGTTGCAGCACACCCCTGAAGGTAGCATTGCAGGATTTCACTGCATTAATATGATTGATCCCCTGCATGGCCAGAATGTGGGTACTTCAGTCTGGGAGCAGTTGGCCAATTATCGTGACAGCAATTAATCCAAACATTGTTCTGCCAAAGTCACCGACGATGGCGTGTGGGCTACCTTTCTTAGTCTTACTTGATTTCTCCATTTTGTGCCGTTTCCCACTTCTTTCCCCTCCAGTGAAGCGGGGTAGAGTGCAACAGTTGGTGTGCTGCCGCAGAGCTGCGGGTACACCACGCAGCACTCTGTGTGCACCAGCAGAAGGGCGGCTCACAGAGCTACAGCCATTTGCTTGCAACAGTGGGTTTGAATACTGTCTCTATTGAGCTGTGCCAGCAGGAGGGATATAGAGGAAGTTCTCACTGTACTATCAGCATCCAACACTGATTGTAAGTTACCTGCAGTTATTCTGCCCAGAAAAGGGGCCGTTTTCATCATATGCATATTTATGCTCAGCAATAACCACCTTACAGAGAAATGGGAAGCAGTTTAACTTTGGTGGCTGATTTTAAGTTTTCCCACTCTACCCGATGAAGATACAGTTGGCAGTGTACGTTCTCAGAGAGCACATTAGCGCTGAATTCATTCAAACCTCCCTGCGTGGGCAGGAAAAGGACTGGAGCTATGCTTACATTATTCATGGCAAGCTTTGGCAACTCGCTTGGTGTCAGCATTCGTAGCTTCTGCTCTGTAGTATCTCCATTGTCCCACACGTCTCCCATGTTCAGGCTCAGCATTTCCAGCAGTAATAAACATGTTACAGGCTTCCGGTGCCATTATGCAAAGGCAGGGAGGAAAGCACTAAGGCAGCCTGCAGGCCAAAAGGATGAGGAAGGCACCTCCTCTGTCTCTTTCTTTTGCTGGTGATCCTGCACCTCTTTTTCCAGAACACAGCTCATCCTTTTGGCAGGATCGGACATATTCAAACTCTTTCTCCACTTCTTTCACTTTCTTTTGTGCCATTAAGCAGTTGCCCTCGAAATTCTCTTGGCTGTGCAGGATCATGCAAGGAAAAGACTTGGGGCAGGGTACAGAATGGCAACAGACCTGGAAGCAGTAAACAAAGGTGTGAGAATGCCCATTTCAAAACTCTTCCATAGTATCCTCGTTTTGTCAACTCATCGTTATCCCAGATCATCTTCCATTCACCGCCCATCACGTATAATTCATAGTTGCTACTCTTTCTGTTGACGTATGTATGATAACTGAAAACTCCTCAGCTATGGAGACATAATAATATATCAATCCACCACCAGTAACCAGCTGAAGCTGGAAGTTATTAAAAGATATATTTATTTAGGAACACCCTTCCTGAGCTGACATGGTATTCCTGGAACCAGCTGGATTCCTTTGAGAATAAGGTGCAGATTGACTTTTGCAGAAAGGGTATGTTTGTAGGCGGTCTGGAGGCTTCGGTTTCGGGTGAGACGTTGCCCTTCTCTAGGAGAAAAGGCATTTCCTTCACCTCCTCCCACTTCCCCCCTGCTGGCTCTGATGCTGTGTCCGTCTTCAGGGGAGCTTTGTGGGGGCAATCGTCTCACTTTTCCTTTAATATCTCCTAGTCTTGAGCAATGGAGAAATACCAACATAAAATTATATGGTTAACATTTCCAAAAGCCACAAAGTGGCTGTAAAGGACAGGTCCCCAGCATGGTGTTGGACTCCGATGTCATTTTTTAGATGATTTTGAAAATGTTTCCTTTTGTATCACACAGCTTTCCTCCAAAGCACGTGACTGCACTGGACTTCAATGGCTTTGTCTGGGTCTCTGTTCACAAATTTTCCTTGTACTATGCTTGAGATGAAATAAAACTGCTGACATTCCTTTAAAGTTGCAAAATGTGCTGTCTGAGATTGTTGCCCTGGGGTTTGGTATGGAAGAAAGACAAATGGAAAATATAATTTTCCTTAAATCCCTGCTGTCCTTTGTTTGAGCATTTGACTCTAATCCTCCTTAGTCATAAGAAGTTTATTATTTGTTTAATGTTTTACGCTTCTGAAAATAACAGAATTAAGAGAAACAGGATGATTAAAAGTTGCTCATGGAAATCATAAAGTAAACTGACAGCTCCCTTCAAACAGCATAGCGCTCAAGGCAGCCGCACAGGGAGGCCATGGGGACGGGGATGCTGTAAAGCCACGATGCAGGGAGCCCGTGCCCAGCACCAAGGCCTGTAACTGCAGCGCTGGGGACAACTGCAGCTCTCTGAGACCTGCACTCCGGCTCAGATCTAATTCACATTCAAGCCTCATTGCCACAGCCAGGAGACCGCCAGGACCCCACCATTGCTTATTCTTGGGGAGGACCAAAGGCACAAGGCCAACAGTTCCCAAACAGAGGGCTCCAGGACCATCGTCCGTGGAGATAATCTTATTTCACTTACTGCTGACTCTCCTCCAGTTTGTTCAATGGGTGTCTGAGGTCTTCATTGCAATGAAGCTAGTGGTCTGTGAAGGCAACTGAAAACCCATATTGCCATCTTCTCTATGACCACCAATCTACCAGCAAGTGGAATCCAAGTTTATATTTACTGGGTGTCCCAGAGTGAAAAGCAAGATCTAATAGACTTCTTTCATTCCTAACTGCTCTAACACTGCTCTCCTTCTCCATATCCTCTTGGAGAGCAAATTCAATTAAAATGGCCTTGCCAATTTACAAAATGATTAACATGTTAATGATTTTGCAGTTTTACAGAAGGGGAACAAGGAGAGAAGAAATAGCTTAGCAAATCCATCCGTACTATGGTGATGAAGAGTTACGGAGGGCTGTGGGCACCGGGTTGTGATGAGAAATCCCAGCCCCAGGCCAGAGCTGCCTCCAGCTCTCCCCTTGCCTGGGGCAGAACAATCTCTTCCATTGCAAGAACCAAACCCAAACAGGTTGGGATGGCAGGGAGGTCACGAGGCAGATGTGGATGAGGACAGACAAACCGGGGTAATTCTTATCAGCAGATGGATAAGAAGAGCAAGTACGGTTATGCTACACCCACAGCAGCTCAGTGAACGTCTTTCCCTCACACTGAGAAGGACAAAGATTTATTGCACTGAATCCAGCAGCGCTGCACTTGTTTGAAACCAATGTTAGTGAGAACTGGGCTGGGCTGCAATTTCTGCAGGCGTTTCGGTGACGGCCTTACAGGCACAGCAGGACTCCAGCCCATTGCTGCGGGTGATAGTCTAGTGTGGGCAGAGTGGGAGACTTGTTTCAGATTACACCTACTTCAGCAAACTATTAAAAACAAGCATGAAAAAAGCTCAAAACTAAGGTCTGATTACTGCACAGCCCCACGAAGTGCTCTGGGAGTGGTTGGCCTCTCCTTAGAGGTGGCACACTGTGAGACTGCAGCGTAAGAAGGTGGCAAGTTTCATCTCCCTTTGCATGACGGCTTTGCTCCTGGCACTCAGGGCAGCAAAGGGCAAAAAGTCATCTCGAGCACACCTCCAGGAGCTGCAGTCATGGTGGTTCCTCCAAAACATCAGGGGTTTCTCACATGCTCAAAGTACCCAATGGCTCAGTGAGTAAAGCACTAACTATCCCCTGATTTGGAAGAGAAAGATTTCTTTTTTTTGTATTAACTCCTTGTTAAGTTTCCACTTGAACACCAGTGGTGGTAGTTGTCTTTCAAGAGGTGAGCTGTCATTTCAAAACCTTTCCCCTCACTAACAGCCCTTACTATGGCCCAGGAAAACATTACAGATTTGGGAACAGTGGGAGCATGCTGTTTCCTTTTTTTTTCTAAAAGGAAATACTAACAGTATTGCCAAACCTCAACTCGTAACATGACATTTATGCCTTATGCAAGGAAAATTTAGGAGAGTAGAGCTGGGAACAATGTCAGCTGATGATCCCCCCCCCATTTTGGCACTGGGAGCAAGTTGAGTGAGGTTCTGCCTGGTATGGTTAGGTTGGTGTGTAAGAAAAAGAAAAAAAAGGAAAGAAAAAAGAAAGGAAGAAAAAAAAGAAAAAAGAAAAAGAGAAGCTCCTATAAAAAATGACTATGCGAAGAGCAAAGGCATTAAGATCCCTGCAGTGGATAAGCACTAAGGATGTGCCTGCATGATGTTGCTGATGATCATGGCATCAGGACACATGTTCTCAAGCCTCTTTTTTGGAAGAGCTGTGGGGGGAAGCTCCAAGGGCCTTGGCTGAGCTCAGCTGCTTGGGAATTCATTGTGTCTTGGCTTTCCCTAGATTTGTACAAGAGCACATTTGTACAAGCCTTGGCGCTCCGCACCAGGGGCTACTTGTGAAAACAGTGGTCAGTTTGGGGAGTACCAAATGTACATTAAAGTGATAATTTTCCCTTGCTTAGGACTTTCTATGAAAACGTCCCACATATTTCAGATTGCACAGTTTGCATAAATTAATGGCAGCTGACAGATTAACCCAAAGGCAAGATTCAGCGAACTAAGCAAGACTGTAACACTAAACCATAACTACCCTGTTAGAAGACATTATATTCCAGCAGGTTTAAAAAAAAAGCAAGCACCTCCCTCCCCACACCATTTGTAAGCTTCGTAAAATTGCCTAATTAGAGTATATTTTACAAGGATTTTTGGCAACAACGTCGACTTGCTAGCCAGATTAATGTGACAGAGTGTGACAATGGCTTCTCTCTGAAGTTCGCCGGACCCCACAGCTAGATCAGGGCTGCACAGTTTATCTTGGGCAGATGCAGCTTCAGCACCAGTAAAACAGTTCAAGGAAGAGGGAGGTGACTCCGAAGCCGTGGATGCCTGAGGATATTCATGGCAATGCTTGTCTGCTCCAGCTTGCAAGCCTTCCTTCTGTGTTTCCAAAAGCTCTGCTCAGTGTGGCTACATTTCCCCTGTAAGGCCTGACAAGCTTCAAATGGAGCTCTTTCATTTGGTTGGAGAAATTACTCGGGACATAAAGATGACTTTTTTTAACCCACTCACCTGCCAGGATGTTGTTAGAGACCACAACTGAGGCTGCCACTAATTACGCTGTAAGCACGCATGGAGAGACGCAGCCCTTACCCCGATGGGTACATTCATTCTGCTGGTCTGCAGATTTGGGGTTTTTTGAGAGAAACTGCATTTTGAGCACAAGAGGCCCAAAGCTTGGAGATGTTTGGAGAATTTGGGCCAGGAAGCTTGGATTTGGATTACTCCTTTGCAGAGAGCAAAGCGCTCACCTGTTGGGAAGATGGACAGCCCTGGCACACCAGGCCTGCCCTGGCTGCCCCAGATAAGCTCTCTGTCCTTCAGAAACCTCCTGTGACTGTGGGTTTCTCCTCAAAAGGGCAGAGGCAGGAAGGGACAGCTGAAGACACCAACTCAATATCATTAAAAGGATGGTAGCAGAGCTGGGGCTTTTCCCCACCAGCAGAACATCCTTCTTCCCCTTTCCGTACTGCAGGTGCTTTTTAGTTACTTAGTCCTTTAGCTATGAATATTTATGAACAAGAAATAGAAATGCATGCCTGCCTTTGGGGTTAATACTTAACCATGCCCCTGCAGAGCATGGTGTAAAGTAGGAAAATAATTGTTGAATGAGTTGGAATTTCCTCTGCACCCTTCCTTCAAGGTGGAAAAGCTATGCTGTGGGATTTTGAAGAAGCCCCAGTCACTCCAGAGAAGCGATGGCAGTCTGGCCATGTTCTCCAGGTGTTTGCTGAAATGGCCAGAAAGCAGCTGTCCTCTCCTGGTGTGCTCTGAGGGGCCAGTCTGCCTCGGGGACCAGGTCCCTCTGGTGCTGTTCAAATGAGCTGCAGTACATAGGTACAAGACTTGCTGGGTGAAGGCTCGGGGATGGCTTAACCATGGAACAGGAAAACAAGACACAGAGCTGCATTTTAAGACAGTGATTGTTTTTTCTGGCTTAAATTACAAATGAAAATGTAGATGTTACGTTGGTGGGGAAGATGCTCATTCTTCAAATGCCAGTGAGCTGACTGCACTTCTATAAAGATTTTCTGAGCTTTCTGAAGGAGTAATGAGGACAGAAAGAAAGCAAGCAAGCAAGCAAGCAAGCAAGCAAGAAAGAAAGAAAGAAAGAAAGAAAGAAAGATAAAAGGTGCACTTTAAAAGAAAGACTTTTCTGCCAGTAAAATGCATGTGATGAATGCAAGTAAAACACAACTGAAGGGGAAATTTTTCCCTATGAAAAGTTTTATATCAAAAGCAAATATAGGTCATTCCACTGGAAGAGGAGAATGAATGTGTTAGTCATAGAAGTCCTTTGTGAAATAATAGGCTTTATTGCTTTTGGGTTTATTCCAGGTAAAACCTTGAATCTGGAGTGACAATTGACCTGGGCTCAGGCAGACATATTAACCAATGCCCCTTCAGCTTAAAAAGTAGATTCTTACATCAGATTAGCCTTCCTGTCCCAGCATAACCTGCTCTTTCCCTGGAAGCCCGTGCTGGCTGACAGACTTCAGGATTGCTGGCATAACTCACTCAACCACGGTTTCTTGCCTGAAGCCCATTCAGTGGCACACAAGGGTCTGGCATTTGTGTCAAGAGAGATAAAAGATAGTTTGAATGATGTGAAATTACAGGTGCTGCTCGGTCCTGTACTTCATAAGCTGAGCTGAATAATATTACTGCCTTTTGCTGAGAACAGAGAGAAAAAGGGGATGAGAGGTAATCATGGTGTCATCTACTGCAGAAACCTTACACAGGACTTTACCCTAATTTAAATTGCATTGATGCAAGGGACAGTGCGGTCTTTGTTTTACTGAAGTGGGTGAACATGGAAAGCCTCTCAGAGCTTCCTATAATGCTCTGCTTCACATGGATGCTCTCCTTGGGACAGCATGGAGGAACCTTCCCTTTCTCATGACATACCGTTCAGTACAAAACCACTCCAAACAAAACCAGCAAAGCTCCCCTCCCAAAACAAATGCCTCTCCCTACATTGAATGGTATTTCAAAAAGGCAAGGTTGTTAAATAACAAGGATGGACATCCTTCCTTTCACCTCCTCCAGCACACAGCGTGGGCCAAGGCAAAACTTGCAAAGGGAGCTGCTGCCCCCCTGTTGCGTTTGCTCAGGAGCCGGCGGGTGCGGGGTTTCAGCGCTGTGCAGTACAGCCAGTCAAGGCCACACATTGAACTCTGCAGATAAAAATAAATATTGAACAGCTGCTCTTTCAGGCAGCATTATTCACCCTGCGCAGCAAAGGAGGCAGGGACCCCGAGGAGAGGTAGTCTGTGGTTGTGGCAGTAATGCATGGAGGATGCTGCAGGTGTGGCAAGGGAGGAGCTGTGGGTCCCGGCACCATCTTTTGGCTTTTCCTTACTTCAGGTGCTTGTCTCGTACCCTTAAAGTGCTCCGAATGTGAAACGTGGTTGGTTCTGAAAAAACCCGTTATCTCTGGCATGTCTTTGTCACTGCTAAAATAGAGCATAGTGCTGCTAAAAGCCCTGATTTCATCACTCTGCCATTTCACATCGGCGTGCCACATTTTTCTTTCCGAGCTGTGCAACTCCGCTCTGTCTTTCCAGAGCTTGCACTGATTTCCAGATCTTATCCTATTGCACAGACCTCTGACTTAATCCTGTCCTTACCTGCTAGATACTAGCAGCCCTAAAAGACTGGCCAGGGCTTTTAAGTGCCTCGTTACGTCATGCACCAGTGTTGCACTGAACTTTTCATGCCATCATTTTACAAACTCTCCCCATGGACCAGGATACGCCAGCACCTCTCGGGCAAGCTGAAGCAAAGAGCAAAATAACCCAGGGATGGGGAAACCTTTAATCTACCCTTTCCCCCTCCCGCTCGCTCTTCTGCCAATATCAGAAGGGAAATGGGCCAAAGCTTGATGCTTTTTCATGTCAATGAGGCACTTTGATATTGCTAGAGAGGGAGCTGATCAGACAAGCTCGGCTATTCTTAATTCTGGCAAACAACGGAGCAGTATGTTATCGACCCCTGCCTCAGGCGAGGCCAGCTGACATCAAGCAGGAAACCAAATGTTGATGTTTCAGAGATTTCTTAGCTCTGAGGTACTCTAACACACTGAAATATTTGTGCCATAGAAATGAGATTCAATGCCTTCGCTATTTTCTCACACTGTTTGAACACCCACGAGGGGTTCCCATGAATGCCTGCCTGAAAGCAGGCAGGGGGTTGCTGATGCCATAATTATCTCAAAATTGTTGCATTGCTTTTTTATTGGATTAGCATTAAAAGCCCAAATACAAGCTTTCTGTGGGATGCTTCAGTGTAATTAGATGTTAGAAGACATGTAAATGTATATATGCCAGGGCAGAAGCTAACTCAATCCACCGCTTATGAGCAGGCAACAGTGTCACTTTGTCACCTCTGGATTATGTAGAGTCACCACGAGAACCCTAAGCTGGAGTTTGGGGTTGCCAGTGAGCACAGGTCTATTTAAGGTCACTTAGGACAGGAGCTAAACAAAGGATTAATACGAGTCTGACAAAAATCATGTTTGAAAATATATTTATTCTGTCAGATTTCATGAGTGGTAGCTATTGCTCCATTCAAGCTGAATGATAGCGTTCAGCGTGCGCACTTACTCATCCTGACAGCTAACAAGATAAACATGTCAGCATGTGATTTGCCAAATATTTTCCCGTGGAATTCAGGCAGGAGTTGCCAACGGAGCTGGCTTTTGAGCAGAGGGACCGAGGCATTCGAGTATACACACATGCGCCATGCACAGCAGCAAAACGCACACCAAACCTGCAAGGGACTTTTTCCACCATTCCAGACAAAACTTAGGTGCAATGGTGCTCTTCAGCACTGCCCACCATGATGCTCTCTCCTGACTCTTTAGTAAATCTCCAAAAATCCTGTTTTTGCAGCACAGGATAATTGCAAGGGGAAAATGTGCTATTCATGCAAGCTCAATAGATTCCAGGAGCTGGGCAGTGCTCATCAGGCCTTGGCAGCAGTGGATGCAAAGGGCAGTACTGGCAGGCCCCAAATTGGCTTTACCTTTCATTGAGGGGCAATTCTTCCCAGAGACTGAGCTTGTGACCTTTATCATAGCGAGTTTTATTTACAGATTGGGAAATGGCAGGGTGTCCTTTAAGATGAAAGGAATCAAAACACAAGGGAAAAAGAAAGATTTTGCAGAAGCAAAAGATCTGACTGGAGGACTGTTTAGAGAAGTCTGTATAAACAGACCTGTTAGGCTGATATCTCACATTTTAGCCACAGCTTTTTGGAGCCTTTAACTAGATAATGAAGGGATTTTTAGGCTTTGGACTCCCTGGTGTATCTGTCTTTTAATAACACCGCACCTATTTCTTCATGTGTTTGCAGCTGACTCCAGTATAATTTTCCCTGCCTTCCCTGTTTTATGTTCCCTCTCTGTCCTCTTACCTGTCACCGGCAGGTAACAGCCACTGCTTTAACATTTTTTGTCTTGAAGATGCTCAAAAGCATTTTGCAACCTCCTGGCCTCATCCAGGTGTCTATTCCCATCTATGAAAGAGGATTAATTGCTATGTTGCTAATAACAGCCCCTGTGTGATGGGTAGGGATCATGTCACACCACAGAAACGAATCCAGGCTCAGCAAGAGGCAGGTGACCGTCACAGGCACTGAGCAGAGATGCCCCCTGTTAGCCCCAGCCCTGCTGCAGCGTGCATGGCATGGAGCAGGGAGCAGCCCGTGCCAGGCAGCTGGCCAGGACCTCGGTAGTCTGGCCCATTGCCAGAAATCTCCCTGGTAGGTAGCCCAAAGTGGGACTCTGGACTCCAGGCTGGGCACCACCATGCTGCAGTGGTGCAGCACGCATTCCCCTTCATGGCTTACCCTCACAGCAGCTGGCTGTTTTAAGCTGAATCCACTTCACCAATAGTTTTACTGAAAGAAATCTTTAAATAGCAACAAACAACTACGTATTATACCAAAGAAGAACTAGGAGGATAAATTATGATTTACTTAATGCTCAACTGTTCTCAAAGATGCAAATCTCTCATAAACGCTGCTGGTGGTTAACGACCGACCCACATTTCAGGCAGCCTGACATAGCCACCATTAGTATTGTTCACAGAGCAGTGAAGGTTCCTGCTGTCTTACAGACATGAAATAAAAATAGTTTACATTTCTACAAGTAGGAAAGACTTGAGCCTGATACCCCTGCTGTGGGGTGTCCCCAGCTGAGGGAGGAGGGGATCCAGGTTAGCCACCTGCCTGTGGCCACACAGGAGAGGATGGAGCAGAAGTGAACAGGGCTCTGCCGGCCACCTGGCTGAGCTCCCCACCTGCATCTCACTCCACCTCCAGTGGCCCATCCATATCCCACTATCCATCTGTCAAGAAAATATGAGATATCTGGGTACTAAAGTACTCAGTGAAATAAAAATGTAGGCTGTCCATAAGGATCTCCTAGTTCCCAGTGGTTTTTGGCTTAGCTTACTTCTGAAATACTTCATCAGCATTTTAGTGGAAGATGCCTTTCAAAGGAGCTCACCCTCTGCAGCACTTGTAACAGTCCTAAAAAGAAACACTGCTCTTGTTCCTCACTTGTACAGCTTCCCTCCAACCCATGATGCGTCTCACCCATCATTTCAAGTGTTCACCACCCTGCCCCAAAGCCACATCCCACACCCTGGCCCAGCTTTGCTGTGGCTGTGCTGTAAGAGTGCCCCCGCAGTGCCCCGGAGGCCAAACCAAACACATTGTCTTCACCATGCTCTTGAGGGTGTCACAACAGAGTCTGCCCTTTCGGCCTCCCTTTTGCAGAATGCCTGAAAGGAAAATGCCCCCTCCACCACCACACAGGAGTCCCAGGTGATGCTTGCTTCACAGAAGCAATGTGTGAGCTACCTCAGTGGAGTTATGTCTGCAAACCAGAAAATGCTGGAAATTGCCAGCTCTGCAAGACTGCCCACCATCCCCTATTTTTGATCTTGATGCACCAGAAGACAGCATGCAGAAGTACTCCAACAGCACCTAGGTGTGCACATGGACCATCCTTCTGGCTGTACTGGCATCTCTGACTCCTATTGATACATCCTGGCTTCCCCTTCCCATTCCTCACACCAACTCCAGTGCTGATAAACTGCAATGGTGTGTAGGTATATGGTCCTATACAACAAAAAAAAAGTTGAGATAAGACAATCTCAAAACCAGGCATTGGTTAGCCTGGTCTTCAGTACACGTTAGAAATCCAGTTCAGAACAGGTGGTCTCATCTCAAAATGCCACATTTGCTCCTCTCTGGTGGACAGAATGGCCCCTGTGGGTGGCAGTAGTTTTTGGACATTTGGTGTGCCCTTGCTCTACAGCCCTCCTGTGACTGACCACTGGTAAAGCCATCATGCTGAGGAGAGAGAGGCTTCTCCCGTCTTCTCTTGGCTTGCTGTTGGCTGGAGAGGGGTGAGGGCTAAAGCCTTGAGCATTGTCTTTGGTCAGTCAGTTGAAACCGAAGGTCCTAAGGATGACTGAGCCCCTCGGGCCTTGCCTTGGACCAGCCATAAGGCCAACCTCAGCAGAAAACTGTCACGAGAGCCCAAGAACTCAAGCAATGGAAACACCTTGGGGTATAGGCAGAGGCAAGGGACTTCCCTACAAGCCCTAAGGTGTGTTTTGGATGCACTTTTATTTTGGGCTGTTCCTATCAATTGGGAATTCCTTTATTTGGAGACTGATCTGGAACACGCAAAAAGACTGTGGGAGAGCCCAGTGGCCCCAAGGACCTTGGAACCTTCTGGTGGCCACCAGCTGTCCAGCTTGGCTCCCAGCACTGGGGTGAGTGCCTTTCCTTTGCACAGGAATAGCGCTGGGTCATTTTGTATGGTGCAGACATTTGGGCAAGCCTTCAGGAACATGAGCGTAAGTGCAGACAGTGACAGGGAGAGGAGTGCAGAGGCTGTTGGCTGAGACAGGGCTAACAACCGCCTTTAAGGTCCAGATAGAGGTGTGTGTTGCTGAGGTCCTGCTTCTGCTTCCTGTGCCAAGAGACGCTTGGGAAGGGGAGTGCTGCGGAGAAGGGCTTTGCAGGGAGGTTGGGGGCTTGGTGGTACCCAAAAGGGGCAGTGTGGACACTGCACGCCCTCACTTGGGTATGGGCCAGCTCAGTCCTCTATGCACGATTCCTGCTCATAAATTTCTTCCTCAGCCTGTTCTAATAGTTGGCTACAGGGCATCCGCTTCCCAGAGGAGCCACAGCTGAAGGCTATGCCTCTGCTGGTGGCAGTGGTGGTAAGACCAGCCCTTTGGAGGCAGAGAGGTTGTGCCCAGTGCCTCTGCAGAGGACAGGAAGGCAGCCTGTGTCCCTTCCCTGTTTCTCCCACAGGAAAAATCAACACTATGCCTTTTCATTTGATCCACTGGTATTTCTGAAGGAATTTACACAGCCTTTAAGGTGGTTGTTTCTCCGAGTTAAACAGAAAAGGGCTATAAACTGAGGCTACGCTTATACCAGAAATCAATAAGCTGCAATGGGGATCTATGGAAATACACTGTACTGTGTGCAAAGGGCACAGACTCTGTCAAAAAAAAAAAAAATCCTTGAATTGCTTTGTGCCAGCATGGTTTTGGTCTGACCTGAGGGTGCAGGTGTCTAGTCCCAGGACAGTGCAGGAGGGTGCAGGGCTCTCCCCCAGTGCTTGCGCAGAGGGGGAGTCCCGGGGAGAGAAGGGAGAGAGGAGGAGAGGATGTGCAGGGTGTTTTGAGAGTGGTTTTGGGTGTTTTTCATCCGGTCATAATAGATGATGAATTGGATACCAAGCAAAGTTAACAGGAATAGCTTGAAGTTTGTGGCTGCTCAGGCGCTGGAGAACCAGCCATCAGCTCCCACTGCAGTGCGCTCAGATCCACCTCACGGCTGAGTGAGGCAGACAGTAATGTACCTTGTAATTACAGGCTGCAAACAAGCAGCGCAAGACGACAAACAGGGAAAAGTATAGCCTATCAGAAGCAACTCAAATCACAGCCGTAAATATGATTGAAATGTAGTACAAGACTCAGAGATTTGCTGTAACTCTAAATGCACTGATAATGTGCTGTATTATATTTGTAATTTACCATAATGTAATTTAATGCTGGGCTATTTTTCAATATTTCAAGACACTGTCAAAAGGGTGAGCTGAATAAAGGAAAAAAACAATGCAGTGGAAAATTTCAAAGGAGTGTAACATCTAAAAAGGAAACACCACACACCAATATAAAAAAACTCAGAAGTTTGAAAATGAATTTGAGAGTTATCTCCTGAACACATTAGAATAGATAATATCAGAGGAGTTTTACCTTTCAACTTCCTCTTCTACTTCCTCATTGTTTGAAAAGTTAGTGAGAGGAAAATAAAAGAGAGCAGACTCTCATAGCCTGAAGATTTACTCTGTCACATTCAATGACAGAAGAAAGATGGGGGAAAAAAGGAAAGAATAAAAACCATTTAAGTCTCAAATTTGGAAATACCTAAATGTCTGGTTTGGGGGATTCCACTTCCCTCCCAAACTTTAGAAGGAAATGAATTCTTTTCATAAATGTAATTCCTTCTTTGGGGAAAAAAAGAAAATGATTCACGCAGAAAATTTCCACCGGGTCCAGTTGTCACATCTTTGCTATTTGAAGTGGTATGTAATCAAACGGCATTCTTACACCCATTTATGGATATTTATGTCACACAGGGTATGCAGCCTTGAACTTAGCCATTCACATACAAGAATATGAGCTGATATTAGGTTAATTTATTTTACATCATCTTGTAGGGATATTTCACTAACAGACCATTTAAAACAAAAAAGAGTATCTTGACAAATAAAACTAGAACTAGGTATGGAGATCCCGCTGAAATTACAAATTGAAGAGGATTCACATGGGTGGAAAGTAACACAGCCCAGGAAGAGGAGATGATGAACCTCTACGACGCATGAAAATGGAGCTATTTTGCAGGAAAGTCATTCCACAGCAATTTCTCTTTATAGGCATGTACTGTGCAAGCCAGGAAGTACACAGCGTGAAGCTTGCACTGCAATTTTTTTCCACTCATAGTTCCCAAAACAGTGTTCAAATCGATGGCATTTTAGACTTCTAATCAGTATTCCTCGTGTGTCAGTTAAAAAACCCAAACAGTTAGTGGATATTTAACTATATGTTTAATTATGGAGTTTCAGTTTTAAAAGCCAAGGCCTGATGCTAAGGTTGGGCTGAGGTCCCATTGAAGTTAATGAAATGTTTGTCTAAGTAAAAAACCCAGGGCTAGCTCTGGAGGGCAGGTGCAAATTGGAAGCTTAGCTTACATCACATCTGCTTACTTGCAGGTATGGCCAATAGTATATGCAATTCCTGTTTGGACAGGGGGTTGCCTGATATAGCAAGCACACAAAACACAGGTCCAGGATGATCATTTGAGTTTAAAGCGTGTTTTCTTGCTTTCACAACTTTAATATTGCTAGTGCTGGATTTTCTGCATGGCATTTACACGCACATACATACACAGACAGACTTAACTGTACCAGAGAACTCAAAGTTTTACTGGTGACTCACAGGTATCTACATGAATTACAGCTTATTATAATAATTAGGACCTGCAGATCCACTCTAATTTTGAGTGCAGGTGTGGGAAGGAGATGAAAGTTTATTGTTTCAAATTACTTTAACTTTCAATGCATTTTGGTAGGAGCGGTATGAAAAGACAAGACTGGGTTAATTCTGCCAAGATTTTTAATACCCTCCTAATGCAATGAATATGTTAGAGCTGTGGAAAATAAACAAACAAACAAAAAATGTTGTCAGAAGTTGGACAGGGTGAGTGGGGGAGAAACCTTTACCAGGGCAGTCGCTTGGCATTCCTGACTGCAAAATGAGCCATAGCCAGTCAACCAAAAATATTCACTCTGTACACCAGATTCCAGCTGATTTTTAACATTCGGCATTATTAACACACTCCGGGTCCATTAACTTAATCATAATTAATACCACTTGTTCCTACTTTAAAGAATTTATCATGCATTTGGCAGTTACTGCCTAGATTTGGGTGCACATGTAAAACCACATTCTATACATCTCCAGTAAGATCTGCCTGTATTTCCAACTGCTATACAGGTCAAGTAAAGTTTTGCTGTACGTTCAGCTACTTCTCAAATAAATTAAAACCTGGGAATTGTTTTTAAATGTGTAGGCAATCCAAAAACTGAGACAAATTTTGGATTTTGAGACAACCTGAATTCTAGGAGATTGCATTAAGGAAAGCTTCTTTGCTTGAGAATCATTATTAGCTGCTGACAACACAATAATTCTTAGATGACGCAGTGAGATTTAGGCCTCTCGGTGAAGGGCAACAAAGCTGCATGGAGGGGTCTGCTCTGTTCCTTCTCCGAAGTGCTGCAAAAGAAACTGAAAGAAGGCAAAATCCTGCGATTTTCACAGCATCTTTTAGGAGCAAGTACAGCAAGAATGAAAAATTGAGGAGTTACCGTTACTAAACAGTGATCAGCTCTCACTGCAGCCTGGTTTTCTTTTTGCTGGCAGTGACCAATTGTCCTTTAAGCTGATGCTTATATGTCCCTTAATGACTCTGATACGAGAAAAAGCCAAACACAGAAGGTGGAAGGGAAATGCTCTCCCTCTCGTGTGTGTGAAAAACCACCCAAACATGGTGCTGGTCCAGCTGAACACAGGGATGCTGCTGAAGGCTCTGCCATGCTCTGTGGCTCTTTCCTGCTCACACAGGGAGCAACAAAGACTGAAAGGCTCCTAAACCACAGCTCTATTTACCCAAAAACAGGAGTCAGTAGCTTGAGGGAACTAAATGAGCTAGACAAATAAATTCAGTTCTGTCTCCCCGTTTAGACTCCTTTTCACAATGCCTGTCCCCACCAGTTTGCTTCTTCCAAGAACTTCTCTATTTTCTACGCTGCCTTTTACACATGGAAAAAAGTCTACTAGGTCAACCGAAACAGCTGCTACATACCTTCAACTACTTCCTTCCTATACACTAAAAAAAGGGTAATCCTATTTTGATGTGCTTACAAAAAAATGTTTTTTGAATGCATTTAAATTAAAGCAAGCTGTGCAATTAGTAACTTCTAGAATTGCATGATCTGATTTTTCATAGACGTTACATCCCCACTATATATGTACCAGTAACTGTAAGTCAGGAATGTGCCTCCAGATATCTTCTTTGCACATCTAATGACTTTTATCACAGGATCAAAAACATGATAATCTTCGTAATATGCATTTGCAAGCAAAATCTGTGTTTTCCATTTAATATATCTGATACAACAAACCCACATCTTACAACATTATCTTACAAATACAAAGTACTTTTTATACTTTGCTATACACTTCATTAACACTGATGTAACAGACCTAAATAGATTTCCCTCTATGTGTCTCTCAGTAAGTGCCTTTTCTCCCAGCCCAGTAGGACCTGTGAAATGCTTTCACATCCAGGTCTTTTTATTCTGGTGGCAAAGAAGCTTTATTTGCTTTAATACCACAAGAGTCATTCATGAAGACCATGTGCAACTGTTTTTCTATTAAAAAAGCAAAACAATAAGCAAAGATTAACCTGAAGTAACTGTTTCAACTCACGCTTCCATTTCTCTGTGTACAGAACTGTACAGAGCAAAGTCCCCTACCAGTGCCGGAGAAGAAACGATGCCAAGGAATAGTTTTCAGATTATGAACGGGTAGGTCGGGGCGGTCTCTCACATGAGTGCACTTTACACTAACGCTTTACCAGCTGATCTGTCACAGTGATGACACAGGTTATCTCAGGACTAGGGGAAGGACCGACTGCTGTCACTGCACCCTCGTGCGGAGCCAAAGCAGCAGCAGCTTGCCTGCTGGAAAACAAGTCCCTTGGCCAGAAGCCTGTAAACTCATATTCAGCAGCCCTGGTGCGTTACGGTGGTCGGCCCTCGGTGGCAAACAGCATTTGCACACTCTCTGTGGGCTCTTCGGAGAGTTTCCACTTCCAGCACTGCCCAGACACCGCAAGTAGGAGAGCGCAAATGCCAAGTCCCTGCTTCACCACAGCTGTCCAGGACGCCCAGACAGCACACTTGGAAATGATCCCCTCTTGCCAACTGTTACTTTGTTTGTTCGGACAGAGGTTAGATGAATTGGGTGGAGAAATAACGTTGGAATCAACTTTTCTTGTTTCAGAAACGACCCAGGCCACGGGCACCCACACCAGTGGTCCTTTCTCAGCACTGCCAGGGATGGTTTCGGATTGCTTTTTGCTTGTAGTATAGTTGTTTCAACCTTACCAGTGTTTGCAGATCAAACGCAAGCACGCGCGCCCACGAACGGGCAGCCAGTGACGCAGACCATGAGCACACCAGCAGCCGGCAGCCTTAGGGCCTATCAGCAACAGAAAGTTGCACCACTAACCTAAAATTTGCTTTGCAATTAAGTGCAAAATCTTGGGTAAACCGATTTCAGTTATGAGTGGCTGCTTGCAGTGGTGTAAGCTGCTATCACCAAATAGATACAACTCACTTCGATTTTGGTTTCAGAGACGTTAGCATGATTTTGCACCACTTTCTATAAATCAGTGTAACTTTGAGTTTTACACCACATTGGTGCAGGATCTTGTGTGGAGAAGGTGTAATAGTTTGTGTATTTGAATTTGTGAATGAGTGGAGCTAGCCTACCTGTGTGCATTTAAGATCTACAGCTTGTTTTATTGTCAGCTTTATGCGCTCCATAAAATACATTACAGGGTCATCTCAATAAAACCTGAATTCATATTGAATGTAACTGGCTTTGTACCTTAATATGTATTTCATTATCAGGTTTTCTGAGCTTCTTATGCCTTTACTCGAAACTAGGTCTATATATAGCAACAACCTACATTGACTGAGGAACTTAGTTTTTCCACTGTATCTTCAACATGAAGCCAAGAGAAATGGCAGTTTTATGACTGACTTTTCCTAGAGAGGTATGGAGCTTCTTCAAACTCAAAATTCAGAGGAAAATAACGGCAGCAGAATGAATTCATGGAAGCCGCTTTAGTCTGAGGACCAAGGCAGGCAAGTCACTGACTCATGAGCTGTAACACTGATCCTTTCTGAGCCCGTCTGTACTTGTGCAGCTCTGGTTCAGCACCCAAATGTAAGTCCAAGCATGTAGCACACGACTATAGGAAAATCTCAAGGGACAGGCTCTTCTCTGTTGTTTTATTTAATTTTTAATTTTCTTTCCTACGACACAGTTGTAGGAAACAGGAATGTTTGCAGGCTTTCACCATTCAAACCCAAAGGAGTCAACATGGAGGAGAAAAAATTGAAAAAAAACCTCTGTAAAAGGAAACTTCGAGAGCCTTGCCAGTTGCTAGTGAAACCATGCTACGTTGCACCAGAACAAAACACCACAAAGCTGCATAAATACGTTGCGGTTAATATCAGGTGTTCAGAAGGCTTTACTGGAAGATGGGGATGGAGAGGAGTCTCGATGTAAACAGCTTGAACCACAGAGACTGCCTGTGTTTGAAGGTAAACAGATAGCTGTTTGAATGAGGAAAGAAAATATTTTCAAGTCTTAAAATCCAGTTGGGCTTTTGTTGTTGTTGTGTTAAATGCTTGTTCGGTTTGAGGTCTTGTTGGGCTTAGGTAGCCAGGTCTAGGAAATGGGGAGAGGTTGGAAATGAAAGCCTTTTAACAATACAATGAAAAACAGTATCTGTAGCATTCGCAGGAGGGCTTGTCTTTGTGCCAGGCACAGTCCTTTCATTTCACGTATTACAAAGGAAAGACAGTAGTAGGTTTTTCTCAAGACCAAATGAAACCGTCTGTCCCTCTGTAGCCAGTCAGGGAGAGAATGCAACTTTTTGTGAAACGGTGCCAAGATGATACAGTTACTTTGAGGGAATGATTTTCAATTCCTTGTGAAAGCTCTTGTTTTGCAGAAATCAGAGTGTTGTAACAGTTGCTTTGCTTCACAGAAGTTTTGATCATCTTTTTGCCCAGGATGTGAATGCTTGAATTCTTGCAGGCATACAAGCTTACATTATATTAGCCCCATTTTAATGACTTTACATTGGCTTCTAGGAAAGTCATGTATCGATTTTGAAGTTCTCTTTATTAACTGCCATTAAGAGACTTTCAGAGGACTTACTACATCATAGCTCTCTGATCTTTTTCCTATTTGTTAACCACACCATTATTTAAAATGCAGATTGGCTGGCTATTTAATTTGATCTGAATTTATGGATCCTCACAACATTAAGGGGAGATTCGTTATAAGATGTATCTTCAGACAAATTCAGTAGTGAGAAAACATACACCATCCTTTTATCTCACCGAACCACACCTTCCTCCTGCCGGGAAAGGCCTCACTTCATTTGTACAGTATCTTTTGCTTCAATCATGTACAAAAAATGTGCAATCATTTTTTCTAAAGATTAAAGAGTAAAAACAATCTTTGATGCACTTTTATTCCTGTTGTTTACATTAACGTATTAGATAGCAACCTACAGTATTAGAGAGCAACCTTACATAAAACCCTTTGTGGGGAAGGGAGACAAGTCTGGACATTACAGAACCTCCTTTATAAAGAAAGGTGAGGCATAAATGCCCTTTGGATTTTGCAAGCCTTCTCTGGATGTGATACTGAGATACTGAATTTGTAGTGACATACTGAAGGCAAATAGCACAGCACTCGCATGACCCACAAGCCCTGCCTACACTCTCCATGGGGCAGTTTTTACCTGTTATTCCCAGGCTGCTGCTGAGGTTCTGCAAAGGCGCCAGCCTCAAAAGGCTGGAGATGCGGTGAAACAGTTGGGGTTTGCTTGCTTTCTTTCTTCAATTAAGAATCACTGCATGTAATATAAATAAAAGTCATCAACATCTGCAGTCGCATGAACATCGTTTTCTCCCAGAAGACAAATTAAAGGGCAGGTTTTCGTGCCTGAAAATTGTGCAAGCACACTGAACGCCAGCGTTATCCCAGTGGTAAGTTACAAGCTCCGAAGAAGTTTGTAGAGAAGATTCATTGCAAAGAAAACTTGCTCAGGGGAAATCGTGGGAAGCCCATCAATTTCAAACTTTAAAGTAAACCTTGACAAAAGACTCAGCATTGACTGCATGAAATAATCCTCGGGAAAAGGAAAAAGGAAGATGAAAAGCCCTGCTACAGCAGTGTTACACACTGCAGTTTCCAACCACAGCTTCACACAACAATTCTTTTGGCGTTGGGGGCTGTTGTTCCAAATTCCCTTTGAACCAAAATTCTAATGTAAGTAAGTGCACCGAGATCAGCCAATTTTCATCTATTTGGGTGATGAAGGATAACGAACCCGTAAGTTATACGTTCCTTCCACCCAGCTGGCTCAGGTTCGCTTAAAGCTGCTTTAAACTTCCAAGCCTGCCATCAGCCTGGCCCAAGTCTTGGTCCTGTAACAACATCTGAGGCAACTGCAGTGCTTCCTGGATTAAAAATTCCTTACTTTTTATATAGTTGTACTGAATATAGGCATTTTGCTCTTCAGTTTCTTCTTTATTTTTTCCAGCTGCTAGAACAGTTGAGTGCTTTGGGTATCTTGGTGCTACGTTACCTTACTTGGGCACATTAAGAATCTCATCTTCCCATTTGCAGTTCTTGGTATTTTACCTTATACATCCCATTTCCCTAAAGATGTTTAGTTTTCTTCCACCCTAAATACAATATATGTTTTTCATTCCTCAAATGGCAGCATCTCAGACTTATTGTATGCATGTAATTGCTGGTTCTACTTTTTTAACCACTACTTTTTGATTACATTAGTGCCTGCAAGAAAAGTCAGTCAGTCCTCCCCGCACTGCGTTCTTTCGGCTGTGTGAATTGTGAATATGCATATTACTAGTGACAGAAACTGAAACTGACTTTTTTTAGAAGCATTTGGAAAAAATATTTGAGGGCAATGAGTAATTTTAAAGACAGTTTTAGTTTCACCGTAAAGTACAAAGAAGAACAGTTTTATACAACTAAGTTCTGTTGTAATTTCCTTTAGCAAAAAAATCTAGAGCTGGGGTTGGCAGGTGAAAAAGTAACTGATGTATTTGGGAATTTGAAGACTGAGTTTTCAGTAAGCTGCCTTCTTAAGCCACTGGCATTACTTCAAATTTTAACTTTAATTTATACCCTGAGAAGTCTTCAGTGCCATTAATTGTATCCACTAAGAAAATGGAGAGGAAAGTAGATGAATTTGTAATAAAACCAAACACAGAGGGAAATCCTCTGACATTTCACTAACTTGTAAGTGCTTTATGAGGGATGACTCGTAATTATTTGTACTAAAGGCTCAGTAAGCACCAGGAACAGAAGCAGAATATATGAAAATCTAGTAGATTTCTGTTCAGGATAATGAAGAAGGGTGGGACCTATTTCTGTTTGCTGAATTTTCTCTGAATTGACTCCAGTGGGGTTTATTTCCTGCAGCTATAAGAAAATTACTTTGGATTAAGAATAAATTAGACACTTTATTAAACTTACTTTGCAGTTTTATTATCCTAACTTTTATTCTTGAAAAAAACCCATCCCAACACTTGAAATTTGGAATATATTCCCTGTTTCCAGGCTCATGGTATTACTACACATGATGGTTTTTGTACTAAACATTTCTATTTTTTCCCCTCAATGTTATTTTCTAGAGGTCTCTGTGCAGAACTTCAAAGGAAAACATCTACAATTTCGTATGCAGAGGGTCCAATTTTTTAACCAACAGAAAAGACTCCAGAACTCCAAGGTTTCATCTGTTCTGAGGTCAAAAAACCCACCGAATTCTGATGTCTTTTCCACTCCAAACTGTGAATCAGCCACAGTGAAGACGGACCGCAACGGTATTCAGATTTCAGCCAAGCTGAAGTATATTATTCAGCTGCAAGGTTAATCACCTACGGAGCGTAAATTAGAAGATGCCCAAACCTCAGCTGTTTTCAGGTTATGACAGAAGACAAAAGATACCTCATCAGAACAGTGTCCCACACCTCTGGCCGCATCCAGGCTAGGAAATAGACCCTTTTTTAGTTTTTCACAAATTAAAGCTGCACAGAAGGCATACCTTTAGGGTGTGCCAAGACCACCCAGCAAGACGGTTACCGAGGCTGAATTAGAGCTTGGGAGTTCCCGGTTTATTGTCTTAGGTTAAAACCGCTAGACTGAGCTTATTCTAAGGGGAAAAAAAAAGTGGCCAGAAAGTAAACTTTTACAGCATGGTAGTAAATTTAGAGCTTGTTAGAATGTTGGAAATTAATGGCAACAGGAGGATTTTTGTAAAAATCGGGATAACTTTGGGAAAGAGTCTAATGTAACTGCTTGCTCTGCTACAGTGTAGAACACGCAAACCCATCTGCCCACATTTGCAAATGTTTTTAAAGAAATTCCTACTGACTTGACCAACGCTTATCTGTAGCTGCAATCTTTGTTTCTTCGTATTTTAAGCCAGTGTAAATCAAAGGAACTCTGGGAGCTCTTCCTACAGTTATTTTAAACTGGGCGAATGGTTTTTTTTCCAAGGAGGAATCTAAAAGTGGCAAGTTAAAAAAACAGGTATTAACTTTGTTAGTTTACAACAATGAAGTAACAGAGGTCTTTCAAAGCTTTAGCTGGTCAGCAAAATGTTTCTGCAAATAGTGCAAAACTCATACTTCTCTTTTAAAGGATCGTTTACTACTGTGTGAATAAACACTGCGCAATAAACAACGTTGCTACATTTGCAGCCCCTCTGAAGCTTGCCAAATCCTGATGTCTCATATAATCTTACACCTCAAACCGATTTGGAAGTATTGTAACAGCAACTCTAAGACTAACTGCTGCAGAAACACAGAGCAGTAATGTTTTCCCCATCCATCACTTCACAGATGAGGGAGGGAGGGATGAAATTTTCGTTGACACCTAATAGAGCACACACAGCAAATGTTTACTCAGTTCTTCTGCTTTGAAGATATTGTCAAGCACTCTGCTGACAGCCATTACTGTTCCTGCTTGTTTAGACACAGCTCTGAAATGCAGAGATATGGAACATGAAAAGTATTAGACTTCAGTGATTTCACAGTGCGATGACAACATTATATATTACAAATCCATTGCAAAGCCAAGTCTAAAAGATATACAAGTACTGCAGTTTGAACTGTAATTCAGGCTATTTGGGAGGAAAAAAGAGCCTGTGACCCTGAGCTCCTCCTGAACTTCTAGCATTTGGAGTGCAAAAACAAAAAGTATTCACCTCCACACGGTCACCAAGCATGAAAACTCTCATTCTAGTTCTACGGGAGCATGGATGCAAAGGACCTCTGCACCCAGGGGATGAGCAGAAAGATTTTCCATGGCAATCCTACATTAGCTGTACAGAAAGAGGTCAACCAAACACCTGGACTCTGGTCAGTGGTCTTCAGTTCTCTTTTCTCTAGATGAAGGCTGAAGCGATCACCCTTTCCACAGGACCACAGGGCAACCACCCGGGCTGAGGTGAGTGGCTGAGCTGCCAACGGCTGGTTCATTGTTTGTTCATCACGCGAAGACGTGGTGTCAAGAACAGCTGTGTCACACACTTCTTGCAGAATATTCCCAACAAATGCTTCTGCTCCTCACCCCATAAATTCAAGCTTGCATAGTTCTAGGAACGTAGCACACCCAGCGTGTTATCAAAAGTGTAGGGGATGGAGAACCTCCTAACCAGAGAGCCTCCTGTGGAGCAGTCTCTGCTGATACCAGCAAGCACTGTTGGGATTTTGCTCAACAGAGAAGGATATGCACATTTTTCTCTAACTTCTCCTTTGAGTTCAAGTGAACGCACGATGTGAAACACCTGAAATGAGATTTTCCTCAATCAAAAGTAAAAGTCTACACTTCCTTCTATCATGTCTGCTTCCTTCTAACAACTTGGAAATTAATCCTCTCTTCATATTTGAAAATTTGTTCCTGTTGATAAATTGATTCCTTTTTTTGTAACTTGTATATAGGTTGTTGTTTAATACATGCGGTACTTATACAAAGTTTACTGAATTATTTCATTTATTATCTTCTCATACCTATGGCGACACTACTGTTCATGAGAGGAATGAAAAGAGGTTTCAACAACTGCACATGCCAAAACCTAAGTTCAGCTATTTAACAAGCTAAAAGTATTTGTGCATTAAAAAAAACCACCACCACACTTTCATCATTTTATGAAGATCTAACAAGACCAAATTTTTAAGTAATTTCTTCTACTGCTCATACTTATCCTTCCAACAAGCTTGCCATATAGCCAGAAGGGACTCCTGCTTGGAGGGACAGCAATACTAAAGCTAGGCTGAGTTCCCAATAGAGCTGCATCCTGTTTACCATTGCAAAAAAGGCATATAGGAATTCACAACAACTACTGTGTACTTGCTTCTCAACGTTTCATGTTAAAGGTTCAGGCTACACGATAAAGGCTTAAAATAACTACTACGCAGAACTCGGCATTGGGAATCACTGCTAAAGAGAAGCATGCATTTTCTTGTAGATATTTATAGCTTTCTCTGCTTCTGTGATGAGCTATTTGGAGGGGTAAATCTGTCAACATTCTATTTCCATTCAGAAACTATGCAGTGATTTATGCCTGTTAAACTTTCCATGGTTAAATGTCTCATGACTCACTTTCTAGTAATTCCTTTTATTAAACTCATCTTACTGATGAGCTGAAGCTTGATAATAGCCACAGAAAGAACAGCACGGCAGTTTTATTAAAAAATGTGGATATTTTGTTATCTGCTTTTGAACAATCATTAGCCTTTACATTGTGTATCATATTAAAAGCTGTGATACGTTTCTGTCCTAGTGATAGAATTTTAAAGCAAAATAAAAAATGATGACTTGAAGTGTAAAAGAACTGGGAAAGTTGCTTTTAAGTACAGGCAATGATATGAATTCTCTGCAGCTGTATCACTGACATAATATCCCTGGAAAAAGCAAAAGATACAGACAATTTAGGATAAGTAACATATTGAATAATCACATTCACAAAGGTGAAGTCAAAATATTCCAGAGATTATAACATAAGTCACAAAGAACCTCAGTGAAATCACAGTTTCAAAGACTTTCCCAAAGATTCAGTCCACGCACAGGACGTCAGTTATATCAAGATGCACGCAGCACTATTATCTCAATTCCTACTAAGACAGAAGAATATAGTTGCCACTCTGTAAATCCAGATTTTTTTGGCAACTTCTGCTTATAAAGTACATGCTTTGATCAAAAGCAGAAATGAAGTAATCTTCAGAATAAGAAAGCTTTTCTGTATTACGCACAGAGAGGGAAACGTGTATAGGTATCTATTAATATGTTTTAAGGTTAACATAAATGGTATAAGCCTACTTGTTTTCCTTCCAGAAATCACTAACTTGGTTAACTGAGAGAAAACTCAGAAATTATTTTCTCATTTCTCTCTTGTTGAATTTGCAGTCCAGAACGTTGCATCTGTTCAGTCAAAAATGTCACTTTTGCACAAAATTTTACACTTGAGCTTCAAAATTATCTCAGTGGTATAAAAAGAAAGTAGCAACTCATTTATGGGCAGCACAGCTTGGCTGAGGTAGGAACTTTGGTATCCTAAACTTAACTTTAGGACTGACTGGCTGCATGGCTTTTGGAAAACCATTTGACCTATTCTCTTTTCCCATACTGCCCCACTGTACAGCCACTGATTTTGTGAAAGAGACTTAGCATGTGTGTGACAGTCCAAAGCTGTGAAATTATATATATAGATGGCATTGTGTGCGACCGTTTCGCATACATAATTGTCCCACATCATTCCTGGATGTGAAGTACTGTTAGTTTAAAATGGACATGCCTAATGTCCAAATTCTATTTTGAAATGGCAGTATCTGGAGGAGGAATATTTCTTTTTGTTTGTCATGGCAAATAGTATATGCCAATAGTAATGCAAATGCGAATAATGCAAGTAATGTAAATGCAAACAGTAATTACTAAAAGACACATTTTACAGATGAATTCTCATGCAGCTAAAAGGCGTTAACTTCTTACTCCTCTCCTCCAATTGAACCTCACCTCTGCTATGAACTTACATTTTACATGCATCATGTATTTTAACACAGCGTTGTTAAATCAGGCTACACCAAACATGAGCACCAAACACCACTACCAACATTTAACAGTGAAACTGAGGTAGGTTTCAGTAGTGTTCCCCAACTCACCCAGCAAAGCAGAATAAAACATTGGTACTTGAAGACGCAGTCCCTGCCTCAGTGTTACCTAGCTGTAATTTTTGTGGTCCCTCCTCCAGAGCTTCCCTCTTTGGTTTCCATAAACCTGATTTCCATGTAGTTATACAGAAAATCCAGACTGGTGATGAAAACACATTGCACTGATCACAAAGCTCTGCCTACCAATAACATAGGCCAATGATAACGGCAAGTGGTGGCCCTGATGTAGCTCTCACCCATGTGCTTATGCATTGGCTCTTTGGGGTCATCTCAATCGCATCTTGCAGTTCCTGAGCCCCAAGGCACAAAATACACAGATTTTTTTCAGTCAGTTAGTCATTCCTAATATCAATATCACAGTACAGATGCTGAGAAAGACAAGAGTGAAAAACCAAAAAAACCCCAGAAAATAGAAACTTAACATAAACTATATGAAGTTCATCTGTCCTGAAGTGAAATCGAACTGTAAGCTAAACACAGAGCTGGATATAAAGTTGTCATTGAGGTCCCTCCTCCAAGGGCAAAGAGGATTACTAAGAAGAGAGGCGCCTAAAGGCCTTAATCAGGTGCTAGCACAATATATTTATTTGTAACTACAAATCACAGCTACATAGCTGGCCAAACCTTTGTGCAAAAGGGCTGGAGCTCCCAGAAGTAATGACTGTGAAAGAGTAAGGTGTGCGTGTGGACAGTGCTTCCATGCATTTGCTCTAGGCAGAAGATTACAAAAGATGTAAGTTAAAACATTTCCATAAGTGTGGTGCTGTCGTGGTTTAACCCCAGCCGGCAACTAAGCACCACACAGCCGCTCGCTCACTCCCCCCACAGAGGGATGGGGGAGAGAATCGGAAGAGTAGAATTGAGAAAACTCGTGGGTTGAAATAAAGACAATTTAATAGGTAAAGCAAAAGCCACACGGGCAAGCAAAGCAAGACAAGGAATTCATTCACTACCTCCCATCGGCAGGCAGGTGTTCAGCCATCTCCAGGAAAGCAGGGCTCCATCACGCACAACAGTTACTTGGGAAGGCAAATGCCATCACTCCAAATGTCCCCCCCCTTCCTTCTTCTTCCCCCAGCTTTATATGCTGCACATGATGTCATATGGTGTGGAACATCCCTTTGGTCAGTTGGGGTCAGCTGTCCCAGCTGCGTCCCCTCCCAACTTCTTGTGCACCCCCAGCCGACTCGCTGGTGGGATGGGGTGAGAAGCAGAAAAGGCCTTGACTCTGTGTAAGTGCTGCTCAGCAGTAACGAAAACATCCCTGTGCTATCAACACTGTTTCCATCACAAATCCAAAACATAGCCCCATACTAGCTACTATGAAGAAAATTAACTTTACCCCAGCCAAAACCAGCACATTCTCCACCCCTTATTCTATACCATTTACAACATGCTCAGGTCCCACACTATCCAATACATCCTCATTAACCACCACCACCCTTGCCATCCTTTGATACAGTACACAGATAACATTCCCTTAGTCTATGGACCACCCCTGTGAAATGCCTGTAAAAGGACCATAAATGTCCACAAAATGTCCATTGAGTTCATTTAGTCCATGACTTTGTGCTCCATCTGTTATGGTGGTCACTCAGGACAGGAGAGGTGGTGTGTTGCATGGAGTTACTGGGCACCAAAGCCAGCTCAGGTCAGGTCACTGCTGCACTTGCACTGCTGCTTGTAAGGCTTCTCCTCCATTGGTTCAGGTGGTTCCTGCTCTGCTGTAGTAATTCCTGTAACATGCAACTCAAATCATGGGTTACAACAATTTAAAGGTATTTCCATTGTAATCTCCACCCCTGGTCCCTTTGGGCCAAGTTATAGGGTTTAACATAGCAATAAACTCCTCCCCTTGCCCCCTGCTCCAGCTTGGACTTATCCACAGACTGCAGTCCCTTAGGGGAGTACCTGCTCCAAGTGGAGCCTTATCTATGAGCCACTGTCTCTCCAGGGGTATACTTCCTGCGGCATAGACTTATCCACAGCCACAGTCACTTTGAGGTGCACCTGTTCCAGCATGGCCTTCTCCATGGGCCACAATGCCTTCAGAGATATACCTGCCCCAGCACGGCCTTACCCACAGCCACAGTCCCTTCAGAAGTAAACCTGCTCCAACATGGCCTTACCCATGGCTGCAGTCCCTCCAGGGGTGTACCTGCTCTGTCGTGGGCTTATCCATGGCCACACGCTTTGAGGTGCTCCAGTATGACCTCATGCACAGCCACTGATGCTTCAAGGTGTACCTGCTGCAGCATGGACTTATCCACAGCCACTGATGCTTCAAGGTGTACCTGCTGCAGCATGGACTTATCCATAGCCACAGGTGCTTCGAGGTGTACCTTCTCCAGCATGAAGTTATCCTTGGACCACAATCCCTTCAGAGGTATACCTGCTCTGGCACAGACATAACCACGGCCACAGATGCTTCAAGGTGTACCTGCTCTGGCATGGGCTTATCCAGGGCCACAGACGCTTCGGGGTGTCCTGCTCCCACATGGACTCATCCACAGGTCACAGTCCCTTCGACTCGAGTTCACACTGGAGTTCCAGCCTGTCCAGTACAGCAGTACAGACACAGCAGTGATGCCCTGGCCATCTGCCAGCCCAGGTGCATCGCCGTTGCTGTTATCAAAATGTTCCCAGGCACAGAAGAGTAAGGTGATAAGCAGTACAGCACTACAGCAAGCAGTGAAAGCAAAAAGCAGCCACTAACAAGGACTAGACTCTAATATACAGTAGGGCAAGCAAGTCCCATGGCAAGCACAGAAGCCTGCCGATTAACAGCTAAACAGCTATAACAGCTATAAATTCGATCTAGCACATTCCAATCAAACCTGTCGTTATCTCGAAGTCTTCGAGCCCCACGTTGGGCACTCCTCATGCACAGCCACAAAGATAAAATGGACTGTGCATAAAATAATATTCCTTTCTATTATACATGATCAAGCTCTCATATCATTTAGCAGAAAAGAGAAGGGGGGAAAAAAAAAAGATGCTTCTCTTCCAGAAAGTCTTGAATTTTCCCATTCAGGAGTGAGCTGCGATGCATGCATCATTAATTTCTATGCAGAAAACATTGTTCACTTCAACCAGCAATTAGTGGTAACATTTCTATCCTGTGCAGTGATGAGATTTTTATGCTAATCATTACACAGCAGTAAATTAATCATTTGGGCACATTTAGATGGTATGTATATTTCATGAGACAGATATAGATATCAAGATCAGTTTGATATTTACTCATGGTAAATGGAAGTGTCTGAAATTGTTATGGGGGAAGCATACTAACTAAATATACAGCCAGAGATGTTTGCAGTGTAGCAGCGCCAAAGCACCGCTTCATCTCTTGTTCCAGGAAATAGCTCTCTTTCTTTGTTTTTAATTATTTTAAGAGAGGTAGAAATCTTGTGGGATCACATAGAACTGAATCATTCAATGAGAGAGTGAAACTCCAATAATATCTTGACACATGAAGGACAAAAGCACCAACTCGGTTTCCTATCCTGCAATTCTTCTTTTATTACTGGCAAAATTACCTACGTTATATTATGCAGTATTGAAAAGAGACTTTTCATCAGCATTTGTGCTATCGTCTAGTTGGTAAATGAATTATGTATTGGCCTCGTCCGCCTGTAACTATGTCTGAAAGCTTTGAGTTGTAGCAGAAAGGAAGGCTACACAGGGGCCTCCCTTCTTCTCAGCAGATGCAAGAGATTTGTAATACCTTGAGGAAAATGTTTATTTGAAATTTAAATTTTTGACATGTATTTAAATACTACCACTGTTTTTTCAACTCAGCTCACAGATCTTTGCAGGCAAAAAGCAATCTAGTCCAAAGCTGATAGTGTTTTATTTTATCAGAGGGAAACGTACACATGGTCCCTTTATCTTAGAATGTCATCAAAATACTTACGAAAAGCACAGATTTACAGCAGCTGACCCTGACAATAGTAGTAATATAAATAATATCCTCAGCTATTACTTTCTCAACTAAAGTTGAGACAGATTCTCAAAGATCAAAGGCGGCATGACAGTGGAAAGCAAAATAATGCTTGCATACCTGGATCACTTCAGAAGTGCTCTTGAATTGAAAATTGACCAACTGATATATGTTTGATTGCCACCAACTGAAACACCGTAATTGCTACACTGAGCAGGGATAAAGATGAGCTATTGCACAGAAGGTACAAAATCCCACTGGGAAAGGAAAGAAATGTATTAGCATCTTCTCTTCATTTATGGAAATTTTTGAGAGAGGTACAGCCGAACAGGCAGGTTATCAGGACAGCACTGTGAACAGCTGAACTTTTAGATCTAAGAACTATTACAGATAGAAAAAGAAGGGGTGAATCAAAAAGACAATGTCTTAACAAAACCTGGTTTTACATGTAAAAAATTCTTTGTTTTTCAATTTGAGAACTAAAATATTTTTAATTTCACTATTTCTATAAAAAGAAGATAGTAATTCTGATTTTTGAACATTTTTTCAAAATCCACTCTGCCAAGCTTCTCTCTAGAACTGTGTATCTGAAGTTGATGTAAAGGTTAAATTTTCTTCAGGGGCATCAAGGTCTTAATTTTTACAGCCTATCTGATGTAGCCTAGGAGCCAACAAGCACACCTTGGGATGCGCTGTGGTGCCACGTGCATACCCCAGTGGTGTTCTGCTCTGCAGAGAGTATTCTTGACTCCAGAGATTCTCTGTTTGACTTGAGACAATGGAGAAAAACACAATGAGCCCCATTTCCAAGCAAGGAGAGGTTAAGATTTGTAACAATAAATGTAAATTCACGGAGAACCCTTCTGAATCTCTGATGTACAAAGTGGCATACCTTGAGGGAAAAAGATGTGGAACGCAGCTCAGGAAACAGTCAGTAATATTTTGTGAAGGTCAAAAGGCTGGATTTAGAGACAGCTGGGGATCTGTCAGTGGTGAGCACCACCCACTATGCTCTTCTCAAGCAAATCAGAAAAAAGAAGCATAGGCATCATGCCTTGAAAGCAGAAGAAATTTTTGCTAACTTTATTTCAATACTGTTTCTTTAAAAAGAAAGAGCAGAGTATCTCCAGGCAGCTTTTATGTTCCTGAAATGATTTGGAGGGAAAACTGAAATATTTAATACATTTGATGTAAACCTGCTATTATCATGGTAAACAGATATCATGGTTATTAATTCTATAAAAATGAATGGCTCATCACTCAGCTATTGCTCAGCTACAGAACTGATTAACAGCACCAGGGACTGCCTGCCATTTGGTTTAATACCCCATGCTGTTCGTTACGTTAGTTGTTTGGTGTTGATTATATTGCAGCAGTTATTTACATCAGTGAGTTTGCTTGTTGTAAAATTTAAAAGCAGAAACAAGGATCATGTCACAAAGAAATGAGCAGAAATCATATGCCTTAAAATATTACCCAGCACCAGTTATATCTTCTCTACAGATACCCCTGAAACTCATCTGAATATTCATAATCTTTGAGCAGGAAAAAAAAAACAAAACCAAAACCCAACAAAGTATACAAGAATCAAATTCCCAGATTAATTCCTCCATCAAAGCACGCATGTACCAGCATTCTCTCACCTGGCTTCCGGCAAGGGAGGGCATCCCCGCAAGAGAGGGGTGGCTGGGAATGGCTTCTGCAGCCTGAATCAAAATCTGCTCTTACACTTCGTTTGGATGTCAGCTGGCAGGTAGTGAAGGTCATAAATCACAGCTGTGATGCTGTTTCTGAAAGATCATGGCATTTAAGAGAAAAACTGCCATACAAAATTCTCTGCATGTCACTATGGCGAGTCTTCCATTAGAAAGAAAAGGACATGCACAGCTTTCCATGGGGAGGTGCCTGAAGAAACACAGGAGATCTGGGAGTCCCGTGGTTGGCTTCCTATCCTCTATGTCCTGGTTTATCTGAGTCTCGCATGAAGCAATCTTTAGTAAGATTTAACAGCGGGAGCTGAATGAACTATTAAAAGCCCTATTATTTTAGCATTTTGGCCATTATTTGACCATTTTACCATATATTACCATTAAAATGGCCAAGATTAATTTGTCCTATAACCTGAAAACTGTATAGAAACTACAGTATTACCTTAAGAGAGTAAAAAGAAATGGCTGTTTTATTAATAGTACATCATTCTAATGCATAGAGTGAAAGACAGAAAACAAGCCCATAAAGGTGAACACTAACTCAATACATTAATTATTCTGATGCAACAAATTTATTTGGTATATTCTTCCTGCTGCACAGGATCACTTTGCATGCAAATGGTTATTATATCTTAGTCAAAGAGGTATCATACCTTCATCAGAAATTTAAAAACTACTTAAAAGAAGAAATTTTAAGTGAAAATCACGAATGGAAGATATCAAAACAGCAAAAAGAAACAGGAATGTGTAAAAGAGCATATGCTTTGAGGAAAACAGACATAATACTGTACAAAATCAGGGTGAAAAATGGAATTTCCCACAGCTGTAGACCACATGCATTAGTGGACTCACAGTCTTTACTGAAGAACAGGAATCTTCTTTCTTGCTGTTTTATTACCTTGGCAACATCTCCTCCATGTCAGCAATTACATAGGAGACAACAGTCCAAACAGCAGCACAGAGATTCATCTGGTTTGGATCCTGAACTGTCATCGTGTCCCCTTGAGAATGATGAAACCAGAAGTATTTACTGAGGTCATCACGCAGGCTGGCACCTACAGAGAAAAATGGGCAATATTCCATTATAGGAATACAAATATTTAAAGAGGAATATAAACTTGAATCCATTCCTGGGCTGTTTATGATTAAATCCACATGCAACTGTATAAAGTTCCATATAATAACTGCACAGAGCCGTGGCATGTGCAGTTTGTAGGTTTTAGGTTAATTGACTTGAGTGAGCATGAGGCAGCAAAAATTCACACCGGTGAAAAGCCGACCTTCCCCTGGGAGACTCATTTCCTCAGCAACAGTATACATCAATTTTCCTCTAAGACTACCAGAATCCAGGCAGGAAAATCCCTACAGTAACCCCACACACGGCAGCGCTTCCTCCGTTCTTCACCCCACTGCTCTGATGATGAGTTATGACTGAGCTATGGATCTTCTCCTTGCTGTTACTTGTGTGGGGAAAGCTTTGGAATTGGCTTCTGCTTTTGAGCCTCTGTTGACCACAGGGATGTGCTGTTTCAGAGCAGTTTTCCAGATAACCTGGGGTAACCCAGATAGCCCAGGACTACATTACCCTCACTGTCAGGAGTCCTCACCAGCCAGGGCAGAAGCAAGTTGGGTCAAACCACAGGTCTTCCAATTCAGGAACAACTGACTCCCTCTGGGGGGCACACGGGCAGGGAAAGGACTACTCTTCCCCAAGCCAGGTGGGCTGAGAGAGCACAAATAATGCTGGTGAGGCATCACTCAAGGCCCCATGGCAGACCAAAGCCAAGAGGAGCAGGAGAAGCTGCTGCCCCACCGGGCACTGCAGCAGAGACACAAGTGGGGTATTTTCACTCTGGCCATTCTCCGCCTGGTCCAGTCCCCACCGATTCTCTCTGACTCCCCGTCCACTTGCAATTTCTTCTCTCCCAGTTCATTACCTCTGCCTCTTCTTCTCTGGTTTTATCAGCCTCCATCTGCTTTGTTTTAATCTCAACAACCCTCTCATCATAACAGAACTCCACCGCAAATTTTGAAAATAAGTAAACCCCCACCACACTGATTCACTGCTTGCAATTCCTTTGCGTTGATTCCCTTGGCCTGCCCGCTGATTGGGGCTAGAAGGTGAACAGCTCCCACCTAGCACAAGACGACTCCCTCCTCGCTTGGTCATCCAACCCAGAGAACAAGCACTGATGTGAATTCATGAGTAAGAGCTATGGGCCCCAGACGAAACACAGACTGAGGCTACTCCTACCATGCCAAGTAAGACAGAAAAAATCCAGGATTGTTTGATTATAAAGATGAAGTAAATAAATTATTCATATATATATATTTATATGCAGTGGAAATCAGTATCAGATGATGAGGGCTTTGATAAACTTATGTGCGCTCATAAGACTTACTGTTACGATTTTTCTTGGTTTCCCTGAGATGCCTGAAACCTTTGAAGAGAATGAAAGCAAAATTTCTCACAGCATAACTGTACATTCCTATAATACGTATCTTTTGATCACTTGTATAGCCATTCAGGACAGAGTCCAGCTCTCACTGTGGTTAACAAGCATGTTTCTATTGCTGTAATGGGAACTGACTTGGACTGCTTGTTTCACTGCTATTTTAGAGAGAAGGAAAAGAAAGGTCATGCATTTTATAATTCCATCCAAGATTAAGATCCCTTCATAAGAGAGATGATACGCAGAAAGACCAAATGCTGTAGCATATGGTTATACAGTATTGCGATTGATTTTATTTTAAGAGGCTCTTCTTGCTCTTAAGAGACTTGTTTGCTACTGACTTGAATGCAATCCCATGGAAGTCACTGGGTAAGTTACAGGTGCTGAATTATGTTCCAATAATTTTAGCATTGAATTTATGTCAACTCATTCACTTTTAAAATTTGATTCTGAATTCTTTTAAATATATACAACCATAAAAGGGCTGAACTATGATAAATTCTTTAACTGATGGACTTCTGCACTACAGACACATTACAAGTTAAGCCAGTGAGGCAAAGTCATTGCAATTTTTGAATACTTCTACAAGACTCAAGACAAAAATTGGTTGCCTGGAATTTGTCATAGACATTTCACTAATCACAGTAACTATGGATTTACAGAGTAGCGTTTTATCTCTGTGAATGGAGCAAGGATAAATACCCTTTGCTTTGTAATGTTTATCTCCCTGAAATGCTGAAACAGATTTGTTTCTCTAAATTGATTTTAAAAATCAGAAAATGATCTGACTTTGGCATCAAGCAATTACTGCGCAAGAAACACCAGAGTGTGTGAGTAGAGAGAATACTGAAGGGTTCCTAAACTCATTCATGTCTTGGGCTAGCATTGAAGTCAAGTGACCTGTAAACATCTTGTGAGACTAAGGAAAAGACCCTAAGAAAGCAGTTTCATCCTATGTAATTAGAAACAAAAGTGAAAATCCATGTTCTTGGCTTTGAGCACAAGAACAGTTTACAGCCGAGGGCCCCACGCAAGCCTCTAGACATGAAACACCCTGGGGCACAGATATGACTGCAAGCAATTTTCATGTCTCCTGCTCCAGACTTGAGACTCCTCCATGTTGATGTTAGCTGCACGGAGATATTTATGGCTTCCAGAGGTCGCCAGGCTGCGGCAAGACACTGAATAGTGCCCTTTCACCAGTAAATGCATCCAGGACTGAGATCAACCCCTGCAGATGACCGTGAAGAGGGAAGTTCTGCAGGGCTCTGCGGACTGCAGTCATGTTGGGTTACCTAAAGTCCGTGGGATCCTACAGCCCCTTTTCTAAAAAACTAACAGAAGCAGCAATGCTCTGAGCACAAACAGCCATCCTACAGAAGGCAGGGGAGGGGCATGGAGAGAAGAACTCTGAATAATGCTTCAGACAGTGAGGTTTCAAAGTACATCAGCTGGCTGACCAAACTGGATCCTCGATAGTCCCTGTATTATTAACCCTTCTCAAACAAAATTTGCCTGGAAGCCAAACATGCCACTTCCAGAAGCTTGAAAGAAACTGGAAAAATTCACCTAGATACAAGTTTTAAAACTCCAATTGCTAACCATTTTGTTCTTTCACCTAAAATTGATCTAAGGGGGTTTTTTGTTGTTATTATGTAACATTTTCCTCAGGAACAACAGACAGTAACAAATGGAGGTTTATTTTTGCCAGCTACATAAGCTAGCAGTCAAGTAAAACACATGAGTAGTAGCCATGTCTCGTAGACCTGCTATAAATTATTCACTCGTCTCCATGCTAGCCACCTAGAAAGGGGATAGTATACAGCCTTACAAGAGTCTGAAAGGTCTAATTACTTAAAAATCCTCAGATGGGAGGATTTAATTCTGATTTCTAGGTAGAACCAGTACTCAAAAAGAAAAAACAAGCGACAGACTGGGTGCTCCACTGTCAACGTTTTATGTGCTTTGCTGCTTTCCTGTGTTTGCAGAGCAAGAACACCCATAAAGAAAAAAGGGATGTTTGCCAAACAACCCTCTTTAATTGTCCTTTTTCAGTCTGTTCACATTTACAATTATGTGAATCACTGTAACATGAGGAACACTGCTGGTCGACAAGGAATTCAGTGAGAAACTGCTTCTAGCTGGATGTAGTAGATGTTGTGGCATGGAAACAGGGAATGTTAAAAACCGCTGCCAAAAATGTTGTATTTATTATTTGAATGCATCAAAAACACTGGAAATTAAAAACTGAAAATAATTAATTATTTACAGCTTCAATAAGATAATACACAGATAATTCATCATTCCATTACAAAGTGGCAGGAAACCCTCTTTAGTACAGTGGTCCAGTTCAGTTACCTAACAGCAGCTATTTAGTGCCACTTGTGATCCCTCAGGTGCCTGGTGGGACCCCTTGGCATGAGTCTGACGGAGGGGCCAGAGAAGATACATCTCATGTCTGGAGCAGCTGCTGGGGCCAAGCAGTCCACTATTTGGTAGCACAACGTGTGTGTTTCAGGAACTTAAAGCAGGGTTCTCCTTGTCGCAGCGAGGCACCACCTTACTTGCCATTTGTGGGAAATAGTTGCATAAGTAGGGTCAGAGGCAAACGCTCAGTAATGCCTCTAACTTCTGAGGTTGGGCTTTCTGGTTTCTTTGTTGTGGAGGTTGTGGGTTTTTATTTTGTTTTGTTTTTCTGCTTTTGACTCCTCCTGAGATTGTTTCCTTATACTTGACCTATTAGTGAGTCTGCACACTGAGCAGGCTGCAGATGAAACCAATTTTGTCCTCAGGTTATAGAGCAGGACAGCACTTGCAAAACAGATCAACTTACTCCATAAAGGTAGTAATTTTAAAAATATGCACAACCAGCATACGCTCTTTTGTGACCAAATGCCTTGAAAACCTAAATTGCACTGGGGGGCTTGGGGTGATACTGGTGTCATCTGAGCTGGCAAAATCATTAATCACAGGGGTACCCTTAGCACAGCAGGCAGGTGTCCTGTGATCAAATCCGCTCTTGGGAAACGTATTGATCCTAGGTATTGCAGGCCTGCTACACACAATTCAAATATGAATACTATTTACCTCTTCTTCCTTCCCCAAGTGCTGCACCTTCTTTTAAGACTTGCCATCTCCCCAGCTTCACCACCAAGCACAAGTGTTTCTTCGTGAATTGGTTCACTGTCATGCAGTTTTGAGAAAAATAACGCAATCGTATAAAACTGCACCAAAGCAGTCCGTTGCTTTTTGTTTTGTTAATGTGAATTATGGTCGCTGTTACCAGAAGCAACAACCAAACATAACAACTGTTGTCTGTCAACCTTTTGCTGCTACTGTTGCCAACCCTGCCACCCTCTCCGTTTGTCCTGTTTGTGACTTGCCCAAGGCACTGTCACAAACATCCCCTCAGGTCCTTGTTTCCTAGCCCCAGATGGTGGCTACCTCATGGAGCAGGAGTAAGATACGCCACCTCCTGTGCCACTGCACCGGGGGCACCATCTCCAGAAATGGCATCTCTCCATCTACCCATCTGGAGCTCCAGCACAGGGCCACTAAGATGATTAAGGGACTGGAGCATCTTTCATATGAAGAAAGGCTGAGAGAGCTGGGGCTGTTCAGCCTGGAGAAGAGAAGGCCCAGGAGGTGTCTTATCCATGTGTAAAAATACCAGATGGGAGGGAATGAAGAAGAGGGAGCCAGGCTCCCCTCTGCAGTGCTGACTGACAGGACAAGAGACAATGACCATGAAACAAAACACATGAAATTCCATCTGAACGCCAGAAAACAGTTTACTGAGAGGGTGGTCAAACACTGGCACAGGTTGCCCAGAGAGGTTGTGGAGTCTCCATCCATAGAGATATTAAAAACCTGACTGGGCATGGTCCTGGGCAACCTGCTGCAGCTGACCCTGCTTGAGCAGGGGGGTTGGACAAGATGATCTCAAGAGGTGCCTGCCAATCTCAACCCTTCTGTGGGACTCTATCCCATGGTGCCATTCCCTTGGCTCATTCAGACATCTCACAACTGACACACCATAAACAAATTCTTCAAGTCAAGCTCATTCATGTCTTGAACTCATTTCATGAGTCTCCATAACCAGCTATTTCATACACGGTTTGATGCCCTGCATAAGGCAGATAAAAGCAGCTGCTTTGGTAATTGATACTGACAATATATTTTCAGTAAACAGCTACGTAAGGGTATCTTGATGAAAATACACACACACACACACGTTGAGGAATTCTGAAAAACAGCCCATCCCTTCTAGCTTCTGATCTCAGTAGGAAATGCACAATGTGAATATTCATTAGCTGATGACCAGACTATTTATCTGCCTTATGACATGTCCACATTAAACACCAATTCTTCACACATTAATAAACTGTCTGCCACATTTTTTTCTTGCCAACTTAAGAAGATGTGATGCTGCTATTGAGGTAAAAGGATGAATGAAACACAAAATGAATAATGAGCGTTGTCAGTGATGACCACTGCTTCTTGTCAATCACCGTCAGGCACATTCATATGCACTGCTGTGATAAGTCATCATTAGATTAAACTCTATTGCCAGATATTTAAGCATTAAAATTATTGTCATTTGTGCAAACAATGACTGGAAAATTAGTTATTGATTATCAGAATGATTACAAAGGCAGTTTCCATAAAACACAGATATCTTCAAGGGGGAAAGCATATAGTAACTCCCGAGTATTTTTTCAGTGTAAAACATTTTGCATTACATTCCTCCCTACATTTTCTTTCTTTTCTTTTTTATATCCCAAACAGCATTTAATTGCCAAAGGAAGCCAAATGTGAGTCTTGCAGTCAGTACATGTTTGCTGTACAGCCCTATCAATGGCTTCCCAGTTGTCCTTGCTTTCAAGTAAACTTCACAACACAACTATTCCATGAAACTTTCAAATACAACGGGAAATTCCCCACTGTTTGTGTAACCTCCCTTGGGTGTGCTGGGTCTTCAGTATTACAGTTAGATCTTTGGGATACTGACCTCTACATGTACATTGCCATATATAGTGAAGTTAATATGCTAATGAATTACAATAATGTATAACTTTTAGGTTTCATTTTACAGTAGTTCCTAGAGGAGCTGACAGAATTGCCACTCCACTATTTTACACAGTATATATACCTCTCCAAATAAAAAAGACTCCAGCTCAGAAGAACACACACTCTAAACAGACAAGAGGGACTGCAGGATGAGAGAGGCATGCAGAGATGAAATGGCACATTCATTTTCTCACAGCAGCTGAGAAAGCCAGACATCTGAGCCTAGGCCAGTGCTGTGTTGAGCAAGCTGTACTACCTCCTAACAGCAAAGTTGGAAATGCCTTAACAAGGGGTATTTTGCTCAATGTTTCCAAAAGTTTACGAAGCTAAAAGAAAGGCTTTGCAAGATAACTTATATGTGTATCCCTTGCATCTTCCAAGTACCTATGTGCTCAAGCTTCATCTCCCTGTCAACACATATCTGCATACTATCAAAGTTACTGCTTGTAGTAAGATGTCGACACAAACACCTGATCTGAAAACTTATTTTTATTTCTGCAGTGATTTTCCTGGCTACAAAAGACAGATTCCTTTTTTTCCCCCATCTATTAAAGATTGCTTTTGTTTCCTGCTTTTTCCTTAAGAAACAGGAAAAACTCCTTTACTTCATTATCAAGTTGATTCCAATCTTGGACTTTTTAATGCCAATGACACTATTCAGGAATGTACTAAGAAACTACAGTGCCTTGGAAATAAAGCAAGACCTGATGAAATATATATGTCCTTTTCCTTTACACTGAGTACCTGGGATTAGGAAAAAAAGAGGGATCACAACCTTCGGTGCAGTTAAAAACTGCAGGCACTTCCTGTACCAGGAAAGCATAAAATACTGAATACAAGAAGCATCCCCCTCTTCACACCAGAGCGCTAACTCAGCTTTGTGCTCCTACGAAACGGGGGTGTGGGGGTACACATATGTCCATAGAGTAACAGAACCAATAGCCTCTCACTTCTCATAGCTGGAGCATTGCAGCCCCGGGCATTTTAAAAGGTCAAAACTGCAGGGCAGAGGTGGGGAGACGCATGATTTTTCCTTCAAAGGATACGTGTCAAAGAGCTACCAAAGGAAAAGAAACAGATGAAAGATATGAACAGGAATATAATTTAATTCTGTTTTTAATTTTCATTTTGTGTCTTTTTAAAACCCAGCAAACTCACAAATCTTAAATGGCCAGGCAGTAAGCCTGCTGCAATGGTAGTTCTGTTTGGGATGGGTTGGCTGGAAGGCTCCCCCCATGCCACAGCATCCTCGGTGCTGCAAGCCCCATGGAGTGCTTGGCTGCTTGCACCAGGTGTTGCACAGATGTTTTGTGAGCTGCCCTCGCTTAATTGCAGTCTTCAGAACTATTACTGTAATGGAAACCCAATTATTGCAGACATGTATTGCATGTATTTTGGTGCACATATTAACCTCGTCTTTCGTGGGATAACCTGTAGTTGATAGCGGGCTTTAATGCCAATTATTTCATTATCCATTTTTCAAGTAAGCAGAGGCAATGGAGAATGCTAATGCTGTTTAGTGGGGCGCTGACAGCATTAGTTCTCCTGTCATTTAGTCTCAAATGATGAAATTACAGGCTAAGTTGCTTGAGTTTCATGGCTGCAGACACTGAAATAGTTTCCAGTACAGAGCTTATAAATAACATCAGAAGTCCTGCTGTTTCACCTCCTGAGTCATTCTCTCAAAAGTCTTTAAAATTCATGATTCAAACAACAAGGCAGAGGGGAAGCTTTCAGTCCGTTGTTTCAGTAGCTAATTAAATGAGACTACAGTATAAGGAAGACAATATGAAGTGTGCATTATTTCTTGTTTTGCTTAATGCATTTGAGAATTAATCCTCAGGATACACTAAACAGACTAAATTACAGCTCAGGATTATCACAGTTACTTTTGCAACGCATTACCTTTTCACTCATTGTGGTAGAGGACTGGTAACAGCTGGGGATTCAATCTAAACTCGCATAAAATCCTGTGAAATGAGGTCTCAGGGAAGGAAATTGTTCTACTCCACAGAGCACAGGTTGACTAGACTCTAAAATAATATCCTAAACAGCCCTTGACTGGAAAAAAAACCCCAACAAACAGATGAAGCTTTATCAATAAAAGGCACTGGAAGCTCTTCCTCCACCCATCCACCCTCTGTCTTAAATCAGTAAGGCTCTTTTTTTAAACAAGAAAATAAAAGGGTGAGTCTTCCTAGCTGGGTGTTGAACACCCAAGCACTGCCCAGACATGACCCCACACTTGCAGGCTGGCTACCTCTGATGGAGAGATCCTCCACAGGCTCACTAATCCCATTTTTGAACGTACTTACACCTCTGTCAGCCACAGCTCCCTCAGAAAATGCACTGTGTGCCCAAGCATGTCATGTGGGCACACTACGGTTCTCACTTTGTGAGCTGCAGAAGTAGCACCCTGCCTTCCTTTGTTCATGTTCTCCATACCATTGATGGTTTAATACATATTTATCACACCCTACCTCAGCAGCTTTTTCCCAAGCTGAAGAATCCTCCTCATATGGAAACTATTTAATATCTCTGAGGATGCAGGCTGCTGGTGATTCTTCTTCTCCCTCTTCTAATTCTCTTCCACCATTCCTGAGACAAGAAGACCAAACTGCCCACAAACGCCAGCGTGTGAATGGACTTGTGATGTGACTGTGGCATACGACAACACATTACCTAAGGATGCTTTCTCTTCCTTCCCCGGCAGCACAAAACACTGTTTTTTACCATCCCTGGTTACTGAATTGACAATTTCAGACAATTAGCCACAGTGATTCCCAGATCTTTCTTCTTGAAAATAACTCAGCTGGATCCTGTTGCAATGTATGCATAGCACATATACTGCATTACTCTGCATTAATTGACAATGAAATGTTGCTGGCTGTTGTATTACTTACACATTTTCTACTATGAGATTACTGTCACATTTTCACAGTCAGCATCAGTTTTGATATGAAATATTTGAAGTAGTCATCAGCAAACTTTGCAACTTGCTATTCACTCCCTTTGCAGCTAACATTGAATTTGATGAACATCCAAAGTCCCAAAAAAAGGTGGCTGTGCAGCCTAATAAAGCCTTTCTCCATTAAGAAGACTGACAATTTATTTCTACCTTCTTTTAACCAGGTATTACTCTGCAAGAGGAAAATACCTCTTATCTCACAGTAGCTTATTTCTCTAAAGGTCTTTGATCCAGGAGCTTTTGAAGACTCAACTGTATTTTGCTGACCAGATCCAACTACAAAAATGGTTACAAACTCCTCTGAAAAAGCCCTGCTAGATTGGTGAGGCATGACTGCTTTCTTCAAAGGCTACACAGACTCTTCCATTACTTCCATTCCATTTTCTGTCTTTGCAGCCCTTCTCTCTTGGCTCTGTGACCATCCTCGTTCAGTGATTCACAGATCCCTATTTAGGGGATTCCCTACTCGGGGCATTTCAATTTAGAAGGGTTATATACCTGTATTAGATGTCTGTATATGTATGTATATATTCTGTATATTTTAACATAGTTTATTTCATTTGTGCTTTCTTTAAAATGAGGTATATGGCTACAAATATCATGTAGAGACTACTTAACAAAGTTGATAGTTTGAAAATTGGTTGTTGGATTTATAAATCCTTTACATTTTGCATTCTCTTTTAAACACGGGGCTGAGGGATGAAAGTCGCTGCAAAATTGACAATTTCTCTAATTTAGAATTCTTTTTCATGTGTTTGTTTATGCCTCAGCTCAGTTAAAGTTTGGGCATGTGATTTATTTTAATGCCATTAAGCTTTAAATGTCACACATGAGGGTCAAGTGAAGTACTTTGTAAGACTGGCACCCATGTAAACCATCTTTCCTAATCAAATGCATTTCTATATGTCTCTATACTCTTTGTAAAACTGCAGCAGGTAGCTGATGTTATACACTTGCTTAGAAACCCAAAGTATTGAAGTGCATTCTTCACCGTCCTCTGCTAGCCAAAGAGCTTCCTGCTAACGCACAGCAGTAGACACTTGCTCCACCCTGTGCCAACAGCTTCCAAACTGCCCCAGAAATTTGGTGGAAACAGGCACCCCCTGGACGGTTTGATGGTCAGATATGGGGAGAGGGAACTGTGAGAATGACCCACATATTGGGGTTTTGAGCAGCATTTCTGTCTGCAGTAACTGTTTGCATTCACTTACATTTCAATCAGTTCAAGAAGCTTCCATGTATTTTACAATCAATGGAGCTATTTCCTAAGCCAAACTTGCAGTCCGATTTAATGCAAGTCTTTAGGTCTGCTTTCCCAGAGGATACTGGAGATGGAGAGGAAACGTGGAGAGGAAACTTTCCCTTGAAGTTCCCTTTGGGCTCTAACCTCCCCTCCCAGATACGATCACAACTGGATGTTTAATCACAAAGTTCCTGTAGGGCCCTCCCCAGCAGGTAGCTGACTCCTAGAAATACCAATATTTATAGGACCTGACTAAGCAGAGCTCTCTTCTGCCCAGATAGTGAACAAAGCCTGTTAATGACCATCCTGGCGCTTAATTAGTTACGAAAAAACAAATGGTCACCCTACTGTAAGTAAAACACATCCTAAGCAAACTACAAGTCTATTATATTTTATATCACATAAACAGCAACTGTGCATTTATACAACCACACCAACAGGATGAGCAATTTTACTGTCATACCTCATTGAGATTATCAAACTCTTCAAGGTCATGGTGGATTTTAGATGTAGGACCATTAGACAAGGCTGGAAGAATACTATGACTACAGTAATAAAATATCCTTCAAAATATCTGTTGTTACTCTGATTAATGCATACTTGAGTTTTAAACCAATATAAGTTATTTCCTAAAAATCTTAGATGCTCCAGATATTGGTGATGAAATACCTCTTTCATTTGATCTACAAACCAGTGCATATTTAGCTAGTTCATTATTAATAGAAAAACAGAGAGCTAATTGAAACAAAGTTCAGATCTGATCTTATCGCAAGGTTCAGGGCTGTTCAGATCTGGGAGTTTTGAGCCATTTCTGAATCAAAGCTGTAGTAATCCATCCCATTCTGGTCTACAGATCATGTTGTCCCACCGGCTGTGAATACAAAGTAGCAGGAAGGAAAATAAGCCATTCTAACGATTCAATGTTCTTAAGCAATAAATTGCATATTTTGGTTAGCAAAGCTGCAAAGAAACAACATACTTTAACAAAAAAAGAATTAAGATACAATGAAGACACCTGCTGCAACACTGTTGTCTGCAATCTTGGAATCTTTCTCTATTTTAATGTTTCACGTGGGGCCCCATTCGGAAAAGAAAAGGAGAAATTGAAGGGAGGGAAGGTCAGAAATTCCTTCCACCTGCTCTGACTCTGCAGTGTATCACTAACTGTATGTGGGCTCTGGCTAATCCACACAGCAGAACTCATCCTAGAAGACAACAGAGTAAATAAAGCAATGTCCCTAACAAGCATGATTCTTTCAACCTGTAAATCTGAGTTGCTGCGATAGCTATTTTGCCACAGTGCAAACACAGTGAGTGACTTGTCAAAATGCAAATATATTAGGAGTGAAACAGAAGTCATACAAGTTTAGAAAGAACACTAAGAGAAGCTGACAATTAATTTTAGGTTGAAAGGTTAACCTGCTTGCTTTCAGCAACAGAGCCTCAGTCATACCAGTAAGTGGAAATAGTATTTGCCTTAAAGACAGGCTTACTGCATTCTCTGTATTACCATGCACAGAACATGCTGTTTTCTTATTAATTTGAGGGTTGGTTTGGTTTTTTTTTTCATTCAAATTAAATCTATATGGGTGAAGGCCCCATTTAAAAAAAAAAAAAGCAAAGACTGGTTGGGTGAAACTTTACAGAAGCAGAAAAGGGACCAGCGTGTCCAGCTGCCCGGAATGCCAAGCTGTGAGTGTAGCTTTGAAAATCCTCTTCCAGATGCCATCTGACTATCTCCATTGCAATCACATTATTGCACAAATCAAGAATCAATACGTATTTTTCACCATATGGGACTAAAAATGTCCAAGGCCCCATTTTAAATTATATGCTCGAGTTGTTCAGTGCATCTTTTACAGAAATTTCATAAGCAGCTCCAAATGGCACGTTTTACATATGATGCAACAAATGCAGATCATTTGATAACAGTGACCAGACTCTACACAATACAGAGTAAACAAACTTCTATTAGTTTAAACACTCCCTACCATCCTTCTGATATATTGTGACCATGCTAAAACTCAGGGCAGTGTTTACAGCTGTATAAATCAAAGCCATTTCGATTTGAATGTAGTCAAAGAAATCGAGAGCAAACACCCTCTTGTAAAGCTGTTTATGGTGCTACATGCAAACACCACCTATAGCCTAATGCAAAGAGAAAAAAGAGCCAGTGATGACAACTGTTAGCAGCCTAGAACAAGTGATGTGATCTATGCCAGATTATTACTGAATTATTATAATGATTTTAATAGAGAGAAGCTAGAATTTAATACATTCCTTCAAAAAATCTTAATCCCTGCATTCCTACGCTTGCCTTTCATAGGAGGCATTGTTTTAATAACCAGAATCCAATTTGACCAGCACTTGAGGCATTAAACCCAGATTAGATGGATTTAGATCTCTATCCTCACCAACCTGCCTTTCGATTACTATACTAATATACACTTCTTAGATCAATTAAAATGTTTCTTATTCTATGTTCATCATTAAGAGAAGTCTGAGAATATAGATGAACATTACAGTCTATCAAAAAGTTAAAAATACCCAGGTTTCATTGGAAAAGAGTAGATATGACAATTGGTTCCTTTCAAATACATAAATTGAAGACTTTTTTTACACAGCAAACATACATATATATACACATACACATATACATATACCAACCCACATATAATTTAAAACCTTTCAGGAGCCAAATGTGCACTTGCTAAACAGAATGGCATGCTGAAAAATTAAAAGGACTGCAATGACTACTCAGTCGAACTGGAATTAAAGATCTTACCTAAAAAAAACATCTGAAAGAAAATGTTTACACTCTGGCCAATATTTATTTTACTTTCACATCCTCACTTTACTTTTACATCTTCACTTTAAAACTGACAGGCATTTGAAAGTAAAGAAAAAGAGGCTGATTTTTCTCTCTTTAAGATCCAATGTTGCAAAATAGTCTTGCACGATTATCGGTTGAATAGTTTCCATTTCCCGTTCCTACAAGGACTGACACAGAAGAAAAAACGGCAGGTCTTATTAGTCCTGGGTAGCCCAACCTCAGACTTAGCTAGTATCAGGTTCCTCAGAAGAGGTGAAAAAAAGGCAGAAAATGCAGCCATTGAAGTCAGAATGCATTGAGTGAAGAAGGGGAAACTTTCCGCTGTCACATATTCTTTTCAGGGTCAAAAAATAGACAAGTGAGACTTTAAATAAGTAACTCATTCCAGGTAAGTACAGTCAAATCGTCCCCAGGCTGCCAGACTGCCATCACGTCCCACCGCTGCCAGCGGGGTCCACAGCTGTGACTCCAAAGGTGGCTCTGGGTTTTGAAAAACACAGTGTAGCAGAGGATGCAATAATAATGACTTCAGTAATTAGATTCTGTCTTGTGCTGCGTATTGAGAGCCCAAGGCTTATCTGGAATTAGAAGAGGCACCCAGAGTGCCTTTACAGCCATCTATTTTAGCGAACAGAGCAGCCAAATATCCTCTTCTTGAAACAGTGAAAGAGCAATCACACTTTTTCCTGTCTCAATGAATTTAAAATGCACTGCAAATCAAAAAGGAAAAGCCAATGACCGGAGAAAAGCAGCAAAAGGAATGTAATAACGCTATCCACGATGGGGACATGTATTCAATTCTGTCCTATTTTTTTGCTGCAGAAAGGATGCTCTACACCTAAAACAGGGAGGCAGATGTTTTTGCCCAGGTAAGCCGTAAGAAGGGCTGAGAGAGGGGCCCAAGCCACGATTCGCACAGCTTGGGGAGGTGAAGCCAAGGCACAGCGGGCTGGGGAGGACGGACACAAGACACAGGCGAAGCAGCGATCCTGCCCGTTTCCACAGAGGCAGGAGAGCTGGCTCGGCAGGCAGGAGCTCTCACTCCTCTTAAATTATTACGGGAGTGTTTCTTAGTGCTCTCTTAGCTCAGGCCCCAAGGACCATGCACAGTCCCTTCCCATTTGCTCTCTAATTAGAAACTTGAAGTCATTACTTGGGCCAAGGGATAGTGAAATGAAATTGTTACTAGGTTGAGTATACCGAGTGAAAAAGTTTTTATAGACACCAAGATAATGTTCTCAGAAACACTGCACCATGTCTCAAAATCATTTTACCATTAATAGATTTCCTGGCAGCTACTTGTCTGACTGAAAGAGAGGAGCTGCATGGAAAAGAAGGAAGAAAGCAAGCAAATGACATTTTTAACTGTGTGATGATCCCTTCTTTCCCCCAGGGTGTCCTGAAATAAAAGACATAAATGCAGAGCACTTGGAGGCTTCAACAGCATCCAGTGCATGTGCTTTTAATTGTGACTGCACATTAACATCTGCCCTAAAATCTAGCCAGCAGGTTTTGGTGGACAAGAAAAATACTCATAGTAATTAGGAACTAAAGGAAGAGGCAGGCAGACTAATTAACTTTCCTCAATGCTTCCTATTTAGCACATCTTAGGGATTTAAAATTAAAGACGTGTATAATTTGGGATGTTTTCAAGATTAAGATGTCTAAAACTTGTCGCTTAGTTTTAGCTGCACAATTAAATCTGTTTCTTAGCTAGAAGTTAGAAGGGCTAAAATTGTTCAGGCCAAGAAAACAAGCTGCTGTAGCGGAGTGTCGAAGCCCTGACATGTTCAGCCTGTGCTCACACTCCAGCACAGCGAGAGAGCAAGAGATGCCCTCTCAGACCCAATCTCCTTCATGCTGCTGGCAGCTACGAGCTCCAGAGTCACGGTGGCTGGAGAGCTAATAACAATTTTCAAGGTTGGCAGTGACACTTCTGTGCAAACAGCTTAGGAACCTCCCCGACATGGGGAAAAAAACACCCCAAGGATTAACTTAGGCTTTGCCAATACTAGGGATTTTAGCCATTAGTGGTCATCTATTTCTGCAGCTTTGTGCACACAGGCTGTGAATAGAGGCAACAAAACGAGACTGAGCTATGGCTTGCTTGAAACCGGTACATACTGCAGCCTACAAGACTGCCGCCTGTTTCTCCAGGGGTTGCTATTAATACAAGGGCCCAAGTCAGTCTGTGAGATGCACCAGTTAAAGCCTGAGTGCTACAAAAACAACTGTCCAGCCTTCAGCAGTATTTTTCTAAAGACTTCTTTTGGTGGCATCTGTACGTGCTACATGTACACAGGGCCTTAATTCTGCTCTGAAATACAAATGAAAAGACGCTAACGACTTTTTTTTTATTTCAAACCCATTCAGCTTATTTCAGAGTGTCTGTAATTTGGAAGCGAAGGGCTGCTGCTGCAACGTCTCATCTGCTTGCAGATTTGGTTAACATTTTTAAAGCACAGAACAGAACAGAAATAATACGCAAGCAGCCAATAACGATCACTGGTATTGTTAATATTTCCTGCTTATCTCCAGCCTAAATCTGGAAACCAACTAAAAGATGCTTTCGTTTGAGAGTAGCTAGCCTGGAAAGCCGAAAGCCTAAGACTCCACACAGCACTACCCCAGCCACTTCATCTTTCCTCTCCCCCTTCCCTTCCCATCTGCCTTACACTGCCTTTCAGCTCGGGCCAAGTGCTGCAGCGGGAAGCCGCAGGCACCCAGCTGCAGGACGAGGGCCTTGGATTTATATTATACGGAAACAAAGGCTCAAAGGAAAGACTGCATCATAATTTACATCTAGCACTTTAAATAACACGCAGAACATTCCTGCATCTAAAAGGCCACTGACTGTAAAGAGTACTGTGAGCCTGGCTACCCAGAATATTTAGCACTATTTAGACTACATGCAGACTAGTGCTACTTAGAACATAAAAACAGCTGAACTGGGAAAAAACCCAAAGGTTCAGCAGGCGTCTGTCTCTGGTAGCAGTCAATGTTGTGAGAAAGAACGGGAGAAACAGAGTCTCTTCCTTCAGTATATGGGTCCAGCCATCAACAGTTTATTGACTTTCTGAATAGAACTTGCATTCATATCACTGTGTTGCACAGCCTTTGCTGGACCTTTCTCCCATGCAGTAGTCCATCCTTTTTAAATTTATGTTTGATCCTGGTCTCCAAAACACCTTGTGGTGCTGATTTCCTCCATTCAATTATCCGTTGTCCAGAGAAGTGCGTCCTTTTGTCTTAAGTTTGTTCTCTGGTTAGTGCTGATGCTCTGATCCTCCAGGTATATTATAAGAGGTGGATCGTTATTCTCTATAATGTAATAGGGCACTACCTATAATATAATATTATAGAGGATAACTATGCACCTTTTCTGTGCTGTTCATATACATCTCTCATGTACTTTTCATTTTTTTCCAGAGATGATGATAGTTTTGGCGGTGGCTTCCACCTAAAGACATGACTGGACAAGCTGATAAAACCTGGAACTAGCCTGGTTCATGTTTGCATCAATTTCCAGAGAGTAGCTTGTACAGTATAAGGACTGGTTTGCTTTGATTAAACCAATAATTTGTAACCCATATTATGTTGTTGCAGTAATACGTGATGCAAAGAACTGCAGTTTCATGGAATCCTTAAGACATGCAGACAACGAAAGGCAGAGCTGGGAAAAGCTGGGCTTTTCATTTTGCAGCAAATGATAGAATTCTGCTTTTCTCTTTTCCCAACTCAAATGAAAATAAAAGGTACCCCAAACTTTTCTCACAAAGTGAAATAAAACAGTAAAACCAAATACTCCGATCATGCATTTTCTTGACTTAATACATATGTGAAATAAAAACCTTAAAAAAATAGTTTCTATAATTGTTCTACATTTTAACTAAATGTTTATTCTTAGTGGAACTCACCATTCTGTTATTTTCTATTTCAATTTCATCAAAATAGATCTCCCCATCCCTGGAGGTATTTAAAAGACGTGTAGATGAGGCGCTTAGGGACATGGTTTAGTGGGCATGGTGGTGTTGGGTTGACGGTTGGACTCGATGATCTTAGAGGTCTTTTCCAACCTCAATGATTCTATGATTCTATGATTCTATGATTGTTTATGCAAATCAACATTTCTCAGTATCTTTCTTTCTTTAAAGGCTTAAAGAGCTAATCTACCCACAGAAACTACTTCCGCAATGCATTCTAACTATGAAGAAACCCCAAAACATACACCTAGGATCAATGCTTTTCATGCCAGTCGAAAAAACACTGCGATCTCCAGATGCTACCAGGATATAGTATGATCCAGCACCTTGGTCTGTGTCCTCAGTATACATGATGGCTCCCTTTGAACTAACTTTCTGATCCCATAAAACATGTATAAAAGCTCAAAGTTATGTTAATCACTGAGGACACCAGAAGAGACAAAGAAAATGATGTATATTATAAGGTTAGTGCAAACTGGATGGACAGTGTAGTTAGGGAGTAAAAAATGGAAGGATGTATAGAGTGGGGCACCACAGGGGTCTGAGGCTATTTGATATTTTCAATATAGATAAAAATGATGGAGTAGAGTCTTCCTACACTAAGAGATTACACCAACGAGGGACGTACAGCAGGGACACTGAGGGCAAGATGAGAATTTGTTAGGCGATCTTCACAAACTGGAGACACTTAAAACCAGGATGTTGATCAGTAGGGGGAAGTATAAACTACTACGCCAAGAAAGGAAAAACTCAACTTCACATAGAAGCCTGCTGGAAGAGGAAAGAAATAACCATATCTCTGGGTTCATAATGGAAAGAAAAGAGAGCTAATGCACTTAAATTGCAGTAGGAAAGACTAGAAAAACCTCCCTAAGCACTAAGAATAGCACTGGGACAGACCGGCTGGTCTATGTTTCCATTATAGTAAGTCTTCACGAACAGCATAAACAAACGTGAAAGAAATGACACAGGCACTGGCAGGACTGTGTTGGAAGGAGGATGTTTAGAGGCTCTCTAGAGACCTTCTTGCCAGCTCTGTGGTTCTTTGAAATCTCATCTGTTTGTACGCATTTCTGAAATAGCTCCTTAACAGACTACAGATCTTCTTTCTCTGGTGCTTGACTTGACCCATGACTACAGCCAAGTTTGGCCTGCGAGGCAGAGGGAAATTCAGGATCACTATTCCAAGTGGACCTTGCATGCAGCATTAAACTAGACATCAAACTTCTGGAGTAACCTCATGACATTTTATGGACAGCCTAGAAATAAGAACATTACATCAGAAAAATGTCCCGCTCCTAAATATTTCACATGAACTGCAATGCACGCACATGTGGAAAACACTGCTAAAAGTCCTACCTCTAGAAGTTTCCCATTTAGGGAACACAAGGCATAAAACATTTTGAAAATCACTTCTGTGACTTCACCAGTGCTAAGTCTAGTTGTCGTTTCTCCACATCTGTCTGCTCAGAGATGGGCAACTGAGCATTGATGTTTCTCAGCCTGCTCCCAGCACCTTCCACTGTGCTTTGGTTGCTGTTGTTGTTGCGGGTTTGGATTTCGGGAGGGGGGAAGCAGGCAGGCAATCCAGACAATCCGTGTTTAGGTAAAACCACTTTACTTTAGGATTCATCACAATAACCTCTGTCCTCAGATAATTTTAGTTTTTCTGTTTTGTATCTCTAATTTACTTTTGTAAGTTGCTTCCAGTAGCTTCCAGCCAGTGAGGTGTTTGTACGGTACACACCCGTGGGAATTGGGTTTAGCTGTAAAAATGCCAATACCCTAAACCCTCATGTCTCTGCTCGTAGGGATGGAGAATCTACTCTTTGAGAAACCAAGCTGCTCAACTTCTTTCCCCTCCACAATGCCACATTAATGGTTTTCAACTGCTTCCAATTTTAAAATCTATAAACATTTTCTATCACATGGATGATCCCAACCAACAACAGATGGATAATCAAGCCCACTGACAACAAACTTGCTCTCTTCTTAGTAGCAGATAAAGTTGTACATTTTTAGGAGTAATCCACAATCCCTCATGAGTCTGGAGACCAGAGTCTGAAAATCCCTGCTTTCAGCTATTTCTTTACTTCTGCTTTCTTTAAAAACAGCAGCAACAACTACAAAAATTCTGCTGTCCCAGAAGGTCATTGCTCAGGTTTAATATAGTTAATAGAACTGAACTGTTTTAAAATCCAGTTTAGCCAGCTAAGCAACAGGAAAAGTGCCCATTTTCTTTGGTGGATTTCCAAGCCCTACATGGTGATTGAGACAGTGCTGTCACAGTCACTGCAAACAGCCGAGAGCTGTGGACAGACTGGCCCTGATGGATAATAATTCTTAATTAGGTTTTCTGGCTCTTTGGATGAAGAACTTTATAAACTGCTGCTTGCGTTGAGGTGCATGCTTTGTCCTTGCAGACAGATTTGTTTACACGTCCCTAAAATACATTTGTAGGAAGCTCTTTCCACTTACGCTGCTATTTTCTTTACACACATCCATAACATTTGATCAGGTAAAGCTGCTCTTGTGCTAAATAAATGCAAGGTCTGATGATTCCAGCAGAAGACGGACCAGCTTAATTAGGAAGGTACTGAGGACTCCTTTTTCTTTATTGCACCTTACAGACAAAAAGTAGCTCCTCAGCACCCCTCACCGTAACTGCTACCATTAGGGAAACTGAGGAAGCATAAAATTGTTCGGTGATGATGGCAGCCCCTGTTGGAGCCAGAACAGTAACCCCGTAACTTCTCTCTTGCATTCCTATGCAGCCCACGATCCTTTCTTGAGGTTTTGCCACTACAAAATACAAACACATATTCAGTTTCTTTCACACTTCGTGTTTTTCTGGCTGAATTGACTGGAATTATTACATGAAAACACACATAGTCTCATTGGAAAGAGAGGCATCTGGAAAAAAAAAAGGTGCTCAATAAATTCTGCTCTTCAGAAATTCAGTAGCACTATGGACCAAATCTGTAGAATCAGTTTTGAAGACAGTTAGAAGGGTTCCCATTCTAAAGTTTATAAATGTTAACAATTTCCTGGAGAGAGTGCCACTGAAATAATTTTGAACTTGCTCCTTTGAGGAAGATGTCTCTATAAATGATTCCTGAGCTTTGTATTTGTTCAGCTAGGTCTACTAAGAAAAGCATTTTTCAGAAGCCTCAGACATTTGCACCTAAAATGTCACCTGCAAATGGAAGCGTGATGAGTTTGCTGCTTAAGGAAGGGACGAGTTTTCTGGGTAATATCTAAAGTTCTGTCACTAAAAAGCTTTCTGATCCTGGATCAAAAACATACTTGGTTCAAACCTCCAATGTGCCCTGCACAGTCAGTCAAGATGTTTTTACAGCCTCCTTTCCATGTAAAACTTTTAGATTGCTTGGGAAAAAATGTTGTGGAAGTGCTATACTATTCGCTGTATTAGCTGTAATGAGTAACGAAAGAATAGCAAGATAGTAATCGCTGTGGCTTAAACTTTCAAGTAACTCTCAGGTCTCTGCCTGGCAGCAGAGTTGGGGAGAAGGGGGAACAGGTACTACTCATGATATAGGAAGATGAAATTAGGCATTGTTTAAGTAAATGGGGCAAATACAAACTAATGGTACTGGATGGGCTGCAGGAGGGAGCTGGCCAATGCCACTGAGAGGTTGCTTTCTATCATCTTAGAAAAGTTGTGGCCATCAGAGGAAGTCCCCAATGACTGAAAAAAGGCAAATGTTATGCCTGTTGTAAAATAAAAAGCACAGGATCCAGAGAACGGTAAGCCAGACAAACTAACCTCAGTCCCCAGGAAAATTATGGACTGGAGGGGTGGAATAAAAGTGGGTGGAAAACTGACCGGACCACTGGGCTCAAAGGCCAGCCATCAGCAGTTTGAGGTCTAACTGGTGGCTGGTTATGAGCAGTGTGACCCTCAGGGGTCAATGCCAGGCCAGTACCCTTTGCATCTTCAGCAATGACCCAGACGACAGGGATGGCCCGCGTCTTCATTAAATTTGTGGAAAGAGCAGTTGCATATGCTGGAAGGCAGAGCTACTGTACAGAGAGCTCAAAATCCAGGAGTGGCCTGACAAGGACCTCAGAAAATTCAGCAAAGACAAAACCAAAGTCCTGTACTGGAACAGGACAACCCACTGCAACAGTACCGGCTGGAGGCGCACTAGCAGGGTAGCAGCTCTGCAGAACAGGACCAGCAGGCCCTGCTGGACAAGCAGCATCAGTGAGACCTTGTGGCAGTGAAGGTAACATATGGGGCTACATTAGCAATAGGGTAGCCAACAGGTCCAAGGAGGTGATTTTTTTCTAAATATTGCATCTTCTTTTGGGCCTCCAGTACAAGAAAGGTGTGAACAAAGTAGACAGAGTGGACTCTCACTAACATAATCACCCTGGCCAGATGATCAGCTTGTTCTCATCACTCTTTATCATTCCAACAGCAATTACATCAGCTGTGTTTTGTTGTAATTTTAAACTTGGTTCCAAACCACCAATGGAAACTCTGAATAGTTGAGGATGTACCAAGCCCTGAAGAATCCCATTAGAAACACTCATCATATGACTTCATATAGGAAACTACTTGGAGAGCTGCAAGCCAGATCTTAATCCATTTAACCTGTGTCCCTCCCACCAAGAGCAGCTTACGCGTGGTCTTCCTGGAATGCTACTGAACAGTTTATTTTTTATTCAGTTTTTAATACTGATACATTACAGTTTGTTTTCCAGGAATGAAATCCACGAATCCACAGATATTTCTGCTGTTGTTCCTAACAGCCATTCTGGATCATTACACATTTGGTGAGAAATCTCCCAACATTTCCATACTATGAATGTGTCTTATTTTTCATACAGTCAAATTCCGAAAAAGTTAAAAAAATATAAAAAAAAAAGTGGAGAGACTCACGTTTGACTTTCACACTTTTCCATTGGCAAACACTTTCCACCTCCAACTTCCTTACAGAACACAAATTAACCCCTCTTTTTTTTTCCTATTTACTTCATTATTTGCACAAGCTTCAGTGAAGTCAGAGACAGTTCTAGGAATAAGGCTTAACTAACTTCTACTTCCAAACTGCATATTTAACATGTTAACACTGAGCTCTGTGTGTTAATGTAGGACACTTGGTTTTTTAGGATCAACAAATGGCAAATGCTTCCATATGAAAAGAATATTCCCACCCACAGAAACAGAATTCAGCTTTCCTACGCGGCTAACAATGGAGAATTAATATGCCTCTCAGAGGCACAGCCAGAACAAAAACAACCACACCCCAAATCCAAATGAGATTCTCAGTTAGGTATTTTCAGTGTTTCTTTTCTGAAACAGAGCATATTCTCCTACTAACAAGGTGAGTGGCAGGAGCAAATTTACTCATGATTTTTGAAATGTTTAGGAATTTTGTGGGCTTACAGAAGGAACCTATTTAATAACAGGGTCTTTTATGCCAGTCTTCCTCATGTAATTTTTTGAAAAGTAAGCATCTAGAAGTAAGGAAAAAATTCAACCTTACTGATATTCACAGAAGCAACAGTGACAAAATTGTCTTTAAGAGAAAGAAGTCCACTAGCCAAAAAGTGCAAGAACCATTAGAATTTATGATTTTATTTGAAACAATTTAAGTTTTCATTACTAGATTAATGAGCTTATTTAGTATTTGTACAGTGTTGAAGGCACCGGAACAATTTTACTTCTTCTAGGATTCTAAAAGCCAATCAGAATGTCAGTGTTTCAAACTAATTTATTGTAATATTCATATAAGATTATTTTCAAGCTGTCTTGCCTCAGTTTTTTGAAAGATAAATTTAAGTGCTATGTAGTATCAGCTTCTTAACTCCTGTGCTGTAATTCTTAGCTTGTGACCACCAAGAAAACTTTGTCAAATAAAATGCATCACAGATACTGAAGAAAAGAGAATAACTAGAAATAAAACAAGAAATTCAAGCTGTTCAGCAATGTATAATAGAGTTTTGCAAATATTTTTGATTTCACAGTTCAAATTTCCTCTGGGATTGGCAAGCTAACAATAGTTCTATTTTTTTAATCGTAATGAGGATTATCTGAATGTTGTACAAATCAAAGACGAGCTTTTGATATTCAAAAAGCTAGTCTGTTTGAAATAGGTGAGGATTAAATGGGGAAGGAAGCATTTCATTATGGAAAATGCTTGTAAGGTTTACTGGCAGATTCACATATTTTTTAAGGTCAGCAAGACCCATTACCATCTAATCACGCCTTCTGAATAACACATGGCAAAGGACCTCACCTTGTAACTACCACATCAAGCCCAATCCTCCTGCTTGAAATACCCTTTACTTTTTGAAGGACATCCAAGCCTTCTTTTACACTTTCAAAATGATGGAGAATTCACCAAGTCTGCGAGGTGCTGCTGTAGCTCACTAACCTTATTGGAAGAAGGTGTTTGCTTTCTTCCACTTTGAATTTGTTTAGACTCAGATAGGCTGAATTGCTAATGGACTATTTTTTAAAATAAGGGAGAAAGGTGCTGTAATTAGAAAAATCTCTTCCCAGCCTAATAAGTATGCTGTAGTTGAGTCATCACTTAACATAGTTTTGCATAAACAGAGAGAGATTTAAAGTCTCCCATTTCTCACTGTAAGGTACGATTTCTCGACTTTCAAATCTTCCTGCAGCTCTTTTGTGATCTTGCTCCCACTAAAATGTCACTAATATTAAGTGAAGTAAAACCACTTAGTACCACCTGCTACTAATTGCAGCATTCGCCCTTGATTGTGTCAACCTTTCGCTTCTTAGTATTTTTATCAGTCTCTAATAAATTACTCTTAAAACGTGTTACTGAACAGTGGGAGTTCATAGTTAAGGTAGACTTCAGCAAGTTCATTCAGAAGTAGTCTTCATTTTTGTCAAAATAAGTGTGAATAAGCAGTTTTCAAGTATTTGCTACAATCATGAATTATTTTGCCCCAAAGATGACACATTATTTTTGACTTGACAGGACCACCCTGTGCCCTCACATTAGAAATGTACATGCTCTAATGAGAAATACGTGACAGAAGCCCTCTTAAAACTACCAGTAAAATTTGCATTCGGGCACTGTGCCTAGTCACCCCACTCTATCCCTCCCTCCAACAGTACTATCCCAGCTGAGTATTTGCAAGGTCTGTGTCTAGTCCACATGAAACAAACAAACTTGCAATTCTGATGCTTCCTGTTAATTATTAGAAGTAGTCCCTTACTCCAATATGCCAAAACAAGACTCTAGCCCAAGCAGAACAAAGGTGGAAAGAACTGTATGTAAAGCACGGTCAAGCTTGTCTGGTAGTCAAATAGCACAACTAATATGAAAACATACCATAATCTACAGACTAGTCCTTTCATTAAATGATTAGTCTCAAAGACTTTATTAACTTTATTAAAAGCAGAAAAGGTCATATGAAAGGCTAATATAACTGAGATATTATGTTAAACTATGAGCCTTTTAAGGTATTCACCTTCATAAAAAGTTGCAGCACATTAAATTTATTTAATTACTCTAGAGTAATTTCTAATTTCAAAAGCCCATTTTTATGGAACAATGATAAATTAGAGCACAGATGAATTATTTTACAGATTAATACACACAGTTCTTTCTGCAATCATGATTTTAAATGGTTCTAATAGCTGTAGCACTTATAGTAGGTTCTTTAAATGCCAAGCAATTATAATTGTTCTCTTAGCATACTGGTTTAATTTAATACCTCCCAAGTTGCAGAAAATTTGACTTCTGCAGTGGAACACACTTGTTCACCATATTTCCTTTCGGAATGATAAAATAAGATATTTAAAAGGAAATGAATGACCTGGAAAAAGCAATACAATGTTGCTAATTATCACACAACAGTGCTGATATATCTGACTTACTCAGATCAAGACTCAGGCAAGATATAGGTGTAGACCATAAGCCCCTTACCCTCTTTTCCACACAAATATAAATTAGGCCCATAGTTGCTGGTGTTGGCAGTGTGCTTCAACACATGTCCAGAGCAGTGGGAACTCAGCAAATACAAAAACGTAGCAACTGTGGAGTAACTAAAATTATCTCAGTACTTGTAATACTATGCGTAAAGCTAGTTTTGTGAGTAGCATTTAGGAGTTTTGTCCAACTTTTTGCTCCATGAGCAAGGAGACATTTCACAAGTGTTAGTCACTTGGTCAAATAACTGGAGTTCTCCACATGATACCCTACACTGAACATCTCAGATCACAAATCACACAAATGCTACATATTAAAATGAGGAAGTTAAGTTTAATGGCTATTTTTAAGGAAACCTTTTTCTCTTTCCCTCATCTTATCGGAAGGTCTTCATCAAGTGAAATGTCCCTTACCTGTGTACAATCAAGCCAAAGGCTTTTCAGCATTGGCCTGTGAAGTCCTAGACTATGTGAGTCATATTTTTCCTCTTTTTCCTTACAGTTTTTATTCTTTTGGCAATAAAAAGAAGCTTAGAAACTGGATCCAAAGAGTCTGCCCAAGTCTGCAGAGAGTATGAAGCGGGTACACTGAGGAGCAATGATTCATGCATCACAGTGGGGTATCACTTCCAAACAGTGATATAGCCAAGAGTGAACAGAGTTTACCCACTTATAATTTGGGAAATAGAGTTCACCCAATTCTTTATGCCCAGGTGGCAACCTCAAGTAAGGGAGTTTTCCCATTACACCACTTTCTCAAACACACCTCTGGCTGACACCGAGCAGAGGAGCTGGCTTGGCTCAAGCATGCCGGCAGGCTCATAATGGAGTTTGGCGCTACAAGAGATGATGGGGACAGGGGGACAAGGGGGAAGCATGCTCCAGAAAAGGGGTGGAATTGAAGGATTTGACCTCCTACATAATAAGAAAGGAAACAGTGCATGTCAAAGTCTGGTGTCTAAGGCCGAAATACATCTTATTTTAGATTAAGGTAATAAAGAAGCACTGTGGAAATATAAAAATGAGATAAATGATATATGATAGTATTTGTTTGCCACCTCTGAGAAAATGACTAATAGATTGGGTTAGCAATGAATTTTTGATTTCTGAAGAAACATTAAAGTTAGATGAACTACTGGTTTATTAGTTTCTGGAAGAGTAATTTCTCCTCATGTGTAATGTAACAAAAAAGCAAGACACCGTCACTGTGGAGACAGAGACACACGAACAACCATCAAGGTTCAGAGTGACATTCTAAAAAGGAGTTTCACCTTTAGGTCACTGGTTGAATTTTAAATAGAGGAGTTGCCACATGCCTTTTGGGAGTTGTTTGATGTCCTGGGTCAGCTCAATCTCAAATACAGCTCAGTTCCTAACAGACAAGTGTTCCCATCATAAGCACTGCAGCAACAGATAACCTCCCTGACAGGCCTGGCAGAAAGGAGCATCCTTGAACCAGCTCTCCTGGAAACACTGTGTCGCAACAGCCTTCCCTCTGCAAAAATAGGAGAGCATCCATTTTCCTCTCCCCTAACACCTAAAGCTGAACTAATGTTCACTGGATACCATAATACAAATATAATCGCTTCATTCCCCCCTCTCAGTTTCATAGAATCATAGAATACCAGGTTGGAAGGGACCTCAAGGACATCTGGTCCAACCCTTCTTGGCAAAAGCACGGTCTAGACAAGATGGCCCAGCACCCTGTCCAGCTGAATCTTAAAAGTGTCCAATGTTGGGGAATCCACCACTTCCCTGGGGAGATTATTCCAATGGCTGATTGTTCTCATTGTGAAAAATTTTCCTCTTGTGTCCAGTCAGAATCTCCCCAGGAGTAACTTGTACCCGTTACCCCTCGTCTTTCCCATGTGACTCCTTGTAAAAAGGGAGTCGCCATCTTCTTTGTAGCCACCCTTTAAATACTGGAACATGGCGATAAGGTCTGCCCTAAGCCTTCTTTTCTCAAGGCTGAACAAACCCAGTTCTCTCGGCCTTTCCTCTTACGGCAGGCTTCCCAGTCCCTTGACCATCTTTGTGGCCCTTCTCTGGACCCTCTCCAGCCTGTCCACATCTTTTTTGCATAGTGGGGACCAAAACTGAACACAGTGTTCCAAGTGTGGCCTGACAAGCGCTGAGTAGAGTGGGATAATGACTTCTTTATCTCTGCTGCTGATGCCCTTGTTGATGCAATCCAGCACCCTGTGGGCTTGCTTTGCCGCAGCAGCACACTGTTCACTCATATTGAGCTTGTTGGACCCCCACGTCCCTTTCCACGGAGCTGCTCCCCAGCCGGGTAGATCCCAGCCTGTGCTGCACATAATCCCGGATTATGTTTTCCCAGGTGCAAGACCTTACACTGGTCCTTGTTGAACTTCATAAGGTTCTTGTTAGCCCACTCTTCCGGCCTGTCCAGGTCTTCCTGCAGGGTGGCTCTCCCTTCCGAAGTGTCCGCTTCCCCACTCAGTGTGGTATCACCAGCAAACTTCAGCAGGGTACACTTGATCCCATCATCCAGATCACTTATGAAGATATTAAACAGCGTTGGGCCCAATATCGATCCCTGGGGGACCCCACTTGTGACAGGCTGCCAGTTTGAATGAAAGTTCTGAAGGTTTGCAGGGAAGGCTGACTCAGCCCTGGTGCTATTACCTTAGTAACTGTTCTAAATCATGTTTGAAGCATCCTTGTGATCATCAGATACTCTGCTTTTTCAACAAAAATACCTGAGCGCTAGTCTAGCAGGGCCTGCTTAATGTTTTTTTTAACCCCTTCAGACACTGAAGAAGCCTGTTGTGAAAAAGCATGCAAAGAAACCAACCAAATAAACCCAACCAACCCATCTCCCCACCTATATTTGCAAATTCTGGCCAAACTTGATTAGGACTTAGTGTTGGAAAGGAACAGCTTTATGTGCCACAGTTTAGACGTATCCCTAACTAAAAACAAATACGTAATTGAACCCTTAAAAAGAAAGCTGAGGAAGATAATTGCATAATTAATAAAGGTGCAGTCCTAGGACCAATGGTAACCTCAAACTGCAAAACCACAGCATAAAATACGACACCACAAAACCCCATTTCATTTGATTTATGCTTCATGAAAAAGCAAAACAAACGTTATACAAATATTTTCAGTAGCTGAAAACTGGCTATCACTAGAAAAACACAGCTACAGACATTCCTCATTGCTGGGCTGAGCTGTTCTCAAAATAATCCAATGTAAAGGCCACTGCCGGAAATATTTCTAATACTCCACAGTCACATAGCATTAAACTGCTGTGATTGGTGCAAATCACCTTGCTTGTGCTTTAGACTTCAGTCTACCGTTTGCAAAGCACTCTGAACTCTCCTGGCCTCTCTGATCCTAAAATCTCAGAATAGTCACCGCTGTTTTCTTGCAAATACGTTTAAGTAACATTACAAATAACATTTAATTGCATGCCCATTAAAAATAAACATGCTGGAAATAGCAGAGAGTAAGGAGCCAGAGTCACTTCACCTGTCTCAGGAGCAGCTATGAACAGCTCTGAAAAACACACATACCGTTGCCCTCTGTGGACCTTTCAGACCAAAAAGAGCAGGAGGAGCAGAATATTAATAGCATCTAAAAAGGCAAATCCCAGAATCTATTTAACACCAAAAAGGAGAAAAATTCTAGCGAAATTATGTCAGAAACCATTCTTATTGTTCAAGAAGTACACCATATTTTATCTCACTGTTACAGAAACAAAGCCACCAAGTGTATTTTCAAGAAAATATTTAAATAAAATCGATGAAGTGTCAACACTTGACTGCTTGTTTCAATTGGACAAAATTATAAAAGCTGTTACAGTGTGTTCAATTTGTTCCAATGTTATTATACACCATAAGGGCTCATTTGAGCAGTGAGAATACTGCAGACAAGGCATGAAGATTACAAGATGTCTTAGACTTCTCCCTGGTACAGTACGAAATACAATCTAAAGCAGCTGAAATTCTTTTAGTGGAGCTAATTCCTTCCCACCGGGGCTCAATGGGGAAAAAAAGAATCACTCTTCCTTTATGCTGCAAGAACACTTTGTTGCTTTACAGGAAGTTAAATGAATCAAAGCTTCAGACAGCAAAAAAATCCACCATCAATTAATATGCCAAATTTTTAATAGGAAAGCAAATCAGATTTATTTAAAAACTGAGGTCTTGGTTCTAACGTATTTATATTTTCCCAAAGTTGAGCTTATAGTTTATGATATTTTTCATAGCCCATGCTTTCTGAAGAGTACAGATGACCATGGGAGAGGGCTCCCATTTCTGCCCTGCTCCTGCTGAGTGTACTTTACACATGTAGCCCAGGTGACTGATCAAGAGGACCATGGCAAGCTGTAGCTGTTTCTGCTCCAGGTGCACCTCAGCTGATGAAAAGTCCGTGTACAAGAGCTCAATGCACACTGTCATCACAAGCACCACTCACATTACCAACTGAAAACAAGGCATTTGAATGCTAAATTCTTCTCTCTCCTTCCATAATCTGTTGCCCTCAGATGGGAAGCACAATGGAAGTCCCCGATAACTGACTGTAATGTTCTCCATGTTCTGTCCCCAATACCTTACCCAGGAAATCATTCCAGTAACACCTGCATTTTCTAAACACGGGCTGTATGGTGAGTTCTCATATTCCAACTGCAGCCCAGACATGTCGGTCTGAAATTCTGGACCAGATGTCTTCGCACGGGCACTTATAGGCTGTGGAGGACGATGCATGGCTACAGCCTCTCAGCAGTACTTACGCTCTCTCAACTCAACTCAGCACATGGTCCTAATGCTCATGTAAGGTGCAGAGGCATCTTACAGAGGCTTACAGAACCTAGGAACCCGAGTGCACACCAGTGTCACAGCTGTATGACATTGCACTGAACAGCTTGCACCTCACCTGGAGAGCAGCACACCCGCTGAAGGTGAATCCCTAGCTGTTTAACAATATCCTTTCATCCATACTTCTTGCCCAGCATAGATATTTTGCTTTGAAAATTAGATATCCATACATTTTTCAAGGCAGTCAACCTTATGGTATCTTTGTACACCCCAGGTGAGTGAGAAGCAAAGGATTCTGACCATACATAAGAAGCATATATTCCAAGACCGACTGCATCTTCCACAAGACCAGGTAAAAAACAAGGCAGTTAATCAAATATTAAGAGATTCTAAGCATATAGTAGCTACTAGTAAAACTAGCATGAGAAATGCGCCAGCTTACTTCAGTCATAAAACACTGGAGGAAAAGAACCTTAAAATTTTAAAACTTATCATAATTTTTTAAATATCAGTGTTATGAAACTTTTTTCTTTCTACTATTATTCAAGTGTGGAAATTATAATGGAAATTCACTAAGGCTTCACCCAGGTTGGCCTCTAATTGTGACTCGTGCTCTGCAGCCCCCCTGCTAGTGTGGGGTCTCCTGCACAGGGGGGCTGCCAGCAGCGGATCTCTCTCACAGCTTGCAAGCCTCTTTGCCAAAAGCTGCTCCCCACTGGGAGCCAGATACAATACTCCAAACAAACCCCTAAACCAGTTCAAACTCTGAAGAATTTTACCCCTTAATGCCCCATAACCTTTTAAATGTCACATCTCAAAAACATTGTTTCTTCAGCATATAAAACAGGGAGACAAAAACCTGTATTTCAAAGTCAAAATAATAATAATAATAAAAAAATTATCTGTTCTGCATTGGAGTATTCCCCTCCGTCTTAGTTTACTATTTATAAATCACCAGTCTGGGATTAATTATTATAAATCCTTAAAGCCAAAAAGAAGATTTTAGGCATGTTATGCTATGTATAATCTATACCATTATTAAACTGCAGCTCAAATGCACTTTATGTCCTATTTCTGCTGGTCACCTTTTAACATTTCTGCATTTTACCTATGGTAAATTTTGCTCCGCAAGAGAAAGCATTTCTTACTATTTTCAAAACACCAGACCACCCATCCGACGTGCCACCGCACGGGAGGAGCGGTGTCACCTGTAAAGCATGCTCACCGGGCACCCTGTCTCTCATCCAGTAATCGATGTCTGTTCCATCTGCGTTGTCGTAAACATCCGTAACGTTGATGGGCAGCAGCAGAGTCATGATCTCGTTCACAATGTCTCGAGCTTTAGCATTGCCAGTAAAACCCAGTCCAGATGGCTTGAAGGTGCCCTCATCAGACTCCATGACGATATCAAAGTTGGAGATATTTTCCTAAACATGTAAGGAAAGAAGATACCGTTTTGTGATTGCTATTTTAAATGGCGCCATATACTGTATTCTAGATGTCAGAGTGAGCATACCATAACAAATTTGTTTAAGAAGCAGAGAAATGCTTCCTGTGATCGTGTGTATATAAGCATAAATGAAGGGACCTAATCTTTCTGTATGAAAACGCTGAAAAAGTTCAAGTTCAGTTCTGAGGCATCAATATTTTGTAGGAGCCACAACATGACTGGCCTGCTGTCCCCAAATACTTGCTTTAAGACTTCTGAAGTGCCACCTAGAAAGGTAAGCCATTACCACCATATTTCAGTTTTCACTTGCAGCTCTCACTTTCTTCTCAGACCTGAAACTCAGAAATTCTGTTGCAGGGGAGAGGGTACACAGTCTGGTTGGCTTTAAAATTCGATGCATTCAAAGCTTGCTTAGACTGTGAAGGACATCCCATTTAAAAAAACAGCTGCTGCCTCTTCAGAAACACATTATTTTTGATATACCACATAGTCAACTCTGACTTCAGTTGGAGGACTGAAATGCCAAGGTTCCTCCTGACCTGAAGGAATAATGTCTGTTTTAAGGGAATTTTGTGTTTCCAAGGTAAGTCCTTACAGGAAACATGAAATTTTAAGATTTTGTGTATAAATGGCATAATAACATTCACTTTTAGTGTGCACTTGGAAGATTCTTTTTAGCTAAAAGAACAAAAATTGGCATCCAGAGCCATTTATTTGCTTCCCATACACTCAGAACACTCAGTCACAAAGGTTTAATTGGAATAAAGTACTTAGGGACTTTACGTGAAGGAAGGTCTCACTCTTTTTGAGAGGCACGTGACTTTTTTTGCAAAATAAAACAGTTTATGGCCAGGTCAGGCAGAAAAAAGCTATACTTCAGACTATCTTGAATGTGACTAAGAGAACTTACTGCAGGTTTTACTCCAATGCCCAGATCTTATTACAGAATTTTATGGCTGTCACGGGTTATTACAAGAAAATCGTTACAAGAGATATGTGATAGCGGTGAGTAACAGGTCCATGTCATTAACAGCTTACATAAGCCTACAATTCAGTAAAGAATTCTTTCACATTTTTCTGGTTATAAAACCAAATATGAACTACAGGTGGCTGTGAATGTGATATTCACATAAGTTTTCAGAAGTTCTTTATAGAATTTGCCAAGAACTGTGTTTTACACTCTACTTTCCCAAAACTTTTCTCTTTTGAGTGAAACAAGTTCTAACATAGCAGAGGTATTCACTTCTAACTTAGAAATATATCCAGCAGTTAAAAAAATTAATACAAAATTTTTGCACATAATTAAGTAACTGTAAATGTTATAATGCCTTAAAATTGCCAATCTACCTATATACCCATCCAATTACTGGAAATCAAGGTGGAAATAACCAACAATGTCACCAAATTGGCAATCACTATTTTTATACAATGAAAAAAATCTTCAGTTTATAAAAGATTAAATGCAAAGAATTAGGATACATGTGGTGTCTAGGCCTATCATCATATGCAGTATTACAGGTCATGAGCCTCAATATGAAATCGTGATTCACGGACCCTCTGAACATAGTGGGAGAGAAGCAGGCCAAGAAAAGCACACTGCGTGGTAAAAGGGACCAACGATGCTCCAAAGTCACAGGTACAACAGAAAGAATGCCTCAAAATGTAAATCTTCTTTATATCACAAGCTCAAGGAGCAAGACTTAGGGAAGACAATACACATTTCGGTGTGCTGGTGAATCGCCAACGAAAGCTAACTTAAGTAAAGTAAGCCCTGCATAAATACCATGATAGAAATGATTCAGAAATCGCCTCTTTGGCTGAGTCTTCAAAGCAGGACTTCCGCTCAATGAGTAGGAGCAATAAGGCAAGTGGAAGGGATTATTCAGGGCAGCGAGGTGAGGAGAATAGCGAATGCAGGAACAGCGTGGATACCGAGAAGAAATCTCACCTACCACTCCAAAGAACAGAACTCCTAGGTTCCAAACTTCATAAACTGCTAGTATAGCAGCATTACTGCAGTCTCCAGTTGTGTTTTCTCATATAAATGTTTGCATGTGTTTTTAATATGAAACTGAGAAAACAAACCACCCACAATACATTACACCATATTCTTGCTTTGCAAGAAAGCTGTTCAGTTCTGAGAACATGCTGGAGTGGCACAAAAACAGGACACCCTGGGGAGAGAAACTAGACTCATTGGGGGACAAAAAAGAAACAGGTCACAACTACCTGAAGTACGATGTGTCCTTGAGAAAGCTTTTTCCCCTATTTTGTCCACTAGAAGATAGGATTAATTATAAAACTATCCACTGTCAAGTTTGAAAGTTGCAATCTTAAAAAAAAGGGGGTTAGGTTGGTTTCACCATACCCATTTTTGTACACGTATATTGGCGTTTCTACTTACACAGAAAGAAATATGCGCTGGAAAATATGCTATAGGGAAGACGCGCCATTGTCCTTTGCCCTTTATGGTGCAGGAATAACTGCACCCTGCTTAGCAAAGCGGGGTGAGACTGTGCATTGCACCCTTGACTCATTCAAGGGAACAGCACAACAAACCAGTAAGATTTTATAAAATAACTGCAGGCTCAGCTGTTTCCTTCATTTTTCCCCATACTGAATGCATCATTTAAATAAGCATTTTAAACTCAGTACGCTTTTTTTTCAGAAAGTAATCCCATTTGCTGCATCTTGTTACTGTGCCACTTCTCTTAGCACATACCAGGAAATTAAATCTTGTTGGCGTAACCTGCTGCCTAATTCTCTAACCATCAAACCAGACTTTTATCCTTTATCTTCCGATGACTCGGTCACAGAAGAGGTCACCTCTCGTTATCTTATCATGTTTAGCTCTTCGACTGAGTTTTTAAATGAAACATTACAATAAATACTGCATGGGAAAACTGGCTTTCTATAACTTGCCTTTTTCACTGAATATGCAAATAGGCACAATCCTTGCCAGTACTTCTCCTTTTTTTTTTTTTGTTTTAATTTCTTTTATTTCTATCTTCTCTATAAACAATCTATTTTTATCTCTGTTAAGCAAAACTAAAAATATAAGTGCTTCTCATCACTAAGGCAAACACTTGAAAACATGAAATTACAGTCAAATCTTTTCAATTAAGAAAACAAACCCTTGTCATACACATGACTCGTACTTCTATCAGTAGGAAACATGTCCCATCTAGAGTAGACGCTGGCAATCCCAAGCATACAGGTAGCTCCTTATTCAGTCAAAATCCCAATTGTTAATTCTTACCAAATGTTCAACTAGACTCCAACATCTCATGACTAATCTACCGAGTCACTGACAGCAATTCCTCTTACCCAGCTAAAGCAGTGAGATATCTGAAAGGATAAGTGAGAGAACAGCTGTCCTAAAAGCCTTCAGTAATTTGGGGCTATTTAAAATAGAGTGTTATTATTTGTCCAATAGCTCATTTACTAGTTTTCTTTTTCATGCCACTGAGAAAAATCACCACTTTACAGGGAAAATACTGAAGTCTGTAATGGCAAAGCACTGTCCTTGACTAATGGTTAATTTGTTCTAGTAATAAGGGACATCAGTTAATCCAACAGTGCATTTTCAGCTTTCTGTTACTGATTTACACTTGACTTTACGAAACACCAACACTTGTATTCTTGTATTCCAGTATTTGACTCAGAGCAGTTGGGATCCAAGTATAGCACGGCAACAACCATGTTACAGAACTTATGGTGAACTGATGGTCATCCCACCTGCAGTACTAAAAGTGTGTTTAAATTAACACCCAGCTTTGTTAAGCTGGCAACTAAGACTACAGGAAAGACAAGAGAAAACACCGGAAACACCTAAGTGGATGTGACAGCTGGAAAAGAAAAAAATAAAATAAATAATATCCTCTGAGTATTTAATAATATATAAACATGGTGTAGTGTAAATTTGAGTTGCTGTTTACGATCAACACGTAACACTCTTTTTGAATGAAGACAGGGAAAATCAGGAACGCTGTGAGTTATAAATTTTTGTAAATTACCCCATCACTATATGGGAGAAAGCTGCTGTAAAGCTGAAGATGAGCACAATTTTTGATAGATGACAAGGTATGAATAATGCTCATACTTTTGTTAAAAGATGAAATATTTTTCTGCCACATTTTGTGGGAAAGCAGTCCGTAAAAAAGTCCACAGATTTTACAGCTTGTTCTCTATCAGAGTTGCGGAGTTCTGTCCTCTGAGAAGCCAATGACAAAAGTCCCAGTAACTTCAACAGCCCTGGAGCAGGATATGGTCATGTACTCATTAGCATTTCACTCAGTAAAAACATACTACTAGCATGTCTTGCCTTGTACAATACCACTACTGTTTCCTCTGCAGCCACTTGCCAGCACTCACAGAGATGACCATTCAGTATTGTAAGTTCTCTGGGATGACAGACAAGAAAAAGCAGACAGCTCTGAAGACAGCAGCAGGCTACATAAGGTATGCATCAGATTACCTGCAGCCTTGTCTTGGGAGGTTTTTTCTTTGACAAAGAGGCGTATCAAAGAAAAGCGCTCTTCCTGGAAAATGTTCCATAACTTAAGTCCTTTTACTGCTCAAATACAAGGGTATCAAAACACTGTCTATGACTCTGAATGACTCTGTCCCACCGCTGTCCCTTTCTGAAAGGTTTTAGGTTTTCATTTGAAAATAGGCAAAACTGCCAAAATTAAAAATTGTGGTTTACATCTTTCAACCAAAGACAACTTTTACTGCTTTCAATAAGCAAGTGAGTACTTTTGTAACTTTCAGTAACAGATTGTAACAATAACTTGGCAATACCTTAGAAATTATCACAACACACAAATCATTAGTATTTCCTGGTTTTATGCAGAACGCTTTTAGGTTCTCTTCTGGGTAAGAGGTGCAATGTTGAAATGAAAAGAAGTCAATGAGGAGGAAGCTTACCACAATGAGTCAACAAGAGGCAACAATTTTCTGCGTCTTGCACAGCTGCGGGGAGTTTGGACAGAAGGAGCCCAGCTTTCTTACAGCAGAACATCCCAAAGCATCAAGGACCTGTGGCCGGGTGCATCTGCCTAGACTATGAAAGCAGAGCAGCTATCCTCAGAAGATGTGTCTACCAGTTCACAACGTTTCAGACGGCAGCTCTGCTACTACCATGAGGGAAAAAAAAGGGAGGAAAGGTACAAAGACAAAAGTTCTCCTAACACTAGATGTGTATGAAACTTGCCTGCATGGAATGAAGACTAGGCAGCCAGGAGACACACTGCCATGGCTGATTCTGGGTCTTCCCTGCTTCAGGCAGGGTAAGGAATCAACCCCTTTTTGTGTTTTAGTAAAATCTGGTTTCCTCTGCAGCTTTCACTAGGACTGTGACACCTCAATATTAAGAATTATGAATTCCTACTGACCTAGAACTGGTGTAAAATATAATTGAGTAAGTATGCTAGCTTTACTGTGTTTAACACAATCAAGGGTACTTCTGGTTGTTAACTGTGATTCTGGAGAACACAGTGCAATTATTTTCTTTTTGTAGTTTTGTAACTGAACATTTCTCTTTTTATGCATTTCTTTCATTTCTCAGTGAAAGGGATCAACAGGACAGCAGTGGTCAAAACAACAACCAGTAATTTTACAGAACTTTTGATTACAGAGAGTATTTCCTGAGAACAGTCAATAGGCAAATGGTCAACATATTTTGCTGGGATAAAAGAACCCACATTAAAGTCCTTGATGCGTTTTGTTCAAATCACACACAAATCCATGTCTCACGTTTCACCAGAGTACTTGGTACCTTGGGAAATAAAGAGGATGTTGAAATACATGAGTATTCTGAAAACTCTGGTTTTGAGAAGCCAGTATTTTCTAGGGAAGAATCATTTCACCTGAAAGTGACAAGAAATTTTTTTCGTATTTGCTTCTTAGAGAAAGTAACTCGTTAGCAAATCACAGTAGAAACCTCATGTGAGCATCAACAGAGAGTACTTAAATTAGCAATGAGACACCAGCATTTCAGAAAGTCCTGTTTTCATGCAGACCCAGTTTGGGCAAAATATATAATCTTCTTGGTAATAAACACAAAAAGAAAACCATAGTAAACACTGGTGATCGATATTTTTCATAAGGTTAAACCTTTCCTAAAAAGTTAAAAGTGTATGGCATTTGCACCAGAAATATAGGTAAGTACTGCAAACATCATTAAGATAGGAATAAAAGCATGCAGAAATATTTTAAGAATGCTTTCTCTAATGCAGTTTGAATTAAATTCATAACACATTAATGCCTCCAATGATCACAACAGAGTTACTAAAGTAAACTTGAATGTGGCCTAGGATCTCTTAGTCTTCTAATTACAAAACATATTTGCTTTCTCAGGAGATTGTATGCAATTCTTCTGTTCCAAAATAAATATTATCAGCCATTCATAGTCCCTTAATTCAGCTAGGTAAATAACTAACCTTGTCTTCGTGGTACACAGATCTTTCACAGAAACTAGACCGAAGCAACGAAAGGAGGACAGACACTTCATTACATGTACTCCTTTCTCCGCTCATGAAGGCAGCATAAGAGTAAACATACAAAAAACTTAAAAACCCTACTGGAGGGCACACAGGTACCATTGTTAAAGGTTGTAGGAGAATCTGTAACTGAATAGCTGCAACATGAGGTCCTCCAGAATTATTAAGCCATGTTCCTCCCGCTTCTTCCATTCAACTTAGAAAGGAAAGCAGCAGTTGCAATGTTTCACATTTTTGAAATTATTTACTGTATTGTCTGTACGTAAGGGCCCTACTCAGCAACTGGGTCACACAACGCTAAGCACTGGGCAAAGACTTCAGATGTAGTGTCGAACCCCAAGATCTGGAGCCTGATTTACACTTAGATCCTTTAATTTCATTACCCTTCATCAAGATAAGGGATCTTTACTGTAAAGGAAAATCAGGCTTTTTTCCAGTCTGGGATTAAATCTAATTATTGGCTAACAGTTAAAAGCAGTGAGCTCTTCAGCAGGTATCTCCTTTGAGAGCAAAGATGCTGGTGATTCCCCTGGGAGGTTTACACCCCATGGTCAAAACTGAGCAGGTGCTCTGCAATGTACTGGTGGGTGGCAGGTACCCCTGCACTAATGGAGGCACTGAAACTGCTGGACGATACTTGGCTTTCAACTCTTGGAAGTCTCTTAGAAAAATCATACAAAGGAAACAACGGATGAGGACAATGAGATGCTCTCCAGAAAAATATGTGATAAAATGAAAGCACGGTTGCAAGAGTAATCTATGTGTCTGAGCTTATTCTGACTGCTGTTGGGCAAACATGCTTTTCCTAAGCATCTATTTACTGGATGCTATCAGAAACAGGAGACAACGCTAGACTCAGCTTTTGGTCAACCAAATATGGCAGCTCTTACATTCTCTTACAAGCTCTGAACAGCCAATATACCCTATCACTTGTTTTAATAATCAGAAACCATAATACTGGGCTCTACAGAAATACTTGAGTGATATAAATAATGCTATTATGCCGGGATGTGAGTTAATTATTGGCACCATAGTAAAACCACTATGCTGCTGCTATCTCAGTTATTTCTGCAGTAACTTATCCACTTTCTAGCAGTGACAACCTACAATGACGGATGAGGAAGAAAGACCTGAAATTAAATTGAAAGAAAAAATAAATAAGCTACGAAAGTAAGAGTATTTGTACTTGTCCAGTAGTATATTGTCTTCATTTCTTCTCCCTTGCCACATTTCCACTGACATGAGGAGGTAATTTACAATGTCAAGTAAATCCATGTCTGTCTGTGTTGAATTACTGCATTCATATTTCTACTTGTTTGTAGCGAACTAAAGTCATAATAAGCCCTGCTATGTAGATGAGTCATACAGGCCATCTTTCATTTAACAAGGCATCTTTAAATACCACTCTTAGTTAACTTGTACTCATTACCATCAGCGAGACATGTTTATGCCATACTATCCTAATTGCCAGAAATTTGCTCAAGTAAATCATTAAAAGGTTAAGTTGTTTTTCATGCTAAATATAATGTACAGCATTAATCTGCTTTATTTTGTTATTATGAGTAATGCGATGTCCTATCGTTGTATCAATTTATAATTATGCCAGATCACATGGCGGGGGGAAACAAGAACAACAAACAACAGACGGATGTCATTTCTGCTTAAATTCTCCATGTAAATTACAAATTCTTGTGAAGTTAGACCCGGCTTTCTTCACAGAGCACAACATCCAGATGGAATCGCATCAGCAGAGCAAAAATTGAGACACATCTTTGTCTCAATTTTTTTAAAAGCAAAGTAACCAAGTATCCTTCAAACAATACCCAGCCTGCTTTATTTTTCCCTATTTGATCCTTAAGCCTGCTTTTGATATTACATCTGAATATAAATCCTAGAGATAACAGTGAAATGCAGACATTTTGGCAAAAGATGAGACGTGTGTGAGACAATTTCATGTGTTGCTGACAACACCACCATAGGATGGAGCTTATTTTCTGACATGGAAATCTACAGAGGTGATGATATGTTTCTCATGAGTGGTGTGCACTAGGTACACAGCATCCCTCCAGCTCCTCCAAAATGCACTTCTGTACATGAGAAGCATCTCTTTCCTGTGCTATGTATTACAGAACATTTCATTCTAGTTTAATCCTGCTGAACACCAGAGTACCAGTGGTAAATCCAGAGTCCTTAATACAAACTAAACTGCAACCTGTCACCTCCCTAAAGCTGAGAAAGCAAGCTCTTAGGTACCTCTTCCAAATGAGAGAGCTGAGCTATCCCTATAATTTGGAGATATAAGGAGGAACTACGTTATATATGGGTAGTTAAATACACTTCTTAGTAATGTTAAACAAGTTAGTGAGAAATAATTGACTGTTCATCAATTAGCCAGAAAACCATAACCACTGTAATGCTATCTCTGACAACTCTATTGCAGATGCAAATTGATTTAGTTTTGCTCATCACAATGAATTTGATTCAAAGTGAAATTTCCATCTATTTGTTCTGATAAGTTGCTTATCATTAAAAACACTCTTAGGAATTGCTTGTAAGTCTGCTTTCATACTATTGTACAGCAGGTGACCTCCTAAACACATTTGCATTTGTCTTGTCTCTGCCTTGGATATATTAACCATTGCTGAGAGTACTAAATGAGGGAAAAGAATAAAAGGTAACTACTTTAGCTTAGTTATACAGGTACAGCATAATTTTTCTGGGACAACCCCCCCCCCATATTCCAAAGAATTATCTCCAAAATAGTTTTATGCAACTGCCCTTTATGTCATAATGTACTTTGAAAGGGCAGTTGTTGGCAGGAGAGACAGATGTGACAATACACAATATTTTTATCCTGATAACCAGTCATAGAGTTTGTGCATTCCTTACATCATCAGAAATCAACCATTTAAAATGTTCCAGATCCCAGAAAACTAATAATTGGCAAAGAATATTTTAGATTATACACTATTAAGATAAGATAGCGAAGATTTTTCTTTGTATTATTTTGTTTTACATTGTAAAATATTATGGGAAAATGCAACGAAGAAGAAATATATAAGGCAACAATATTTATTTATATTGCCACCATATGTGGACCATTCATCGTTCATTCTCAGAAAGTTAGCATTGTTTGAAAGCTATGGCAGATATCATCATGAAATACCTGTTTCAGAACAGTTTTGTGACAGAATTATCTTAGGTCAACCGGAACACGTATATATGTCGTCGCATCACTTTCTGTTAAATGTAAAATGAAGTTTACATTTATGATTAAACCCAGAAAATATACTTTCAGGCAGAACTGGAATCACTGTTTTCAGTTAGATATTAAGCTGAACATTTTGACAAAAATAATATGCAAGTCACAAGACTAGGGAGAAAAGTGCTGTCAAGCAAACCATCTGAAGACATCATTTACCTTGTGCAACTGATAGTATTGCTCAGCACCTATTCCTCCTTGCTCTTCTGCCGTCCATAGCACCAAGCGCAGAGTCCTTTTTGGGCGAAGTCCTGAAATGTAATTTTAAATACTGTTTTTAGTACTAAATATCCATGTATTTGAGCATTTTTTGTATTGGTCTCCACCCCCCAGTGGATGAAAAGCCTGGGTTTCCATTCAGTCATCTCTACCTTCACCAAACACAACCTATTTCAAATGTGGGTTTTGTTGTTGAGAGCACTTCTTGTTTGTTTGGGGGGGAAGGACTAAGGTGTGGGAGAGAGCCCACGCGAGGAAGGAGTGGGCTGCTGTGGTGCTGCTACCAGTTACAGTAGCACAAGAGAAGCACATTTCAGGGACATACGGTAGGTGTCTGAAAACCGTATCACAAAATAACTACCTTCATAGATTTCTGAGACATATGCTGCTGTCATTGTGGTGGTCTGCAGTAAGTAATGAGCGTCCACTTTCAGCAGATCCAAATCAAATTTTCATGAGAATTACCATTGCTCTGTCATGGTTAATTTATTACAATTAATTGAAAATGAGCAGCTGGATTTTTATGAGAAATGTTTACCCATTTCAAGAACCGAGGGACTCTGCAATATTAATTTGCTTTTTATCAGAGAAATGAAAAGCAACAATCTGTACTTCGGAATCTGAAATACAATCGGCTGCTGAATGTATGCACGGCTTTTTAAAACAAGGCAAACACAAGGCCATTCTGTATTTTGCTATGGTAGCTCAGTAAAAAAGATAGGTTCTCAGATAAATTTTGAAACTGTCTCTGCCATGGCAGATCTGAACAGATAGAAGTTGTTGCCCTTTATTTATTTGATTGATTCTATTCATAAACTAATACATTTGAGACGTCAAACCTGAGAGCACAGAAGAGCAAACAGACCAAGAATAAATAGTGATCTCTGTACAGTGTAATGCTAATTATGTTCGAGCAAAAATAAAGCCAAAACTATTAAAAATAAAGAAAGAAAAGAAAGACCAGTGAGGAGACTATCACAAGCGGTAAAGCATAAATTACCACACACACTTCTGTGCTGAGAAGAAATAATATCAATATCACTGTCAAAACTTATTTCATTTCCTAGCTGAAATGGATGAAGTTTACAAATAGACCTGACCTTCATTATTTTTTTTTCTCTTGACACAATGAAAATCAACTGAAGATTTCCTTCTTGAAACTACATGCCAGCAATCCTCATAACTGAAGGCAGAGTATGCAAGGAATACTCAAAATCTGAAGAAAACACATTGGATTTTCCAGTATTTCATAATGAAGTGCAAACAAGTGGTTTAAAGGTGTATTTTCTAGATGTTGACCTGCTGACTGTAAACAGAAAGGTTGTCAAACCTCACTATTTTAAAGAGAGCCCCCCCGCACAGATCCCAGTGGATTCCCTGCTCTTCTCCTAAATCATGACAGTACAGGATTAGCCTCCTTTGCTTTTCAAATCAGCCAGATGGCCAGTGGGGTAAAATTAAGATAATAAAATAGCAATCGGGTTGAAGTTAGAAAGATTTTAGACCCAAAATAACCACAAATGTGTCAGCAGCTTGGTTAGAAGAGGTGGCTCTAAAGAAGAAAAGGTGCTGAGTACAAAACATAGAGAGGCCGGTCCTGTAGCACGGTCCCAATGGACCGCGCAGTTTAAGCGGCGAATAGAGGTGTGTTTGTCATATCACAAAACACAAAGCACTGAAGCCCAGTCTCCAGCCCGCCATGCCAAGGCTGTGAAAGCAGCTTTGGTAGGAGATGGTTGAGACAGGGGAGCAGCATCTCCTGCCTCCTCCCAGGCAAAAATCAAGATGCTTTGGTCTGCTACTGCTGTCCAAAGGGGGACTTGGGTCAGTGATCAGGGACGTCACGTTCAGCTCCAATGGGCTGTAACCCTGGCTGACCTCTCCTGCTCTGCAGGAGAAGGCTGCGCATCTCTTCTCTGCTTGAGAAGGTCTCAGCTCACTTGTGGGGAAGAAGTTTGAGATACTTATGGCCCCCTCCTAGCCCGTCATTGCATCTGTCCATTAAAGTTGGGGAAAGAAAAAAGCCCTGCTGAGCTTTGGTCTTTCCAGTCCCAGAGGTGGTGTACCGGCTCTTCCAATCTTACAGATTTCTGTCAGCAGATTCACTTGTGTGTTCTACTGAAATTAAATGGGCAAGTGAAAAAAAATATATATATATAAGCAATGGAGGCAGTTATTTTAAATACAAAACAAAGTCTACAGAGGAAAATTTAATTTCCTCATTATATTAATCTGAAAGCGTAAGTATTTATCTACCTATTATTAAAAATACAGCTATTCTGACCAAAGAACATCAAACAAATCCAATATTCACAAGTAAAATTGCTAAGAATATTCTCAATGCACATTTTTATTAAAAAATATAAAGTACTGTACTTAAGTTACTTTTTTTTTTTAATGAAGTTTAACTATTTTGGCTTGCTTCTTAAAAACTACTGGTTCCTAAGCAAGGTATCATCTCCACAAAATCAGAAGTCTTGCAGATGACAGCCTAAATATGTGTTGAAAAGGCATGATGAAGTAGCACTTGGACTAGACAACTATGTTCTGTGATGGGTGTACCGTGTAGAGGGGTAGGTAGCAAATATTAAAATGAAGGAAAACTGTTTCACAAATAAAATAGTGCCTCTTTTCTTTTTATCTATATAAAATGACATATTACATAGTCTAACAAAAAGGACATCACAAGAAAAAAAAATTAAAGTTACCCAGAACATTTAAATAGACCATTTCAGCAAAGTGCAGCAGGTTGTAACTGCATTCGTTGATGGATCAGTGCAAGGATCCTACCATGTCCTCCCTGGGTCACTCAGATCTGAGATTATGTAGCTCAAATGAAAGTTGCAGAGCTCAGCACCTCTCAAAACCACCAAAATCCCAGTTTCCATCCTACTGCAGCATCCCAATAAAGAGAACAGCAGGGGTCTGCAGGAGGATAACGTTCAGAATGTGATAGCTGGTACTCAAATAAATTGTTCTTTCTAAGCTCACATAACTAAAATTAAAACCAAAACAACTATAGATCCTCCTCCAGCTACGGGTTAATTTACAAATGTCCAATGTTTTAGAAAAATGAAGTAGCTTTTTTTTCCCCTTCTGCCTTACCCTTAACTGGGAAACATAGTCATAGTTTACCACAAAGGTGCATTTTACTGATCAGCCTCTACATTCTTATGGTTTATCCCAAGCATAAGAAATAATATAGGGCCCCTGGGCTACTAAGTTAAAGTATGAAATAAAAACATTGATGTGGTTGATCTATGACTAAGGAAACGTGTGTAGCAAGCACACCAGGACACTTGGTGTATTATATTCCCTCTGTGCTGGCGTGGCTGCTAGCCCTTTCATTTTCTCCGGGTAACATAGTTTATGGTTGCTTTGAACACTTCAGTCATACTAACAGGCAGCTCTTATTGACTCTATTTTCTGTTTCTTTTAAATTATCATAGAGCGCTCACACTTGCAGATGTCAGCAGCAAGCCTACATTAGCCAAAATATCAAACGCTTGAGAAAAAAAGATTTGTAACTAAGCGGTATTAACTAATCAGTTTGACTTCAACCTCAACTACAATGAATTATTTTGCCAAAAGCTTTTCTTTCATAACTTATGTAAAAGATAATTGTCAGCAAATAACATGGAGGTGTTACACACACATATATGTATATATACACATTTTACATTCATTTTAAATCTAAAATGGATATTTTCTAGATGTGACAGTGTTTATTAAATCCACACATGTTCCTACACATGTTGATGATCCCCCTGTGATAAGATACTTACCAGGATGCTATACAAGACCTGAACTTTATGTCCTACATATCTTGCTCATGCTTGATAGAATTGAGACATTCCCACATAGTGAAACTGAAATGTAGAGTTTGGTACAAGCACAGGCAAATTATACTCATCTGTCACACGTAATGTAAAAAGATAAAAGTGCTTCACCCTCAAGATAGCACATAAGCCAGGAGGGACAACTTGAATTGTGCCTTTTTTTAAATCAAAATAGAGATCAGTAGTGTAAATACTGAATTTCCTTCAGTAAATATTTTCCCACTTTATAAACATAAATCCTTACTGATGGCGAGGATTAAGTACAAACATATAGACTTTTCTAAGAAGACAGTGTGTGATGGCTAATCAGACTTCTTCAAGAGAAGCTATCACGTTGTTATAAGACTGATCAGCTCTTGAAAATACAAAAACCATTCCACCTTTGTGAAAAAGGATTTTTCCCCTGCAAGCCAAGGCACTGGGATCACCCACAAGCAAATCAAATAGCTGCTCAGCTTACATGAGGCATATAAGCAAACTGCAAATTGATGTGAGTAGATTAACAGGTAAAGTATTTTAACTTGCGTTTATAGTGTATTCAGTGGTAAAATACTATCTTCTTGGTTTTAATTTCTAAAGTGTATTTCTGTTTCTTCAGTCTGAAAGCTGCATTTATTTTCCACCCGTCCTGATTTTTAAGAACATTCATAAGAAGTTGCATTAGCTGAAGAGACTTAGCAGTACAAAGATGGGGCTGAAGCTCATCTGTATCCAACAAAAAGGAAAATGCCTGTAGCCCCCCACCATGTGCTCTGAAACTGTGAAGACCATGAGGTTTCTTAGAGCTTTGCTGACTTTACCCTCCCAAGACCCTGCATAAATGGCCCAGCAAAGCCTTGAACTGAGCATCAAAGTAGAAGAAATTGCACTACCGGATCCCTTACTCTCTAATACTGCCTGAGCCACTGATTTGTTTGCTTCAGGAGCTACTAGGGAGAGGTATATACAGATATATCACCCTCAAGTCTTGTCTACTGCTGCATTTAACATCACGAGCGATGCATTTTTGTGCATTATTACCCTGTGGCCTGGAATTTCTTTAAAAGGGTATTTATACAAAAAGTAGTAAGATACATGATGATGATGCTGAAAATCATGAAGTTCCTAATGCACTCCCTACCTTTTTCAGGTTTGCAGTTGATTAGACATAGGGGATTTACTGTGTGACATTAGTTGGGATATTTCTATCATGCAAGCACTTCTCATAAAATGCCTGGAATTTCTAAAACCTCTGCCACAGCATAAAATAAAAATAAAACCAGTACTCCACATTTTGCTAAAGATGACAAGAATTCATCTTCAAACATATTGGTACAATCTGCTTCCATTTCAAGTATCAGCATAGTTTTCTGTAAACAAGAATGAAATGGTATATTTAATGAGATCTCTGTTAAGCCCCTGATGTAATATCAATAATGTGGAACACTTCCCTTCCTTCAGCTACGTTACAAAAGCGAAATTCCACCTGTGTAATGTGCATCGTACCAGCTGAAATTACTCAAGTAAGACAATGACCATACCAAGCTCAAACTCTGTGCTTTTAACTGCAGCAGATTATTGTCCATGTCCCACCCACTGCTTTTTGAAGCTGAACATTTTAGCTGCACACCATTTATTTTCTCCCAGGAATACTACAAAACATTGCTGCTCTCACTTACTCTGTGCCACAAATTTATCTTAGAAATTATTCCATGAACAATTTGCAGGGGGCCCTGATACACACCTAATACATGTCACCCATGGCTCGTTCACGTGATGGCATTCCGATTTTAAAGGATTCCTTTGATGACAAGTTGCAGGTTTAGAGTTTGAAGTTGGAACACACACAGCATTGACAAACTTAAACACATGACTACTATGCTTTTTAATGAGGCACTTACACTTTTCTTTATTACTAGCTTGTCCTCATCCTTTCTAATTTATTGCAGTATCAACTGGGTTTGTCTGGAAACAGTGTCTTAGGAAACTGTGTCTCAGTCAACTGTGTCTCAGTCTTTTGAGTTTCCTCCCTGCTATGCCTCCTGCTCTCCCCATCCCCTCTCCTGCTGTGTCTTCTTTGTTGCAGTTTTCATGGAAATTTCCCAAGTCTCTTGTGACTTTACTAGCAGCCTTCTGCAAAAAAAAAAAAAAGCAATTTCTGGTGCATATTTTAGGGTCAAATTAGCTGTATCAATAGTCATTCTTAATTGCTCTGTTTTGCATACAACGCACTAGCAGTCTCTTCATGCATCATTAAAATCCCCTCCAAACTAGCAATGCGCTGTTATTTTTTTTTAATCTGGCCAAATATTCAGAGGGGTTTTTTAATTTTCTTTTAGATTCTATCTGCTGAAATGGAGACTGTTTCACTCATTAACAGACTGGGAAGCAGGAGATATTCTGAAATTTCCAGAATCTCAGCAAATGCTTTATTTCCCGATTTAATTAAACTGCTGGGCTTCACGACAAGTTATATATTTTAGCTCATTGCATTCTCATTACACTGCCTTTTTTTTTACATCAGTGATATTTTTGGTTGCAATATCCCTCATTCTGGTCTAGACCTCAAGTGAGCTGTCAAATAAGGTCACTTTCACCAAGCCACAGTAACTTTTTAAGCCCTTTTTCTTTCTTTGTAATAGACTGTACGGTTTTGATGTTGCAGTTGTCTTTTCCATAGTATTTCCTGAGTAAGAGCCCACACTTACTCTGCAGTTTTGGCCTCTGCTAGAGGTCCCAATAAACTAAGGTCCCAATAAAGTGAGTATGCCTAAATTCCTAACATTTGCTACCCAGTTATATTGCTTTTCTGACAGGGTTCTGATAGCTTTTGAAATAGAAGACAGGAAGATTTCAATATTCCCAAGTATTTTAGAGAATACTACTTCATTTCTGTATTCTGTGGCATAGACAAGCTCTGTTTTAGAGAAAAAGCTCCTCCCCTTAGCATCCTGTTTCTCTGGCTAATTTCAAAGAATACACACCTATAGCAATAAACTGCAATTTATAGGATGACAGTAATGCAATTAATCGAGGATATCCAGACTTTTTCCTCTGAAGGCAAAGAAGTCATCTCCATTCTAAACCAGCAGGATTTTGCCTTTCATTCTGTTAGAAATACAATCCTCTATGATTCAGACAACTAATATCACTATTTGTGCAGAAAAGTGTCTGTCTAGTTAGATGTTTATTTAGAAAGAAATGTTTTTTATTTGAGTGAAAAATAATGGTTTAACAGAGAAAATCTGACACTATTAAAGTTACAAGCTTCAAAAAGTAAAGCAAAGCACACCTTTTAAAGTATCTTTTAGTATTACTTAAACCCTGACTATGATGTATTTCTAATTCTCTAGTGAAGCTCAAATTAGACACGGGAAACAGCTTTTTGCTTGGGAAATTGCCTTTGTTTTCTTCTGAAAATAGTCTAATGCAATGCAATCTGCTTGATTTTTCTCTGTTGATACGGGTTCTGTTTGCAGCACTGAGGACAAGGTGCTCGCACAGGATAGCGCTGGGAAGCGACTAAACCTCTGAGTCTTGAAGGTCTGGAGTAAAGAGAAATGAGGTCTCCTGGAGAAGAGACGTGGCGCTACAGGAAAAAGACAGAAAACGGGCAGGTCAGGGGCTGGAGAGCGGGAAATGAAAGCGGAGGCAGAAGCCAAGCTGGGCACCGCAGCTTAATCTCGCCTGAGGCTGGCAGCATGCTCAGAGCCACGTTATGCGGAGTAAGAGGACATGACTCTGCCACAGCCGCAGAGCAGGAGCAGCTTTTTGGACAGGCCCCCACAAAGAGGGTGCAGGGAGACAGCAAGGCTCCTGAGGTGAGCCGGGCTAGGGAAGGACTGGGGCTTGCAGAGATCCAGTGGCAGGCCAGCGGCGTTGATGGCAGTGCAGCGAGACGCTGGGATTAATCCAAGCAATTTTATTTTTCTGTTTTTAGGGAGGCTGATGAGTTTACGACAGAATAGGAAGGGCAGATTTACAGAAGAGTGGAGGTGGGAAACATGAGAAGTTTTAGGTAGATTTATTTTAAGAAAGCGATGGAATATCCGAGAGGAAATGTCAAGGAAAGAGCTGGATATACAAGAGCGGAGGGGAAAGCTGTGAATGATTTGCAAGTCTAGTAACTAAAAATAACATGGATTAAGCCTTTTGACTGGGGAGATTTGGGGAGAGGGAGGCGCAGCCCAGAGCCTGGTGTGATGGGCTGCAATCAAGCCAGGCAGCAATGCTGCCAGAGCAATGATTCCTTTGGGGGCCACCTCCTTGCCACCCGGCAGCACAGCTCAGGGACAGCTCAGATGAGAAGCACTGACAAATGTGCTCTTCTGCACGTGGGGTTTTAAACAAAGAACCGGTTAGCGTAGTGTCATGAAGTCAATACAAGTCATGGCTACAAAAAAACTCTAATCCTGTTGCCAAGTTCTCCAAGTCCTGCAAAAGGAAGAGAACACTGTCCACCTTTAAAACGCACCTTATTCCTCTTTAGGAAAACCTCCTTCCTTAAGGGTATTTGGGCATCTCATCAAATTGTGAGGCAGAAAAGGCAACGCAGGGCCCCGCTCCCTCACTCTCTGGGATTCTAAGCATCAGCCATGGTTTGACCTTACTGATTGGTGCCTCTGCCTTCTGCCTCTGCTGCCCTGCTCTTTGCATCAGAAAAACCCCAAATCTCTTAGACTGTCCTCAGAGCTGAGGAGTCAGAAAATGCACCAGCCACACTTGTCTCCCCATATTGAAAATACATACCTTAAAAAACTGATGGTAAGGACAAGATGCCCCTGACTTAATCTGGGAAAGATTTCACGATTTAACCATGTCAGCCACGTTACAGACTTGAAAAAAAATCACAATAACCTCTGTCACCAGGTTTTTAATATTTTTATAGATAAACAAAGCACACAATTTATCTTGAATTTCCTGGGTAAATTAAAGCTTGCAGAGAAGCAGAAGTCCACAGGACATAGAGCAACATTGTTATGGAGGGCTGTATGCCTAAATTTACCGCCAGATGAACAACTTTGTACGTCTGCAGTCACCCCTCTGCTATGCCAACCCAGCATGGAAATTGAAGATTTAAGTATTTGCCGAATATGCATTCAACTAAATGTTGAAATGAAGAAATAAATGCAGTTGTAGTGTAACAGCATATGCAGATATTTCATACCAAGTAGATTTAATAGATTTGCAAAAGGTGAAGATCAGAATAAAATATGCAACGTTGGGGAAGTGGAAAGAATGTGAGAACAAGGAGTTAATGTCAGGCATATTTAATTAAAAAAAAAAAGAAACCCTACAGTAAAAGCAGTCCTTTAATCATGTTTCACAACATATCTCCTAGATAGCAAACAACTATACCACCACAGCTATAGGAAATTTGGAAAAACATTTAACAAAACTTTTGGCAAGTAGGTTAAAATTGCAGTTATATGACTTCAATTAAACTAGCAGAAAAGGAATTACTCCAGTGATCATTTTTTTAATAAAACATATCTTTAGTCCTTATATATTAACCAGTGAATTTGGACTCGAGAAATGTAACTTCATACAAAGACTACAGTGAACTGCATAAAACTCTGTCTTACAGTTTTCCAGTCACATCAGTCATGGGTATAATTCAGATGAGACTTACAATTTCAATTTTAAATAACTTTTAAGGGGAAAAAACTGTCTAATCAACTCCTTATGAGTTACATAAAATGTAATTCAGGTAGTACCTTAAAATTCTTACGTGCATTGTTTTAAAACATTTCTGTAGTTTTCTGTGCCTTTATCCTATGAAACAGAGATTTGGTTGTACCAGATCCAGGTCTACATCTATAGGAGAGTTGACTCATGAAACTCCATTTCCCCATAACGCTGGCAAAGAGGGGGAAGTATGCACAGCACCTATCACCATACATTTCTCCCTTTCTCGTGTGCATATAGATCATCGTCTAGGAATGTAGGAAAGCCATGTAAAAGGTGTGATGGCTGGGATTAGACTTTGTCAACAATCATCCTTCCTTCATCAGGCTGCTCTAGCAGCAATGGCATCAGGCATCCTGCCCTGGGTGAGGAAGAGGAAAATGTACCCTGTTCATCTACTTGATGCCTGATATTCGCTGGCTCTGGCAGCTCCCCATAGCAAATATTTTTCTACATGGAAGAACCAGGATTCCCAGAAGCACTTAGAAGCACAGTCTGAGCAAGAGTCTTCCTGGTCTCATGTGGCATGCAGACATGACTGAACATGAGCTCAGTGCACGAGACAACAGCAAAAGCAGGGAAATGTTTACGCTGTATCACAATCCATCGCTATAGTGATCTTCGGAGTGCAGCCTTTCCTGAAGTCTGTACCGACTACTTCAACACAGGCAGGAGTTCAGATAGCAGTAACTGGCAACACCTTACACTGCTGCAGTTTAAGCAATTGAAGGGAAAGAGGATGTTTGTGATTTGGCAAATTCACAACACAGCCACTGGGCTTCTTCCGAAGATGCACCTTGTAAACACACAGACTGGGCAGTAGCTGGTGGACACGTGTGCACCTCTGGGCTTGGCAGGGCACCAAGAGTTGACTAGTGATGGAGCAAACGAGACCCAAACACAGCCAGGGAAAGGTAGAAAACACATTTCTGAACAAGGAGAGAGAGCTTGTGGGTAAAAGTTGCTGAAAGAAACCTCGGATGTGAACAAAGGACCTGCTGACTATTTGATTCCTCCTGTGCTAGCAGAGATGAGACTCTGAAAATAAACTAGACTGTAGTGTCAAGCAGCAGACCCCAGCTTCTCAACAGGAAAAAAAAAAAATTGGCTCCAGCTGTTTTAATTAAAAAGAGACACAACAGTTATCATGTCTGAAGTTTTTCAGAAGAAAGCAGTGAAATTCATCCATCAAAATCAACTGCATCTCTAACTCTAGCGGGCTCTCTACTGCAGTTAGGAGGCATAAAATATTATACTTGGAAAGCTGACACTGCCATACGACCACCTTCTAAAGACCTTTCTCTGTTATTGTCGTTACTGAGTTCTCTCAAGCCCCCTTTAAGGATAAAAGTCCCACGTTTCTAGCGCTGGAGCACAAGGTGGCTTTGGCAGGGTGCTCCCCGGGGTGAGAGCAGGGCAGAGCGCCTGTGGCCTCGGCTGGGAAATGACCCTCGGTCAAGTGATGCAGGAACACAGCTGGATTAGGAGCAATGAGGCAGCACCGGCTAAAGCTCTGAAATCATCAAATACATACTACCTGCTTCTTGCTCAACTACATCGTACACAAGTATTAGTCCTGAGCAAGACCGGCACGGCGGCAGCAGGAGGCTTGAAATGGTGGGAGAGGAACACAAATACCTCCTTCACAGAAACTGGCAACCAACATCCAGAGCAGGATCGAGTCCCACAGGCAACATACCTATATAGCCAACTAAAGGCAAAATACGGCACCAAAACAAAATTGGGGTAATTTTATGGTGATTTTTTATGAGTAGCCGCTTAACTAGTCTTTTATCTCACCTGGAAAGGCAGCTTCTTTTGTAAACCTCATGTGACACAGGGATAAGAGAAACTGTGATTCAAATGACACCAGAGCATTAACCAGAGACTAACGTGAAAATGCTGAGGGAAATGGCATTGGCCATCTCCAGAGACACCTTTTTTGCACACAAACTGACAAATGTAAAATTAGAGAATTATAAACGCAACCCGAAAACAAGTTGGGTTTGAGGTTTCTAGACTGTAATTAGCAACACAGCTGTTGTTCTGCAAAACTAGAAAACCCCCGTTTGCTTGAGTGCTGTCTCTCCTACGGCTTCCAAATGCGCTCACACCACATCACAGCTCAATCAACACCCCATGGATTCCCTCAGCTTAAAGATGGGAACCCCTCAGCCTTTCCTCCCTAAAACACCCCCAGGGCCTTCCCATCATCTCTAAATTACCCCAAACAACACTCACTACTGCCATAGCAATATTTGCTACCTATCACACAGAGTTTGCAGACAGATTAAAAAGAAAGAGGCTCTGGTGCTTACACCAAAGCCACACATGTGCTGATTAACCAGGCATTCGTCATGACAGAGAAAGGATAAAAGCGGAGTTTCTTCCAGCCTCTCCCTCAGTTGGGACATACATGCACTCGCCCATCTCTCCTCAATCACTCATTTGCAAAGAACATACAAGAACTTCATATTCTAAATATTCCTATGCCTCTATCAAATTTAGTTAAAATTGATCAAAAGGTTAAAAACCGCAGAGGGCTGGGGAGGGCGGCAGCTGCCAGACACAGCTGCAGGCAAACTGCACATTGCACAAGCTTACTGCCTCGGACACCCCGCCTGCAGTTATGAAGGGTAATTTCTTAAGCATCAGAAATCCTCAGCTAATCGCAACAGCCCCAGCTCCACTGAAGGAAAGGGAGTTTACCAGTTCAGACCAGCTCACGAACTGCCTCAGCACCTCTAAAGATGTCTTTATTCCCAGAAAAAGGAATAAAGAGCAATAACCGGCTGAAACTTTAATCTTTCTTCACATAAACAACTTCTGTGGAAACACTTCCAGTTCTTCGGTTTTTAAGCACATAAGCCATGAAGCAGCTTGCCACAGATCTTGCCGATCAGTGGCGTATATAAGCTTCAAGAGTTCCAGGAAAAAAAAATACTGTTTTTCTTTCCTTTGGGCTTCATTAAACTTCAGCGTTAACCAGGAGAAAAGACCCCTTCGGATAACATTAGTCAATACGGCCACTAGTTGGTGAATTTTTCTGAGATTAGCTACCAGCAAAGCAAGCAGCCGTGAGAGTATAGTTGATACGGAGAACTTGATATGGGTGCACTAAGGAAAACACGTCTGTTTACTCTGGTCAGGAGACGTCTACGACCAGTGCTGGTACCAACAGGTGCACAAGCCAGTGCTGACATTTAACTGTACGTTGCTGAAAGGGATGTTCCAAGAGTGAAGCTGCAGCCACAGAGAAGAGAAGAGACAGGGTTCAGTTTTCTGCACAGGGTGGCTGTGGAAAAGCCACCTGGAGCAAGATTCACCTTGATGAAATGTAACTATCTAAAAGTCGGTGTTTGCTCTGAATTTGCTGCCTGTGCTTCCTCCCTGGAGAAGGAGGAGAAGGAACAGCACCTCCAGCAGGTGCCCCCCTCCCGTCAGCCCGGTGTGGAAGATGGGCAGAGAGACATGACAGCTATTAGAAGCAAAGTATTCAGACAAACTTGAAACTTTCCACTGTTTAGCTCTTCTACTTTCCAGGTCTAACTGAATCATTATAGCTCTAAACAGTATTCAAAAACTACAGTAGTTCACAATCTGGCCCTATGTCTTTAAGGTACTACTCTTTTGAAATGTATACATGGGATTTTACATGAATTAAATCTTTTTATTCTGCTCTCTGGTAATATAATACAAAATTATTTCAGTTCAGTCTGGCCTTCATGTAGTTCCCTTTCTCTCAAAAAGAAACAACATTCATGTGAAGTCAAAAAGTGAAATGGAAAAAAAAAAATCCTACCAAATGTTTGAAGTTTTGAAGACTGTGTAAAGCTACTTTAGATTGTGCTACTGTCACGTGTCCTTGTAGGAAACACATAACTGTTACAGTGTCTGAAAATCTACAAAAACACCAGAAAGAAAATAGATAACAATATGGTATAGAAACTGCCAGCTCAATTAAAAAAAATAAAAGCTAGCACTGATGATTCAGGAAATATAAAGGCTAACATGTTAAGCAACTGATTTACTTAGAAATAAAAGCAAAAACTGTTAAAAAATTTTACTTGAGGCAAGAAAACAAACTGCACTGCTTAAAATAAAATATAATCATCTTAAACTATAATTTTAATAATTTTTCAATGAATTTCATGTATTTGGTCCTAAGCCAATAGCTATTAAATGGTTTGGGGAGGAGGTTGTGTTGAAAGTACGGAATGGTATTTAAACTATAATCATTCTTCAAGTACTACATAGAATTATCAAAATCCTAATTAACAGGCATAACTTGTGTCTACCAGCCACATCCGAGGGTCACAGTGATATCATGATGAAGGGCTATTAGTTCATCACTGAAAAAAACTGCTTAAATAGCATAGTAGTATCTTGCTTTCATGGAGCCAATGGACCATGGCAGAAGTAGCGGCAGTATTTCTCACTGCACAATACAAACTTCATATTCTAGAATTCATATTTCAGAATGCTCGCTTCAGCTTTAAGATCGTATCACCATAGCTGTAAGATCAGTTATACTCCGGTAAACACAGACACAGTTTTTACGGCTACACAATGCACCATGGCTTTAAGACTCCCCAGTACACAGTAAAAAAATTCTACACGTGCATACAGACAAGCCAGATGATCCCCATGTCAAATGTATTTGGTGGATTAGTCTGAGACTAAATTTATCAGGGTCCAAAAGGATATTAAACCAAGTCTCCACAGTTAAAAATACAATGCTCACTCAAAACACAATCTATGGAATTGATTTTAAATAAAACTCATTAATTCGTTTCTCACACAAGCTGCATATCTGTTATTTTGCTGTCCTTTTTATCAGATTTTATGTGCATCATAAAATATAAAATCTGCATTAAGCAATCTGCTATGGAAGACAGTTTGTGAAAGGCCCTGTCCCCCATGGTTATCTACAGGTTAGGTGAGATGACCCAGAAGTCCTCTCCCAGCCTTACGTTCCTGCAGAACACTGGTATAACAAGAGGAGCTGAATGCAACAGCTGGCCAGAACAGAGGGCATCAGCAAAGGCTCCGGCATTCCCCAGCTGAGAAAACAGCATTTCACCACAGGTTGTACAGCAAACACACAGGCTACTACCAGAGGAAATCAAATATTTGAACAAGCATAGAGTGATGCATTTCAGTCATGCATGAAGGGAAACCCAGTGAATAAGAATTATACAATGCCACCAGCAACTTGCCCTTAAGAGACACAAAACAGTTTATTCTGAATGGAACAGAGTCAGCAAACACAGAAGCATAATTTTTTTTTTTTTCCTGAAGGTGGAGGGAGCATAGACAATTTTCCAAGAATCATAAAGATTAGAAAACACTAAAAGAAGGAGTAGGCCTGGATTCTTCTGTAGAAGAATCCTCTTTAGTTTACTTTTAAAAGACCAAAAATTAAACCAGGTGTACTTTATTTTCAGTCACAGACTAATATTCCAATCATTCCGAGGCTGGGAAAATGAGAGATAAGAGGTTCAAATAATGCAAAATAAAGGAATAGGAATTCACAGGGATGTCCGATGTTCACCACTGCAGTATGAGAGTGGCTAATCACATAACAGAGCTTGTCTACAAAGAGCTCTTCAAGGAACACTGAGATTGTTCAAGTGCACAAATCCTTCTGATAGGAAGCAGGGAAAGCTAGTTTATTATTTAAACTCTGCCAGAGCTAAGAACAGGAGCAGCAGCTGATTTTAGTTTTTAATGAATACGTGGTGCATTCCTCCTGACCACAGGTTACAGTTCTGGAAAAAGGGAATAATGAGGAAAAATATCAGCTTGGATATCAGCTTGACAATCTAAGAAGTCTGTTTTGACCTAGTTTTGAGTGGTATAGTGACAAAAGTCCATGTGGAAGTAAAACCAGCAAAAACCTACAGATCAAGCAGTAAGACTGGAATTTGCAGTCTGGAGACCAGAAATCAGATTAGGCCACGGCAGACTGGGAACAGCAGGACACCAGACCAAACTTTGAGAGGCTGGATGTCTGGAGAACACAGACAGATGACTGTGCAACCATAGCTCCCTCTTGCACATACACCAGCCCTATCTCATTTTACCTTGTGGACCATCTCTCCCACCAAACACACCCTACGTAGGAATATGTAGACCATGCCCTTCTACAATAACACGCTGTCTGCAGCCCTCTTCTACCCACAAGTCAGATGAAGCCCATGAGTAGAAGAAATTGGCCTTTCAGATCCCAAACAGAGGGGCCATGCAAACCAGGACACAGTAGGCTGAGCAAGCCCACACTGGTATTTTATCCATAGCACTACTGGAACAGACATATCCAGGCTAGAAGCTGCCTTTTCCTCTTTCTCTACTTCTTTATCTACATTTAGCATTGACGGCATGGGGGTTTAGTTCATAGAATCATAGAATCATAGAATCATTAAGGTTGGAAAAGACCTCTAAAGATCATCGAGTCCAACCATCGACGCAACACCACCTTGTCCACTAAACCATGTCCCTAAGCGCCACATCTACACATCTTTTAAATACTGCCAGGGATGGGGACTCAACCACTTCCCTGGGCAGCCTGTTCCAATGGTTAACCACTCTTTCAGTAAAGACATTTTTCCTTACATCCAATCTAAACCTCCCCGGTGCAACTTGAGGCCATTTCCTCTCGTCCTATCACTAGTTACCTGGGAGAAGAGACCAACACCCACCTCGCTACAACCTCCTTTCAGGGAGTTGTAGAGAGCGATGAGGTCTCCCCTCAGCCTCCTTTTCTCCAGGCTAAACAACCCCAGTTCCCTCAGCCGCTCCTCATAAGACTTGTTCTCCAGACCCCTCACCAGCCTCGTTGCCCTTCTCTGGACACGCTCCAGCACCTCGACGTCCTTCTTGTAGTGAGGGGCCCAAAACTGAACACAGTATTTGAGGTGCGGCCTCACCAGTGCCGAGTACAGGGGCACGATCACTTCCCTACTCCTGCTGGCCACACGATTTCTGATACAGGCCAGGATGCCATTGGCCTTCTTGGCCGCCTGGGCACACTGCCGGCTCATGTTCAGCCGGCTGTCGACCAACACCCCCAGGTCCTTCTCTGCCAGGCAGCTTTCCAGCCACTCTTCCCCAAGCCTGTAGCGCTGCATGGGGTTGTTGTGGCCGAAGTGCAGGACCCGGCACTTGGCCTTGTTGAATCTCATACAGTTGGCCTTGGCCCATCGATCCAGCCTGTCCAGGTCCCAGGGTTCAGGAGTTCAACTCATACTTCTGCTGAGCAGAAATTCTGGAGGAGGGAGACCAGCAAGTCCAGGGTTGACAGCCTGTGTGCTAGAGTATCAACTTCAGAAGAGTCCAGCTGATCTACAGACCAAATTCCAGAACCCAGTCACCTTGTCACCCTGCTGATTCCCAAGAATGATTTGAAGAAGTGATCCCTGAAAACAGAACATTGCTCTGCATCCCACAAACCTATTGTAGCAGGATACTACAGTGTGCAAGGCCTCAGTGTCAAATGTTGCTTGATGAGACATGTAAGCCCACAACATTTGACAGGTCATCATGGTTATGCCAAATTTGACAGACGTGTATCCTTGTAGTGATGAGACACAAGTGTGTGCTTCCTCTGACCTGGATTACCTTTGCCAAAGAAATTAGCTGTCACAGTCCAAAGCAGAGCCCAAGCACACAGCAACATAAAAGCAGCATAATCAGGATATCAGCCCTCAAGTGCAAAGCTGAAAACGCACCAGTTTGATGGTATAGATATATCTATCAATATTTGGTGGAACAAATCCAGGCAGGATATAAATTTATTTAGGAAGAACATTCAAGGAAAAAACAAAATCAACGAAATACATACATTGGAAATATGAACTTCTGTGAAGTTTAGAATAATTTTTGCTATCTTTATATGCAGATGAAAGGGAAAAGACCAGAAGCAGGATCATTGCCTGGATCCAGTTGTAGTTACATGCTCCTGAGAGAGACTTAGACGAAATTGTCTTGAGAAGTTATCAAGAGCGAGGTAAGGGGTTGGGAATTAAATTAACTGAGTAGCTATTGTAAAAGCAACATGCAGGACAGTGAAAGATTTAGGAACGTGTTGAATGACAATGTTTGCTTAAAAGACAGACAACAATATCAGAAGGCTATCTGTGACTTCATGAAGCTTCATCTTCATTAATAGGGAGGAACTCATTAAGACAAAATGAAAAGGAGTGACTTCCTTCTAAGGTACCTAGATATTTTATCTTACACTGAACTTTAATTCTATGATGACAGTGACCGTGCAGCCTCAAAGCACTTTCTAGATCATTGACTGATGTGTTGCTTTTGGATGACCCCTGTGACGAAAGAAGGAGTTTAACAGACAAACTTGCAAAATATTTATACTAAACATGAATATTTGTGTTCAGAGGAATGGATAAAATAGAAAATCCAGTTTAGACAACATACAAAATGTCCTGGAAATGTAATGTATTAAAAATATTTTAAAATTAAATATTTACCCAGATCCTTAATGAGTGATAATGCTTCCCATGATATAAATGCTCCACCACCATCATCCATAGCTCCCTGCCCGACGTCCCAGCTGTCCAGATGTCCACTGACCAATACAATCTGGAAAAGCAATTATGAGAAAACATATCTACATGAAAACACTGAATCAGAAAAGTCAGTTCAGCATTTAAGCATTTTAATGATTTTGTCATAAATTTGGCTTTTTAGTTTAGAATGGGAGGAAGGAAACATTTCAAATAAAACTAAAACATTGTTCTCTAGTTACTGAATATAAATCTGAGATGACCAAATGCATCCTACTGCTTCAAACCACTGCCCAAATCAAACTAGATATGCTGTGAGAAATGTTTAAATGAAAGGTTTTGTCTTGTACGTTAACAAAGTGCATACTTTCCAGAGATACAGGACTACTACATTGCAGAATGGTGAAAATTTATTTCATATACCAGCTGTTTAAGCCCTTAGGCATGAAATTTGATTAACCCTATTTTTTGGTGCATAAGGAAGAAATATGAACTTAGACCGAAGTGCTCCCAGACAGAGGTTGTTGTTTTATTATATATCTATGGTACTTGTCACAGAGGACCTCTAATTTATTACTGGATCCCCTATGTGCTACAACAATGACAAGGTATTTTATAGTTCCATTAGTCATAAGGATATTTTAAATTAAAAACGACATGGTAGCAACTTCCAGATGGGTTTTCTGCAAAGAAAGTTTTGTGGCTACGGTAGAGTATAGTAGTATACGTATCTCCAGAAACACCCACTTTCAGATCTGAACTCTTCAAATGTCGACCAGCAGCATCAGACCAATACCAGAAGTGAGACAGTTTCCTAGCTGGACCTGAAGCTGAAGGGCTGATGGACCTACGATTGCAATGGAGAGGTCAAGGAGGGACAAGAACTCTGAGCTGAGAAGGCAATGTGGTAAATGATGCAATAGAACAAAAGCAAGAGCAGGGAGCCACTGTAGTGCCCCAGGAATCTCTGAAGAACTGGTACCAGTAAAGAGTGCCCTTGGGATAGGGTGGAAGCGTCCAACCTATGACAGCTCAGCACTGAGGAAAAACTGAAGGAGACCCTGGAGCATCCGCCTGTGTCCTGCCCAGAACTGGCCATACATGAAGGGATGCTTCCCACTCTCTAGTCGGCTGATGTCAAACAGGTCTCAGAGTTGTGGGATCTAGAAAAAGGTAAAAAATACTCATTCCTCCTGCCACCTTCTTCCCCCTAAGGGATGAGGATCTCCTGGCATATCATCTCAGCTTTCATTCATCGCAGGACAAATACTCTAGCACTGAAAATGAGAACGTAATGAGTTTTTTCCTATTATCACCCCTGGAGGGTGAGAGCCTATGCTGTCAAGTGTGCAGTGAACATTGCAACGAACTAACTTGGGGCTCAAGCACGAAGATCTCTGTTTTCCCCTTCACATGAGAGAAATCTTAGTACATTTTCACTGGTTATTAAAAATAATGGACAAACAGATCATGGTAAGACAAAAAGCATCAAGTGCTCATCAAACAACCGTGTTTTTTCATCCAACCAAATACAAACTCAGGTAACACAACTAAAAGGCCCCTTTGTATTAAACAAGGGCCATGATAAATTACTAGTCATATCCATTATATTGCCATACATCCAACCAGAATGAACCAAAACCCTTTAAATTTAGAAAATACACTATGAAATATTTATAAATGTGTGTAATATAAAAAACAGAAGTGTCATGCCTTAGAAGCTGGAAAAGCTTGTGATCAAAACCTGAAGAGCAGCTTACTCTTTCCTTCTCAGATGTTTCAACTCTCTTTTCTGCTTATCTAGCCTTAACTCAACATGTGATTGCTTTCCAGCACAGACTGATTTTCTTGGTAGTAGAGAGACGTGCTGCAGCCTTTATTCCAAAACGTCCCCTCCTTCAAAAGCGCTTAAATTTGGACAGCAGGCCCCTCTGTAAAAGCCTCAGGTTTACTCAGGAGGTACTCCTGCAATGCAATGTCATGATCCTCCCAGGCCCGGCATGAAAGACTGCAAACAGCACGCTTTCCAGGGATGCTGCCCTGCAGTAGAAGTACTTCATCTGCGGCAGCCCTCTGCTACAATAGCAACGTAGCTTGAAACCAGATAATCTAAGAAAAGCCATGCCAGCTTTGGAGGTAGAAACCTTTCTGAAATGAGAGCAGAAGCGCTCACTGTGGTACTCCTTCCTCTTTTTGTTTTCTTGTAAGGGAGGACTAAGCACACACACACATGCTTGCAGGTGGTGAGGGCAATGCATGAATGAACTCTGCTTTAAGTTCATTCGTGCACGTGCAGCCCCACTGCAACCTGCCTATGGAGGACAGAGCTCAAACACCACCACACTTTGCAGCCAACTGATGCAGCCTCATTACTGTCCACTCAATAAGGAATTTGCAAATAATAATGATTTTAAAAAAAGAACAGGAAAGGCTCTGAGTGAAAGCACAACTGTCTGCTGTATAAAGGACATCTATTCCACAACTTCAAAATCGCCATGTGGTTTGTTTGTTCTTAAAGCAAGAATTGGTTTTAAGAAGATAACAATCCACTCTCCTGGGAAACAGAGCTTCAAGCTGAAGTGAATTATTTAGAACAAGTTTGTAAACTCATTGAGAGAGAACCAAGTCTACAATAGAAGCGTCGCCTTGTCTTTAGCAGTGAAAGAATACCTCACTAATGCTGTTCCCTGGCACCAATCTCAACATAAGTGTCTGAGAGAGAATTACTCCTCATTTCTGTGGAACAACACATATTGCAACAGCAGGAAATTCTGAATCAGAAGAAGGTGGTGTAATCCCACTTGGGGTTACAGACTCCAATCATAAAGCATCTTTACCAACTCCAGAATATTACACCAAAACAGATCAAGGTTCAAGTGGATTGAGAAAGTCAGATAATTTTATGGATGAGCTTTTACTTAAATTTACTTAAGCTGATGCCAAGAGCAATTACATAAATACAACCAATGTACTTCTATGTGAAAGTTTTTTCAGAACAGTTGTTTTTTTAAACTATCACGCTTTTATAAGCAGCTGCTAAAATGAAAGTTTCAGTGATCCTGCTGATAGCTAGCCATAGACATTCTTAAAATAAGACACAGTCATAAAATAACAAAAACACTATGTTTATCTTGGTCTTTAAGTAGATATAATGTGTCTGGGCAATGAAAGGAAATATTTCTGAAATTCACTCTAAACCACTATATTATTTAAAATAACATTATAAAATAATAGTATTATAATTCTCTGTACAGGTGGGCTAATAACAAAGGCAGTTAAAGCTATCAAGGACGTATGATTATAGCATTTTCCACATTGCTTTCAAATCTGTTATGTGGTTCTCGGCTCCAAATCTACACATAGACTAATCACTTACATTTGCACAAAACATCCCTATAGAAATGTCAGCACATGCCAACAGAGTGTAAGCATTGCAAAGCAATGTAAGTAAGTATATGTAAGAATAAGTATTTGTTTTAAATATATAGAGAAACCACAAGCAACTGTATAGGACAGTACAAATACAGCAATACACATTTGCCAAATTGACCAAAAAGAAATTTAGGGTAAGACAGCTTGCATGCAACATGATAACTTAAGACTTGGCTTTCCTGCAGTGACACAGCTAGGAAATGCTACTCTAGACACAGTCCTGAGACAATACAACAGAAGTGAAACTGCAGGAAACATTTCAAATAGAAGATGAGTTATTCTATTTCCTTCTGCACCAGCATTATGACCTCTATTGGATGCCTTTAAGTCATGCCCAGCATTTCAATCAAGCATATTGAAATATTTTGAACTTCATATTATATTTTATATATTTATATAAATATATATTTATATATTTTATATTTTAGAACCAAGAAGATTAGGAAGAGGAACCACCCGTTCACGTACATTTGCGTATGTCATGGAGTTATCCTTTTCTAGGCATGATGTTTTTTGCCACTAAAAAATATTCTCCCATTCCATACCTAGTCACACATGCCTATTGCATTTGTCACACAGTAACTTCATAAAATGTAGGTGAACTACCTTCTGCTTGGTTAGAGGGAATTTTAAGAAAAGTCTATTCCACTTTTAGTTAGTCTCCGCAACCTCACTTGCTCCTGTAGAGGTACAAGGCAAATGCTTCTTTCTATGCAACATTAGGGATCATAAATAATAAACATTAGGAAAGAACTGTAAGCAACATTTTCAATCACAGAATTTAATCTAGAATAACATTTGTATCAAGTTGTGAAAACCGGCATGCAAAATTATTTCATGTCACTGAGGTACATGGTAATGGAAGAGTAATGAAGTCATCATTCATCTTTGCCCTTCATGGATGAAGACGACCTCATGGATGGAGGTTAGGGTCCACAAAGTAGGACCTTCATCGATGGAATCTGGCTATCAACACAATCTCTTAGAAAAGCTTAGTAATAACTTTCATTATCCAAACCTCTGAAAAGCTTTTTTCCTTACATCTTCCTCCAGCAGACAGGGAAGATAAGGAGCACATTAATTTGCATGGAGAGGACAGAAAACTTAAACAAGGGTCACATACACAGAGAATGGGATGACCAAGAACTAAGCAGGATATTAGAACCAGATCAAGCACCTTTAGCCAAGACACATTCAAACTCCAAGTGTCTGTATGCCAAAACTTTAAGCTAAAACAATGAAGTGCTCTAGACTGTAACTCAAGTTCTTTTCAACTGCTCATCCACATTTTCAGCCAAATACTGCCACAAGTTAGTCGTTTTGTCAGGCAACACAGGTCTATGGTGTTCCAGCCCAGTTCCCAATTACCTGGAAACTCATGAAAAGCATTTCTATTCAAATTTTTGTGGGTTTTTTTCCTCCAGTTTGCTTCTAAATAGGTCCATCTTAAGCTCTAGGTACCACAATAAGGTCTTACGTTATTTGACTGGATATTTTTTCTGCATGAATCCCCTCCCAGTGCATGGGATATTTGTATAATACTTAACTTACACATATGAACACCACATACAGTTGATTTGTGTTTGGACCAAAATTACAGGAAAAAGGAAGTCAGATAAGAATTAGGATCCCCTATTCAATCCAATCAAAAAATTGCCTATAAATTCTCTCCTTCCCCAGATACTCATTACTCTTTTTACTCACACAAACACTCTCTCACCTCACAATTTCCTATTTTCCCCAGTCCCAAACAAAATTTCTGACACTAAACCATGACTGAAAAACTCTTAATCCCAGCTTCTCAGACAGAGGAACCCAGCACCAAATTCAGGCCTGTGCTCCCAAGCATAGGGAGTACATTTTGAGTAATCTACCCATTTGGACAGCATGACAACTATGAACTGCCAGATGGCTTCAGTTTATAAGGATCTAAAGATTTTCTTCATTTCACTGTGTTAACAGCATGAGAACAAGGGAAAAGAGAAGGACAGCATATCTTGTACCTAACTACTGGGCAAATAAAACAGCTGGCAGGACTAAATTTAAGCCCATCATGCTTAACTTGCCTTCAAAACTATGATTAAACAAAGTCTTCATATACACAGATTTGTAAATTAAGAGTAGTAAGTCTGGCACGGCAGTTTTAGGATGTATTAGCATCATCTGCAGTAGTGCTTGCAAATATGTGCTGGAAAATGGCAACATGAAGCAATATGCTTTTCTACTGCTTAACCAAATAGCAAAGCTGGCACTAGTGTCCACAGTCACCTCCCTCTTTTAAAGTAATTCTTAGTCTGCAGACTGTATTCTCTTTCTCATTTTTAGGAAAAAGTTCTGTCATCTAATGGAATCAAATTTTGGTGTGTAATTAGTTTTTTTGCCCTGACCCATTCTCTTCCCTACTCCACCTCAAGCCTTTCTCCCTTCACCCAAAATGACAAATTGAAGTTATCTACTCTTCCTACTTGATACTTCGTGTCCTGGCAGAACCACATTCCTGTACACAAACCAACATTCCTCAAGTTTTAAAATATTTACAACAGTTATTTATTTGTATCATGCCATAAGATTCTGTAAATCAGTCATTTGGCTTTTCCATCAAAGGCCTTCCAAAATCTAAACAACCAGAACTTGTAATCCTATGTGCTGTAGCAGCACACAGACTGCAGCAAATGCATCACACATCATCTTTCTTTCTGGAATCCAACCCAGCTCTTCCAACAGCAGGATAGAGACTCGACGGAAACTTCTCAAGCACTGCATAATAAAGATAACCATTTAAATAGTTTTTGCAGGGACACTGCGTTTTGTATCTATACTACCATTATTTCAAGCTCAGCATCTGAACATTTGGGGAAGACAAAACTGACAAAGTTGCGTGCCCATCAGCAATATAGCACTGTATGGCACGGGATTAGAATTGGACTTACATGCAAGGTTAGATATATACATACTATATATATATATGTATTAGAATATAAACTCTCCTGTACTTAAAAATGTGCCGTTCATTACTACCAGAAAAAATACTTTGTCCAGTTATGTTTAACACCGGTTTACTCTATTGTGTGTAATTCTGTCAACTTCAACAGCTAAATTCAAGCACAGAGCTGTATCAGAGATATTCAGTTGTAAAAAATGCTTACTTGGTAAAAAGTCTTTGTGAAAGTCTACCCTGACCATTTCCCAAATATTTGTTTTGGGCTACAAATATGTGAAAAAAGATTTGTGAGTTTCTGCACTTGCCTTTAAGAAAACACTAACTGCCTCCAGTTAAACTGCATATTGGATTAAATCATGCCCTAAATGTAAAGCAGGAACAATACCACATTTAGAAGATTTTATTTTGTATATATAAGAATATTTCTTCAAATTAGTTTTTAGCTTTGGTGTCCAAATAATATGACTTCACTGTACAGCTCTTTTTATTAGATTTCACGCATATTAGGAATGGTTCTCAAATAATCAGTCTAGCTGTCTCAACTAATTTACAGTCCTAAAGATACAGTGAAGTTCAGAAAGAAAAAAATGATTAAAACAAAAACTGTCTTTTCTACTTAATAGGCAGTGTAGTAGTCTTAACTTCCAGGCTTCTGATTAAATGATAGATCTGCACATGAAACAGAAGTGACTCACTTAGTCACAGAAGAATCCAACCCTATTATTGCTAAAAAGCTGATTAACCTTCAAAGAGCCTCTGTGTCACAATATAGAGTAAACTCTTTAAAGCTGAATCTCTACTTTGTAAAAGTGAAAATAAAGTGTTCTCGGAAAGTATTGCAACCAAACCTCCCTGTCTGAAGTGAACCTGAAAACCACTGAGCAGTTAAATAGCATGGGCTGATATTATTTATGGTATATAGGACAGTGAAGGAGAAAATTAGTCTGAAAATAAGTTATTACTGATAAGGGAATTGTAGTAAAGGTAACGGGACATAGAAACTATATGAGCATTCAAAAGATAACCAAGTATTGAAATTACTACCATTTTCTTATTAAATGTTGGATTTCAAGACTTAGCATTTCCATATTTAAGTTCCCTAGAATCTTTTATTTCCTATTTCCTGAGCGGTAACATTTCAGAAATAATACCACTCTTTAAATTACTGTATTTCAAAAATATTTTAATTTATACATTTCAGCCCACCTTCTAGACATTTTAAGAGGAAAAATCATAACAATAACTACATCTAAACAAAACCAGGTATCACCGAAATATCGCTTACCCTTGCATAAAGATGAGGATGCAGCTGCTATTTTTCTAGTTCAAAGATCAGCAAAGAATCTCTGCAAATGCCCCTGTATGAAAGCTGAAACGGTGTCTGACCTGATAAGCAGAAACAATCCTTTTTCTACACTTACCAAAGGAAGACTTCCCTTACACATGTAGTAGATGATTTGTGTATGAAGAAAGGGATTATTTTATAATCTAGAGAGTCTTTGTATTTATTTATTTTTCACTTTAGGGATATATATGGCACTTCTACCACATTCTATGTGACTTCTACCACATTACTACAGATCTAGCAACATTCACAAATGTTTCATCTTGGAAATTTCTTTTATCAGATATTAAAATTAATCTCAGCTAAAATGAACATTAACGCCTAGTGCTACTTCTTTCACTGAAGCATTTACAAAAACTGTCCTAATTGTACACTGTGATACTATGCACTGCCGGCAAGCATCACTTTCCAAAACTATAGAAATTGTAGGTTTTTCTCAAAAAAATTACATAACTCTTTTTCCTCTCCAGAACACTAGAGGACCTCTTAAGTCAGACCCTATACCATGCTAGCACTGCCTTAGAGCATTCTGATGACCCAAAATGTCCTGAAAGCCATCCTGAGTAGCCACCTCTTAACTGTCCTCAAGAAAATGGATTTCATTTTACAAATCCCCCAAGAAGATTGCTGATGGAAGCAAGTCAAAACAACCCTTAGATGGTTGTAATAATATCAGAGAGAGATTCAAGAGAGGAGGATTCAAAACATAACATTTATGTTCCAGTGCCAGACACTGAGCATCAGAGAATACTTGAGGTTGGAAGGGTCTCTGGGTGCTCATCGACTTCCACACCCCGCTCACAGTAGGGTCAACTTAGATCTCATCGCTCAGAGTCTTGTACAGTCAAGTTCTGAAAATTTCTAGAGACGGAGATGCCACAACCTCTCCGGACAAACTGTTTCAATGTTTGCTCTTAGGAAAATATTTTTCCTAATACCTATTATAACATAAGCTTTTTTAAAACGTGCCCTACTGAGTCCTCTCTGCTTCATTCAAAAGCCAAACTGGATTTTGAATGCTGTCAGCTCATAAGCCTCGTTATTTTACATGTCCAGAAGCTTTTACTTAATTCATCACCAACAGCTGGACACAATGGAAATGAAATTCCTGCCGTTTACCACACTGTTGTCCCTCACCATTATACATACTAAAACGAGTGCTGATCACGTAATCAGTTCTCCCAAAACTGTCTCATCATCCCACTTCTAGTCCCAATGATCTGTCAGAACTGGTGATGTCTCTTGTCCTCGCTAGTCTATAGCGGGAGGTGGCTCTACGCCTTTCTGCTGTGATGACAAGACCTTCCCACTCTCCAGCATTAAGTATTTTCATGGTCACAGATTCACAGGCCTGTACTGACAGCTGCCACTCCAGCCTATGCCGGAGGCTCTTCTGATGCTGTCCTCTTACTCCACAAATCCACGCGTAGGCCAGGTTCTTGCCATTTCTTCCTCTGCTACATAAAGGATTTCATTGTGAAGCATGCTAAAACACTCCACTAGTCTTTCATATGGTTACTGTAACCCTTTATTTATTTCTATGGCTTATCCTACATTCCTGGCATCTGCACTAGTTTTTTCAGAATTTTGCTAAGATTATCTTTTTGTCACAGGTTTTTTTAAGATTCTTATTGTTACTTACTAATTTTTTAATGTGTACATAACATTTTAATTTCTCCTTCCCATACATACATTGCTTCTCTCTTAAACTGCAGAATAAAATTCTCAACGCAGTGCTAACTTCATGCATTTCCAGAAGTGCAGCAACCCACTGGGGTGGGGTAGGAAATTACTACAAAGTGATGACTGAAACACCAGCACACATGGCACGGGGAACAGGCAGGAGAAACAGAGGTCTGCGGGCAGCTGCAGGGCTGCCATCTCCTTGGGATCCCAGAGGCATGGAGGGATGGCCTGTATGATCAGAGGGCTGCAAATGATGGGTGCAAGCTCTTTAGGAAGGACAGGCTGGGAGGGTGATGAGGGGGAGTTGCCCGTTGTGTGAGAGAGCAGTGGCACTGCCTGGAGCTCTGCCTGGGGCCGGATGATGAGCCATCTGGGACCTTGTGGGTCAGGACTAGCAGGCAGACCAACATGGGTGACACTGCGGTGCGTCTGCTACAGATAGCCCTTGAAGAGGAAGAAGTAGATGAGGCCTTCTTCAGACAAACATAAGAAGCCCCAGGTTTGCAAGCCCTGGTCCTCAATGGGGCAGTTTAATCACCTCGATACTTGCTGGAGGGACAACACAGCAGGGCACAAGCAATCCAGGAGGTCTCTGGAGTACACTGATGACAACTTCCTCACAGAGGTAATCGAGGAACCCATGAGGGAGATGCTCTGCTGGACCTGATACTTACAAACAAGGAAGAACTGGTTGGGAAGGTGAAGGTCTGCAGTGAACATAAGATGGTGGAGTTCAGGATCCTGAGAAGAAGGAGCACGGCAAATGGCAGGATATCAGCCCTGGACACCAGGAAAGTAGAGTTGAGGCTTTTCAAGGACCTGCTTGTAAAAATTCTGAGAGATAGTCCCGGAGAGAAAAAGGGTCCAGGGGAGCTGGCTAATTTTCAAGGATCAGGCTGGGGCTGACCAGCTAGAAAGCAGCTTGGCAGAGAAGGAGCTTGGGGTCCTCATGGACAACTAGTTGACCACGAGCCAGCAATATGCCTGTGCCATAAACAAGGCCAACAGCACCCCAGGCTGCATCAGGCAGAGTGTTGCCAGCAGGTCAAGGGAGGTGATCCTTCCCCTCCACTCAGGACCGGTGAGACACATCTGGGTGCTCTGTCTAGCTCTGGGCTCCCCAGAACAAGAGAGACATGAATATAATTGAAAAAGCCAAGGGCCACAGAGATGATGAAGAGACTGAAGCGTCTGACAGAGCTGGGACTGGAGAAGAGAATGCTCAGAGGATCTCATCAATGTGTACAAATACCTGATGGGGGATGTAAAGAAGATGGAGCCAAATCCTTCTCAGTAGTGCCCACTGACAGAACAAGAGGCAACAGGCACAAACTTAAGTAGAAGAAATTAATTTTAAAAATTAGAAAAAAAACTTTTTTATTACAAGGGTTGTAGAACACTGGAACTGCTACCCAGAGAGGCTGTGGGTTCTCCATCCTTGGAGATATTCAACACCTAAGCGCTATGCAACCTGCTCTAGTTGACCTGTCTTTGAGCACAGGGTTGGACTACATGATCTCCAGAGGTCTCTTTTTGTAATTATGACACTGATTCCAGAATGAAGAATTCACATTTTCTTCTGGCTCTATAAATAATCCACATTTCTTTTGCCTCTGAAAATTTCATTAAAGAGACCCAAAAAGCAAACACAACTCGGAAATCAATTCTACCAAACCCAAGTATGTCCTTCAAGATCCAGACAGCTAAAATATAACTGTAATCTTCAATATAGTATTTTACTGGCACAAAATAAAAGACCTCTTTTCTACTTAGGGCAGTCAAAATCACGGTAAAAATTAAAGTTCATATGAAATCCATTTTATGGAATCATTTGCAATTTTTGTCTAATAGTTTTATGAACTGATGCAAGAACCCACAGAAACAGGACATTATTTGGCTTGCAACATGAAAAAAAGTCTTCATCTTACACTGACCCTAAAAGAATTGCTTTACATATTGTATGAGACATGTCTTCAAAGTCTCAACATCATTTTCAGATTACAATTTTTCTTTCACCAATTATAGTCCCTTTGGTTTCTTTTAGTTTCTGATAATTAAAACAGCATTTCTATTGAGGCTTAAATGTGGACTTAGAAAAGCATTAATTTCTCATTTCTAAATTCAAATTACTTAATTATATTGTATTGATCTCTTTATCAGTAAAATGGGACTAAACAGCTGTTTATTATGTAGGGATATAGTGAAGATTAACATTTATTCCTATATTTACAACAGCATTCATGGAAAATACTAAGAAGTGGAGACTCAAAGTCCCTGTCCTATGTTGACATTACTGGAGCTGTATCTCGTTTCACAAATGAAAACTCAGTCCACAATTTCTAGTACCTGTGCACAGCCCCACAGAAACAGAAGAGTCGTACTCGCAGAGACACAGCTAAGTACTTGTAAGTAACACTGACAGGTTTCGCTACTCAATTCCCATTAGTGTACCTCAAAAACCCGGAGTTTTGATACAAAGTGATAGCTCACCCTTCATGTTTATCTATTCTTAATTTCTTTGTTTATATACCATTGTAAAACTCAAAGTGTGTCTGACACAAGTTTTCACCAAGATGGAGGCTGCTTTATCAAACTCAATTTCTGTAAAAGACCAGATGAGACAACTGTTGTCAGGATGATTTCCAGGGTGGAATATCTGCTCAAAGTCAGGAGAGATTCAGTTTATTGGAACCAGTAACACGAGGGCTCTGGAATGCATTTGGAGTGCAAGGGACTTCGGAAAACCTGGTGCAAAGTACAGCTTTGGCAAAGCAGTAAAAAAACAGCGGCAACACACACTTCAAGACGTTTGGCATACCACCGCTGGAAAGCGGTTCAAGTGCATGACTCATCTGAGCACCATATGGCTACTGCCTGTTCCCATCTTTTAATACGTGCGCGTGCCAGGCACAAGCCAGTGTTTCCCTCACACAGAACAGACAGCAGATGGATAACTCATAGCTCTGGACAAACCCTGGAGAAAGGTGAAAAACAAGTCAACTGCAGTAACAGAAAGGCAGGAGATACACAAGTCCCTTGTCCTGCCTCTTTCCAAAATCATGGTGTGACTACCACAGGCAGGGATACCAGAAAATGGAAGTTATCTCGTTTGGAACCGGTCCAGCTTGTGTGAAACATTTGAGTATTCATTGCAAGGGATATGCAGAGTGATTACAGCACTCATCCTAAAAGTGGGAGAGCTGTCCTCATGGCCACACTCTGGAATCAAGCCGAGCAGTGCTTTCCGTATTGGTCTCCATCTCCCCCCTATCAAGCACCTCAGGAATAGCTGCAGGTTGGTATCATCTCTGACATTTTCACAGGCACAAATTTCTTCATGTCCTCCATAGGGGGAAACTTTCTGAGCTTCTGAAAATGTTCACAGCAGATTTTTTTTCCCCTGTGTCCAGCTACAGATAGGAAATCAGAAGGAAAAACACCAGAAACGCCAGCTAGGTCCAGGTTATACAGATAGGTTTGTGTGATGTGGGTTTCTGTCTATTTGGACTTAACATCAAATTTATGTTCCTAGGCCACTCAAAATCTGTCAGTGCTAACTAATATTCCCTGTCACTTCACCTTAGATTTGAATCCCTGACCTTCATGTGAAAGGTTGTGTGTTTCATTGGCAATGCCATCTCCCTCTAGCTTGTCTTCCTACGGCTGCAAGTTGAAATAACTTACTTACTGAACTATCTCTGCACCCCCCAATTTCACACATGACAGAGGAATGTATGCTCACAGAAATTCTGACATCTATATAGCACTGGCTAACCAGCTGGAAAGCACCACTGACTGCTACTGGACATCAGTCTTCAATCACCTCCAAAATATGGATTAAGAAGACCCTATATTCATTCAGCCTCCACAACCCTGCTACTGAATGCAATAAAGGTTGTTGGATTTTTTAATGAAACCTTGTGTCATACTAAAATTATTACTGCTGTTCTATTTGTACTTCTTTTCATATCTGTTTGTGTTGAAATGAATTTAATTTATCCTTCAGGCACTGTTCTCAGAGGCTCCTATTCTAATTTTATTAGTTTTCGTGCCTTTAACTTTCAAAATTAAACACAATGGTTATTACAGTAGTACACAAAACTGATTATCTGTCCCGGATTAATAAGCTTGAAAGGCATGTTTAGTTAAGATTATATCAGGGCTATACCTGCTTAAATATTTTAATGGTTCAATGTTAAAAGAAACTTATTCTAGCCTTTAAATAAACCTCTGACAAGATTGCACACAAAGAATTACGGGCATGAAGAACAAGATTCTCCTAATGCAGCCACTCCAGTCCTTTTTATCAGAAGTAACTGCATGAAAAATCTGGTTCATATGTTTATCATTTGAGTGCATTCAGCAATTTTTATTCCCACGTTAGTGGATTTAATAACACAACAATTTTAGAAAAACTGATAGGAATCTGTAGTTCTCTCTAAACTCTTCTCCTCCCACTGATGTCTCACAAAATTTACTACTGACTTTCCAAGCCATTCTTGGATGCTTCATTCCTGTTGAAAAGATGCCTGAAGGTTGGCCAGCATTTATCTCCACCATGTTCTTCTCAAGAGACTGAAGCCTTTATGCAGACAGTTCCCTTTTTCATACACATATGGGAGGGACAGACTGAAGGGAATGTGAGCCACAAGGTGGTAACATTGGAGGACATTTTAATCATGGCTGTCCTGGTTTCAGCAGGGATAGAGTTAATTTCCTTCCTAGTAGCTGGTACAGTGCTGTGGTTTGGATTTAGGATGAGAACAAAGTTGATAATGCACCGATGTTTTAGTTGTTGCTAGGTAATGCTTACACTAGTCAAGGACTTTTCAGCTTCCCATGCTCTACTGACTGAGAAGGCTGGAGGTGCACAAGAAGCTGGGAGGGGGCACAGCCAGGACAGCTGACCCAAACTGGCCAAAGGGACATTCCATACCATGTGACGTCATGCTCAGTACATAAACTGGGGGAAAGCTGGCCGGGGGGGCCGCTGCTCGGGGACTGGCTGGGCATCGGTCGGCGGGTGGTGAGCAACTGCACTGTGCATCACTTGCTTTGTGTATTATTATTATTACATTATTATTATTTTATTTCAATTATTAAACTGTTTTTATCTCAACCCATGAGTTCTCTCACTTCTACTCTTCCAATTCTCTCCCCCATCCCACCGGGGAGGGGGGAAGTGAGCGAGCGGCTGTGTGGTGCTCAGTTGCCGACTGAGGTTAAACCACGACAATGGCTTTGAAAAACATCGATTGCAAAATAAGGTCAGGGCAAGCAGGAAACTTGAACATTTATTAGACTGGTCTTCCTGAACAACAGTAAGCAAAAGTGTTTACCTGGATTTTGCAAATGAAACAAAATGCAAATTAACTCATTCCATTATTAAGAGCAAAAAAGGCAAAACTACTCTGCTAGTGGGCTGCTACTCCTGTCATACTGAAAACTCTCAGCTTGGCAGGATAACTTACTTGAACAACAGGTGTCAAAGACACCCTCTTGGAAAAAGCTGCTCCAAAGAATAGGTCCTCTGCAATGCATATATCCCCAAAACACGTGAGCTGCATACTCATTTTCTGAAACCACCTACATTCACATAACCCAGAGTGCAGTTGCAGATCTCACTCTAGTAACTAACGTTTACTCTTTCCAGCTGCAGAACATCCGATACTAACATTGCTACCATAATTACACCATTATAATTGTAACTGAGCCACACTTAAGGCAAAAAGACACAGAACTGAAATATTTCTAGGACTTTGCCTACAAACTTTGCAATCTAACAAGCAACCTTACAGTTAGTTTCTATTCCACAGTTGATACAGTGCTATTCTACATTCTCCAGTAAACATGCTTTTCCAAAAAAAAGCTAGCTAATGTTTTATTTCTTTAAAAAGACATGCAGGAAGAAGTTGTTAGAAACAGTAAAGAAGTCAAATGAGGTAAAAAGAAAGTTGCAGATAAAAAGTTTCTGCAGTTCTGTAGAAAGCGTTGACTTCAATTCAGGTATGTCACCAGAATTGCCCGTGACTTCTTGCCAGTATCATCAAATCAGCGTATGTTTGAGGGGAAGAAATGTATATAAACGGCTGCCTGGGAACAGATACTAGCTGGTGGTGTTGTAACATGTCATTTGCTTTGAGCATGTCACCAGTGAAAACACAACTGAGTACCGAAGTTCAGAAAACACACCAAACACACACAAAAAGTGTGCTAGATTGCCTCAACAGTGATCAGTGTCTATTGAGCTACAGCAGATTCCTGTACTAAGGACACAATCTCTGCAAATTACCCCAAGGAAACACTGAGAAACAAAAACAGGACTGAAAACCAGGCTGTAAATGTATTGCAGAAAAGCTTTTAAGTGTTTATGAGACACCTGAGTTTCCTGTGGGAAGAAGGACAAAGCACAATAAAAGCTCAAGGTACATTTAGCAGGACTGCACTGGCAAAGGATGGGTGTTAAACAGGCGTTTTATGTAATAACAGGAGTTGTGCTAGAGATGCCAATGATTTTCCATCACAGGGTTGTCTTGGTGTCCTCACACATCACCTTCACCGTAGCTGCCGTAACAGCAGCTGGAGACCTTCCTTTGCTTGCTCTCCAGACCATCTTGATCAGCAGACACACCTGTACGTCCACACTGGTTTTCATGAGCAAGAAAAGTTTAAGTATCAGGTTGTAACTAAAATCTCCCTCCCACTCTCCCTACTCCCATTTTTTAAACTTCAGGGTGGAATCTGGACCCCAGTGCACCTGACAGGCTTTCCCTCACTGAAGGATCAGCCACCTTCAGTGGGTCACTGTGGCTACCAGGTAAATCAAAAAAGAGAGCATTTCTCTCCTCAAGACGTTCCTCTCCTCTCCCACTGCCCAACTCAGGCTGAATCAGAGCAACTTTATCTGAAAGATAGGAAAATGAATACCCATAGTAAAGATGGAGGGGAGAGGACAACCTCCATTTGGCAACAAGAGACAGTGAAAATGAGACATGCAGGCATTTTATCACATTCCTGAAAAGCTACTTTATCATCTAATTTCATTATTTTCTCCTGCCTCTCCAATATTCAACCCCAATTTCCTCTCAATTAATTCAGCCCCTAAAGCCTATTTATTGACAGCTTGGCCACCATGGAAGAAACAGAGAAGAAAACCAGAAAACACTTCATAAAGCACCGTCCATCTTCAAAACTTCATAATGGGCCATACATCTTCAGATATGATGTGTGTACGCATTCTAACCAGAACACGTAACATTTCAAGTACTCTTAAATGTCCCACAAGTTATTAAATTTTTAGTTTTCAAAATCTAATCTCAGATCATCAAAGACTTAAATCAACAACAGTTTATACAGAAAATGAGATGCACATGTTTTTCAATATGAGAAAGTGCAGGCACATACAAAATACAATAGAGTGTTACAAGATTAAAGTTCATTTAGCATGACATTTGTAGCAAATTCCTTTTCTGAAGTAACATTGCAGAACCCAGAATTATACCAAAACCAGAGAAGTACATTTTCTTATACTTGAGGGGAAATACTGATGGTGAGATAATCTAGGCCAGTAATAACAATGTCTTAAAAGTAAAACAAAGAATCTGCCCTCAATGCTTCTGCATTTTGTTTTTGCAGTGTTTGCCTTCCCCCTAAATCCAGGACCTTATACACAATTTTTCAGAAACCCACAACTTACTAAATATTCAATTTCTTGACTCCAGACTACTATTACATATTTTTAAAGGCATCTTCTTCATGCCAGTCAGCCATAGCAAGAAAACTGCTTCTCCAAGGTTCTCAATAGAAGGGAAATTACTAAGTATATTACTATCACATTTAGGAATATTTAACGGTGACCATATAACCAGTGGTTGAAATTCCAGTGAACACATACCTGGGTTTTGTTTATAGGTCAAAAGACCTTTTGAACACAAATGTTTTTAATCCAGACAACACATGATGTCAGAGAAATTCAAAGAAATTAATATGTGAGCTAAAAATATGTTACTCCCAATTCTCCCTTCCACATGGACTGTATTCTGAGTTTGTGTATGTTTTTTAAAATTTTTTCTCTAATTGAAACCTAATTGAACCTACAACCAAGGACTGTTTTATTTCACAGAGTTTCCCAGAATCCATCACAACATCTGAATAACTTCCATGGTGTTTAGTGATGTGTCCAGCATCCCTGTATATTCCCTCCCTCTCCCTATCACAGTGGGAAATCACTTACTGATTAAAAAGCACGCTTTGCATACATTACACTGATTTTAGGCAATGTGAAAGATGTGTGCTTTACATCTGCAGGGGACAATGATTGGATTTGATGCAGTATGGAGTTTGACTGATTCCCAAGAAAGCTCCTCCCTGCATATACAGACAATATGTTCATTTCTCTCAAAATGAAGATGCCTACCACGACAGACTACAAGCTTTTACCAGAGAAGCATCTCTACAGAGAATGACTCCAAGCGGTATTCTGTGGGCAGCAAGTTAGTCAACAAGGAACATCATCTGAATTTTTCTGCAAGGGTCACATTTTACTAATTAGGTTGCAAATTTTTTTTTTTTTTTTAAATGTTTATATATATTTACTGAAACAAATTACAGTTTTCAGTGTCAAGGGCTTTAGCAGCACATCCTTTATAAATGAAAGTACTAGTTAGGTTTATTAGTTGGAACATGTTAACCACAGGCACAAAGAAGCCATTGCGTATGCCTGGTGGTTTGGTCTGAAGTCTCTTCTCTCCCAGTGCTTGCTGGAAGGACTCTCCTCATACGGTATTTGGAGCAACTGAGCACTGGCCACATATCTAAATTGTGTAATAGATGGCACATTAAATAACATGTCCTACACCAAAACAAGAAAATGTAAATTTTGACAGATTTAAAAAAACACAAATAAAAGCGGAAAGGAAGCAGGGGACAGTGCTAACAGATTACAGAATTAAAATTTGAATAAAAGATGTACAATAACCTATAACATCTTTCTCTGGACTAGTGTGGCTGAGGATGGAAACCCCTTAATTTTTATGATAGAGGATGCATAAGACAACTAGCAAACAATGCATTTAGGACATCAGTGTAAGCAATAACACTCATATCAACAGAGCGGGAAAGCAGAGAAGGACACAGCTTTTTTCTCATGGCTTTTATAGAAGCGAAGCATAAGGAAACTGACCCTGTGTAAAAGCCTCTGAAGCTGGATATAAGCCTTCTCTACAGCAGCCAAGAAACAATTTGTTAGATCTTGTCTAAACACTTACAGCTAACGCAGTTTAAATATAGTTTTGATTAGTCTGGCTGCATCCATCTGAACCAAGCAATGTTTACAGTATTTATTATTTCTTTTGGTTTATATAACATGCTCCATGCATTAATTTTCCATGTAAATAGCCAGCAATTAGGACCAATGTCCAGCAATGTCCTCAAATTTCCAGTACACTCATGATGTAACACTTCTTAGACAGCAGATAGTCAATTCATCTCTCTTTTCCATGAGACGCTTAGATATAAATACAGCTAGATCCCACTTTATCCCCAAGTTGGACAAACTGTCTTTAAAAGAATTTTGTTGTAGCTTTCACATAACTCAGCAAAATGCATCCAGTTTGGACAAGTCACTGTTAACATCGCCCTAAAATGCAGAATACCTTGCCTTGAGAGTTGGATTTTACTACACCACAAAGCATCTGAAGGAGTCCTAAAAATAGGTCACCAAAATGTATATTGGGAAAAGATGGATTATTTCAGAAGGTTGAAGACATCATCTCCAGAAAGCTGCTGAAAAGAGTCCAGGCTAGTTTCAATTTCCATCAAAACAAAAGAGATCAAAGGATTGGATGAGCAAGAAGAAAACATATTAACTACACCCTGTGAATACCAAAGCAGCATCAAAGACATACAAGGCTGCAAGTGCAAGGCCAGCAGAAGTTCAGCCAGTTCCAGAAGTGTCTTATAAAGACAACTGCAATGGAGTCTTCTCCCAACAGCTGTGTAATTTCTGTCACTGCTACCTTTGGCTCATTCACTATCTACTACATGGATGGGCAATTATGAAATGAAAATCATCACTCTTTTGCAGGCTGTACAGGCAGGTATTTTAGAAACTCCTTTGTTTTCCCTTTCTGCTTTTCCCCCAAACTTTCCAGGTCACGGAAACAATCTCAACATTAAATAAATGAAAACCTCCCTCACTAGTTCTAACTGACATGCTTCTGTCATGTTTATTGACTGGAGATAAACCAAAACCATTGGGGGTAAGGAAAAAAGAAAATTCAGCTTTGAGCACAAGCAACAGTTCCCAACTCCAAGCCTGAAGATTTGGATACAACAGCCCACAATCCTGTAGTTCTTTCTCCTCTTTGGACTGGGCATACCCCAAGGCCTCTCCAGTAAGAAGACAGCTGAGCAAAGGTTATTTATTCATACATTGGAATTTGTTTTGCTTTTTTAAGTAGAAGTTTGTTTAATAAGATAGTGAAACTAACAAAAACAGACTAAAAAACAGGGGCAGAAGAGATGCAATATGACAGCGAACTTTTCTCCTTGTCAGTATTTTGCAGCATTTGAAACATTTAAAACATGAACCAAGGAAACTCGGGGAGCCATGGAGTGATAGGCCATTCTGTAGACAGCTTAACGTCTCTCTCAGGAAGCTTTTCATGATATTCCATCTAAATATTCCCTGCTTAGTTTATCTCAAGCAATTATTCACGCTATGTACAGACATTTTGTCCTCCTTCCCCACCAACCCACTCACTTCAGAAATACATAATTATTCTATAATCATTCTCCCCTGTCATTCCCCATCCTGTGCCTACATTTTGTGTTCTTTCCACTGAATTCCTTTAAAGCAATCAATACTATTCCTTTGCAGGACTGAAAATTGAAAACTAAAGATGGACTTCCAGATGAAGTCCCATCTAAGATACCTTAATTGCAACAAATCCTTGCAACTGCGTTATGTGGTGGTGTGGCAGCTCCAGGAAATTCTATTCTAGAAAACCTCTGTATTAACCTGGGAGAAGAGTGATTAAAAGGAATTACCTGTTCTTGAAAATATTAGTCATAGAAAGGGCTGAAAAAATACTACATATAGAGAATTTAAATCTAGATGCAACCATCAAGAACAAAATATCTGAAGAGAAGAGTTTGTGAGAGCATGAGAAGGCCAACTGGCAGACACTTCTAGGACCTACATGAGCCTGCAAGAAATGCTGTCTATGAGAACAGACTTTGGTTTCAGAAGAGCCGAATAGTTAAAGAGACTCTCAAATTTATTATCTGCCATTTCTCATTTCTCTCTCTCTGTCAGGATTTAAAAAACTTGGATCTCCTCTCTCTCACTATCCTCTGAAGTCGTTCTTGTTTTAATTCCCTGTGCACATACCATGATTCACACCTCTCTCCAACCTTTTTTGTTACCTCCCCTTTTTAACCTCCTTTTCTCTGACATTCCTAATTCCTCAGTTAAACATGACAGAGTGAAAGCATTTCTTTTTCGACTGCCCAACCATGTCACTCCCCATGCCTCAAAATCCCCTCCGTGAGTTTAATCCCTCAGCTTTCCCCACTTCTGTCAAACAGCTTTCTGTACTTGCTCTGAACTTCTGAAACTTTTATTTCAAAATCTGTACTTCCGGACTTTTTACAAAGCAGTATTTTAATTTCTCCCTATGTGTCATACACTTAACTCTTCTCTCATCCCTAGTTTCAACTGTAAAATCTTTGAGCAAGTAACTACCCTGTTATTCTGTTTAAGTGTCCTGAAAACCTGGGATACTATGGACACAACTACAGCTATGCGAACATAGCAAAATTAGGAGGGCAATCATATTATTTGTTCTAAATGAGAACACCACTCAGTCTCCTTTTCTTATTACTGGACCATAAATTTAGCAGGTACCAAATATTCCCATAGAGGGTAACTGCATGTGGGTAACTGTATCTGGGTTACAAGATTTGGATACCTGACCCTTGAGTTTTCAGTGCCTGCGAAATTCCACCCTTCTACCAGCGCAGATGGTACCTTTTCAGCAACATGGACTAAAGCCAAAGCAATAAACCCATTTCATTCATTCCTCTGCAACATCTACTCAGCTTCAGACTATCAGTCCTTATTACAAGATGCTCAGTGACCTGAACCTAAAAACTGGCAAGGATGACACAAAGCTGGCAGGCAGTGCTGTGACACAGCTGCAGCTGGTGTTGCATAGGAAACAAGAGAACAGCTGAGGTCCCAGGTGTTGTCACCACGAACATTCAGCATAATGGAACATTTACATGGTACTGGTTAAAATACAGCTAATTTCTGTCCCCTTTAATAAGACTGAAGGTTGCCAAAGTTAACAGTACCACTTTCAGAAAAAATACGTTCTCCAAAAAAGAGTGTAAGTGCCTGACACAGCGAATGCAAAGCAGTTTTGCTCCCCACACTTGATTTTAAAGTAGCAATGGGTACAAAACTTTAAGTAGTTAATAATAACTACTGTAACTAACACACTACAAACATTTATCATACCAAATAGGCAAATAATGCAGCTCTAAACCTCATCTACTAGCACTGGTTAAAACATTTTCTGTTCCGATAAAAATCTGCTTTACCTAAAAAATATTCATTGCCAGTTGAATTTCCAAAAGACACAACTTTGAATGAACGAACATAGTAATTTCACATAGATACAGTTACATCTTATGTCTAGATTCAGATGTGGCATCCATCACTCTTTAAAGTTGCAGATTTTTCCCATCCGCTCCTTCAGCCCTGCTGTTGGGTAAATACCAAATTTTCAAATGCCTTCTCAAAAACATTTTTTCCCATCTAATAAAGCTATGTTAAATGTTTAAATCTATTTTGAATCCTACAGGACTCACAATATCAGTATTTTCCGGCTATTAACACTATAATTTAACCGAATAGTGTCAAAATGCTGTTCATTAATATTGATTAGATATGTTTCTTTACAAGTTCACTGCATGTGCAACTGATCCGGTATTAATGATAAAATGATAAAGACACCTACCTGTTTTATCTCCTGAAATCTCTTTACCAAAGGTTATACAGTGTCAGTTCCTCATAAATTTCCCTTGCCATTATATAGCCTATTTAACTAGTTCTACTAAACCTTTCTTAAGTTCATAATCAAAGAATTAATGACTTTTGTAGCTCAGCAATGAGAATTCTGAGCTAATAACACTGACTACTTCAGCACAATTTTTAACATACTTTAACAATGTTGAAAGCAACAGTTCATTCCTATTGTCTTTCCTTAAGTCTCCTAAGTAGTTTTACAAGCACAACCTGCTGGAAATAGTCTTGGCATGAGAAGTAGTTTCCTTGGTGGTTATTTGTAAGGATATTTGCTAATAATTCTACAGTCTAAAGTTATATTCCATTACAGTTCCTTTCAAACACTCAGAAAACTGAAAAACAAAAGAAGGGTCTTTTCCCCTAAAATCATTCTGCTTTGCCCACTTCATATCATGGTCATCTGCATATCTGTCACTTTGTTTTTAATGCTTTATAAACAATTTATAGAAGCAGAGCAATTCCCATGATCAGATTTTTAGATATAGGTACACTCTTTCACCCTCTGCTTAATCACTATATTATACAAACCACACTCCTCTCACCCAATTTTTAAAGCATGATTGTTGTCCGTTACAACACGTAATAGAAAGAAGCCCGTATGGTTCAGATGATAAAGTTCCTGCACAGAGGACACAGTGAAAGCTAAGTCAGATTCTTCTGCCTGGTTTTTTGCTTATAAAAATATCACACTTAATTAAGGGGCTTTTTTTAATTTTCTGACTGAGCATAATATTGGCAAAAACAAATCAGGCACCAGTCAAAACAAATAATCCCTTTGATTTACTCCTCTGATGACTCTAACTGGTTGAGTTTAATTCATTCTTGAAAGAATTTCGCTCCCCAAATCCCACACTGTGAGCAGCTTTCAGCCCCATGAACAAAGTGAAGTGGTCTCTGGTTTTCACAGGGAGGCTCAGTGATGTGGAGAACTTTGGCAGGGCTACAAAGGCTCGGCAGAATGGAGGCAGTCTAAACAGATACGGCTGTTTGGTTCCTCTGCCGGAACTGCTGAACACAGAAGTAAACTGTATGAACTCTGTTTGCTCACTTGAAGTATCACAGAAAGCACAGTTCATGATTAAGTCCGCTTTCTACTGACAAAAACGTGCTCAAAAAACCCTTAAACAACGAGCATGTACAAATGTTAAGTATTCTGTACATACAAAAGAACTTAGCTGAGATTGCTAAAAGCTTAGGGGAAACATGATCGGCACAAAGGACACAAACCAAGTCAGGAAATTAAAACCCAGAATGCCTCTGGTTGTTCTGCCTGGAAAATACAGGCAGAAGGACCATTCTAGATTAGGCACTTAGTAGGAACCTTGAAACACTCAACCTATATCCTTGTCGGAGAAACTTTACACTTTATTTCAGGGAGGAAAAATAAATAAGGATCAAAAGACTCTTTAAAACCAGTCCGATGCTCCAGGTATAAGACAGTACATCCCTCTCATGGAGTCACCCAACTGCTGCTTCCTGAGCATCTGCCTCAGTTTTCCCAACTTCATGGAGACACTGCCAGTGCCATGGACTTCTACGAACTAAAACTGGAGCAGACTGGATATAACTATACTGGTGCAACTGGGTCTTGATGTATCTCCACTTGGCCTCGTTCCCCTCACTGGTCAGCTTTACAGAGTGCAGATTCAACTTCACTGAGCTGATCCTGCAGACTTGCTATCACCGCATGGCAGGGTGGGCAAGAGCATACTAAGGCAATTCCAGTTCTAAAACCGCACCAAAAAAGAAAGAAGGGGATGCATTTCTCCAGCACACTTGTGGCATCTTAATAAATCTCCTCAATGTTCAAATTCCGTATGATATCCCAAGTCTCCCCCTCTTAAGACACAGTAAAATGATTTATTCCATAAAAAAGGGTACATTGGTCTGTCAAGTACAGAAAGCATCGTCCAAAATATTTAATTTTGCTGTAAAAACCTTTTATTGTTGTTGCATGATTTTTTTAGTAATTCAGTTACAGCAAAAGTGATTCGCTCCAAGTTACTAAACCAGTAATTTATTAATCATTCTGTCTAGCCTAGTAAATGCTGCACAAAATGCACTAAATAAAAGTCACAAACTTTTTCCTTTGAGGAATTTTCCCTGGATACACAGCAATCCATTTACAGCATGCAGAAATTAGCTAGTGAAAGGACTGTAACAATTTCTTTTATCTTTAGAAAAGTTATAGTTCCTGAGTGCAGCATCACCAGGAACCTCTTTCACATAGCTTTCGAACAAGACAGTAAATCAAAAGTACCAAATCTACTTTCAGTTGCAGTATTTTTCATCCTTATAAGACACAGCAAAAAGCCGAAAACAGTGTCACAGGTTTCAAAAGACGTCTCCATACAGTTAAATAATGAGAGTATGTTCAGTTAATATAGAATAATGCAGAAAACAGACTGCATGGGTCACTAGTGGTAAAGGTGAGGGAGAAAAAATATGCCCCAACAAACAGCAAATTAATCTGTTGTGTTTAGTCACAGCACCTCGTCCTCCACACAGCCTCTTGAATAAGTAGCTTTATAAACCTTAATTGAAATGGAGTTTGCAGATATAACTTTGACTATTAGATATAATTTAAATAAAAGTCTCTACTAAGAAACTCAGCCGGATTAAAATTTCAAGGAAAAGTGAGTTGTTCTTAAGTTATTGTTTAATAAATATGTGCTCTGGTCCATTCCCAGCTCTGACAACATTCACTGAATATCTTCCTGATTAGGTCGCCAAGAACAATGTAACTCCATACCCAAGTATGTCAGATATATATTATTTGTGAGCCATCCCACCCAGAAACAAAGCATCTTACGCAGCAAAAATTTCTCCCCAAGTTTTCCAACTCTTCTTGGAATAAGCAGGTTTAAGTGAACAAAAATATTCCTATTTCAGTGCAGAACATGCATTTCCAGCCAAAGATTTTTCTCAAAAGTATGTAAGCCAGGCTGTGCAACACAAAACTTTCAGCAACCAAAAAGAGGATTCAGCACATACAGCATTTTTTTTTTTTTTAATAAGAATAAATTTAGAATACATTTTCCTTGGTACTTCAGATCTCCCTCATCATTGTACCAACACATTCCCATGAATGCAAAAATAGAAATCTCTTCCTCCTAGCCCTCTTCCTGAGACTGTAAGTAAAAAAATAACCTATTCACTCAGAGACATGCTTGGTCAGGACAAGGAGGACGCAAGCAGAAGGGAAAGTTAAAATTCTAATAAATGGATATGAAGTCTGATTTTTTCCATGGGAGAATCCACTTCATCACCTATATTCATTTCCCCTGGCAGTTGTCTCCTACCCGTCCACTGGCAGACAAACTAACTGTAGAGATTTTGAAGAGTACATTTAAAAATGAGCAGTGGAGTCATATAGAGCATTAAAATCAAGGTACTAACATCAGATCTTGATTCTGCATTCAGCAGGAAACTACTGCAGTCAGCAGAACACTGGGATGGGAGCTCAGCACACACGCTGCTGCTATTTGGTATTTGCTGAGTCTTTGAAAAGCTGCTTAATTTCCAGCAAAAGAAAGAAAGGGAAAAAAAAGATACAGATCATCATGAGTCATGGATCTGGCCTACTGCATCTTTTGGCAAACTAAGTTTAAGCCAGTGATTACTAGCATCATGAATATTTGGGCATCCGCAAGGACTACGAAATCCAAGAGAATCCCCAGGCAAAGGAATGACTTCATCCGAGAGCAGAACTCGCATGCTTGGACTGGGGACTTGAGTTTCTTTCACTTGATGGGTCCCGTGTGTGAACCCTCACAGGGATGGCTGCTCTGGGCTGTATACCACCATGGACATACATTTATCTACACGGGGTAATACAAATGCCAGTCTACTCCCCAGTAATTTCTATTTCCAAGTGCTTGATGAGTCCAGATACTACTGGCAGGAAGAAGACAATGTCTCCTGAAATGCTTCTGTAGCCCAGATACAAATTGAGAAAACTTCAGGCAGATGCCATTTTCCTGCTTCTTATCCTGAGTTTACCTACCGGCCTATCTACTGGGGGGAGGCCCTAGGTCTTCAGTACAGGTTTTCATGGGATTGGCGACCCTTAGTCAGGTAGAACCCCCTACTCCCAAAGCCTGATCTTTCCCTGCCATTTAAGACATAAAGTAAGGGACTAAAATCTAATACTAGATCCATCCTTAGCTGTTTTTCAAAACTAGATAGATTAAAAATTCTTTATTCATAGCTGTAATACCGGAGTAGCCCTGGCTGTCTATTAACCTCTGTAACGAGTACGTGTTAAACACCCACTGGCAGTGTATCATTCTGCAGAATGAGTATCTGCCATATACTGTTTGTCCTTTAACCTATTGCAAGGGGAGAAAAATATGTATTGGAATGTCTTCTAAAAAGTTTTGTTTATTTTTGCTGGAGGAACAATGTTTGCAGATGTACATGGGGCTGTATTTCTGTGGCAGAGAAAGTGAGGTCAAAGGAAGCTAGCTGCCTTTCTCTGGAACAAAAGGTCAGTGAAAGCCCTTATTTCCTGAGGAATTTAATTCTACAGGCTTGGACCAACTTTGAGAAGTAACATCTCCTACAACAGCTTTGTCAGAATGTGGCCCATCATATAAGAGGAGCATACCTACTGAGTTAACAGTTTTCATCCTGTGTTTTAGATAGCACAGGCCCATAAAACTGAAGAGCAGTAGAGAAGGATCAATACCTTGAATACGACTAAATCACATTTATCAGTATAGGGTACATATCTTCAGTAGAAGACAGAAGTACCAGGCCTGCGGATTCTTTAGAATGTCTTTTTGTCCCACCAGAACTCTTCTCTTGTCAAGTTCACCTTCATCTAGCTGTTCTTCATTCATGAACTGATCTCATCTAAGCACAAGATCAATGCAATCTCAGTCCTATTACTATAGAAATACGTGGTGAGGAAGAAAGAATATGTAGACTTGTCTGATCCACATGTTATTGGTTCTTGAGTCCGTGTTGTCTTAACAGGTCACCCCACAATTCTCTGAGGTTGTTGAAAAACAGGGAGAGAGAACTGAATGAAGGGAGTTTCATCACCACTCACGGGGACTGCTTCAGGAAGGACTCGAAGCATTTTAGCAGAGAACTCAGGAAGACATGAATGTTGTCTCTCTTTTAACCATTAACATTGCAACACAGGTGGCTCATCTTCTGGCCTGGACACTGACCATGCCAATTCTAGAAGGTTAAATTGTGACAGATGAGCTTATAGTAGCCTTTGCGTAGTCCTTCTGCGGTTTTGCTTGGGAATGAGAGGTTCAGGACAGAATAGCAGCTGGCACATTCAGTTTCCTTGGAGTTGCTTTAATGCATAAATACCTGAAGGAGAAACTACCCTCTGAATACTTCTCTCTCCCATTTCCTTTCAACACATAAATCAGAAATGAGATAACAATACTGGGTAGGAGAGGCAACCCCCTGTAGGTCACCTTGAACTCAGAGAGCAATTACTTAAAATTTGTAATTGAAATAAACGTGCCTCACACAGCTAGCACTGCATGGATTACATGAAGTGGTCAACTGAAGAGGAAAAATCTCTTTAGAAACCATCAGTGGCAAACCTCAGCCTCTGACTGCCTTCAGTTTTCCCCAGGACTTGCCCTTGCACTGTCAGCACTCCCCAGCGCAAACCAGCAACGCTGGGGAAGGCGCGTTCACCACGCGTGCTGGAACTCAGCAGGGGAGCAGCAGAGCAGGCGCACAGTTAAAGTGTCACAAAAATAAATAAGGTTGACAGCAAAAACCAGAATTACTATTTCCATGCAGCTCTTCATTCAAAAACATGCTCCTGGCCCACAAAATGACAGGCTGTTCATGGCTGAGCCAAAAAGTCACAGAGGTCACAGGCTCGAGACCTGCACAGCACTTCCTTCCTCTTCCCAGAACCGCAGCCTGCCCACCAGCTGACTCATTTTGTCGACCACCAAAAAGGTTTCCATTATTTGGTACTCTGCAGGCCACAGTGTGAGAATCTGGATGCAGCACGCAGCTAAACAATTCTTCCTGCACTTAATTTCAAACAAATGGGAGAAGGAGGAAAGACTATCCACACCACTTCAAAAAGGGACTGCAGCAAGCCAGATGGTGGGGATTACGTCTGGGGGAAGGCTGCTGGTTTACGATGACAGGATGTGAGGGGAAAGGAGCTAGAAATTTGGCATCTCCACCAATGCAAACTTAGCACTGCAGTGCGTTACCTGTTGTGTGGGTAGTGTTCCAGTGGTCAAGATTGTACCTCCAGGTCCAAGACTGAAACAGAAGGTCACATCATGGTATCTTGAATTCACATTTGCTTTGTTTTTGTAAATTTGTGATAGGCAGGTTACCTACAGAGTGTTTTTATTCATCACAATTAAATATTTTTGTGCCATTTATTATGCATGTGAAAAAGCTACGCAGAATTATTTCATTCCTTTGCTCACAGTTTGAATCAATTTTGCTATCTATGCTACCATTTTTCCTTCATTTTTATTCTTTTCAAAAAGCATTAAAACAAAGTGTGTAAAAAACTCTTAAAAAAAGGCTAGTTACTTTCAGATCCCTCTTCCAAGGTTCAAAGAAGATTGTGATGAACATTTTCGATTTATCACTTTTTAAAATATTGATCTTATGTACTGATACACACATCCAACCAATTCCAATTTCACCTGCAGAACAAAATCATTAAAGATGTATGTTTGTTAAACCTGTACCAGAAAATCATTTTATTTTCTTCTAGAGGCAAAGGTTTGATTAAATCTGAGAAACTGCAGAGAAAATGCAGAGAGCTCTGAAAAAATGGAAGTTTTTCACAGGACTGTCTAGACAACCTTAGATAAACTAAGGTTTCTTAATTACTAATTCAGTAGGTCAGCTTTAGAGCAATTGCATAGCATTATGCTAATTGTTTCAGATAAATAATTTCTGCGAATTATCATCTGATAGAGTTTACAACTGCAGCTGGTTCACCAAGGAAGATGGGGACAAAGATGTCTCTTATTCTACACCACAAGAGATAGATGCTTTGAGTTACATGATCAGAAAGACACCACATTACCTTCTGCCACTACACTCATATCCCAGGTCAGTGTTGTATCCATACAGCAACACACTGTATTTATTCAACACAGTGCGGATAATCCCTTGATCACTGGTTCTGCTTGGTTCAACATCCCAGCTTTAAATTGGTATTAGCAATTATGATCCATATTACAATTAAATGTGTGGTTTCAGATAAGGGAAAAGAAAAAAAAAAAGATCCGTTCTCTGTTTCGAAGATTCAACAAGAGATTTTAAAGCGCTCAAAGAAAGTTATTGAAAATATGCTAGTATCTTTTTGCACCACCCTGAGAGAAGAAACCCTTATCTATTACTAAAAGACACACATTTAAATGAAAATGCAATTATAGACAAAGCAGATTCTTTCAAACCACTAAAACTGTATTTATAGCAATTTAAACAGTTTCAATGCCACTAGACTTAAACAGCTAAAATTATTGCAAGCTAGCTGCTCTTTCTTCAACTTCTTAGTGGCTTTCAAAGATCTTCTTAATTAAATGCATTAAGTGATTCTCAGTTAAGCAGGGAAAGGTTTGGTTGGAATTTTTTTGTTGTTTTTCCTTTAAACATACACAGCCTTTCCCAATTAAGGAAAAGTATCCCTTAGAAAACAGAACTGAAATTTCTTTGTGCTTTCAACACAAACCTGGATTCCTTTATCCTTTAACAAAATTGAATTTAGCAGCAAGTGATTCAATTTGACAGACATGCAAATTATGTATTTTCCCATCTATACATTATTGGCTGCATCTTAAATAGCTAACATTCGTGCTTAATGATATTGCAGAATCCTATGCTGAAAGGTCACTAAAAGAGCTTTAGATATGCTACATAGATAATCAGATAAACAAAGCCATTTCTTTAGTGCAGAGGCTTTTGAAACAAACTGCAGCAATTACAGCATGCCAAACAATCAGATGCTCTCTCAGCAGCCTGAGCTTTTTGCACTCACGAAAGATTGTCTAGATGCCTCCACTGATCTCTGTACAAACACATTCTTCAAGTGTGACCCTCCAACCCCCCAACTTGTGGACCTAAAACATGCTTGCTCGCATGACAAGACAGCTTTTCCAAGGAAAAGCTGGATGTTATCTCATTACTTTTATGCCACAATTTGTACCATGCCTGCTAAGTCCTAATTACCTCACAACTGTTTTCAGTGAATACAGCAAGGACCCTTATGAGCCACTCTGCCAGGGGCACACTGTACATTCAATTTCTGCTTCCTAAAGAAAAGCAGATAACATTTTATCCTGATAAGTATTGATGATTCCTATGAATTTGCCAAGATTATTCTAAACCGCTCTTCTCTCCTCCAGAGTATTTAGTACTTTATCTTTGTGACCTTGGCAACAATTGCAATCACATTCTTATTCCCTCCCCCTGGTCCAGTCACCACCAGATTCAGAAGGTCACACTGAAGCACGACCGAGAACATCCCCTGACTTCTTCTTAACTCACAGAAAAACCTGTTACAGATAAATGAAAATTGAAGTAATTTGAGTGTTAGCCATTGCTGACTTTGTACAACAAATAATCTCAAACATTCTGAAAGGCTTGCTGGGTATTTTGCAGGGGCAGGGAGGGCTGTTATGTCGATCTCTAGCAGGAAATTGTGTGCGTTACAAAGTCCACAAGTAAAAGAATATAAAGCTTATGTATTTTCATATAATCTAGAATAATATCCTTACCAATTTTGTTGAAATTTAACCAACCTATCAAAGCCAGCTTATTTATATTTCTTTATACTTAGCTGTATCTCTTTCCTGAAACTCAGCATTTAAATTTGTCTAGGCAATTTTAAATTAAACTACCAAATTAAATCAATGAAAAAGTAAATGCACCATACTTAGTGGGTAAGGGTGCAATCCAATTATTTTGTTGAACTTATTTGAAGGTTGGAAACTCTAATGAATGAGAAAAAAATCATCAGACTTGGGCTTGCTATAAATAGGCTTATTAACTATAGCCTATTTATATGCACAGTATAACAGCTGCAGTCTTCCAGAAAGACTTTCAGAACAACTTGCAGAATGTGTTAAGAGACAGTCAAATAAAGTATCATCTGAACACTAATGCCAGCTAAGTGAACAGATCCCTGGAGCACTTTAGCATGTAAACTGAAGTCAGTGGACTTCAGGCAGAAGTGGAGAACATAAATCCAAGACATCCCTGACTTCAGGTTTACGATGCCAAGGAACAAAATCATACAAGTAGAACAGACCACAAGCTGTAGTATGTGCTTGTAAGATAAGACAGGGAGGAACATACTTGTCAACAGTTCAAGATCTTGTTTTTCCTTTCCTTCACAAAGAATAATGTGATCTCAGGTCCTCTTCCTTATTATTTGAAACGGGAAAGAAGAGGAGGGAGGACATCATGTTTTAGAGCTCAGTAATTGCTCTCCTGGCAAGAAGCTGGATGACAGACATTTCCCATTTGGAATGGTAGAATATGCTCTAGTCTGCCGAGGAGCATGCCACAGAAGAAGGTGTCCTAAAACTATCGTGTGTGTGTATATATATATATATATATATATATGTATCTATATCTATCTATCTATCTATCTATATATATCTTACAGCAACAAATTCCATTACAGTGAAGGAATATTATTTCATTAAATACCTTCTCCCACAAGCAGCACATTAAACTTGGCACACGGAGAGGATGAGAAAAATCTTTGTACAGTTATCATCACTGAAAGCAGGAACTAAGCACAATGATCATTAGACCAGGCACACAATTCAAAAATAAAGCCCAGAATTTTAAGGGATACAGAAGTACTGCGATATTTTTCCCCGCTGAGTTGAAATATTTAAAATACAAGGAAAATCCTACTTCTATTTGCTTATATGCACTCTAGGAAAACACACTGATTTGGTGCAATTTCTAAAGCAGCATGGTTTACAGACTGTTTCACTTTACACCATGATATTATTCCATTCTCCACCCTGTACATGATAATGTATGTATGATTAGATGAAACAGGACACAGAGGGTTTTTTCTGAGTAATTTATACCAGGACACTGTACACTGTTCTTGAGACTAATATTTCACAATGATGGTTGTAAATTCAAACACTGTGATAGAAATCAGATGTCAAGGGACTATATAACTACCAGAAGAATACGCATTTTAGTTTATTTAGTTCAAATTTGTAAATTTGTAAACTAGTCTATGGAATAAACGACAGAATAAAAACTAGTGGGAAAAGCAAATGCAGACTGTGAGGAACATACTTTTCAGCATGTATAAAGAAGCAAACATACAAAACCTGTAGTACAAAATACATTTTCTGTTAAAGACCCTGTAACATGCCCTTTTTTTTCTTTGCAACTTCAATAAAGAAGAAATGGGATCTCAGTCCTAAACACATAAACCAGTTTACTTTTCTGACAAGTACTATTGAAAAGACAACCATGTAAATCAGGAATTTATCAAAAATTTCCATTTACCTGTTACAATGAATTAGAATTATATTTGTGCACAACGAAATTCTAGATAACTTACATATTACATCACGATATATTGTTGGTATAAGTACTGATAATATTTGAGAAACTCTATGAACAAAACTCATTCTTTGATTTAATTAAGATTTTTGCCTGCCAGCCTCACAAGATTTTATTAACAATCATTTTGGACAAATTTTTGCTGGTATAATGTGCTTTCCAGTGTATTTTGCTTTGCCAAACCATAATAAATACTTTTGCATCATTGTGACTACATTTACAATGTAAATGTACATTGTACATTGGCAAAATGCAATCTATAGTGGCAAAGTGCAAGGCCTTTAAGGTCTCAGAAGCCTAGGGGACTCCTTTTAGGTTGATGAAATTGTATAAAAAACTATGTAACAATGGTATTAAAAAAACCAAGAACAAATGATATCAACATTTGAAACACATACTATCGAAGCAAACCAAGGCCTTGAGTCTAATTCTCTTAAAGACCATGCCATCTGTGGTCAGCTTATCATTTTCACCATCTCTCCCCACCTCCTTGTTCTCACAAAGCAGCAATGCAATGCATGAAACGCTAACAAGTCTACCCACAATTCTGCAGCTGGTTCAGTATTTTCTCAAGAATACTGTCTCTCTGCCCACCAAAACTACAAACTCTGCTAGATACTCTGCTACATCCTTGAGTAACCATCTCCCTCAGCTGCTGCAACCACACATTTCTTAGCATAACACCTCTACTGTCAGTATTTCAGTGCGATTGAACAGACCAAGTTCTTTCCCCCTTTCACCTCAGCCCCAGCCTGAACATTTTAGATTTCACTGCTATTAGCATTTCCCCTCCACTCCATTAACAATGTTAGCTCCGTCCACCATCTACAACCTCACTGTCAGGTCTTCCTCCACATTGGTCCCGTGTGTGAGAACCTCTGAATCTGTGTCGAACAGTCCTCTACATTCAACCCACACACTCTTAGACGTGCAGTTTTTCATCAGACTTGCATGGAAAATACGTATTTTTTTTAGCACTGCACTCGTCTCCTGGACTGCAGACTCACTACGACAAGAACTATCTTGGTAGTCCTCCTTCTGTTGTACAAGGTCAATCATACTGTCTGCACCTAACAAATACAAACATACAACTACAGCTATTGGACTACTTCTGTAGTGAATAGGTTTTTTTAAACTAATCCTTGACACTTGGCACCGGCGTTTCTGGCACCTACTTATTCATAATGAAAAGTACGATATAGTTTCTTTCCTCCTTCCTCCTCAATATTGTGGTTTCTTACTTCATGCCTCAGGCAAGTATCACATCTGCCAAATCCAGGACTACCCTTTAGATACTCTTGTGTATCAGAATGCAAGAAGGATGCAGTGTAATTTTAGAAGATAACTTTTTCAATGTGGAGAAAAAAAAGCTTTCACAACCATTCTGTAAACCCTATGTGTATTTGTAAATTATTACTGAAATAAAATCCCACAGTAATTCTTTAAACTGCTGTGTGGGAGTAGAGACAAAAGGAATGGGTGGGAAGAAAAAATATTACAGTGTATCTATCTGCTTATACTCACACCATCAAAAGGACTACAAAACTGTGTGCTCAGATAAATTTGCTAGCCAATAGAACAAGCTCCCTAAAAGTTTGGTTTTAACTTCTAGTCTCACAATTTAGTTGGTTGCAGTTTAAGAAGCAGAGAAGTTAAAATCCAACCAAATGTTCCAAACAGTAATGCACAGAGCAAAGGTCTAGCAAGTAGCTTTGGGCTGATACCAGACTGCATTCAAAAAGAGAAAGAGGCTGGGGTAGGCAGCCAGCTGACGTGTATATGCTGGTATCTATGCCCAGGCTCAGGTGAAAGGCAGAAAGCACGTTGTCTGAGCTTACATCGAGAGAATCCAAATGGAACACGTGTAGCAGGGTGACAGCAGCACTCAATTCCTCCAAACTCCACTTGACTCTAGTGAGGAAGGCCACCTAGATGTCCTCATCCCTTGTCACTGTCACCCTGGTGCTGCAGTAATCTAGGATATCACCAGTTGTGTGCCAGTGAGTTGAGTTAGCACACTCTAAGGTGGTCCTGCTCCCTCTAGAGAGCGGTTGTTGATGGCAACTAAAGCTAATACATTTCTCCTTCATATTGCAATAGCTCATATGCAGCGATGGCTACTGTGCCTCAGCTGGCAAGAGGATCCTGTCAAAGAGCTGCTGGCTTGCTTGTACCCAGTGGAGCACATCCCTTCGTTCTGCTCTGGCATCACCAAGCTGAGAGACCCAGCAACTTCAGGTGTCTCCAAGATCAGCAGAGACTGCTACCATCCCAGCCCTCTCCCCCACCCTCAGCTGCCCATTTATAGATATGGTCTAGTTATTTTGAAAACATCTGAATGTTACAAAGGTCACATTACACTGGTGAACCTGACCTGATGCCTTCCAGCAAAATTATATCAGGAAAATAATTTTAAAAAAGATGTAAGCTATTTTGAATCTTTCTTCCACATATACACATTCACTTGCTCCACCGATATTTCAGACACACACTATAAGTAGTACAATGCTTTTTAACTGTTGCCCCTTAACGACATCAACCACATATGTACAAATCACTTACAAGATGTATTTGTTGCATACCCAGATACTGAGGTTTCCAAAACACATGCCCTCTTTAGGACATATTGGTCATTCAGAGTCAGAAGGCGAACTATTGTCAAGTTCTCCCCTGCAGAATTAAATGCTTTCAGTCAGCTCTTGGGTTTTAAATGGGCAATTCAAGCTTTAGAAGATTTGCCAAGCTCTATACCACAAAATTTAGCATGCACTTCAGACTTAAAATTTGGTAGGCCTTCTGGCAATTTATAAAAAAAAAAAAAAAAAAACACAACACATTTTTAAAATGGTCAAGTTACAAAGAAAAATTTTCCTCCATATCAGTTTCACATTAGTTTGACTGTTTTCATCATGACAAGACCTCTGTTTAAGAACAAATGACGGCAATATTGTCACTCCCACAAAGCACACTATAAAACCAACCCCCTCCATTAATAGTACAAAGTCCTGTTACTAATAAAACAAACACACACATACACAGAGGGTACTACTCCTTTCAGCAAATATTGATACAAAAACTTCAAAGAAAATAAAATATTTCCTAACAGTGCCAATGTTCCTTCTTCACCCTTTCTCTTGCTCCTTTTTCATCATTTCTCTTTCTTCTTCTTCTTTCCCATCAGTTCGCTATCATGAAGTAATGGGCTGGCACTCTCAAAACCCAATCTCCATAGTCATCTGTTATATTCTTTTAAATTCTCTTAAATTCTAGCAGTGACAGACATCAGCTTACAGTCACAGAAGAGAGGCTCACAGAAGTGCACTTACAAACCCTTCAACATTTTGGAATGAATAGCAAAACAATCCACATGGAGAAAATGTGATAATGGAGCCATAAGGTGATGGCACCAGGCTCTTAAAACATTTCTACTCAAAGCTCTATTGTATGCATGATCTAGTTTGAGCATAGGGATATCTGGAAGCCACATCAAAGGGCTAATGGATAGACATTTTGTTAACATATGTAGAACTGATGCCAGGCCATAAAACAACATTGTACTGAGTATTACACAGCTTCAGAGAAGTCGTCTTTTTTTTTTTTCTCGCGTTGGGGTTTTTTTTTTGGTCTACAAATTATTTCTTCCCTTATGTGCATGAATGCCTAACAGGCTCAGAAGCCTGGACAATTTTCATGTTCTCTTGTTCCCTGGAGCTTTGCCCAGTATCACAAATTCTGAGAGAGGGCTGATTTTTGAAATAGGGAAAGGAAGAAGAATTAAAAAGTAAACAAGCTGCTGTTTCCTTTGTAGAACAGGTTCTGTTACATCAGTCACGGACTGGTAAAGAACTTCACAATCTATTACCTCAGCATCTCTGTTTCTCAGGTCATTCCTAGGACTGCTACTTTCAAAGTGCTGTCCAAACTTGGCTCAGAGCTACAGTACATTCTTCAATGGTCTTTTATGCCTGTGGTGTTCAAAATAGAGTCACTTTTCAAATGGTACATTTTGTAGATATGGCACTCCATAAAAACAGGAGGCAAAAAAACAGTGTAGAGTGAATTCCTGGAACAGCTGTTCAGGATTCAAAAAAAGCCTCTTACGAGCCCCTCCGTTTCTGCTCTACAGTATTTATGCTAGATTGCAGAATAATGAGCAACCATTAAATTTAGGCACTTAGGAAACTGTTTTCCTATTACTTAGTAACTGTTAAGATAAGTAAAACAGCACTGCACACCAAGAAATATGCAGTATGGAAAGATACTGAAAGTCAGGATTATAGAAGAGTTACATCTTTATCCACTTCGATACCTTTTCAGTTAATCGAGTATTTTGTGGTTCCATGTTTGGCACTTTAGGTACATTGAAGCCAGACTAAGAAGAAACAGCCACTATTTATAGCATTTCCCCAGAGATGGGAACAGTTGCTTCTGCACTTTAAGACCAATCATGTTACATCTGTATTAAAAGGAGAAGACAAACATGTTTTACTGCCAGCTCTGCCTGAATTTCAAATGAAAACCACATTAGTTAACTTGTGAATTTCTCAGTCAGTCAGTCTCCAGCGTCAACTTCCATAGTTTAAATAAAACATCTCACCAATACACAATACAGTACAAAAGGATGCTAACAGCATGGTCCCAGGTTCAACGGTGTGCTTCAAAAACTCCTTCTCCAAGATAAAAGCCAGGAATGGACTGCAAATGTCTCTAACCTGCAATAGCCTGGACCTCAGCAGGTTCTGCTACATTTCACAAACTCTTTGGCTCAACTGTCAGAAGTCACACAGGCTTAAATATGTTAAGTCCCACAACCCAGAGGTTCTCCACTCTCGCTGCTGTCCTAAGCACCATGAGAATGAGATCCCAAGCTCAGAAAGGCTGCCAGGGCATCAAGTCAAAGCATGTTTGGTCCCACTGCTTCCAATCTGTTTATATGAAAAAAAGCTTGATCTTGAACTCATTATCTTATGGGCACAGGCTCACCTCCTTTGGGCACTTACAGGGATTCAGGCCTCAGCAGGCACTAAATGAGGACCTCGGGACTGACAGCGAGGATGGTGGATGTCTCTGCTCGGAACATGCACAGTCATGCCCGCTCTGACATTAGCAAGGGTCTTGTCTGGGGAGAGCAGCGCCTCCCTAACTTAGAAGGGATAATACAAAGATAAACAGAACAGAGACATTGGCGAGACACTTAACTTTACTGACAGCATGACAAAATCCATTGCCTTTTTCTGTTCAGACGCTTTCTACACCACCTGAAAACTTGATAGTGCAAAGTTGCAACTTACAGTAGGTTTCAATGTGTATTTTTCTTAGTTGGAACAAGTGATGCTAAAGCATTTGCTTAGTGCTACTGGCTGGCCAAACAGAAAGGATAAAGCAGAGCAGAAACCTGAAGTATCAGTGGGTTAACTTTTCAAAAGTACCTGCATGCCTTTGGTGCAGAGCTGCCTCAAAAAGCAACAGGACATCTGCACTCATGTCACATCATCGCTTCTGAAGATGAATGCATTCCTGAGAGCTTGATGCTTCACAAAGCAGTAATTATATTTCTTTTATTGCTTTAAGTTGTTCAGAAACGTGTGTTAAAGATAAGCACAGGTGCCTAAACAAAGGTTTACAAGTTTGATAATTCTGAGTATCAATTTTGATAATATCAAACATTTCTTGCAACAGCAAAACAAAGCATGTATTACAAGACTTTAAGAACACTAAGTCTAAAATAAAGCAAACTTTTAGGAAAATACATCAGAAGTATTTAAACTACTTTTTTTTCTGTTTTCCTTAACATTTTTCTAGTTTTACTTTTTTTCCCTCCATTGCTATATGCAAGTATCCACACAAAACATTTGGAAAAATTACTTAAAAAGGAGGAACTGACCTGGACATGCTGCAAAAGTGGTGAAATAAAGCAAAAAAAAAAAAGGTCAGAAAAAACAATAAATCATTTTCCCCTTTCAAGGATTTTAGTAATAACATTCAACATGGCTTGTAACAGATAAAATTTTCAGACAAATATGATTTCGGATCTTGGCGATTATATTAATAAACATGCTAAAACCTCACAGGAGGAATTAATGAATTTTTTATAAATCAAGCAGTATATTAAATTCTGGTCAATATATAGATGAACACAAACATGCCTAACATGAAGTTACATCTAGAACTGTATCAATTCTCACCAGACTTCTTCAGTATCCTACAGTGACCCTCATTTTCAATTAAGTTCCAGTTTTTTAAGTTATAATTTGCCACAATACCTGTGACCAGTTATGTTTCACAGGCTTCAGCTTAATTCCAAACTGTTTTGCTTTAGACCTTTGCAAGAGTGATACCACCCGCTGCTGATTTCTCACCCAGAGTTCAGAGATCCTGATTTGCTTTTGTTTCAATTCAAAACTTAAATTGAATTTTTGGCCCGTGAAAATGGCACCTTTCTATTCCCCTGGATTTGTAATGCATTTTGAAACACTTTGGCATAAAAGGCATTGTAAGAGTTTGGGTCTGCAGTGTATTTTATTGCCTAAATAGCTAGATGGTTCCCATTTTTACCGGAGTAACACAGTGGAATGAGCGTGGTGAAGCACCCATTAAGGCTCCAAGAGGAACTGAGTACTAAAAAACCTAAACATTCACTTGTTTTATTTTTCTGTTTCTTGGTTACATTTTCAAAGTGTGTCCACTACCACTCCCATTAACATCAGCAGGGGGCTTGTAAATAAGTCTTTACCCAGTGTTTCAAAAAACTGAGCTTCTTAGTGGAAGAAGTGAAGAGATCCCAATCCACTTCATTACTTAAAGAAACAGAGCAGGACAGCAAAGAGAAAATCAAGTACATGCAAGCATCTTAATGCATCTTTGAAGGTTACATGTGGACACTTTATAATCTGAATTGAAATGTCGTAATTTTGAAATACACCAAACATAATTCAGGAAAGACAGCCTATTAGCTGGTTAGAAGCACTGCTAAAAATTCAGATGACATAAAATTAAAGTAGCTGTACCCTAATTTAGAAGTTGGGGCATTGTCTTTAACTTGGTAAACATAAGTTTCATGAAGCTAAACTCATAGGTGATGGTATGCAAATTGATCAACCCCGATGGTCCTTACTTTTTCCCTGCCCAGTGATCAAGTTTCTGAAACGGTACATTCATGCTAACACTGAGAATCTCTAGACATCGCAGGCCAGAGCTGCAGAACTACCATCTCAGAAACAATAAAAAGTTGTAAGAACTATGCCTGGTTTAAAGGATGGAGATAGTCATTCTTACTTTCCATTGAAGTTAGAAAACTACAATGTTTAAAAAAGAATCGTGGCTCAGTAGATGTACTTCAGCAGCAATTTCTAGTGCTGCTGTAACTGAGGTTGCATCAGCATTTTCACAATAAACCATACTGCCAGAAAAATCATTCCATGTTGTAAGCTGACATAGAAGACCTCATACCAGGCACAAATCCTTCAGCACCACGTATTTAGTTTGTATGACTTTTGGCTAAGAAGTTGGAAGAAAAGAGAAAGCATGAGGAAAAGTCTTAAAATGGAAACCAACAATTTAGGATTAACTAGTGTTCAAACAGAATTTGCAGATACTTTTTAGCACAGATGGTTTATTCCTCCAAACTAACACACATACAACTCCTGCTAAACACAGCAATGATTTGCACAAGAAAAAACATCTTCGAAAAAGTTAAACTGACATCCTGCATTCACGTTTACGTTTGAGGAAAAACTCGGGCAAAACAATTTTATTTCCAGACAGCAGAACCTGGCTTATCTGCCTGATCAAGAAATCACTTGAAGATTATTAACAGAACAATAAGCAAATGCCGAGCACAAATCATTATGGCCACATTAACTTACTACTTGTTATTTAAAACAATAACTGTATTCATTACAGTGATAGGATTTCACCTCTGCTTCCATACACACTTCTTTGTAAGCCTATGCAGATGGTACTATTTAAAGTGAGCTTTAAGCCAGGGAAACAAAAAAGGAGGAGGTTAAATTGTGTACAGTTTAGTTGAATTTCCTGTTCTTAGAACACAGTAATTCTTATAGTTTTCTAAAATATACGCTAGTACGTTAGAACTGAGCCTGGTGGTTTCAAACCTGCTACCTGAAAGAGACTGAAAAGCCGAGATGTCTGAAATGTAGAAGAGTAGGTGACTAAGAGTTACTCGTTTGAGGGATTTCTTAGGAAGGGCTGTTCTTTGGTTTTGTTTTTTCATATTTTTAAAGAACAAAATAAGTTTCTTTTTGTATATTCTCACTCACCTGCTCTGGGTACTTGCTTCCAACTATCTCTGCCACAGTGTTAAAGGAAGGAGAGTCTGGATAGGTCTTAGCCCCCATCTTCAGGTGCACAACGATCTTAGTGCCCCGGAAAGACATCCGTGACATCATTTCAGCATCTTCCACAGAGATGCAAGCAGTGGGAATCCGGGGCACATCAGGCTGGTAATTCTGCCACCCAGTATGTGGGCTGTGAAAAGAAAAATAAAAACACAGTCTTAACAAGTTAGCGCCCTAAATTATTATCATTATTATAGAATTATTAACAAGAAAACTTTCACTACCATCCCCAGCAGACTCTCAAAAAGGATATATCTACTATATAGATAGATATATCTATCTATTTTTAAATAAACCTTTTGATAAAATACATCAAGTGTTTTTATACTAATCAGAATATCTGACTGTCACCATTCCGTATGTCTGGAAAGCTATTCTGTGTCAGCTCTATTTAGGTCATTGCCATGCTTTGACATTACAGTAGTAAATCCTCTGATACCACGCTTCGCTGCTTTATCAGGAAGAAAAGCAATGAAAAACCAGTAAGTGAACAGTTCGTAAGAAGTGCATTTTTTTCCCTCTGACAAGTAATGAAATTAAAATTCACTACTTCAACTATTTCAACATCAGAGTGGAGATTTATTTTGAAGAGCACTAATATGAGAGACTTCAGGAAAAATAAGACAATAAGACCATAAAAAAAATGCACATTTATTTGTTGTCAGTACACTCGAGATTTCAACCACTACCTGTAGATGAAAGAGAACTAAAAAAAAAAACCCCAACAACTAACTTTATATAAATTACGCAAAGAAGAAGAAAAACATGCACCACTAGATGTAAGGCCTCAGTGTCTTCCATTTAGGAATAGCTATGCCTTGTAGAGGAAAAAAAAAAAGGGAAAAAAAGCAAACCCAAAATAATCACGAAGTTCCTCTGACATTCACAGTGTGATATAGAGTGACTTCTTTCCTCTCAGAAAGCTGTAGATGGTTTCATGACTATTTAAAGCAATTATTTCCCTTCCAGAGGCTCCTTCTACCACTGCTGCGTGCAGAGCTAACTGGAGTGAGTGATTCCACATCTGACATCACAGGATCTCTAAAAGGTATGGGACAAGTTCCTTGACAAGTTCCTTCAATGTTTTTTTCACATTTGGCCATTATTTACGTATTTCTCATTTTCTGGTGCTTCTGTTGAGATCTTTGGATCTGACTTGCAGAAGTACTGAGTGTTACAGCTGCAGCCGACGTCAATGCTTTTAAAGTGAAGTTGCATATAAAGCCAGATACAGCGGAAAAAACCACGTGTGGGAAAAAAGAGAAATCAGGATCTAGATGTATGCCCAAATTCACAAATACTCCCGATACGAAATCATTCACTGCCTTCATTTCCCATTTGTAAAATGGGAATAAAAATACTCTTTGTTTCACAGACAGGGAAAAAAAAGGAATAAAAATACTCTTTCTTTCAAGAGGACTGACTCAATGAACACTTGAGAACCATTCTGATACCACAATAATGATCGGAAATTGACTGTTATACAACTACATGTCCTAAATCCTAAAATAAGCTTAGAACTGCGCATTGAAATATTAGGGCAAAACTCTGAATAAGCAGCTCTTCAGTACTGGCCATCCTCTGCAGTAAATCTGTAAGCTGAAGTAATACATCTGCAACCCTTCATTTCAGGTCTACTTTGTAATTCTCAAGCTTCAGTCACTACTCAAGGGACATTTTCAATATACGTAAAATATTCAGTCATACAGAGGCTTCCTCAATGTTCTTGAATATGCTATTTATCTATTTGTCTCAGCTACTAAATTCTGACTTTATCAGTGAAATGCCAGTGAGTAAAGTTTCCAAAGGAAATCTCTAAAGCTAAAGCATATTCTTTACCTACGTGTTACCCTCTTAAGCTAAACCGTATCTTTACCTACGTGTTACCTTATAAAGAAGGGCAGGAGTCGAAGCTTTCAAACCAGATTACAGACATTCTTCACATCAACTGTTACAATTTTTAATGCTATTTTTCCATATAATAAGATTGAGGTTGGCAGGGACCTCTCGCGGTCATCTGGTCCAACTCCACTGCTCAAGCAGGGCCACCCAGAGCTGGTTGCCCAGGATCATGTCCAATATGTGAAAATCTTCACCTATGAGCCTACTTAGAGTAGCAGACACATATTTCTTTAAATGTAAAGAAAAATTTAAAAAAATTGGGGGCATCTTTAAGTCTTCTAAACTGGAAAAACCCCCACTTAATTCCTGGAGGAGATGTGGTGAGGAGGAAGGGCAAAATCCACTTTCTAAGGATCTAGATTAGGTAAAATTGGAGAGATTATTCAGTTCTATTTGTTTAGAAGAATAAATCCTTCTCAACCACAACAAGTCATATTGTAATCAATAACATAACCCACAGAGTAGATATGTAAAAACATTTATTTGTAAACAAAATACTAAAATTCAGTTACAGAGGTCTTATGGGAGCTGCTTCAGAGTGTAGACAGATCTCTTTATTAGGTGGCAACAGTTTAGGAAGTTATTGCTCCCAGTTGTTTAGTGCTGAACCTCACACGAAGGCCGGTGCCCCTTCTCATCAGCTTTGCAGGTCGGCTGACCTGTAGCTCACCTTTGAAATAACAGAGTTACCCTGGTACTCAGAATCTCTTGTGCCACATAATCCTCCCTAAGTGGGATAAATTCACGTAGACTTTCAAGTTCAGATCTTATATTTTTTTTCTTTCCCTTTGTCCCTGTAAAAATAAAAAAGCCCCCCTCACCCCCACTTTTAAACTGCGACAATTTGCTGCATATGTTTAATATTTCTTTGAGTGTTTGGGGATATACCCAGCATGCTAACCAGGAGACTTTCCAAAAAACATAAAATAAACAACACACTGGGAAAAAAAAAAAAAAAAAGATGACAATTTCATGTATTAATGTTCAAAAAAACCCCTAAATTCAACAACTGAGCACAAGCAGTTTCTGCTCATTCTAAATGAACCCATTCACCTGTGCCTTCTGGCAAGATTATGTCTTAGTACTAACATGCCCTGCATGCTGAACTGCAGTAATTTAAGTTTTATCACCACCTGTACTGATTTCACTCTCCTTGTTATTTCCCAGATGCTCAACAAAAGAAACCCCTAAAACCGTATTTGTTTCTCCAATAGTAGCAATTACATTTCCTTCAGATGCTCAATCCCGATGCTCCACCACAACTGTGAATAAAGCTTCTGACAACCCACTGAGATGCGCGCATGTTTACACACCTCAAACGAATGAACGTTTGCAGGTACAAAATTTACCTCAGCTAGCCCAAAAAATAAACTTTGAAGTCAACTGGTAGTCTTTATGCTCAAAGACTGCTATTTTTATGCTCGAACTACTATTTCGCCAAGATTATAAAGGTAAACCAAAGACATTTTGGCACAGGCAGGCAGAGCCAGCAACTGTTCAGATGATACTGGGACCTAAAGGGAATGGATGACTGTCCAAATGATTGCTACAAAAAGGGAAATGGACGCTAAGCATGACCAGTACAAAGGCACAAGGCAGCATCACAGTCCTGTACGTTCCTAATGCTACAAGATGAACTCACATAGAAAACATTTGTGGCAGACACTGAGCATCCTGGGATATACCTGATTAAAGTTTACATGCATGCAAAACACGCCATGCGTTAAGTATATCTACATAATAAATTGCTTAATAAAGTGTCAAAGAGTACCTCAAAAAAATTCTAAGTAAATTAAGCCCCTTTTATGCAGAGATAACCAAAAACTGGAGAGGCTGCTGACCGTATGGCAAGACCTGAGCAAGAATTAACTAAACAAAATAGAAAAGAAATTACTAGCAGACTGTGTGTAACAGATGAAGATGGAGAGCAGCAGTCCCGAGTTTGGCTCAAAGCCGGGTGAGGAGGATGTGGTTCAGGAGAAAGAATTTTGGTACTGGTGGGCAAGGAAGATTTTTTTTGTCAGCGAGTCTGAACAAACACGGCTTTGTGGCTATTCTTTCTAAAAAAAGCTTACGAAGATCTACTTCAGCCATAATGTGTATACACACACCCCCAATGTGCAATTCTTCACACCAAGCTCATAAAGCAATCTAGGGCTGGGAAATACAAAATGAACGTTGTCTAAGTATCCTTAGTTTACTCACTCATACAAACACATTGTGAGACACTAATTACATACGTAAGCACCTATTTTCTACAGGACCCATGCCATATTCACTATACCAACCACATGTAATCTAAACATTCGTATCAGGTCAGCTAGTTCGTTATTATTAACTTAAATCATAAGTCAATGATTTATTGATCATTGTAGAAAACATTCTATTATTGTAGAAACAAAATACATTCCTGAATAGAATCATAAATTGAGTGGTTAAACATCGGAAGAGGCTGCCCAGGGAAGTGGTTGAGTCACCATCCCTGGAAGTATTTAAAAGACGGGTAGATGAGGCGCTTAGGGACATGGTTTAGTGGACATGGTGGTGTTGGGTCGACGGTTGGACTCGATGATCTTAAAGGTCTTTTCCAAGCTTAACGATTCTATGATTCTATGACTATATTAATCACTAGCAAGATCACAGCCTTAACTCTTGGTAATAGGCTCATATCCTCGTCATACTTCAGTTCTTATTTCACTTGTATATGCTACATATCACAGAAAACCCCCTCACATACAAAGCTTTACACTTTAAAGGAGTGATGGAACATCCTTGTAGCAAAACAGAAGGGAAACTGTACATCTTAGATCTCATGCTTAGCTATGAAGAACAGCTACTCATGAGTGCCTCACTCCTTTATCTTTCTCTTCGAGAGCAGCATGGCAAGGGCTGAACTGCATTCAAGTAAATTCCCTTTTCCAGCACCATAAACTAGACAGCAGCAGAGTCCTTACAAAACAAAACTTGTCCTTCTGCGCACTCAGACTGTGTACGTTCTTTCAAGATTCTCACCATTATCTGGATAGAGAGGCCAAACTGTAACGGAATTAATCAAAATGTCAAAAGTATTGTTAATCTTCTCAGAAGAATTAGGTGTTTAAAAATAAAATCAAGGCTATTCCCCATTTACAGCCACTTGGCAAAATATAAAAGAAATAAATTCAGCCCAATTTAGCGTTTCTGTCATCACTTGTCCCAAGATTCTCTTGCTTTGCTTGCTTGTTATATTGGCTTTGTAGGATTTGATTTGTTGATTTACAGTAAGTTGAAATAATAGCAAGACTGCTAAATTTGAAGCAAAATATGAATATGCACAGAAAATTTTAAGAAACTAAGGAGCAAAAATATGATGTGGTACAAATATGGAATTAAATACTATAGCAGTCTGTTACCAAGGATAGATTATTTGGAGTCTAGTTATACAGTCTCTTCCAGATCACTTTCTACCAACCTTTAATTGATGTAGCATCTGCACAGTGTAATGAAGCGTAAGAGAGACTCCAGAAACTATTGGCCTTACCAAGGAAAACTCCCTTTGAAAAAGAGTACAGCATTACTCTGGTACCACATGGACTCCATTTAAATTAACATTTAGAAAACTGTATCTAATCCGTGCTAGGCACTCATTAAAATTAGCCTTTACCAAACAAGCATAATAGCTTTGACGTAATTACGTATGTGCTAGGCTACAGAATGCAACTAACACATATATGTTTGTATTTCATACAATATTCAGTACACATGCACCAAGGGAATTCTACGATAACCGCAGAAGTTTTTAAAAAAATAGCTGTCATGGTTTAACCCCAGCTGGCAACTAAGTCCCACACAGCTGCTCGCTCACTCCCCCCACAGAGAGATAGGGGAGAGAATCGGAAGAGTAGAATTGAGAAAACTCGTGGGTTGAGATAAAGACAGTTTAATAGGTAAAGCAAAAGCCACGTGGGCAAGCAAAGCAAGACAAGGAATTCATTCACTACCTCCCATCGGCAGGCAAGTGTTCAGCCATCTCCAGGAAAGCAGGGCTCCATCACGCATAACAGTTACTTGGGAAGGCAAATGCCATCACTCCAAACGGCCCCCCTTTCCTTCTTCTTCCCCCAGCTTTATATGCTGCACATGACATCATATGGTATGGGATATCCCTTTGGTCAGTTGGGGTCAGCTGTCCCAGCTGCGTCCCCTCCCAACTTCTTGTGCACCCCCAGCCGACTCGCTGGTGGGGTGGTGTGAGGAGCAGAAAAGGCCTTGACTCTGTGTAAGCGCTGCTCAGCAATAACTAAAACATCAGTGTGTTATCAACAGTTTCCAGCACAAATCCAAAACATAGCCCCATACTAGCTACTATAAAGAAAATTAACTCTATCCCAGACAAAACCAGGACAATAGTGTAGATTAGATATGGTTTGTCAAACAAGCAGCAGAAAACAACTGTGAATGGTAAAATGATAAAATGAAGCAAGTCCAACGAATTCCACCCTGGGACTATCTGACTGCTGAGAAGTGGAAGAGTCTGCACAGTCCTTTCCAAACCTCTGTAGGAAATGGAGGCTTGCATCAGCTGCTCTTCAACTGAAAAAGAAACTTTCTGCATCTTACAGACATGAGGATGACTCTCCAGCAGCTGACAATACCTTGAGGGAACCATTTAAGTCATACACCTGTTTGGCCTCCTTCTGCCCGATATGAACAATCAAGCTCCCTCCTCCTGTGTTAACATCCCCGCCTTGTGGGAACGCAGCTGCCTGCTGCACGCTACCATAGGTATGTTAGCAGAGGGCTCCTGGAGGGAACACCAATGACAGTCCTAATTGCTAGCAGCTGCAAAGCTTCTGGCTTCCTGGGGTTTCTTTTTATTTTTTTCTTGAACTCCTGGCTTCTCAGCCTTGAGCAGAAGCCATACTTATATCTTCAGTGACCCCCTTGAGCAGAAGCCATACTTATATCTTCAGTGACCCCCTCAATCACCAGAGACTAGTGAGCACACAGGACAAATTTAAAAAAAAAAACCTCACTGGAAACAGATGTTGTATTTTATACCTACAGGAAGGATATAAATAAATCCAAACAAAAAAAAACCAAAACAAAACCAACAACAACAACAAAATCTTCTTTATTTGTAAAGCAGAGAATCAGACAAAGATGCATCACAGGGCTAGCAATACATAAGCAAACTAAGTAACAGCTAGCTGTCTAGAATACTGATCTGGCCTTCGTACCTCCTCCATTTAATGACGTTCATTATTATTGATAATGAATTCTTACATCAAAATTATCAGGCACAAACAGGTGCGAAGAGGTATCAGAGCTCTCAGGGTAGGATCAATCACTGTATTAGTGCTTCTAACTCTCTGTTTCATTGCAGACAGTAAGTTGCAGGGAAGGTCAAGCTCTCCCATATGTATGCATATACATTAAGTTACACCAGAAACCTGAGCCTCCTCTGGCATGGAATACAATATATTACGGACAGTACGGGGAGGTTCCTCCTCCTTTCAAAAGATAGTCACAGTAAAGGGTAACACGCAGCCAACACTTTCAGTGAGCTGAAGGAAAAGGGTAGGGATGGACGATACTGGTCTTACTGTCATAGTTTAACCCCAGTTGGCAACTAAGCACCACACAGCCGCTCGCTCACCCTCCCCCCCAGTGGAATGGTGGAGAGAATCAGAAGAGCAAAAGTGAGAAAACTCGTGGGTTGAAATAAGAACAGTTTAATAATTGAAATAATAAGATAATAGTAATAATAACAACAACAACAAAAATAATAAATTGTAATGGAAAGTAAAACAACGGGGGGGGGGGAGAGGAACAAAACCCAGGAGGGGGAAAAAAAAAAAAACAAAAACAAGAGGTAATGCAACCGCTCACCGCCCGCCAACTGACGCCCAGTCAGTCCCTGAGCAGTGATCACTGCCTCCCAGCCAACTCCCCCCAGTTTATATACTGAGCATGATGTCATGTGGTATGGAATACCCCTCTGGCCAGCTGGGGTGTCAGCTGTCCTGGCAATGCTCCCTCCCAGCTTCTTGGGCACCTCCTCGCTGGCAGAGTACGGGAAGCTGAAAAGTCCTTGACTTAGTATAAACACTGCTCAGCAACAACTAAAACATCGGTGTGTTATCACATTATTCTCATGCTAAATCTAAAACACAGCACTATGCCAGCTACTAGGAAGAAAATTAACTCTATCCCAGCTGAAACCAGGACACTTACCTACCATAAAACTTCTTCCTTCTAAACAGCTGACCACAGCGGTAAATAGAGGGGAGCAAGTTCTGAAAAGAGTCAGGGGAAAGTTTCCACCTCACAGAAGAGGGCATGGATGGAGCTTTTCTTCTTCCCTTCCTTCTCCATGCCACACACCCTTCAGAGCAGTACGCTCTTTGGACACTGTCCTCCAAAAAAAAGAAACCTGAAATACAAATCTATCTTAAACTCAAACGTATTTAGGAATATCTTTTCCCTACAACAGATTAGGGCAATGCAAACAAAGCCTCATGGAGATACATTTTTGAAGTGTAAAAAGCAAGGCTTAAGGGTCAACAGGAATACAAGGGCAGTCTAGAAAAAACCCACAAAGTAGGAATGAGAATGACAGAGGGGAAACAAGTCTCTGAAGACAGCAGGAGAAAGAACAGTACCTTAGCACCAAAGGCAACTATGTACATGGATAAAAGGGAAGAGCTTTTAAAAGTAAAAAAACAGGCAGTAAAATAACTTAGGTAGGTATTATCACCATAGATAGCGTGGAAGTAAATCCCAGGAGTGAAATAGAAGAGAGGAAATGGAGAAATCTAGTCATCTTTTCTGCTGTTCGTGAGTATAACCCTGTTTCCACTGAAAATCAGTGGCCAATCTTCCATTAACTTCAATAGAAGGAGGGGGAAAGGCTTTAAAAACTGACTGGATATGAGAAGAAAGAGCAAAGGGCCTGACTGGATTCAGTCTCAAGCAGTGAGCAAACCAAAAGCCACTGCAAGACACTTGTCTGGGTGAGCCCCTGTATTTTCTGAAGCAAACTGAAACTCAAACATCTTCACTACATAAATGCTTCTTTTACTCCCACAGATCTAATTTCTGTAGAATATTAAACTCCTTTTTGATGTTCTATTAAACAAACCAACACTTTCACTGTTCAAGTAAAAAAAAATAATTTCACGTCAAGAGAATAAAAAGTATGTTAGTAAAAGTAATACAGAGGGGGTACCACTTACTTTTCCCCTCAAGCGAGAGATTTTAGTAGTGCCACATGAAAGGAGCTATTTTAACATCACCTGATCATTATATTTGCCTACATAGTTCACATATACAACGACACTCACGCAATATAAAATGCAATGTAAATGCTTAAGTGATAAGGATACTTTATCTAATAGTTTATTACACTGATTTGATAAACGCATTCTCCAATAAAAGGGTATGTTTTTATTTTCAAAACTCAGGCAAGTCTTGCCTGTCACTCCAAAGTTACAGATACACCCTGAATTTTTCACTCTCAAACTTGAAATCCACTGTAAACAGAGAAGTTCCTTTTAGCAACAGAATATATTTTTAAAGCTTATTATAACATTATAATAACCCCTGTAAACTAGGACTAAATATTGAGCAGCACGGCAAAATGTCATGCCAAGCGTAAGCATTCTTTCCCCAGCTGCATTTGTTGACTGTGGCAGATTGTCCCAAAAGCTTCATAATCTACACCAGATGAAACACAAAATGTCCCAATAGGTACATATTTCCTCTGAACAGCTCCTTTCCTGGCAATTAGTGTTGTGTCTGGGAAATGAAGAGTGTCAGGCTGAAAAAAAAAAAAATAATCTTTCCAGTGCAAACCATGGCTGGGAGAATGATTGAATTAGTTCTGGGGATCTTCCTGTGCTGCTGGTTTCTTTGGGAGCATGCAGGAAGAACACCCGGTGCACAGCAGCTGCCATGAGGAAATGAATGGAGGGGTTTCCCGAGAAAACAGTTAAGTCTTGAGAATTCAAGTAATTTTCCTTCCTCAAAAGGAAAAGAGAAATTGCTGCCAAATGGCAACACTTTCTCACTGTTTTGTTTTAGATATCAAGTTTCTCATGCTTTTCAATACATACTATATAGTCATACTATTTTCCTTATTGTTTGAAGGTTTGTGCTCTTTGTATTTAATCCTAGCGATACGCTGATTCCTTCATCATCTGCTGAAGGGGAGAGAAAAGATTATTCTCAATTCCACTCTTACCTTTTACGGATTTCTTTAATATCTAATAAAGAGTGCCTAGGAGAGTCTCTGTTGGAAGAGACACTGTCTGAAAAAATAACAGTTTTCTTTCCTTTTCATTAGTCGATCCATGTTGCTGAGGAAAATGTTGTTGGAAAAAAGGTAGCAAGCTGGAGGCTTTTGTTGGAATGTACAATAATGGTCATGAATTTTATAGTCTGTACATAAATACACAAATGCTTTTGGACCTTAACCAAGAGATACGGGCACACAGCCAGTCAGATCAGATGAATTGTGGTGGCAGAGAAGGTGAACTGGATTTAGGGACACGATGAGATTCCAGACTACCTGAAAAGTGACAGCCATGGGAATGCCACAGCTCTCCGAGCTCACCTCCAGTAGCTCCAGGAGAAGAGGGTTGTCAGGGGGAACCATGGGCTTCCCCGCTTCCTCCCCACCCGTCTGTCCTGGGTGTCACTCTTCTGCTCAGACAGCCTCCATGAGAAAGGGCATGCAGCGAGTCACCTGCATTCATAGACTTGTGCACACACCTCAGTCTTAGAGCTAAAGACACGAAAACACTGAAGTCCACCTAGTGCAACGCTGCAAGACAGTAACAGAAAAAAACTGGGAATTTTCTTCCCAGTGTTCAAATGCTAACTAGGAATGATTTTTCCCCCCTGAAGAACACTATGCAGGAAAATTATCTTACTGATTGTTAATGGTTAATGTTAACACTGAGACCACATATATAACTTAATGAATAATATAAACAGAAAATCTGTTAAACTGTATCTACTTAGAAAGAAGTGTATCATATAATTTTAGAAGCAGAACTGTGTTTTACAAGCTAATATACACATTAGCTTGAATTAACTTGCAGCTGTCAAGCAAAAATTTGTTTCTGTAAAATACTCTGTACTACACTTCTGTGTAAGCATAGTGGAGTTACTTAAATTATTCACTGGAAACAGTACTTGTTTCAAATCTAGCTTGTCTGTAAACAGATACTGAATTCTACAGAACAACTCTGAATGTATGCAGTTCATAACTATTTATCGCGTAGTTTAAAGCAGTTGTTCTGTAAGTGCAGCCCAAAGATTACTTGCAGCTTGCAAAGCCTTTGTACACCTAGCCTCCAAAGCGGGCTTTTAATAGTTTCATCTACATGAAGATAAAGGTTCACTGACCTGCAGGTGAATCTTGTGATGTAGCCAATACACTGATTAATACCAGTATGAACAAAAATCCTGGTTTAACAGGACAGTGCTTGATCCACAACTTAACCACTGAACTGCTCACCTGCAATGAACATGGCTGATGACCCATGGTACACTGCAAATCACACAGTATCACTTCTTGCTGCCAAAGCTATGAAACTACTGAATAGCCTGGATGTAAAGATGCTGATAAAACATCTTTCCTGGAAATCCCTGATTTGTCAGTGCCAAAACATTTGGGGGAGACAGACCTGTCTAGGAGCACCCTTCTGAAACCCCGACGACCAGGCTGGGTTGCAAACCTTGCCAGCTCATGAGCTCTGCTCCCTGCTAACCCTGTAACATCCTTCTGAAAAAATCAGGTGGAGGTGGAAAAAAAAGAGTGTATTTGTCATTAGAATTTCTCAGCCATGAACATACTTGGACTAAAAACCCCTTCAAGTCTCACGGGTACTTTCTCCCATACCCAACAGTTTCCCAAGCATACCAAACTGACCTGAGTGCTTTGAAATCCCATTACATTTTTTTTAATCAGCTAGATTGACTTAAGAGTAACAACATCCTTTTTCTATACATCTTCTGTTTATACAGATATACAGCCAAGCGCATCGCATGATGAGCTGACACTGATCTAAGCATTTAAAATTGTTCTTTTTAAAAATTTTTTATTAAAAGTATGACCAATTACACTAATTGTTTCAATTTAGACACCTTATGGGGGGAGATCCTCAGAGGAACGAATGGCATTCTCCTTTCCTTTCTCAGGAAACGTCTATGGACAAGCATCACCTGGAAGTCTGATGCTTTACAACAGTGTTCTCCAATTCCCTGCCATCTTTTTGCACTTGCCTGGATTCTGCCATCTTTTCACTAAAACTTAAGTCATTCCACTAACTAACATTGAAATATCTGAGGAATAAAAGGTACTGCTCTATATATGGGAAAGGGTTAAAGGAATCCATCACTGTCACTGAGAAGTACCAAACAAAGAAGTACCAAACTGAGAAATACCAAACAAAACATGACTGAAACCTAATTTTAGGCACTGAAAAACAGTTACGCTTCTAAAATCATAAATTGCAGCTGCACTTATTATTCCAAGTAGCTCTGCTAAAGTTTTCTCATAGGTATGCCTGTTCACATCACATTTCTGGCAAGACTGCCATGTTAGAATTCTCAGACACTGCAGCACACCATTTCTGTTTTCCTAGATTGTCAGCATTATAAACTAAGTAAAGGAAGAGGGAAAAAACCACATAGTTTTGTAGAGTTACAGCCTTGGATGGTCTCTCAGATGAACCCGGCAGCCCAGGATTCTGGACTCCAGGTGCTGGCTGCATCTGAACAGTGTTGAATCCCTGCTCAAGCTCTTTGGGCTTGAGCAAAAACATAGATCCCTCTAACACCCTTTCTAGAGATCTAAAGCGTGTACTCAAGCTGCCTGGTCGCTTCACATTCTTTCTGGCTCTCCCATGTTCCCCCAGCAGCAACTGCAGCCTTCTCAGCCTGAAACTGGGAGCCCTGAAAGTTGTTGTTTCCTTCTTTGCAGACTGCAGGGAGAGATACTTAGAGGGAGACACAGACCCTCCTCAAAGAAGGATCACAGTGTACTCCCTGAAAAGGTGCAAGCAATACACAGATTATAGAAGAATAGCTAAAACCTCCCTTATGTCCCACCTGTGAGCTCACTCTTTCCAAACCTCAGACTTTTGGCAAAATCACATTTGAATCCCAGGACCCGATTTCTAATGTTCACGTTGTTCTTGATGATAAAGAGCTGTTACTAAGAAAAAGCCTTGTACTTCTATGAAATTCCAGCTCCTTCATGCTCTTTCCAGTGGCTTCAACTCTCTCACGGTGTGGTGTTACTGACTGAACTCAAAATCCAAATCCTTTGAGCTACAGTCAATCGATTGTTTTTAAATATTTACATTTGAAAATACGATATTCCAAGGTAATGACCTGTATTCTCTGTCATTCACCTCCTGCCAGAGCCTTCCCACAGATCTTTGTTAGGTCAACCTGAAATCTCAATCTAGCAGCAGTTAACAATCAAACACACTTAATTTTATTTCATAATAAAACCCCATGGTTATATAATGGATTATTTATCAGCAGTAGCCACCCACTGTTATGTAATAATACAACTGTTACTTGTTTTTGGCCCAGGCAAGTTATTGCAGAATCTACTATTGACTACCTAATCACAGTTTAGAAAAGTCAACTTTTAATGTTGTCTTCTTTACAGTAAACAATGTACAAATGTTAAACTAAGTTAACATTCAAAAAAAATATCACTGCTGCTTGCAAACAAGGAAAGAGAGAAATTACCGTGAGCTACTCAAGATCCCACTGGGACACAAGGCAGAGTAATGAAAGGAACTTCAGAATCCCTGGTTTTAGTTAATTCACATGATTATTCTCCCTTGTCTGACAAAAGTATCTTTTGTTGTCCTGTGCACAAATGTCTAGAATCAACCTGGATTTTCCAGAGCTAAATTGTATAATAGTTTCAATATCTTTTGTTGAGGTATATTTTGTGTGCTTCACAGTCACCAGCAAACTAATGTGATGAGATCCAAATAGAAATAAGTAAACCAGAAACTATGTGGTTCCTTTCTGTTTCTTATTCTTAGAATAAATGTTGTTCTTTTGTGATCGCAGTAGATTAAAAATCCAGGAATTGCAGTCAAAGCTCAACCCTGCTTAATAATAATGAACAGGAACATATCAAAGACAACCCCTCTCTGTTTCACAGAGTATTTGCAATATTCATATTAGACAGCCAATGCAGAAGTACTGCGGACAGTGACTAGGAAAGCAAGGTAACGGTGAAACAGTTTAGCAGAAGTCACAGACCCTAGTCACGTACCAAGCTAACGACATATGGGAACGATCTATAAATACCAAACCAAAGGTCAGATTTAAAAAGGAAAGTGGGAAGAGAATGAAGTTACGACTTTAGGTTTGCACCATCCTCCTAAATATAGAAACAAAATGAGAGAAAGTATAAGGTGCCTGAAGGAGAGGACAACAGGCAAGTAATCAAAGCTGGCATCACTGGCAGAGCAGAGACAGGAGTTGGCACCTCTCATTTAATAAACCAGATGGAGAAGGATTTTCACCATTTAGCCCTACCCTGCAGGCAAGACCAAAGGATTAGTATTTGATGCAACAAGATGGACACAGTGAGAGAGAGGCTCAGGTGACTGATTGGATTTGAAGGGGAAAACAAAGCTGGAGAAAAGGATTAAAGTAATTAAAATGGTTACACTTACAAGGCACAAGACATTACTTCTACAGGGAAGACCCCATTATTACTGTTGGCCATCAACATCGGGCTATATTTAGAAAACAATTCTAAACAACAACTGTGGAATAATTGGCTCTGACTTCCTAAAAACACAAGTCAAAATTTGTGCGTCATAAATAAGGGGTTTCATCATACAAACAAGTCTAGCTCATCATACTTAAATGCCTGATATACATCATAGTAGAGCTAACACAGCAGGGTGAGGCCATCCTATGTGAAGACAACATTTAATGAAATAACACAGAAATACCCTACCATGTGGACAAGCCACAAGCAAGACTGTGGGAAGTTGAAGAAGCAGCAAAAACGAGAGGCGCCCTAGCCCCTGAAAAGCAATCCAAGCATTCTTGTAAAGAGAAATCATAGTATGTTGGAGCAAACCATACATGTTTGCTCACATGTTTAAGCAAACAAGGCAAAACAAAATGAGGAATTAGCATTTCCAAATCCTCTGCATACCTGGGGCATAAACCAGAGAGACTGTGGATATTAACAGTTGACTAGCACATTAAATGTATTTTTAAAATGGCACATATATTTGTCTGCCTGTTTGTTTTACATGACATAAGCAAAAGGTTACATATCAAAATAAAACATTTTGTTGTATGCATGAGACAGATTCTGAAGCACACAAATCCAGAGTTCTACATAAACCTGTGTTCACTTTTGGAAATCAGCAGTAAACGTTGAAAAGAATACTTCAGATGTTTTACAGCAGATACAACGTTTCAAAAATAAAACTTTAATATATACATGCTAAAACTGTTCTGTAATATGTAGATAATTTTTAGTAACATCATCAGATTAAGAACAATACCAAATAGATTCTGAAAAAGTATCTTGAGTAATACAGGAAGTAGAAACAATACTCAGTGGGAAGTATGAACTGGAAAACCAGTTGTAAGACATGAAAATAATAAAATTGGATAGGCAGTTGAATCTATACAGTAGACCTCTGTACAAGCTGTTTCAGCATTTCCTGGACCAAAAATCAAAAAGTGAGTTGCTGTGTAACTTGAAATTAATGGAGTTAATCCTAGAATACATCAAGAAACAGAGCCTTTACTCTCCTCTTTTTTTTTTTTTTTTTAAATGAAAAAAGGAGAGCATTAGGCTAAGATTCCCCAAACACCAATTCTGTACCATTCTGGCACAACCATTCTGGTACTATTTAACCTCTTCCAGTTGTCCAGAGCCATGTGCTCATGTGCTCTGGAGGTGAACACTCCATATAAAGTCCTCAGTGCTGCACTTACACAGAAAAAACATGCAGAATTACAGAGAAATAAAATGACAGTCCACATACTTCTCAGATCTTATCAACAGCTGAAAATAAATACACCTCTTATGAAAATAATTCATTGGCATTGTATTACTCAGATCTCTCTCTGAAATTTTTATCTGCATTTTCATTGTCAGGTTTTCCTTCAATCCTCTACATTTATGGTCGCCACATACTAGTGAGACACTTGTTGTCAGTATAATCAAGAAAACTGAATATTGCAAGAACATTAAAACAGAACCTGCAGTTGGTGGATCAAGACATTACAATCATGTCAGATGGTTCTGAACTTGCTAACAGGGCTTTCGGATGCACAGCAACTCATACAGACTCAGAAGGGGCTGGCAGCACCGAAGAAAGCCGGAGCCGATTAGAGTGAAACAGGAAATCAGGGAAAACTGCTAAAGTTCCCAGTGCTCAACCCACAGCAAGCACAGCTAACTCCTTAAAGATCAGTACAAGAAACCCAAGACTTGGCAGTTTTACACGCTCAACATCTTTATATACCTGAACCAGCAATGCAAAGGCAGAATAAGACTGTTCCTTTAAACCTTACTAACTTCAGAATATTACCAAATCTAATCAGTGGATGCTCATGGTACCTGAAGAAGACCAAAGTTCACAAACTCATGATATGAGTGGCCATCTAGCCACCAACAAAATGTATGAGTCAGTTATGTTAGGAGAGTGGGTGGCCCAGAAGAGAAGAAAAAAACCAACTTGAATACTACATTGATAAAGGTTTGCCTTGGGAAGCTATTGGTGAGGAAGTCAGGATTTCAAAAGGACCATTATCCTCACAGCATCTTTCTGGATAAGAGAGTCTATTGACAAAGATTTTACTAGCCCTTTACCAAAGTTATAGGACACTGCTTATATTACTAGGCACTAAATGGATGAAACTCTTCCCACTTACATGAACATATTCCTGAACAGGACTAGCCAAAACTAGGAGGAAGTAGAGAAAGCCCTTGTTAGTCTCATCAGCATTTTACTGACTTTGTAAGAAAATGAATATGCGAGATGTATGACATTACCCAGAGGTTTCAGATGTCACATCAAACCCTGTCTACTGGAAAAAAACAGAGTTATGCAGTTCAAAGCAAAAAGAGGCAAAAAGTTTGGCAAAAGCCAAAGAGAGATTGGGACTTAACAAACATCACTATTACAAAGTTACCTGAAATTTGACTCCTTAATCACTGCTCAAATAGTAAGAATCCACTGTACAATATGATCATCTCCCAAAGCACAGGCTCCATTTCTTCTAAGGACATCTAAGTTCTCTTGCTGACAGCTAGGATTTGCCCAAAAGTGAGCACGAAGAACTGCACTGCAGAATGCAGTCTGGCATGTTGGCCTTCAGGGAACATAGGAAGCAAAGTAAAAATTAATGAATTGTCAGTCAACAACATATACAGACATACTGGAGGGAAAGCCCCTAAGTGCAGGGCAAGAAAATAAATCCCACAGCACACCACCAATTCATATCTCTAAGGGCAGCAAGACAACATACATAGTGCTATGAAACATAACTAGAATCTTCCATGAGCTCATCAGAGACTTATAAAACATGGTCTGCTCTTATTTCCTCTTGTTACACCACAAACAAGGGTTTTATCCTTGTTTCCTGGTCCCTTAGTAGAACAGAAGACAATATTGCTGTATCCTGTTGCCGCAGGATATTGCCTTAGGACAACATCTCTCATTGAGATGTTTCCTCTGAACAATTCCTGCTGCTATACTAATCCCGTAAGTCAAAAGTGTTCACAAATAATCAGTGGTGCTTCCTGATTTCTTCAGTCATGCTACAGCATTACTGTTACATCTCTACAGTTATGACCCAGCTTTCTGCTGCCTTTATGCCTTGTGCGTTCCCCAAGCCTGCGCAAAGCAGCCAGAAGATGCTGCCTACTCAGAAGGAGACTATAACAATTCTGCAGAGTCAAAACCGAGTACGCACAATATCAAGCAGGGGAGAATCAGGTTCATCAGTTTTCCAATTCCCTCAGAGATCAATTCTAAACTACCTTGACCACAACTACATTCTCCTCCCCACTGAAAGAAAATAACTCTTCAGCGCACACGTTCACCACTTCACCCTGTGCACATAAAACTCACATGCTAGGGAGGAAAAAACCCACTTAAAAACACAACGAGGTAATAATAAGAACAGATACTCTGTCACTGGAAAATGGCAATGAGCAAAGAAAATTTCTCAAATAAATAAATGCAGGCACATCAGATCCACACACAATATAGGCAAACTCTTTATTTTCAGTATTTCCAACAAGAGCTAGCTCCCTGGAAGCAGGAGTGGTGGCACTGCTCATAACAGTATGCACCAGGACCAAAGAACATAGCATTACAAGCAATCAAGGAAAATTCCAGATAGCAGCTTAGCACTGTCACATGAAATGGAAAAAAAAAAGGTAAATATAGTAGATTTTTTTTTACACAAGGAATATATAAATAGCTTACTTTTACACTCAGAGAAATGTCTTGTATCCCAGACATCCCTGAAAAACACTATTTCTGGAAACTTAACCCAGTAACTTTCTCCCTTCAAAACAGATCTTTCTCAGTGCTTTTTCTTGACAAAAATGCAATCTGGTTTAGCCATTTCTATCAAAAGTTTTCAATAATACTAACGTTTGATTTTATGTACACATCAACATGAAGATGCGGTGAATATCCCTAAGTTTGTCTTCCCTGACTTACAGAAAGCCTCGGCTCTGTCCGTGGGCTCCCTCTTGGAATTGTCATTTGATAATCAAGAGCCACAACCTGCACTGATGAAGTGAATCTTCGTATCACAGAGGGCACATCTCTGGCCACTACAATAGAAATTACACCATAAACAGTTTAAATTATTATTCAGATGATGTGACTTTCTTAAAGGTCTCACATGGTATGTCCATATTAGCCTTTTAGTTTGAATAAAGAATGAGCTTTTGAAGTGAACCTCCCAAAATCCTTGGCTGCCTGATCACCGAGCAGTCTCTGAGCACCAGTGCTAGATTCCTTTCTGATGAAACTAAACCAGAAGATGCGCTCAGTAAGTGCACCTAGCATGGCCCAACTGCTAACACATGCTCAGTCTCAGCTGTTGCACCTAAATCTTTAGCTGCAACTTTATTTTTTTAAAAAAGTGATTTTTTACTTTAATTATATCGTAAGATGGAAAAACTGCATTGCAACACAAGGATTTTTGTTTTGAAAGATGTAAAAATGATTTGCAATTAGAAGAGGAAAAAGTTTGGACAATCAGTAAAATATTTTCCCTAATTCCAAGAGAACAAGACACAAGATTATTTCATTAACCAAAAAACAAGAAAGCAGGTTTACAGATGGACTAAAATACATCCCACCCTTGCAGACTTAAGAGCCCAAGGCTAGCTTAATTAAAAGCAAAGAAAAAATTGAGAGGACTGAACAGAACTGCAGGAAATTAACTCACATACCACATGCGCTAACAGGCCAAAAGCCAGAGTAACCGCAAATTCCTGAACTGACACAGCACTTGGAGAGGGGGACCAAAATTCAAATGCACCCAGGGCACTGGCAGCTCACACACACTAAGCCTGTACATGCAGCCGGAGATGTTATGTGTCGGCTTCTCTCCAGCTACACATCCTGCGAGCATCAGCCAGGCTGGCCCCTGAACGTGGCCAGATACACCACTGAGGCTGCATGGCTCATGCCCAGAAAATCACGTAGTTACCAGGGTGCTATAGGCAGATCAGAAAAAGATGTTGGGGGAACAGAGAGAAGTGAAGCAAAAACTTACAAAAACTAATTATACAAAACTTCTACTTCATTTTGTACATATAAACCAATTTCATTATTTTCCTTTCAACAGGTGCCAGAGGCAGCGAACAATCTTCGTTAAACTCAAATGCCTGCGGAAAGCTAATTTTTTAAGTTGAGCAGCAATCTGCATGACCAGTCCCATGCTACAACAGGTAGCGTTACTGAAGAAAAAGTGATGACAAACCTGACTCTTATTTTGTGCTACCATAGGCTCACTTGTTCACAGCAATTGCTTTGTTTATTAAATAACCAAAATGAAAGATGACAGCAAAAATGAAGCAGTTAGCTGAAGAGCTCCTGAAATTTTAGGATGTAGGTTAAGTTTTAGAAATTTACATACAGGTCAAGATTTTTTGGCTGAAAATAACAGCTGGTGGTCCAGGCCATTTAATGGGCAACAGGAGCAGCTTTCTAGGGCAAAGCGACCTGTCTCACCCACTTGACTCCCAGGCTATGATACATGGAAGGGAATACAGGTCTGCTTAGCTAGACCATGTGCACACAGAGCGATGGAGATGCGCAGGACCTGACCTACAGCTCATGATCAGACTGGGCTCAGGTCATGTCAAGTCCCATATTAACAGAGAACTGCTCTCACACTCACACGTAAGTCTTAGCCAGTGCTTACCAGCTGAAATACAATCCCAAGTGGACACAGCACTGCTCCCCCTCTATGGACAGCAGAACGGATCATAGGAAGAAAGACTCCTAAGATGGTAGCAAAAGGTTAGGTATACCGGCATTCATTGTGGAAGGAGGGACAGAACAGGAGGGAAAGGAGCCTTCAGGGTTCATGACACAACCTGAGGATACAGTATTTCAAAGATAAAACATGAGTTTTAAAGGCCAGATGCACCTCTTCACTATAAAAAACGAATAAAAGCAAAAGAAATCCTACTAAAACTACTGTACCATCCCAGATTTCAGAACACTTGGAAGAACAAGCAGAAGTTGAGTGTCTCTGCCACTACTGATGTGAATAAGCCCTTACTTTCCTTAGACATGGGAGTTTTAGGGAAAGGAGGAAGCTCTCCTTAGCAGGCAAGTCTCACATCTGGAACCAAAGGCAGCAGACCAAGCCTTAGGAAGAGGTGATGAGGTAAGAAGTCACTGTGATAGCACTTGAGAGCTGAAAAATGACATTAACTCACATACATTGCCCGCGAGTTTGAGAAGAGAATGAATTGTTTACAAAGCAGTGAAGAATAAAAGGAAAAACAGGAGAGGAAAAGAAAATGCACTTTGAGAGTACAATGTATACACAAAAAGGTATTACATTACTACACATGGTAGGAGAAAATAAACCAAATGAGGTTACAAAAAGGGGAAATTAAGACCAAGGAAAAGCAACAGTTTTCAAATTCACATACGTTCCACGAAATGATATTCCAGCCCTGGCATGCCTGCACTTAATTGTGTCACATGCATCCATTTGGGCATCCATGCAACCTCTGCCATAAAACTTGAGTTGCACCATGCCACTCATGAATTCAGCTTTCATCCAGACACAGCTTTTGATTAGAGTTACTAGAGCTTCAGAAGCAGACATTGTGTCTTGGCCACCTGTAGCCTGAAGAAGGGGAGAGAGAGTGAAGGAAATTACTTATTTCAGATAAGTATAAGACACTGAATTCAGCCAAAAAAGAGAAGAACTTGACCAAGTACATGTCCTTGTTAACAGTCTTCAGACTGTGTCAAAGTACTACTTGGTCTATTTTGGCCTTGTAATATGTTCCCTGTTGGATTTCTTATATTGTTCTGCAGCATTTAAAAAATATTAATTGGGCTCTTGGCATTTATCTCTGAGGATTCTTGGGAACTTTCCTTTTGAGTTCTTGAAAAACATTCAATTTTGCTTCTTTCTAGAGCCCTTAAAGGGGTTATTATTACAAGACACGGTGTTACGACTTTATCTAATCTGTGGTTCTTGAGGAACAGAAGGATTTACTTATCGGTTTAGATTCGTAAGAGTACATTCACCGCAGGATAAATACTGGACTATTTCAATAGCTAAAGGATACCTTTTATCTATAAAATGTTCTAAAAATGTACAGCTAGGAAGCAAAAAACCAGACTTACGGCTAGCTTATTACAACCACTTTTTTAACCGTGCCTTGTAAATTGAGTATTTTTGCTCTAAAAACATCCACTACAAACTGGGAAACACTCATCAGTTTATTGTACACAACAGTAAACGTATACATTACTTTAACTTGTACAAGACCATTAATCACAGCATAGTCAAGCTATTAAAGCAAAAAAAGTCAACATCCGCATTTCTCCAAAAAGCCAAATATTGTGAATACTGTTGACTGATTACAATAATACGTGTTATTTGAGACGGTTCATTAAAAATAGTTCTGTTACTCTGAACTCTTAATACCCATGTCTAAATGTTTTCACCACCAAGTTGCCAGTGCTTCAGGAGATTGTTACTGGGAAAAAGGCTGTCATAAACACACCATTGGGGGGAGGGCGGGGAAAATTACCTACCTGTTACAGTGACTTTCTCCTAAGTAACAAAACCCACTCTTACATGATACCTATAAAGTAGCAAGAGAATTATTTGACTCTAACACAACACAGGGACAATGCCACGAGACAACTGCTACGCAACATGATAATACAACTGTGTAACTACCATCATCTCTTCATAGGCCAAGGGAGATGCTGTTGCTAATTTTATTTCTTATTCACTTAAGCGCTTCTGTCCTAAATAAATGAATCCACTCCTTGAAACTCAACAACAAATCCTTTGAGTCCTTCACTGTCACTGCTGAGTTGGCATGAGCCGTAATATAAACACGGCAATGAGTTTTCCTGAGTATATTCAAGTTCATCCCTTCTTGCCCTCATTCAGAGTTGGGATGCCTGAGTCCCCAGTCAGTTTCATTCACTCCATAGCTATACTACCATACCTTAAAGAAAAATAAGCTGCCCACATAATCCCTGCTCAAAGGTTCCCTTCACACTTTTTGCCCTTGACAATGTGGCAGCCGTCTGCCATGTCTGGAACAAAGAAAAGCCACCAAGCCGCCAGCAAGAGAACACTGATTTAATTCATGTTGTGATTTTACCAATTCTATCTTGTCAGTAAGCTTTAATAATCAGCCCTAATAAGCCTAAAATGTTAATCTACTAGAAAGTACCTAGTTTTAACCTATCAATATTATTCACATTGCAAGATCACCTAGAAATCACACCACGAAGTGGCTTCCATTGTTCCAGCCAGCTTAATTCGTTGCAAATAGAGTAAGCAAATAACAATAAGCAACCCCCTGTCCAAAAGGGGTTGAAATCTTAAAACAAAAAAACAAAAAACCACACCAAAGCTGACATAGTTTAGGGAAAATTGTGAAGTTTCACCCTTCATTCACCTGAGGAAAGTGCGATAGTGCAGTATCACAAGCAGGATACTTTTTTCTAAGATGTTTCCAGGATGTTTTGGAGAACTGCCACAATCCCATTAGCAGTTATTCATATTATAGGTGCACATGTAAACACACAGGCCCAAGAAGTAAAGGTTCTGGTCAACAAGGCAGCAGTATACAAATTGCAAGAATGCAAGACTTTCTTCACAACACTTAAAAGTCTTTTATCAGCTTTTTACCTTTCATCTCTCACCCTTCTAAGACGCTGCTCCCTGCAGCGACGCAGTATTTCCCATCAGTCAATCAAAAAGGCAAGCAACTTGAACAGTGCCCCAGACACTGATTGACAAGAAGCACCACATTCAGCACAGAATCCATCCAGCACAGCACATCAGTAGGACAGACAAGGAGACACACAGCTGGTGATTAAGAGAAATATAGGAGAAGGCATGGAGATAAGAAAATCCACCCTGCCTACAGCAATACCTATTTTCTGTTAGAAAAAAGACAAACAGATCTAGGCATCACAGAGCGGCAGAAGTGACAGACTGGACCTGAATACCTCCCTTAATAAAGGAAAAAATAGATTAACCAATCCCTCCCCTCACCCAAAAAAACCCTAAGTGAAGGTAAACAAAGAAAGAACATAAAGTACATTTCATGAAAAACTGCTTCTTGGCAACATTTAAATTTGAAATTGCTTTTGGGAATGACACCTCGGCTCCCAGCCTCGATTTAGGATTCAATACTTCTAAACAAACATGCATTTAGCATCTGTTTCTCTTTTCTTTTCATTCAATTCTGAAATAACTGTAATGCCAGTACCCAGACCTAATAAACAGGCTTTACTACCTTCAGTCTCCACCTCTGTTCCTCATCCTTAAATTTTTCATTACATGTTAAAATGCACTTCCATAAATAGTCTGGCAAACAGAAGATACCAAGAGTCTCTTTCAAATGAGCACCTCTGCAGGGCACCAGAACTAAGGACTGGATAGATCAGTGTTCAGATCATCTTCTAGTTTTCAGATAATCAACAGATTATAGATTGCAATATTCTTTGATGATACCAAATATGACTATTTTGAAAACATATCATTTTTCATAAAACTTTTTTGAAACATATTCTACTCTCTGTTCATTATTATTAAATTTATTAGAAAATTATAGGTATTAGAAAATATATTATAAACATTGCTACATTTGTTGGGCATCATAGTTTGGATACTATCTGAATTCAAAGTACTTTACTTTTGAGAAGGCATTTTGAACAGGTAATGTTGGCTTCTTTAGGGGAACATGGAGCATATAAAAATGCTATCAAGCAACTACAATGGCAGCAGAGCCGTCCTCTACGCATGCTCCGATACAGTTAGTTGGCATTACTGCATTTCTCAAACTTCTTGAAGCATCACAAATGGTGATGCTTGCACACTTCTCATACTGCTGAGATGTGACCGCTTATGTTTTGTCTGAAATGGTGGAATCAAGCATGCTTCCAAGTGCCTGTCCCAGCCACTTCCCAGTCCCAGCCTCAAGCAAGACCCAAAGCCATACCACCCCTTCCCAATTCCAAGCCTGGACTTCTGCAGAAAGAAAACCTAGGTGCACAGATCAAAAAGAAACCATGATGTTATCCAAACAGAACATGACTCCAGTTTATGATGTGGCACACATTCAGGGTCAGGTTAGCTACTGCCGATGACTCCTCTGTGGGTACAGTCACTGGGCAACTAGGGGGAGGAATAAATGGCCTGTACTGCTCTGAATATATATTGTCCAAAAAGAGAATATTACAAAATACAGCACCTCACAGAAAACTAAAAATGCTTATTTCAGAAATGTAAAACTATATACAAGTAATGTACTAAGACATCTAAAAACACTTAATTTTTAAGAAATCATTATTTCAACCTACGTTACTTAAAAAGCAGAGTGAGAATTACGAACCTCACTACTAAAGTGTTCAAAATAATTATGTTCAAAGCAGAGTACTCCTTCATCTAGTACAAGTCAGCCTCATGGCTGTCATAGGAAAATGACAAATACAATAAAAACTGTACACTTACATTCTAGTTAAATATACAGAATGACCAGTTTATATCATCACTGACAGTCTGGTACATGTTGTCACCAAAGACATTTGATTTTGGTTGATCTCAGAATATTTATGGTAGCCTTGAGAACGCAGGAAGTTCTTTAAAACAAATACCATACAAAATTTGGATCAGTAACAAAAAAATGAAAACATTTTGAAAGAATGACAAAGCACAGGGGAAAAGAACTATTGTGCAGCCAATAGTTTCAAAACCAAACACCCACTCATAACTGGCAAAGTTTAAGTCATAGAGAACAAAAATGCCTGCCCAGAAATGACATGTGAACTAAAGGCTGAAATGTGAGTCACAGGGAGAAAAGAGAAAAATGCTTACCTCTGAATAGAAAAAGAAGCAACAGATCTAATGAGAGATGCCACTGCTCCAACTTTGGCAGCTTCCACCGCTCCCTGTGATCTGTAACGCACAGTTTCGCCATAATTGATGAAAGGTTCGTTGTAGACAACAATCTTCCCCTTGGCCTCCTGAGCTCTTTTGTGCAGTTCATCAAAAGAGGCTACCACTAGGACTTCCGCCGTAATTCCTGAAAGAAAGTATTAACAGTGGCTTTAACATTGCTTTCCTACAAGTCTCCTACAGGCAGTTTTAACAGACAGAAAAACATGGACTGTGCAGAACACAAGAAATCAGATTTAACTTCTTACTGGAAAAGGAAAACTATGTGAAAATGCTTCATCAGGGATTGGTACTCAATAGCTGTAATAGCAACCTGAACCAAGTACACACAGTTCTGTAAACCATGCTATTAGGTTAGTATTAAAACATAACTTGAAGGGAAAGAAGGATACACAGGGGGAATTCTGTTCTCTGCATGTGCTTTAACGTCTCACTGTAATCATTTATAGTAAAAAACATTTGCAAAAGCTGCCTATGGGATTAATAAAAAAAGATAGTAGTCTTTTCATGGAATTGTTTTGATACGTTGCTAAACAACTTAGCTTAACATGAGACAACTGGAAGCATATATTTTTAGACTGAAACACTTATGAAATTATTTAATCCATAAATGAAATTAAATTAAAGCTCTGTAGTTTCAACAAATTTTGCAGTATGTTTATAAATAATAAAAAAAAAATCTTTATATTTAATTCAGGAGAATACCACAGTTCTAATGGATCTCCTTCTGGGAGTTTTCCCAGGAACCCATCTTTCCCAGTTATGATACAGAGAACACAGGCAGGTACTTCTGCAGAGCTATTCACACATGGTAAGTTAGATCCCACCCAGCTCTTTGTTTTTAATAGTTGGAATAGTTTTAAATTGCTGTATTATCTTGCTTGGAAAAAAACAAAGGATTTTTTAGATAAGTAGTTCTTCCCAAAGCCAGAGAATCCTTCTAACATTTTAGAATAGTAATTGAGGAACTGCATTTCACAGCATTTAAGAAGTAATTCATTAAAATGACCACTATGCTTAAAATCCAATTTTATTCATTGGTTACAGAGATAAGTAGAAACTGCTTAACAACATGGGCTGGTACTTTTCTTCTAAATATAGAAGAAATAATGGATGCCTGAAATTTTAGTGTTGTATATTTCACCTAAAAGCCACAAAATACATCAGTGAAAACTAAAACTAATAACAAATGTCTAGCAAGGATTTGTCGAAGAAGTCAACCAATCATGTTTTTAAGAAGAAAATGTTTCTCCTTGAAAGTCCTCTTTTTTTTTTTTTTTGTGGTGTAAGAATTATTTGGAGAAGATTTCAAAGGTTTGTATTTGAGACTGTAATACATAAGAAGAACTGATAGAAAAATAGGAAGATCATCTCTCCCAGCACAGTGTATCCAGGCTCATGGCTTCTTTAAGATCAAACTATAGTATACTTCAAAACCTTAAAGAAACTGTTTCACACAAAAAAGTTTGGTTTCTTAAGAGTGCACCACTAAGAGGGCAAGAGACATCTACTGCTACAGCAAAAGCCCGTGAGTTTTAGCTACAGAATTAACCTAGTGTGAGGTGTAAAAATTTTAACTGAATAGCTATTCAGATTCTTAGCTTTACAGAAAGAGGCACAGAGAGCCAAACCAGAGAATCACCTTCAAATTTTACTAGTTGTTGTTGGCAGGTAGGTGAGCATGCTAACAGACTCCAGCTGCTTCTAATGAACTGCAGGTTCAGCTGCCTACCTAAGGAGCATCCCAGCAACAGAATCATTCTGGGTATGGAATCATGCCACTGGAAATAAAGCCAGGTATCTGCAAAATTTCATTTTCCACAAGGAAAGTCATGGTCTCAGTAGGTTGATACTGCAATCTGTATTTCCTATTAGCTCTCCCCAATGCTCCACTTGGATCATGCAGCAGGCACTGGAGGGGCACATGTTTTATTAGTGCCTGTTCGTCAAGGGAAGCGAGGAGTGTAACTCTTCTTGGCATTACTTTACTGCGTTAATGAACAAACACCAGCTCTGGATGATTTTTAAAGAATGCTACAGACAACTAGCAACTATCTATAATCCCTAAGAAATATCATGGAGAAGTACATTTATGGCACTCCCTAGATGACAGGCATCAGGAGTTTGTACAGTGAGCTTTGTGGGAATTAACGCTAAGGAAAAGAACGCAGAACTGCAAACTCCAGCCCAGTATCTCTACTTTTGAATGTTCCTAAAGAAGCTAAATAAAGCATCTTTTGACAAAACAAAACAAAGGTTCTCTCTGCAAGTTTAACTTAATGGCAGCATGGTATACATAAAGCATTAATCACAGTGCTTTCCATAACAAAATAAAACTTCGCTCTTGTGTAACTTCTGACTAATTCAACATCTCATTTGTATTTTAGTCCCATTTTATACCATTTCAGTCTCATCTATTGAAGTGACAAGAGCAATGGTTATCTTAAGTAAATACGTGGACACACATACACAAACCACCCTAAGACCTCCTGTGCAACGGGAGAAATGAAACAAAAAACCAACAGTTTACCAGTTTAAGGGGAATGAGTTACTCCTTTTCAAAGTGGGAAACGCCTCACCTTACTGAGCCTTTAAGCAAATTAACCGACCTCTACCCCTAGTATCTCCTACCAATTCAGTGCCTCACGGCTCTGCTTCCCATGTCAAAAACTGTTCTATCTCTTTCTTACTCCTATCATTATCTGATCTAGAGCTTGGCTGTGCGTTATTGAACAGAAGTCTTCAGAAAACCCATGTAAGGAGGGAGCTGGATTGCCTGCTTACTTAAGCAAGATATAAAGATTATAACCCACACAGTCCAAGAGATGAATACAGAGCATTTGGGGAATTAGCTAAGTAAAGGACATGAAGCATAGAAGACAGAATTATGAACATAATAAACTTGGCTGACTATATGAAGCTGGAGACTATTTATTTGTTCTCACCACGTGAAACGTTATACATACTGTTGCGTTGGGCCAGTGAGCAACGCAACCCATGTAGTACTATGGGTTTCCTCTCATTTCTCATATTAAACAGTAAATTGTACCCTGTCATTTCTGAGAATTAAGGTACAGGAAGGGTGTTAATGGTGGGAACAAGCAGGCAACTTTCAATTACCAACAAAACTATATATTACAAAATCCTCTGTGCACAGAAATGTACGTTTCTATCTAAACACTTGGATATGCCACAACTTTGATGATCACACTGCCAGTTGAAATAAATGGCACGATATGCATTAGCAAAGTCTAAAATCTGTCACAGGCAGGATGAAGGCAAGACTGATAACAGTTACTCTTTATTAGCTACAGAAAGTCCAATTATATATATAGAAAAGCACCTATAAATCAGCTGTCTGCAACATTGCCATACATCGGAAGTCTGATTCTTGGCATGACCAATTCTGTTTGGAGAGTAACCTCCTAGCACCTGCTTACCTGCCAGCAATCATGCCAGAAGTAGATTAGTTCAAAGGGAATTCCCCGTGAGATAACTTACTCTCCCCGAGTTTAAATGCAGCAAACATTTACGTCATTTTAGTATCTGGAGCTATGCATCTGTCTGTGTTAGTAACAGGTTTCAGAGAAGAGTAAGAAAAGAAAAAGGAAAATCCACCCTATTATCAGGTTTTAAAAACTGATGAATCTCTATTAAAACATCAAGGAAACTTCATACAGAATATTGTTGCTGTTCTTGGCCACACCAGGGCAAGACATGGCAAGACTTTACCATATCGAGTATCAGGAATTCCTGAGATTTGGGAACCCAGTCTCTAGTGGGTTTTATTTATTACTATCCTAGAAACACTCAGCTCATAAACACACAGAAATTCAACCTAGTTAGTTACAATCAAATGCTGTATTAAAAGAAGAATTTAGCAAAGACAGAAAGAAATATCATTTGCATACTGCATACTTACTGGATACTAATTTCCTGATTACTCAATTATGGCCTTACTCTCTTCTTTTTTCCCCCCCCACTCTCATTTTTGTCATCCAGTTAACAGCAACAGTCCTTTGGAGATCTAGTTACAAAACCAAATGCAGCCATCATTAATTTGACAATAATTTTTTTCAGTAACAGCGAATGAACAACTCACCAGCACAGTACCTTCCAAACTTCATTTACTTCACACTGTGTTAACATAAGGATTATGATTTCTCTTACAAATCACAACAGCAATGCTGCTGATTCATATGCACTGAAGCTGCCACTGTCAAATAAATAATCTGATGGGCAAGGTAATTTTGCTTAAAACAATTAAAATACAGTATTTTTAGGTCTAGACACAACAAAGCTGGAAACTACATCAACTAAGTCTCTGGTAAACTTCCCTGTGTTATATATTTAAAATTTTTGCATCCTAAGCATAAAATACTACCTGAAATATCAACACAAAAACTCAATAACACGTCTAACTGTTCTGGTACTGGTGGAGATTTTGAAACTGGGGAAGAACATATCTGAAACATGTCCTGGCCTCTGCAGTCATGAGAGCAAGAGGGAGACAGAGTGCTACCTGCCCGTTCATCAGAACCAGGCATCAGGACACCAGGACCAGGAAATCAAGACACTTCTTCATGGTAGGAAGACGACAAAGAAAGAGTAGGAGCAGCAACACACCATGAGAGCAGTGCATGAACCCTACCTGATAATCACAGCCCTGCCTCACAGACCAGCAACATCAGACCATGTTGATTCCCTCGTTTCTCGTCTACTGGATGGCTGCCACTTCTCACATTTCCCCATGTCCACCTCAGCTCTCCCACAAAGCTAATTTAGCCTTGAAGCTGCCGCATCAAGGTATACTGTATTCCACGGAGACCCTACACACATGCAGGTGGTAGCCCCAAGCTTTTCTGACCTTAGTCTGGCTAGTCCAGTTGTCCTTCAAACTTGATCATCTCCCCAGCATAAAAGTACCAGCCTCCACTTCTTTCAGAAATGGCCCACATGCACTGTCTTGTGCCTATTTGCAAGGTAGCTTCTTTCACAAAGTTAGAGAACCTAGAAATTCTTTTGCATGGGTCACAGGAAAGAACTGCACATATGAAGTTATAATGTAGCAGCTGGGATGTGCAGTTCTCCTGTAAAAATGGCAGTCTTGGACCCTGGATGCCACATCACCCTGCACAGAACGGGAGCGTATGCCAGGATCAATACTCCCGGATGAGGATGTAAGAAGATGAAGCATGCAACAGGGAAAAAGTAGATATATATGTCTGGAGATAGGGAAGAAAGGTAGTTGTTGAGACAGGTCAAAGAAAAGAAGGTTTTGGGGAGTAGCGGAAAAAGGCAAATATATTCTTGAAAGCTAAGTAAGATTAGGGACCTGGCATTATATTCTATTTAGGTTCAGCATCCTCTAAAATCAGCCGAGAAAACATCTTTTCCCTCAACTTCTATCTTACCTCTTTTTAAAACATGTTGCTTTTCAGCTCTCTCCAGGAATTAGTTCAGCTTTCCCCCAACCCCCCACATAATTCAACATTTTCAGAAAAACAAACCCAAATTCTGGGTCCATAATGAACTCATCAAATCAAGGCTTGGTGTCAGGCTGAAGCAAATGAAAGATTCCTATCATCACTTTTTTTTTTCCTCCCTCAAAAATTATTAGCATGTACAGAAAATTTAAAATACTTTAACACCTAGAAACACATTCACTCTATCAACACATATCAATATAAGAATTATATTGATATAAGAATTATAATATGAAAAAAAGATTAAATATTTTAGGGGAAGTGTGAAATGAAGAAGAGGACTTTATCAGGAAGAAAGATTCTGTAAAATCTGAATATAGTTCTGGAAAATGTGACCTCACCTACTCTGTGGAACAGCAAAGAGAATTACTTCATGAAACTAAAATTGCATAGGAGAGTTATCCAAAAGGATATGAGGCTATTCAGCTCTGATGCATAGCACAGAGACTAAATGTATTACTCCGTTCTTTAAGAAGAACACAAAGAAAAATAAACACTATATAACAGTTACATTTTTGACAAACATGACTTTACTATTTCCAGCAAGTACTGGATCTCATTAGAACGGTTTGGTTTCAATAACATGTAGCTTACTGTGCAGCAGTAAGTCCTAGCAGCGAGGGGGTTGGACTCAACCCCGAGCATGAAGCCTTGGATGCCAAAAGAGCAGGGCAACCAGTCTGGTTCTCCCAGAAGCAGCCCTGCACAGGACACAGGCTTGCTATGCAATGTCCAGGTAGAATCAGGCACCCCGGAACAGGATCCAGGAGAGCCAGTTTCGGAGCACACAGATGCCCAAGGCAGAAAGGGCAACCATTAGCGAGTCAAGATGCTAGTCACTGCAGGTTGTCCCCTGGGAGGGAAGATGGCAGTGCCATCCAGAAAATCATGTTCAAATCCTGCCTCCATTAGTGTGAGGCAGGAGCTTCAGCCTGTGCTTACCATACTTGAGGTAACCACCCTCAATTCAGCGACACTGAAAAGGGCCAAGACCTGAAAACTCAATTTTTTGCCATTGCCAATCCTTACAGTTCACTTGAACATTCATTAAAGCAGCAACTGGAACCCACGTCCTTCTCAGACAGCACGTCCACCTCAAAGCCACAAAGCTACTCCTACTCTCTAAATCTTTGAAATGCCACTGAACTAACTTTTGGCCCAGACGCTGGGCAACTGAACACCACAGCATCCGAGGTCCTTCATGGACGTCATCTTTCGCATTCCAAGAAAAACAGTAGCTTAATTATCATACCACAAGCAGCGCTGCTCCAAGTAATAATAAACAAGCCAAGCACGCAATACTGAGGCTCATGGTCTCAAGATGTGAATCAATAGCTCCTCACGCACAGAAAAAGAGGGATCCAGTGAAGACAGAAGGAGGGCTTTGCTGTGCACTGTGTTCCCATGCCTACGACTCTCTCCAACCCCTGTTCTCAGCACTGAACCCCTCATCAAAAAGGGTACCCAAGTCCGTCCAGAAGGATCTTCTCTCCCAGTAGGTCACTGGTCATCCAAGATACTGGCAACTGAAGGGTAATTCCTCTGATACACATTAAAATTAACTTTTTTGTTGGCCTTGAATTCCTTAATCCACTTCACCACTGAGAAACAAGAAAGGAGGGTCAACACCGGAGAAAAATACATCAGCCAGGACTGGGGCCAAACCACTTCTTTCAGCAGCAGCCCTGGCTTAAAAAGACTGTGAGCCTATGGCAACAGCACACGCCTTCAACAGCTTTGAGACACTTATTATCTCCATTTTATAAATAACAGGCTGGAACTATTTTCATATTATCTAAGTGGCAAAACTCCCACCACCTTCTATAAGAGCAAGACTGGACCAAATGTTGTTGATAGTTAAACAAAAAAACCCACGACTCGAACACAAAAACTAGGAAAAAGTCTGCCAATACATCATCTTCATATTTATATTATTTCAGTTTTGTTGCAACAAACTGTACACAGAAGCCAGAGACTGTTCCTTTTTCAAGGAGATATTTCAGGCAGGCTGCGTTCTGGGTTGATTCTACTTGTCAGTATTTCTTTGAAATGAAAGGGCAGGGTCACCCATCAAGAAAAAAAAGTGCATTTTAAAACACATGCAAAAAATATGAATTCTTTGATACTTTATGGTCAAACATCTGCTAAACTACTACTTTCCGTCAATTATAGGATTCTCAAAGCAACAATTATATCTATTTTCCTCAGAATTTGGGGGATATAATCAGTACTACCAGAAATCAACACAGTCTCTCTATATATATCTGTATGTTTTGCCAATGTTGAAACACTGGAAATGAGACAAGGATATTGACTAAATATGGTAAACCTGCAGTTTGTCAGTTCCCTAAACTGAGCACTTTCTAACATTCAATCCTGTTTGTTACCTAGAAATCGATTTCTCCGAGGTGGTGACCATTTTCAATCTCTGCTGACTTCTGGAAATCCAGGTCACTCTGTTTCATATTTCTCCTCTTCCTGTCGCTAAGAGAGGCATGAAAGTGAAGTGAAAACTTTCTCTTTGACCCAACACCTTCAAGTCTTGGGATACACTGAAAGGGAAAATGTTTTTTTTCCCTTCAATAAAAAAAATCTTTTTCTGTGCTGCCCCTTTTTGCTGTGTAAATCAGACTGAATCTGGAAACTTGACATCCTGGCATGTTGCCCAGTCCTGACGAAGAAAATAGGGAAATGTGGATTTTATCCACAAGATCACAAGGTACTGAAAAGCGTCCTGCACATCATCAGAACGGTTCCAACCTCGAGTGAGCCAACCAAACTCATATCTGAGCCAAAGTGGGCAAATCCCAGCAAATCTAATAAACAGGCAAAGCTCTGTCCACATCCCAGAAGTTTTTTAACCCCATAGGCATGAGTTAGGTAGAAGACCTGCAGGAAGAGACACTCCTTGTATCCTGGAGTCAATGCTGGCTCGGGCTCCATGGCTAAAATACTGCTACTATTTAGGGCTTCCTGTTCCTGCCCCAAAGGATCGCGGATTTTTTTCCACACACTTGCATGGTGTATGCCGAAATGGAAAGTGAGCAGCCTCAGTGTGTGCTCTGGCCATTGGGTCACTTAGGAAACACTGGTTTGAATTTCCATGGACAGAAGGGAAAAGAATTTCCAACATCCAAAGCCAGGTCTCTAACCGCTGTTAGGCTATTGCCGTGTTAATAAAGAGCCCTTCAGAGCACTAGCTCTGGTAGCTGAGCTCCAGGAGGAGCTCTGAGGGCACCAGTGGCCACCAAGTCCAGCATGAAGCACTAAGCACATCCAGAGAGAAGCAACTTTTTAAGTTCTGCCAATGCTTCCTATTTTCTTAGCTCATCAGGTCTCAAGCCGAGGGGCACATAATGGGAAGGGAGGAATACAGGACATAACTGAGAGGATGAGAAAGCAAGAAATGGTCTCCTGTACCTCCTGCTGGGACGGGGGAGTCACCCCCTCTTGTGTTAACGCCATCCCCAGACCTTAAAAGACAAAAAGCCCAGCCAGTGCTGTCCTCTGGCTCTAAGTAGGCATCAGTAGTGTCAAGGAAGGGATCTGTCGGGGCTCTACAGAGACAGTGGTTTGTAAACTGTGGGGTCCGAAACATATCCTGATAGGAGCACTGATTTAAAGTGCACAATAACTATCAAGCTAATACCAAACACCTTCAGGAATCACCTCCACAGCCCACTTTAGAGGCAGCTCTGAAGGGTGTCTCTGCTCCTGGACAGAACCCAGGTGCCAATGGCCAGATCATGGAGCTGACATCTGAAAACCAGTCCTCGGCCTTTAACACATCCCTCTGGCAAAGCTCGGCACGGCAGCGGTAGATCTCCCTGGTTTGACCCTGTGCAGCAAAAGCAGCGCAATGCCAGGAGAATCAGCATCAAGCATCTCATACTGAGTTGCATTATTTTGATTACAGGATGACTCACACTCCCACAGCTTCTTGGCTAAAACAAGACAAATCAGAACTGCCGATATTCCTTCACTGAGGGAAATTGTTCAAATATTTCCAATGTGATTTAGGGCAGCCGCCTATCCCTTTTTCTCAGGAATCGGGCATGGTGACAATCACTGCTTAGAGCAGAGGGAGCGGATCTGGGAATGAATTCCTCAGAAGTGACGAGGCGGTGGTTTTAACAGTCTAACCACACATTTTTTATTCCATGCTTGGGATGAGTGTGAGTTTTAGGACAGGTGCTTTTCTGAGCAGCACACCTTGCATTTCTCTTGCCCACAGAGGCTGGTGATGAGCGGCTCTCGCCAGGCATTTCCGTCAGCCAGGCAGCCTGTCCAGCGATCGGAAGAATGAGAGCCAAGAGCTCATCAGGGACCAGCTACCCCACATAACCTCCTCCAGCACAAAAACCTGTCACAGCTTGCACAGAGCGAGATGAGACCAACAGAAATCATAACAGCCATGAACAGTAGGATAGATTTTAAGTCAGAAGGTAAGTAATTTAATCAAAATGATTCCACCAAGTGTGAGAAACTGCCCACTCTTCTGTGAGAGACCTCATTGCCACGCAGTCTTATAGCACCAACACATACACCCCTTCAGAAACACAGCAGATCTCAAAGGAAAGTAAAAAGATGAGGAAGAATTATGTGGGTTTTTTAACATTACTCAGTATAAACCAGTGCTGGATAATACAATCTTATCTTCCAAGACATCACCAGCCACAGGTACTAGCCCGATCATTCAGTCGTCAGTACAGTAAGGTCTTTACAGATGAAAAAGAAGGACACGATTAGCCTCTGAGCATTTTTAAACATGTAAATTCAGTATCTCTCTAAATGAAAAAAGACAAACCTAGGAATAAGACCAGTCAAGTGCAAATAACTACACAGCTAAGAAAGGGAAGTGAAAAAACAGACTTCTCGGGATGCAAAGATGTTCGCCAAGATTAAATTGCAGGTTCTCTTTGCAGGTTCAGTAACACTTGCTCAACACCAAAAAGGCCATTTTAATTTTAGCTTCCTTTTTAGGAAGACTGGAATAGGACTGGAAAGAATATAAAATAAGTTGTAGGTTTAACCTTTGCTGAAAATATTCTCCTATCAAAGCACTAAGCCTTAGACATACAATGGGATAAACAGATATTATTAATGGTTTTAGTTTTGCATTTTAGGCATGTGTTTACCTCAATGACAGAAATACCTCAGACAAAATTTACAGTAGCAGTTTCCCAAACCAAGTAAGATTTATTCCAAACATATCTTAAATTACTCAGTTTTACTTTGTTGTATTTTGAAGGGCTATGTATTTTTTCTAAACAAAACATTTTTATACATTATTTGTTTCATTTCAAACAGAAAGCTCACTATCACAAAAATTTACTATTTTTAAAAAAATTATGAGTATCACGTTACCTTTTATTTCCTAAATTAAATTTATTTTCTCGTAAAGGAGTAAGAATGCTTTTGAAGCAGTCTAGGAATAAGTCTATTGTTATTTATGGAGAGTAGTCACAGAAGAAGGTTGTCATCCAGCCTTTAAACAGCAATCCTGAGAAAGCCCCACATCAGTATGTACAAAACCAGATTCTTGTAAATCAGTTTGTTTGCAAGCAAGCTAACATTGTGGGGCTCAAAACACCTGAATTTTGCTGAGCCCGGCTAACAATCATTCTTGTTCCCGAAGAAACATATCACACATGATCCACTAAAAGGCAACACACAGTTCAGTAACAGGTAAGCGCCAAAGACTTTTCCAAGGTGAGCATGAGACAGCGAGTGGAGAGAAGAGGGAGGAGGTGGGGGGAAGGAAAGGACAAACAGATACCAATTGCCACACTTAGCAAGGGGCTGGCACTTTCCAAGCTCAGGATGAGATTCTCCTCCTCTTCCTGCTGTCTTGTTTTTCGCCAGAGTGAAGTGCTGAGCTTGGCAGGACACGGCACAGCAAGAAGAGCAGAAATCGCATGTCAACTCAACACCCCATGGAGAACTTCTCAGGCCAAAATGAAAAAAGAAGGGCTGGAAAACCCCAGATCACAAGAACAGGTTGCCCACCAACCTCAGTGGAAGAGCAGAATCTTTGCAAATGAGGTTCAGCAGTGTTAAACAAAAGGGTATAGATTGAATGAAGAGTGCAGGAATCAACTGTAATTTTACAAGCCGGTTCAATCAAACTGAATTAAACCAAACTGCATCATTCACAACCATGTCATACAGAAAAGTCCCAGAAAAATATCATCTTGTCTTCTGAACTACTATAGCAGGAAGAAAACTCCAGTTTGTCCATTGAAAGAAGAAGTTGTTAGGGGTATAATACAGTTTGGCGTCAAAAAGCAAGTGATACTTAATTCCAAAAGGAAGAGTTACCTTCTGGAGGAGTTGCAACACTGCTCCCAAGTCCCAAAATAGCAATGCTGTGATTCCTTGGTTCCAGCATCATTGCAAACTCTTCTCCTCTTTCCCAGTGTGGTACTTTCACAGGCTCCAGATGTACATTTTCCAGCCCATCTTCCTGCAGGGCACTGAACATATACTTGATGGCTGCATCTAGATTTTTTGAACCGCTGAGTCTAGGTCCTATGGTATCAGCAAAAAGTGCTAATCTTTCATAGGATCTGTTCTGAGCTTTTCCATGAACAGCAAGATCAATAATAGCTTTAGCAACATCAGTATAGCCAGCTATCTCATTTTTAATGTCTTCAAACGTTTTCGGGTAACTGTCATCTCTTCTCAAAGATTTCCCAGCATACTGTGGTAATAAATTAATGAAAAATATTAAGAATACGTACTTCATTTTTTCTCTTTTTTTCTTTTCCACAAGATGGCCTGTTGAAGAGACAAAAAGAAAAAAATCATACAGCTATCAGCAATACTTTTTGTTATTTGGATTGGCAGACAAACCAAAATGAAAAGAAATCAGTTTATCATGAAAATGCTTGATCAGAACTGGCAGGAAAGTAAACTCAACTTGGAGACACAATTATTGAAAGCAAATGAAAAAGGTACTTAGACCACTGGACACAATCTTTGTTGTGGTCTTCAGAAACATCCTTGGAATGCTGCATCTCTTTAAATAATCACATCCTTCACTGAATCAAAACCCAGGGCTCCTCCCATCCAGGAGGAGCTTTGCATCTCCTTTCTGTTAGGAGCAGGATTTGCCATAAGTGCCAAATCAAATGTCTTCACACAAAACATCTGGACAAAAAGATTTCTTAAACCATTCATGAATAAAAGTGCTTTTTAATCTCTATCTTCATAATCAGGAAAGCACTTTCTATTGCACTAGAAAGATGTCAGAGCAATTTAGATCCAAAGCCCCCAGGAGAAAAGTATGAATTTCTTCATTGCATAAATCCATGACTACCAGAGAAACACAATTTCTTATTAACTGGTCTATCTCTTAAAGACTGACTTCAGCAGCACTGTAGAGATGTATGGCACCAGAGGTGCTGACCCTGTGTTGAATACCAAGAGTTATCTTTGTTAACACTTTATAATTTATCCATCTTATCACTAAAAGTTCTCATTTTTAAGATCTTACAAATTTTCAATCCCATAAAAGCAACAGTTTGTCTATACTATTAATTCAACTGACAAAAAAACCTCTGGAATCAGTTGGAGTAGTTGCAAAGCTCTTTTATAACATAGGAAGTATGATAATCCAAACCCAAAATATACAGATCTTTATTGATACACACAAAAGGAAATGTAATTGTTTCATTTTCCTTTGAATTTCAATCAGGCTGCATTTGAATAATAAAAATTAGCCATAAGAAATACAGCCTTTAAATCAGCTCTATAGCTGCAGCTATTATGAGACTTAAAAAAACAGTGATTAGTTACAGCCAAGTGAAGTGACAATTACTACTAGCCCCAAAAGATTTTGATTCAGCAGTTTTGCCATTTTCATGGACTTTCATGGAAATACTGATATTTTTCAAAAAGAATGTAATAGTAACACTAAAGGCAAATGTTAGCCTCTACTCTACAAAATATGTTTTTCTTGGAAACAATTGTTCTACAAATAACAAAGGACTAATTAGTTGGCTAATACGGATAAAATATGGGTAAGTCAGACCTGCATGGAAAAAGTATTACTAAAAGCTTTTACTGTTAAGATTTCCACATTATCTTTTCCCCTTGTTTGTATTTATTTATTATTTCTGAAGAGTTATACTCTTCATTTTATAACCACTGACCTGAGGAATTATGACAATATACGCACCTTGTATTTTTGGTTCATGATGTCATATGCATACAGAGTCAGTACAAAGGTAGGGGGGAGGGTATGAGCGTGTGTGTGTATGTATATATGCACATGTATTTGCATATATCATAGCCACATATAATATTCACATGTAAAATACAAAAAATCCTCCTTTATTTTCAGACAATTGCACACTACAGGAGCTTTAATTGAGCATTAATTCTCAGTCATTTTATGGAGTACACAAATTTCACAATAACCAAATAGCTTTGTAAATCATAACACCAGAAGGCACCAGAGTGTCTACCTTGTCTGACCGCCACAGAACACCAATTGCAGGATATTCCTGAATTAACTCCCACCACTAGAAGCCACACAGCAAACCAGTAGTTGAGCCAATTCCTGAGAGAGTAAAGGTGAGGTTACACCAGTTTTGTGCCTCTCGGAGCACAAAAACAGCTACAGTTGTATTTGAAGCTTCTGCAAGCTCCATTCTGAATGACCTAAGCTAAGAAACCACCCTTCCACCTATGTTTGTTACAATGAACCACAAATAGATGAACTCATTTTCTCAAGATGTTCATTCTGGACCATTTTCCAGCATTTGCTAAAAATAAATAAATAAAAATAAGTCTTTGAAATAATGAGGTTACAGTAACAGACAATGAATTCTGACATCACATCTAATATATATCTTGTCCATTTCCTCTCCTGTCCTCTATTAGTTTCAGTGTATTTATATTTCCACCTAGAAATCTTTGTCTTAGTGTAGGTTGCAGGGACTACTCATTTGACTTGCCCTTGTTCAAGAAACAAGTTGAGATAAGAATCTGGGAAATTCAGATGTAAGTTTAGTAGTTTGTACAGTTGCCACCTTACTTCTGATTTTTTCTCAGGTTTTCATTCACCTTATTCTTCCAAAGAAGCTTCACCTTAACAGTGACAGAGCATGCTAGGAGGAGCTGAATTACCACCCTCAGTAAGGAGTCTAGTTGGTACGAAGAATTTGAATGCTTACCCTTCCTATATGTTACTATATGAAAGCATTTGTAACTTTAAAGTATAACTTCTGGAAAGTCAGGAAAGTGCAGATCACACAATCACAGAACGGTTGAGGTTGGAAGGGACCTCTGGAGGTCATCTTGTCCAACCCCTCTGCTCAAGCAGGGCCACCTAGAGCAGGCTGCCCAGAACCATGTCCAGACAGCTTTTGAGTATCTCCAAGGATGGAGACTCCACAACCTCTCTGGGCAACCTGTTCCAGCTCGGTCACCATCACCATAAAAAAGTGCTTCCTGATGTTCAGACGGAACCTCCTGTGTTTCAATTTGTGTCCATTGCCTCTGATCCTGTCACTGGGCACCACTGAAAAGAATCTGGCTCCATCCTATTTGCATCCTTCCTTCAGGTATTTATATACATTGACAAGAGCCCCCCCAAGCCCGGCTGTTCAGCTAGTTTTCCATCCACCTCACCATCTGCTCATCCAGCCCATACTTCATTAGCTTCCCTGAGAAGATCTCACAGTAGACAGCGTGAAAAGCCTTACTAATGTCAAGGTAGACAGTATCTATCACTCTCCCCTCATCTACTAAGCCAGACATTTCATCATAGAAGGTTATCAGGTTGGTCAAGCATGACCTTCCTTTGGTAAATCCATGCTGACTACTCCCAGTCACCTTCTCGTCCTTCATGTGCCTGGAAATGATTTCCAGGATTCGTTGTTCCATATCTTCATGACTGAGGTGAGGGTGACTGGCATGTAGTTCCCTGGGTCCTCCTTCTTGCCCTTTCTGAAGATGAGTGACTTTTGCTCTCTTGCAGTGCTCAGGCACCTCTGCCGATTGCCAGGATCTTCCAAAGACGACTACGAATGGCCTTGCAATGACATCAGCCAGCTCCCTCAGCACTTGTGGATGCATTCCACCGGGACCCATGGACCTATGGATGTCCAGTTTTCTTAAGTATTCCCTGACTTGACCGTCTTCACCAAGGGTAACTCTTTTTTGCTCCAGATCTTCCCCTTGGTCTCAAGGACCTGGGATTTCTGAAGTCTGGCTGTACTAATAAAAACTGAGGTGAAGAAGGTATTTAGTTCCCCAACCTTCTCCATGTCTTGTGTCACCAGGTCCCCTGCCCCATTCAGCAGTGGGCCCACCTTTTCCTTAGTCTTCCTTTTGCCGCTTATGCCCTTACAGAAGGCCTTCTCATTGCCCTTCACACTCCTTGTCAGATTCAGCTCCAGGTGGGCTCTGGCACTTCCTTTTTATGTCAGAGTTTTGCCAGGAGCAACTTGGTTATCCGTGCAGGCCTCCTAGCATCTTTGTTTGACTTCCGGCTTGTTGAAATGGACTATTCTTGAGCTTGGAGGAGGTGATGCTTGAATATTAATGAGCTTTCTTGGTATCCTCTTCTCTCTTCCAGGGCCTTATCCCACAGGACTCTTACCAAGCAGAATTTTGAAAAAGTCAAAGTCTTCCCTCCTGAAGTCCAGTGCTGTGATCTTGATTTTCACCCTGCTCTCAGGATCCTGAACTTCACTGTCGCATGGTTACTACAGCCAAGGCTGCCTTTGACCTTCATACCACAACCAGCCCTTCCTTGCTTGTAAGTATGAGGTTCAGCACAGCACTTCTCCTTGCTGGCTTCTCTACTACCTGTGTCAGAAAGTTACCATCAGTGCTCTCCAGGAACCTCCTGGATTCCTTATACCCTGTTGTGCTGATCTTCTAGCAGATATTGGTATGGTTAAAGTCCCCCATAAGCATCAGGGCCTGTGAATGTAAGGCAACTTCCAGCTGTCTACAGAAGGCCTCATCTACTTGTTTTTCCTGATCAGGTGGCCTGTAGCAGACACCCTCTACAATGTCACCCATATTGGTCTGCTCTTTAATCCCTACCCATAAGCTCTCAGTTGGCTCATCATCCACCCCCAAGCAGAACTCCAAGCACTCCAGCTGCTTTCTCACATAAAGGGCAACTCCACCTCCTTTTCTTCCCAGCTTATCCCTCCTGAAGAGCATGTATCTATCCATTGCAGCATTCCAGTCATGTGAGCTATCCCACCACATCTCCATGATCCCAACAAGATCATAGCCCTGCAACTGCACACAGATCTCTAACTCCTCATATTTATTCCCCATGTTGCGTATACAGGCACTTAGAATCATGGATTCATCAATGGAAACAGAAGAGGCAACCCACAACATTTTTGTGAGAGCTGTCTGATCAGCTCCCAGGAAGGGGGGATGACTCACCAGGCATGCATTCATAAGATGCCATCTGAAACGCCGGCTGTGCAATGCAGAATTAAGACACAGAAAGAGAGAAAGGATTAAACTACATTTCTAGGATCCATAAACCATCAGAAGAAAAAAACAAAACAACAAAAAAAAAAAAAACCCCACACAGTATTTTTTGAGTCACCAAGCCTAGCTCATATGATAACCAGTACAAACTGCCAGCCTTTCATAGGTTTTTATGGGTCTTTTCAAAAACAACAAGTTAAGCAATAGCTTTAGCAATATAAGAATATTAAGCTATTCTCCTTAATTATTCAAATGTTCCCTAAACTTGAGATCAAGGCAGTAACAAATTCTTCACAGTGAAGTGTCACTTTCCCAAAAGAATAGCAAAAATCATCTGTGATTTCATCTATGAATGACAAATCTGTGACACAGATTTCCTCTCTCTCTGCAATACAGACAGGGCAAAGATCTTACACAACCAGGAGCAGAAGACTCTAGGGTTATCTCAGGACGCTGATAGAGAACTGTAAAAAGCCTTTTATAGTCTGAGTTACTGTTTATTTGTGGTTATACTACGCAGAGAGTATTGGTGTATTTTTGTTGCTACGCTCTGTACTTTCCCAATGCTCCTTCCCTTTGGACCAGTTAATTACATGCTTTTAAGACATCCTCTGCTAGAGACATCAGTAATTTTCTCAGGATGACCATGCTCATTCCCTGATTTTTGCCAAGCTCATCATCCACAAAGAAGCAAGCAAGATAATCTGATTTCTGCCATAAGACAAATTCTTGCTGAGGGGAGTATGAAACTAACTCTACAAAGTTGTTGTCTAAAACTTAAGGTTTGGGGTTTTATTTGTTTAAGGGTTTGCAAAATCTACCAGACAAAGCTGATACATTTAGTTGTTAAACAGAAAACACAGGGGGATTGTTTAATTACCATTGGCAACCTCAGAGAGCCCCCAGCTACCAACTTCATGCATTTTTTTCAATGGAGAAATGAAACCAGCTATCACATTTCCCTTAACTAAGAAATGCCTCCTTTGCTCTTTTTGGCCTCATTCAAAACCAGCAGCATCCTCACTCCAAAGGCTGCCCCAGAGGAGCTGCATTTAGAAGCCGCAGTTTTTCCAGGAATTTCCCACTGAACACTGAGAACAGACATGTTTCCACAGCTTTTGTGGATGTAACATACTCCCACCACGCACAGTGTTTCACTATCTGCAACAGCATTGCAAGAGGAGCGTAACTAAATTCAAACCCTGAGCAACAACACAAGAATGGGAACGTAATTTACTGTGCTTTCCTTGAATAGTCCAGCATAATCTGGCCAAAAGCTAGCAGTGTTCAGAAATAATTCCCTGCTAGGTAAAGTAATGTCATACTCACTTGGACTGCAATACAGGAATCAGTCCACTGCTAATTCAGGGAAAGAATAGCACGTCTGTTGTCCCAGTCTCTGCAACATTAAGTTTATCACCCCAGTGAATCATCTGGGAAAAGAGACTACTGATTTTTGCACATCTCACTAGTTGGACTTAGCAAATGAACATCACAGTGCCAGCCAAATTAAAAAAAAAAAAATAATAGGACAGTCACAATTGTTCAATGCATTTAATTACTCACCGAATTTCTTCAGCAGAAGTTTAGAACAAAATGAGATAGGAAGAAAAAACACTTTCAGGAAGTAGTCCTTTCTCCCAGCCCTATCAATGCATCTCATTCCATGGCTCTTTAGTACAAAATAACCATTTTCTAAACTAGGGATAAGAATCTGGCATTTCCCTTGCCCTTCCAGGAGGCAAGAACACTCGTCAGAAGGTTACAGTCCCTCTATTTTATTTCTCTGACCCTATAAATCTTGCATGCATGGAAAGGACACAGAATGGTCCCGTTCCAGCCTTGCCTGCAGCCTCACGTTTAGGATATTCTCTTAAAAAGTGAAGCTCTCAAGACCGTGTAAAAACCTACAACTCCCACTTTTCACTTCTTCAAAGGAACTTCTAATCACTGGCATATTAAGCAAAAAGTGGGAGCCACCATTGCTCCTCCTCCCATTTTGAGCAGAACTGAAAGCCCTTCACATACTAGACACTGCATGTTTATGCCAGATGAATTTGGCCTCTTCAGAAACTTCAGCAGGGCTCAGGGCTTAATCACCTCCAGCTTAAAGGGTTACATAGGCTCTCAGCTTTCCGAAGACTATGCTTAGGAACCATGGAAACTCTGTGGTCCAAAATGACTACAAAGCTAAAAGGCAGTAATGTAAAACGGTTCCAATTCTTTTAGCTTCAGGTGGAGTGGACAGTGGGCATCCAGCCATGGCAGTACCTGGATCCATATAGAAGGAAGGACCTGGTCTGAATATAGTCCACAGAAGAGAGAAATTTCTTCCTGCAAAATCCTAGCAGAACATTTCAAAGGGAAAGTCTGGAGCAAGCAAAACATACCCTCAGTGGAGGAAGACCAGGTTAGGGAGCACTTAAACAAACTGGACATATGTGAATCCATGGAGCCTGATGGGTTGCACCCACAAATGCTGAGAGAGCTGGCTGATGTTATTGTGAGGCCACTCTCAATTATATTTCAATGGTCATGTCACCCCTATCTTCAAGAAGTGCAGGAAGTAAGATGTGGGAACCTATAAGCCAGTCAGCCTCACCTCGATCCCTGGCAAGGTGACAGGAGAAAATCCTCCTGGAAATTATTTCCAAACATATGAAGGACAAGAAGGTGACTAGGAATAGTTAGCATGGATTTACCAAGGGCAAATCATGCTTAATCAACCTGATAGGCTTCTAGGACAAAACTACTGGTTTGATAGATGGAGGGAGAGCAGTGGATGTTGTTTGCCTTGACATTAGTAAGGCATTTGACATTGTCTCCCATAAGGTCTTAGGGAAGCTGATGAAGTATGGGCTGGATGAACAGACAGTGAGGTGGACTGAAAACCAGCTGAACAACCAAGCTCAGAGGGTTTTGATTATTCGTACGACATCTAGTTGGTGGCCAGTAACTAGCGGTGTCCCCTAGAAGTCAATACTTGGTCCACATCTCCATTAATGATCTGGATGCTTCAACAGAGTGCAGCCTCAACAGACTTGCAGATATATGAAGTTAGGAGGAGTGGCTGATGTACATGATGGTTGTGCTGCCACTCAGAGTGAATGGAGAAATAGGCAGGCAGGAACCTTATGAAGTTCAACAAGAGGAAATGAAAAGTCCTGCATCTGGGGAGGACTAACCCCCATGCACCAAGACAGGCTGGGGCCACCCAGCTGGAAAGCAGCTTGGCAGAGAAAGACCCCAGGGTCCTGGTGGACCAACTGAGCATGAGTCAGCATGGTGGGCTGCACATTAGGAGGAGTGCTGCCAGCAGGTGGAGGGAGGTGATCTTTCCCCTCTACTCAGCACTGGTGAGGTCACACCTGGAGTGCTGGGTCCAGTTCTGGGCTCCCCAGTACGAGAGACAGAGATACTGGAGAGAGTCCAACGAAGGGCCATGAAGATGATTAAGGGACTGGAGTATCTATCCTATGAGGAGAGGCTGAGAGAGCTGGGACTGTTCAGCCTGTAAAAGAAAAGACTCAGGGGGGGATTCATCAATGGGTATAAATACCCGATGGGAGGGAAAGAAGAAGACAGAGCCAGGCTCTTTTCAGTGGTGCCCACCAATGGAACAAGAGGCAAGGGGCACAAATTGAAACATACGAAATCCATCTGAACACAAGAATGCACTTTGTAACTGTGAAGGTGGTCAAACACTGGAACAGGTTGCCCAGAGAGGTTGTGAAGTGTCCGTATGGGGAGATATTCCAAACCTGACTGGGCACAGGCCTGGGCAACCTGCTGCAGCTGACCCTGCTTAAACAGGGGGTTTGGACTAGATAAGCTCAAAAGATGTCTTCCAACCTGGCAGCAAACTTTTTAGCAGGGCCTGTTGTGACAGGACAAGGGAGAATGGCTTTAAACTAAAGGTGGGTAGATTTAGACTAGATAGAAGGAAGAAATCTTTTACGCTGAGGGTGGTGAAACACTGGCACAGGTTGCCCAGAGAGGTGGTGGATGCCCCATCCCTGGAAACATTCAAGGACAGGTTGGACGGGGCTCTGAGCAACCTCGTCTACTTGAAGATGTCCCTGCCCACGGCAGGGGGGGCTGGACTAGATGACCTTTAAAGGTCCCTTCCAACCCAAACTATTCTATGATTCTATGAACCTAAATCTGTGATTCAGAATATGAAAGGAAGCCATAAACACAAGCTGAAAGGATTTTAAAAAAAATCAAGGGAGAAAGGTTACGCAGAAGAAAAAAGAAAAATTAAAGGCAGGAAATAAGTCTTCTCCGGCTCCAATGAATAGTACAAGAGCATGAAATGTATAGCACAGTGCTATGTTGGTAGTACAGACGGTGTCACAAGAAGATGCATTTAATACTAGCTAAGCAGCTACTTTAAGGATGCTTCCACCTATTACCTGATCCATTTGTCCGTAGCTAACTACTGTCTTTGATGCTAAAGGGCAAGATCATTGGCATCTTCATCTTTTATGGTGCCCTTATATAAAAGAGCTTTAACACACACAGTCTGTAACCTGGCTAATTGGTGTTACCACCATTAAAATCATTACAATACAAATTACTTAAATGTAACAGATGGAAAAGAATGAGAGAAAGAGGATAAAAAAAATCTCAGATGAGAACATTGTCTACAGCAATCAGATAACTGAAAGAGGAGCAGAGGGAACAGAAATAGGATAAACAGAGCTAGAGCAATACTTCTCCTGTGTGGCAAAGTTTTCCCAAAATTCCAGTTGAAAGTACAGACAAAAGGATACAGAGAGTTCACAAGAGTCATGGTTATGGGAAATGAGGAAAGAAAACAATAAACTAAGGATATTAACCACTTAATTGCTAGAGATCTGCTAAATCTGCAGAGTATCTATCAGTTTCCTTACCATGTACCATTTGATTTTCCTCCAAGGAATGTAGGAAACCTTGAAATCACACAGTGGTTTTGATAACATTAGAATAGACTGAAAAGCCCCAGGGTAACAAACTCACATGCTGCAGAGTGATGTCTGATACATTTAATAGCATCTGAAAGAAAGTTTGTTGTGACAGCTGTAGAGTAGGATGGCTGGAAGGCTAGGTGGACTTGCAAAATGAGGAGGAGATTTCTGCCTAAAAATAAAGTCATAGAGTTCTTCCATCACTTATAAAGATTAGGGGCGGGGGGGTGGGGAAAGCTTTATGATCTTGAAGAGTGAAGCAGAAAAGCACACATTCCTCAAAGACTGGTTTTCCAGAATTGTCAAGATTCCTCATCTGGGAGAACATTTAATCAGTTAGAAAAATCTTGGTTTTGGGAACACTCACAGTCAAAGTTATCATTTCCATTACAAAGTCCTTAAAATGAGCTTATTTACATCTAAAGCTAAGGAAAGGAAGAGTAAAACACAATATGGATACAAGACTTTAAATACAATACGAAATCTTATTACTTGGACCAAAAAGTGTAAAACTCCAGAGGAAACACCAAATCATGAGCTGTTTTACTTTTACCAACTTCAGAAGAGCTATCTTTATTTGCTACAACTGAAGATATGTCCTGAAATCCTTGAAAAGATAAGTGTGACCTAGTAGTGTATGACCATACACGCCCAGGTAGTGATACTGACTTATGTGGACAGAATAGGAAGTGAAATGTTTAAAGAAGGCTAAGGATTAAAACAGAGAAAGTCCAAATGTGCCCAGAGACATTGCAGTCATAGCTCCCCATTTGGAAAAAGTTCATACCCTATTTATACTCTGTATTGTGGAAGTACTATAGCTTAACATAGGAAGGAAGCAGTAAAAGGAACCACATTTAACTCTTTCTTCACCTGCAAGCCTCAAAATAGTAACAGGCTACCTTGATATAATCTTATTCAGTAGCTGCTGCTAAAACAGATGGCAGTAATCCTGAAGAATCACACCGTAATCCATGTGCAAAGTACTGTATCAGAGAAGCTACAGAAATGATCAGTCTGCTACCTCCCTAAGCAGCAGTGACAGCCAAGACAAAAATTATGTAAAAAAAAAAATAAAAAGAAGACACTACCACCAAACAATGCCTAGGCCACGTAGCAGCTGATATTATTCTTAATGAGCATTCAAAATACAAACAGTTCTCAAAAGGAAGTACATTATCTTTTCAGAGGCAGAAGACAGGAATTCAGTGGGATTTTTAGATGAGAACAACTGAATAGAACAAAAACATTCAATGCAAGAAAGGCAGTTAGGAAACTATGAGACCAAAATACACAATGTTGTTCATATTACAATGAATGCCAAAGTACATAGCTAATGCCAGGTGATGGCGTTGAAAGACAACTGGGTCGGGAAAGATGATTTTGGACAATTAAATCAAAACATAACAGAATAGGGCTGCAATTAAATTACCTGGTATTTTGATGCTCAACTTTGGTGACATTTCCTTCAAGTCTGTAACTATTGCTCTAGTACAAAAAACAAGACAGGTTGCCTTCAGACATAGAAAGACTGGTTTATGAAAAAAATAAATATATTCACACACACCCATTCTGAGACAAAACATTAGTCGCCTCTTGATAATTTAAGAATTTTTTCTTGATTGTAAAGGTCCCTGGGATAGACACATATCTTCTATTTTTTCATGAAATTCATATAGAATTGAGACACAAACTCTTCAGAACCACATATTATTCTTTCAGTGTTTCCTACGGGAGAAAAGCACCCCCTTTTTATTGAGGCAATATAACCACAGAAATCTCCTCTTACAATCTCTTCTGAATTTTCTGTATTTTCTTATCTGAGGAGATGAATTAGGCTATGGAAAAGAATGAAGTGCCCAAGAGAGCAAAACAAGAGGCCACAAATTAAGGGGCATCGAAGACAAGAATTGCCAGTAAGGTCCCATACTTAAACAACTATCACCCAAAATTCTAAACCAAGTTTCTTTTTGAGAACACATTCAACAAGACATCTTCTATCCTGTACTTACAGTTAAATTATTCCTGCAATTCTGATGCTAAATGTTTTCTTTCTGAGTTTTTACTGAAAGTCTAGCAGATTGCATCTGGCCAAAGGATGAAGTCTACCTTCATATCAGGATAAAGCCTAAAACAGAAGGTATGAGCTATGAGCAAATGATCAATCCATACCTCTGGATAGCAAAAGCTGCTAAAGCTGATGGATGGACATTGTAACAGGAGCAAACCAATTTTCATTAACAACAGTCAGTGCATGGCTGTCACTGTCGCAAGTTGGTCTGCCACCCCTACGAAAGCTGAAAGCCATCAAAATGCCAAGTATCTGGCACTCGCAGGCACTTCTTGGTGCTCCTCCAAGCAGCGTTCCAGCAGAAGGCTGTTCAGTCCTACAGAACACATGTATGCTTTATGTTGCTCCAGATTGCGGCCAGAAAACACAAATACTTTGAGTGTCTCCTTCCAACAATTAAATCTCAGTTTTAAAGATGACTATACACTACTAAGGGTTGGGATATTTGCCAAAATGAACCACCAAAATAAGTAACCTTAGTTACTAATTATGTAATGGAGTGCAACAGGCCAAGTTTTCTGATGAAGTGACCTGTCTGGCCTTAACAAAAATTACGCCAGATTATAATCTCACCTACATACATCCTATACCACTCTAGAATTATAAACTCTTAAGTTAAATTCTTAGCATTTCCATGCATGACAAGAATAATATTCCTCTATGACCACACAGCTACAAAGCATTTTTTGCTTTGTATATGGAACAAAATTTTTCATTTTAAGTCAACAGGTTCAGAGAAAAGTTATGCACGTTATTAAATGCTTCAAAGAAAAAGACCAAAAAAGGCAAGACCAACATTTTCAAAAGTATCCAACCATTTTAGCTATTTTACTCCATACACCTATAGTGTCATTTTACAGACTATAAGTAGCACCACAATTCCAAATTAAGTCAATAATTATTCAGCATTGCCGAATACGAGATATTTAAGAATACTTATAAATAAAATTTCCAGATTAAAATACCTGTAGCTTTTCTGAACTTTATGTTAGATTTTTTCATACAGTCTTTCTCTACAGTCACAAGAAAAGATATGTTCCTCATACTGCTATAGTATCAACATTCAAGTGGTTTTGTGAAGCTGAGAAATCTGGTGAACATATTGCTAGACCTGTTAAGAAAACTGATATTCTCGTCTTTTGCCTAGTCTAGATAAGCCCACTGAGCCTTCCCTTTCCAGAGCAACAAAGGATGAATTTGTAAATACAACTACATGAAAAAGGCACAGCATCAAGAATCTCTCACTACAATTGACAGAAAAATTATCTTTATGATGCACACGTTTCTTTACTTATATTAAGGGCGGGAAAGGTTATTAATTTCAATGAGATATGTTATGAAGTATGTCAATTATGATTTCATCATGTTCACTAAGGCATAATACTGGTACTCACACATCATACTGTATTCCAACATATCAAGATCAGAAATAAATTGCTACAGCTCAGTGGCAACGTAAAATTGGGGCCACCATCCCACAGCAGACTGCACTGCAACATACAAACAAAAGTAAGCTTAAAAAGTTTAAATGTAAAGAATCAAGGCAAAGAACAGACTGTAAACAAGATAAATACACTTTACTTAAAGAGCTTGATAGAAAACTGGGGTTTAGCCAATTTTGAGTAATAAATTAGCAAAACGATCTTTCTGATGTTGAGGAAAGTTCCAACACCATTTCTTCATCAAAGCTACTCCCCACTGCAGCACACATTTGATCATTGAGCACTGCGGCTATCATGCATAAGGTGGTTCTGATTTTGCATTTAACTTCTAATTACTTTTTACTGCCATTTAAGAGACAAAAAAATTATCAAATGATTTTGCTACTGCAGGACAAAAGAAGTCAGTTATGACAGAAGGCATCTATCAGTATTAATACTTTTTTTTTTATTTCAAGTGGCATTCAACAGTCCCAGTTAAGATCACAGTCCACAGTGCTACTCACTGCAGAGATACAGAGACAAGCGTGCCATTAGAGCCTTAAAACTACAGACAAAATGGAGAAACAATTGGAAGAGAAGGGACCCAGAAGTGACATCTCCAAGTGATTCAGTTGCCACATGAAAGACATTTCAATTAGCATAACCACTCAGCCCCTTTCTCTTGACACTACCAAGAGGAGCCGATCAAAAGCTTGCTGCAACGAAGCAAATGGTCATATTACAAAAAGTTAACTGGAAATCAAAGTGGAAAAAAAAAGAAACAACAACAAAAAAAACAAAACAAAGAACATACCAAAAAATAAACACACCAGTTATGTAGAGAGGATAGTGACAAATGCTGACACCAGTGAGTCTGGGTAAGACAATTCCTATTTTTCTGAGTCATGCAATTCTACTTCCAAGAGTGAATTTTTAAAGATGTGTTTGTTTTGGGTTTTTCTAAGAGACAATAGCAAAATAGTTCTAAATGTAAATAATTACTGTATCTGGTATGCTGGTAATATATATCTGAAAATGTCTGTTCTCAATTTACTTTTGTTCACACACTAACACACCTGGCATGTTTCTATCCAGAATTCTCATGCAGTGACTCCAAAGATCCATCATGCAGGTGACCTCTGAGATAGCTTACACTGAGCTGCAGTAGGTTAGCAAACCTTAGGTAAGTACCAACAATTTTCTGCATAGACAAAATTTGAGCATGGGACAATATGTACAGGGAAGCCCAGATGTATAAATTTTTCATGTGAAAGCATCTCAATGCAAAATTTAAAGTTAATTTTGAATATTTAGTTCACAAATATACACCTTGCTACTACCAGCAGTATCTTACAGGTCTTTTGTTTCTTAAGGGGAAAGAGAGGTGCATGCTGCTCAGAACCAAAGAATAACTGACGCCTGGATGAACACCAATTTCTTAATACCTTTTGATGAATTATCATTCTAAGCAGACAGCTGAAACAGAAGAAACTTCTCTCTGAAGCAGCCAAAAAGTAACAGCATAAAACTGAGCCGATGTTCAAAGTGGAATGAAGAGTCTAAAGCACCTTTTAGAGGACTGTGTTTTTTTCTCAGTATCAATATCACGGAAGTATCACCAGGAAAAGTAGCTGTATTAGCAATTTGTATGTTCAAATCCCATTCATATGCTCAAATTAAAATATTTAATTGAGTGCAGTAGCTTTGGACTGATGGTATCACATATTATAAACATTTTCTATTTAGTAAGATCCTTACACAGTGAATTATCTACAAATCTAAATATGCCTACGATATAGTTTTCAAGTTTGGGAGTATTAGCCATTGCCCTTGATCAGCATTTTTCAAGAGACCTGAAGCCAACAGTTTCTAGAAAGTAATTTTTTTTTCAATTTTTCATCAGGGAAAGTCTTTAGAAAAAGATCAAAAGATAATACAATATAATATATTTTAGATAATGTTGTTAATACAGATAACTGTCCAAGCAAAAATAAATGCCTTATTCTTGCATAGCTATACTTGCAGAGATACCATAGAGCATACATGCACAAATGCCAACAGCAGCTTCAGAATAAATGAAAAAAGTACCACTGCTAAAACATATTCAGGAGCTACACTGGAGACAGCTTTCCAAAACGGCAAAAAATATTTGTGAGAAGGAAGGTAGTTTAATGAACTATGAAACTTCCTTTTCTCAACACAATTATTGTTTGAATCTCATGATATTAGAAAAACAAATGGAGGTCCATCCTTTAAAATCCTCACAGGTTCTTTGTTCTAGCTGCCAAACTATCTGTGGTACCATTTGTTTGATCCAGATGCTTAATAGGATCTTGAATGTGACAATACAAAAGCTGATACTGTACTTGAGTGTCATGTTAAGGGAAAATACTAACTTTGGCAAACATAAGCTCACTAGATACACATATATGTCATTTTCTGGCACACGTTGTACCATACCTGGCACACATTTTACAGCACCTGCAACACTATTAGAGACAGAATGTGATCAACCCTCTCTCTGCAAATATTATGTTAAGACATCTCCCTGTCTTTGTGCTGACACGATTCTGACACTGCACCTGACCAGTCATACTCAGAGATTAAATTATGCCAAGAAAGTACAGGAGCAAACAAAACAGCCAAAAGTTTCCTGCTAGGTCTTAAACACTTCTGCACAGTTCAGATTGTATAAGCCAAAGCTGACGCGCAGGTGTCAGCTCCCAAACTCCAGAGAAGTTTTTACATGGGCCATCTTTCAGAAAACCAGCTCACCACCACTGCCACGAACACACCAGCCCAGGTGAGTGACTGCACCCGAACTCAGGAAGCTCACAGGAACTTCAACCAAGCAGAGGCCAGAGAGGCCACAGCTCCACTTCCAGATCGCAGTTGCTCACCCTATCCTTCTGCTATTGCATGTGACAGCCACAAGCTCCTTCTGGGTCTGCTGGAGGAGTTACACCTGGAACACAATAAAAAGTGAAGCTATTTAGACGCTCTTTAAATTGCTATTTAGATACAGCGTTATCAAACTGGGCAGGGACCCCCAGTATTAGGACACATCTGGCTTTTATCCTACCTGTTAAATAGCCCTCTGCAAGCACAGCTTTGGGAACGCTGCCTTTAAGTGTTCCTAGTCACAAGACCAACCATTAAGGAGACAAAAGCTTGCAGAACCAACCCACTTAGAGCACTTTACTTTGATTTAGCTATAAACAGTGATTTTCAAAACCACACATCTGTGGTTGCATAAATAATTACATAAAATTCAGAGGGCTTTATCCACAGCATGAGTAGAGACACTATTTAACATTTGGGGCTCTGGTGTTACTAGTATGAGGAAAGAATAGAGCCTCTGCCTCCTTCAGTGAATCAAGATGTTGTAAATGTCAGTCTCCTCATGAACTAAAATGTAATTCCAAATTAAAATGAAACTGGTATTGGAGGATCGCTTACACTCGGTTTTGATTTCATCACATTATCAGCTTGCAAGCAGGGGCAACTGCTTGCAAGAGGTAGAGTTCTCATGAAGTTACAACTGCTCCTTCATTCAGAAGCAGCCAAAAAAGCCATCTTTGACTTCTTGATGAAGCACTGTTCCTTTCAGGATGACGGTCTCACATGTGCCCACGCTTCCATGATTTCCATATTAGGGTCACTCCTCAGAAAGCTCTTCTTTGAAACCATTTGGAAGCCAGGCCAGGACATAAACAGTGCTTTGGGCAACAAATTACCTATCAGTTCTGCTCCCTGATAACAGTGACTTTCCAGTTACCCACTGGAACAGATCTGATGGCAACACTAATCCTACACCCCTTACTCCATGTTTGCCAACAAGCCCTACTTGTTGAGTACAAAGTACTTAGATACAAACACCTGGAGAGCAGGCAAGGTCAGCAAGAAGCCTACATTTCTTAAGTTCACTATCCCATTTAATTCCTAGATTAAGGTTTCTTCTACAGCAAAGTTACCTTCTGCTTTCAGAAGAGCAGCTGAGCTTGCACAGACCACCACTCACAGTTGCAGCGATGCTTGCAGCTAACAGCCCAGCTGCCACCTCACCACAGCTGAAAATGTTTTCCAGGAAAAAAAACAGTATCAGCTGACTTTCATCCTTCCTATGCCGCTTGTCTGTAGGGACATGAGATGTCAGCCAGCATGTTTCATTTTGGTAATTTTGGGAGGTTGCATTAGACAGATGCCTACTGTAGTTATTATTATTTATCCAGTGTGCATCTGTTTTTTTTATATACAGTTCACATACTGATAAGTTCCCAATAGTTATTTTTATATAACATTCTTCAAAGGAACTTTCCCATGCTCCCATTCCTGTTTGCATGCTGCTCAACCGGCCTGCATGTTCTGGATTTTCAGAAAACAGGCATCTGAATACATTTAATTCTAGTACCAACGCACTGAGAACAGAAGCAATGGAGAAGTGCCGTATCTTCCAGCATTACAACAAGGAAAAGCCAAAGGAGATAAAGCAGCATGTGAAAGGAGAGAAAAGAGTTAGAAAGTTTGACTACTACTCCCCCAAAACATAACTGCTCTGACCTTGGTAAACCCTTGATGCCTGCAAATGCATGATGGTGGGACTGACAAGAGTGTGGTGTGTAATGCAATGATGAGATAGCTGAGAGGGCTGCACCATAATCACAAGAAAATGGCACTGGTTTAAAAAAAAAAAAAACCAAACCCACAAAACCAAAACCGAGCATATAAACGTCAGATATGCTTCATAGACACATATATCATATGGTTTTTAACTGCTGGGTTCATCTCCTGACTTAATGTCAGGGTCAACAAAACAGGATTCACTTTGTACATTTTTTTTTTATGCTTCTACTTTAAATAACACTTGCCATATGATCTGGATCAAAGAAACATAGGATATGTCACTATTGCTAATGATAGCTCCTCAAATAAAGCTTGAAACATGCATTGACTTCTTTCAGCCCAAAAGCTTAAACCATAAAGCAATTTTCACAAATTTGTTTCACAAATAACATCATGATGGAAGAGTATGATGGCGGGGGGTGAAATCATTTCTAGCCATGCCAAAATTCCCATACTAGAGAAAGCATAAAGTCTTGTTCACTTATGAACACAAAATAACTCACACTGTTGTGTCAAAAGGATTATCTTTACTCAAAACCAATATTCTGGGCCAAAAAATCAGACCTACTTTGAGCAATGAGAGGACTGCTAACAGAAGCACCACTTAACACTGGGAAATACCTTTTCCTCTAGGGAAAGAGACTTGCGAATGAGTTTTCAGCTCACCTACTGCCAGATGTAAACACAGAAAGATAATCATACTATTCCGACCACCTCTTTTTCCAATGAAACAAAAAATTCATTGTCCCAGTCAAAATTTAGATGTGAGGCTGAAGACAGCGTTGTCACCTGCTATTAGCACAGCAAACTTTTAAGAGATATTTTGACATTCAGCATAAGCTGTTCTCTTGAAGTTTCTTCCAGTTTGACCACTTTCTCCTCTCTCATCACCAGATTTGCTGGAACAGTCCAAAATCGGACAACTACCAAAAAGTCCCGTATGGTCCACCCGTATCGGATTTGCTGGATTTGGCTATGTCGGGTCTTTTTAATAATCACGACTGTAGTGTACATCAGATAGCACTGCAAAGCAAGATATAGCTGCTGACTTGGGCAGCATCACTTGCTGGAAACAAGCACATCTGTCCTCATTCAGTTACTCTTTGAAAGGTGGCCACAGAGAGATTCCTGCTACCACCCTTTCTGCAAGTTTTCTCTTCAGCCGTAACAGGTAAGTCCAAAATGAAGCATGAATCACAGACCCTAGCTGCAGCAGTAATGTATATTAAAGTCAGCATAGGTATATTTTACCAGCCTATGGACTGGGCAACAGAAGGTTTGGATCAGCTGTGGCTTAAGTCCATCTAGGTCCCAGTTATGGTGGCTCTGCCCTCCAAATTGTCATTCACCTGCACCAGAACTTCATCCATACAGTCAGGCAGCAAGTTAGTTCTGGGAACCAATCCCGTGAAAAATATTTATTCGTTTGCAGAAATTAATCATGAGCATTAGCACCACTAGGTTACTGCCAAAGAGAAAATGGGGATGTACTACTAGAAGGAAGACTGGACTGCAGTAGTCCATGCAGCGTGAAGAGCAGACTGCTCTGCTCTTTCCACCACCCCTGCTACCTGGGTGAGAACCGCTGGCCAAGGGACAGGCGGGTGGCTGGGGTGGAAACCTCTGCAGCAGCTGCAGGTAAATTAGACAAGGGCAGTAAATCTGAGCCTGCACAGAATTTTCCAAGCCTATTCCAGAGACTTTTTTGCTTCTAAAAACCCTCTAGAGATTCCTTACCCAACAACTATTTCAAGACAACCAAACTGAACAAGTAATTAAAATCAAGTTGACTTTGTTTTCCTTCGAGGGTATCTCACAGTGCATCACTGAGGTAGAAATTGTCTGCTCTTGTGTATTTTTCAGCAGCATTGAATAGATTACCCGAGATTAGTAATGTACTTTTCTGCCTTATCTAGTTGTCATAAGAGAAAATATTAATAGCCCATTGCAGTATATGATCAATCTTAAAGAAATTAGTAACTTACAGCTCTTTTTGCTTCCAAAGCAACAAAGAATTTCATTAAACTAAAACTCCAAGAAGTGTTTTCGCAGTCTGCCACGGAAGAGCACTCATGTTTTGTATGGGAGAACATGACCAGAGAGAGCACTAGAAGGTGAGCCCTGTGATTCAGAACAGTAAAAATCAACAAGATCAGAAATGCTAATCGCAAAACCTGTGGAGAGCAGAAGGGGAAACCATTACAGATTAATCAAATTTATGCTTTGGTCTTCAAAAGTTACAGATAAAAAAGTAGATGCTTTCCCAGCAGAGTCTATTGGCTCAGATCTCATTTTAAGGCCTCAAAAAAGCACATTTCTTTCTCAAATGTCTATTGGCACATGCATAATATTACATGAGCCCCTTTTGTGGGGCTACGTGAAACAAAATTACTGTCAACTCACTTGCCTTACATAAATTCACAGTCAAGTGCCTCCTCTGAAAAAAACTAACACAAAAATTAAAGACACAGGATATCAATATACATGTAGCAGATGAAAGCCAGAAAAACTGGGGGAGAGCGGAAGAGTGATCTCATTCCCTTTCACACAGAGTGTTCAAGCTGGAAATGTACTATTGCTACATTTGAGTAAAAGATCAGACACCAAAACCAGCAACTGGAGGGAAAAAAAACAAAACCACACCTATACTTAAAACCAGAACTGTTTTCTCACATCAGTATACTAAAACAGGCTTCACAAGGGTGACAACAATTCTCAGTTGTGCAAGATGCTACACCTGTGGGGTCACAAAACAGGTCTGGGCAAACCCTGAGCTAGTGGAAACTGCCACTGTTGTACTGAATGCAGGATGGTCACTCAGGCACGTTTAAAATAAAACTTAGTTGTTTATATTTCCTATGATGTAAGAAACGTCTATGATAGGTGACCTGCGATTAACCTCCTCTCACTATAACGTAAAGATCATTGATTTTAAATTTATCTTAGACAATTAAGAATTGAGATAAATTTGACTGGAATTTTTCTTTTCTAAACCAGCATTAGTATCTTTTAAAGTCGGGTTTTAAGATCACAGGTCTTTTACCATACCTCTGACTGCAATGGGTAGTAGAGAGAAACGTTTTGCCAAAATATATAAACAACTTCTTAGAGATGTATTTTTATCCATATGTCTGTTCATTAGATACTTCTACCAAATCCCTCTTTGGCAGCAACAGCACCAAAGGGGTTTTCACGTTTTTCTCTCACACCCACTGTGGAGAAAATTCATCAAACACATCTATGTTAATTAGATTTAAAAGTCTCTGAGAAAATATTACTATTATTAATACCAGGACAGAAAAAAAGAATCCAAATGAGCTGGGTGTCTCAATGCTCTCCATTAAAAAAACCAAAATAAATAATAAAATAAACAAACAAATAACCCCACCATTGGTCCATTCTCTCAAAAACAGAAATCAAGCCTCTTGTAAGATCAGGGCATTCAAAGTATCATTTTTAAAACTACAGGCTAACAACGTTAGTATTTTTCTCAAGCTGACATACAATTTTTTCTTCCATTGTAAAACTGAAACAAAAAAGAGCAGAGCATTCTCCTCAGATTCTGTCAGAAATACTGACTTAATCAAGTAATTGGCATTTAGGAGATTATGAATCAGAGCTAAAAATTCACTATTGCCATCGCAGTGAAAATGTAAGTGACTGGGGGTCAACTGAAGAAAGAACTTACATTTATTTCAGTACTCTGAGATTGTTGCAGACATTTGGTAACAAAAACGTGAAAGATTACTGCAATGCAGTTCTTGACAGATAATATTTCCTGTCGAGACAGAACAGAAAGAACTGTAGAGCTTCAAGATTTTAATCGTTTCATACATTTCTATGCACAAAGTACTTTTTTAAGCAAAATATTTCACCCCTGCAGCTACTATCTCTTAGATGTACTGCCATCCTTCATCTTCATCCTCCCACAACTGGAAAGGAAAGAAGAAACGACAAGACAAAGTTTTCAATCTTAAAACAAGAAAGTTTTATACACTATAGCAAGAATAGATAAAAGAATCCCATGTGCATTATGAGTTCATGCAATTATATCAACAGTAAGAGACTATGTAAGTTGCTTCCTTTCCTGATTTGGCATTAAAGACATGCAGGCATTTGCAAAACCATGTTATGAAACAAGTAAGAATTTATATGAGCTTTTATTGACAGATGTCTCCCAACAGAGGTCAATGCCAGGTTGTTCTTCCCCAGCCCAGATTTGCAATCTGTTCTTATCTGATTTAGTATCTTATTGTTCCAATGTTCAAAAGAATTATATACATTTTAAACACCAAGAAACAAGATTAGGTAAGACAAAGGCTTAGTATGAAGCTCTAAAGCTGCAGTGGCTCTGATCCAAGTTTATCTGCACAGACTTCATCTGAAAGATTGAAGTTTGGGTTAAGTAAAACTGATTGCAAGGCACAATTGATAGATGCTATCCAAGATAGAGTGGATATGTCTAAAGCAATGAGTAAAAATTTACAATGAAACAAGGGATGTAAGAACTCTCACGGGTATTGCAGACTTTGTAGGGTTTCTTCGGGAAAGAAGCATTTGAGGTTTTACTGAAAATAATAATCTAACAGAGGGAGCACCAGACAAGACTGGAAGGTGATTTTAAGGAGTGATAGTAGGTAAGCATGAGAAAGACTTTTATTAAAAGCTTTCATCCTCGCAGAAAAATAACCACAGCAAAATCAAGGCCAACTTTTGTCACCCTAGCTTAAGTCTTAAGAATTTCTCAAGCTAAAATAGAAAGATACATTCTAGATAGTCGTAGATGCAAGCAGTCCTTCCATTCCCATACAGGGAATCTGTTCTACAGTCATACAAAGATTGCTTTATAAGAAGAAACACCCACACGCTCCCCTTTCATGGATAGATTACAGGACTCTTACAGTCCTTTGATACAAAAGGGTGAGCAGATGTGGAACAATCTCCAGAAACAGTAAAAATTAATCTAATTTTGAACGGAGTGAAAACCACAGACAGGCAAAACTTTGAAAATTAAGGCTTACAAAACAAGAAATCAGGATTTCAGGTGTTGCATATGTATGGCCGCCTCTGAGCAGATGCTTTGAGTGCTCATGCAGCACTTAGGAAAGTCAGGTCCCAAAAATTCTGCAGTTTGAAGGAAAAAACAAGTAATCAACAATCAAACAGAAATCCAGCGCTTGTATTTTGAGTTTTCTCTTCAGTAGTTCTAAGCAGACTTGTAACCTGTCAGACACAACCACTAGATTCAAAAGGCTCCACTGTATCTAATGTTTCCTTAGTAAAACCTGATTCAGCTTGCAGAACTTACATTTGTTCCTTTATCTCACTTTTCTCTCCCTCATATATATTTTAGTACTTCTGTATGTATATGCATATACACATATAAAAATTGTATACACATATATAAAAATGCCTCTTCTCATATACTTTTCCCTTTTGCATCAATTTGAAAAAGATAGTCTTTAAAGCATTAAGTCCTGTCAAAACAAATCTAATGGGTACTAGTTACTAGAATTTCCTATTCAGAAGCACTAAACCACTCTACGTGCTGGGACCTCTTCGCTATTAAGTGTGCTGTAAAATGTAATTAAATATCTAATGTACCCATCTGGTATTTATGGGTTTTACTCGTTCGCAGTGGCATTGCTTTCAGAGCAACACTGTTCGCAGCGACTGCTGTCAACTGCCGGTTTCAGGAGCACGGCAGAGCACGGTGCCTCGCCCAGCTCTGACCACGCATCCCCCAAGCACGTGCACGACAGCCAACTACAACTTAGCATCGATATTTGTTTTTAAACCAAAGAGGAACGAGAGGGCAAGCAGGCATTTCTTGTCACGCGACGGAGCATCCGTGTTCCTGAAGGGCGACCAAGCTGGTGTCTGTCCCCCTCCAGAGAAAGGTGGGGGGACGGGCGCGAGGTGGGCCCGACGCCCCGCTGGCAGGCCGGGGAGCTCCGGCCCACCGACCCAGGGCAGGGATGGCCCGGCAGCACCCGAGGCTGCGGCCCAGCGGCTGAAGGCCCCATTTCGGGGGGGACACGACACCCCAGCACGTGCTGGCAGGGCTTTAAAGCAAGCCCTCGCAAGATGAGGAGACGGGGCTAAGCCCCGCCGAGGCGCCGGGGATGGCGGCCTGCGTGCCCGTCCTCGCCCCCAACCCGGCGGCGGGGCCGGAGCCGGGCCCCCCGCTCCCGCGGCGGCAGGCAGCCCGGGCGAGCGCTTCCCGCGCAGAGCCCCCGGCCCCCTGTGAGGAGGAGAAAGAGGAGAAGAGAAGGAGGAGGATGAGGAGGGGAGCAGAGCAAACACGCACCTTCCCCGTGCCGAGCGGGCCGCGGCGGCGCCAGCACGGCCCCCGCCTCCGGCCGGCTGGGGACGGGGGGGAGGAGGAGCCGCCGCGGAGGGTGGAAAGGGGCGGGCCACGGCCCGGGCCCGGCTGGTGCCAGTTTCGCCGAGGCCGCCTGAAGCCGTGTGGAAGCCGTCTCAGGGCCCGGACCCGTCTCGGCGTTGCGTTGCGGGCGAGGCCGGGCGTCCCCCGCCTTGCCGGCGGGTCGGGCCGGGCCGTGGCGCCTCGTAGGCCCTTCTGAGGCGAGGCGAGGCGGGCCCGGCCCGGGCGCCTCCGCCCGACCCCGGCCTCTCGGGGAGGAGACCTAAAAACATGCACCATCACCAGCCCTTCCCGGGGAGAAACCCCCTCGGTGCGAGGGGGCTGCCTGCTACACGGGATTGCGTTTCTGTAGGGCGGGCGCGTTAGTGGTGCGAGGACGTACAGCAAACGGAGGAAGCGTGTGGAGGCTTTCCTGCTGCCCGTGCGGCGGCAGCGGCCTTCTCCCTGGGTACTTCGGTGCACGGCAATACCGTGTCGCTCGTTGATGGTATCCAGCGTGCCGAGAGCCGCCGCTGCCTTCACGCTGCTGGGAGCCGAGGTAGGGCCACGGCTCCTCACATGGCGGCCTGCACAAGTAACATTGCACTCATTTAAATAAAGGTGTGTTTATAAAAACACTTAGGTAAATGAGTGCAATTTTTTCTGTAGATAAGATCTTAAAATACAAACGTGGGTCTTAATCTGCAAACACTTGAATTGAAGCTCTCGATTGGTTCTATTTAAGTCAATGGGACTACCCAGGTGCTTACAGGTAAGTGTTTTTAGGATCAAAGCCCTTGGTGCATTGCCAAAAAGCTGTTGTAGCAGGAAGACAGTGAAGAATTTCCCTCTAGTATTCAACACAGTATTCCAATATTCATGAACTTTCTGCCTGAGTGAAAAGACTGTAATACTAATGAGCTTCACGGGCGTGTACCTTGAGGAGGGGTTTGAAACATACATTATTATAAGATAATGGCTGTCCCTGCCAACTTGACTCCTTTTATGTGAGGTGTCTCATTTGTATCTCTTCACTTGGATTTTTCAGTGCACAATCTGGTTGGTACATTTTTACAGCTGGGGCTGTGTCCTCTGCTATACAGATCACACAGCATGGCGGTGGGATGCAACAATAAGCTTCTCTCAAACTGCTGCAGTCCTTGAGAGCCCTGTTCCATTGAGGGTGATGAAATAACTGTTTAAATAAAAATGCTACGCAAGTAAATTTCTATGAGATCTACCTGTCTCTTTCCTGTGCATTCTGTTTATGCTTTACATATCGTGCCCTATAAGCTGTAAGTGTCCATCTGGGACTTTATCTTTCAAAAGAGATTATACATAGTGATTGAGTAGTTCTAAATGTATCACTGTAGGTCATGCAAGAAAATATTCCATCCTCAAAGGTCGGCTGTTGCACCCACGTCTTGAACTTAATCACCAATGTATGGCTTTCGTTTTTGCTTCCAGCGAGAGACAGAACATAGGACAGGTCTGCATGAAGGAGCTCATGTGAAACTGCACTTGTTTCTAAACTGCACTTGTCCTAAATTCAAATTTAGGATTTGGGCTGAATTCTGAGAGGAATTCCTTCTCTCTTCATTTGCTTCCTTTACAATTAAATCACCTGGTTTCCCATTATTTTTTCCTGATTTAGCTTCCTTTATTAATCCTTCCACAGTCAAGGAATCAGCAGGATGAATGATAATAAGCCAATTTTTTTCCCCGTCACCAAATAGTCAGCAGGATGGAGAAATCTTGGCATGGCTGTTGTTAGTTCCAGGTCACAGGGAAGAGAAGAGCACACTGCTCATGTCTTCTGTTGTCCTTGCCTGAGAAGCAGTAAGTAAGAGCAAGTAAAGAGACACAACAACAAAGCCTAGAGCTCCACCCCCCAAACCTCTTCAGCCGGCAACACGCCCAAATCTGTTTATGGGTTTGAAACACATCAATACCCACTTAGCCTCGGGAAAGGTATTTCCATCACACCCATCTCTTACATTATTTTCTCATATTTTGCATTATTCACTAAATGCATAGTTTTGTTTTCCTTCAGTTTGCAGCTTCAGGACTTTCGGATTGCTGTTCTTCCCTCTTTGGGATTGTAATTGTAAATCAGGGAGAGGCTGGAGCTGAGGAGACCTGTCCTCAGTTTCCCAGACTTTATAAGCTACTACACTGGGCAAAATTCTAGCCCACTCATCCAGAAATCACCCGTGCGATCCATCTTGCGTACTTTTGAACTCATTAAGACTATTCAGGTGGTTGAAGGTCCCTGTATGGATGTATCTTTACAAGACTGCTGTGATTACACTGGTAGGAACAGTGTCAGAGTCAAGAACTTAATATTCAAGAAAGGGATTGGATATATCTGAATGCCAAAAATAATCAGAATTATCTGATTGTAACTTGGTGCTTCAGGGGGTAAGCTGGTGTCTTAACTCCTAGAAAGAGGAATGAAATCTCATGTGAGGACATATCTCACTTCTTACTGCTGGATTTTTTCACCTTCTGTTACACAGTACATGAAGCAACTGGTGGAGTCTGCTGTTAGGCACAGGGTACTGCCTGAACGGATCCTGAATCCCTTCTGGTATGACAGTCGCTTGGTACCATGCTTCTCCCTGCACAAAATGGGATGGTGCTATTTCACTGTGCTTTGTTTTTCCAGTCCATTTAGGCTGCGTGGTTTTTGGAGCAAGGACTGCTTCTGTGGAGCTCCAAACGTTATTGAAGTCTCTAAAATGTGACTGTATTAAAATAATAAGAAGAAATCACAAGCATATTTGCATACTAATTATTATGCAAAGTGAGGAGGGGGAGGGAAGAAAGTACGAGATTCCTTTGAAAAGCTGCCAGCACAGGTCCAAACACAAAAGGTGTTTGAAGTGGGAGCACACTGTACCAGCCTGAAGGAATTACCAATATACCCGCTACCCTTGTTTAGAAGCATGCTCTCAATTTTCATTTTTTGACATTTATTTACCTTACCAAAGCATTTTCCATTGTTTGTCTCCCAAAAGTCTCCTCTAGGTCTACATTGTACTTCAGTACCACTAGAAAGTGTTTTCTTCATTTCAAGTTTTTCTTTGTTGCTTTGCACTGTAGGCAGGTAAATACAGACTGCTAATTAATGCAAACTTCAGCTTTTATTTCCTCTTCTTTTTCACTTAAAGGAGCTGAAAAGAAATATTCCGAAGTTTCCAAGAAGCGCTGTTTTTCCGTTCTTCCTAGGAAGAAGTGTTCAAGCTTGACCCTGACTTGTACGTCTTTCCATTTATGCAGCATGGCAGCAAATAAATATATCCTAATAGTGGATAGAATGGAGAAAAAGGTAAGCACATTATGAAAGAAGAATAGCAGGCACCTCGTGGCAGCTATTCTTCTATACGGTTCTACTAGCTTTTCTGCTGCTGTGTCAGGGACTCGTGTTTTCAGGTATCAAGAGCAGCATCAGCTGGGAGCAGAACGTCTGCCAGCAGTGGGTTGGTAGGGCGTGCTTGCTTGGGACACATCTTAGCTGGGGCCTGCCCAGTGCTATACAGGTTTACTGTCAGAAGTCGGCATTAGTTGCCCCAAGTTTCTATCATTCTCATACTAAGTTGATGTAAGCCAACAAAATTCAACCTCTCCTGCTGAAGTGAAATCTCCTCTCTGAACAACACAAGCCAACATATAGCTACTAGCAAAATGCCACTGTATACATGCTCCAAGAACACAGCGATGTTGGCAGCTGTGCAAGCCCTGGGTCCCTACCCCGTGTGCAGCAGCCCTTCTGCTGTTACAGCCTCTTGCAGCGAGGGCATGCAGCACTTCAAAAAAGCAGTGATGAACACACATGCTCCAGGGATGTAAAAATGTCAGCAACCCATGACCCCGCAAAAGGTCTGGCAGCAAAACTTGCTAGTGAGACATAGCCTGGCAGTGTAATTTCTCCTGCAGATTACTACAAGTTTACTTACAGGGGCAATGCCTTTGCCATGCCACAGAAAGGTTTTTGTTAAGCATTGGTGGAAAGTGTTCCCACTTGAATCTCCTTATAAACTGTGTGACTTGTGCTGCCATGTGTAGAGGGCAGTGCATAGGCACCTGTTGTAAAACCAGAGGTGCAAGGAGCCTTCTCTGTGCACTCCTATGGATCTCCAGTCTTCATGTAGCAATTGGTCCAGCAATATACGTGAGTCCTTCTCTGCTCCTGTGTTTACAAAGCAAAGGCATTTGGATGCCTAACATCAATTATCATATATTTGCATGAAAAATACATTAAATACGGCTCTAAATAACTTCCCTTATGATGAAGGAATTAAGCAACTCTCTGCACTACAGCTAGGTACCTTTACTCATCTCAATATTTTTGTGAGGATAAAATCTGGGTTCAACTTATTCAACACATATTTGTCCCAAACAAGTGAAATCCATAGATACTTTTAAAAATGCGAATAAAATATTTTATTCTGGATATATGGACTTAGAGTAAAGGGAATCCTCTACCCTGCCGTGTACCAAAGCAGCACTTTTTTCATAACACATCTACTGCAATGGACAAGTTCAAAGGACATCCAGTGCAACCCCACCACCCTGCATGAAAACACAGTTACTCCCCGGGCACAGCTTGGGCCTGGGTTGCACTGTGTTGAGCACCTTACAGACTGCCTTCATACAGGATGAGCCAATAAAATACCCATCTAACAGAGGCAGATGGGAGGCTGAGCAGGGCTGTGACTTCTCTGGGTAATGATGCTTCAGCCAGCCATTGCACTGGGAAGGGGAGCGTTCTTGGAGTGGCAGATACTAAACAGATAATATAGAGATAATACAGCATTAATCATTTAAATTTCAAAAAAATGTGATTCTGCAAGAGAGACAACGTGTTACTATCAAAATAAAAGTTTTGGAGTCCTCTTCTAATCCTCTACAGTATGTATTTAGAAGATGGCATGATTCTTACTCAAATTTGCAGTCTGTCTGATCACAGTTTGAAAGCTTTGACACACATGCTGAAAAGTGAAAAGCTGATATACTAAGTGCATGTGTAAAAGAAGATCTTGCTTATTTAAGGACAGGTACAGTATTTCTTAGAATCTAGAAGAGCCAGAGCTGAACAAGTCTATGGAGTTTCAGAATCTGCATTATAAGTCCCATCAGGAAAGGCTGAAGTAAAATTCCACTTAGCTTTTAGTGGTTGAATGTGTGTTATAAAAAGCACAGACTGGCAGAGAAAAATTGATGATTTCTACTGCCAGAACTGTTATAAAAATCAAACCATGAATTGGGAGAAGTCACATGGCTGAGCACCTGTAACCAGTTTTTGAGATGATAAAAGAAAACTTCAGACTCTTTGACAGCTCTTCTGTAGGTATAAAATTCTCTTTTTTTATTTTCAGGCTTTTTATAAAAACCACTTAGAAGCTGAAAAAGCAGGAAAGCTTGTACTCTTCCAACCTATGGGAAAAAAGAAGAAAGATTGAGACCTGCTGGTTTTAAAGTCTTAACAGACATTGTAATTGGAATTACTCAATTCAATAACTAGCAGAAATGGTTTTGCCTAATAAATAAGTTACTTCAAATAATTATATATGCTTTAAAGTCAAAATGCTTTTGCTAATCTTTGTTCTGATGTGCTTAATATATTTTACTTTATAAGAAGTGCTAATTTTATGCATTCTTAATGAAATCTCAATTTCCATTGAAAAGCAAGTTGAAATAAATAAAAGCTATAAACTGAATCAACTGGTAAATATTTATTTACCATTTTTAACATAACAGAATGGAAAAACTAGAATCTAAAAATGGAAGTTAAGCTTTGTAACGGCATAAATATGTAAATAGTGTGTGCTCCTGCAGAGCAAAAAGAAGAACAAAATTTACTGTAAAGATTAAATTAAATTACAAGTTAGCAAGTTGTCTTGTTTACCGCCAATGAAAACCAATTTTCTTTAGGAAAATATTTGAGCACGTGCAAAACAAGGTGAAAGCTGGTGATTTAAAGAAAGGTTTCTTGCTGCTGCTTTGATTGTAGTCAATAATTCAAGCTGACTGTGATTCTCAGGGAAGGTTTTCCTACAGGATGCAGCTCAGATAATGAAGATTTACTGGAAGTGTTCCTGAAGCCTTGCCTCACCAGCATGAAGGCGGCACAGCCGCTAGGCTGGCGGCGAGGCACCAGGTCAAGGCAGGGTCCTCCATTCGAGCGTTTTGGTCTGAGGAGGAGTTAAGCTGTGCCCTCGGCCATGTGAGACTCAGCCCCAGAAGCTGTTCCTTCCCAAGAAGAGGTTTTTCCCCAAGTCAGCATTAACTCAGCTGGCACTGTGGGCTGGTCCAGAAGGAAGCACATGCTCCGCTTCTCTTCCTTTCACAAGAGACTCTTCTGTTAGCTCTGCGGTAACGAAAATTATAGGGATGAATGATGAAAACTGCACTTTGGACTGGTTTACATTCTTTCAGTACTGTTTAGTGTGATGGTTGTCGACTTCTCCCCTCCCGCTATATTTAGAAAGGGGAGTAGGAGGGAGATGAGCGTTAGCATTATGGGTTATGACACAAAAACATCAAAAAGTAAGTCTGTTCCCACTTCTCTTTGGTATCCTCTGGGGAGCTGTAGTGTTTAGAGAATGCTCCTGTTCCACCACAGGAGCTCAGGAAAATGGGCACCAAACTTTATTTAGACTCTAGGACTACATATGGCCATACAAGGTGGGTGGGTAACTAGGACACAGAACTTTTTCCTCCACTGAGCTTAGTTTCCCATCACTAGATAAGCTTCAAGTAGCTTGTCTGGCAGAATTATTGTTCCTTATATGTCAGCGCTTGGTTCATTTTAGGACTAAAAATAGAAAAAAATCAGAAGCGTCCTCTGCATTCAACAAATCAACAAAAGATCCATGGGAAAAAAAAATTGCATAATGCCCCAGAAGAAATCTAAATGAATTAAAGTCACCCCCTACAGAGAACTTGGGCTCTGTTTATTTTCAACAAACTATTACAAGTTTTGCAATATTTTTCTGGAAGTTTTTCACAAGCATTCCTACTTCCTCTCACTCTGGGCTGGGGCTGAACTGCCAGGCTGGAGGAATTCTTTGGACCTGACCATCAGCCATGAGATAGTGGCCCTCAGCCCCAGCCCAACTAAAGCAGAGTTTTGAAGCTGCAACGTGAATTAAAAAACTCAAGAGCTCTGCAGGCTATGCCATAAACACATTTGATATCGAAGGAGTTAGGGGTAGTGAAAGCTTGACATCTCCCAAGCAGGGAGACGAAATGCAAAGTTGCTTCAATATGCAATAGTGTATCTCGACTGCAAAGCCCTTGTTGCACATCTCATCCGTTTCTTCCCACCTCCCACGGACAAAAGACAACCCAGACCCTTCCAAGTACAATGCAGCACCCTAATTGTTGCTTCCTGCTGCCCTCCCAGCACCTCCTGTGGGTAGCAGAAGGTGCACAGGGTCAACCTTGTAGATCCTCCACCCATTTTGCTGTAGCAGTTCCTCTGCATATCTGGGGAGCGAGCAGCCAGCAGAAGCTGCGACAGGCAACATGTGCAACAGGTAGCACAGATCTCTGACATGCTGGGTAGCTGTGTGCAACCAAGAGAGTCTCTCAGGGTATGACACCAACATCTGCCCACTTTTCTGCCTACAGATTCTCTCTGTTAAAAGCAAATTCAGTGTGACAGCAACAACTCAAGAAAACAAAATGCCTTGTAACTTCCAGTGGAAAATGTGGGCTGTCAGGACAGTTTCTCTTCCTGCCTTCTTTCCACTCACCCCAAATTAATGTCTGTAGTTCTACATGGGTCCTGTCCCCTCCCCACCCCATCCTCACTAGAAACTAAGCTCAGATACTGCAAACACACAGAGGGTTTTTCACATTTCCACCCACGCAAGCAGCTAATCTGCACATCTGATGCACATGTGAAATTGGTTCACAGCGGTCAGGGCAGGAGCCCACGTTTCCATTTGTAGCTCTACTGAGCTTAAGTTTTATCATTTGTTTGTTTTCAAAGCAAAAAAATATACAATTTACTTTACTTCACAGGGGAAAAAATCTCAGCAAAGCATCTTTTCCACTGGCAGGGTTGGGTTACAGCTCCTCCACTCCCACCCACGCAGCTGAACCCAGCGCCTGGTCAGCCCAAGAGGCAGGAGGAAATGAAACGCACATGTCAGCGTCCCCCTCTCCCGCTCCAGTTCCTTAGCAAAACCGCTCTTCTGCTCCAGCCACGAACCACCCCAGGACCGAAATATGTGCCAGGGAGGGGGACACTTGCTGTATCTTTTCTCAGACAAACTGTACGGCAAAGTCGTGCTTCCTCAACCTGAAGAAAGTTTTGGAGAGGCAATGCTTTAAAAGTTCACAGCACGGAGTTTTCACACCAAGGTTCAGAGCTCTGTCATACACAGGCAAGAGCGTAAATGTAACAAAACTAGTATTAGAGCTCATTAAAAATGGACAATAATATTGCAAATTCCTTAAAGGAAATGATGCCAGTCTGATTAAGCAAGTGCTAAGTAACAAATATAACTGATTGCAAGTTTTTAAAAAAAAGCTATATTATTTCCATCTGTAAAAACAGTTTCCTTCGAGATCTTTTTTCCCCTCAGATTCCTTTTCCCCTTCTCCTTGTTTGCTAACGTGAACAAAGAATGTAATACTAAGCATGCTATCATCATTTCCCTCACACCAATAGTTTTTGTTGAATGTTTATCTAGATACTCCTTTCCTTACAAAAGTTTCCTGTATTCCCTATGTTGCTTAAAAATAGTATCTGTCATTTAGGACTGCACTCCACCATCATTTCAAAACACAGCTCCAAGGGAAAAAAAGAGCAACAACTAGCCAAAGTTACAAATATGCTATTCTCTTGTTAGAACAATTTTGGTTTTAATTTATCCTATTTCAATGAAGTGCAATGCTCAAAGTGAAGAAAAATCTAGCAACGCAGCCTGTAAACATGAGCTACAATTCACTTTTAAAACTGGCAAGCAGAGGAACAAGGAACTCAACTCCTGAAGTTATTTTTCCACAAATAAAGCAAAGGCGAGAGACTACTTTTAACATAAGCTTTACATTACTTGCATTAGGCTTCATTTGCAAAGAATCTAAGAGGAAGTAACCATTTATAACCCAGACTAGATCAAAGCAAAATGGCATTTTGATAAACACTAGAGCCTATCAATCACAAGGAGGCACCAGATCAGGTTGCTGAGGAATTTCAGAGCTGCCACAGCAGGAGAAGAGCCAAGGGTCTTTAGGAAAAGCCATCCCAGAGGTACAGATGCCGCTGCTGGCTGCGGGCATGTGGCGCAGCATCCGCAGCCTGGCACCGGCACTCCCAGCTGCCCAGCAACATCCACGAGTAGCCAGAGTATTGCTAGAAACGCATCCAGGAAGGGGAGAACAAAAGGGAAGCAAAACCGAAGACCAACTCGTGCTAGGAGGGCTCAGTGTAGGAGACGTGCATTCAGCTGCCCATTTCTTCTGAACAGCATTGCTGGAAGCCGGGCGTCTGCATCAGCCTGGTTTTCAGGCTGATGAAAACTGAACCGATGTTTATAATTGAGATGATAGCTCTGCTAGAATTTTTCCCTAATAGTATGGTTTGGCACCGAAAAGAGAAAGGCAAAGAGATCGCAAGATGATAAATGCTACTGTGGTGCCCATTGCATGTTAAAGAAGTTTCAGGTTTTTGTTAGGGAGGGTGGGAGGACTGCGATACTTTAAGTCCGTGTACATAGCTGAAGCATTAAACCTCTTCTGCCTATAACAGAGTGGATAATGGATGTGTAGGGGAAAAAAAGGCGAGTGGTGAAATAGAGCTGAAACTTTACCATTGCTTCTGCTTGTAAGCAGATGCAGGAGGAACCCGACAGGCGTATTTGGTAGCCTGCATCATTACAACAGATGTCTACGTTGGATAAAGTGTCCTGTGCATTAGGTATACAGGCAGAGCCTAACATTTATAAATAAAAAGAAAACAGCTTCTTAACATCAATTTGCTTATGAAGAAGGAGGAGACAATTTATCTGGTGTTTAATATTTACAGCTATACTTACAGCGATATTCATTGCACTCTTAAAAGAAAATTCAGATCTACTACCTTAAGCAAAGTGGGCTTCAAAAAACTGGATGTCAGACTATACAAATAAAGTATTAGTTTAGGCATGGAAGACTTTATTTTGGCACTTTAACAAATGCTTTTTTTTACAGCAGTGGCACAGCATTTGCCAGAAATTTTCTTTTCTTGGCACAGTTATTTCAAGCAGTTATTTTACTAATTGAATTTCACTAAATATTGCACAATAAGATATACCTGTTAAATTCTTACCCTGTTTTTACTTGTTGAACTTGTATGGCTTTGAAAAACTTGCCAGTAAGTATAAGTAATTTAAAAAGCAATATATTAAATATTTTAGCACAGGATAGCATTCGTTTGTTCCTAAATGACCACTGAACTTGGGACAGCAACAAATACAAGTTACGCAACTCTTATCTGAAGAGCTACCAGATCTTATTTACAATACATTGCCATTTCTGAGAAGCAGTTCAGCTTGATGTCCTGAACACCTATAATTTGGAAATCTCAAAAATAAAAAATGAGGAGGTTAACAGAGCAGAAGACGAAGCCATTTGTCTGTTACAAAGCATAATATAAGGAGGCAGACTATCGTCTTCTCCATGTGCCCCTCTATCCAACACCTATCTGCGGTCTAAGCAACAGAGCCTTTTCTCTTCTACTTGGAATATTTCTTTCTTCTCTTACGAAGATATTCCACTTGTCTCAACTCTTCTGCTGGAGTCCGAGCAGAATAAACCAAAACTCTCCAAAAGGCCGGGGAAAAAACAAACCAGAACAACAAATCAAAAACTGATATACACAATAAATGAAACCGGGTACTCCTTTGAATTTTACAGTACGGAAAACAACATTTGCAGGAAGAACAGGTCTGTGTCAAAACTGACATTAAATATAACGCAAAGGTCGAATGACTCATAACTCATACACCAGATGCAAGACTTAAACTTTCCCACTTTTCTCAGCGATAAATCTGGTCCGAGGATCAGCCTGATCAACAGCCTTTTTTTTTTGGGTCTGGATTTTTAAGATCTACTAAATGTACTCTGTGACATTAAAACATAAGCAAGTAGACATAAAATGAAAAGCATATAAAAGTATATCACAATGGAATTCTCAGTATTAGGCCACATGATTTATTCAGTAGTGTTTATGTTCCCAAATTACAATTATGTCTATCCATGTAAGACTACAAAAGTTACCATTAGAATTGTCTGTGCTTATAAAATACCAACATTTTCTTTTACTGTTATATACTCATTAACACCAGTCTGCGACGAGTTACATGTAATCATAGGCACTTCAAAGGCTTTAAAAGACGTTTACAACTTAAATGCATTTTTAAAGAACATAAATTTAAACCCCTACTTGTACCTTCAAATTGCAAATAATTAACAAATACAGTGGCCATAGAAATCTGCAGCAACTTCTCAAAATACTGTTAGAGTCTTTGGGTTTGCTTAGGTTTGTCAGTAGCTTACTCCAAATCTTCCTTACAGGAGATTTGTTTAGTAAGAATACGACTATAGAGTTTGTAGTAATAATCCAATTTTACACATTAATTTGCTGTTACAAATCTCACTGAAGCTACAGGTACACTGAGAAACAATGCAAAGTGTAAAATTGATATCCTGACACTTAAATTTATACAAAGTGGAGGTTAAAGTTTACATAGCTGAAAAATTACATTTACACTAAAAGTTACTGTTATCTGAAGTATCTGAAGACAAATTGCACCATGACAACTACAAAAAGGCATTTTTTTGAAACAGATAAATTAATGAAATAAAAACTAACTTGTAAGATCAATCTGAGACATGCCGACAAAAATTAAACAACTTTCATTGAACCATAGGATAAAACAATAATTTTCATTATTTTATATTTATGCATAAAGTTTTTTAAATGATTCAGTGAACATCAATGGTTTTATAAAATAATGCTTTGCCACTGTTATTCACAGAACACTGCAAATGTTAAGTTTTAATTTTACATTTTTTAAAGGAATACATGAAAAGTTTTAAATACAATGGGTTTTTATCATAAAGGTGCCGTATTGGCTCTTTAATGAAAAAAAAAAAAAAATCTTCATTATTCTATGCAAAAGCTTTATTTAAAAAAGTTCAGTGATCTCATAAATAGAGACACTAAATAGGAATTTTATGCATAAAACTCCTTAGTAGGTGCCTTTTGATAGGCAGCACAGGATGGTTTACGTTCACCAAGGTCGTAACTGCCTTCGTCCTTCTTTCTCATGCGATATACCAGCAGCAGGATAAGGAAGATTGCAAAAAGAAAACCGATAACTCCGCCAGCAATAACAGCTGTAATCAAAGAAACAGAGATTCACAATATGCCGGAAAAACAAGTTTAGCACAATGTTTCTTTTTCATCTCGCACAATGAGTTTGCCATTACTTTCAAATTAGAGAAAAAGGCTCCCATTATGCAACTGTCTTGATATTAGTATCCTGAAATATATTCTCAGAAAGCCTGTTTGTGTTTATGAAGGCAATCATTTAAAAGGACGTTCCACCTATGAGTGATCCAACAAACCACAGTTCTAAAAAAGTTATTAAAAATTTTCCAAAACCTCAATTAAGAAAGCCACCCATACTGCCAGAACATAAAGTTGTCTTCATTTATAATAACAACATTTAAGTTTCCTTCAAACTCATTTTTCAACAGTTAACATTTTCAGCCTTTATTTAAGAACTATTTTGTTACACTAGCTAAGAAGTGGGTTTTCCCTTTTCTCCATTAGTTTTCACTCTGACTCTAGGCTGAAATGAATTTCCTATTGATGAGTAATAGGAGAAAACATTTCATGGAGCTGTAGGAACAGAGACATTATATTCATCATGTACTTGTGAGTGTGTAGAAAGTATCATCTCCAACTAGACTTCAAGAGCAAACCCGCATGCTTCCACTGATGTGGATATTAAGGCTATTTCACATTTTGCTCAGAGGAAGATGCGGTCCAAACTGTGTGACCTTCATGGCTCCCAACACCCCCTCCAAGGACATGAGGGAAAAGTATACCTGTAAACACTGCTCTTATGCCAAAAAAACCGCACATGTAGGAAAGCCACGTGAAAACATTGGTGGCCAGCCTGCCTCTCCCTGGGTTATGCATGGAAACAGACCCTCTATATCCTAAGGACAGCGCTCATCTATCCCTCTCCATCCACCCATCCACCCACCCCTGCCGTGAGCTCCTCCCAGGCGACGTCCATCTGCACCAGACGGACCAGACAGCGATGTGCTCTCGGGAGCATGGGTGACAAATACATTTCTGCACTGCAAGCATCAATCCAAATTGCAACTCTCTTTCTGAGCTGTGGAAGCTCCAGATATTCAGCAGGCAGTATTGAACTTGCAGGCGTCAAATCAACTAGCAAGACTTCACTATTAAATAACTCCAGAAGATGCCCATCTCATTCTCATCAAATCAACCACTGGCTACCCCCATGAATGTGTTTAAGAATCTATCAAGAAAACAAAAACGTTGAATTTGCATTATTTGATATGGATCCCCTCTGTTTTCTGTGGTATTTCTGGTGAGATGGACCTTGGCAAATGACACCTCACCTGCCAGAACTTCTGTTCTCTGGAAGAGGTTTTCTGAATGCTTCTCAGTGAACACGTCCGTGTCGTCCCCTGGCTCATCGCTCTTTTTCTTGGCATCTGTCTCAGGCCCTTCCTCTTTATCGATTTCTTCAGGTGACTGTGGCACAAAAAGAAAAACAGAGCATCGCTTACAGACAGGGTGCACCGCACGTCGGCACAGTCACCGCCTGTCACGGGCAGCCACGAAGCTGTGGCTCCATGTGTGTACTTCACAATACCCACAAACACCACACATGGGAAGCTTTTTGACCGCAGAAAGCTGTGCTAGACATTGTAACTGGATCTATTTGTCGTCACGATGTCAGAATGAAAAACACTATCCACAAGTTTATAACCCCCAAAAGTATATTTAGCAAACAGCTGTTAAATATTGCCTGTGTTTATCAGAATAACGGCCCCTGAATGAAATAACAATTCTGAAATTAGCACATCAGGTATGTTGTATTTAGAACGCCTCTGAGGGTAACTTAGACAATATTACCGATGGTGGTAGAAAGAAATACTGAAATACTAAATGGAACCTGGCAAGTGTTCAATCTACAGCCCAACCACACAACATTCTCCTTTAAGAAGGGAAGTTTCATGTAGAATTTTCTAATAACTCTTTGAGAGATGTAAAAAAAGTACAGCTCAGACTCAAAGGTATCATGAGAAACTGTCTTGTGTATAATGAGATATTCTTTTTTGCATCTCTCTCTTCTTTCATGTGAAATCCAGATGTCCCTACGCAGACTTCCTAGTAGGAATGAAACTAGGCAGCTCTGTATTCATTTACCAGGCTGCAGTAGCATTAAGTAAAGTTTGTGGGGGCTTTTTAATCCATATAAATCAAATAAAGTTAACATCAAGCTATCAGTGGGGTACAGTGGAACCATTTTAAATGGTGTTGCTCTCCAGCCACGCACCTTTGTTTGTGCAGGCACCTTGGTCTGCATTTTCACCGTGGTGGTCTCAGCCCTAGATGCATCACTAGTTGTTGGTAACTTTGGAAGTGTTCTGGATGTTGTTATCACTGCACTATCTTCATCTTCTTCAGCACCTGGAGACAAAACCAGTGACATTTCACCGACCTGTGAAATTCTTCCAGACCAATTACATTTTTTATTATGACACGAAGGTAGGGGTGCTTGCGCAGCCCACCCTAGGCACATGGCCTAGATGACAATGCCTGCTAAGATAAAGATGCGAGTGCCAACAGTGTGCCCCAAACTGCCAGGGGCATATTGGCCCCACGTGATCCCATGAAAGAGGAAGGGGAGCCATCAGCTGGATTAAGCAGTAACCAGGAAATTAGCACGATGTTTTTGAAACAGAAGGAACCAGCCTGAAAAGAAGTATGAAAAAAGCATAAACGCTTGTAACGGGGGGAGAAACCCTGTAATAGAAGCGGCAGCTGTCACGGCTGGTGTGACCCTGTCTGACGTGGCCCTGTGGCACCGGGGGCTCTGCTGGGGCTTGGCAGTGCCACCCCCCACCCCATGGGTGCCCCCAGCAGCCACCTCCAGCTCTCCAGCGGCCGCCACGGGGGCACTGCTGGAGGTGGCAGGAGGTGGTAGGGCCCTGGGATCACATGGAGCTGGGGGCACCTGCATCTCCCACAGCGGGGGTGTGCGGTCAGAAGGTCCTGCACACCCAGCTGAGGGGAGCTTGCACACCCCACGGCCTGCGAGAGGGGAGGGTGTGTGTGCGCACAAATCTGTGTGTGTGTGTGTGTGGCACACGTTGGGATCAGTTACAGAAGTGGGGTTGGAAATTTGTAGTTGCATGTTACCATTTTTTAAGTGTCTGGTATTGTAGTTATCTGTTGTATTGCTGATATTAAGCCCAAAAGTATAGTTCAATGATTGCCAGTTAATTGCATATCATAAATAAATCAATCAATAAACTTCTTTCTCCTGACTTTACTTAAACCACATGAACTGAACAGTTTTTCCCTGTAACACACTGCTTCAACAACAAAATCTCTCCTCTACAGCAGATCTGTTAAACCCTCAAACATAAAAAACCAAGTAGTTTCTATCTACAGGAAGATTGCTATTACTTTATGTTTCAGTCACTAGGAATTCACATGTTTTTAAACTCCAGAAGCCTTTTTCTTTTGAAATAAAAAGGACAGAAAACTCCCTAAAGATGACCTTAAATTTAATTTCCTCCACATTCAAAGCCCTGCTGGAGTACGAAGGCTCCTTCAGAATAAAGTAATGGACACGTCTAATAAATATCCTTTAGTGATACTGGACGAACGAAGACACAGACAAGAGACTAAATTATTGCAAGGCCTGAAAGAGGAAAAGAAGCGACCTATTCTTGGACCACTCCCTAGGAATCTCAATGTGTTCTGCTCATTACAGACACCGGTTACCCAAGTAACTATTGGGTAATAAATCCAGCAAATGTGAGTAAGAGTAATTCCTAACAAATAAAAATATATCCTCTTACAACAGAATAGTATGACTCACTCATTCCAAACTGACTTTTTATCTTATTTTTTGTAGAGAAAGAAAACAGGCTGAAAATACAAGCGCAATAACAAAGTTTTGAACTCACGATCAAGAATTATATACATTTTGCATTGAAAGGAAGGGTATTAACAAGACAATAACTAAAACAACTTCTGTACTGTAGAAAAGAAAATTTGGAATCGTTAAAAAAATTACTACATTAAAGCTACCGGCACAGAATAATACTGGAAAAACCTTCAGAGATACCAAAATTACAGGGCAACCTCTAGAATAAAGACCTCACAACAAGAATTGGGTATTTTCCTGAAATGCTACTCAAAGATCAAAAAGCCAACATCCTGCTTCAAAGCAGAGGTGAGGAAAGGCATCCAACAGGAAAATTTTTCTGGTTTTGCCTCAAGAGTTTTCTTTTGAGAAATAAGGGCCCAATGGATAGCTCAGCCTGCTTTACCTTCCAAAGTTCCTCCAAATTACACAAGACTTTCACAGTCAAGGAAATTAAAATTGATGATCAGATTAGAGATCTGATAAAACACACTTTGAGAGTACAGAACTTTTATTTTCTTCTTTTTATGAAATGATCAGTTCCATTTAATCACAACTGCTCCTCCAAATCCTTAAATGCCACCTTCGCTTCAGGCAATAGTTGTGTCTGCCAGATAAAATGGTGAGCATTACAGGTCTGAACCTCTCTGGCTACGGAGGATGCAGATCTCCGGTCCCTCAACAAACGGGTGACTAATCTAACTCCTGGACTAGTCGCTAGATTTGTACCAAAGGTACCCAACTCCTCTTGTGTACGGCCTCAGGGGATCCTGACAATCCCAAAAACATCGGGGTACCTATCATTTAGGCCTGACTCAGGTACCGGCTCAGACACATCCCCATGGTTCCTCCTTTCTAATTAGCATTATCTAGACAGGTCTCTGCTTGGCATGGAGTAGGTCTAAACAAGGGGAAGGCATTTCCCTTGCTAAACTGACAGTAGTATTCTCAGAATTACCCGTAAATAGGACTGAGGGATCAAAAAAACCTCTCTAATGCTCTCCAGAACATAGCAATAGCATTTTACAGAGTATCACATTCCCTAGAAGGCAAAAAAAAGAGAACCACCCCGCTCCCTGAATCCAAATAGGATTGGAAAGAAAAAACCTACAGAGTGTCATGAGCATAATTTCCAACTAGGTTGTTAAGAGGAATACTGTGAAATGGTTGCAGTGTAAGAGCTTACTTCTTCCTCTTGAAAGTATCACTGTCTCTTTAGATGGTTTCTGGATTTGGCCAGCTTGGGTGACAGTGCTGGGTATCAACTGCCTTGAGTCCCTCTACAAATAGATACTGCCCCCTTAGTGAGGGCATCGCAAAAACCCTGCAGTAATTAAACCCATAGCGATCTCTGTGGTAAAGAGTTGAGAGGTCTCAACCATCACACACGGTCTTTTATCCACTGCAACTTCTTCAGGATGCCCAACTGCTGTCTTCATAGTGGTCAAAATAGCTCTAAATTGTGCTGTAGTATTGGAAATATCTAATATAGCCCTCACTGATGTGTCTATTAGCTGCCCCTTGGATGATGGGAACGCAAATGCTCTTTCACACTCTTGGTGCTTGAGGAAACTTGTCAGGAAATCAAAACTGTGTCAGCTTAAATCATTGTATACTACAAAAAGCCTGCAGTAGTTAGCACTCTTACTTGCAAAGCAGCCAGTGATTAACTCTTCCTACCAAACAAATCCAATCATCTCACCCTATCTTTTGTCATCATGTTTGTCGGCTGTTGCACATCGCACTCTGGGATTACTACCACCACAAGCAAACTTGTCATAAGGCGGGCACAGACATACCCACCATCTTTTTCACCACCTTCCATCTCTGTCATCAATGTGGCACATACCAGAATGACAAATTTTTAGCTGGCTTATCTCACCCCCATTCACATGAAAAGCCCCCAACACAACCCTTAAGCAACACAGCGTTAGGCAACCAGAGATGACACCGTAAACATAATACTAGTGCCCTATCAGGGAACTGCAGCTGAAATAAATGGGGACAGTGCAAGGATGTTGTGTCTCTGATAATTCTCACCTGAGGAGGGGAAAAAAAAACAACAAAACTTGAAGAAAATAGAAGGAAGAGTCCTAACTATACTGAAGTATACTGAAGATTCTGTCCAGCACAACCAAAAACACACTTTCAAACAGTATCACAGCAGGTTTTTACATTAAAGGACCTGGAGAACCAGGCAATTAATGTCATGAAGCATGCTTGGGGCTGGTGTAGCAGGTGGACAGAAGAATCTCTTGCTCCAAGCCAATCTGAAAGGCACATATGAGTGGGACCTTAGGAAGTAGAAAAATGAATACTTGCTGTGCTGTCTGCACCACGGGAGGGGACGCACACCAGGAGAGGGTGTGTCGCCCCACCTGGGGTGCCTGCCGGGCACACTGCCACCAGGGCCAGGAGCATCCAGTGTCAGCCATGGCCCCCGTGCCAGCTCCTGTTCAGCACCTGAGAGAGCGCCTGTGCCTCCCCCACCTAGAACCATGGCCCCCCAGCCCAGCCACCGCCAGTCACCCAGCCCCACGCCACACTGCCACTGGACTCCTGAACTGCCTTCCAGCCTTGGAGCACAACTTCGGCTTCCCGTTAGGTCAAGAGCCAAAGCAGATCTGCTCTTGTGTTTCTTGGAGGAGCTCCAGCCCCACCACCATACCTTTCCTCCAAGAACAGTCCCCAGTCACAATGTCAGTCTAGACGTAGTTCATCCTGAGCTAACCTTCTCAACTCCAGCTATTGACTGAGAAATACTACATTGCGGGAAGAGAAGAAGGGGAAGGAAAACCTGCATTAGATTCTGATATATATCGCATAGACTTGTCTACCAGGAGTAACTTAAGAGAAGACACAAGAAATCAGACAGTTTTCCAAAGAACGTGTAGATAAATCTGATTGAGATGGTGGCTTTCCTTAACATAAGGGTAGTCATGCTGCTCAGCAGCTACTTCCAGGTACCTGCAAGAACAGGGCTCAGTTAAGATCTTTTATGCCAGAAGAAAAAGCAACAGTAGTTATAAAAGCTTTTCAAGTTGTATATAGGCTGGAAAACTTATATTTACTCTTTTATTATTATGCGATATACAAACACCCACACTAAAAAGGGTGATGACAGACTGAGGCATCTCCTCAGAGATGGAGACTGCAAGAAGGAAACAATGGACTAATGAATTCACTACGGACTTTCTGATATTGACACAGGACAATCAGGAAGCAGGCACGGCCCCTTCAGAAACTGTTGGCCAAAGGATTCGGACTGAACACTTGGGCAGATGAACATCAGTAGCTGAACGTACATGAAGACTAAAGAGGCTATGAAAGGAAAGGAAAAAAACCAGACCACCATCACCTTTTTTTCTCCTTATAAAAAGCCATCAGCCAATTTCTAGTTTGAAATGTGTCATGCTTATAGTGACATTTGTCCATGTTAATGCTGCTTGCAGACCTGCAAGGGCATTAATGGTGGTGCTGACAATTCCTGTTTATCTCCATAGGCCTGGTGGCAGCTAACAATTTTCATACCAAGGAAAGGAGTCAGCATGTTGTCATCTTGGATCTGTTTGCTTGGAGTGGAATTACATAGCAAGAAAACCACTCTTGAGTGGGAAGGCTCTCCCTGCTAGGAACACTACATCACTGAGTATCAAGGAAAAAGAGACATATTCAACATAATGTGAGGAAAATTGATCATTGGTATGTCTGCAGGACACTTTCTACTTCATAAAATGGAGACAGCAGTAAGTATAGGATAAGCAGGGCGGAGAGGATGCTAATTTGCTTCCCTCTTGAGATTTTTTTCTTAAGTGAATAAAACTGGGCTCACAGATTGCTTAGAAGGTTATTTGAACTTAGACTTCTTCCTTTGTTCAAAAGAATTAGATTTTGGTACTGTCACATGAACTCTCTGGAGGGGCATCCAGCTAGTCTCAGTCTACAATGAGGCTTTTCCTGCTTTCTTGTAGGAAAGAAAGAGATTGCCAGAGGTAGCATTGAGTGTGTGTTATGTACTCCATCTTTCACCCAGGGCTCAAGGCTGAGCACAGGAAAAGAGAGAAGAGAAACCCAAGGTGTTACTGTTGGTGAAGTCTAGAGGTACTTTCTGTCCTTCTGGCTCCGCCTTTACCACTGAGATGGGTTAATAAAATTTGAAGCCAGTTCTTGTATAGTCTTTTCCACTTCAAAAGCAGGGCTGTGTTTTGAATCATCCGTATTAGAAAAAGCCAAACTCCACAGAAAGATGAAATAAAACCAAAACAGACCATTCTCCATACCGCTATTTATTGTCAGCCTATCTCCTTTCCTGAAGCTTACAAAGTCACCAGCGTCTGAAGGCCCAACAGAATGGGATGCTGACTGAAAGGGCAATTTTCTCAGAGATAAGACTTTTCCTTAGACAGTCCTGGAAACTGGATAAAATCACTGACTTGTTAATTTTTTTTTCAAATGAAATGTTAAATTTCCCCTCAAAGAAGTCTACAGCAAGGATGTCCAATTAAGCCTCTGATCACATTGGAACGTCAAACTCCCCCTGTGGAGGACTCCCAAAATGCAGGGTGTTACCCAGGTGCCAATGACTGATGGGCGTGGATTTGCCTGGCAGCACAATCAGACCTCTGCAGACTTCATTTTAACGTATCTTTGAACCTCCAAAAGAAAGAAAAAACAAAAACCCATCCGAAAAAATCTCAGCTGTGGCTTACAAGGTAACAAAGACAAGGTGCTACAAGAAGGGCTCACCCTTTAAAAATTCACAAGTATATATAAACACCAAATGACAGATTACAAAAAGCACAATAATAAACAAATAAGTAACACACTTGGAAAATAAATGGGATTTCCACAACAGGTCAGCAAATGCTCACAACAATAAGGAAATTTCTCTCCCAGAACTACCATAAAATCCTGCACTTAACTTTTAATGGCTGGAGCCTCCCAGCTAGCCTAGAAGACACTCCACAAAGAGGCTTTCTAAGAGACATGATTAATGAGGTTTCACTGACAGTTTTTTGAAAAATGATGAGCTACCTACATGCCTCTAATGAGTGTTTAAGTCTGAGAACTCAGTATGTTTTCTTTATTCACTATATGGATGTAATTACCTCAGCGAAAACTGTCATGGTTTTGGCAGTATCTAGACTTCCAAATTTAAAAGAACAACAACAAAAAAGAAGTGGACACAATGTTTACGTCAACCTGAATGCATATAAGAGAAAACAAGTTTGCTGCTGCTATGTTTTCTTACAGACTACTAAATTAGCATTATGCTATGGGAAAACTAAGCCTTCTCTAATCCTTATTTCTAAACTCCAGAGAGATCTACCCAGAAACCAGAGGGACAGAAGACAGAAAATACCACAGTGAAATGATGCAACTAAGGAGTAAGAGAAAATAGCAGAAAGTTAATATTTAAAACCCAGCCCGCAGGGATGCTCAGTCCTCTCTAAATAGAGAGCCAAGCACTCATGGTACTCACTGAAAGTATCATCTCCAACTTATACAGGAAAACTGCACAGCTTTTCCTCAAATAATTGCATTACTTCTTACACTTTTTAAAATCAAATTGTGACATGTTGTCTCACCTGAACCTGACCCAGAAGAATAATCATCATCATCAATTGGATAGACGCCTGATGCTTCTTCAACAGAGCTGTTGTCAAGGTATAAATCTTTATCAGAGGTCAAATCTGCTCTCTGGAAAACAGATAAGAGGGAATGGTTAAAAAGATAACAGTTCTCCAGCGTAGAAGTCTCTTAATCTTCGCTCCCATTTCCAAAGGTCATGATGGCACACTGAACAGTTCATACTTTCAGTTTATGCAACACATTCATCTAAGATGTTGAAGAAATTTGTAAAATTATAGCATAAAAAAAATATCCAAGGCTGCACAATGAAAACTAAGAAACCACCCAATCTTAGGAAGCAAGCCCCCTTCAAATCACACTTCATCTCATTACAAGCATGAATGAATAAATAGGATTTGCAATATATTCTGCAGAGCTTCTGTAACAACAAAGAAGCAAATCCCAGGATTGAAGCCCTCTGTCAAGATCTCAAATATACAAATCTATAGGCTGTCACGTGAAGTCTGTCATTTGATCTCAAATGGGAAGCGACAAGACCACATATCAAAAACCATCTCAGATGTACATCGAGCCAAACCTCACGAAACTCTTTACAAGTTAGAATGAAGAACTGGGACTACAGAATACAAATGTTTCCAAGACAGTGCTGTTGATTAAGGATTATGACATTTCCAGCTGGATCAGACAGCACATCTCCAAAATTCTGGTCAGGCACGATGCTCCAATTCCTAAATGAACACATCTCTCCTAAAGTTTAGCTGTAGCTTCAACAGGCTAAAAAGTTGGCTTCTTGTGACTTTCACCACATTTTTATGTCTGCAAGTATTTCCCCACTAAAGAGAGATTCTGCTAAAATGAGCTGGTAATAGAACAAGGTATCAGTCATCCTTTTAGATTGACAATTCAGGCTTTGAAAGACTAGAAATTGCCTTCCTCCACAGCAGCTTGTGCTTTCTCAACAGAGCATAAATGTCCTTTATAAGGAGCCATGTATCTCTGATGACTGAGAAGGTACCTGCCGCTATTACTACTATTACTTTTACCAGCATTTCTGTGAACACACATTTGCCACGACTTGTCGAAAAAAGTATGACAGTTGCAAATGGAGTTTTAAGTCAAAAAGCAATACTATACCAAATTGAGTCTTTTCTTTATCTCATGTAATTGCCCAAACCTGCTGCTCTGAGTCCCAAGGGTTTCCACCTTACTTTTTACTGCACGGCATTGACTGCCCGTTTTATTCTATACAACATTCACTGTAGCTTTCCTAAAGGGGTACCAAACTGTGAAAGGGGTAACTCCTGTATGCAAAGACCCACATCTAACTTTCTGAGGTAGATTTTTTCCCAGAGGTCTACAAAATATTGTTGAAGACATTTGTGACTTTTTTTTTTCAGGAGGCTTTTGGCAATGGATTCCTGTTCCAACCTTCTAAGCTTCTTCACAGCAGAAAGCTGCTCTTCAGTTTGATCTAAAATAAAAAAAAAATATTCTTCACGGAAAGCAGAAAGGCCATCCTGATTACTAGAGTATTTCAGAGCAAAAGACCCTTGCACTGGGGGTACCTGACACTTCTCTGAACAGCTCTGAACTAAAACAGTGTTACTCTGTTTTTCTTCTAAAGAAGAAAAGAAAACCAACATGATACTTGGTCAAAGTCTACTCTTGCTACGGTAGCTTTTACCTGTGGGATGTGTGGGGAAAAAAAAAGCCCTGTTTTTAAGACAGGTTTAGAAGAGGCCTGCTCTCATCTGCTGCTGCTGCTAGTTCACACGGTCTGCCTGGAACTGGCTGCAATCCAAAGCAGAAATTCAAGACGATGTGTGGTCACCATCAAATGACTTCAGGCCTTCCTTTGGAGCCATCTTTTAAAGGAATTAAGTGGCTCGGTAGGTGTATAGGTGGTATTGTAATTAAGATGCAGCTGAGACTGTTTCCGTATAGGAAAACAACTCCCTGTCACGGGACAAATATCCTGCTGTTGATTAGGCTGCCACAATGGACCAAGCCACTTCACCCCATTTTACTTTCAGCCACAATCGTGGTACAAAACAGCCCACTCCTCAATATCAGGAAGGAAAAAACAAAACATATTTAAAAGGAAATGCAGGTGGCTGCCCACGAGCATAGAAAAGGCATACAGTATTCAAAAGGTATCAGAGGTAGTAAATATTACCCAACGCCATGCTGGGAAAAAAATGGGAGACTTACCTGGAGAAATTTCCTAACAATGGGAATTGTCACTGGCATTTGGCAACAGCTGAGAAACAGCCCGAGTTTGCAAATGTTAGTGAATGAAAATTAGTCTGCATGAGAACAGAAGCATCACACATCCGTGCCCAGAATTTTTAGTGTTGAATAAAAATATGAACTTACCAATCAATTTATTCCCTAGGACATTTCCCACTTCTGTCTATATTAGAAGCAAACTTAGTAGAATTCAAAAACCAAACAAAAACCCCAAAACAATGCCCCCCTCCAAAACAAACAACCCTTTTTTTTTTTTTTGCTCTTTCCAGCCTCACAGGAGTCAGAAAAGACAGAAATGATCCCTGACAGTTTTTCTAAAGATTCAGTTTTTGTAAGACAGCTGAGCAGCTAACCCAATCCAGCCCAAGCTGCAAGCGCCTGGTCAGCCAGGCTCCCCACCATCATATTTGTTCCCTTTCTTTCAATGAATCATGGCTTTTCAGCCGCCAAAAGTTTTCATTTCTAGCTATGCTGAGATGTTCTCAAGATTTAAACCAGCTGAAAACAGAGGAACAGAAATGGAAGAAAAGCCTGGGCAGTTTTCAGCAGCAATTTTAGCATCCATTGTATTTTATTCTGGGGATGCAAAGGATACAATGTGAAACATTATTTAATACCTAGTATTATGGACGGCACAACTCCATCAGAATGAGAAAACTATTCCCCACAGTCTTATAGATCCAGTACAATATTTACTATAGGGAGAAATATATGGTACAGTGAACCCCAAATGCATTCAGATCAGACATCAAGCTCCATCTGAGGAAGATGCTCTGCAGCTTCTCTGGCCAGAGCCCCTTGCTTCAGCTTGCTTCCAGTACGAATGATTTTCCTTTAGTGGAACTTGGGCAGGACACAAGCACCCTCTCAAACCAAAGGCATAAAGAAGCATACCCTGGCTTAAAAATCCCGGGCATTTGCATCAGACAAATGCACTGCACTGTCCCCAAACAGACTCTCTTTGCAAGCTGGCTAGTAGACTTGGGGTAGGGGCACCCCCTCTACACCCACAGCTTGCACCGCTTTTCCCAGTTGCTCAGAAGCATGTAGCTGCCTTAGTCCACTTGGAATGAAAACTGCCTTAAGGTTAAGAATAAAAAGAAAAGCTCAACAATTAACAAAAATGCACAGCTGTTAAAAATAATTCTGTGAAGATTAAGCTTAGAAAAATGAGAGGTGGTTAATGAAAATAAAAGAATACTTCATGGTGCTTAAGTGAGTATCAAGCACTGAAGCCACGCTTTGCAATTGTATGCTATGTAAAAATAAATTTGATTTAATACTTGCTCTAGAAATGTTTTCTCACTTGTCAACTGGGAATCCATGGGGGCCTGTGGACTACTTCCAGGGTGTTCACAAAAGATAAGTTGGAAAAACAAGTCTGTGTCACTAGGCTTGGACAGAGAAAGGTCTGTACTAGCACTTTAATATGCTTAGGAGGAAAAATAAAAAAGTTTGCAAATTCTAACTCCATAAGTCTATTTTTAGTTATTATGAAGGCCAAATATTTAAGGGATTATTTCCTATGGCTAACAATTGAAATGAGGGCCCTCATGACACTTTTATGTAACAGCCTTATTTTCAGATCTATTAAAACGGCAGGAACACCAGGCAAAAATGTCTCTGTTATCAGTACTTTAATCTGGCCCTGAAGCCACAAAAACTGCTCGTTACCTCTTGACAGAGATTGCATTCTCATCCATCATTGTTATCCCACTTACATTTTTATTCCAAGAATATAATGCTGCAAAATCCTGTGACCTAAATACTTCACATGCTACATGCCAACGATCACTGATTCCTGTCTGGTTATTGACTACACTGGCATAAATCTAAATCTCATGGATGTAGTGTAGATTAGCACCCATTAAGTACTAGATAAAAGATACTCCATACCACTTATATGTTGAATTTGAAATCTCCAAGTCTTTATTTTACTAAAGCTTACATTTTTAATGATTTGCAATTTAATAAATTTAGATCATCCAGGATATATTTAATAAAAAAAGCTCTCATTCTGACACTAAATGAGAGAGGAAACAAAGCAAAAAAAACTTTTTCTGACTCATCATCTCATGAAAGGCATAAATTATTCATCAAAATTACAATGGCAGAAACTTGAAAACAATCTCCAGACAATAGGAGGGTTGGGAAAGGATGGTGCACTTCATTTAAAAAAAAAGCACCAAGTGCCCTGCAATAGCCATTCCCTTTTCCAGTGCTGCTGTTACAGTCAGTCCTCCCATTGCATGGGGATGATTTAGGAGTAAGAAGACATTAAAGACTTTTATGCCACGTGGATGAAGCCAAGAAAGCTGGTGTGAGGAGCAGTGAAGAAGTAATGTCTACCATGGCTATCCTGGCTGTTTGAAACTCAGACGGAAGAGCGATGAGTAACTGACATATGGAAGGAAACATTTTATTACTTACAGATGCACTCAAATTTCTGTTTTCTGCCTTTTTGGGTATATGTATAGGACAGAGAATTTGAGGTTTGCAGCTGGGTTATTAATGGTACATTGCCTCCCTTTTTCCCCAGATGGAAGTCTTTTATATGTAACCCGTTTAGTATGCATAGAACCAGAGACTAATATTTTAAAAGTGATGTTATATCCCAAATATCTAACCCAGAAGGCTCTTAAAATTTGCAAGCATTACAGCTGTTGATTAGGTGGAGATCTTATATGTAAGAAGGAGAAAGAAAACAGATTTTCCTCTTCTATTAACAGACAATGATGTTTTGTTAGTGCTTGTATAAAAGCACGTTCAGCTGGTGAGTCTGAGTTCACTAAAGTGATGTATTCTTCATATACACTCCATTTTTGGAAAGCTAACTACCTGAATGCATTCATCTAAAGCCCGAGGGCCGTTGTAGAGACTCCCATTGAAGGCAGGAGAAAAGGCAGTTGTGTGAAGGAGAAGCTGTATTTCCCCCTAGGCTTCCTGCAAAAGGAACTATGATCTGCCACCCAAAAGGAGTTAGTCCTAACAGACCTCAGCATTGCCGACCCCGAAGCCAGCAGGCGTCTTGCTGTCATTGATCGCCATTTCTTTGCCTTCCCTCATCACACCAGGAAAGCTATTTCACTGGTGACACTGTCCCCTTAAAACCTCATTAACCTTGTCCAGGAATAGAGTCATGATTTTAGACAAAAACACTCTATAAAGCACTAAACTTGGAAATTGGATTTACACCTCAAAGCACTAGGTTTTCCCAGAGAAACGTGCTAACCAGAAGAGTATCCACCTTCCATTTCCCGTTGTGTTACTGGTTCCCAGAGGTGAGCATCTGCTGGCTCTGGCAGTGCCCATTGACCTCCTTCAGCCTGCGCATCCCTACACTGCCCACATGTACCCTGCTACAAACACGTAATTTTGAAGTAGGATTTTATGTTACAAGGCATGTTTACCACTAATTGTCTTATTACAGATGCCTTTCTTTACTTTCACTGATATGTCCTACAGCTGGGCACAGAAGAAAAGGGAAGGAAAGAAGTAGTCCCCACTATTTCCTTTCAAGGTGTTGGTGGCCACTTTTACGGACTCACAGGCCAAACTCTTCCCAGCAAACCCCACTTCATTGCACTGTGCTAACTGTGGTGGGGCCTTCGGCAGAAGCGGCAGTGGGAGGCACATGGTGGGCGGTTGTGGGACTGAGAAATAAACTGCTAATAATTAGTGATGTAATTTAAGCATAACAGTCTAAGGAATCCCCATCTTCTTCCTTGGAGAAACCGTACTGCCTGCACAACGGTGATGTTAGTGGAGTGGTTACTGGCTGCAGGAAAGCTGCCCTACACCACGGTCTGGGTAACTGTGTTCACAGCAAAAATATTCTTTCCATAACAACAGGCCCCAGACTGAATTTTGGAAGTTTGAGAACAAGGTTTTCATACAGAAGCCAACATCTGTTTTGCTCATTTCCCCCGAATGATTTTGGCACGGTTATCACCTCCCACTTTTACCTCGGAACGGCTTAAAACCCTCCAAGCACTCCCCACGGCTGCTGCCTTTCTGTGCCAGTCCTGCCGCTCATCTGCGTGCCCAACGTGAAAAATCAGTCTTGCTATGGGAACTGCCTGGACCAAATCTGCGAAAGCCACCGCCTCCCCTACCGCTGGCTTTGGCCAATTAAATAACAAGCCTTGATTGCCATGACTCATTCTGGAGGGCTCATTTCCAAAGGTATGTTTAAAAATACCTTAGAAGACATTTGCTGCCCTTCTTCAGGTAAGGGTGGAAGAGGAAATCGGCTTTGAACAGGTGCCCCTACTAGCGTTGTAAGTTGGGTGTTTGCCCATGGGGACAGCACCGGTACCAGCAGCAGCGCAGCAGGCTGAGACCCTGTCTGGTGCAGCACAGAGCCGCTACCGCGGCTGGAGCGCATGCCAGAAAGATTATTCACGCTCCTTGTACCTCATGTAGAAGAACTTCCCGATGCTGCACAAAACTATAGCTTTAGGCCTCCAATCTCTCACGACAGATAAAGAAAGGGTTTGACTGCTTGTGGCTGCTGAGGAAAGGCGGAGAGCCCAAAATAAACACAAGCACTGCAAACTGCTTCTACTACTGCTAGCATTCAACAATAGAGGAGTCTACCAAAAGAGCTGATTTACAGAGATTGCCTCATGTCAGAGCCAAGAGTCAAAATATGCTGGCTTTTAAGATGCGCACAGTCTGTTACGCCAGACTAATTACCAAAACAGAGGCATATTTGACAGGGACGGCATTAATAAAACAACTCTTGCCGGTGTCAGGCATTTCAGCAGTCTATGTCATGGCTCGCAGTAAAGAAAATACACCACATCCATGGTGCTCACAGGGAAATGCTTCAAGGCAAAGAGCCCCCCGGGGTAAGCAGACACCAACAAGCCACCACCATGTCAGCTACTGTTCACTTAGGGCCACGCACCAAAGAAATTACTGTGCTGCAGTTGATAGATTTAAGTTCACACACTTCACGAAGTCATAGAAACTTGTGTGCCTGTTTTCTGAGAGTCATCTGTGCCTTTAGAAATATTCCCTAATGTGTAATTACATGCCGTATGGTACGTTATGTGATAACAGAACTTAAAATGATAACAGGAGAACTTGTTCGAGCTTATTTGAAAATGTTTTTCTTCCCATTATAAAGGCTCACAGATCTGTGTAGTGGGTCTTTGGTCTGCTTACAGTTTTGGAGCTGAGGCTTGTCCTGCATTGAGGAGAAAGATAAACGTCCTCTGAAGTTCTCGCCTGATTGAGGTAAATTCCAATAGAATAAGCTTCTATCTTTCCACTTCTTTTCACAGAGTCTGATTTCCAGTTGTGCATCATTTATGTACTAGATGCACACAGAGACCAAACTTCAGTCTATTAACCTAATCCCTTGTCCAGAAACTGCGTTGCCCAGGGTGGGACAGAGGTTGCTGTATGAAGATGCAGGAGGGAGGCAAGCAAGCACGGCAGCAAGACCAGGCAGAGCTTTCTATCCTTATGCACAAGTACCAATGGCACTATTTGTGATGAAGGACAGATCAAACCACTTGCTCCATGCTCTCCAGCTACAACAGATATTTAGTAAATGAACAAAAAGAGATCCTCATCAGCTACCCAACAGTCCTCCTAAGCTATCCGACTAGGCTCAAGCCCACACGAAGTAGTATTAAAGGACTGCTAGCTCAGCAAGATCATAGTTGGGTCTGCCCCTACAAAAGACGCCTTCATCATCTACCCTGCAGAAGATACCTACATCTTCATTCAGTTATGAAGAATTTTCTGGAACAACAAACCTTTACCTCTGTGGATCTCTGCCACCGCTATACCCCAGTGAAGAGCAGTTCTTCACCTGGGCAGAGACTCCTCAGAAGAAGTCCCACAGCCTCATCTCACAAGTCAGCAAGTAAAAGCTACCTGGATCACAGGATATGAAACCGCAGCATTTTATTTTCTTTATCCAGCAATGAAAGCTTCCTGCGGTTCTACAGCAATTCATGCTGAAAGCCCATGCTCAAGAGGGGACCAGCCCTGTTGGTCCTTCCCCAGACCTACAGCTGGGGAGCTGCACGGTCAGATCACCTCCACGCAGGCTACAGTTTAGGACCAAGGGACCTTCCTAACCCAATGCCCACATAAACTTACTCCGACTCAAAAATTATTACTTAGGAATGATAGAGGGGCAGGGCAAATCTGATATGCCAACCCAAGCAAACAGCGCTACTGTGCTGTTTACGTGAACCCCCTGATTTGATATTATATCACATTCCCTGACTCCGCACCAACAGGTCTTTCCTTGTATGTGAAACCTAGAACTGAACACTGCAGTTTAGTTGTCTCCTTCACTTTGAAAACCTCAAGACTGCTTAACAGTCAGGGTTCAGTACACAGCAATTCTTGTTTCCTACGTAAAAGCAGAAGTTTAATACCAAAGTTTCTCTGGGAATCCCAAAATTAAAAGATTCAAAGCCCTTTCAGCTTTCATGCCAAGCCATCAATTGGTGCAAAGAACAGTTTATTCTTCAACTCTGCCTTTAATGTAGGCATGATACAACAGGGAAACTATTTTAGAAGGGCTACAGCTGAATCAGCTTCTGAAGCGCTACTCCAGACTGAAATATTAAAAGGCAATGTGCAGGTGAAACAGCATCAGAAGCCAGCAGCCAGCTATGTGCATCACAGATTGATTTATCTCAATTAGCATAGCAATTTTCTGCACGTTTTCCAAAAAGCACCCATCGGTTTCACCAAAAATAGGATCAAAACCACCATGCAAATTGTTGTCACAGCTCAAAATGCTGATCAGTTTTCTAAGGACACACCAGCCCATGTGCAGACAGGTTAAATTTAAGGCACAGCCGTGACCGAGAAGCTAAATGTGCTTCTTTGAAAACGCTGAATGAAGAGGTTAGCCTGTCTTTGAATCACCAGTCACAAGCCTGACAGTAACGGGAGATGCAGGTAGCTTTTGGTATAGAGGTCATAACTACACGTACCTGCCCCAGTCAGTGCTTTTAAATCTAACGTGCACTGGCTCTTCCACGCCCACCTCCCCTCTCCTTTCATGCTTTACTGATCCTTTTTCCTAATCAATCAGAAGAACTAACACTTACATTTTCCCCCCTCCTCTTGAGAATGTGGATGAATGATTAAAGCTGCCAGGGTAACCTCTTTGGCATGCATGCCAATAACTCCCCACCTAATAGCCTTTCCTCTGCCTTGCTGCCCTGGCCCACTGGTGATTACTGCAATCCCTTGAAGTGGTCAAATTGCAGGGCAGCCCCCATGGAAACCTATTTGGAGCTGTTCGAGCTAATACCAAAGAATGATGTTTTTAATACAGATTGTTCTTTTTAAAGCCCTACAAAAGCAGCTGTAATCAATCGTACTGGGAGCACTGCAAACCTCCACTAGTTTCAAAAGCCCCATATTGATTCCTTTCCAGTTCGTGGATTTCAACAAAATAACCCCATGTGAGGAACCCAGAATCGACTAACGTGAAATCATTTAAATTAAGATATTTTTGCCATTAGTAGCAAGAATTGGCGATAAACTGTCTCAATCAATTACATTCCTTTCACATAAAGAGGGAAATTACATATAAACCAACTATATTATTAAAGTTACATTAAACACCAATTAAATATTACTAGCAAAGGTTATGTATGGCAACTGAAGTCTGTCAAAGGTGAGGAGGAATCAGACTTCACAGCTTAAGGAGTGAGCATTTCCAATTCTTGAATGCATAATCTATTATTCAATAGGGACTTATTCGTTGAACAACAAGGTCCACGAATGTCTCAGTGGACACTTCTGTTTGCCACCTGCAGCCAGCAGACTCTTGGTGACGTCCCACCAAAGCTCCCCACAGGTGGAAAAAAGGCTACTGGTAGATCTAAAATCTGTTTGATCTTTCTAAAATTGTGTGCTATCGTAGCAATTAGCTGAAGGAACTTCCTCCCACAAACACATGCAACGTATTTCAGAAGATGGTCATAAACTGCTCTAAATGAAGAGGAATCCTGGATCCTCTAGAACTGAGGCTAATGGTGGTGGTAACACATTCATATCGCAGGTTCACTAGATTCCTACTTAAGGAAAGTAGAGCTCAAATAAGCTTTAAATATGCTTAAATGAAAAGCTTTGTACCAGAACTCTCAGTTTCATTACAACAGAATATGCAGGCTGTGCACTCAACATAAGAGGAAAGAATCAACCTTTAAAGAAATATCTTAAAAAAGCCCCAACAAACTAACAAACAAAAAACCCCAAATCATCATCTTCATACTACTTTGGGTGCTGACAGAGAAGATTTTCTGCTCAAAACTGGTACTGTCTAATGATGCAAAATGCAAACTGAACTGCAGATCAATGTGAACTTTGCATTAGCCAGCAGAACATGCTGCATGTGCCGACTTCTTTCGCCAGTCCATGAAAACGATCACAACTTCATTTATTCAGGTAACTACTTCCAACTTGTTGGGTGGTGGCTGGAAGCAGAGAGCTAGGGGATCAGTTTGTCCTCTGGCAGGAAAAGCACTGGTAAATCCAAAACTTGGTTAAATTAGGCCAGAAGCCATAATCTCTGTGGCCAAAAGGATAAATGGTATCACCACTACTCTTTCCACTGGTATAGTCTTCTCAGACAGAGAGCAAACACAGAAAGCATTGAGAGACCAGGTACATCCTTGTGAGATACATCTTCATATCCCACATCCTCACACAGTAAGACAACAAAGATGACTTTATTGCTGTTTCCAGGTGCCAACTGGTCTAACACCCACTCATCTCACTGGTCTACAAGATTAAGTTGTTGGATTCGGCACTCTGATCTCATCTTACTTAACTGAATTTTTGCTACAAAGGCTTGGTGTTCATATCCTCTTTGATGCATACAAAGATAAGAAATGAGTTTACTTCAGATGGGATAAAACATCACTCTAATAACTTCTACTATAAAAGCAGTTGAGTGAAATCAGAGATATGGCGGCTTGTACAGGCTACGTGGCTTCAGGAGCAGTCTTCTGTCTGGTATGCTGCCCTTCAGGCACGACTCCCCTCCTTCCACCAGGGAGAAGGAACTGGTGCATCACCAACGCAAGCCCGCCTGGCTCCCCAGCCAAAGACGACAGACAGGTTGGGCTGGGGGGACACACAGCATCCTGCCTGCAGCGCCAGCCAACTTCCTAGCCAGGTGGGGCCGAGGCAAGAAGGAAGGATCTTCCCTCCTGCCCTCCCTCTGTCTTTGACTCTCCTGGCGGCTCCCTGGGGCTTGCAGTGCAGCATCGGACTGGGCAAGGGAACCAAGGGGACAATTTCTTCTGAAGACAAATACAGCCCAGGGTTACATTCGGAAACTAGGTGGATATACTGAGCAGAACCACTAAAAAAGAATTTGAACTATATTGTTAGGAATTTCTCCCCATGCAGTTTTGCAGCTGGCTGACCCCATATAAACTGCACAGCAAAAGAAAACGAGGCAGAGCCTCGGTGAGGCAGCCTGCTGTGAGCCTCCATACCTGCTGTAAGACACTTCCACACACCGTAACAATTAACATGCATTCATATTCCTGAGAAGAACCATCTAACATACGTCTGCTCTTAAAAAAACCCACAAACGTACATAGAAAGCATCAAGCTGAAACCGTGTACTACAAGGTACACAAAAATAAGAGTTACTCCACAAGCAGTAGAAAGGCCAACACCTGATTTTCTACAGAGGTTCCCCTCCCCACCACAACCCCAGCTCCTGCCCCTTTCCCCTGTGCTACTCCCTCCCTATGAGCTGTGCATGTGGATGTGGCAGAACATGGATCAAACAACTCTGAAGATGAACATATAGGAATTTCTCAAATTAAAAGTTTCAACTGGAATTACATAAGGGACAACCTTCAAACAGCACGTTACGATTTTTTGGTTTAAAGCATGGTCAAGAAAGCTGCTGCTTTAATGGAAGGGTTAGTGAACTGATAACATAATCTCTCCCAGTTATCATGAGTGGCTACCTTTAATGAGAACTGGCTGAAATAAGCTTCATATTACCTTTAGCTGATGTTTCAAAAATAATGCTACATAAAACTAGAACCAAAAGAATTACATTCATAATGAAGGTAGGGATAAATTACACTGCATTTGATAAATTAGCTTCCCTTGATTTATTGGAAAGCAAGCCAGGTAAGTTGTTTGACAGCATTTTTAACAGTAATAGTTCTGACTAAAGAGTGAAATACAACAAAAACTCTTAATGGTATTAAGTATCTGTTAACAAAGAACAACCCTTTCTTTCTAGCATTCATACTTTAAATCAGAGTTCTGCTGAAGGCAACAAAGATTTCAGTATTTCTATAGCCGAACTCTGAATCTTCATAAAACTGTCCTAGCACCATCAATACAAGGTTAGCAGCACTCTACAATCCTTACTGCCTTATCAACGGTCTAAAGCTTTTAAAAATCCATATGCCTACAAAACCTCCTGGAGCTGTTACACATTGAGGATTTCACAGCATTATTGACCTGGGCAGCCTCTTTATCCTCTGTAAGTTATTTTAAGCAACTTTCTGCCAGCAAGCAAGTCTCTTTGTTAGGCTTTGTCTGTATTATTGCTAAAGCACTGCTTACAATACAGCACAAAACAGCTTCTACTAAGCAGAAACCAGAAAGGGGTCTGTCAAGTTCCCTTTTTATTTCTTTTTTTCCTCCACTTTCCTGATATGCTTCTAATATCCTACAGATCACTGCCCTGCTGCCAGGAATCTGGCTACGCACCTAAGCCACCTCCTGAGAGGGAGCAATGTGAATGCACAGCAGACAAAATAGACCAAATACACATATTTTCGGGACCATGCTATTTAACTTGCACACTTTCTTTTGCCTTGTTGGCATCTCTCTCTCTCTCCCCCCCCCCCAATAGAGAAACAGAAGCTAGCAAGTGTATTTACCTACTAAGTAAGAAAACACATCACCTGGCTTGGGAGGTGAGGAAGGGAAGAAGAAAAAGAAAGATAAATTTCTCATACTTCAAACTCAAAACCCAAACACTCTGCTTTACTCTTAAATCCCTTATCAGATAAAGGTCTCCAGCTTGAGGACCGTATTTCTGTGGCATGGTAGGAAAAGCAAACCTCAACCTGACATATATCAGCACACATCAAAAAGCAATCTCACGGTCTTCTGCAAGCTCATGCCTGGAGGTATCAACCGAGAAGGCCAGTGCTAGCACAGCGGTCTTCCTTGGATTGTAACTTATGAATAGCCACAGTCGAGCAACCACATCCATGCTGCTTCTACTTTCCTACTTACGAAAAATATTTATGGGGTGATCCTGTTTGGGGAAGCAACTCTTGCTCGTCCTTTTACTTTGAAGTTTCATATCTTGAAAGCTTGTGTGGCCAGTGACCCATACCACTCCTTGGTGTCATCAGAACTACTAAGACTTACCCTGTTTTAGTCCAAGGGCACGCTATAAAATGTACCCAACTGACAGCCCACACAGGCACAGAGAGATTTAGATTTGATACCAACTTCTGTATCACACTTGATAACTAGACTCTCAGCTGAAGGCCAAGACATACAGAGGAAGCTGCCCAGGGAGAATGGTAAAAGAAAGATTTAAACTGATATAAATTGACTCCACAAAATCTCTGCTAGTGATATTTTATTCCGGGATGTTAGATCAACTTTCTTAATTCCTTGTTAAACCTGTACCTTGTGGAATGAATGGGAAGAACAGATGTTTTCTAAGTTATCAATTCAGGAAAGTTTTCAAGTACCACAAGAACACCTTTTAAGTAATGTTTTATGGAAGAAACTAATTCAGCACTGGCATCTTTATGCTACTTAACACGGTTAAGTGTTGGCAAAAATAGTGGACACAATGGGTAAGTAACCTGTCAACCCTGAGTTATTCTAGATAAAGCACAAATGTATTCCAATTATCTGCACCTTATTTCCGACAGTTCTGCTTTAAAAATACAGCACATAATCTGCTCCATATAGCCGCCAATCAAATGGACAAATTGTCTTAAGGTTTCATTGCAGACACGTCCAAAGCAATTGCACTTTACAAGGCTAACCCCAGATTAGTAACAAAAGTTACTAAACCACAGGTTTTTCTCCGCAAGCAATAAAAAAGATTGCTGCACTGATGGCATTAGAAAGCTGCTTAGTTCCTGTTTCTGTTTGCTTCAGTAAAAGGGTCACTCGGCACTCGGACCAATGAAAAAGGGGTTTCATCAGCCTAAGTGTAACGGATGTCAGCTGCTTAATAGACCTGACCTCACACAAACCTGCTCACCTCCCTAGGTTCTGGGAGCTTAAAAAAAAAAAAATCTGAGGACAAAGAGGGGAGGTGTAAAGACTCTGCTTAGGGAGACCATACGGCAAGACATTCAGATCTGCCACAGCAAGACAACACAGAATAGTTTTGCAACATTACTAGTACGCTTGCGTATGTGTATCTAAGAAAACAGAGCGGTCAAGGACTGTGTTTCCAATGAGAGCAATGCAATGCAAAAGAACATTTTAACATATGCATCTATACAGCTAGATAGAGGAATGTGCCTGTAATATGGTTTTAGTAGAAAGCGTACAGGAGTTTTCTATCACGCAATAATATTGCATTTAAGTTCTTCTCAAATTAGACACTTTGATCAAGAATAAACCTCTTTTCACAGGGCAGGCATGAAGTGTGTAAATAAGGTTTTCTGATAAACATACATGAGCAAATTAGATCAAGAACTTGTCAATAAATACAATTCTTCAAATAACATAAATGGAGGCTGCTTTTTATAGCATGTTGGCGAAGACAACTGCAAGGAGGGAATAGCAACATGTTACATCACAGCAGGCAGCATTTGTTTACTCACTTTGAACAGACAGAAGAGATTTTCTAGAAAGAGACTTTCATATGCCATTTTCGGGGAAAATAATTGAATAAAGGCAGACAGTGACTAGGAAGCATTTGAGAAACGAGGTGAAGATCATTTCTGCTGAAAACTCAATTCATGTCAGTAGCTGACATCTCTTCTTAAAAGTCACTCAAGTTCATTCGACTTCATAACAACATGATAAACAAAGACCATTAGGCAGAAGAAAGCAACAGCTACTGGCATTTGGATAAAGCAGTCATCAGCTCATTTCATTTCCTTAAAAAAATGAGTCCATACCAGACACATCCCACAAAAACTAATGACACTCATCCAGTGAAACACACAGCTGCACTTCACTTGCAGAAAAATTGGCTTATCAAGATAAACTCGCACCCCAAGAGTTTGCTGTGCTGAAACTGCTCACTTAACAGCCTGACAGAGCACAGGCCCTTCTGGAGACCGAAGGCCCTGGTCCAGCTCCTGGCACGGGCTGTCTTTCCTCCATTAATTACGTGTGCACACACGTAGGCCCGTGTTGCAGTCCCCTGGGGAAGTCTCTGATGGGCTGGGAGAGCAGATTACTACTGGCTTACGGCTCAGATACAGCAAGTTATGCAACTGAAAGGCTTAACAAGCTTCCATTTCATTCTTTTAAAATTAGTTTGAAGGGGAAAAAATGAACGGTCATGAGGAAGAACACCAAAGAAGTGACATAAACCCCCCAAAACACAGTGCAAAGCTGCGGGATAACACCTCAGTTTTCAATTACCAGGGTGAGGGCAGAGTCAGGAGGATCTGCCAACAGCCCCGTCTGCCACAAAGCCTGCCGGGAAGCCAGGACTCGCTCTTTATTTTCTGTTCAAACACCATTTCCTTCATGAGCCTGTTTACAATTTTTAAAAAGAAAGGCCAGGCCACGCTCTGCAAGTCTAATATTCTTGAAATCTTCTTTGGAGGTCACTCCATCTTCCACCGTGGGCTGTGGAGGGGCAGGGAAAGGGACGGGTCTGTCCCACCTGCCCCGCCACACATGGTGCCAGCAGCCACCGGGCCCCGGGGATGCTGCCACTCATCACACGCACTGGCTCAGCAGCCACCGGCTTCAGGCAGGCAGCAAACGGTGCCGGGAGCCAAAGGCGACCCTCCGGGCAAGCCGTGGCCTGCCTTTACAGACAATGCAGCGTTTTCTTCATTACTTTCTCAGTAGGGCCGGTTTGAAGTAGCACGCCATTTGCATTCAGAGTGAAAAACCTCATTTTGTCATCAGAAAGCTGAGGTGAAGTTTCCAGTGAGCTGTCCCCAGGCACGCACCCGCTGGACATTAACCTCTCCCAGCCCGCTTTGTGCCGGCTCTGCAGCAAGTCCAGCAAGCACTGACCACCCAACGGGGCCTGGTTTTTCAAAACTCCATTTTGCAGAGATAAAAGGGGGTTGGTGCTGTTCCCCCCTCGGTGCTCATTACAGTCGTGATTCAGAGGTAACACAAAATGGAAAGCGCTTGGGTTTGTAACAGCCAACTGCAGTCCTTCAGCGTTTGCTGAAGTATAAAAGCAGCACTTAAAGATTTGACCACAAAAACTCAGTACATATAGTCTGTACACTGAGGGTCAGGCTGCAGTAGTACTGCTTTTTTTGTCTTTTCTTTTTTAAACCAATACATAAGATTCAAATAAAGGGATAGTTTAGGATACCTCACGCCACTTCTCCACCTTATACTATCCTAGGAAATCAACTTAATATCCTATTATTGATTTACAACCAGGATATATAGTATCCTATATATCCTAGGATATATCATATCCTATTATCAATTTATAATCAGCCCTATAATCTGAAAGTTAAAGCTCATGTTCGCCAAAGGAGTCACTAAGAAGAGGAAGCTTCTCCCTCACTTCCAAGCCTACTCCACTGGGTCACGCAGCTGAAGGTTTCCATTTTGCTGGAGAAGGTTGTCATTCATGACATTATGCAGTGCTGAAGGAGCCAAACAGATTAAATGGACATCTGCCTTTCCAGTCTGCTATAAAAGTGGTTTAATACCAAGCAGTGTTTAAACAGTAAAACTGTCTGCAATTGCTGCTCTATAATCCATGAGTAATCAATCAATCTCAACGCTGAGCTTCCATTACTGCTTCTCTGCAAGCAGCTGGAAAAATTTCCAGGGCACATACTCCTTGTTTATACTCCAATGCTAAAGAGGAATTAAACACAGATTCAGTCTGCGTTCACAGTGATCCTGGCACAAGTCAAGTCTCAGGCTTGTTTTTTCAAAGCAAAGCACAGAAGATACCGTGAAACCTCCAGTTATGGCAGCTATTTGCCATGTTACTTCCCCTCTGGATGCATTATTGCAATAAATATCCTGAGGGCTTGCCAAAGCAAAGCAGAGTATCCCATCAGAGCCCTCATCCTCCCACTCTTTGAAACCTCAGCACCTCAGAAGACAGCACAGGACACAGCTGTGGTCCCGTACCACCCAGCTGTGGTCCCGTGCCACCCATGGAGCTCGGCTGCTCCGGCTTGAAGCTGTCCTGAGCAACAGCATTGAACTCGACATCTTTTTCAGACTTGTTGCTTGGTGTTGTAATGACTGTGGGATTACAACTGTCACATTGGAGATTCAAAGGCTTACTTCTTTTAACAACATAATCTGTGTTGACACATTTTGGTTAAGATGTAAGTGTCCCTTGCTCTCGGAGCTACACGAACTCTGCCAGCAAAAGCTATGCACGCCAGCAGCTGACGTCCTGCTCAAGAAAACTAAAGGTGTTTTCATTTAAGCTGGGGAAGGCCAAGAAGGAGACGTGGGCACTCTGGCCCACGCACAGAATTCAGGTTGGAGCGAGGCCAGAGGTAAAGACAGGTAGCTCCCGGAGGCTCAGTGCACCTTGTGACGGGGTCACACCCGGATTACCCTGCTGCCCCAGCTGGACGTCGACAGGCCCAGGCCATCCCTCTTATGCAAGAGATGGCATCCAGAGTGGGTCAATGCTGAACCTTTTCATATTCCTTTATTCTGTCGTGCATAGGTTGTTGCATAGTGCTCTCTGACATGGTATATAAAGCATATGACTAACATCCATCACCTGTTTGCCCCTTCATCCCCTCCCCAAAGCCAGATTTCACGTGGCGGAGCCCCTTGCTTTATCTGGAGTGGGCGGACAGGTTGTCTCACAAATGCACAAGTTACATCATTCAATTTAGACGTGGCAAAAGTGAAATCAGTTCTCCATAACAGGGATATCAGCTGCCGATTTCACACCTCTCAGCTGACAACTAGTTTCAAAGCAGCTCCTGCCCCATGTATTTATTCATCAATAAATTCTGAGTTTCCGGCAAGTGCCCAGCATGGCAGCTGGTCAGGACAAGGAGCCCAGCAGAAGGGCACTGCTCCTCACAGCGCCGGTGCTCAGGTCTACTGCTGACTGCAGCCACCCAACCTCGACAGTGCCTCCTGCATGGGCTGGGGGTTTCAGCTGGCCTGATGAAAAGTGCCATGGCCTAAAACCCAACATCAGCCTTGGATGAAACCTAAAGTATTTTTCCAACGTTATCTGCATCTACTCCTACTCTCTGTGTCCCTCTCTGCTTGGCCCAGGGAGGCAAAGGGTCAAAGTGAGTCCCTAAAGAGTCATATGCACACTCCTTTCCCTCTCAATATCTCTGTACAATTAGCATCATCACTACAAATAGACTTCACTTGTAATTTTGAACCCACTGGACTCAGGCTGGATTATCCAATTCAGGGCTTTAATACAGCGGCACTCTCAGATGAGACTAAGGAGATGGGGAGACAGAAAGCCACTGTGTATTTCAGGTACCTAACTTTACTTCAAATCAGAGTAGCTAAATTTAGGACCAAAAGGTCCTTCTACAGATCAATGGAGAGAGGTATACTTCTCCAGAGGGCTGTTCACAGTCCTGTTCTTATGTCTGAATTCAGACTCCTCAGTTAACAGTTAACAGCTGAAAAGTCCTTCCAACACATGTTAAGCAAGGGAGTCAATCTCTGACTGAAATGGCACCTAAAACATCAGGTTCCAGTAGGTCTGAGTGAGTTTTGGAATAAAACAGTAGAAAGGCACATTGTAAAGCCAGCAGATCTTCTGCATTTTCCAAGGGAACAATTACTGTGACAACAGCACATTTACGAGACTCGGAAAGAAACCTCAGTATCTCAGTGCTGCCATAAGACGCACTGAAAAAAACCCCAAACCCCAGGACTTCAGGCTGCAGACCCATACTTTTGCAGCTGATGGTTCCAATAAGAGACCTCTGTTTATCTGTAATGACACAGTATAACCCGACCAAGTAGGTGACTCGTCCCTGGACTGGGACAGCGGCTACTCATTTCTCTGGATGCTTTATAAGGAAGGGAAAAAAAAAGCAACCACAGCATAATTCCTGACTGCAGAGTTCTTTCAGCAAGAAGCTGCTGTATTTCTCTGGCCATGTACAACAGCAGCTAGTTTGGCTTTGAAGTATACAAGCACCCAGACATCACTGTCATGCAACTAAATGTGCAGACCTGGCTGTACAGAAAAGCAATTCTGCTGGCTAATTAGCACAGAACTATGTGCCAAAAAAATTCTTCCAGGTAGACTTTTTACCTCTTCTTATGCTGCTTATAGTCACTTGATGACTGCTGTGAAAGTTGTATTGTTCCACACTTGGAGCACTGCAACTCTCCTCCGGTTGTTAATTCTACCCTGTACAGTCATTAAATGAATGGCAACATGTATCAGATCCTTTCTCAGTGCCATCCAGTGTGTACAGGAGAATGCACGCTGAACATAATGCTTTAGAAATAAGATTTTCCATGTGCTGCTTTGAGGAATGGAAACCAAAGGAGTAGCTGCATTGCGATACAATAATCAAAATCCACAAGATACGCAACTATTCAGACTTGCGCTATCTCGGAAGGATGTAATGGTTTGTAAAACCTGCAGACTGTGTATTTTACTTCATTTTCTCATGCACAATGAGAATGAAGTGTAATCTATTAAGGCTTAAAATTAAACACCCCATATCTATCATGCAGAAACCAGTCAAACCAGTTCAAAATTCACAGTTCTTTTGTATGTAAATTTAGCTTCATTCCTAAAATCAACAAAGGCAGTAAGACTGGCATCCGAACGAAAGCGAGACAGCCTCTTGAAATTCTGCAACACAGTTAGCATCAGAAATCTCCCAGGTGTGAAATGAGAAACTAATGGAGTTTGCTAGCGGTGAAAAGAATCAAACCCGAATTGCATGGCAGGAAACTGTTGCCGTTAAACATGCTGATTATCATTTTAGTGACATTTTACCTACTAAATCCTTCATGGACCATAAGTATATCTAATGCTCTTCAATAAGAGCATTGTATACCTATCAATTACGGAATAGCAGAAAAATTGACCTAAGGCCAACCTGTAAATGTGAGATGTGCTTGTGTTAAAAAGTGCTTGAAATTTCTGGTCATTATACACCTATTCTACCTACCGACAATAAGGACCCATTCCCTCAGCATAAGACAGCACTCCAGTTCTTACTCCTGTGTCACCTTCTTCTCTTTCGAGCCAGGCTATTGATAAATGCCCACACAGTATGAAAACCCCCTAAGGATACCTGCATATAATGCACTTACACACAATGGTGTCCTGGTCAGCAAGATGAAATTACCCTACAGTGACTTAGAAAACCTTCTGAGGGACATATTGTCCTAATGTAATAGGACGCTGTGGGAACAAACAAGCCGAGAACAAAACAAGACAATTATACAAAAGCAACTTCCCAGCTAATGTCTGAGAGGCAATTACAGGATATCGGTGTGCTTCCTGGCCCCAAGCTGAAGTACCATCGCTGTTCGTCAGCGATAGGGGAAAAGGAAAAGAGAAAAAGCACAAACAAGCATGGAGAATTTAAAACCCATTCCTGGAGAGCCCCAACCGCCCAGAGGGCCAGGCTTAACATGAGGGATTCAGCTTCAAAGACACCTACTTTTAGGCAGGCATTTGCCTTGAGCTCAGCGTCCAAAATCCTATTTTAATCAGTGGAAATCTAGTCACTGCAGCCAGGGGAGCCCTGTTAAGCTTCCTAAACACAGGCACGTAGCACTGCTTGGGATGCCTCAGGCACCCTGCCTTGTCCCCACCTCCTGCTCCAGATGGACATGTGTCTCCTGCAGGTCCCATCGCACCTTCCAGGACTGTGCGGACCTCCCAGTGCCAGAAGGTATCTCAAATGGCACAGAAAGTTAAGATCATTTGTCTTCTCTGTCCCATGCTGGGAGGGCAGGAGTTGCAGGCAGAAGGAGGCTGTCTCCGAATCAGGGACTGCTCTGTGGCATACAAGACAAAGGACCCTGAATGAAGGTTGCACAGATGTCTGAAACACTTCTGGAACGCTCAGCTTTGTAACCTCAGCACACACTCCCTATACACAGGTATTGAATATAACATGAGCGAAGCCTGGCTTATCACCCTTCAGTGACAGCAACTCCTGCGCAGCAGGGCAAGCTTTGGAGAGCACTCCAGGGTGTCACCCAACAGGTCTTCTAGAGTCCATTTACACTACCTAGAAACTCCTCGGATGACGAGGTCCGGGCCAAACCCCCGGATGCTCCTCACAACAGCAGATGTCAGTGCAGACTTCTGTATCCCATGTGTGCAAGACGATTACGCAGGATACAAGAACTATACTCAAGAATTTTTTCTCTCAGGTTGCCTTTTTTAACTAAAAGTGCCAAGCACAGAAAAAGAAAGTTTCCAAACCTTCAAAGCTAATTTAAATAACCTGTTGCTTATAGAAGTGAAAAGAACACTAACGTCTTTGTAACACAAATCTATTAAGACAATTTTTCTACTAACTAGAAAACCAAGAACCCAAATCTTTGCCGTCCTCACCACAACTTAGAGTTGCTGAAACTGGTTCCCTTTGCTGCTGTGGGAAAGACCCTGAGAACCATCATTAGCTCCTGCACCAGTGAAGGAGCACGTCTAAGTTGTGCAGCACCCTGTTGAGCTCTCCTACAGATCACTAAGTTCCCCTCATCCCCTGCCTCCTCTGACACATCCATGTGAGAGGCTGTGGGAGCGCAGGGTGCTACAGCAGCCACAGCTTCTTCTGGAAGGAACAATCCTCCTCCCCTTTGCCATGGTGAAAAGCTAACGAGGGCATGGTGGGCAAGAGGAGGGCACCCTTCTCACCAGGCTTGCGCTGTCCTGGCTCTGCAGTGAGAGATCAGAGTTTTCACCAGCCCTGGGCTCCACAACTACACAGAAAATAATTTTCAGTCTTATGCCTGTAGACACAGGCATGGGATTAGAAGATGTCACACTAGTCGTACCTACAGCGTAAGAGCTGGAGAAAATATTCTGTTTTGGAGCAAGCTTTACTATCATTTTGGTGCACATAGCTACAAGGTGATTGCACAGATTTGCATGTAGCTTTTCAGCAGTTCTCAGCCACGTGGTCCCTTTGCAAAACCAAGGCAAGTCTTCAAAGGATGTTAAAAAGGACTTGCATGCTGGAATCCTGAACTGGATCTTACGTTAGATGGGCAGTTGAAAACAGCAAAGTGAAGCATTACCAGCTGCCTGTGTTAAAACACCTGTAGATCTACTTCCAGTTTCTCATTGTACAGATCACCAGCCACATTTATACAGAGATTAGCAGAAAATCTTGGTGAACATCTCATTCTTTCTTCAAGGCCAGAAAGACAGGTCCAGGCAGGACTTGCAAAAGCTGATGCATTATTACTAATGTTTCCCTCTTGGCTGGATTGAGCCAGAAATTGGCCAGGCAGGGGAGTTGATAGTAGCTCTCCCCTCCTCATCAAGGTGTTCATGAAAGCTCCAAATAAAACTTCCAAAATAAATGCTACTACGACATTTTTAGGGTGTAGGCACACCCCAAAACCTCATAAACCAACAAGAGGGCTTTTGTTTTCTTGACTGAAGGCCAAGCATTTCAGAGCACTCCACTGAAAGCTAACCAGAAAGGCTACCTATTTCCTTCCTTTCCAGGCTCTCAAAAACACTAGCAATGGTATTTTTCTTCAACCATAAATCAGACTGCCTGCTAACACACTGCAGCACGGTATGCAGAATGTAATTTGTACAGGCAGTCAAAAAAAAAAATGCATGACTGTACTCCATACTGCATTCACTTCTGTTAAAAATAGGCATTTTGCTTTATTGCAATAATTCTAAAGGGGATAAAAGGACAATTTTAGAAAAAAAATAAAGCTCTGTACATAAGACGCACCCACACACAAAAAACCCTCTCACACAAAATCCAGCCGCCACCAAGGAAGGACAAGTCCCACATTTTAATTCCTTTTTATGCTTGAGGTCTGTGATTAAGTTAAACATAGGAGCAATTAACTTCTGTGCAAGTAACACGTAAGCTTTACTGCATATACAACTAGAAAGCCTTGACAGCTTCCTACAGAACAGGCATTCCCAGAGGGGCTTTTAATTTCTTTTAAATACAAGTACCTCTTGTGAGGAACAGAAAACAATACACAAACTCCTCACAACAGCTTGAGGATCAGAACACGGGCTGTGAGGGACAGAGCGGGTTTTTTAATCTTTATCTTGTTTAGAAAACTTGCATATACTTCTAAATTTCCTTGATTTTCACATGAAGCATAGTTGCTGCAATAACAACAGTCACAGGTAACTAGATGTCATTAGCAATCTGTGTACTCTATGTATGTTCTGTTCTTTTAAAGCAGAAAACACGTTCCCAGTTTAAACTTGCTCTATTATGTGGGCCTAAAATTTTTCCTGTGTGAAGCAAGACATCACCTAAATGCTTCTACTGCTTTCAAATACATGGGCAAGATTTGTCTGTGTCTTGCTGATACTGCCTTGAACCAGTAGCATTAAATGCAATGTCTCTTACTTTAGGAAGGAATGAGCATTATTTTCAAAATTGATACAGCATAAGTACTATGCGTAAATTCAGACTTACTCATTTGGGGTTAACTTTCCCCAACAGCAAAATCCTAAGGCTGCTTCTGACAACAGGAAATAAGACCTTTATTTTGTTGGAACTACTGACTGAGAGATGTCCCCTTTTCAGCATCTATAATGAAACCCACCTTGTGTGGGTTGAACCCACAGCACAGGTAATATTACTGCCCTTGGAAGAAGCAGCCTTAAATTATGGAAACCTGTTCCTGATCATTACTGATGAGAGAGGAAAAAGAAATGTTTAGCCAAATTCAGGCTTTAGCATATTCCTCTGAATATGCTGAAACACTGAAGCCCAACCAGAGAGGTTTTTTTCCCCCTCAGAAATAATTAAATCACATTAGGAAAAAAAAAAATGAGAACAGAGGTAGCCTACAAACCTATCTTTTATATTGGACACTAATTGAAAAAGATACAAAACTAAATAAGTTTAGGAAAACATTAACCTTAATTATACTGTGAAAATCCATGGCTGTTAAACAATCATCCACATCTGATACTTACCTTATTATGTGCCTTAAGTAAAACTGAGTACCTAGCTCAAGGGAATCCCTGCTTAAAAATTAAACATAAGTAAACTGAAGCACAATAAGCCTCCATGATTTAAAGGCAATACTCTTAAGTAGAGTCATGAAACAAAAGTCGTATTACAGCATCTCATTTGAGATTGCTTTTAGAAAGATACACTGTTAGAGGACCAAATCTATTAGCAGAGAATGCAGCAATTCCTGCCAAGCTGTTTGATAGAAACCAGGCACTGATATAACCTAATCTGTACAACTTCCCATTAGCAATACCACTTCCTAAAAGGAAGGCATTAAGATTGAAGGGCTCTCACAGCAGCTACCGCAATTCACTATATAGAGCAAAGCAAACCTAGCAGAATTACTTTTCTAAAAGGTAAAATGGTCATCCCGAGATGTCTTTCCCAATCAGAATTATTTAACACTCCTTACCAGAGACAGACATGTAGCATACTATAGAATTTGCAAGTAATTTAGTTATTTACTTTTTACAGGCGCTCAAATGGGACTTGTTATCCAGTCCCCCTCCTTCTACCTTAGCTCTTGGCCATGCTGAAGGCAACACTGTGGTCACTTCTGGTTTAGATAAAGAGACCTCAGTGCTCACTCAGTGCTGTGGTGAGAAATACTCTGACACAGCACAGATCTGTATTTTTATCTCTCTGCAATCTCACTGAAGACTACAGCTTTCTTTTATACAGCTGAAGTATCAAGTTTTAGCAAGGAGGCCGTAACACTGAGCTCTTAGTACTCACCTCTCTTGAAACTCAGATTACCAGGAAAAAAATGCTCCCCTCTTATTAGCCTTTTATTATGAAATAGCTATTCATAAATTCCTGAAATACCTGCAATTCTTTTCATTCACTACGAAGAAACTCTTATAAAGCTTAATGAATTGCAGAAACATTATACACTAACAAAGGCAAGATGCTTCAAGAAACAGGAGGAATGTTCATTCAGTATCGTACAACGCTGAAGAAAATGACATAGAAAGTTAACGACATTAAAAAAAAAGTATATTTTTATAAAAACTTCCCACAGAATATACGTAAAGGATATAAACCCAGAAAAAATAACTTTATAATGCATACACTTTCTAAAATTGAGCAGTTTAAGGCGAGTTATGGGAAGAGAGTGAAAAATATGGGTCTATGGTAAAATACTGTTGTTTCTGTATAAACGTCGTAAACTATAAATTATACTTTCCTTGTCAAGTTCTTCAAAAGGCTGGCGAAGCAGGGTGAGGTGACATGCTAGCAGAAACCCCACACTGCAGATTATACTGTGTCTTCAAACTCACACAACACCTTTTTTGAGGTGTGCTGCCTTGGCATATCTGAGAGGAGATACGTCCAAAGATGAAGCTTCACTTGGAAAAGGGGAGGGGAAAAAACTTCCTCTGCGTATTTTGCTTTTATCAGCATTACACAAGCAGGTGTCACACACCTTGAGGGACAAATACAGGTCATATCGACTGCTGGCACCAGCCAAGTCCCTGCACCAATACGATTTGGAAATCTGCTTCCCCAAGAGGCATGCACGAAGCATGGCTGCTGGGATTTCAGTCCAATAAAACAGAGCTGCCAAAAAGAAAAAACACTTTGCCATGCAGCCCACATCAGTTTCTTCTGCTTTCCAAGACATCACCCTCCGTTCACTGCTGGCAAGGCAGCCTCAGGGGAAGACCAGCCCTCCATCACCATACAGATCCACCCACGGGAGAAGTGGGTACCACCGCGAGCACCTCGCACACCCAGGCCAGGGTTTGCCGTGTAACGTCTGAGCATCCAGGTACAGGTCGCTGCCTGCCGGCTACTCCTCAGACGGGAGGAAGGCCTCACTAACAGAGAGCAAAGGAGGCCTCATCGCCTGAGCTCTGAGGCTGAAGTAACATGAGAAAGATGGAGAGAGAAAGAAAGGAAGGAAAGGATATACTAGGGCAGGTGTAATAAAGGTGTCATTTCCCAGTATAGCTTCTCTTCAACAGAGTACCTCAAATTTTACAGCAGCAAAAGCCACCTACTAGCAAAGATGAGTGACATAAAGGCTGAGCAACTGCAGAAACCAAACATGATGAATAAAACTGGGATTGCAGAAAGGCGGCTTTTCATCACTAATACACCCCAAGTGGATAAATTATGGTGAAAGTCCTAATACATGGAAATTCAGCCACCTGGGAATTCAAACAGTTAGCGGCCAGATCTATTTTTAATCACATTCATCTGCCAGCCCTAACGGCAGAGCAAGAAGGATTTGGCAAAGCCAGATCCTCTGGAACAGAGCAGAACTGACTACAGCCTTCAGAGGTATGACCTTACTGCACTCACCACAGGGTACGTGCCTACAAATCCTGCCGGCTCCCCAGTCCTGGGGCACAGCAACCAGCTTCAGAGAGACACAGGAGTGAGCACAGTTTCAAGCGAAGTACCCCACCCCAATAAACTAGACCTCATCTGTGCCTGATCTATATGAGACACGACACCAAAGCTTCTCCGACAGGAAACAAAGAACAGAATCAGAAATATAAACAACTTCCAGGAATGGTATGTAAGAACAGAATTAAGGCCTCAGTCCACGTGTCACATGTGGCATCAACTTTGGAGGACCCAGCTCTGCAACGTCACTGAGGTTCATGTGCACAACCTCTGCACTGCTACACCAGTACCTACACCTGGTACGAGCTGGCCAACTCAACGCTAGACCAAAGTCTACAGCTGCAGATTCCCAGGCGCTACAGTGTGATTCCAGCCCTTGCAAACATCCACTGCTCATGCCGCGGGGAGTATCCTCAAGCAGGAGCAAGGCGGTGGCCATCCAGCAGCCTGGGCTTCAGCCAGGCCCGGGCTGCAGCTCCAGAGACAGGCAAGATGCCATGGGTTTATCCCTACACTGCTTAGTAGTTCGAGTTTGGGGCGGGGGTGAGGATTTGGGAGAAGAGCAGGCAACTGCCAGTTATCAAGTAAGAAAAACAAGAGTGCTTCACAAATAAGTCTGCAAGGAGAGCTTGGGATGGAAAGTATTACTTAACCGAAACGGGGACATCGCACACGTGTTGTGCTTCAGTCACGCTTAGGAATGACGGGTAACAGAATTACACAGGCAATAACAACCACTGCTTTCCTTCACGTGAGGCACAGAAGAAACATCCTTTCTTACAGTTAGCATGGTGGAAACTTGTCAAGACTCACAAATGTCTGTCGTTTCAATTCCCTCTGAAGGGCTGACCAAAATAAGTGAGCTGCTTGTACAGGAGGCTCTTCTGGAGTTACTCATCTTTTCCACTGAGACAATTCCACACTTGTCTGCAGTGATCTGCATCCCCCCTCTCAACTACATTCCTAACTTTAATTGCCAAACACAGCACATACACTGCCTTCAGTATATATAATTTGATTCATTTTTTATTTTTTAAAAGAAGCAACGGTTCCTAGGACAAACTTGCAAGGCAGCCAGCTGCCTCTTCTCTGAGTTTGTCAGCTCCTCCTGCTCAACCTGGGCTACGCAAGCTGCTCCTCCCAACGCACCACTGGGTGGGTTTTGCTTCCTTCACAGTCTTTTCACTGAGATACAGTACAGAATAAAGCAACCTGTGCAGTCTTAGTCTAAGTGTTCATGCCATTCGGTGCTTATACTGAATTTTGTACCACTCTCTCCTCCCCCCAGAGCACTAAAATGGACTACATTATTTTGTAAGTTCATAAATAAATAAACAGATCTCCAGCAGACAAGAGCATGCTCTGGCCTGTCTTGGATCAATCCAAAACCGTGAAACCACTTCATGGAGCATTTTAACAGAGCCAGCAAACCCTCCAAGGAACACACTGGGTCAATTTTGGCCCAGTGCCCTGCTAGCACTAGGGCTTGCCCACAACCTGTAACTCTGAGCTTGGACCCCCACCAGATGTCCCCACACATGCCTCACTTTATGCAAAAAAAAGGAGTCCCACCAGGGACCCCATCTGGGCTTGCTCAGCGTGCTTAACTTGGAGCATGTGCTTAAGTCGTGGATTGCATCCAATTTGCTTTTTTTTCTTTTTTTTTAATTCATGCTGTAAAGGACTGCTCTGAAAATACAAGTTCTCTTAATTTTTTGTTTTATTTACTTATTTGCAACTCTAAAATACTTTAGGACACCATACAAGTACGTGCTTGCACTTTAAACCCCTACGATCTTTTTATTTGGCACTATTGACAATTAAGAGGTCCTAGAAAATGAGATAGATGCAAGAGTAACAAAGAGTAATGCATGGGATCCATCTAACCTGAACATCACCACCAGCCTCCCCAGACAGCATCTGTTGCACATATCTAACACGTAAGGCCCAGCTGGAGCCCAGCTTATACCTGTCACAACATAAACTGTATCACAGTCGCACAAAGTTTTATTTAAAGGTCGACAATCACCGGAGGCTGAAGAGAGACAAGTGAGGTGATAGATCAACCACTGTTTGGTGTTATGCAACCAAAACACTTTCTTCAGCAGCATCTAGCCGTAAGTAAAGTGGAGACTGAAGTTGTCCTAAATCCCAGCAAAAAAAAAGACCATCATCCAGCAGAGCAAAGCACACGCACTAACAGATGTTGACTGCTGCAACAAGGAATTGCTGCCAGCTCAACTTCTCTGCCTTGATGACTGAAATCCTCAAGCCTCCTGATTCAGCTTGGCTTCAGCTACTGAGGCCACGTGGCCAAGCCATGGCCCCTGGCCCATAGGCAGATGCCAGGTAGCACTCATCCCATGTGGCCATCACACGCCAACAGCGGGGCAGCCCAGACCCTCAGGTACAGTAGGAGGAAAGGGTCAGTGGGGCAACCGAGCAGGGACCACATGGCAGTGTGGGGCTCCCAGCTGTACGCCCATCCCTCTTCCTCCCCAGCAAGGACACAGCTGGCAGCAGAGCCGGGGAGCCTCTGAGCCACCCCAGCCCCTCTTCACCTCTGCAGAGGTGCCACGGGGGGCTTGGGGCACCAGCCCCACAGGGAGCTGGCAGTGGGGCTCAGGCAGGAGGGCTGCCCACCCCACTGCTGGCACTAGGGACATATTTGGGAAATTAAGATGGCCACACTTCTCTGAATGCCATTCTCCCACTGGTTCAAGCATCCACTTAATTTGGGGATTAATTTTGTCAAGCCGTAACCATGAAACAGTCAACACTTCTCTGCATCCATCAGAGTCACTGATGGATACCTAGCATGACCGAAGCACTTTCCTTTCCTAAATAAATGAAGTTCTGCCAAATCTACATCCTACATGTACACAGAGATACAGCTAAAAAATGGCTTGGCAGAGGGGTGAAGAGAGTTGTGAGCAAGTAAGGAACTACTTTTTTTTTTTTTTTTAAGAATCACTTTGGAGAAGCCTATTAAAAAAAAATCTCTTTTGAAAGGCATTGTAATGAATGAAAAGTTTTGCGTGCTTGTCACTCTGCACCTGTACAGGACAGACTTCAAAGCATTTCCTCTCTTTGCTGAGAAGCCACCTAAACTTCTACCTTTCTCTGACATACCATATTTATTTTCATTGCTCAATGTTTATTCCTCTAAAAATCAAAGTAGTAGAGAAACAGATGTGTATGTATCTATTATCAAAACAAAGAACAGGTTAGCTATCTTTGTCATGCTTTCACTCTGTAAGAAAAACACCACCACCTTTCTGTATCCCCCTTTCTCCCTGAGATTATTCCATCCTTCAGTGTCTCCAAAGCTACAGCTTTTTTTCCGTATGCTGGAGTAAGATCTCCAATTACTACAACACAAACTTCACTCAAGTTGATGGCATTTGCTCAGATACAAGCAAGAGTAAAAGCAAGAGTATCCCAAATTTCTTAATGGAAATTAAGAAATGCTCTAGAGAATTTTGCTCAGAAGCAGACAAGGAGAAGTTTACTATTAACATGAGCTACTTTATGCTGCGCTTCTTGAACATCCAACAGCGAACACAATCTTGATCCCAACTCTCCATTTTTGATGGCAGTAACAAGTAGCACTGATGCGAAGGAGTGGAAGAAACAAGTACTGGTTTGTGCACAAGAGGAAAGGAAGAAAAATACATCACACAGCAGTTACATAGTTTACAAAACTGCTTTTTCCTATACAAATTCAGAACATAACCATTTTCTGTAAAGCTTGAAGCAATGTATTTTCATTCAAAGGATACCAGCAAAGTTGAGGTCTGTTCATTTCTACAACTCTTTGCTTTGCATTCAACCAAGACAACATCAGGTTAAGTTTCCCCATAACTTAAGTGGCTGCAAGGTCAGCCATTACTTCGCCAAAACCAGAAGGGTCCCTGTATGTCCCGGCGAGGCTGCCAAGCTGCCCGCATCATCCTTAGGGCACCTTTCCCACCAGGCGCAGGACAGAAGAGGCTGAGCTGGGAACGGGCACGCGAGTGCAGGCACCGCAGCCCCGGTGCCGCTGTTCACCCGCGGCACGCTCAAAGGAGCCATCGCCATTTACTATATTGCATGAATGCCTGCTAGCTATGGGATGAATTATGCATTTGGGGTAGCACCGGTTTCTATTTTCACAGCGCTGAGACAGCCATGTGCAGCTGGAGGACTGAACTCTATTTTCTTCAGAGTAGGAGACTTAAAATAAGTTTGCTGCCTGAGGGTGGGAAAGCGGCTCATGCTATAAAACAAGAACCTTTTCACTTTACTTGAGTTTCTAATTTAATCTAACTGGGGTAATGGGTAGCCAATTTTAAGCGGGTGGTTTGGTTTAAATATTAACTCTGGTGGTACATAAGGCTTCATTCAAAGGGTAAGTTCAGCTGCATAGCGACAGTTTACAAAACAAGTGTAAAGCAGCGGAGAACTGCATTGTAATTACATCCTTAAAAGTTACTTTTAAACCTCAAAGCTTCATACGCTGTGGTCTCTTTAAAAAAAATAAATAAAACCTCACCCAGAACACACTGACTGAAAAGGAAATGAATACAGTATCTAGTGTTCTTTATACAAAATTGCTAAGAAGTGTTGACTTTTTAAAATGGTAAAAGCATATAACTAAATCCATCTCCATAATCCGTGCAGATCATGCTGATGCATGAAACCCCTGAACTGCTAGGCAATAGAAACTTTACATTTGAAAAAGTAAAGTCCCTAACTTGTTTTGATTCCCCAAGGCAATTCTGCAGCAAACTGCCACTTAATGCATCAGCAAAATACCACTTACCAATCATTTATTTTTAAAAGACCCAGCAGCATATCCCAAGCTGTTGTTTGAGGCTAGCCTGCTAGGCCGTCACTGATCATGGTAAAATCAGTTAGACTTCAGGGTGGATCTTTTCTTTTGGTGTGTTTGTACCTAGTCTGTTGTTTCTTAACAAACCAACCAATACAATTCTTTTTAGCTCCCCCTTGTCCTGCCTTTTTCCCCCCCTTGTAAAATACAATGCTTTCATATATAAATGGAGTTTTGCCCTTGCCATCAAACAGCTATAATGCATACAGATGAATTATTGTTTTCCCGTTCTGTAGAAAATCCTGCCGCCTCCACCCTGAACTCTACATGTATTCACATGGCCCACAGTGCCCTGGAAAATGGCATCCATAGTACACCCAGACTTGTCATCCCCTGATACTAAAGCTGAACCAGCAATCCCAAATAGTCTAATGCTTTATTTTAATGCTGCCTTCCCACTTGCCCCTCCACAAAGACTGTCTAGTCCTAAAAAAACACCTGTCAATTCTGGATGCTTAAGCTTCAGAGATGAGTATATTGACATTTAAAAGCGTATTTTAAAAAGAAAAATGTGTTAGGAAGCTCAGCTGTGTGACATGCATAATATCCACCTAAATTCCCAAGGAGAAATCACAGCATCGCTTGAGTAGATGATCCATTTCAATCTTCCCTGCGAAGCAAACGAATTCACATCTCTAAGAGGATTTGTCCTGGAGAACTGGCCCCTTTTTCAGTGCTGGGAAGTGCAAGATATCCACATCTCCATCCAGACTCGGTGACAAGCACTGAAAAGGGACATTTGAACCGCAGGCAAAAAGCAGCAGGTGGGAGAGACGTCACTTAATGTAGAACTGTACAGAGAGGGCAGGAGAGAGATGCCTTCCCAGCTGAAGCTGGCTCCTGGAGAAGCTCATTTATCAGGCATGAATGACTGATATTTAGAAGCTAATAAATATTTATTAGATAAAAGCTAAATAAGTTTTAACAGCTCATAAAAAATATTAGCTAATTTTCATCATGTAAGAGCATTATAACCATATGCACTGTAATGCATAACCCTTAACTTGGTTAATTCATATGCTGAAAGTCCTGAATCACATAGATTTCCAAAGATAAAACCGATAAAATACTTTACTTCGCACATGAGCAGAACAAAGCAGTAACTGATTTGCTGGTGTTGCAATAGGAGCTAGAAATTTCTTATGTTATGCTGAAGTATTGACATAACAGCCATATCGGTTTGTGTATTTTCACATCAGTTCAGATGTGGAATACTGTAAGAGGTATTTGGGTTTTTTCCACCTGAATAATCTGCCACTCTGTCCCGCTTCTCCTAGTGAAAGCGGTCCTCTGCTTTCACAAGAGCAGCTACAGTAGCAGACGCACCTCCACTTCCCCAGATCATCTTTTTGGAGTCCCACAAATAAATCACCTTCGCCCTCACCTCTCACAACGTTACTTGCAACACTATCATGCTTCCGTGACGACGCACCGGTTTGGAGGAGGCGAGCGGCTCAGGAACTGGTAAGACGATGCAACTCCTTTACCTCCTGGCACCTCTGCCGGGAGCGACGGTGCCAGTTACCCGCTCACTCTCCGTCAGTGCTTCACGTGGGTCTTGGGTAGAGTACTACTGACTGTAGTCACATCCTCCACGTAACAAAAGAAAACCAAAACCCAACAAAAACAAAAGCAGAAGGAATCAAAAGTTACAGCAAATGGGTTTTCTTGGGGTTTTTTCCTCCTTTTCAGGGAAAGCTGCCCCTCTTCCATCCGTTGCTGCAGCCGCTTCCAAAGCATGCATAATTTTCTGGAATGGCGTTAGTTGGTTGTGAGCAGTCACAGGATGATTTTCAGCATGTAAAATCATACTGTGGCTCTTCTCTCCTCTTTCCCTGTGTCTCCCTGTCTTTCTCGATGCCCTCCGTACCCACAAGAAATCAGCAGCAGCAGCACAGCATTACTCCATCCCCTCTACCAAATTTTCAGCAGACGAAGGTTTGACATTTTTCATTAATTGAGGGCAGATCCCTCCACATCGGAAATACAAATGCCTAAATAAACTCTGCTAGCAACAGTTTCAGCTGAGAGGTTAAAAATGAACTCGGCTACCTTTTCCTCCAGAGAAAGTGCTGAGACACCACTACTGGAGTTCCGGGCTACTTCATCCCTAACTTGTGCTAATTATACTAGAAATCCAGTGTATTTACTGTGCAGCAATCCAGACTTTTATCATAGAATTAAAAAGTAATTTTAAATTCATGAAATATGAAAAAAAAACCCAACCAGAAATACTTGGATTTGACATCTGTGGTGTTTCCAAGACTGCCTGGAATTACAAACACACTAAGGAAGATACGATGGGACAGATCCATAGATGTTTTCAAAATTAGGCTCCTTACCAAAACACATATTTACTTGTTTGACCATGATGCTGCCAAAAGAGACACACTGTCCTTTCAGAAAATGTCATCCATTTCACAACTTTCCCGAAAATACACTTTCTTATGCTTTTGTGAACACCTTAGCATACAAACACAAGCATCAAAAATACAAGAAAACAAACTAAGAGTCACAAACCGCCAGAGTTTCTTAATCATGGGCTGCTTCTCCCAGCATCAGAAAAAATAAATCGTGCTCTGCTTGGCATGCCAGCATATTATTTAAAATAAGTAGGAAGGCTGAAAGAAAGTCCCCCTTCATCTCCCAAACCCCAAGAGAGAATGAAGGAGTTATTTCCAGAGTATGTACTCAATGCCCATCCAGTGAAGCCTATTCATTTTGGTCAGGCTTCACAAGTTCTGCACCACACCTAATGAACACACTGCCTTCTTCCGATGCCTCTTACACCGCCAGCAGGACAGGATTAAAAATAATTATGGAAAAAGAAAACAAAATAGCCCTAAAAAATTCATATTGGAACACTTCTCCCTTTAATTTCCTTGGTGTTTGTTCCTTCTCCCTTGGAAGAAGCTGCCACCTCATGCAAGAGATCATCCTTAGTTTCAGCCTCTACTTGCATTGTAAGGAAAAAAAACATCAGGAATTTTGAAAACAAAGGCATGTGGGATCTCTGCTGCACTAGTGGGGACTTGGCACACCCCAGCCATCCTTCCTGCGAGGGTTCAGGTTACCCAGTCCCCCTGGGTAAGCCTGGATGCAACCGTGGCTGTTGTGGCCTACGCTGCTTAGTCTTCTGCTCATGGGAGATTTGTTATTGGGGCACCTAGTGCTCCAGACCTTCTAAGAGTAAAAATCACGAGGTAGAAAAGCTGTTTGTCAGATATTCATGCTTCCTCACTACTGAGCAGTTTCTCCGCTTCAAAATGCACGTCTTCCAACACGGTCCCCACACAGCACAGGCTTCACCTAAGTTAGGCATGACTGAGAAAAGATAAAAGGATAAAGTAGGTCCTTTGAAATAACCAAGCAGCTGCAAGCCAGGAAATACAGAGTTCATGCTCTACCAATACCTTAACTCTCACCCCATTTCTTCGCCCTGACGGGAGCTGAGCAACACTGCTCAGCGCGTACTCTCAACTCTGGAAACATTTCACGTCATTGACCACAAATGAAGTGAGACACAGACATGCTTTTCCGTAAGCTGGAGAAGGCTCTGTGGCCAGGGAAAGGGGAGGTTTCCAGTCATGCTGGCAGCCCGGTGGAACAGGAGGGCTGCATGGAGGGAGCTCATGGGGGGGAAGGAGCCTCCTGCAAATCCTGCAGCTGGAGACTGCCCACCTTCCCTCCTGCTGCAGCTCCACCTGCCTCAGGCTTTAATAGCCATCTCTTAAAATGCACTCGGTGAAACTCCTGGTGAACTTTATCAGACCTGTGTGAGTCAAGTTTAATCAAGTTGATTTTCTCAGAGTCCTTTTGCTCCTTGTTCTTGCCTGTCCTAACCAGAAAGGGGATGTGGTAGTCGGCATGAAGCACCTACAGCTACACTTTCTGTACAGTGAGGCTCAGCAATTAGAAGATTATTCTTGCCTTTCCCCGCCACAATTTTTAAATCTCTCATCCCTGTTGTCTTTACAGATTCAAGCTTCCCAGTTCAACCTCTGATGCTGTCTGTTGCAGCAGACCCTTCCGCAGAGGCCTGGGAAAAGGACCCCTCCCTCCTTGAATGAAACCAGGGCTTACAGCCCTCTGACTGCTCCGGGAGCACGGCCCTGGCAATCCAAAAACCAAGCCTAAGACTAGTTTTCTCTGAAGAGGAACCTATTAAGAAAAGACTTTCTACTAGAGGATGATTCCTAAAACTTCAGTCACAATCCCACAATAAAGCCCAGGACTAGTAATTTCTCGTGGTCTTCATTTATCTTATTCTTTCACATAAACCTCTTCCCCACACATGCTTGCCCTTCATCACTGGAAACAAACTGCACCCAAAACCCAGCAAGGTATTTTTGTTTTTTTCTGTAGCTAAGACACCCACAGGAGGTTTTGTTCAAAAATAAAATAAATCAACTAGTATTATTAGAAGGGAGGTATAAATAGAGCTCAGAGAGGACTCATAGCCTGCTCCTCAAACATGCTTCTCCCGAACAGCACATCAATGCTATTTCAAGTAGCACCTCCCATTTTTCACTCCTGAGTATCTCAAGGTGTGTCAGCTTAAATAGCCGAAGAAAGAAATGGTTACTTACGGGCAAGTGTAAATACCTCGGAAAGGATGGGAGGGAGAAAGGGTTGTGTTAACAGGTTGCTCACCATGCAGGGTATGGAGAAGCAAGCATCCAGACAGCAGCTGCTGCACACTTTGCACCCACAGATAATCCCCCCGGGTGCGCTGGAGCCCACCCTTCCTCTCCCCCCCCACCACACTCAGCACCTACAGCGGGTGCACAAGCACCCCAGGGAGAAACCGCTTCCCTCCCTGCGCTGCCTGCCTTGGAAATGTTCATTGGTGCAAGCATACGCCTGTGCTCTCAGGGTAGCAATACTCAACGTTTTCTCCTCTGGTATCCATGGAAAGAGATTAGCGCTCCAATATTTCATTAGCCAACAGTGCTAAGTATTCCACCAACTTGTGGAAAGAGTAAAAGCACTGAGGTTAACGTATTTGGTGAGGCTCTGTCGAAGGGTTTGGGATATTTTGTTTCAGTATAGAATACGGAAAGCAGCTGTCACCTTGATTATCGTGCCCTCAGAAACCTGATACTTCTCCAACTAATCCTAACTTCAGCCGGCTCCCCCTCCCTTTGAGCGAGGGCAGTTACTGATCACTTAAACAGTCAAATGGTGATTCGTGCAAAAGTAAATTTTGAAGTGATGCTGCCGGTCAGAGGAGGAGCACCAGCTTCATCAGCACTTTGCACCCACCATTCCCATCCTTCCCCAGTCTGAGAGGAGAATACAAAGGCTTCCAAGAAAACCTGAAGAGCAGAAATGCCAAGCTGCAAAGTTTGGCTCCACACACTCACTTTCCAAAAACCAAAGGGGATAAGGGATGCAGTGCTCAAATCATCCACGTCTGCTTAAACACTTGGTTCTCATGCTCCAGTGCTGTCAAACAGCCATAGCTGACGAGTCAAAGATGGAGCTAGTATCCCTGATACAGGGACTCTTTTCCACCCCAGACCAGTCACCTCCAGGTTTTTCCTTGAATTATGGTCTGGCCAAGACGTGCCAACAATCCAGCATCTCCTCCCCCCCAGGAGCTCTGCCAGTACTTTGGTCACTCCCAACCATCCCCTCCTCACTCCCCCCTTCTCACAACCGCGAGCTGAGTGAGCAGAAGGATTCCTGAGAGTGGGCAAAGGACCAGAGCAGGCCCAGTTTTTCATCTACCTTTTCTTCTGCTCTTGGATCTTGTACTTGCAACACGAGACTGAAGAGCAGTGCCAATGCTAACAGTTACCTGGCTTGCCTGACAGCAAAAAAGCAGCAGGGAGAAAGAAAAAAAAAAAAAAAATCAGTCTAATGAGGTTGGAAGCACAAGAGATTACAAAGGAAAAGAGCAAATAAAGAACTTAAGATAGAAATTACAATTAAGTGCACTATAGTTACTATGTACTGCACAGCATTGCTCAAAAATACCATTAGCACAAGTCAAAAAACCCACACTGAACAAAAAGCAACATTTCTGGTAGGAAACCGGTAGTCTTACACCACCACTGCGGTAATAATGGCATGAGAAAATGTACAAGTGACAGGTTAGACAGAATTTAAAAGCTCTCAGTTCAGGTTGCTTTGTTTGTTTTTATCTTCTGATAAAAACAGTTTACACCTACGCAGACAATAACATGGAGCACTACCCATCACTGCAGTACGCTCTATCGTAGCACCACTGAAACATAGACTTATTTTCTCCCCATGTTCTTTTGAAGACAAAAGCCCATTAAGACATAATGTCATTACATCTGCTTTGATTTATCCAAAGGAAAGTCAAAGCACTTATGCTATATACTTTAACTGATAAACTTACACAGCTCTGTGGACAATGTTTTATAATTTAATGATTTATTTCCCTAGAAAAGAAAGCAAACTTTTATTTATAAGCTGCTTCACATTTTAGAGATGTTCAACGTAACATGAAGTCTTTACTCATACACTCAGAGCCAGCACTGCACCTCAGGCTTTGCAATTAGTCACAAAAAGACCCAGCAAATAAAAAAAAGTCTTAAGAAAAACTAATTGACAACTGCAAAGCGCAGGAGAAGGGCCCGCCTCTGCTTAATTGAAGGTCATTTCTGTTAAGCTGCATGCTATATTTACCACCTGGCTTGTAACGGCTGCTTTTATTCAAATGCTCTGCAGTAAAATATATGCACGTGTAGGGGAGGAAGACTTTATCATTGAAACCTTCTGCAAGAAATTAGGGGAATGAGGAAGGCTCGCACACTTCCGCAGCGAAATTAGGTCAGGACGCCTTTGAACGGCTCCATCTGAAGGCTGTGCCAGACTTCAGATCAAATACTTTTTAGTGCATTAGACCCAACGGCTTAAGAGATGAACTTCCATACTGCTGATAATTATTACTAGTACCGTGCATTGCTGCCTCCCTCTCCACCTGTGGATAATTATAAATAGCCTACATTTTCCAGTCCCTGACATATGCCACTCGGTTAATAGCACTTCCAAAACCCATCCTTTCTAACCATGGGTCACACATTTCAAATGATGACCACATAACTCCGCAAGGATTGCAAAATTATTACTTGCCCCACACATACTCTTAACTAAACACTCCCTGAATATACATGTATAGCTAAATGACATTAGCATCACGGTAATTAATGATGTGAAGCTGGAAAGTGCCAAGTTGGTGATTCAAATGCAAACCTGTCTCTGCCCTCTGGTGCCTACGTACAGCCCTGAACCATGTGGCCAGGGAGCATCACTGCCACCCGCTCCGTCACCTCCTGCCCTGCTGGAGCACGGCCAGCCCCGGGGCTGATGCTGTCCTCCACACCAGCTCCTGCTCTTAATGGGCTTCAGGGTAATCCCCAAATAAAGCATACTTCAGTAGTCAGGCTGGGAGGGCAAAGGCCAAAGAACTGTCCCCAGATATATAAAGCAGTTAATTATACACCTCTTCCCCACGCAGTCTGATGGCTCACACCTCGAGGAATGGGCAATAGAGCCCACAAGCCCCCACATCCAGTCATGTTTGTGTAAAATTTCATTAATAAATTAATCTGTAAGTTAACTACAACAATGCCAAAACCCCAAAACTGAATGCTTCAAGGAGTAAAAGGGGGTTATATAGCCAAAACAGTAACTCTGGGGTCAAATCCACCTTTTGTGGAGCTTAACAGCGTAACAAGACTGGCGGTAAGAAAATCGAGGCATTCAGAATTTTAAGTCTTTAAAAACTCAGACTTTTCCTGGTTTTTTTTAAGCTCTTAAAATTCACAGCTGAGTTCACTCTAGCAAGCTTGGCTGTTGGGAGGGTTGTTAAGATACACAGAAACATCCACCTCCAGTTTCCTACCGCTCCTTGTTTTGCTCTCCCGTTAGGTGACACTACTAATTGTACAGCTGCTACAGCTAGCTGCCGGAGACTGCTCTAAGGAGGCTTTCCAATTAGATTAGCTGAATTAATAACGAGAGAGCGGGTGAGAGAGAGAGAGAGAAAGAGAGAGAGCACGATTAGCTTTTTCTGTGCATCTCTAGGAAGCCACAGAGAAACCCCCAAAATACTCTCATTAATCCTCCCTTAGGACCCCTTCATCTCTGATCACAAATACAGAAATGCCATGTGAGCTACTCTACTACACGGGAACTGTGCCAGCTCTGACACTCTGTACAGACACAATCTTCATGACAAGGGATCCTGCCTACTTTTTTTGAGACTGACAGCGTGTGCCAGAAGTAGTTTTCTCCTCAGTCTTCCTCAGGTTCCTCAAGTCAAATGCCTCTACATTTAAACCAGTGGAGATAGGATCCTCAGATGTTAATGTGAAACAGCAAGAGGTAACATGGTGAGAAAGTATCACAGAGACTCCTATCTGTGTATTTTAGAAGCACCTCATTTTTTTCCCAAACTAAGATATTTTTCTGTCATGACCGAAAGCTGCCTAATTCTTCCTATGCAGATAGAGAAGGTCAGAAAAACAAAAAATAAAATGATAGGCACGTGACCTTGGTAGCATTACTATATATTCAGAAGCCCAGAAGACTTCTTTAACCCACAGACAAGATTCACGGTTCTCAAAAAAAAGTATCAGGAAACCTTCACCCCTATTAAGTTTATCTGGCTTTTGGTATATGACAATTTATGCCACCAGGCAGAAGACCAATTACTGGTGTACACCAGAAGAGACTTGCCAAGTCACCAGCTCTTGTTTAAGTGGGAGAGATATGGTTAAGAAAGCAGCATTAGTGAAAACACAAAACCCCAAACCAGCCAAGGGTAGAATAAGCTTTTCAGGTTGTGAATCACAGTAAGAACAGGAACAAAAGGAAAGAAAGGTCATTTCCCCTTTCTAATGCCCCACAGTTAGAAAACAGACAAGAAATGGCATTTTCAGCACAGCAATACTATTAAGAGTACTGTCTCAAACCATTTTAGACCCAAAGCTCTTGCGTTATCAGGAGCTCAGAAGTTCCCTCTGTCCAGTGAGCCCCAGCACGGTGGCATGGGCACACCTCTGCCTCCCCACCCCAGCAAAAAGGCTATTTATTACTGAGCCTGAGCCTAGGCAAAGGCACAGAGATCCCCCCTTGCAGAACATAGCCCTGCTCTTCAACAGGGCATGGCTGCTTGGGCTAAACACCACCAGAGAAAAAAGCATTTCCAATAGGCAGCACGACTGGAGACAGCCAGTCATACTCAACTTTAATGCCCTGTACCTGCACACTTTAAGGAGGTAAGTCTGCTTTTAACAGGTGGCCATGGTACCTACTTTCCTCACCCTCAAACCCTGCAGTCAGGCCATTAAGCGGCGATGAGGTATCCAAACATGATTTAATAGGTTGGAGATAAGGCTGTTAAATGTTATCAGTATATTTTTTATAGTCAGTTTTCAGAGTTGCCGCTTCTTCAATGCCCTCATGTCATCCCTCCCCTCTGCACGCCAACAGATGCTCTATGCTGCTCCGCGGGAAGGACCACAGCTCCTACCAGAAGAGCAGAAACCGTCTCATGGTTTGCTATAGGGCCTTCTCACCCACCTCCTGCTCACTGCCAAACTCTCTGGAAACTTCTGGAGACCTCTGCCACGTCTTCACGCAGCAGACAGACGTGTCCACCAAAGCATTTTGGTCAAAAGGGAGGAAAAGGCAAATTCAACTGGCCCAAGCTGCAACACGGACAGACAATTTCAGCTGAGCCAGGAGTCCATTCGGGTCACAACAGCTCTGGTGTGACCTCCCAGCCTGGCCAGGCCAGGTACAGACCTATGCTAACCACTATTCCCAGTTTTTCTCTTTACAACAAAATTTTTCCAACTCATTCACATTTTGCAGCAACGACCACGCATGTCCTCTTACCAGGGCTTTGAGGACAGAGGGAAGGCTGTGCTGGAGAATCAAACCAAAAGCACCTGTGGGAGCTATGGAGGATCAAATCATACTTAGGGTGGAAAACTGTTACGAAATTGCTATATTAAATCACAAGTGGAGAAACAAGAGGAAAACCATTTGTAAAGACCATCTTCTGTTTAAGGCTTTTTTTTCCTAGTAAGTAAGGTCAGAGAAGCTGCTCTTCCCGTCCTAATTCAGGCCAGGAGAATTATTAAGACAATTTTGAGAGCAATTTTGTTCTCTTTATTTAACTGGGAGTCCTCCTCATGTTCTGCAGGGCATTTCTTTTCCTAACACTTGAAAGACACACTGCCTTTCGTAAAAGACACACACACAAAAGTATATAAAATAAAAATATATGTAAAATAGAGATCTATGTAGAATAAAGATTTATGCAAAATATACACACACACACACGCACAAAGTTTAAAAGACCTTCCAAGCTAGAACTGCAACAGCTGCAGAGAGCTCAGTGCTGAATGCTCTGTGGAAGACAGTCTCTATGAACACATAATTTCAAACATACTCCAAGAATTCTTGTTTCATGGCATTTTAGATGTTACATTAAAAAAAATCAGCCTTCACAGATAAAAAATAATCAAAGAGCACATGACTGGAAAATTATAAGCAACTCCACCAAAGACAAGAATTTAGAAAATATACGTTGCACTTCAGTAACTTTTCCTATCTACCTCCAGTACCAGTCATCTTTCTTGTTCTAGCACGGAGAAAGAGATTTGTGAGTTCCACATGCTACAGATGCTTAAGCCACTACTGATCCTAAAGCATTAATCTTCTAACATTGCATGCTGCCACTGCAGCTCTTGAGAACTTTTCACCTTCTTACAATGAGACTTATGCAAGCCAGTTACTAACATAACCAAATTTCACATACCCTGTTCATGGATGCTCCTTCTCCTGGCTGCACGCTTCCATTCACTGTGCTTGCACTGCCACCAGTGGCAAGTACCAAGTGCCCCTGAGCTCCCGACTGGGAGGAGACGCAGTTCCACAGCCAGGACAGGACCTGGATGTTCTGCAGCCCTCCTTCCACAGAAAACTCAGAATCTTGCTTCTCAGCAACATTATTTTATGCACATCCTTGCTGCAGGAATTATACACTATTATTATTTATAGGGCTAAGCCATACCTATTTTTATTTATGCAATGTCACAAATTTATATTCAACAGAAGCTTGGTTTTCGGATGTCCCAATGACGATGCATTTCCATTACTTTGAACGAGCTTCACCCTTCCGCTTTGCTTCCCTTGCAGGTTTCCATTTTAAATAATAAGAACACTATCAATGTCACACCTCCATACCTGCATATTTGAATGCAGAACTGCACAATACTTGAAAGGGATTCAAAAGGAAAGGCTTTGTGGAGGCTTTCACCTGGTAATCAGTTTAAGCGACACATTGATTCTGGGATGTCCACATCCAGAGAGAGCATGGATAAACAACCCAGCAAAGGAAGAATCTGTCTCCTGGACATCTCTCCTCTCCACAGCCTGCAAGATATGCCATGTATTCAAACCCATTATTAGCCTTCCCCTGCAGACCCCAGTGCAAAAAGCAAACAAGACTCAGCTCTTAAAGCCAAAAGAGATCAAGCACACAGGGCTTGGCTGGTCATAGCTGTGCCCTCCAGCTGCTGTGTCCAGCCAGCTGTTCCTGCAGGTACCCCAGAGTCATCATAGCTGGAATTAATGCAGCTCAGCCCAGAGAAAGAGGAAAGCTTGCTTCTACCGACATAACTAATGGAGGGACATGAGCAGACATACCAGAGAGGATCCTGGGGAAGGTAGGAGAGATGGAAGACCTAGTTAGGTTATTCATTCATGTGGCAGCAAGCACACTGAATTTTTCCTTCTCTCTTGAAACATCCTTAGTCTTGAGGCCAGACTGGTCATACACCCGACTGCTCCTCGAGAACTACTTCACCTCCCAGGCTATATAGCTTTAGCAGCACTGTTTCCTACAGCTCTGCGAGACCATTACAGTCACACTTCTGAAATACACTTCAAAAAATAAGGATGGGCCACTTCACACTGATCATTGAAAGGTGACAAGCGACCTCCATTAGTGTGGAAGCACCTCTAGAGAAAATTATGCTTTATTATGGTTAATCAAGCAGGAACAAAACATGTCTGACAACATAATATTTAAATACAGACAATACATTCTGGTTGTTAATCACAATGCTGGTTTCTGAACATTTTGATTCAGTTCCTGCATATACCACGGGCTGTTTGACCTTCTACAAGCCCCTTTGTCTCCTTACCATTAATAGAAGTACAAAGTATGTATTTATCTTCACGCTCACAACTCAAACACAGCCAAACAGTTTTTTATTTGAACTTCCCCAAATCAATTCACCTTTAGAACAAAACAATTTAGTTTAGAAGGGAGATTTCTGAAGAAGTTGTTTATATATAAACTAAGAATAGTGATTTCAGATGGAGTGTCCAACTCAGGCTTTAGTTAAGCACGGCTTACGTGACACACTAATAGCCTATCTACAGACAAGGCCAAGTTCTGCAGATTCATCGCCGCCCTATTAGTCATTATTTCACTTTAAATGAACCCCCTACTTGAGACGTCAACAAAAATGATTTGTTCAGTGCAAAAGAACTTATTGCAAATGGTTGTTAAATGCTATTTTTTCTCCTACTGCAATCAGTTTTCCAATACTTTGAGGATTACATGTATTTTGTATTTCTGCCTAAATATCTAGTATGCTTTTGAAAGCATCCCTCAGGGCTGAGCTAATAAAGAAAACAACATACATACAGAGAACTGTCATTATTACAGGGTCAAACACTAACGCAGTCTTTACTCGAGAGATTGCCAATTATACTTCAATGTGAGCAAGAGAAATCTTGTTCCCAGATCACTGAATAGTGCCATGTAACCTATGAATATATTACTAGTCCTGAAAAGATTATAGATAGCAGTTTATTATCATCCTGTAAGCGTGAACCGAAGATAACCAAACAACAAGCTGTTCGCAGAACAACCTGAAGTAATTCTCTCATACTTGCTACAGCACAGAGAGCAAAACAACTTGAACATGGACCAAATTGCTTGCTCATGACTTGTGCATCCTCTCTCAAATGCGGCAGCACAGAGGGCATCTTTATGACTTACATTCAAGTAGGGTCTTACATGGGGCCTTGAATAAGCTTGCCAGTCTCAATCACAACATTTCTGTTAAAAATCATAGTCAGTCAAATCTATTCAGAAGACAAAAGAGTACTTTTCCATAACCAGACAAGAGCTCTTTGTTCAGCCACTGAGCCTTACTAAAGCTTGTAATTCTTTGCCATAAAGAAAATGTTTAAACTGGTCAATGGCAAAAGTCAATTTGGTGAGATAATGTAATTAATAAATGCCATCCATATGCCTCTGCTTGACGTTTTATAAAGACAATTGGCCATGAAGAGCAGGGCAAAACGGAGAGCTCTGCAAACGACCGGCTGCTCCGCGAGGAGCTCAGCTGCTGCAGGGAGGAACAAGCTCTTCTCCAGGCTCAGGATTCCCTGCCAAAACACCATGCTCCCCACCAAGGACGGCAGGTAGCTCTCCACCATCCCCTCCGGAGGCATTAGAACATAGCTGTGTGTTTGAAGTGGGGCTTTTCATAACTTGCACTTCTGCTAGCCAAGAAATCAGGCTTTGACCTCTGCTAGTTAAGAAATTAGGCCTTGATCTGGTCATCCTGAGATTACACTTACGAATAGGACCACAGAGACTTAGATCCATCAAAACTTCAAACAAACCCAAAGCTTACGGCTCATTCTCCAAAGTCCACCATCTTTATCCCATTAGCTGCAGCAATTGCCTCAAACCTACTACAGAGGTATCATCTGCCCAAGAACACAATCCCAGTACCCGACTTCAAACCCCGAGATATTTGTCCCGACTTGTTCCTGAAGACGAGGCTCTCATCTACTTCCTCGATAAGGATCTAGAGAAAAATGCAGAGAAAACATCTCTGCACTTTAGGCCTGAATATTAACGCAGTTCCAATGCAGACCTCAGGGCTAAGATATTAAAAAGAGAAACTGCTTCAGTGTTTGATCTCGGGTCAAGAATCATCTGTTCTTTAATTTTTAAAAGATAAGCTAACCTGGGAGGGAAACCTATTCCCAGAAAGTGGCTCCTGTTAAGGGGCGGCTTCATTGCAGCACCAGAATCATAATAACCGAGACTGGTGGCAAAACCCAGAGCTCCCCCGAATTTCCAGTGCACGGCAGTGTAGGCAGCTGTTGGATGGGAGCACCCAGATGTTCAGCCAGAGCAAGGGAAGCAGCCATGGCAGATGCTGCTGGCTGATTCCAGGCGCTGCCAAGCCACAAAAAGCAATGGACGGATATTTATTAATTCTACAGTGAGAAGAAAAAGCTCACGTGAGTTGAGGAAGGGTGGAAATAAATCAAGACTAAAAAATTTCCTACCTTTCTTTGGAACTTACTTGGCAATGCAGATTTAACACGCTTAGGAGAGACATGCACAGCATATAAATCTGAAACGCCACCTATCTTCAGCCCTTCTTCTCTCTTCTCCTCTAATTACTATCTCCAAAGTCTAGCTGCATTTTTTAAAAAAAAACAACATTCCTCCTCTCCAACACACTATTAATTTTCCAAATTCCAAAACCAAAATAACCATTAGAAACAAATGCAGGAAAATTACAGCATCGTGTTTCTAATATACTAAATATTTCTGAAAAATATACCAAATATTACCCTCGGATCATCCTTCAATAACTACATTTATGCCAACAAATCAGTGCTCAGACGCTTACAGAAGAACCAGAAAGACCACCCAGTTGATGTTGATGCCCCAGTGCTCTATGTTACTGAAAGCCTAAAAACCAACCCCATACACGCATTGCTGACATGAAGCAAAGTCTCCAGACTCCAGAAACATCACTGAGGAAGAGGAGAGCTGCGATTAACCTTCTGTTAGGAGAGCAGCACTATAACGCAGCGGTACGCAGAACAACCTGCTAGCCAGCAAAGTTTCCCAACACGCGCTTGGGGTTGCAGAGAGGATTAGACCATCACACAAGCTCTAGAAAACCATTTGTCCTGCTGCTGTGAACCAGGATGAAACGGAAAGGTTTACCAGCCTCTTCCGAATGAGAGCTGACAAGTACAGCTGGATGCTTGGCGCTGCTCTCTGGTGCTATTAAAATCAGCAAGAACTGACTCCCGCTATCATCAGGACCGGACCCAATCTTTTAAAAGGCACATCAGGCCTCTCACTTACAGAGTTTGCCTTTTCTTTCCAGCGGTTTCAAGTCGCTGTCTTTCCCTCTCCTAAAAGCAAACCAGGAAACCTTCAAGGTAGCTAAAAAGCGTATTTTTTGCCATTCAGCCAAGCCTGCGTGAATCCCCCATGTCCTTCCAGGCTCGCCGGGGTTACCGGACCCCACTCTAATCTGACGTCTTACTGCACACTGCACTGATGGCAGCAAATCACCCCACAAGCCCTGGCTGTGGTCCACCAGCTTTGATGTGGGCAACGCTTGCCACCACGCGCAAGTTGGCATGGACAGGTCGGGCTGCCCCTCACCCTCTGCATCCCCACCATGTCCTCAAACGGCTGCTCCCCCAGGGGAGCTGGCACGGCGCACCGGAGCGCATCTGCGGTGCGACAGCCCATGTCAGGGCACACAAAGCATGCACCCAGCACCGACAAACCGCTCCCAGGTTCAGTGGCAGGTCTCATTTCCAGTACATTTTTAACACGGCTCTGACATCTACTTGGTCCACCCCAATAAAGGGGTTTGCTGGTTACGTGAAGCGAACACAGGGAACTCACTGCTTTAGGAAACAAAATCTCCTGCTGCCTTCCCCTCCCCTGCTCAAAAAACTCCTGGATAATTTACTTTATCAGAAATGAGAATTTTACCTTACAGCTTTGCCTAGGTAATAATAATACTAAATAGCAGAATCAAACAAAGGAGAAAAATTTAGAGCTGAAACTACCTGACAGTGCTCCGGAGAGCTAGCAGGTTTTATTAAGCATCCATATAAAATTCCTCTTACAACCAGGACAGCCTTCTGCAGAGATGACAGATTTGGCATCTATCTTTTCCCAGAGACCAGTCTACAAAATCCTACTCTAAGGGACCATGTACCTGCTGCCAGACACAGTGAAAGAAAAAAAAAAAAGGGGGAGGGGGGAGAAAAGGAAAAAACCCACCCTCCCTTTACTTTTCCAATCTCTTCACAACTTTCTGGCAGCAGCAAGGGCGCTGCACCAGGGCCAGGCAGGCTCCCCCCCCGCCTTGCTCTCCCCTCTGCCCTCTGAACTGCGCTGCCCCAATATGCCCCGACAACCCACTTCACGCTGCCACAGCATGTTCATCCTAAGGCAAAAAACCATAAAACTTAATACTTTACTAATTACTGTGGCAGTTTAATAGTTACTACACCATCAGAGAACTTCATAATAACAGCATTTCTATAAAATTAAAGTATATTGTACCTCATTAGCCAAGGGTGTTTCTGCAGTGCAGTTATATTTAGCGGAAACAGGAGTCGGTGTTCTACACAACCCTTTTTTAATTAGTCCTTAAGAAAAGTGTTTTGCAATGGTATCCTTAGAAATCCCTAATGATGAGCCAGTTTTCACGAAGGTTGTGACTGGGCTAATTTATGCAATAGCTAGACAACTTCAAAAGTTAACCCAAGCTAGTGACATTATTTAGTTCAGTGGAGCAGCTCATTTTAATTGGATTAAATTGTCACGGTTTTTCAATTTCATACTGAAACCTCAATTTATTATTTCCTAATATTGTCCAAACACTGCAACCGTGTCATTTGCATGCCCCCTTCCCTCAAGACAATCTCAGATCCACCGATGGAAAAGACTAAAACCCTCTGGCCAGCCTTCACCAGCTCCGTGCCGCGAAAGGGTGGGAGCGCTTCGCCGGAGAGTTGCTTTTTCCTGAGGTACCAATCCCGGCAACCGAGTTAATTGCATTAAGCAGAGGTCCCCGGTTAGCAAATACACTTGTGGCGCGGAAAAAGTGTCAACGGCGGCATTATCCCGAGCATCTCGCAGCAAGCCCGTGCGGGAAGGGCTGGCGGGGCCAGCGGCAGGCTCGGACTCCGCGCGGCCGGCACTAGGCAGCGGCGGCTCCGCGGCCGGGACAGGCGGCTGGCCGGCAGGCGCGCTGCGCTGCGCACCCGCGCAAGGAGAGGCGCAGCAGCGCGGCGTACCCGAAGGTTTTGGCGGGTCCCGAGCCGCGCAGCCAAGGGTAGTTACAGCTTTTTCTGCTCTTTTTAGCGACTGGCCGGGGCGGGTTGATTTTGCAAGGAGACGCTCCCGTCTCACCGCCCGCGGAGCCGGGCGGAGGCGGCGTTTTCCTCGGGCGGCCGCTCGGACGCGGCTCCCAGCGCTGGACCGGGACGGGTACAAAGCCCCGCGGGACGGAGCGCCCCGAGGGCTCCCAGACATCACCCCGCGCCGCCGCCGCCCCTCGGGCGCCCCACGGCCTCCGGGCAGCCCCCCCACCTGGAGAAGCAGGGAAAGAGGCACCGGGGGGGCTCCGGAGCCGGCAGGCGGCGGGGTCGTCGCGGCAAACTTCGGGTAAGGCTCGCTGGAGGGCGGCAGGGTGCTCCGCTTGGCTTCGTCGGTTTTAGGGGGTCTTTTTCTTTTTTTTTTTTTGGGGGGGGAGGATCCGGCTGTTTGCAGAGCGCTCAGCTATCAACAGATGCCTCCGCAAATCAGCCCGCTGCCCCGGGGGCTGCGCGCCCCCGACTCGGCAGACGGAGCCGAGGCGGCCGCCCCCGTCCCGTCCCGTCGCGTCCCGTCCCGCCGCGCCGCGCCGCGCGGGGCTGCCGCCCCCCCTCCCCTCCGCCCGCCCCGGCACTCACCGGCTGCCCGGAGGCGCAGGCCACGAAGCTGACGGTGAGCGCTAGCCACACGCCCCGCATTATTCCCGCGGCGGCCGCCTGGGGCCGGGCACAAAGGAGAAACCGAGGGGCGGCGGCGCCCGGGGGGGCGCGGGGCAGGGCCGCGGGCGCCCTCCGGCCCGCCGCGCTCCTTCCGCTCCTCTCCGCGCTCCGCTCCGCCGCTGCCCGGCGGGCCCGATGCTGCGCGGCGCTGGGGCGCCCGGGCTGCAGGCTGCGCGCTGCCGGCTCCGCCGTCCTCCCTCCGCCCCGAGTGCGCGGCGGCAGCGGCGCGGCTCCCAGTTAAACCCCGCAGAAATTCCTGCAGGATTACAACACAGATTGGCAGCTCCCCCAGCCAGTGGAAGGAGGCGGCGCGCCGCCGCCGCCGGCTCTCGCCCCTCGCAAATTCAAGCAACTTTCCCCCCTCCCCTCCTCCTCCTCCTCCTCCTCCTCCTCCTCCTCCTCCTCCGCCCCGGTCTCCCCTCTCTCGTCCTCCCCCCTCCAGTGGAAAACATGAGCAGCGCCGCGGGCCGACCGAGCGAGGGCTGGCCCGGTATAAAAGCGGGGACGTGGAAAGGCTCCCCCTTTTCAAGGGAACTCTGGCCGCTGCCGCGTGTTTTTCGCGCTCTGCCGCCGGATTTCGCATCGCTGCTCCGCGCCACCCTCCCGCGTTAGCCTGGGTGGCAGCATCAAGTGTCGGAAAAAACAGGACTGGGGGGAGTTAAAAATGACGGGGAAGGGGGATATCGCAAAATGCCAGTCCATTTTGGATCCCCACTTGGCTTTCTGCCCCACGGTTCAATTTTTCGGGCTTTTCTCCCTCGGCAAGAAGACTAGAAACTTTTAGGGGCGAGGGGGTGGCAAGCCAGAGAGGGCTGCGATCTGCACCTGGTTACATGGATCCAGGAGCTATGTCTTCAAAATAAATAGTGCAAGAATTGACAGCCCCAAGAATGTGTGCTCCAGAAGCCAAAACAAGAAGTCTTGCTATGACTAGTCCATGGTATTTCTCAACTGGGGAAAATGGTGGTATTGCAGAGCTTAGGAGCCTCAGCCCGATATACTTGCCTATGCCAGCATGTGTCCACTCCTGAACGTGTCCATATATTACATCAGTCGTTGGACATGGGAAAGGAGCAATAACCAGGAAAGCGAAATATATCTGTCTCTCCTGCAGACTACGACTTGTGATTTAATTCAGAAGGCTGCAGGCAGCGTTTTATAGCCCGAGTCAAATGGTCACAAGAACATGATGGTCTCTTTTGTTTTAGCAAAACCTATCCCTCTCAGAGGACCCCGGCCCTGGAGAGGGCAAGAAGAGCCCAGGGAGATCCCCCAGGCAGATGTTTTCCCAGGCAGATGTTTTTCCACACCCTTTGCCTTGCTTGCCCTGTGCTCTGTGGAGCGCTTTGACTGACGGGTGCTGTTGAGATCCCAACCACCTTTGGTTCCCACTCTGGTTGCCTTCCTATCAAAACAGGAATGCCATGTAAGAAAATAAAATAAACTTAATTTGGCACAAGCAATCCCTCACCCCACTCATCACCTTCCCAGCCTCTCCCAGGCAAACACGCATCCCTGGAGATCCCTGTGCGGTGTGGGTGCAGAGGCTGGCTCTGTGCTGAGAAGTGGCAGGACCCTTGTCCCCAGAGGGGTAGGTAACCGTGCCTGGAGCACTCTCGCTGCGCGCGACCCAGTCCCAGGAACGTGATACCTCTCAACAGTTACCACACTTGCTATTTCTAGATCCACTTTCCGGACATGCCGTGTCATTGATTTTTAGGCTGTATTCCCCACTGAAATCTTACCAGATTTTCAATGGTCTGCTCCTTGTGGGTGTCACACACAGATCGTTTAATATATTCCTTATATTAAACAGATTGTTTAATATAATCCTCCTCCTTCAAAGTATGTTGCAAATACTTAGGACCCAATACTGTGTATCCTTTTCCTTGGTAGGCAGCAAGATTGCAATCCAGCTAAGCAACAATTTCAGCGCTGTTTGATGTGGGTGAGTGAAGTGCAGTGAAGCAAAGGGAGGAAAACTCCAGTTGGGCCTAATCTGTAGGACCTCACATAGGCACGGGGTCTTACAGGCACCCCCATCTGCAGGGATGGGAGAAATAAAGAGGTTGCAACTTGCCCCAAGTCAAAGCGGAAACCAGAAATAGCATTCCTTATGCTGGCAGGATCCCTAACAGCAGGAAAAGTGAACGCCACATTAGAAACAAATAACACAAAAGAGCAAATGTGAAGACAGAGAAGCTGAGTACAGGAAGCATCCTAAGGGTTGTCAGACACCAGGTCTGACACCAGGGCAGGTGATTTACTACAGTAGGGTATTTTTTTAGCATTCAGACCTTTCAGGCATGTCTTTAATAAATAAACCAAGCTCACTTTTTCTTTCATGTTACAATCCATGATTATCAGGGATTTACGTACTCGGTAGAATCTATCAAAGACCGAAATATCATCTGCAACCACCTAAGGGAAGGCCTTCCTCAGGCAAAGACAACAGCAGCTAATGGGCTCCTCATGGACCACGAGTGTCCGTATGGGCAGTGCCCATGAAGGACTTGGGGCTAAGACCTGCAAAACCTCCAAATGCCTACACACATCCTTAAACCTGTGTGGGGGCAATCTCTGATGCCAAGCAGGAAGATAAGCACATGCACTAATACTAGAAGGAGCAGAACTGAAGACCAGAAGCCAGACAGATGATTTGGAAAGATAGAAATGAGTGTGAAGAGGAAAGTAGAGGAAAGAAATAACCCTTGTAAGCCACAGAAATAACAAAAGATTGTCTTGGGACCCACTTGCTGCCTCCCCACACTCCTGAGCCCTCTGGCTGGGAGCACCGTACTGCAGTAGCAGCATTTCCACACATGGTCCCACAGAGAACGGCTGCGCTACCTTATCACAGCCACCTGCTTCTCTCGTCACCCTGATTTTATAAGGACAGAGGCAAGTGGAAAGCTCAGCACGAAGCTGAAACCAAGTTTTTTTAACCCAAAGGAATTACGAAATAAGAACTGCAATGAGAGGGTAATTGGAGCCAGGTAATGAGACAGAGCTGCCAAGAGAAAGCTTCAGGCCTGGGCATTTCTGATGCAGACTGTCAGGCCACGATCACCGCTCTGCCTTTGTGCCACCCCAAGTCTCCCCAGCCCTCCCGACGGGCACCGTCCACCCGATCACAACCCCGATGTCGAATCAAGCCAGACTGGAGTGGCATTAAGGTGGGATTAAGGGACAAACTTCACCAAAGGCCATTTTTTTACAAAATGTGTTGTATGCTGGAAGGATGCAAGAGGACCTCACGTGTAGCATGTGCAATGTGGTTATCAACTACAGAAAAGCCCCAACTATAACACAAATGTCCACCAAATCTGAAAATTCAGCTCTGGGTCTCTCGTAGGGGGAAATAAACCTGGATTTGTAGCCTGTGTTCCCGGCTCTGGCTCATTTGCACTGTGCAGTCAAAGCACCAAGTGACTTCACACAAACGCAAACATTTCTAAAGCTAGGAGTACCACAGAGCACAGACAGGGCTTTGCAGGACCCTTTTAGTGGGATGTGCCATGGAGTTACCGGAATTTTAGGGAAGAGCCATCGTTAGAAAGAGATGGGAGCTGTGCAAAAGGCAAGTTTGGAAATCTTGGGAACAAGATTTCCAGCCTATGGCTGCCAAGGCACCGCTAAGGATAAGTGTGCTTAACAAGTACCCGAGTGCTTCCCAAGCATTCATTTCTGCATGGCCAAGTCCTCCAGGTGACTTGCACAACCAGCAGGGCTAACAAAAGAGATCTACGTGGGGAGGAGAGCTCCTAATAATGCCGTTTCTCCATTAAGATTTGGCCAATAATACAAGGCATGATTGAGAATGCTTGGCCCAAAGCACCAGAGAACACAGCAAAACTCTGAGCCTCACGCTGCAGTCAAGTGGGTGATGAGGTGGCGTTGGCTGGAGCTGATGTTTGTTGTGCAAATGATCGGTGGCTGTATTTGTGCCCAGGATGGGACAGTCTTGGCATCACATTCAAAGGTCATAAGAGGTGGCAAATTTTCCCAAATAGCTTACTGAAAGAGGAGCAGAACCTGTGAAAAGGAAGAAAGCAGCTGACATTAAATCTGTCTGAACCCATGCCAGCAATGATCTGAAATAAACTTACTAAAATATGTCGGTAGGACAGTTCAGAGTGAGATTTATTACTACATCCCCAAACTCCCAAATTTTATGCTTCTAATTTAAAAACAGTAGAACTACCCATCTCTTCTATAAAAATGTCTCACTAAATATTTGCAAGTGCAGTCGTGTTCATTTCTGTATTATAATCTGAATTCAGGGATGTGGTAGGATGGGACTGGTGCTCATGGGACCATTGAACCACAGGAGAGGTGGCAGCAATTTTTGGTAACACGTCACTGAATGGTTCTTTTCTGCATCAGTTCTTAACAGTGTAATTATATGAACATGCATCCTTCTTCAACAGGCTCTTGTTCCAAGGGTACCTCTTCTAAGCATCCCCAAAATACCCTGGGACATTTTTGTTTCTCTTTGATTCAAAGGCCTCTTCTGTTATGCAGCTTCTGAATCACAGACTTAGGCAGGTTATTTATTTTTTATTCCATCTGTCTGTTTATTTTGGTTAGATATGAAATACAAAATATGTCTGCACAGAACCGGGCGCTCCCTGATAGCTGAAACAACAGGATGACAGGAGCTAAGGGCACCATTAAGCAACCAGTGCTTGTTGTGTCTGCTGTGGCACCGCCGGGGCCATACGGTTGGACTGTATGTGGTTTATAAGGTGGTTTATAATGCTGGGCTTTGTATGAAAGCAACAGAAAGTCTGAGCTTGGCCTGCCACTTAGCTGGGCAACAACTGACAACGAAAAAATTGCAGCAAACAAACCTTTTTTTTTTCATTTTCTCTGGAAAAGAATAGTGGTAGGGAGGCCTAATAAGGAAGAAAATAAAAGGCTGGCATTGCGGGCAGAGCACAAGCAGCAGCCTCCTAAGAGATGGTGGGTTGGGTGAAGCAGTCCAGGAGCAGCCTGAAAATGGAGCTAGTTTGTGTTTGTCGTTGTGCAACAAAAGGAGTGAGTATCAATGCAAAGAGGCAGAGAGATAAACCTAGGCTGGGGGCTTTGATCCAGCGATGGCTGCAGAGGGGGATGCTGCAGGTGGGACAGGCAGGGGGGATCTGGAGTAATCTCCTGCTTGGCAAGAATGGCGTTAGCCAGCTTTCCAGAAGAGTTACGTTCAGAAAGTCGTGGCCCCCGCCTAGAGGGGAACATCTGAACCAGTCACTCATCCAGATTCAAAGATGGCCTTTACACCTGGCATTAAAGTCCGGCTTTGGCAGCGCTCCTAGAGCAGGTCTTATCCCCTGCTATTCAGCAAGTTGCTGAAGCTTTTAAATGTAAAATATGTGCCTCAAATATCTTCCTGACTTGAGGGTCTCTTTTCCAGGGGAGATGCCTACCAAGCACCGTAAGCAAAGCGAATGACACAATACTGACAGCTAGGATCACCAAAAAATTATTAAATTTGGCCAAAGAAACATTATATTCCCAGCTTTGGCTCCGGATGTTAACTGCTGTAAGAAATTCAGTGTCACTTCGTGCTGGCCTCCGGAACAGGGTAAAATTTACCACTCTGCCATTCTAGCCAAGGCTATTACACTTTCTTTCTTTTCATTAGGACAAAATGTACCTTTAAAATACAAAAGATAATTCTTTATCTCTGAAAGTTTCATTTAGAGCCATGGCTCAATATTTGCCTGAGACATTTGCATACCTGGAAGTGTCTCATACGTGATGATCCCTGCAAATGAAATGCATTGTTGATTTAGTTTGTTATCCCAAAAGATGATATCGTGGTTAAGGTTTGTATGCGGTACATCAGGAGAAAAATACAGAAGGGTTGAATTGAAATAGATTTTAGTTCTGCCAAGTATACTGCTGAAGTTAATGAAAGTCAGTTAGACATACACTTGGCTGCTGTTGCTAACTGAATAATACAAGTAATAACAGAGGCATCTATTCAATTCCTGATGAACATGAGTAATTTCCATTATCTTAAAACGTGTAGGAGTTATGAATTATAGGTGCAGAGATTTCCCAACACTTTTTCATTATTATATCTTCTTGTCAGTTGCTTATACATTTGCCAAAGTTTAATGCATCAAGCTGAAATTTCCTATGCTGGGTATCGGCCTCCGGCTGACTCTATTTGTTTCGTTTTATTTTTGTTTTGCAAGTTTTATCAAGAATGGTGCATCTGTATCCAAGAGCAAGGTTAGGAGAAAGTATGTTATTTTGTCTATGGTAAACCAAATTCCTTCAAACATTTCTCTGAGAAGATGTTTTACCTCCGTGCATGGAAGCAAAGAGCAAAAATTTGGCAAAAGGAGTCAACCAAACACCAGAAATTTGCTTTTCAACACATTTGGGAAATTATTCCCAAATTTGGACCATGTCTAAGCATTACTGTCTTTGCAGTTTGCACATGCTCGGTAGAGACTTGTTAAATTCTGACATCTAAAAATCCCATCTAGGCCGGGCATGTTCCAGCTCAGAGCCACAGAAATCTCTCTGTGGTTGGTCTCCAAATAGAAGGGCTGGCTGTAGATTTCCTCTCGGCAATTGCGAGACAAGGTCTGCTGTGTGTGCCTGCGCAGCGAGGGGGGAAGAGAAGGGAATTTGATGTACTCGTGGAGGAATAAAGAGAGGGGCAGTGGTTGTAAGAGTTGGAGAGTGAGGAGGCAGAGGGGAGATGGGGGGGGGGGAGCAGCACAGTGGGAGAAGGCCAAGAGCGAGGGTGGAGGGAGGCATTGGCACAGAGGGGCGAGCGCTAGGGCATCAGACCTACGGTAGGTGATACATGCAGGGGCAGCAAGGGCAGAAAGCAGGGCGATGCAGTGTCTGGGGTGGCCAGGAGAAGAAGGGGAGGGAGACGGTCCTGCTGAAGACAACATGATAACTGCCCATCATTGGGCAACTGCGTTCTCCTCCAGACCTCAAAAGTACCACCACCGGACGTAAGGCTCCACGTTCCTCTGCCGTCAGCAAATAGCGATGGGAAGATGTCTGTCTGCCCCGACACTCTGCATTGGCTGATCAGCATATATCAGCCTGTGTAGTGAGAGATAATGTTGTCAGTAAGATCCATGCAGCATTTTGTTGCAGAAGTTGAAAGCTATGGAGACAATGACAAAGACGACTGTAATTAAAGATGGTATCATAAGGCATTAGCTGCAAGGACAACCTTAATTCTGATGTTTCTCAACTCCGAGCACTTAGCTTTGTAGCTTAAATGTTTTTATAGCAAAGGTTTTCTTAATGTTACTCTTAAAATATAATGCATGTCCACTTGGGTTAACTGATTTCTGTTGTCTGGCCCTGGAAATCTGTACCCATATGAGTAATGCTTGCAGACACGAAAAAATCACTGGGATTAATTGACACCACTTATCACCTCCTAACTTATGGGAGTAAACAGATACTGCAGGACTTGCCCATATAATATACTGAGCATGCCAAAATTAGTCCAGATTTGTGTGTAATTGATGAAAGTATTTTAAAACAGTGTCTGCTACCTCTTGCCTGCTCATACTTTATTGTTCAGATATAAATATATAAATATATTTAAAATAAACATATATTCCAACAGCGAGTGAGCATCTGTCTATGTCAAGCCTTATCACAGCTATTTGGGTTTTTTGCATTTCTGTTTCTCTCTCTGTTGGTGGTGTTTTTACCTTCTCAGGATGGAACCGGATCTGGAGCCAAAAGAATAAAATAAAGATGTGTCCAGGTCATACATGTTTCAGCGTATTTATTTCAATCTCAGGATATACATCCTGTGATCATCAAAACAAATTAGTCTGCAGTACAAGGAGAGTCTATGGTCTGACTGTTTCTAAGAGAAAATGCAGCTGGACTTTTCATGCTAGAGAAAAAGCTTCATTTTCATGTTACAGGCTTTTCTTTTTTTGAGTGCAATTGCAAACTCATCAGGTACGTAGAAAAGGCTGCTTATTAGCGGTGAAATGAAATAATAACCAGTGTCCCTCCGTGCTTGTAGAGCAGTCCCCGGGGGAAGTCCATCACACAGGTGAGGAAAAGAGCCACCACTTAGCACCATGAGACGACGTGGTGTGGGGCTTCCCCTGGCTGGAGCATCCCTCATTTGGGGTTTCTGAAATCAAAGGGTAGTACACGCATTCTTGATAATGACCAGCTTCCTAATGATTGTAAAACGGGAATTATGCAGGGCTGCAAGCAAAGGACAAATTCTGAATGAGAGAAAATTAGTTCAAAACATGTGACTAAATAGTGGTGGGCTTAAGGTCTTAATTCTCCTCTCACACTATGCAAAGCAGGAGTAACTCATTTGTAGTCAGTGAAGCTACAGAGATGTAAAATGGCATCGGAGGAGAATCAGGCCATTGTTCTCTGCAAAACTCACTGATAAGACATTAATTACTAAAGAGAAAATGCCATCAAAAGGATTTTAAATGCTTTGCAGAACTCAGGAGACAAACTCATTAAATGCTATGTCCTACAGGGAATTAGTTCCAAATTTGTGAATGCAGAGAAGGCAAATGCTGCACTACAGATAAATGGATGATCGTTTTGAAAGCCTTCTTCGGAAGGCCTACTTTATTTTGGAGGGGGAGCCAACCCCACACATTACATCCAGAGACGTGAAACAATTCCAGATAAAATAAATCACCCTGAACCTTGGTCCATCTCACACACTGAATCCCAGCCAACTGCAGTTGTTTAAGGTTTGTAAAAGTTCACTGGACTCTGTTTCCTGCCCAGCCTGTCTCCCCTTCCTCCCCTCCACTGCCAGCTCTCGTCTTAGGTCAAGCCAGGCTTGGAAGCAGAAAAGCTAAACACCAGTCTGACAGCATCATGTGCGGTCTTTCTAACTGAACACCCATTTAAAGTGCTGGAAATCTCACTGGGGGAAATCCCAGCTCCAGGGATATGATAAAATCTATGATAAAATTCTCACTTGACCTCTCCAAGGGCAAGATTTTACCCTCATCCTCAGGATAATCCCCAGATAGTTTTGCAGACCCCAGTTGCTGAGATAGGGTGACTGAGTATTTGAAGCTTCTGATGTCTTTTTGAACAAAAGCCCCAAGCAGTTAACCCTCCAGCAAATCCACCATGGAGGAGATGAAGCTTATTAAATCACAAGAAAGAACAGCAGAGGAGTTATCAGTGAGAAGTGAAAACATGACCACATCACAGGACACAGTGTTGTGTGCCCCAGCCACCGCATGTGCTGTGTCCTCCTGGGGGACCCTGGATGCTGAGGATCCCAGTCCTGCATCCTGGAGATCTTGAAGGCACATTTTTGCCCCAGGATTTAGCAGTGATGAGCAGGATGAATAATTGCCCCATCTTCCTTTTGCTTTGGGCATGGGCAAAAGCCCTGCAGCAAGACACTGGGAGTCAGGCTTCTCAGGGCTGAGGTCTGCGTCAGGCTGTGGGAAGCAGGACAAGAAGATGCACTTGTCACATGAGCCAGGGAAAAGGTGGGTATGCCAGGACAGTATGTCCCTAACACGACTTGTGTGCAACACTGTCCTGTCATCTGTTGGGATGACTGCATTTCTGTCACAGGATCTGTGTGAAGGAGAGTCCTTTTGAATGTCCCCTACATCCCGGCTTTTTCTTGTCACTGTTGTTCAAACCCAGCCACTCGAAGCGGGAGAAGGTTCAGACTATGTCATTGGCGTCATTGCGTACTGATCATACTTTGGGACTGGTGGCAGGAGCTCAAAAGGATTATTCACAGTCCCTTGAGCTTCCAAAGAGGCCGTCCACTGCAGAGCCAGGAGTGGTTCCCTGGCTCACGGGAGGATGCGTCTGCCAGGACAGCAACGGCCTTGGCTGTGGGATGTGTCTGCCAGGACAGCAACGTCCTCAGCTGCAGGACTTGCCTTGTCATCCCCAGCCAGGCTTGGGCACTTGCAGTTCAGATTCCTGGGTGCCAAGAAGATTGACAGGTACCTGGCCGTGGTCAAAGTGGTCATGATAACACAGTCTCACTCCTCAAAACAGGGACAACTTGTGCATTGGCCAGAGACTGCCCCGATTATGTCTCTCAGTGGACTGTGCTGCAGCCTTACAGATATCATTTCCAGCTTGAGTGGCACAGCAAGGCTGTCACCTTTCCCTTGCACACTGGCCTGGATGCTCTTCTGCTACCAGATAGTTCAGGCTTCTCCTGCCCCATGTAGTCTTTGCGTTTCCATGGTCTGGCTGCACTTGGTTGGAGTGTTGTGGTTGTCAATCCTGTGGTATAATTCTGGGCAATAGTGCAGATGATACACCCGCAGATTTTTTGGATCTTTCCTTCTCCAGTCAAGGAGATCAAGTCTGATCAAGTGAGTGTGACCACAGAGGCTTGTGGGCAGAGTTACCAGAGGTGCAACGTCTTAGACACAAACTGGGGAATGACCTGCAGGGTGTCCAGCTGCACAGTTTGAGGAGGGTAGATGTTTTGGTTGGTAGCAGTAGCTGTGAGCACCTCTGTGCCAGACTGCGTTGCTCACCAGGGTGGCATGTGCCCAGGCTGGCTGACTACAAGTGATTGAGACCGTGGGTGTCAGGGAAGTGTGTGCCATTGGCTATAGGGATGTACAGCATGAGGTCCTTCAATGCAGGTAACCGCTGGCTACCTGGGGCACATCTGGCCTGCCCTGTGCTGTGTGTTATCCCCCGGAGGCAGCAAGAATACATGGTCATGGATTGGGGAAGAATCCAGAGAAGGTGTGAGCCAGAGGAACCACTCAGTGGTTCTGGGCAGGACCAGAAGTCAAGACATATATCAAAGGTCAGGAAAAGGCTTAGAAGTAGCTGCAACGGGTTTATATCATTAACAGTTGGATTAATTGCAAGCACTGCCTGGAGCAGCCGATCATTGTGCTAACCCTCAGCTCCAAGGCTAGCCAGGAGAGTGTCCTTATCCAGCAGCAAGTCATAGGTGGGGGGAGCCCTAGCAGAAAGAGCATCTTTTTTTGTGAGTGATATATTTTGAGTCCAAATCTACACAGGACTTCTTTTAGTAATAAATTTATACCTAATTGGGGAAAATCTGAGAGATCTGCTTTTGCTGTGTTTGCAAAGACAACTTTTCAAAGCAGGCCAAAAAGTGGATTAATAGTATGAAATAAAAAATAATTAAAACAGCCAACATCAAAGTCACGGCTGCACTGCTGCAGTGTCCCATCACTGGGCATCAGCTTGCTGGAACTGTGTCCGTTCCAGTGTTTTGTTAAAATACTGCATTGGGAACAGTAATTAAACAGATTCTGATGATGGTTTTTAACACATGCCAGCTGGCTCTCAGCCAGCATCGAAGCAGAAACATTGTGCAAACTCATGGTCAATGATGACTTTGATCTTTGAAGGGCTTTGTAGTGGCGGAAGGAAATGGGAGGATAGGAGGGAGGGAGAAGGGTGCAAACAGTGGGGAGAAAAAAAGAGTAACATGCACTGGAGTGGGAATTATCTCCTGCACCTTGACACAGACGGTGGGTGCTTTCTTCCTTCCCCTCTTTCTTCATGTGGGGCAGTAGGCACAGTCATAAACATTATCATAAAGGCCCAGTTTTGTTGATGGCAACCCATATGAGTAACAGAAGTCCCTTGAAAATTCCCATGTGTGTGCCATTGGGATTGCTCTGCGAGTGACTTCCTCTGCATGCTGGCTTGCAGTAGCTGGCCCTGCCAGCGTATTAATGTGCAAGGGACACTGGACAGTGTTGGAGTTCTTCAGGACAGAACCTGGGACAAAGGTGAAGAAGAGGTCTTCTGTGGCCAAGAAAATCGTAAACACACGTGCTATTCAAATTATCTGCTTAGACATTTCCCCTGAAATGCTACAACAGCTCTTTAGGCACAAGGAAAGTTGTTGTTTCTGTCCCACAAGGTTCTCTGTTTAGAAGTTGCATGAACAAGGATCGGGGATAATGGACAACTGCAACTAGCAAGAACGAGCAGAGAGGGATGTCTGGACAGTTTGGAACAGTTAGTTTAAATTCGGTATTACTTTCCCATGTTAACAATTGGCAATGGGCACAAAGGAGAATCACATTGTCCTTCTGAAGCCTTAGAGATATGCAGATGGTTTAGGTAGATGATGTTGCTGATTTCTGGGAGTGATGCTAGCTGTGCCTTGGTCAGCAATGAGCCTGTGTTCCTGAGCTGTGCTGGAAGGCTCTGAATATCGGTGTGCTCTCTCTCAAGTGAACCTCACTTCAGAGATCGCAGCTGCTTTTACTCTAATATTCTTATGAAATTCTTCACAGAAGTAGGGTTGGCTTGACGGTACAAGCTGCAATGCTTCTGTAGTAGCACAGGAAAGCTGGAAAACCTTGCAAATATCTTCACATTGAAAAAAATATCTTTATTTCCCTTCCAAATTCTTCACTAATGTTAGATAATGACACTTATGATTTTTCCCTCTTTCTTCTTTTCTGTAATGAACAACATTTTAAATTCATTAACTTCCAACTCTGGAAGGACACATTTAGCAGCCATGGGGGTTTGGTGTGACTCCTAAGAATTTCAAAGAATAAAGTCCTTAATGAGTTCTCGTGTGCTTTTGCATGCACAAAAGATGCTGTCAGTGAGAATAACCTTATTTTAGTTCAAGGGCTTCAGCAGACAAATGAGTTAAGTAACTAACCTTGCGTCAGCTGAGCCCCCATAAAAGTCAATAATCATCTGTGTGCACTCCTCACCTAATTGCAAGGTGAGGCAACTCAGCATGAACTCTGGTGGGAGAGTTTTAAGCTAAAGCGTTTCCTCCACAACTGCATGACAGTAGTTCAGTTTTGTATCTGAGCCACAAGAAAACAATAAGCTGGAAAAGATAAGCGTGTTGTTTACAGGATAGCGTCTGGCCCCACTGCGAGGAGACCTTGAACTGGAATGTAAGTACAAGCAATCTGTGAATCAGTCTTGCGTTTTATACCAGTCAGGTCCTCTGTGTGGACATATTTAATTGATTTACAACTGACTAATAGCAAAGAAATTGATGTAAATCAGTTCTAAAGCAATTTAAGTGTGCACAATGTAGCTCATCCTCTTAATTAAAATCCTATTAATTAATGCAGTTCTTGTGTTTATACAAAGCATATTGCAAAGTTCTTCAGATAGTACACCTTGAGGTCTGACAGCAAAAATGGCCATGACATTGAATCCCCCAGCAATACGCAGAAGTACAAATGCCATGCCCAGAAAAAAGATCCTGGCAATTATGTCCACTGTTGACTTAAGGTAAGATAATTTCCCATGTGCTTCTCCAATGTGCCTCACATAATTTGAGCATTCTTGCTTTCTGAGTTTGTTTGGATGCTGAGGCAGGCTTGCAGAGATATGCTAAAGGAGGGCAGCAGGAACTCAGAGGTTCTCCCTCAACATAATGGAGACCCTCCTGCACGTACCCACTTGGTCTCCCTGTTGACTTGCAGGAAAGAGACCCGAAATCACAGCAGGCTTAACTAAAACACACAGTCCCTTGGTCATTATTTTAGTGCTATGACAAAATCCTTGTTCCAAAAACTGGGAACGAAGAACAGCTCTTGCTGTTGCAGCAGGAAGGACCGAAGCAGGTCGGCAGCCGCTGCTGGAGGAGCAGCCTCTTGCCACAGGGCTCCCAGCTCCCCCTGCTCCCAGGTCAGCAGCCACGGGTGCTGCCGGGCCCCCGACATAGGACAACACCCTTGAATTGTCCCCACCCCACGAGGAGCCAAGAGCCAGGCCTGCAGCCCAACCAAAGGAGTAATTCTGCTTCAGAGGGTGCCTTGGTGCCTCTGTCCCGGCGCTGCCTGCTCTCGGGACGCTGCTTCCAGCACTGCGGGGAGCCGCTGGCGCTGCACGGCTGCGCTGCAGCTGAAATATTTGCCACCTGCGTTTTTAATCGGATTTTTCCCAGGTGGATAAACACATGTACACACACAGAGATGATAATGCTAAATAACCACCTTATGGGTCATTGATTAACCTCACCTTTCACAGATATATATATAGAGCTTACAGCTTTTACAGTAACAACAGGAGCTGATAATAAATACTACATCCTATGATGGGCACCTGCTCTAACTGCAGTAACACGGCTGCCATCATTGGTACTTACTGCACATGCTCTTTTGGGAATGACCTTCCACCTAAAAATAAAGGGATCGCATCCGACTCCTAGAGACACCAACGGGAGCTTCATTGGCTTGGGACTGCAAGCGGCATGGAGAGGCATTTGTAGGCATTTATCCATCCAGAGCTCCTTTACTACAGCAAGGTGTATTTTTGCTAAGTGAAGATAGTAAGGCAGGAGATCTTGGTTGGAATCAAGGACTTGTTTACTGTAAATGCAAAAGGGAAACAAGGTCAATATAACAACACCTACTATGAGGCTGAGCCTTCGGGTAGCTCAGCTGCAGGTGGAGAGAGCAGGGGTGGGAGCACTTGTCCGCTGCATGGGAAGAAATTGGGACAGCTCACTGAAGACTTGGAGGCTGTCACACAACAGGAGCAATTCAGACACAATAAATATAGCCGTGCTTTGCTGGAAGACCCAATACTTAGGGCACTTGAAAATGTTGTCCTGTATAGCCGGGGACTCACCTCTGCATCGCAGTGGAGAGCTAGACAAAGCCCGATAAGAGTAACATTTCATTATGAGCTTTCCTTATTTAGTTAAGTATTATTTTCCAAAATCCTTGATGAAACTAGAGTCACCATTTTCCTTGGAAAACCAGATTACTGCTACCCTTATTCTTCTGGAGTGCTGCTCTGTCCATGTGAAAGGTTAAAGGGAGTTCCTGGGAGATACTTAGTCACAGCTTAAACAGGCCTTGCTTTTTCAGTTGAGTTTGATGGCTCGCAGAAAGTTACTCCTCCCTTAATGAGCCCCTGGGGATCCAGTTGTGTATTTTTTCAAGATCTGTGATGCACATATGTATCTATCTGGCATCCTCCCAAATCTTTTCAAAGATAAAATGTGAGATGAACATCTGGTTCACACTATTACAATCTTTATTAAACACTAATTTCTTCTCCAGAAAAGCACCATCTGTCACAGCTCCAGCCCTTGTTTTCTAACATGGATTTTTCTTCAGAAGTACACAATGAAATAAATCCTCACCAGTTATAGTCCCCAGAATTTCCTGAGATGAAAAAACACAGTGACAGTAGTAGGGTCTAAGAGTGGATTTGCTTCAAAAATCCTACGTTATTATTTAACTCGGTAACAAACCATATTATCGAGGATACTAGCTCCACTTCATATTACAAAGAGTTCACTTAAACATTTTGATAAATATGTTGCTGAGGGATTTGACACTTTTCCAGCAGCTTAGAGCACTGCGTCTTCAAGCCTTGATAGTCAAGGTATGGGTTTTGCAAAATCTCCCTTGCTTCTCACAAAATTTTTGTAAAAGAGAGACAGTTTGTTGTAGATATGTAGAAAGTTAATTTTCATGCTGGTCAAGTCCCTGTCTTTATGACCCCTGTTCTTAAGCCCTGTAGTACCCAAAAGCCAGGGGAGAAAACAGCTCTGAGCCGTCATCTGCTCGCCTCCTTCAGAGGCAACAGGATTCCCTGCGTTTCCCGTGGTCAGGGCACAGTCCCGAGTCACTCATGTCTTTTACATGACATTTGGTGATTCACCTCACTCTGCTCGGGAGCTTGAATGTCTAAAAGGATTATAGTCTCCTGGGCTCTTAGGCCCTTATTCTTGCCCGTTACTAAAGCAAATCTAAATAAATGCTATTAAGAAGCTAAATTCAATTTGCTGTCTCTTGGTGTTCCAGCACCACATCAATAAGAAGCTGCGTGCATATCGCTCTGTGCCCGAGGAGCACTGTATAACCAACGCCTTCAAAGGGCTTTGTGAAGTGCCGAGTCCTTAATGTCATGGCGTTGGGCAGTGGCAGTGCATGGCTCCAACCCCTGCAGTCAGTCCTGCCTGGAGAAGACAAGACTGAATGAGCACATTTAGCCTGATTTCAAACCCCCTCAGGTACTGGCAGCTGAAGAGCTTTGCACAGAATGAGCTGCTGCCAGGATCAATGTTGGGTTTAGGCTACAGGAAAGGAGGGAGACCAAGATGGACTCAGTTCCTCCACCTGTAGCTGGCTGAGGATCTGACTTGCCGTGCAATGGCCAGGCAAGCCCCTGCAGGGAGTCCTTCTCCACTACAGGTTAGTACAGGTCCTTTCTGTCTAAAGAGACTCCCATACCCTGAATTTATACCTGCTGAATTGTTGATGTCAATGGCAGGAGAGAGGATGGATGAACTCCACGAATGCCACATGATGGTGCTTTCCTCCACATCAACGTCCGAGAGCAGCTCCCCGCACCCCCAGCTCTCTGTGACGGCAACATGCAGCTACACTCGTGTTCGTAAGTTCTTGCTGTATTTTGCTGCCTCTGTAACTGCACTTTTGACGCCCAGGCATTGCATGGTCCACGGTGCAGCACAATATGAAAACAGCCATGGAGACTGGGCCTCCTGCCCTTCTCAGCCAGCGTGCTCTTCTGGGGTGCCCTCCCTGCCTGTGTGCCTCTCACAAGAGTTTGCTGGAGTTTATGGTCACAGCAGCAACAAAAAGGAATAAGAAAAGTAACCCCACCGTGATACAACTCTGTGGTGAAACTGTTAAAGGGTATTCTACATACTACAAAAATCACATATTTCTAGTCTGGACCTGCTCTTTGAAGAGTATTAAAAGATGTACCGAGTAGTGACAATATAACAGATAAGGAGTATGCCTTCTTAATGAAAATCTGAAATTGATCCCAAATGTGCTGCTGATAAGAGTGCTTAAAGAAAAACCCTTGGGAGGTATAAATGGTGTAGGCATTTTCATCAGAGTTATGACCTAGTGGGTGGAGGTTCACATCTGTATCAGCTTCACAATAAGTTTCCCAAAAGTGAGGGATAAACAGATAGAAACTGAGATTAGAGAGAGTGGGCAAGCATCATTTGGAGCAGAAATGCCTGCTCACACCACGGTGGACATGGGGAAGGTACAAGTGATGACACACTGACTTAAGGGAAATGGGAGGTTTTCCTGCAGAGGTTCCCAAAATCTGTACACCTGAGGGGAGAGAAAGGTTCAGCCTCCCATGGAAATGGACACCAGCAAGAAGGATTCAAGGGACACCCAGGCAGGCCATGGCCACAGCTATCCCAGGGAAGAATCACCTTTTCTTAGTGATTTCTGGATTTCAGTGGTATTCCAGCTCATATAGTCCTCACTCACCCTCTAGTACCAACGCCAGATCCTGAGTGTCTTCAAGAGGGCAGCTGAAACCACCACATCTCTCCTGTTGGGCATTCCCCTGCCCTTGGTGCTGCCCCTCCAGACACCGTGCAGGTGCAGAGCATTCCCAGAAGCTCTGTTATTTATCCCAGCTGGAAATGGGGCCAAAACCACAGTGAGCGCAGTGCAGGGGTATCTTCTCCAACTGTGCCTATTGCATAAAAAAATCCTCCTGTTACTCCTGTGGCAATACATCCTGACCAAACTGCCAGGGACCTCTGGCAGCTCCAGGGGAAAGGACTGGCCTGCATCAGTGTATCTGCTGCTAAAACTGAAGCATAGGCAAGTGGGAAAATTTGCTTCAAGATCACTGTGCTTGAGGGCAGCACTTGCAGAGCAGCCCAGGGCTGGCGGGTTGCTGCTCTGACCGTCACTCAGCTGGGTCCTTTGGAGGAAGGGAGGTCAGAGGTGGAGGTCGCCTCTGTGTCACCCTCCAGGTCAGAGATCAATCCCATGACATTTCTTGAAAAAAGAAGAGTGAATGTGTAACCCCAGCGATGTCGCCAAAATTCCTTCTGATCATTAAACAAGCTGAAATAGGCATCCAGAGCCATCGGAGCTGCTGTGCCCAAGAATTACCTATGCAACATGGTTGTATGGTTGCTACCATCTGATGAATTTCCACCACAGTTTTACATACCCCAGGAAAAATGCAATAAAAGCCGAATTTCTCAGGACTTATTTCACAGCAATTTTAATTTTAAGCAGCTCCTGCATGCAGGCAGGGCAGGTACAGAAGGTGAACTCAAAGCACAGGGCATGCAGTCACATAAACAAGACTTCCAACGAGCAGCGTTTGTCCAGAACCGGTATCTGTTGCCAAGCACATGCACAGACTGATGAAACCCAAAGTGACAAACTCTAAACGTGTGCACTGAGTCGGTTGTGTGAGCCGCTTCCATGCACTGAGCCAGGAGATTATGGGAACTTGCTGCACTGGATAATTCCAGCGGGGTATGAGGAGTTTCAACCCGTTGCCCGAGGGTGGTTTGATTACTCCGTACAGCGTGTTGCAATCCTGAATCAAAACTTTTCACTACGTTCAGTATGCCGCATGGGAACATCTGGCAATTTACAGCAGAACGTCTTGTAGCATTTAATGCCTGAGTATCTCTTTCCTACAACCTATTTTCATTTTACTGAATAGAGACCCAATTTCCTGAATTTTTAAACAGTCTTGCTAACATAATCAAATTACCATGATTACTCGGCAATGATTTCAAAAAGTCCTAAAAACACTGTTCCAACTTTGCAGTGAATTCCTATTACATGTAGAAGATTTTGTAAACTCTTTAAATAAAATGCTTTTAATTCAATCAGAAGAGTAAACAGTGTTTGTTTTTAGCTATTCAACATATTTGAGCCACAAGCATTTTTCCAAGTGAGTGGCTATGGGGTTTTGTAATGCAATGCAAAGCAAACACTGAGAATATAAAATCACACTTATTCAAACAGGATTAAAGAGTTTATTCTAGCAGAGTTTCCAAGGATTTCAAAGAGAAAATAGCAAATTGGGTTTTTTTTTTCGGTTAGGGAGGTGGAAAATATGTGATGCCTGGTCAGTGATTGCACTTGGTAGGACCCCAGCGGTACCGTGCAGCCCACACTCATGCTGGGTAGCAGGGCAGGGATGCCATTCATTTTTCACAGTGTCTCAACCTTCTGTGGCTCGCTCCAGTTCTGCCTTTGCTCAGCAATCGCTTTCACTGTATTTTGTTAACATGAACTGGAAGCCAGCAAAGAACTAAAGCCTATTTCTGGCATGCATACAGCATTTGATGAAAAACGTAACTACTCCATGCTTCTTCACGTATGCTTTTTACAGGCCGTGTGTGTCGTGGTTTAACCTCAGCCGGCAACTGAGCACCACACAGCCGCTCGCTCACTCCCCCCGCCCCCGGTGGGATGGGGGAGAGAATTGGAAGGGTAAAAGTGAGAAAACTCATGGGTTGAGATAAAAACAGTTTAATAATTGAAATAAAATAATAATAATAAATAATAATAATAATAATAGAATATACAAAGCAAGTGATGCACAGTGCAATTGCTCACCACCCGCCGACTGATGCCCAGCCAGTCTCCGAGCAGCGGCCCCCCCCGGCCAGCTTTCCCCAGTTTATGTACTGAGCATGACGTCACATGGTATGGAATGTCCCTTTGGCCAGTTTGGGTCAGCTGCCCTGGCTGTGCCCCCTCCCAGTGTCTTGTGCACCTCCAGCCTTCTCAGTCAGTAGAGCATGGGAAGCTGAAAAGTCCTTGACTAGTGTAAGCACTACTTAACAACAACTAAAACATGGGTGTTATCAACATTGTTCTCACCCTAAATCCAAAACACAGCACTGTACCAGCTACTAGGAAGAAAATTAACTCTATCCCAGCTGAAACCAGGACAGTGTGTAAGACATGATGATAAGAAAGGGAGCAGTTTCCTTGCCCTGGGGTGTGGGTTAGAGCCACGCAGAAGGCACAGTGCCTCAGCCCTTGCTTTGCCAATAGCTCTTGCTCGCATGGCCGCGCCGCTGAACCTCTCCCTGCATCCCTCCTCCCTCGCCGTCCCTCCCAGTGTGTCCTGCAAAAGTCTCCAGTACCTTTTTGCCAGCATTTCCCAGCAAAACTTCCTGGCCAGTGCTGGAAACATCCAAAAGCGCGGGGCAAGCATCATCTTTCCTCTGCTTTCAGCTGTGTTGAAGCACATGGTGGCTGGCTGTCCTCTCTCCCGCAGCCCTGCTCCCCAAGGCAGGGGCACATCGGGGAGGTATCAGAGCTTCATAGGAGATGACCGCAAAAACCTTGCCCAATTCAAAATATTAGACATCCCAGAAAGGTCACTGCAGACTCTCCTAGAAGTATTTCCTAGGTACCACACTCCAATTTTGCCACGATAATAAGGTACTTGTTGCTGGGGGCTGTGAATACTTCGCCCTGGATGATGGTTATCAGGTCAATTTATGAGCCCCCACCCATTTCTTCCAATGTATTTGTTATTTGTAAGCAGTCACTGAATTGCTTGGACAGATGATTTGCAGATTACGGGTTGTGCACCAACTTTTTTTGTTTCATCCGCTCCCTATTCAGGACTTGTTTTGTGCGATTGGCAATTTAAGTGACACGGTGTCATTTCTGATCCCAGATTAGATGGTTGAAGTATTTTAAAGAGAAGAGGTGAAAGCGACAGACAGAAAACAATGCCGTTCTGCTGCAAAGACACATTTCTTCTACAGTTCATCAAACTTCCACGAGATTTTTGTAGCCGTTGACAGTGGTCCGAACACTGTCAAAGTGTCAGTAACATAATTCCACCATTCATAGCAAACTGCACCCAGGGTATTAAAATGTATATTAAAAATGTAGATTTCTTTTACCAACTAACCTTGTGTGTGTGCATATACATTTGTGTAGGAGCACGTGTGGACACACAAACGTAAAAAGAAAATATTAACCTTGTGCAAGTACTGTATGAATTAATAGTTTCTAGGTTTTTACTGTGAAAATATCTCATTTTGCAACCCCTCTGCAAAGTTTGAAAAAATGTTTAGTGTCACCCATTACAGTACCAAATCTTTGAATGCTGCCTTGATTTAGTGCTCAGTTAGCGGCCCAAAATCCTCAGCAGAAAAAATTAGAGCACTGAGTTTTTATTTGTCATTGATTTTCTTAAAATCGGTATTCAAAATCAAATAACATTTAGAAACTGCAATGGTTCCTAATTATTTCTACTTTAATTCAGGATGTTAGGGTGCTCTAGAGAGCCTGGATAATAAGAGTGAAAATTTATATTGTCATTTAAAGTTATTACCATCAACAGAAGCCCTGATATAACATAAAACCAGCCATCCACATGGATATTTCCAAAAAAAGGGTGATATTGATCCCAGGCATTTGGGGGCAGGGCAGCAACGCACCGTGCCCCCTCGCTGCTCCACGACTCTTTCCACTGAGGGCTGGGCAGCGCCAGTGCCCAGCATGATTTTGAGGCTGTGGAAAAGCAAAGCTTGGCAGTGAGTCCTCCCCTCGAGTCCTCCCCGCACTGCAGGAACCCCCAGCGCGTTTCGGGGCTAACAAAAAGTGAGGGTTTGGGTGTGTTTTCTTTTGAGGGTTCCTTTTCACCTCGTTGATGAGCTAATGATCATGTTCATTCGACCAAACGAGGAAGGATGTGTTTAAAATAGGGAAAGTGGATGCCTCCCCTGGAAAATTTAGATTCTGAAGAGTTATCAAATATTTTTGTCACATGGGTGGGAGGATTTCCCCATACAGCTTGCAAGATGATATTGCAGAAAGACTACATATAAGGGTAATATTAAGCAACAGTCATATTTTTAGCAACCTTTTAAGCAATTGAGCAGCTGGAAGTAAGGAGAGAGAATCACTCCCACGTGATTCATGCTGTAGGATCTGCTTTGTAGGCCAGAGTTTGGGATGCTCTCTGCTACCAGTAGCTATTTCTGCAGTAGGCTCCAGTGTGACACCGTGAATCATTTGGCAGCAGCGTGTAGTGCATTCTCATCAGCGCGTATCATTGTCACAACTTCCTCAGAAACCCAACCGCAATGGCAAAGCTTTCACAATAGGATCTTCAGACACGAGACTGTGTCTCAACCTAGAAAATATCCTTGTCCATAAATCTAATGGTGAGGAATTCCTTAATGACAGCTGTTTCTCAGCTGGCTGCATGGCATTCCTGTGGCACTGGAGGAACACGAGAAAGGCTATGGCCCTAAGCAATGATGATGGAGTGAGTTAAACAGCATCAGTTCTCCCACTGGAAGTCCTCTTGCAGTTTTTCAATCCCTCTTGCTTGGCTATTTTTATTTAAGTAAGTGCAATCCAAATTAACAAACAAATTACTGAGCATTTTGGAAACAGATTTCAAAACTTTATAACCAGCTGATATAGTCAGTTATTTACAAAATATTGAAGCAATGAGATTCTCGCTGCATTTGTTGAGAAATGGAGGGCTGGGGTATTTATGGAATTTATTTTTGTCTTACCAAAACCATGAGTACTCGATGCCAGTTGCTCACAGCACCGCCCCACAGACTCTGTCCTCACCGTGGGGGGCTGCGAGCGAGAGCTGCAAATGGGGCCGTGAGCCAAATTCAGCTCTTCTCCCGTAGACCCATCCCCTGGCCACATCCAGGTCCTTCTCTACTCCTTCCCATGCATTCCCATGCCAAGCCTCCAGCCAGAAACCCTCATGTAGCAGCAGGGGTCTTGGCACGTCTCTAGGTGCCGTGGTGGAGAGCACTGGGTGGTGGGCAGGGGGAAGCCCTCCTTGGTGGCCACATGCTTTGCCTATGCAGCAGGATGAAGCCTGCACGTGCCTCTCATCATGGCAGAGCAGCTACCATACGGTAAATTGATGTGCTGACAGGTAAGGAGGACGGGAGGAGAAGGATCTGTTGGGCTCCAGGAGGTGCTTTGCCTGCCCATGCATAGGGTCCAGCCTGCTACCATGACATGGTGAATTACCACCTCAGCTCCTTTTTTTAATGTGCAGGTATTACACCCCTTGCATTCGGGTATTGCTCATGTATGTTTTTTTAGATGAAAGCCCTGGTAGGTCAGGGATTTTACTGTGTCGAGAACACATAAAATAAATGAAACCCTCTTCTTCCGCAGCTGGATGCTACAGCGTATGTGGTGCCCACCGCTGGGGCCTCCAGCCAAGCCCAGCAATTCACTGACACAATAGATCAGTTGTGGACACTGGCAGCTAGTTAGGCACAGCATGAAAGCTTCTAATTCCTGCCTTTTATCATTTTATCTCATCACCTTGACATCATTGAGGCAGCATTTTATTGGTAAGCTTTGGAAGCCGGTAAATAACACCATGTAGAAAAGTGGTATGATTTAAGCACTGATAATGCGAGTGGGCTGAGATTTCAAATACCTCTGCAGACGGTAGATAGAGTCAGGAGATGGGCACTGGGATGTTTGGTTTTGTTTTGGTTTGTTGTTGTTGTTGTTTAAACTGCTGCAGGTTGTGTAGTTCATTTGCAATTAAAATAGCAAAGGCCAAGCGGCCCCAGGAATACAGTCATTTTCGACTGCAGCAGTGAAAGACAAGAATGTTGAAATTTCAGTGAATGTTATTCACAGCCTCTTACTTATCAAAAGAACCATGCTATTTAAAGGTAACTAATGGATAAAATATGAATAAAGATTAAACTACAAAGGCTAAAAAGGATTATTCAGAGCACTTCCATTATGTAGAGTCCTGACATTAATATTTAGATACTCATGAACACTTACATAACTGCAGCTTATTTTTAATGGTCTTCTATCTTGCTTTGTTAACAGGCTGACAAAATGTAATTTAGGACTATAAGCTGTGAGCCCCACATGGAGAAGAAAAGCCTATAATTCACATCATGCTCTGGCTTTTAAGACTTAGGAGATGATGGCGATTGTATGGCAGAATGCAGCTTGCAGGGCAATATCCATTTACATGCCATTCGAGACCCTCAGGCTATGCGAAACACTGCAGAGTGCATCATAAAAAAAAAAAAAAAGAAGAAAAGAAGCCGATTTAGATACAATTGAACTGACATGATGGCAAATTAATTCATAAGGTAAGGGGAAGAAAAGAAGCCCCGGTTCCGTCAGCACGGCCACGTACCCGCTGACTTGGGCACGTCTCCGACTTCACTTCGCGTCATTGATTCATCACTCCAGACTTTCTGTCCTTCCCTGGTATAAAACTGCAGGAAGGGGGCAAAGCATCAGATTGGTGATTCCCAGGCAAATAGAAAGTCAAGCAGAGCCAACATTAAAAAAAAAATGGTTTTGTGTATACTAGGAAATCAAGGTTATTAGTTAACATTTATTTTCTCCTCATCCAGCCTGAAGTTAATTATTAAGCCTGTTTTGAGAAAGGCAGGGCTAGGGCTTGACCCGTCTTAAGCTCAGATGTCACCAGTAATTAACCAGGACTGTACCTGACATGCTCCCTGGGGATTTGGTGTGGGTGACAAGCCAGAAGTGCAGCTGCAGCACCTGAGTGGCTGATCTGCCTCTAATTTGCATTGCTGCAGCTATTTTCCACTTGGAGACACCCGTTAATGTCATTAGCAGTTCCCTGAGGGAGACCCTCGGCACCCTGTGTGTGCTCGGGCTCTGAAATGTGAAGGCGAAGCGCGGCTCCAGCTGCCTGCGCTCAGGTGCAAGGAGCCAGGCACACAGGGCTGAGGACACTGAGGCCGGGTGGCTGCTGCAAAGAGAGGAGCCCCAGCCATCCTGGGGTGAGGGCTGATACTGCTGCTGGTCCTGGGGCACGTCCGGAGGGTGGCTGGATAGACGTGCCACCTCTCTCTTGGTTAGTCCCCGCGGGAGCCAGTGGCCTCTGAGGAGTTGAGTGGGGGTCCCATCTCTTTGCTTGCGACAGTTTGTCCTGTTTGTCTCCAATTTCATGGCCACATGCTTTGGCCTTGAGTTTATATGCATAAAAATATGTGTTTATGTTCCCAGTCTAGCAAAGGCTGGCTCTATTCAGGGATTATAAGCGAGAGAGTGAATATAAAAGTAAGATGAAGACAGAAGAGATGACCGCACTTTATGCACAGTCAATATATCTGCCATCAGAGTCAGGGTCTGTTGCTGCACCACGTTTCCAACCTCTTTCTCAAGTAAACTGCCAGTGGAGACTCATGGTGGCACGTAGGTTTGGTTTTTGGATACAGTCTCTGGGGGAGACCTCAGACATTGCTCCTCTCATCCTCCTGGAGCTCCTCAGGGAACAGAGCAAGGCTCTGGTTCAGGTACCAGCCTCTCCTTAGCCAAGCCCCAGAGCCTGGGATGCTGGGACAGCCTCTGCTGTACAGACCACCACCAGTTGCCAGCACCTTCTATTCATCCCATTTCACAGGTGTTCTCAGATGGGCAGTTTGCTTTATGTTGGCTTTGCAACAACTGCTTTAGTCAACATCTTCACCCACTGTGGCTGGTTCCAAGGAGGTCACAGGCACGATTACAAGCCCTCTGTGTGATCTCCCAAGCCTTCCTACCACCTAGCACCTCCCAGCCAGGTATAGGTGCCCTGAGCCTGGCTGAGGCCTGGCTGCATCCTTCTTTTGCTGGAGCCTTTCTTAGGAAAACAGCCCTCTAGAAGGTGTTTTGTGGTCCCACAGCTTTGCCAAATCAATAACTGAGAAGGTATAGCCCATCTCCATAGGTAAAAGAGGCCTGCTAACAGTGGTGGCATGGTAAAGATAGAAGGTAGTGGCCTCAGTGTCCAGGTGAATTGGGGGGATTCAGGAAAATCTTGGTGGATTAGTCTGGAAGAGGGATGGGCCCCCATGCTGTCTGCTGGGGCTGCTGGAGAATACCCTTCCCCTGAAGATATACTTGAGATTTTCCTAGGATTACATCACTTGGGTCATCTTAAACCTTGCCTAAGAGTCATTCAGGCAGTCAGCCCAAGGGTTTGCTCTTAAGAGACAATGTGAGTTGCGAGGCTGCCTCCCTCAGCTCCTGCTGCCAGAGGGTAACACGGGCATGTCCTGAAGGACTGACCCTCCCCTTGATCCACCACTGCTACAGAGAAGACCGCTGGCTGATGGCTCTTTGGTGGTGTTAATGCAATAGTGTGGTGGTGTAACTACATGGCTCTCAACACGTCACTGCATTAATGTATAAAAATGGCTGTGAGAAAAAGCCACTTCAGGTGACAATTATGATTTTTTTCTTCAGTCCTTGCTATAAAGATAAAACTTACCTCTACCGGCTTTTTCTGATCTTCACCTTTACTGAGAGGACCTGTGTCTTGAAGACATTTGTAATAGGGAGCTGGAAGCCCCAGGTTTAACCTGTGACAGGCAAAGGAAATCATTCAATGTAGAATTAACTTTACAGAGGACGGGCGTTGCCCTGGTCCTGCAACCAGAGCAGGCACCCCCACGGCTCTGTCAGAAAAGAGGCATCAGGCAGAAGAGTCCGGGGAGCCTCAATTGGAATTGCACACAGAAACGGTACCAAATGGTACACGCTGGGAAAAGCCACATTGCCCTACACAGAGCTGTAGGAAACAGAAGGGACACAACAGGTTCTCCACAGATCAAGGGCGTTGTGAAGAGCATGACATGAGCCTGGAGGGTGGCTGTCGTGTGTCCGCTCAGAGGGCTGCTGGCTTGAAGCAACAGACAATCATGCAAGACAGGATGAACAAACCATCAGCTGGAAAGAAGATGGACAACTCCTGCACTGAAAATGGAGAAAGTGCTTGGGGGACCTTGCTCAGACTGTATGAGGATGTCACCTTGGGTGGGCAAAGTGTCAACTTCTCCAGACCCCGAGAGGGGGAGGAAATGCTGCTGAGACAGCCACTCTGCCTGAGAAGGCTTCAGAGAGAGTCGTGGCCACTGGGAAGATGTCCAGATGTCCTTGTGCCTGGGAAGATGATGCGATGTGGCGTTACAGAACTGAGCTAATGAACTCCCTCCCTGACGACACCGGGGAAACCTCACAGGTCTAAGCTATGACAGAGGACTGTGGATGGCAGCAACGCTGCCATGGGACTGGGGCAGCTGCTGCCTGCCCTTGGACCAGGAGCATGAATCACACCAGAAATGCCAATGTTGGGGAGGAAAAGGCAAGAAACTCCTGAGCTTGCACTGACATCTTGGGCAAATATCACAAATTATAAGGTTTTTCATATGTGCTAGGACTTCTGTTGTGCTAACAGCAATGTTAGTAAGCTTTTGGTTAGGCTGGGAAGGGCAAGGAAGAAGCTGGTGACAGCCCTACAAGAGTCACGCCAGAGCTAGTTGCTGTCTCGTGCAGTGGCTCACGTTAGCCCTTGTTAAGTAGTTATGACTCAGACTCAGCAGAAGCAGATCTCTGCCAATTCTGTTGCTAAAAGAGGTTCCTAAGCAACACCTCTACAACCTGCCTATATTTTTATATATGTAAATACATAAATGTATCACTCCAGCTCAGGACAAACTATGCAGAAGTCATAGGTAGAGCGGCTGATAGCCCAAGCATTTCAACAGAGCTGGAAAAGGAATGCGACAAGACATGCTGGGGATGCCACTCATTTTGCACGGGCTCCTAGGAAGCTGGTTGTCAGTGCTGTTTGTGAAGACAAGCTTGCTCATTAAAAGCTTGATGCTGCTGTTAATGGGTAAAACTAAAATTTCTTTCCAATCTACTGATGTCCCAAGAAGCAACACGGGTTAGCTGATGTAGGGAGGTCATACTTTTAACATGGCAATATCTTGTCCTCACCTGATAAATTCAACTGAGGAATCCTCTAAGAAACACTGTACAAAATGATACATATGTCTGTTACTGAACATTTCTGTTGCTTGGGTAGTATTAAACAGGAGAATTGTTTAGGCTTTGTAAGGCAACAGTTATGAAGAACATAAAAAAATTTGCTGCAGCTCTTTTCCTGTGGCTCTCAGGGGCTCTTGAAATCCATAGTAAATAATAATATTTATTAGTAATATTTAATATTTACCACATGGTAAATAATAGCAATGAGTTAGGCATGGTGTTCAATAATGTTCTGCTGCTGCTTTGAATTCTCATAACATAGCATGATCCCAGAGCTTTGAAGTAACATCATTTTAAAGAAATGCCTGCTAGTGCCATGGAGGAAGGCTTTACTGTGCAGGCTTTTACCAAAGCCAGCAGATGCCAATGGAAACAGCCCCGTATGCTGGCTAATGGACTTGTCATGGCTGGAACAGGCACCTTTGGTCAGAGCAAAGACTAATTCTGCCCTGGTAGCAGGTACAGGACAGTATCATTCACTTAATTTCACTTCTTGTCTCCATATTCTCAATGCAAAGTAGTCCATTAAATATCAGACGACAAATCAATGATTTGTAAATGCTGTGTGCCGCAGAGAGACTTCCGCTCATTTCCTGTGTGAAACTGTTTATTTATTTCCTACAAAACCTGTAGACTGGAAATCCAGGCTTTTAAATTGAACATAATTCTTCCAACACAGCAGGATAGCCATCGTATTCCACACAAAACCATCTGTAGTAATAAAAATACAACATAAAACCCAGACGTCACAATGAAAAAGTCCTCTTCTTTTCATTTTTTAAACCTTCGCAATAGTGATACTTTTCACTTCCCTCTTGCTTACTGGTACTGTGAGCCCAGATGGGCCTGCCACACTGGTTTAATTTTCTTCTTAGAATATGAAAAAAAATTCGCTGCAGGAGATACGTCGTTATCAACCTGCCAAAGAAGAACTTTTCCATGGTATGATGGCTGCTGCTTTCTTCTGTCAATCTGAATTTTTAACGTCTCTCTTTATGATGGACTGGGCACCAAAGGATGGGGATTATTTTGGGGTGCTGCAGAGTAAGGGGTTTCAAGGATATTTGGTTTTAAATATTTCTTTCCTTGATGACTCCTCAGCTCCCAGGCCACAGGGCAGCATGAGGAGCAAGGAAGCCCCGCATGACTCTTGTCCCCAGTGTGGGCTGCAGAGCAGCCCAAGCGACCGCTCGAAGGTGAGAGCCCACACTGTCCACAGGCAGCCCGAATGCCTGAAACCTCCCTCCTCCTCAGGTCCTGAACCCAGCTGGGGCATCCTCACAGCACAGGCTCGAAGCTTCACTGAGTGTTGATGGGAATAAAAACCACAGGTTTGGGTCCATGAACATCCTCTGAGTCCAGTTCTGAGTCCAAGGCAATTTTGCCTTGGATTTCATCGAGGATTTGTCTTGATGCTCTCTGGGTCATTTCCTTGGCTTTACCTGCTGGCGTCAGAACTGTGGCTAGAGGCAAATTGATTCTCTGATGTCCTTGCAAATTAATTAAAAAATCATTTCAAATACAGTTGAGAAAGGTTTTTCAGGCTCCTGTGAACAGCCGTCTTTCAATGCTAGATGATTATGGCTCCAGATCTTTTTCTTGAAAATACCTTGAAAATAAACATGCAGAATCCCATAAAATCGGTTAACTTGAGTAAGATTGAATGCGTAGTTGCTGTTCATAATAAATGATCAATCTAATGAAGGAAATCCTGGCATTAGCTCTGTTTTAATTTCCAAAGTAGAAAATTAGATCAAAGAGAACGGAATGACTTTTCTAACACAGAAATTACAGGCAAGGATTTCCCCCTCCTTTGCACAGACATGGAGTCCCCCTGGGTGAGTGCAGTATCAATAAGAGGAGAGCCTAACTTACAGATTCGGGTGCAACCAAACCCAGGGCTGCTGCTGTCAGTAGGACGTTGCCATTCACTTCAGGATGTGTAGGCTCTGACTTCTAGATGCACATTTTCCTTTAAAGTAATTGCACGCCAGTTAATTGTTTGTGTGTGTACGTATGTGTATGTGGACCAGATGCACAGATTTGTGGACCCCAGAGAATTTCAGTGCTTTCAAAGGATGTGATGTAAAATTCTGTACACTAAATTTATTTCTTCCCATGCAACTGTGTACAATCAGTTCTAATAGGAACTAGACACTTCCTGCACGTCTGTTTTTTAATGGAATCTGCTAAGTTTTATAAAGGCCATATTTAGCTGTACATCCTCTGAACTGTTAACTGTATTATCCTTTTAAGGAAGTCATTAACTGTTCACTAAACACTCTTCCTATAGTGTTTTTACAATGCATGCACATTGAAATGTGGTTCTCTGTGGGCTAAATAGATCTTCACAGTAAAAGAATCAGTGCGTATGTATGTGACTAGAATAAATGAGGAGAACCTCTAAAATGTATGGCACGATTAGCAAATAATTTCTTCTTGTCTGCCCTCCAAAAGCTCCTAACACAAACTTCATATATTTAAACAATTTCCTTTTTTTTACAGCTGATCCCGGGACTATTGCTCATGACGCCCAGAAATGATATTTTCAGTTATGTTTTTGTTCGGCTTGAAGGGGAGAAATGATTTTCACATCCTGACTGGTTCAGCATTTGCAGCTGAAGCTGTTTTCTTCCTTGCGTCATTCTGGACTAGCTTCTACATTTCATCTCACACTGTTCTGTTATGCTTTCCATGTACAAAGTGGAACCATCAACTTTCAGCCTAAAAGGTCTATTTTAAGATGAAGGGGAAATAAAATGAGGAAGATCGTAAGTGAAGTCTCCATGAAGAAGTTCACTGCACTTCCTCTTTATGAAAACAAACTGGAGGCTGCCCCTGGCAAATATGAGGTTTGTTTTAATGTAACTGTACAGTAAAGACCTTAGTCCTTGAACTTGCCACAGTCCTGTTCTGTGAAGTCTGCACAGAGTTTACATGGGAGTTATAAATCAGAAAGAGATAGCACCAAAATAAATGGCCTATGCTTCCTATGGGATAATGGTATTGTACTCTGCCAAGCTGCAGGTTAGTTTTTTGCTGTACCTCTTATGCACTTGAATAATCAAATGTCAAGAAATTAGAAACTGCATTCCTTTCTTCACTTACCTGCATCCACTTCCTTTGCAAAAGCAAAAATCCCCCAGTAATTCTTACTTTCCAATGTATATGTTTTCTTCCTGTGGTTTGTGGTTCTTTCTCCCCCTAACTGAGACTTGTGAAAGTATGTGAGCAGGTGCCCAAACAATTTCAGGCATTCCCACGTCAGGAAAACTTCCCTTTCTGACTCTGTGGGACTCTGCAGCCCCTGGAGGTAGGTTGGCGGTAATGGGAGCTGTGCACGGGCTCGCATAAGCCACCTACTCTGCTGTCCACTTCTGCGGGCTTCTCCTCCCATGGCAGTGGTAGACTGGAGACAAAAATAAATGGCAGAAAAATAATTATTCTACCTTATATTTTTGAGAATGTTGGTGTTTGGGGTCTTTTCTCCTTTCTGATTCTGTCATGGGGAAGGCAAGAATGGATGGGTTCACAATCCCAGTGCAGTAGCAAAAAGCCGAGGTATGGACACACAAATAAGACCCACTATCCCAGCTGGCTGGCAACATGCATTTGAAGAGAAAGAAACGATGGGATGGCTGGGGAGGATGAAACCTTGACAATGCGTGTGCTCAGAACAGGCTAGTAATGAGCCTTGGGAAGGTATTCGCATGTGTCTACATATGGTGGAGGAAAAGAAGAGAAACATGAGCAACCACATTAGCTGAGACCAGCCCAGCAGGACCATGTTTCCCAGCCAGTTCCCCAGCCCAGGCACGTGGGTGATTACAGTCAGCGCCAGGGTTTCTCAGCTCATCCCGGGACGCTGGTGGCATCGTGACCTCAGCCCGATTTGTGATCGCTCTGCCGTGCTCTGCCCAGTGGAGGGGATGGGGGAGTGGGAAGGAGGTGGTAGGTCTTGTCTTCAGTCTGGCAAAAGGACACCTCATGCGCTCTCAGGCTCCGCGAAACCAAGGGGCCACACCACATCCTTCTTCCCAAAACTGCAAATCCCAGGAGTCCGATAACTGGGAAAATCCAGAGTAAAACATGGAGAAACTTCTTAGAGAGTTTTCCCTTCATCTGCATTTTTAAGAGGCGTGACCAAGCTCTCAAGGTTGTTAGCCTAACATTTGGCATCCATTTAAAAAATATTTATTTTCAGTGTCCACATAGACAGGATCTTTTTTTTCCCCCTCCCTTCTGAAAGAAAAAAAAAATATCGGCTGATAAGTTTCTAGGAAGCTAACAGAGAGTGAGAGTGCGTGCAAAGCTGTATGTGTCCGCTCCCCATAAAGCTCTGCCGTGCTCAGGTGTTTGTAGTACTTGGTCCTTTATGAATGAAAACAAGAGAAATTCATTGAACTCAACATGCCTCAAAACAAAGATTCCTGGAGGAATAATATAAGAACAACGAAAAGAAAATATTTCAATTTTTACAGAAAATAATGGAAAAAACCTACTTTTCCAAAAAATCCCCAACCTGCTTTTCTAGAAATAGTCAGAGCTTAATTTTTCAAAAATTCTCCTACATTTTGTTTTGCTAGTTGGGGACTACATCCCTCGATGGAGCAAGGAAAATGTCAGGATAGCAATGTGTGCAGCAGACGCGATCTGAGTCGCACAGAAGGGCTGTCATCTGCACGTTAGGCTTTCAGGGGGATCCCAGAGGCCTCATTCACAGCTTGGACCCCACCGAACAAGGCCCTGCATAAACTTCCTGAGACATGCACAGCCAATTTACTTTTAAGAGCGCAAGTATACAACGAGTTGTTATTATTATACAATAGGAAATGAATGCGGAGGGTACGGTTTTGATTAAGGAGCAGTTTACCTCTATTACATGCAGGAATAAATGACTACACAGAGAGTGGGGCAATGGGGAAAACAGTCTTTCTGATGGAGAACTTCAATCCAAAAGCTAAAGTCTGGTGTTTGGGGTAAAGGCAGATCCCTACGTCGTGGAGCTGGTGGAGGAACTGCTGCGCACTGACTCCTGGCAGATGCAGAGAATCAGACCGCCTTGCCGGGGCTCCTTGACCAAAGGCTTCTGACAAAACTCCTCACCAGAGCCCTGGGGAAACTGCAGGCTTGGTTACAAGAGAGGAAACAAAACATACCTTTTTGCAACTGAGGAAGGTCACCAAGAGACTTTTGCAATTTGTGCTGGCACCTGCTGTTCAATAGACTCATAAATGACCTAGACAAAGAGGTGGGCAGCAAGGTGAGAACATTTTCTGATGATAGCAAGTATTCAGGATAGCAAGGCACCCTGCATTCCCCAGGGCAGAGTTATAAAGTTCCACCTGATGCATAAAACACGAGAGAAACTCCTGAACGTATATCTCCTAGTGGCAATGCTGGTAGCTCTAGACTGCCAATGGTGTGTCATATGTATAACTACGCTGTAAATAGATTTATTTCAGTTTATCTTTTAATTAAATCCGTGTCTGTAAGCTGCAAAAACCAAACACTTCCTGGAGACTCAGAAGATCTGTGCCGGATGGAATGACGTTCTTCGGCTTTGAATCAGATCTTGCAGCTAGTGAGAAAGTATGATTAAGAAAGACTAAAACATCTGGAAAACAGCTGATGATGATGTCCCCCCAAGGGACATAATCAAAATATCCTGAAAGAATATTTTTGTTGCAGAAGCAAGGCCAGTATTGCACACAGAGAAGTAATTTTTCTTGGGAAAATAAAAAAGTGTCCTTGTCCAAAAGGCTTTTTTTTCCTGTCCCCATTAAAATTTAGAAAAAAAATGGAAACAGTAATTCCTCCTTTTTCAGACAATGAAAATAAATGCTTACTAATATCTCCATATTTAGACAGGCCAGCATACTTGGGGGATATAGTCACTCATTTGGTATCAAGGGCTCCTTTGTTTGCAGAAGCAAAAATAGCATTTGAACAACCCTCGTGGACACTTCTGCCTTCAAGCTTAACGTGGCTGTAATACAAAATTTCAAGTGATTCAAACCCCCTTTGGAATCAATGTCAAGATCCAGCTCTTTAAAGAAAGGCTGACTCTGGAGGGGTTTGCAGGGTGTTTAGGTGAACATCAGCCAAGTCCCTTCGGGTTCATCCCCAGAGCTGCATTTCTGGGCTGTGCAGCGGCCCAGGCAATGGCCAGCAGCCTTCTGGCAGGACAACTCTCATTAGCCTTGCTTCTTAATTGGACAGAGAGATAGCTGCACATCAAAGCTCCTTTCCACGAAGGAAGAGTGACCTGCCACTGTCAGCTTTAAGGCCTGAACTCATTTCCTCCCTGGCAGAGGCAGAGACTTGCTCTCATTTGGCGACACAGGGCTTGGCTCTGCCCTCTACGGCCATGTGCTGCATGGGATGGCGCAGGGCCAGGCACATCAGTCTCCAGCACAGCTCAGCCCAGGACAACAAGCAGAAGCGGCAGATGCTTGAAGGCGACCTGGGGCAGCCTCTTGGCTGGCCCCCTGCCATCCTGACAGAGCCATGCCCTTTCCCACCCGCTCTGTGCCTTGTCTTTTCCCTGCAGGGTGTAGACATCTCCTCCAAGATGCTCAGTCAATCCACCTTTTGTATCATTTAGCCACCTGCATTATCAAATGATATCTGATGATTATCATGTATCAGGGGAGAAGCAATATTCGGAGAGATCAGTCTGCTCAAGTTTTCCTCCAAGACCTCCTCTGCGAAAGTGAAGATTTGATAGTGATGAGTTGTAGTAAAACCCTCACATCAGGAACCGCACTGGACAGCTTGTGAATTAAGAGAATGAAAGCCCTATATTTAAAAAGGGAGCAGAGAGGAAAACAATCTAGGTAATCCCCAGACTGTTTCCCTAACCCCCATAAAGTCCAGTCTGGAAGGCTCTGCACAATTTAAAATACTTTTGTGGGGAAAGGTATTTACAAGCATGGAGGTAACTGGAAAATGGGATAAAATGGTAGATGTAGAGATTTTTCTTTAATAAGGAGCTGATCATATGGATGATGGAAATTTTACAGATCATGGATCTCATCTGTCTGGACTTCAGTGAACCAACAGATGGGAGGACACAAGGGGAATTACTTGTTGAAATGGGGAAGAGGGGATCTCAATGAGAAATCTCAATGAGAAAGAAATAGAATCATAGAATCATAGAATACCAGGTTGGAAGGGACCTCAAGGACATCTGGTCCAACCCTTCTTGGCAAAAGCACGGTCTAGACAAGATGGCCCAGCACCCTGTCCAGCTGAATCTTAAAAGTGTCCAATGTTGGGGAATCCACCACTTCCCTGGGGAGATTATTCCAATGGCTGATTGTTCTCATTGTGAAAAATTTTCCTCTTGTGTCCAGTCAGAATCTCCCCAGGAGTAACTTGTACCCGTTACCCCTCGTCTTTCCCATGTGACTCCTTGTAAAAAGGGAGTCGCCATCTTCTTTGTAGCCACCCTTTAAATACTGGAACATGGCGATAAGGTCTGCCCTAAGCCTTCTTTTCTCAAGGCTGAACAAACCCAGTTCTCTCGGCCTTTCCTCTTACGGCAGGCTTCCCAGTCCCTTGACCATCTTTGTGGCCCTTCTCTGGACCCTCTCCAGCCTGTCCGCATCTTTTTTGCATAGTGGGGACCAAAACTGAACACAGTGTTCCAAGTGTGGCCTGACAAGCGCTGAGTAGAGTGGGATAATGACTTCTTTATCTCTGCTGCTGATGCCCTTGTTGATGCAACCCAGCACCCTGTTGGCTTGCTTTGCCGCAGCAGCACACTGTTCACTCATATTGAGCTTGTTGGACCCCCACGTCCCTTTCCACGGAGCTGCTCCCCAGCCGGGTAGATCCCAGCCTGTGCTGCACATAATCCCGGATTATGTTTTCCCAGGTGCAAGACCTTACACTGGTCCTTGTTGAACTTCATAAGGTTCTTGTTAGCCCACTCTTCCGGCCTGTCCAGGTCTTCCTGCAGGGTGGCTCTCCCTTCCGAAGTGTCCGCTTCCCCACTCAGTGTGGTATCACCAGCAAACTTCAGCAGGGTACACTTGATCCCATCATCCAGATCACTTATGAAGATATTAAACAGCGTTGGGCCCAATATCGATCCCTGGGGGACCCCACTTGTGACAGGTTGCCAGTTTGAAAAGGAGCTACTTACCACCACCCCCTGGGTGTGGCCTGCCAGCCAGTTCCCCACCCACCGCACAGACCATTTGTCTAGACCATAACACATCAGTTTCTCTAGGAGGAGGCTGTGGGAAACTGTATCGAAAGCCTTGGAGAAATCCAGGTAGACAGTGTCCACCACTCGCCCCACATCAACCAAGCAGATTACTTTGTCGTAGAAGGCAATCAGGTTTGTCAAGCACGATTTGCCCTTGGTGAATCCATGCTGGCTTTTCCCAGTCACGTGCTTCATTTGACTTGTGATAGCCCCCAGGAGGATTCATTCCATAACTTTCCCAGGGACTGAAGTAAGACTGATGGGCCTATAATTTCCTGGATCCTCCTTTAAGCCCTTCTTGTAGATGGGGGTGACATTAGCCTTCTTCCAGTCTTCTGGGATGTCCAGATCTCCACAACTTCTCAAAGATTATGGAGAGTGGTCTCACAACAACATCAGCCAGCTCTCTTAACACCCTTGGGTGGATAACATCAAGGCCCATCAACTTGTAGGGGTCAAGCTCCTGTAACAGCTCACATACCAGCCCTTCCTTCACCGATGGTGGGTCTGTGCATTAACCTGGATTTTTGTTCCCAAACAAAAAGCCCAACAGTGCTGGTAAAGACAGAGGTGAAGAAAGTGTTGAGAACCTCTGCCTTTTCAGCATTGTTGGTGACAAATTCACCTCTCTTGTTTAACTGCAGGCCAATATTTTCCTTCTGTTTCTGCTTGTTGTTTATGTACCTGACCAACCCTTTCTTGTAGTTTTTGACATCTTTGGCCAATTTCAATTCGAGCTGAGCTTTTGCTTTTCTAACTGCATCTCTGCACACCCTGGCAATGCCCTTGGATTTCTCAATGGGTATTCATCCACCTTTCCATCTCTGGTATGTTTTTCTTTTGGTTTTGAGCAGACTCAGAAGCTTGCAGTTAAGCCAAGGGGGTCTCTTGCTCTGCCTACTTCCCTTACCTTTAAAGGGGATGAACTGTTTTTGTGCTTCCAGGAGAGTGTTGTTGAAAAACTCCCAGCACTTGCTAGCTCCTTTATCCTCCATGGAAGCTTCCCATGGAATCCCTCCCAACTCTGAGCTCTGAGTAAGCTGAAGTTTGCTCTTCTAAAATCTAAAACCTTTGTCTTAGTACTAACCTTCAGTGTGCTCAGCAGGATCCCAAATGGCACAATATTGTGATCACTGCAGCCAAGGCTATCACTAACCAAGATATTACAAAGCAGGTTTTCTTGGTTTGTGAGTAGCAAGTCCAGCAGTGCCTCATTCCTGGTTGGCACATCTAACATTTGTACGAGGAAGCAGTCTTCTACACATTCCAGGAACTTGATGGATGACATGTGAGCTGATGTATTGTTCTTCCCACAAATATCTGGGTAGTTGAAGTCACCCATAAGAATCAGGTTCTGTTGACCCAAAGCTTGCTTAAGTGACCCAAATATTGCTTCATTGGCCTTATCGTCTTGGCTTGGAGGTCAGTAGCAGATGCCTACTGTAAGATCCCCCTTGGAGATGACCCCTCTGATCTTGACCCAGAGGCATTTGATAGGGCTTCCACAATTGCCATAGCTGACGTCTATACATTCAAGGTTCTCCTTAACATAGTGTGCTGGTTTTGGCTGGGGTAGAGTTAATTTTCTTTATAGCATGGGGCTACGTTTTGGATTTGTGCTGAAAACAGTGTTGATAATACAGGGATGTTTTAGTTATTGCTGAGCAGCGCTTACACAGAGTCAAGGCCTTTTCTGCTTCTCACACCACCCCACCAGTGAGTAGGCTGGGGGTGCACAAGAAGTTGGGAGGGGACACAGCTGGGACAGCTGACCCCAACTGACCAAAGGGATGTTCCATACTATATGATGTCATGTGCAGCATATAAACCTGGGGGAAGAAGAAGGGAGAGGGGGACATTTGGAGTGATGGCATTTGCCTTCCCAAGTAACCGTTACGCGTGATGGAGTCCTGCTTTCCTGGAGATGGCTGAACACCTGCCTGCCGATGGGAGGTAGTGAATGAATTCCTTGTTTTGCTTTGCTTGCATGCGCAGCTTTTGCTTTACTTGTTAAACTGTCTTTATCTCAACCCATGAGTTTTCTCACTTTTACTTTTCTGATTCTCTCCCCCATCCCTCTGTGGGGGGAGTGAGTGAGCGGCTGTGTGGTGCTTAGTTGCCAGCTGGAGTTAAAACACGACACATAGAATGCGACGATTCCTCCTCTTCTTCCCTGCCTATCTTTACGAAACAGCCTATAGCCATCCATTGCGATCCTTCAGTCATGTGAGTTGTCCCACCATGTTTCAGTTATTCCAATGATATCATAACTTTCTGACTGGGAACAGAGCTCCAGTTCCTCCTGTTTTTTCCCCAGGCTGCGTGCATTGGTATACATACACTTGAGGTGGTTGGTCTTCTGGTTCTCATCTTGGGAGGCAGCTAAGGAACACTTGTCGCTGCTCTGGTTGGCCTGGCTTATTCCCCAGTTGGTTGCAATGGCACGAGAGTTGCCACTTTGGACCCCGCCCCGCGAGTCCTTCAATTTAAAGCCCACCTCACCAAGCTGGCCAGCCTGCTGCCAAAGATTCCCTTGCCTCTTCTAGACAGGTGGATCCCATCCCTCCCTAACAGGCTGTAGTCACCCAAGAATGTCCCGTTGTCAGAAAAGCCAAAATCCTCATGACGGCACCAGCCATGAAGCCAGGAGTTGATTTGCAAATTTGCAAATTTACAAATAGGTAACAGAAAAGTATGAATGGAGAATTAAGAGATTAGACTGAGAACTGATTTTTTTTTTTTTTTTTTGGTATCTTCATAAATGGTCTTGACACAAAACACACAAGTGGCTTAAAAAAATCTGGTTGTGACATAGAGCTCCAGAACGTTGCCAGGTTGGAATGGGATATTAGATGGGGAGAAGGAGGTGACTTTGAAGGCACAGGTAACAGATGGGACTTAAAGAAGTGGAATGAAAAGTGGGAATTCAGGATTTCAAGGATAACAAATGAGGATTCCTACAATAAACCAGGAATTAAAAGGAATAAAGGAAGGGAAAGATGTAGGTGCCTCAGTTATTGTCAGGCTATAAATCACCAATGCAATGTGACAGACAGTGCAGTAAGTAGTGAGACATTTCCAGTAGAAATGGGAATTGTCGATACTATTTTTCAAGCCGCTAGTAAGATGTAACCCAGAGGTATGTGTTCAGTTCTGGCTATCAGCAGTCAGAAAGGATGAACTGAGCCTGGGAAAAATGCAAGGAATGAGCAGCAGGCCGCATCTAACTTGTCCAAACCAGGAGGACGTCCGTTCCTGGCCTTGGTGCGTGTGCCAGGCACATCCCGACTCGCAGCAAGGCAGGAGCTGGCAGCACGCACCTGGAAGAGTGAAACCCGGGAGCACGGTCAGAGGAGATGCAGCACAGCTGGGCAGCTCCTTGACCTGGGTAATGAGGAGAACGACACCTCAAGAGCTTCTTGAAAAGCATTCCCACCCCTCTGGCTTTCTGGCTGCCCCAGTTTCCTCTTACTAGACAGGACCACGTCGGGCTGGCTCCTCCAGCCTACCGAGGCAAGGCCTGGGAAACTGCTGTCTGTAAGTCCTTTTCTAGTCACCCAAGGCTAGAGGCATGGAGGCTGTGAGTCAGCTTCCCAGTCAGGGCAGTGGGGACAAAAGAAGCTGATGGGTTTTAAGATGGAGCTTGATCCATTTAGTAAAGGACTTTAATGAGTTGTTGGACCACTTCTCAGTGACCTGGGAGCCCCAAGTTCCTAGGAAGCTATAGGCTCTATATTTTTCCATCTGTACAGTACCAGCTGTACTCCCAGAGGACCGCTGGCAGCATCAAACAGCTGATTTCTAGTGTTGTGCAGAGCTACAGAAGTGCTGGCCAGTACCATTTTCAGATATTAACCTTTGATGATGGGATCTAGTCAATCCTCGCTTGCGCTATGGTAGCAAAAGGTTCCTTCTTATTCCTGAACTTGAGTATTGCCTAGTTCTGTTCTATTTCTAGGGTATTTTTCTCCACTTCTTTTACATTTCCAAGGAGGAAACCAATGAATCAAATGGCTTTAAAACAACATTTTTTCAGCATGATATTTTTCCAATATGTCTTGTGGGCAGCAGTTGCTATTACCAGCCTCTTGTGCCTGTCTCCGTGGGATTCGTTTTTCCCCTCATGGCAGTATTAAGTTAATACAATCCTGCCATTACCTGCAGCGTTTCCCAGGTGAGTCAAGTCATTTCGGTGGGATTTCAGAAGCAGGCATGCTCAGCTGCAGCAATTTCTGGCACATGACAAGCACCACATTCCAACGTGCCAGCAGCAATTAGCTCCGCAGTGTAAAGTTAGTCTTGGTAACAAGGTAAGGGAAGTGAGAAAATGGCGAGGAAATGGGAGAGTTGCAATCCAAAATTTCTCAGAGCCATCTGAGATCCCACGCTGTGAAGGTTGGGCGAGATATCTATTAGTAAGGCTGCATGACTCAACGCTTCAGTCCCTCTTCACATCCTCGTGCAGCTGTGCTGAAGTCAGAGACAGACCACGTGGCTCCAGCTACTTGAAGTTTCAGGATTTTTGCCTGAGTTTCAAACAGTTACCAGAATGTAATGGGAAATGTGATCACAAGGAGTCCGGACTTGGTAGCTTTCCTATTTAGTTAATAAGCCTGTTTATTTAGACTTAGCAATTTCCTGTGGTCTACAGCATATTTCCAGAGAGGAAACTCAAGTGCTGCTGTGCAACTGCTGTCTATAAGTACCACCAAAGAAAGACAATATACAAGCCACTTTCATTTATTTCACAATTCGGAAGTAATCGCCCTCCTTTGTAGTCATGTGCCTTTTACTCAAAGCTCTCTGTGTACTTCCCCTTAACACAAAGTCACTTTCTGTTGCTAAAATTAATGCTTCCTAGATACTGATCTCATGCCAGAAGAGCTGGTAACACCACTGACTCAGTGCCACCTGCATACATCGCTCTCCCCAGCCAACACCTTGCCAGGAGTCAAACCTGCCCCTAGGTTCAAGCTGGCCCAGCACAGAGTCCACTCCCCAGCACCCTGCACGTGGCTTCTAATGACCTGCTTTGTCTCCGGCTCCTTAGCGCTGCGCTCGCACTGTCTTATTCCACATAGAGGTACCCAAAAGAAGAATTGGCTCAGCCTGTCCAGCCAAGCTGGGTGTAGGACTGATGGTCTCTTGATTTCCAACCAAGAGTTAAATTCCCATCTGGCACTACAGTGATGTTTATTAAAAACAATAACAAACTCTCAAAGCTGTGTAGCATCCTGTTGCTGTCCAGAAACAATCCACTTATGAAGAAGAGCATTGTCACTCAACACTACAAAAATAAATAGACAAGGAAAATTTAGTGGTGTATGTTACGACTGGTTGCCAGCTCCACGCTATGCCATCAGACTCTCTCAGAGTTCATCCCTATAACACCGATTAAATCAGTTGTCAGTAATCTGGCTAAAGATGGCCCATGGGGCTGAGTTAAAACAGAGGAAAGAAAATCATAGCAATAAAGGAAAGTGAATCCAAGCATTCTATAACAGCAAACAGTAAGAAACCTAGCTCCTCTTTTCAACACCATTAACGGTTATTAAATTTCTGTGCAATCATTACAGGTGTGTGTGCAGGATGCACCAAATAGTTGTAATCCAAGTTCTTGCAGAAGGTTTCAGCTGTTAATGCAGGGACTGGTGAGAGTAACCCAAAATGCTGTGCTGTCTTCCCGTGCTGCTGGCCCCGCGAGAGCCTACGCCCTCCAAAGTATCGGGTGGTTTGGCATGGGTAAGTCTGGGGAGGGATCTGGAAAACATGTTCACAAAGATTTTATTTAAGGGACAGAAATTCTAACCAGCAAATTTGTGGTCAGATTTTATCGTAACATATGTATTTATCATTTACCCAGAAAATTGGCTAATTAACAGTTCTTCTTATAGCCACAGCGACTGAAAGTATTTGTACTGCCCAGGGCATGCACAGTGACTCTGAAGCCAAGCTACAGTTTGCTGAGTCCTTTGCCAATGGGGGTTTTGGAGTGAAACAATCTCCCCGTCCTTCCTTTGGAAAGACTATCTCATAAGCCCTCAAAATCCCATATCTTCTCCTCTTTTCCCTCTTGTTCCCACACCATCTCTGCACATGCTGCCACCAAAACTGATGGACCCTTGCCTGTGGCAGCCAACGCTGACGGGGGACTGGTGGGAGCGCACGTCCCAACTGATGGGGAAAATATTGCCTAGGTTCAAGCACCTGAGGCCAGTCCCAGCCTTACCCACACCGTTATAAACAAACAAGATGCCTCATTCAAGTTTGTTAGCAGCGGGGTAGGAGTGGTTTAGCCACCTAGAAACTTCAGCGGGCTGGTGGGGACAGCGCCCAGCCCAGCAGGTCCTGCCTCCATCCATCCCGGCAGCCGCAGACAGCGTGTGCTCGCCCACGGCGGCTGGCGCGGCTCAGAGCTGGGGATAAGCAAGCACACCGATGGCCTAGAAACTGGAGAAATATTGACAGATGGATGGACTTTAATTTGTGCAGGCAAACTCTTATGTCGCTGTATTGAGGGTGACTGCGTACTGTTCCCGCTTTTCCAGTTAGTCTGAGGTAATTTCATTAGAAAGCACTTGTTTTCTCACGTGTGGTTTTTTGGGGTTTTCTTTGAAGCATGGACTGGGGGTGACTTTTAACCAGCTTTTAAGGGTTTCCCAAAGGGAGCTCCATGGGTGGAGAGTCCAAAGGCTGCTGAGCGGCACTGTACAGGTGCTGTTTCATACACATGTGGTGTTAGCAATGCTATACCACCACATGCAACAGAGCAGACTGTCTTTCATCTGCCCTACCGAGACATCACAACATTTTATTTCTGCTTTTAGCCAAGGAAAAGACTGGAATAGTTTCTCCTGGGAGCAGCCGGTAAGCCTGGAAGCTGGGCTACGAATCTAAACCTAAAGCTTCATTCGGTGCAGAAGTCCAACCAAAAGGAAAGTGGCATTAGAAGAAACTTACCTGATACTATTGTTGCTGTCTCCTTTTCCTCCCAGGATAAGGATTTGTATTTAAGTTAACTCTAGATTTCTAACTGGCTTTTTGATTTAACAGGGTTGGCAGGGGAGGGAAAAGCTGTCATAAATTGTTTCACCATCCTTTTTTTTTTTTTAAAACAAACAAATGCTGGAGGAAACTGTTTTACAAACAAAAAATCTCCGGTGAAACTTGGAGACCCATCTAGTCCCAGTTTCACACTGATTTCTGGAGCAGTCACTCACACACATAAAAATACGTGTGTAAAATGCTGCAGAGAATCTGGTTCTGGAAAACTTCATCTAACATATGTCATGAAAAGTATGTTTATATTAGGAATGCTAAATATATAGATATATTTTTATATATATAAGATTTTCAGGCCAATGTTAATGCCCAGAATGTTAAAAGTTGGCTCACTGTGTCCATTTTATGCAACAGAAAAACTGACAAGTGATTGCTACCAGCTTCCTCATGCTTAGGTCTGAAATCACCTCCCCTCTGTTTGCGAATGCCTTGGGAGACATTGCTTGAGAAGAGAAGGCGTGACGCAAAACCCGGCTTGTAAGACATTAGCACGTATTGGCTCCAGAAGAGAAACTACAATGACAATTAGATTTGGCCATTGACAATGGAGCAGCTAATCACCAAAGCTAAAATCAGATTATCCCAAATGAAAGTCTGTTGCCTGGCTGCAGCTGAGTTTCAGATGTTCTTCTGGCAAGTGTACCGAGAGGAATTGCAATCCCGTTATCCAAACAAGGATCAAAAGCCCAAATCAAATGCCAGACAGATTAATCAGTGACTTCCCACATTGCCTCCGACACACGCACCCATCTCGCTGCTGAGCCCAGAGCTGGGCACTGCCCCTCCTCAGACACCTCCTGCCGGGTGTTGCCTTCGGCTCTCCACCAGCAGCATCTAAGTCAATTCACAGCACCCAACCTTCAGCTCCAGTTTGAAAAATGATGTAAACTGAAAAAGTCTCGGTATCTTGTCTCATTGGTCTCTGGAGCTTTTCCACTCTTTGTGTTTACACGTTGGTTGCAGGATTGCACTTAAATTTGTCAACAAATTTTATCCTCTGCTGGACACCCGAGCCACAGTCAGAGGTGGTGCAATATCATGTTGTCAAACATTTGGACTCCTTGGTATTTTTGCAAATTTACTACTATTCAGCCGAAGTTTGCAGAAGGGTTTAACTGAAAGGTCAATGAAAGAATATCTGCATATTGTAAATCTAATAATCAGGAGAGCTGTGATTTGTTTAAATTTAGGAAAAAGCCAAAGTAAACTCTTTAAAGAAATTGCTCATATATTTGAGGCTAGCAATGGGGTAATAAAAATAGAAATTATGTACATAGGACCTATTGTGGTATAGAAACTTAACCTCAACATATCGATTGAGTCAGTTCTTGTCCCTGAATTAATATACGCCTATGAGTAAGTATTTGTTTTAGGAAAGTTAAATAGAAAGGCCATGAATAAATATAAAGGCTGAGATGTAATAGCCATCTGGCCTACATTAGACCAAAATGTGTAATTGAAGCAAAGAGAGAGTACATCCTTTGATCCAGTCACGCACAACTGAAACGAAAGTAAATGGGCAATTCCTCTTATCTAATCATCGGAGAAGAGTTTGCAGCACATGTGAGCGAGAAGGACTGCTGGAGGGCTTCAGCTGGGGCCACCTCTGCGGCACAAGGACCCCAAGTGTGCCAGCCACAGGTATCCTCATGTCAGCTGCTATGTCAGGGCCAGGACTTCAGCGTAAGCCCTAGCTGGGCTTATGTTTAAACTGCTAAAACCACGTGTCCAGCCTCCGCATCTCTGCCATTTCCACAGGATTAGAATCAGAGCCATATGGCAGGGCAAGCTTGAGCTCAGCTCTTTGTACAGCTGGAAGAGACAGAGTGGCTTCGCAGTGCCCTGTTCTGCCACAGCAGGGACACCTGTGCAGGGAGCCAGGGTGGGCAGCCGACCAGGAAAACACCGGTCCCTTTTAATCCAGATTGGTCTTGCAAGCAGTGGCACAGAGAAGGGATACGCATTGTCGTCCCTCTGCCTTGAAGTGTCCTGCATTTGATTAAAGGTGAGGATGTGGGGATGGCATTGCCAGAAACTGCTAACGGGAGTGAAAGCCTGTACTTCAAGAACCTGAATTTTGTCTCAGCCTTTGAACCCAGGGTTGCCTTGGAGCTGGTGCTGGTGTTTGGGGTGCGTAGCCATACTTAACACTAAGGCGAAGGAGCAGACAGAATTGAGGTCTTCTGAATAGCTTTTGTAACCTACTGTTGAAATCCCAGCCAGCTCTTAAACGAGCTAAAAACCAATCAGAAACTGCCTTCAGCAAGCTCTGCTTTCCTGAGCACCGCCGCCTCCTCGCCCAGGCAATACACTGCCCATCATCAAATCAAAGCCTGGAGCAAGTGACTCTGCCTCCTGGCCCCTTGGTCTCTTTGTCAAAGATATGAGCCAGCCATGACTGTTGGCCAGGTCTGCAAACAGCCCTGGTCCTAGGTCAATAGTGTTGTGCTGGCAGAAAGCTAGTGGGTAAACCAAGGAACATCAGAAACTTTTCCCTGGTGTAGCTGATTTGGCTCATGTTCCTGTTACTAGCGTAGTAGACCACCGAGCTTTTGCAATAGAGCTATACCAGTATCAGGAGAGCTTCCCTGGCTGAATAAAGGTACCCCTGGAGAGACACTCTCAGATTAGACTTCTCCTCCAGCTTTCCAGCTGAGCCCCTCATGCCTGTGGTGCTTTTGAAAATGGTGCCCTAGCCCTGACATGCATCCTAAAGATGCTCTGCTGCAACTGAGCCTCAAGGGTTGACCTGCTGGAGTCTTAAAATGCTGATACAAACCCCCCCAACGTCCCTTGATCATCTCATCTCAAACAGGACTCATCAAACTAGTAGGTGTGATTCTACCAGTGTGGTAAGATCCCCATGCTAAGGGACAATGACATTTGGAGGCATGGGTGTGCTGCTAAATGAGTACCAAGGGGTCTTACTATCAGGGCACAGCATGGGGCCAGGAGACAGAGGCACGTGCTCGAGGCCCGAGGAGGAATAAGCTGCCTGTTGATTTGGTGATGGGCAGCACATTGCCTGGGCGAGGAGATGGCGGTGCTCGGGAAAGCAGAGATTGCTGAAGGCAGTTTCTGATTAGTTTTTCGCTCGCTCAGGAGCTGGCTGGGATTTCAACAACTGGTTCAACCACAGTGACCCAAACTGTCTCCTAGCAGAGCCCTGTCTGGAGCGGGGGAAGAAGAAATTCTGTTGAATCCAAGGAAATAATTTTTCAAGATCCCGTGGTCAACTGCCAGCTTCTTGAATAGCTTTTCCATTTCTCCCGTGCTCCTCAGTTCTGCGCCTGTGGTTTAGTCCTGTGTTTAATGTGACGGGTTTGGGAACAGGCAGAATGTAAAGTCAGCTCTTCTGTGCTGAGGGCAACAGGCTGGATAATAACCTCGAAACACCTCTGTGGCCAACAGCATAATATTATCTAATAATTTTTCTTCATTATTTTCCCAGCTCACAAAGCAAGGGAAATGATTTGCAAATGTTCACACACACACACACACACATATATGAATTTTCTGACATTGCAACATAAAATACTCACGTGGAGAGGTTTTCCATTATTTCCCAAGTTCAGGCAGAAATTTCTTAGAACAGTTTGTCTGACTGACATTATGTAGGTCATTTCATAGTTTTTACAGGATAGCGATGATAATTCCAGAAAAAGAGGGTGCCAGCACTTGCCAATTTTGGGAGAGAGTGGAAAGCTTTTAAAAATTAAATTTTCAAATCCTAGAAAAATTTTTCATGGAGTGACTTCCAGACTGAGACAGTGGCAAAGCTGGCTGAGTAACTGAGAGATGTGTCTGATATGCCTCCCTTAAGGCTACCAAAAATTGTACGATGAGTCCTGTGACATACTGGTCATGATGGATGCTCTTTTGTAACAACCATCAGTCGAGTGAAGGTGGGTCCTTCTTTCCAGTTAGTTAGGAAAGTCTGTATGCCAGGCCCTTACATCCAGAGCAAAGACACAGCAATACAGGGAGGGCAGCTGAAAAAATATGCTACACCTTTCAATAACAGCTCTGAGTCCTGACAGCTCCCTTATTTAAATCCAATCTCCAAGCTTGAAAACTACTTGAAACAAGTTTTCTATCACGGGCTGTATCCACCACTGTCCATCCTCGCACTGGAGGATGTCTTCCCTTCGCACTCAACAGTTTGGAAGAACATTTTTTTTTCCATTTGCATTTCACCATATTAACTGAGTAAAACTTGCATAAGAGTTCAGAGGAAAAGAGGATACCCCGTATCCTGGGCACTCACTCTTTCCCACGCAGCTTGGCCACCCTCCTGCGCTGTCCATCTGCCAAGCAAAACTCTACATCACAAACGGCAAGGGGAAAGATTTTGCATGAGAAACGGTGAATTTTCAGAGCAAATACCATATTCATATTTGTCAGGAACAAGAAGTACAGTTTACAGCCATGTGCAGCTGAATATAAATTAGTTTGCACAGCTGAGTTAACCTTTATCCCTGTCGGGGAGGAAGAGATTTAGCTTAAACGGGAAACCCCAGGTCAGATTTCTCCAGCCGTAGCCCCACACACTCCCGTACTGGCCCTTTCAGTCACACCACTGCAACTTGCCACCGGCCACCTCTGTAACGGAGGGGTTTGTAAAGAAAACACTGTACTCCAGGAGAAAGAAATACAGTTGAGGACTTTTTCCACCACATTGTTCTCCAGACCTGAATCCAAGCCCACCTGCATTTGCAAACGTACCAGGAAAGCCCTCTGTGCTCTTCCTTATCCAGACTTCATCGTGGCTCCGTGAAATCCAAAAATATTGTCTGAAATTTAGGTCAGGGTGACCCATCTGAAACAGGAAGGGTGAAGTCAGAGGGTGAGGCAGATCTTTACAATGATAAACAAACACAATTGCTACCTTTTGTCCCATTTCCGAGTCAGTCTCTCAAGGTCTATAGTTTCTCATCTGGAGATGTGCCTTAAAGCTCCTGCTCTGTCCCGACTGTTCACGTAGGCATTTCTGGAGCTCGTGTCCTCTTTGGCTGCTCTTGGCTGTACTTATCCAGCACTCAGAGCATCACTGCCCACCCCTGGAGGTAGCTGGTTCTGTGCTTGGTGGACACAAGACCCTGTTTCTTTCCTGCAGCTTCCGGCAGGTTTGGAGAACAACTCAAGCCTGGTTTGGGGTTCCCTGGTAGGACTTCCCATCGCTGATGTGGTGCTGTGTGTGCCGGGCTGGGGAGAGCCTGTCTGCCTGAGACAGCGGCTGAGCATGCCGCTCGCTGCCTCCATCCCTTAGCAGGGAAGCCGAGGGGGGCCCAGGGTTCTTTCTGATGAGGTCCAAGCTCCGCAACTTCCTTCATCATTTGGCAAGGACCAGCTGGAGATACTCATGGCACACTGTGAGAGCTGATGAGCTGATGTGGACTTGCTAGCGATCAAATACAGGCTGCCGGAGGAAAGATTAGGGGATAGAAAAGAAGGCGAATGCCATATGTCTGGGATTTGTCCTCTTTCCACCCCTGAGCATGTTGCCCGAGTTGAGTTTCAAGGCTCCATACAAGTGCCTGGCCACCAGATGAGAGCAGGAGTGGCAGCTGGGCTGTGGCATTCCACAGTGCCGGTGGTGTGCAAGCTCCACGGCAACGCGGGAAGAGCAGGTCCTGTGCTTTCCTGGCATGGTGGCTCCTGTGCTCCGGCCGGGCCGGCTCAGGAAGGCAGTGGCAGCTCTGCAAGGAAAAGGCGTTTATGTGGCTGTAGGCTGGGGGAGCTGATTTTGTCGTCCCTGTTGAGCTGGTAGGTTTAATATTGCTGGAGATACTGAGCTGCAATATCAATCGAGTGTCACAGGGGCCAGGTGCCAGCCTTGCATAAAGCAACACCCCCCCAGGTGAGAAACTGGGGTTTAAAAGAGTTGGGTACCCAGATTGTCTCCAGTATAAGGCAGTGTTCTAGGTCATTGTTTGAATCAAACCTAGTAAATCATGGGCGTAAATAGGTAACCTGAGTAACTTGGCCTTAGGTTCACTTAAATGGATGCATGGATCCATCTCTGGTAAAACTCCCCCAGCTTTGGTGGCCTTATCCTAGAGCAGCAGCTGCCCGCATCTCATTCCAGCTCGGTGACAGCAGGAAAGGCTGAAGCAGGCTGTGATGGAAGAGCTTCTCAGGATCTTTAGTCTGTCCAAGGCCACTTGAACATCAACCGGTCACTGAAAGTACGTGCCCTGGAGGGAAGGGAGAGCCCTGGGTTCGGCAGGGGAGCTGGCAGGCGGGTGTTTAGTCCCCAGTCCCTAAGCAAGAGAGTAATTACAGGAAGGCAAAGAAAAGTTTTCCACAGGAAAAGAAAAGGGGGAAAAAAGTCAACTTGCACACATGATTTTTATATTGAGATGCACTTGTCAGGAGCCATGAAACCAACACTTCACTGAGAAAGCAGAAGCCATGAAGGGCTCATTTGCTGACAGGCTCAGTCTCCTGTGGCTGTTGAACTCGAGACCTACAGGGAAGTACAATCATTTATACTGTGCAAAAAACCACTGGGCTTTATCATAGCCTGCCACAGGAATACAGACGCCTACAGATCCGGGGGTGTAGCTCCGATCAGCAAGCAAGACTAGAAAGGCAGGAAAACTTCCCCGGGGGAACTGAAAGAAAAACAACCCCACAACCTTCAAAGGCAGCTTAGCAAGAGAAACAGATCCCACAAGCTGATTTCTGTAGGCACTGCTTATCATTTCAAGTGCTGGAGGTTTCACGTTTTAAAGGCTCACTTCCTCTACAGCGCTCACACAACATCAGTATAATAATATATCCACCTCCTCCCTGGTGTCAGTCATTATCTTCCAGCCTCCCATATGTCTTATCCAGATCATAAACACTAACCATTTGTGGGCTCTTTTGCAAAGTCACCCATTCACATGTAACATCCAAACAATAAATCATTGCAAATCATTCCCCAAGGTTTGTTTTCCCAGTGCTGTCAGATTTTTTTAAGACACCTTATAAAACCCAAGCAAAATGAATGGTCCAACACAAGAAAAATAGTAACATTTGGGGTGATTTTACCCAACCTATTAAGAACTATACTTCTGACAAAAGACAAATTGCCACCATCTGCAGATGGCATAAGAAAGAGGACCTGAAATGTCCTATATTAGCATATATGTTGGCTCAGTAAATTATCTTTTTCCTATGTTTCCGTCTTTGGTCCCTGCCTATCCACTGCACTACCTTATGCAACAACAAAATGTTTTCCAAATAAAGCTCCAAGCCCAAAGACCCCACACTAGATAAATTAACTGAAGTAAACAGGCAAAAGCACCTAACTGGAGTTAATTATATATATCTGCCAGCAGCCTTGCTTTTAAGCACCTTAAAGGTGAACATTTTAATTACTTAATGCGCTCTATTGTTCTCGAATTAGATATGAGAAAAATAACATTGATCCAACCCTTTTTTTATTTTTACGCACTGGAATTGGAAGGCAAGTGGCTTTGTAAGGGGATTACGCGTGTGCTAATCCTTCTTAGCTATGATAAAGTTCTCTGCTTCCTAGTGAGATTGTTTAACCCTCTTCTAACAGCTGCAGCTAGTTCCTGAAGAAAGAAGCTGGGGAATATGAATTACAGCTTGGGAGAGTTGAGAGAAGAAAGAAAGAAAGGTTTGTCTCTTATCTTTTCCCATGCTGAATATCGCTTATCATACTAGCAGGAAAACAGCCTCAAATTTAGAAGGTCCTGTAAGAAAGCAGGTGAACGATACGTTCATTCCGGCATGGATCCCTTTGTTTCCTTTTTGACCCTGTAATGGGCTCAGAGTATCAGAGGCATCCTAAAAGCACACCGTGCCATCGGGAAGAGGGGTGACAAATAATTCCCATCCCATCGGATGGGAATTATCCATCACTGGCGTACAGTATTTCTGCATTTGGAAAACAGCGTCACACTGTGAGGACCAACAGGGAAAAGAGATGGATGGCTCAAACCAGTGGAGCAACACGGGACAAGGGCCTGGACTCATGCCTTGTAGTTTAGGCGATTCCAGAAGGTGCTGCAATGAGAAGGCTGGTGTAGCTACATCCCTGCTGCTGGCAGTGGAGGCTCCTTCGGAGGTCACCTGCAACTCCAGAGAGTGATTAAACCATCTACAAACTGCCTTGCTCTTTGAAAGTGCCTACTGAATATTACTGACTGGCAAGGAAGCCTATGGGGACTCTGCACCTAATTTAGCCTCTCCCATCCATTGTCCCAAGTGGAGACGAATCCAGGCATCCCATCCTGCTGCTGGAAGGGGAGGGGCTGGCTGCTGCGTTGGGGAAAGTGATACGGCTGCTGAGGGAGAGGGGTAAAAAATAACTGTGAGTGAAGCAGCACAGAGGCTGAACCAGACTGTCATCAGGACACCTCTGTCACCTGCTGAAAACTGAAGCCTTGTGGGATCACATTAGATGGAAGGATAGAGATGAGCCAGGAACCCAGCTCCAAAAGAAAAGCTGTATTTTGGTTCCTTGTTCTTTTCACTGTAAAATGGTTGGCATCCACCTAGCGAGTTCAAAAAGTAATTAGTCCTTGATGAAAGATCTCTGACGTGTCAGGGCAGAAGAACGTGGCTGATGGAAGCAAACACCAGGGCCTGGACAGGTTTAAGAACAGTATTTAAAGAGCAGAAATTGAAACTTTTTAGCCTGGTACAAACTCACTTGGGTCATCATCTCCTTTACTCTTGCTCTACAAAACAGGGAAAACAGCATAATACAAAGGTCATCAGCTCACCCAGCAATTTTGATAAATGCAAAACCAAAACCATGAGGGCCTTAAGGCCCTGGTATTAGTGGCAGGACTGTGCCAAATCACCCATTTCTACAAATTACAGTTTCCTCATGCAGGTGCAAGAAGGCAATGCGTGCCTCGGCACACAAACCCACAGCAAACAGGTTTCTCTGCAACAACATGGTGTTTGTTGTTCATCAGAAAAGAAGAAAAAGTTTAAATTTATGTGGTGGCCAAACTCCTACCTTATCCCAGCTCTGGGCTCTGGAGACATCAAGGTCTTCAGAGAGGCAACTGATGTTTCAGTGCTTGACACTCCAAGTGTATTTATAGCAGTGTATTTCTGAGTCAGCATTTGCTTGGAAATACCGTGGTTATTCGGCATGGAGTCGTGGCCCATGTACTTGGCCTGGATTCCATGCCAGTTTTAACAGACAGTGATGCATGAGGAGTATTCATAGTCATCTCCATAACCAAGCTAATGAGAGCTAAATTTGAAAGATTTGCTGCTGAGAGAGACCCAGGAGGACTGTGCTACCAGCTAATCACAGCAGCTTTTCTTGGAAAGGTCCTCTGGAAGCTTGCTAGGAGTCAGATGGTCAGATAAGCAAAAAGAGAGTGATGGCCATTATGGAAGCCCACAATAAGGACAACCTTGCAGTAAGCTGAGAGACAAAACTGATTCTGGCTCATGAGAAATGGACACACCCGAGAGGAGCAAAAGGTCGGAAATAATTTCATACCTCAAGACAGATGTGGAGCATTTCAAAGGAGAGTGCGGCTCTGCAGGGAGAATGGGTACGGCACCTGCATGTGCCCAAACAAGCAGCAAGGAGCCCATGAAACCAAAACATTGTTTGTCATGTTATTTATTTTGGAACAGTTCCAGCTGCTATTTTTGCATGTATGTGGAGGAACAGTCTTCCAAATTACTAAGATTTCCCTTTGAAATCGGTTCTGATTCAAACACAGGGTGAGAACCCCGCTCCCAACCTCTGGCTGCTGTCCCTTTTGCAGCCCTGGTTCAACCAGGATCGCTGGACTTGGTGAACTGTGAAGAAGGCAAAATGGTCTGCGTGTTTCATCCCTTGGGAAGTCAAATGTACAAGTATTATCGAGAAAAGCAGAGAGCCACCAGGTTGGTTCAGAACCACGGTGCCCCAGCATGCCTTGGAGATCCAAAGATCTTCTACTTTGCCCTACATGTCTTGACCTACCGTTAGTAATTTTAAATCAACAGCCAAGGTGTTGGTCATGAAAGCTCATTGGAAAAGGCAGGTAAATTGAAGTAAGCCAGCAAAATAAAATGAAGACTAGAATGTATGAACGGAGGGAGGGTGTCACCTCACTCCTGTTCCCTCTTTGTGTAACACAGTATGTTTTCATTTTTAGGGATTAAGAGATGCAGATAACATTCTTGGATTTACTACAGAAGCCCTTTTTTAGCAAGTCCCATGATAATTTTCTGGTAACAGCATGGGAACCAAAGGTCTGGGATCTTACTCTTCTCTTTGCCTTCAGCTTCCTGAGGAATTGTAGACAAGTCACTTACCCTTTGTCCCCATTTCTAATCTTTAACATGAACTTACTGGCCACCCCCCCAATCAAGTTTGCAATGATGTCCTATGCATTGTTTCAAAGAAATTCCTTCAACATGGAAGCAGTGCGAGAAGAAAACTACAGCATGAAAGATCATTACTGGTAATCATGTTACCATCCCTGTTAAAAGCACCGGGACTGAACGAACGGTGTGTGCTGCTGAAACCTGAAGTCAACAAGCGGAACACGTCACCCTGAGAGATATTTTGGGATGTTTAGAGAACATGTCACCAGGAAATTGCAATTCAGCTCTATCTGGTTTCTCCGCCCCAATCTCTGTCCTGCTATTCCAAATGCATTTTAAATGTGGGCAAATGGAATGCACAGATCCAGATCGGGGATCCAAATATGGCAAAGTCAGCAAATGGGCAGAAATAGGAATATTTAAAAAGTTGTAATCATCATTATGCGTCACCTACTGCTCTTACAGCACATACATAGGGAAAAACACCCAAACCTAAATGTCTCAGCTAATTTAATAAAAGGTCCTGGTTTTCTTCCAGATTATTTATTTGACTAATGGAAATATGTTTCTTTTAGTGGTATTTTTCACTGTATTTTATTTTTGCTCTCCAGTAATAGTTTTGTGAGAGCAAGTACTGAAGTCAGGCTACAGGTTTCTACCGGTGGTGACCCTGTACAGAACTGGATTGAGAAAAGCAAGGACACCGTGTTTCCCCCTGCAAGGAATGAGGGCTGCAATTTCTTCTCTCAGCTGGCCACATGCAAGTTAAATGATCTGGAGGTTTTATTCCTAAGCCAATAGGAACATCTCAGTGTTAACAGATAGAAGTCATAGTAATTGGTACAGGTCGGTGCCCTGTTGAGGTTTGTGACTAACAGGATTTTCCAAATCTTAAAAAAAAAAATCAGTGGCTCTTACTGGAAAAATGGGAATTCTTTGCAGACGGTATGAAGTTCTCTGAACACTTACTGAAACATACTGAACCATCCTAAACTCTGAGCCACATAAAGACATGAAGCAATAATAATCCGCACACAGTGGCTTCCCTTTCCCAAACAGGACGGCAGGGATGAGGGACGGGCTCATCTGAGCAAGCAGGTAAACTCACGGCTTCATGGCTACAGCCAGAAACTCAGTCGAGCGCGCAGCACTGGAGACTGTGGCCTGCTCCAGCTGAGTTCCTGGGAGCAAAAACCAAACCACCTTTTCAAACAGCGGTCACCCTGTCCCACCCCAATGCCCTACACAAAAGGCAGTGGGAACAGGAGGAAAGCCAGAAGAATCCTGCCCAGAGCTTCATCCCAAAGATCCTCTGGAGAGAGTAGTGCTCCCTTCAAACGGGGAAGGTACTTAGACAACAAATTGGTAGTCTGTGTTTGGTAGGAACCGAAATAGAAGCCTTTCGCTCTTGCCCTCCAAAGACTAGAGCTATCATTTAAGGTTTTAATTAAAAGCCTCCTCAAAGCTACTAATTTGATTTTGTTTTGCTTTGGTTGTTCTGCAGCAAGTTTGACAACACAGGCACTTTGCAGGGCTGTGTGTACGGCACATGTAATTAAAGTCAACAGGAGTTACGAAGTCTTTAAAACGGAGCCAGGGTGGCTAAAGCCAGTAGCCCAAAATTAGAAGCAACATTTGAAAATCCAGGTCACGTTCTCTGTGTGTTTGTGTTACAGCATCACCTAGGGGCTGTAACTGAGATTAATGCTTATTGTCCTGGACATTATAGAGGTACATACAGATTTGGACGCTTCCAAGTGTCCAGGCGCACAGCAGCCATTGTCACAGAGACTACACTCAACCAGGCCCTGAGCGTTTTGATGAGAAAGTTCATCTGGTAGATTTATATGTATATATACATACACACAAGTATTTTATGCATTTTTTGAGCAAGAACCACCAAAATACTGAACTGGAGGGCACAGCAGTTCTAGAACATACTTTGGATCACGGCCATAGGAATGCCACTGCTGTAAATTCCCCTAGTCTAAAAAACATTAAATAAGCTGTCCGGTTATTTCATGATCATCTGCAAACTGAGATCCCTGAAAACTATGAAAATTAAACCCATGTGTATGCTTAGTATAGTCTGGCACTTATGTTGTTGCTGATTATAGGAATTCAATGTTTACAATTTACATTCTTTCCCAGACTTTCTTTTTGTCTGAATTGAAGTAAAAACTTGCTTGGTCTTACCATAATATAATTTAGACTGTTGAGGGCAGGACTGCTCCTTTGTGAGGGAAGCAAAGTCCAAGCATGAGAGACTAATCCTGGTCTTTTACTGAGAGGTGATGGGAACACAAGAAGATACAGTCCAAATTAAAGACATAGGAAGGAGCTGGAAATAAAAATTGATCCCCAAAATATCCAAAGTCCTTTGAGATAACCATGACTTGGACTCATCTTTAGAGTATGAGGGAACTTGATAAGTTTTGCTGAGCAGCTGTCCAGAGTGAACAGAGAGGTGAAAAACACACTACAGAGGATTTGTGCAGGATCTGCTCTTCGTGATGTTCTGCTGATGTACAGCAAACTGTACAAAGGCAACAGCAGGTCCGGAATCCTCCAGAAAACAGAAAAAACAAGTAAGAGTACTTCTTCAAGACCCAAACTGGGTTTCTAGAGCCAGCCTGGTGGTTTATGCATAGAACTCTCACGTACCGGCAGGTTATTGGCCTGATTGGTACCATATAAAATGTGAGAAAGCCTGAAAGCCTACTATCTATCTTCACACTTTCAATAGTAAGCCCTCCTGGACCCAGATGTGCTGAGAAGTGTGAAAGGTGTATCACTAACTCCAAAAAGAGCTGGGAGCAGTCAGAGCTTGAATATCAGCTGGCTTCAGCAGGGGCTGGTACACGCGAAACCAGCACAGGGGGAGGCACCTGAGCTACACCTGCAGCCACAGGCACAGCATTGACAGATGAGTGAGCAGGCATACAGATAACAGACCATGTAACTTGCTGGGCACAAGCTAGGAGGCTGGTCAGTCTTGTGCTTTCAGCCCAGTGTATAAAGAGCTTGTGGCTTTCTAGTTCCACTTTCTTTGAATAACAATGTATGTTCTCAATTCCTGACCAGCCATGCAAAAAGCAAAAGCAAAGTGAGTAATGTGGGATGTGTGTTTGTCCAAAACACATTTCCATCCAACTGTGAAACTGCACCTTTAGGGAACTACCTTAATTTGTTGAAGTAGGACCAGTCCCTGCCAGGGCTCCAGAGAACAAACCTATGTGGTGGCAATGGGTAGATAAGAAGGCAGAGCAGACCTGGAGGGATAGGGAGACGGAGTACTGCAACAGGTATTTTGAACATACGAGGCTTAAAATCAGCTCAGATACCTCTGGTTAAACCCCCACCCCTGATGGTGTAGTCCTTACAGTGCTCCAGCATGGCCAGATGGAGAAATACCAGTGGGAAAACAGTGGCACAGGAGAGTAGTCCCTAGGCCTATGGGCACGTTAATGGGATGTAGTTGAATGTGAGCACTCAGACATCAAAGTAGGCACGAACACCAATACCCATTTCAATCAGTACCATGCCAGCCTTTCGCTCTAGTTTCCAGTCTGTGCCAAATCATATTATCAAAATAGTGTGCAAGTTGTGCCACAGGACGACTGAGCAGAAATGAAGCCGTCTGGCTCATTTGGCCCTACCCTGACACTGCTGATTACAGTTCTACCCACAACAGCAACTACCAAGACACAAAATAAAGAGTGATCCTTCAAAAGTAGCAGAGCCCCATGCTTACAAAGGACCACATTTTTCAAGTGTTGCTTCTTGAAGGAAGTTTCTTCCAATGCTTCAGTTTTTTCCCAGTATTTTTAATGCTTTAATTGATCACAATGAAGACATTAAAAAAAGCCTTCTCCAATGTAGCAAGCACTGTCCTGTGAGAGAGGTGGCTCTTATAAATCATTTAATCAGGTATTTTCCCACCCTTTAGAAGATATTTACAAACTCAACACTTGCCTCTTAGCTGTTCTTCTCAGAGGGTGAAAAAACTTAACTCCTGGCTATTCCAAATTTTACTACAACCTCAGATTTATGGGCTCTCTATAAATCAGTATTCAAAAAGATAAGTCATATTGAAAAAAAGCCCTTCCCAGCAAGGCAGAAAGTCCCTGTATTCAATGCCTGTGGAGAGAAGGAACTGAGGAAGGAAGGGAAAGCCATGCTTCTTTACGCACTAGACATCAGGCTAGTGCCGACAGCAGAGGAGCAATCAACAGCTCACAATAGGTTTTAGGTATAAAACTAACTGGAAATTGCTGTTGTGGAAACTATGGCAGCAGTGGAAGTCAAAGTGTTTCTGATACTCAATGACACCTTTATACTGGCAGAAGTTTACTTGCCGACAGCCTGTCTTACAGTTCTTCTACAGGAAGTCTCATTTCTTCTTTGAAGGTCTGTCATGAGACCATCTTGCAACTCGGCTCTCCCATCCAATAGTAAAACAAATCCAAAAAGAATAATTAAGACAAGACTTATCCTGTATACTACAGAAACTTCAGAAGGCATAATGTAACTGTTCATATTATCAGATCTGCTGTTACAAAATAATAAAATGCAGCAAAACCTTAGTGTGTACTGTAGGCTGCTCAGGAACCACTGCATTTGTCAGCATGCAATTGCATAGAATAAAATGTAATAGCTTCTAAAGGCAGTATGTAATCATTTCCTATGCCTTGCAGGTACAGACAAACACACATACTGGTGACATGGGTTGATTTACTGAGTTATTGCAAAATACAATACTTTGCAATTAATACAGAGCAACTCTATTCAAAAACTATTAAATACATGGTAACATCTGTGTCCTCTTGTGATAACAAAGTAAAAAATATTAAAGTTTTAACAGCTGGAACATCAAATGATGATCTTCACAGAAGAGTAACAAAAGCACTGGTTGAAATCACACCCCAAATATTTAATTAGATGTGTATGATCTATGCAGCAACTTTAATACTGGAGTCCAGTACTCAAGGCTAGCTCTGGTTCACTATATACCTGCATTTTAAAACTTTCCATTTTTATTTAATCCACTACTTAAAGTTCTTGCCACTACCCTCTGCTTACACCACGCTGCCCCGAATTAGCCTCCCTTCAATGACTGACATCATTGATGGACAGCCTCTGGAGGGCCAATTCAGATCTCTCCACAGCAGCAGGGGAGATCACTAGAGGACAAAGAAAGGAAAGAACATCAGAAGCAGGAAAGTAGGAATGAGAGGCTGTGACAGAACAAGTAGTTGAAAACAGGACAGTGCATCTATGACTGTTACAAAATACTGTTCAAGCAGCAGAACTCATACATGGATGCTTGCTGCTAAACAGCTCAGTGATTTGTCATTGTAGGTGTTATATACATACAGAATTCAGCAATAGCGCAGTAAATGATAAAATTGAGATCACTAATTTTACAGCAGTGATCAAAAGCACCTTTCCAATGCCTGACAGTGCAAAGTTCACATCCAAAATGATGGGGCGCAGTTGTCAGTCAGTGGAGGACTTGTGAGAACACATGAATTCCAGCCAGAACTGCTGACAGAGGACACAAAGTGCCATTTTCCAAGCAGCACTAGAATAGTTTACTTAAGTTTCCCCTCTCCCTAGCCATCCCTCTTTTAAAGCAGTAAAAAAAAAAAACCACACCATAAAAAAGCCCAACCAAACACAAAAAAATTAAAGTGAAAAGGCTTCATGGGAAATATTTTTAAAGTTGTTGTCAAACAACATTTCTTCAAGGCCAAGCTGTTGTAATAGTATACAGAAGTCAGCTTCCAACAAGATGACACTTCGTATTTGCCTTTCCAATACCTTTAGGGTGCAGTTCAGCAGTGTGAGCACCAGGTCTGCATTTACAAAATGTGTGCTTGTCCCCACAGGCAAGTAGATATTGTACTTCAGCATCTGCTTACACACGTAAGCTTTGTATACATAGTTGGTGTGTATACTCCTTGCAAGTACAAAACAAGCTCTCATCTTTGAAAACCACAGTACTTAATATATCTAAACCGTTAGGCTTCCAATCTCTTGCTTTGGTATCGAATCGATAGAAAATTTACAATGCCATTCTTCAGTCTTACACAGACTGAGTTATTAACCAAGAAAATAAAAAAGTAACAAGTCTCAGTATCCAAAGAAATCTACAAATACATTCATCAGTATGTAGTACATTACGAATAAGGAGGCAATACATGGAATTGCTATAGTATGAATGGAAACCAAGTAGTTGTAGGAAAGCCTGGAAGTCTTCCTAACATTTTTTCTCATGTAACATTTAATGTCACTGTAGCAATGATGATATAGCAGCTTCTACTATGTTACTTCCCAAGTTGTACACTTTATGTTTGATTGAAAAGGGGGGTGGGAAATTAAGGGCTTCCGAGGAGTTCAGCAGCAACACTTAAGTGCATTGAAAACATCAATAATCTGTGGCACATAGGAATTAATGGATTACACAGGATACTTTTTTCTATTTACAGTATCATACACTTGTATAAAGTCTCTGCTGCATTCTTTTTTTCAGTACTTAGCCTGTGGCAAATCACAGTAACATTATTCAAAGAAAAAGGAAATCCCATTTTCTTATGAAGACTAAGTGACTAAATGGGTATTACTTATCCTTGCTTAAGCTATCTACCCCTCTGAACCCCATGAATCCCAAAATCTAATTGGCACAAAAACATTTTGATAACGTAATACAGGAACTGATTGCTCTTGATTGTTTACCTCTTGACTTAATCATTATGTTCACTGCTGGCGAATTATCCACTTTGCTGGATGTCAGAATTAATACATTAAAAAAACAAAACAAAACAAAAACAAACCACACAAAAAAACCCCACCTTGCAAGAAAGAGTGACTTTGCTGTTGGGTATCTGACTGCATGATAGGAAATACCAAAGCAATGGGGTATATCATAGTAATATCATACTGCCTCTCAGACACCAAAGACTACAGCAAGCTTTCACAAATAATTATGTTTATGGAAGTAGTAAGCAACTCGGCTTCAGCAAAAAACTGCCTTATCACCAGGCTTAGTAGGGCATCAGAGCCTTCAAAACAGTTTCTGATATCAGTCTGAAGACACTGGGATTTCTGGTTCCAGCTGAGGCAGAGGCAAATTAGAGGGGAGTGGGAAGGAACATTGTACACAATGTGTCACAGCTGAAAAAGTGACATATTTGCACTTGAAGGTGCAAAATACGCTGCAGTAAAGGAGGAAAAACAACTAAGTGACATGAAATCTGTCTCTGAGGGCAGGAGGCACGGCCCTCTACTTTGCAACAGGCTTTTATCTAAGTATTTTAAAAACATAAAAGAAATCGAATGTGTAACAACCAAGCAGAAGGACAATGCGCAACAAAAGAACCATGTTTGAAGATCAGTTTCACATTCTTTACAAGAAACCTGGACCCATTTATTTGCTGGTAAAACCCTGTCACCAGGTCTAAAGAGCCTTTACATAAAAGCAAGCAGATGGATACAAGTATGGAAATTTTAAATACTTACTAACTGTTGTACAGAAAAGTTTAGTGTGAGACTGAGAAAGAAGGGCAGAGTTGCTTTTAGTCAAAGGATTGCACACTCTTCTAGAAAACAACAAAAACACAGTAAAACAAAGCAAAACAAAAAAATCCAACCAACTATGCCAACTGATTATCAGTTTACTAACCTTTGTGTTTAAGTCCTCAACTAAGATATTAAAAATGCACTTGTAACACCTGAACACAAAACAGGGTGTACCTGCTATGACAAAATTACTTTTCTTTCCAGCATACTCTTCATTAGCTTTTGGTGCCACACACTGAAGAAACTAGATTTAAATCCGTGAATGGCAAGTGTCAGCAGGCAATGATTTGCACTACACGCTGGCGGCTCCATCTTGATCATCCTTTCCTTCAACACCTCCTTTCTTTAACTTTTAAATTTAAAAATCAATCTTCCATTTGGAAATTCAGAGCCAATTCAGGTCTGATTTTCTTTGTCACCTCTGGTCACACTGTAGGATATCTTCAGAGACCATTCTTACTTCTTGCCGATTCCATTCGTTACTTTTGATTTGGAGTGCCGATTCCTCCTTCTAGATGAATGGCTTTCACTATTGACTGAATGTTTTGGTGGACTATTGTCAGCACCTGCTGAGAAATAAATATTTTTTGACTAAATGCGTATCTTGACATTGTCAAGCTCTTGTCTAGAAGACAGTAAGGCTTTCTAGAGCTATAGTGTTTACAGTATGTATTATTTCAGGCTAATACGATTGATACTCGTACTCCATCTAGCGGCCTAGTTTTTTAAAAAAGCAATTCTTAAGACTTCTGTAAAATTCTTCCTCCTCCAAAAAAATTCAGAAGTTTGCTATAGCAGAATATAGTGGTGAAACATCCTCCATTTTAAACGACATCAATAATTAAACCTCCACATTTTTATTACTGGCAGGTACTACTATCAGAAATTAAGAACTATGTAAGCGAGGTCACAGATCCTCGTAAGAGTACATTTCTTGTTTTCAGTCTTTCATATCGCAGACCGTATTTGGCGCTGAGAAAGCAGAGGGAGACAATGGGGACTGAAATAAGAATTCAAGAGCAAAACATGAAAAAGGCTGAAGTTTGTAATTAATGAAGTAACAAAGTCAGAGAAAGATTTGCTTGGCCAGATTTCTCCGGCATATATAAATGGGAAAAACATTTTGAGTGGAAGCAATTTTTCTCCAAAATATAAAAATCCACAAGTTTACTAAACTGAGAGTAAATTAATATCAGCACCCAGAAAAATCATGTATGAACTATCAAGAAAGTCTGCTGTAGGTGCTTTTCAAACATAGAATCATTAAGGTTGGAAAAGACCTCTAAGATCATCGAGTCCAACCGTCAACCCAACACCACCATGCCCACTAAACCATGTCCCCAAGCGCCTCATCTACACGTCTTTTAAATACTTCCAGGGATGGGGACTCCACCACTTCCCTGGGCAGCCTGGTCCAATGTTTAACCACTCTTTCAGTAAGAGTGATATGATAAATAAGAAATCTGATGATATTAATATGATAATATGATAAATAAGAAATATTTTTAGTAATACAAACACCTGGAGCATAAACTCTGACAGAGATAACTTCCAGGTGTGAATCTTGGTATTTGTTCAATAAGCAAGACCACACTAAAGAGTTAACAGAGGAGGCAGGTAACTTAACTGACCTCTAGTGTAGGGAAAGAAGTCAGAGAAGGAGGCTGCCTTTGCTTAGGACAAAGCTGTTTATGATCATGAGCACTGCGTTGACTAGCCAGTAAGAACACAAAGCTCCAGAGCACATTCTTGACTGTTTCTTAACAAGCAGGAATAAAAGCACAATTCACATTCATATGTTTCAAATCAAACATACAATGTTCAGAGAGAAAACCTGTCCACAACAGTTATGAAATGCATAAAGCCCTAAACCTACAAGAATGGCCTGGAATAAAGGCAGAAAAAAATCAGTTGCTTCATTAAAAAATAAATACATTTCCAAGAGTTAGAAGAAAAAAGGCAGTAAAGCCAAACCGCTTTGCAGATGATTTTTCTGTATAATTCCTGCAGGGATGTTTAAATAAGTCCAGTTGTCTCCAAGGTAAGTTTCTCAAGCCTCATTTCCTAATGCTAAGCCTTAATACTACCACTTCAAGAATATAGGTGCAAAAGTGCCAGTACCTCTGGTGAATTTAGAATGAAGCCAGGAAGCATCTGGACTGTATGGGCTGTCTTCACTTTCTGATAAGGTCTGCAAAAACAAGAAGGACACATGTCATTGGGATGCTGGTTCTTGTGATGAGCACTTCTCCTGTTTGCGATTAGACTTGTGAATTTAAACTGTGGCAGAAGTCGTCATAAAACATTCAGCCAGTACTTGGGACTTTTCCCTTCCTAGTTAGAAGGTACAACATAGATGACACAATAAGAACTCACCCCTTGTCACATGACCTGTTGTGTAACCAAGTATTCTTAATATTCCCCTAGCATTCCACCTGTACAATGGGAACATTAGCTAACCATTCATCCCTGAATACTTTGCTAAAATTACAGCCTCATTTTGAGTAACTAAGAGGACAGCATTCTTTAGAAACCACAGTGTAATTTGGGATCTGTCCAAGGCCCGCTGAATTCAGAGTTCTTTCTATTGACTTCAGTTAGACTCTGGGACCATCCCCCCTCACACCCACTTATACTAGCTCTGGTAAAGAATTCTAATATCTAGGAGCATTGCAGTTTTAACTCCGGTATAAAACAAAAACAGGCTTCCTAATAACGTACCTTTTCTCGGTGGCCGTAGTATTCTGCGTACCAAACCATACCATATAAACACAGGAAAGTTGTAAAGGCCTAAACAAGGAAAGAGAAGAAAAAGAAAAGATAATCTGTAAAACTTTTTCCAAATTCCTTGCTGGTTCAAGGTCTCAGAGTCCCTGGAGATTCCGCATTTAGAGACTTTAATGCTCTGTTTCTCTCTGCATCTTTTGTCAGGATGAGTAAGACTTGTGCTTCAAGGTACATAAACATTCTGCCACCATGGGGTATGCAGACCAATTCTCAATGGGAGCATGAGAATACACACAGATCACCCACATACATGCAGGATACACTGGTCAGTATGCTTTTTGTCCTCACCCTCTACAGTCATCATACAAAGGCAGTTGGTAGGCACTTGTAGATATATTATCAAGAACAACCAGTCTGGGAGAAAAAGAATTCTTCTCCCTGCCCCATGCTTCAGGCGGGATTACATGTTTGGTTTTGTGGTGCTCTGATCCAGGAAGCAATTCAATACTTTTCTTCTCTGAAGTTTCAGGAATAAAGTCATCATAGTAAATAAGAGAACAATAAATTCTGACTCCCTATCACCTGTTCAAACTGTGTTCCCAGATAGAAGGAAGAAGTATTTATCTGTCAGCTCGTTATAAATGCCTTATTTTTCACTGACCATTAAAAATGTGTTTGGCATCAGAGTTACAAGTCTGGCAAGACAAACATCCACTTACTGTTATAAAATGGGCATTTCATGCTGCATTGCAGTAATCACGCTGAAGTACCAAAAGTTGCAGCATGAGTGAGAGTGATTTGCCTGATAAAGCAGGGTTGTTTATGTAGTTGTAAGACTTGAGTGTGAAACAACATGCATTACTTATTAATGCTATTCATTAACTCCCGTTCCTTTCCAGTGGGCACTATAGAAAGCACCTCCATAGTTAGCCTCAATCGAACTGACATTTTCTCTCATAAAGATAAAAAGCCCTATAACTAGTGTTTGTTTCATTGTTAAGCACTGGTAAGGTGCCTATATTCTGCTATGTCAAGAAATAAGAAAAAAAGTTATTCTAGTCCTTTCAAAGTGTGTTCCAAATGATCTCACATTTGCTTTTCCTAGGACATGCCCAAAGCTCTTTACCAGCATTCCTCCACAATGAGTCCCTGCTGCCAATGTTCCAGAGAGGAAGCTATTTAGATGCTTTCGATGTTTTTGCCATGCTTTATGTTTCACATGAGAAATCTCACTTACCACACAGAGAAGCCAAAACACAACATACAGTATTTGTGTTTTGGAAAAAAGATCCTGTCCAAACTTTATGCACACAATAGCTTCAAGGAAAGCAATAACCCTGTGGGTAAATGAAAGAGGGGGGGGGGGGGAAATTGGTTACAAACACTAAGGATTTAACTCACACATTCACAACCCAGACCCCAGACTGTTGGCTCTAAACAAGCACTACTCTCTAGTGAGCACACACCTCCCCAACACCACCATTAACTGAAATTCCTTGGGAAATTTGTTTTTCTTTCTATACTTTTCTTCAGCATAAATAGCATACAAAAAGTATGGCAGTTCACAATTCCACGAGTCTCTGCTTCTCCAGGGAACAAGCAGGAGTGTGTGCACCAATAGCAGAGAATTTCTGTTTATACCTACTACCATTGTGCTTCAGCCCTCACCAAATATAAATTTATTTTCCATGCTGAAGAACCAACAGACTCCCTGCTGGGTGAACTAGAACTGTGCTTTGAGTATTTCTCTGCTGGATATAAAATTACTACAATTCTAAATAGGCTACTTTGCTTGCTCCAGATAGATTTTAATGAGAAAATTAACATGAAACAACATTTCAAATTCTCTGAGAATTTGCTCTGGTTTATGTGTAAACTCAGGGTCCACATTACAGTATCAGAGGATTTGGGGAGAAATGCAAGAGGAAAAATTGCAATATTTACTTTCCTCTCTGGCGTTATAGGAATCAAAACAAGTATCTCCAGCTCTCTACACGTTACCAGATGTTTACATCTTTTCAGGCTCAAAGCTATGGAAGCTTGTCCATCACTTGGTGTGGAACAAGGTGTTATGAATCCAAACCTTCCATCACTTGCCATAGAAATATATTTAGCTTGTGTAGGTCCTGGATACAAAATTACCTCTTTTTAACAAACACAAGTGTAGAAACGTGACTGGTGCAGCAAAAGTGTAGAAAATTGACTCTTCTCAAGCTGAAGCAAATCATGAAGAAAACTATTAAATTTATAAAAGTTTAATACTTAACTTGTTCAATAGTGACTTTGAGGTTGTATATGAGCACATGCATGAACACTCCTCCTCAAACGTGTGCAGGCACACTTAACATCAGGTCAAGTGTTCCGGTCTTCCAAGCTCGACATTGCAGGACACATTCCCTACCAGCACCCTCCACAACCAGGGAGCTGCCAAAACCAGCTCTACTGCCTGGCAGACAGGACCCAGCTCCCTCCATGAAAGAGGGAGGAAAGATGTGTGCATGACTTAACCACTGGTATTGCAGAGGTGGTCCTGGTGCAAATAAGTTACAGCTTTCTCTGTACCATCTAATGTGACTTGTGGCAGGATGAGTGGGGCCAAAACTTAGAATTGTGGAAGTAACACCTAACCGACCAATACTGCAAATTAATGAGGTGCATATTAGTAAAAACTTGAGAGCAGTGTTACTCTGTTGGGTCACCAACTATTTTTCTTTCTTGGTTTTATATTATTCTTACTGATCCAGCTGCAGATTAAAAAATAGTTAAACTGAACTACAGCAGTGGGAACAGAAAGACCATCATCAGGAAAACAAACATATGAGGGTATGATATACTTGAAGGTATAAACAAAACAACAGGCTATTCTCAACAAGGACTCCAAAAGTGATACAGCTGTTTGTGCTGCATTTATACATTCTTTCCATTATTCTTGTCAAGAATACTTGGGTGAAGTGCATTGTACAATAGGACAGCTATTACAGTTAAAGAAGTGGTAAATCAAGAGACAGAAGAATGTAACAGTGAAAGGTGTTAGTGTCCTACTGAAGCGTGATGAGAATACTCAATAGAACTAAAGACACTGTAAGGTTTTATTCAATCAAAATGGTCTTGTAACATCCTAACAGATACTCCTTTTTGAAAGGCTTCATCTTAATGAAAATGGTGCAATTTCCAGCAGACCTGTTGCACTGGCCTTGTTCATGCCTTACATCACTTACTGTCCATCTGTCGAGAGTGATGCTACAGTATATGTCAAGTTGCAAAGAACACAGTTTCATACTAATGCAAGGCACCAATTTTAATTATTCCCATGGTTAGGCTGTTACAAATTCAATTTGTGCCTTTAGAAGTGTGTCTTGATCACCACAGACATGAATATTTTATATACTTGCTTTTAATTGCTTCAGAAATTATATTCTGGATAGTTGAATTACTGTAAGAGTGCTGCTTTTCCTACAAAAACCAGGAACTCCTAGTGTTGCTCTGTTTTTTCTAGCAGATTACAGAAGCAAGCAGTATCAAGGAGAATACTTACTCCATGCACATTTCCCACAATTAGATAGGACTGTAGATGAATATTCTATTGCAGTTCTTGTTATGTGATCATAAAGAGATATGTCAATAAATAGATGCCCAAATATATTACATTAATGTGTTCAGTGAGAGCTTTGAACCAAGGATGATGATTTCTGTAATCCTTAAAAATTTTTCAGAGCCAGAAGGCAAACATTCAGCATCATATTTCCCTTCAGTTTGCAAAATAATATGTTTACATTCTTTCTCTTGGATGAAACACAAGTTCATCTATCTTTCTTCATAATGCAGAACTTGAAAATTCTTCCCCCAAAATTGTAAAATTGTTTAAAATGTCTTCTATAGAACTCCAAAATTATCATCTACAGTTGAGAAAATTTCCTTTTTCATATAAACATCTCAACTCCTAAATCATTTAAATGCAGATTTCAGTAACATGTCTGTATTCAAATGCATATGTCCGAAATATTAATACAGTTGATCTGTAACTACTAAGATGTTTATGCACAAACAGAGCAAGGTTATTTGATTCTAATTGTAAATTAAGTAGTCATATTAACGGTGTGATTAATTAGCTATCTTCAGTACTAAAGCACCATCCATACCAAACCCAGAAAGACAGGTTACTCTGCCATGATCATTAAAAAAAATCCAATGCCTTTTTAAGGACTGTGTACGTTACAGAATCTCTTTAGGAATCATAATGCATGTTTGGAGGAGGGGGATCCTCACTAAGTAAGGAGGTTTAGGCTTACAGAAAATATTATCAACTTCTGCTCAGCACCAGTAAAACTAAACAAGAACAGAGTTACTACTTTTTTTACGTCCATTGGATGTTACGGTCATGAGTTGAAGACAGTAATAGATCCATCCAGGAAGGTGATAAGTCAGTGAAAGAGGTGAATATTTAAGCCCAGCCAAACCCAAGGAGACATGTGTCATGTTCTCCAGGGTACATTTAAAACAAGGGTAGAAATCCCTTTAATTACATTGCAGCACAGTCTGCTCTCATCTCAATTAAATGTTGAGAAAGGGATATTCTTTACAGTGGTGTAGTGCACCTGGAAACATGCCTTCCAGCCCAGCACTGTTCCTAAAACTCTGTAACATCCCTGAGACTAACAGTAAAGGTGAGATAAGTTTGCCAGAGCACTGTCTCTAAATTAGATCTGAGTATGTTATGGCTCACTGAAATGCTATTCCAATTTAAAACAGTAATAGATTCTTCTACTAAACATGAAAATGGTTCAGAAAATTCTGGAAATAAGACATACACTAATCTTGACAAACAGAATGAAATGGCTGTTTTAATTCAAAATCATTGCCATCAGAAATTAGCTTCTTGAATAGTTTCTTAAAATACATACTATATTTTTTTTCTTTAAGACATGATTTAGGATCTTTTATGTTTTCCCATTTGTAAGCTTCCAAGTCATAAATCAAAAGGGACACTATGATGCTGCTTATTTACAAGAAGCTTTTACAACGCTACAATAGCATATGGTTTAGGTTTCCAGAACAGTACATTTTAGTCAAGCCATCTAGAGAAGGAAGTTCTCACCAGAACTAATCATGCAAACCCTTCATTTAAAGGTCTCCTCCAAGAGACATGTTGAAAGACATTGTAGCCAAGGTAACCATTGTTCATAGCGTTACTCTTTTCCCTCTTTGAGAACAGAATAGAAATAATTGATAACTGTGGCTTGTTTCACTGTCTTCTGTTGTGATTCCACTAACAGCAGCAATGCCCACCTTCATGGCCAGGTAAACATTGCTCTGATGACAGGCAAGTGGTAGAGGCAAAAGCTTTATCCTTCTCACCTGACTGAGAATATGGGCAGCAAGGCCAATGCTACTTTGAAGGAGCCTAGCTTTATCCAGCAGTTTCTAGTTCTTCCTTCTGTTCTTCTCCTTACTCATTCCATCACTTCCCATGTTCTACCTCCAAATCCAGAATTTTCCTTTCCTCTGAACTTGCAAAAAAAAGAAAATCTCTCCATACTGTTCTTTATACTGAAAACACCACAAGACAAGGACTGGCCTCATGCAAAGCCTGTTCCTGTGCTGGACTCATACTTAACACTTGTCCAAGTGTTTCAAGAATGTAGCAAGAACACTTACCCGAACACCCAGCACTGAGTTCCCACCCTCTTGCACTGTGTATCTGTGAGGTACGCATAGTATTGCCTGAGAAGGGAAACAAGAAAATTCTTCAGTGAAGTTGAAAGTCCCCAGAGTATTTACATTTAAAAAACAAGTTTATGTTACAAATTTATCTATACTGAAAATGAAGTGCTGATGGTTAAAATCACATGCAATCATGCTGGATGTCTACCAGATGGCTTCAATTCTAGTAGGACAGATTATCACATACATCGAATAGCTTGAAACAACACAGAAAACAATCCTGAGAGCAAGGACTGGGAAAGTACCCAAACTAGTAGGCTAACAAAGCTACATATTTGTCTTCTGCCTCTCCACTGAACCTCCAATTCTTTTAGGCAAAGTGCAACAGCTTCGAAAGAATTAAGAGAATCCCCCACTTCTTCCACAGTTTGTCTTTAATTTATTAACAATTGCATTTTCTTGAAAGATGTGGGTTTCGATCTTGAAAGAAACTGCATATGGCTATTCCATATCCTGGGTGAGTGCTCTAACCACTGGCGTGTTTTCCTCTCAAGAACAGAGTAGAATTTCTCACTGTTTTGAAAACAGTCTGGAGACCATTCTGCTCTGTTCTTTATGCTTCTAAATTTTAAGAGTTTAGAGAGGGGAATTCCAAGGAAGTGGAACCAAAGTGCCTTTTCTCAGTCTCTGTCTCTGATTTCCACTGACAGATGGGAAAGACAAGTGTTATTAATCCAACAATACAAGGATTGTTTAAGAATAAAGACTTCTACAGGTTGGCAAGTGCCATAAAAATACTTAAAAGCTCACCTATACAGGAGCTTATAGGATGTTTAAGGTGATTTAACTAACAGTGTGAAATCACTGCACATAACTTGAGACACTAACAGCTGTATTTTAGGAATAAACCAATGCATGGCTGCCATTTAACTGTCCAAGGTAATGTCACTTTACTCATGAATGGGAAATTCCCTGCCTCTAACTTCCGAACTGCGTGCATTCTGTCTACCTCCAGCTATGTCACAGGAAAAAAAAAATTAAGGGGACTCTGCTAACAATGTGAAATAGTGTGCATGACTACAAGAAGGTTAATGTTTCTATACAACTGTTAACACTGCATATATACTGTTCTGTTATTCAGAATATGGTAATGCTCTAGCTTTTCTTATAACATGCTAATACTTCCTGTAGACAAACAGAATAAGGAGCTCAGTTAGAAAAACGAACAGCTCTTATTTTTCCTCATCTACACTTTTGTGAGCATCTGACTCATCAACTTGGATACTTTCACATGCAGTCCTCAAGGAGAACATATGCAGCTAACTCACATAACAGGGAGATGCTATACAAACAGAAGATGGAACAGACTGGTTCTGCATCCCTATGGAAACACAGATGTTTATATACATTTTACCTTAATAATTTACTTGTCAAAAAACACACTTTATTGAAAAGTAGTGATTGTTTTGCTTTTCATGGTGGCAAAAGCATAAGTTTCTTGAAATGTGCTGTACTTATTCACAAACTATATGCAGTTCTTGGGTGCCTAGAAGTCAAGCTACTTCAAACTGAAGAAAAAACACCATGGCAACAAAATTACCTTACAGTGGGTGCTGTAATGATTCCTATGAAGAGAATTCTCCCCCAGCTTAAAGGGTGGCTTGCTTGGAACACAAAGATATGTTTCAAAAAGAATGTGTTCAACTCAGTCAGCTAGGAAAAAAAAAGTTAGTTAATAGTGTTCAACTTGCGTAACTCTTAATGAGTTGCTACAGAAAATGTGCAAAGATGAATATGGAAACTAAAACACGGAAGGAAAACTATTTATGCTCTACTATAGCCCTGCTGGGTAGATTGAGGATTTAAAGAGTTTAAGATTCCTGCTCTAGGACAAGCAAGGAATATACTAGTAAAACAAAAGAATTCTCCCCTAGACACCTCTATGAAAGTACTTGCTCTCTTTCCAGAAACCCATTAAGAGACCAGACACTAATTCACACTGCAGAGGTCTTCTGATAACTTTCATATCCTAAATCAGGTATGAATGGCTGAGGCAAATTTGGTAGAGGAGTAGAAGAGATCATATTAAAAAAAAAAAAGTATATCAAACACTTCTGGTTCTCCTTTTAAAAACTAAATTCAGCGCATTAAAAAAAAAAAAACCCTGAAAAAAAACCACACAGAACAAAACCAAAACAAAAAAACCAAACCTCACCACACCCCAAAACCCCACTGTCTAGCAGTTTTTAAAACTGTATCAATTGCAAAGAGCGATCTGATGGCCAGTACAGCAAATCTGTAACATTTGTTTTTTTCTACAGATTCTGTAATTACACTCCTGAACTATCATATAACTCCCGTGAACAATGCCCTGACCAATTCTGTATTATCAATTCATTTAACTGTGTATTTCAGTGACGGACATACATTGCATTAGAGTATCTTCTAGCCAAACACAGCCAATAACTGAGCTGATGACAGCTTTGATTTCACAGAATTTATTTCTTACCTGCCAAATGATCATGAAAAGGTAGATTCCAGCCACTCTTTGAAATGAAGACTTAGGGTCAAACCAGCGGACATAGGTCCAGCTGGCTGGGGTGAACTGCAATACAGCTCTTTTGATTTTCCCTGTGGTCGTGTGAATGTCCCTAGAAAAAGAGAATGGCTGGAGTAAATACAAGGAATATGCAAAGAAAAAAAAAGCAATAGCCACATTATTGATGTTTCAGAACAATCACACTTTTTCTCTGGACAGCAGAGATCTTCACAGACACGACTGTGTACCAGGCAAGGGTGAATTAAGAAATATAATCCATTAAGCATTTCAGTCAGGATGCATTCTGCTATGATAGTCCACCCTCCTCTATCCTCAGTCAGTAACTAACTACAAAGCATATCTATCATCTTCTCCATGAAGGAAAGAAACAAGGATTGCAATCCTGTAACCCCCTTAGAAAATCTAGAGAATATTTCTTCCTAGTCTATGCTGCCACTGTTCTCATCCCAAAGACTCCTTGTTCTAGAGCTCACTGACATCAATCCTTCAAGAATCAGTCAGACTCATTATTCATTAATTGTATAAGAGGCTGGCTCCACAGGTTTGAAAATACTGCACTTCCAGCACACACAGCCCCTGCTGTTCTGATATTAGATGCATGCGAATCTTCTGGAGAGACGTGATAACACTGTTAAAAGCTACAAGGCTTTTAAATTCCCTTTTGAAAGGGGATGTAAACGGAGGTTCATCTGACAGATGTGTTACTGGTTCTTGCTTTTGATAACATTAATTCAGATGAGCAACAGCATCCAAAGGACACGGAATCTAAGAAAAACTCAGTTTCCTTTTCTGAAGGAAGACTAGCAGGTCTAGAAGTCAATTTTCACCCTGTTATTTCCCTGGCCCTTCTGGACAAAAAAGGAGGTTCAGATTTTATATTTCTGATACTTGTGTTCTTTTAGGCTAGTGGGATCTTAGGTTAGGGGGAACCTTCTAATCTTTAAGATCTGTGTTTATTCAATGAAAAAAGAAAAAGAAAATAAAAGGGCACAAGCAAAAGCTTCTTAGTCTATGCAGCTCCTCTTCATATTAAAGGTCCAAAAAAATCTACTCATGCATTTAAAAGAACATGAGGGAAAATTATTCCACGAAGACAGTAAAGACTAAGTTCTACCATAGATATTCTGCTGTGTTAACTTTCAGTGAACTCTCTACAGAGGGACCATCAACTCTATAATGCTCATTATTCCTCCTGAATTGAAATGCAGGAAAATTGAATTGAGACTAAAGGCTGGATGGTTCTCAGAGCAATTAGCAAATTTGTGAGTAAAAGAAGAAAGCAGTACAGAAGTTCATGTAGAGTACAAATCTGGAAGTCAAGATTTGAGCTCCTTTTCCATCTCTCAAGGCAATATCTTTTGACAATTCATTGTACTTGATCCTGTTTCATCTATACTGTTGGTAACGTGCAGATAACCATGCTTGCCACCAACTGGCAGGGAAGAAGGCAGGAGAGGGGCAGAAAACTATGGAAGAAACCATATGTGGACAGCTAGGAACTGACACTTACTAGGCCACAAAGTTGTTGCCCTTTTACACAACAAACGCTACTTTATTTTGCAATTACTCCATTTATTTTAGAGGGTCAACAATGGGGTAAGGCAATTCACAGCACAGGTACAATCAGCCTGATTCCTTTTCTGCAATTACAACTAGTGCTGACAGATTGCCTTATCAAGGTGAGCCCAAATCTAGTTTAAAAACATTGTATAATGAGAAAACAATTACAGCTAGTTTTGTTCACTGCCTTCTTCCAAGTTTTACTTGTACAAAATAAACTATAAAGTAGTAAAGCTATTTGCATTTTCATTTGGCGTCAGTGCTTGTAACTTAGATTGCAAAGGAAAATTATATATACATAATCATATTTACAAATATATGCTGTACAGTAGCATTACTACGAGATGGATTTTTAACATTTAAAATAAGTTTACAGCATTATTAGCACATGCAGATTGCATGCTATTTCTATACCACATGCATTTTACATATGCAAAGAAGAAGGTCTATTTCCCAAGGAAATGAATTTGATATTATAACATCAAACATAATGTTTATCAAGCTTTAATTTAGACCTACTTGAAGCTTGCCCAGTGATAGGTCCTCATCTCCAAGAAACGACAAACTACCATGCCCAACCAGATGCCACCCCCGTTACAAAGCAGGATGTCCAAAATGACTTGATCCCACCAGCATTCAGCAAAATTAGGCAGAAGGTGCATGAAGAAGAGCTACAGAATACAGCAAAAAGATTCTGGGTGAGGAACAGCACAGAATTCATATAAATTCACTTTTTAAGTACACATTCAAAAATCAGCTTTTCAGTATATGTCATACTTCAAGGACATGAGCCACAACCACTGAAATTTGATGGGCATCCTTCCATTAACTTCAGAACGCCTTGGATAGAACCACACAAGACATCAGAGGTTTCCTTCTCACTGTTTTCCTTTTTGTTTCCATATATTCAGCATGATATCCTTTCTGCTGTACAGAAGGATATCATGCATCTCTCAGCCTGTCAAAGATGATACACAGAACTTTCATAGAAATGCATGAAACAAGCAAAACTACTGCATTTCTTGGAGGAAAGAAGGTGATTTGTGCTTTAAAAAAAAAAATTGAAGAGAATCTGTTTTCTTTTTGCTAAATAGTTTTAAGAAGTATGTTTTCTAAACCAGCAACAAGATGCAGTAAGTAGAATGGATGCATTTGTAACCACTGTCAGTACTAAAGCATGTTGGAGTTCAGGACTTAACACTTGTTCTATTTCAAAACTCTTTCTTTCATTTACTATTCTTAAGAAATTTAGTGACTGTAAAAAGATTGAGTTCACCAATATTTCAGACACTACAAGCTTTGCTGCTATACTTGATCCAGAATGGCTCAAGAAGTTAAAAGGATATTCCACTCTCCCTTCCTGCTTGGTCTCTGCTAAGCACTAATGATGAAGGTACTTTTACGATGAAGATACTGGAAAATAGGCCAGAAACAAACCAACATCAGACTGAAAAGCTGACACCATCTGGATATATCAAAACATATTCAGTCCCTCAAAGATTTCCCCTGGAAAGTGCACAAATCATTTACCTCTGAAGCAATCTATTCCTTTCTGAATACTCAACTTAACTGAAGACCACTATGAGGCATTAGTAAGGCAATTAAATGTATTTACAGATACATTTGGTGACTTTACACTTTTGACAGAGTGAAGGAGAACAACTGGCCAGAGTTAAGGCAAGATTAAACATAATTTACTGAGAGCTAGAAATGGATTCAGCAGTCCCTTTGGAATACTCAAGAAGATGCTTAACAAAACACATAGGAAACTAAAGAATATTCTTACCACCACAAAAACAGTATAATTTTTGTCAGTTAATGTACACACACTGTGTCTGTTGAAGATTATTGGTATGATTTTATAATAAAATATCTTTTGTTAACAGATGTATAAATAAAATATTGAAAAAATCAGATGCGGGAAAAGGAACAAGAAAAATGTTTTCTGTACACAGCAAGAATGAATACTGGTCCATTTATAATAAATTACAGTGACTGATATTGACAATGACAGTTCCTTTGAAAACACTTGCAAAAGTATATCAAAGCAACTTGTCTTTCTTTGACAAGGCTATGGGAATTTCAACCTGTCGAAAAGAAAATTTGAATTTCTCTTCAAGACCCAAGCTATACAATGTTGCTCATTATCCTGCTAGTTTCCCTTTCACGTTTGAAATTAATTTAATGTGAAAGGGGCACTAGGCTATGAATCTCAATCTGCAATAATCTAGCCAAAGAAACCAGAAGTTACAGATAAGGCAGCAAAAACCAGAGCATAGGTGTTAGCCAGACCATCTCTAAGGCACTAGCTGTTTTCTCAGAATGAGAGACCAAGGTCTGCCTGCATCCCAACTTTAATCTGATAGCATGGAGCATGAGCCAAGTGTCCCATTTCAGAACAGGGAGCCAGCTGAAATCCATTAATGCTAACAGGAGATGCACAGCTAAGTCCCTGTGTAACTGCCCTGATAACTTCTGTAGGTTTCTAATGACTTTCCTGAATTAACTAATCCATTAAAAATCCATCTGAGTGGTGATAAGCTCTCTATATGTTGAACCTTACCCAACACATTGTCCGTTCCAATAATCTGCCTTTCAACAGGGAATACTAGACACCCCACGTGGCATCAAATTTAAGATGATGGTTGTGTGACGATCAACTGAACAATAAGAGTGCGTGTGAAACAAATCCAAATTTATTCTTTTTCCAGAGGGGAAAAAATTAGTACAAAAACTAGCAAAGTTGTTTTTTGTGGATGGGTACTTGTGAAATCCCAATCTTAAGCAGTTTTTCAAAATAGCTTAGGAAACAGCGTATCCTTCAATGCCACAGAACAAAAACATGTTTTGAAAAGGAACTCATGGCACCAGTATTTTCAAACCCAGAAGTTTAGTTTTAGACAACTAAATCCTTATCTATGTTTCTGAATTATAAATGCCTTGTCAGATGAGCCAAGCATTCTTAAGACAGCAAGCTCTACAGAAAACTATGATTTTAAAGACTAAATTCAGGTGTTTACATCTACACTTAGTATTTTAAGTGTGACAGGTTAGATTATGGTGTCCCAAAAGCTGATAAAAAAATGGATTTTTATTTTTTCTCTGAATTGTCCAATCAAAGAATATAATGAAATTAAAGTCATTTTTATAGAAACACATCCTTGGATTTTAGGTAACACATTTTACTAATCAAGCTCTAGGTTACATGCAAATGAAAATATTTAGAGTAGCAATTAATCAGCTTGAATTCTGAAAACAGATCTAACAAGAAGGTCCAGCAGTCCAAGCAACAGTCAATTGACTGAATCAAGTCAAGTATCTGTATTTTTTTTAATCCAAAATAGGATTTGAAAGTGCCAACAGTCAAGTGACTTAAGCACGTGCTTGGGAGAACTGTGGTAAAGCTAGGTTACAAAAATAAGTCAGTGGTCCTCCAAACTATGTTGCAGGGGACTACACTGCACGTGAACTAGCTTAGATCCAGGTCTAGTAAAAATCACATTTTTATGTCGGTGAACATGAATAAACTAGGCTTGTGGGGTACAATTTAACAAGAGAAGGGCTACGCACCTAGGCCTCATGACAGAAAACAAACACACCAAATGGTGTCTTGCCATTCCATTTAGACTTCTCCTCATGGGTCCTCACACCTTTCTCAGGGATCCCTCAACTCCATTTCACTGTACAGTATGCACGCCTATACACAATGCGTAACACTGTTGTATTTGGGATAAGGGGATCATAACAGTAGATCACAGATATTGCAAGGTGAAAAAGGAGAACAATTGCTCTGAATCATGGAATATTAGTCAACATCTGAAATAGCATGAGTGTTGACTCCCATAACAGCAGAAAAACAAATTATGGATGGCACCAATAGGCTGGCCTAGACTTCCCTCCTATTCAAGTAGTAATAAGTCACTTACCTAAACCCCAGCTTGCTGTTGTCCACTAATGCAACTGCACCAATTGCTCAGCATCTGGTTTGTAAGGCTTAAAATGTAAATCTATACTGAGAACTAGTGAGTCATCCTTCTAGTAACATTCACACTTGCCCCCAAGAATAATTCAGGTCTCATGCATTTGCTTATAATTAAGATAAATGGGTGGCCTACCTCAGTGAGCTCCCAGGTGATGCTAATAGTCCAGCACAGCCCATAGCTGCGGATCAGCAAAGCCTTCATAGCCCAGCCCCAGAAATGCCCAAAAGCAAATATATCAAAGTGGCTGAGGATTCTCTCCCAGGTGATAACATGACAGTTCACAGCATACTCCTGTTAATGAAAAAAAAAACCCAATCAAAACACAAACCAACAAAAAACCTCAATCAACAGGCCACTTCAGAAACACTAGAATGAAGAAACTTCTCTCTATCCAGTGCAACAAGCCTGAAATTATAAGGATATTAAAATAAGCATTATTCTGTTTTCTTGTCCTTCTAAACTCTGCAGGAAAACTTCCAGTATTAAGACTCAGTGTCATCACAGTACAGCTCTAATTTAAAGGGAGATAGAATAGACCTTGGTGCCTGAAGGAGCATGTATTTCTCATGTGACAGAGGAAGAGCAGGAGCAATAAAATCAATAATAATAAAACCAGCAGACAATACTCCAGAAAATAGTTATTTGGTTTTCTTTGGGGTCTTGATTTGGAATAACCACCTTTCCCCATTTTGATGCTGTCTAGTGTTCAGATGTGGCTCATCAGTGGCTAATCCTCACCAGTTTGTGATGTTACGTTACTTATCTCAATGTTAATTTGAGTGTCTTTTGTGTCTTATTTTCCTCACGAAAGCAATTTCCCAGAACACATTCATATTGAGAAAGTTCGGTCACAGGGCTGAATTTTTTAAAAAAAAAAAAAAAAAAGGGGGGGGGGAACTTGCAACTGTTTTGTCACAGATGAGTGGCAGATTCCTGAAGAATATTATATTAATTAATACTCATCAATACCAAAGGAAATGTGTTCTCTCATCATGTTATACAGCAAGTGCTAGAAATCACCGCCCAACAAAAAAAAAAAATCTATATGCTATCAGGAGGCTGCATCTGTGGGGTTGTCTCGTCACTGGGCACAAACTGAACTATTCCCAGCTGGAAACACACATTTTAAAGAATCTCTGCTCTCCAACCCTCCTAAAAATATACATTGCCACCTGCAGGTGACAACACAGCACTGCTCAGTGCTGCTGAATTAAGAAAGGATTCTCTTTCAGGCCAGAACTATTGCTAATCCTGCACAAAGGAACCATGATCGAGTTGAAAAGGGGATGGCAGAGAAAGATTTAAATCCTGGTCTCTATAAAGAGAAGAATGCACAACTTCACACAAATACTTCTATCAGCAGGCAGTTAAGTCTCACTATGAAACTGTAAGTAACTCTTACTGCTGGTGCTCCCTGAAGTGAAAGCATGGTGTTGCTTCTCACACATGCCAGTGCTGCTGGTCATTCAGAGAAAGGTGCACCACCTGTCCTAAGGATGGCAAAGCTGCAGCTTTAGCACATGTACCCAAAGAGAGCTGAAACTGGCTCATTTGCCAGCATGAGAAGCACAGAATGCACAATGGAATGTGCAGGCTCATAGCTACACCATGATATCTGAAACTCTATGATGAGTGAACACAATGAGGTTACTTCAAAAGTAAGCTTTTTGCAGGGCTCTTGCTTTTTTGCTTTTATTTTTACTGGGGCTTTTTCCCCTTTATCTCATCTTTCCAGCTGCAGCTCTGCCAGTCATACAGTGAAATGTTTAAAAGAAAGTTCAATACTCAAGCAACTTTGCCAGTCCTGTGCAAGACACCAAGCTGCAGCCTTCATTATAGTTGCACTTTAAAAATTTACTCCAACTTTAAGTGACAGTATCAGGATTGCAAAGTAGTACAGAGCAAGTTTCCACTGACTGCTACAGTCAGGGAATCTACTGTACTGCGGTTCTGTCCTCCCCTGACTTGAATCTATTTATTTCAAACTTAGATGACAGGAGAGCCAGGTGAATCTGACTTACCAACAGACTCCTCGTCTCAGCTCCCTTTTGTTGCTCAGCAACACCACTAACCCCCATGCTCATGCTCCATTTAGCAATGTGTCCTCCCACCACCCTAACGGCAGGCTGCCCACGCCTCACCACCACCACGCATCTGCAGAACAGAAAGTCACAGCCCTACTCTGGATGCTGGAATTGCACAACACATACTGCTGATCAGCTAAGATGCAACACCTGAAGCATCCAGAGTTTTCCAGGTAAGGAGCCTGTATGCAGCTCTCACTATCAATCAACTAACGTAAGCTTACTGCGCTGTAAAGATTTCCATTCCCTCTTATGTGCTACAGGGCAGGAGTTTGCAGCCACTGCTGCTGAGGTGCTGTGCAGTAGTTTGCATATGCAGCAAATTGCTAGTTGCCAAAGACAATCAGCGTATTTCCTTACTCTTGAGGCATGAGTCCGGTAACAGCACCTACTATACAACAGGTGACAATGGTGCGCAGATACGCAAACCCAAGGGCAAGGAAGCACACTGGTCAGGTGGCGGGCAGTAATTCGATGCAACAGTAAAAAAGGACAAGACTGGCAACTCTTGCCTCTCCATGCAGTAATCCTCTTCTGCTTGGTGCTCACCTGCTCACACCCTCTTCTGCCTGCCTCCCAACATACCTCACATACTTCTCCCAGGCCTCCTTTTACTACCTCAACTCCCTGTGCTAGTGTCCTCACCTGAAGGGGAACGTTCTCTGTATTGAAAATTCTTTGTAAGCTGCTCAACAGGCAGAAGAACAAGCCTGGCTTTCCACGCCACTCCAGATCATGGTCTATGGAAGTAATTTCCCAATGGTAAACAGCACCAGTGCTTAGCTGGGTGACTGGCAGGCAGCAGAGCCCTGCAGTTGCTGTACCAGGATTTCCACATACTCAGTAGCATGCCAGTCATGTACTAAGCTCAGAGCAATAAGGCAAGACCAAAGTTCTTTGAGTGCAGCATTGTGGCATCAAAAAAACTGATCTGGGACACGCACACCATACAGGCCTCATTTAGATACAATCATGCTAAGTCTATTTTCAGTATCCAGGCTCATATCTATTATTTAAAGGAATCCAAAGCCACCCCAGTGCAAACATATCTCGCACTCCCTACTGCACACTCATCTGAACATCTGCATTAGAAAAAAATAGAGAAGACTTTTTCACACCAATTGATTTCAATGTAAATAAATAGCAGTTGATACAAAAGGCTTGTTGACTCTGTCACGTATAGGCACAAACTTGCACTGCTGATGCCAGCAAATCGAGATTTATCCCTTCCCACTCATGTAAAGCATGCCTAAAGTAGCCAAAATGTCCAATAAAGTGCCATGGATACATACCATAATATCTGCTTCCCTTGTGGCATATCGAAGATTAGGATCCAGCCAGTACATCACTGCTTTTACCTGCTCAAAGTTAAGGAAGAGCACGAACACCAGGAACAGAAAATAGAGCACACTGAGACCTGCAAAAAGACTCAGCTTTAAAATCATGTTCACTCACAAAACTCCTTGGGACACTGAGAGTCCAAAAAGCTGCTTTCAAACTGTTGCTCTATACAGGCCCAGTTTGTACAAATGGGTTTTCTACATACAGTGGCTACATGCAAAAAAGCTTAAGAGACACAAGTCAGATGGTAATCTTTGAGCACTCAGCCCTTCATATCACCTCCTGTTTCAAGTGATACAATATATGCTCGACTGCATGAACCCAATCAAAACAAAAAGCAGTCTAATCAGTTTAGACACAAGTAGTACAAGGCTGTGATCAGGAAGCTCTTTAGTAAGAGATACGTTAGGACCCCAGGATTGGATTAGTTCTGTCCCTTTGCTTTAAGTATTCTTGGTCTCACTAATGCAGGTCCCTAAGCCTATATGCAGATTTCAACACAAAGATCAATTTAATAATCCCACCTGGCAATTCTGAGCTATGCTGGCAATAAAGAGTAGTTATAAATATAAACTAATGCATGTTTGAGTTACTTTTGTGAGCTGGAAAATTTGCCATTTGAAGCTTTTAAAGGTAAAGATTATTATTTGTTTTCACACCATTATAAATTATGAAACACTACTGCATTTGGGACTACCGCCTCTCTCCTCCCAATGTCTGAATATGGATTTTTTTAAATAAAAACTTGTAAGAAGTTAAGAGTCCTAGGTATAGATCTATGGGTAGATGAAGCTGCTGTTGGGAGCATATCTTTACACTACTAAATTACAAGTTCACAGATATCTAGGAAGAGGCACATAAACACTAACACTATTTCCTAGTCTAGCACTCAAACTTGCTTGTATCCTGCAGCAATGTCATGGAAGACAGAAAGATTAATGTGAATAAACTTAGTATCTGCCATCCAAAATAAACTATAGCAATTCTAAAAAGATATTTTAAACTATGACCAGAACTCACATGTTATTAATCCCCAGTGTATGCCAGAGAACAACTTCCGTTCAAGTACACACACATGAACAGAAAGTATATATACTGTCCTCTGCAGTACATCCTAAAAACACATCAGGTAAACAGATGCCACACTACTACAAGTACAGCCTGCAGGCAACGGTGCATCCTGAAATGTTGAGGACACACTACTGCCTTTCATCTACTGAACAGGTCTGAGACCTCAAGCACGGCTAAATAAGCCATGCCAGAAGCAGCAGAATTACACGGGGAAAAATGTTGTTCTTGATTTTGTGTGCAGCCTTTTCCCGAAAGTACAGGGGGTCAAGCTCTGACAGTATCAACACTGAGAATGACCTTTTACTTTACATTTGCTGAAACCTGAAACGAGCAGTAGTACCTGTGTTTCCCAAACTTCACAAGGAGCAGGATTCTTTAACGAGTACTATCTAATCAGCAGTATCCTCTCAATGTCAACAGATGAGTAATCAGCTACTTTGGGAGGCTACTTATTTTTAGCTATGTAAGGTGGCGGGAGAGAGAAACATTCAGTCCCCTTAAAAAGAAACAGATCAGCTTTTAAATCAAATGTGTCTAATTCTCTGCAAATGTGCTTAAAGGCTCTGTGAACCCTGAATTATTTCAAAATAAAATTTGTTAGGTTTTTGCCATGTAATTCAGATGTTTAAGGAGCAGGATTTCACTCAGTTAGTTCTGTAGTTAATAGAATTACTTTCCAAACTATGAATGCAACTAATATTTACAGGTATTTTTGCTGAAATTATAAGTTAAGAATATGAATATATACATGTTAAGAATATTAATAAATGTTAATGTATGTTAAGCTATACAATGATACAATTTAATAAACATATAAAGTAATAGCACATTTTATTTTGCCAATAATGAAAAGAAGCACCCTACTAAACTGGATTTAGTTAGAAGTCAGATAGTATATGCAGTAGCTATAAAAACCCAAACCTTTTTGGGCTGGGAAGAGATGGCAGTAGGAAGGGTGTCGGGGAAGGAGATTAGGAAGCACAAACACAAAACAGGATTAAAACAGAGTATCAGAATGAATGATCCCTTTCTGGTGATTTAATTTATACCATCCTGACACAGAGTAACTACAACGACATTCCCAAACATAATTAAGAACAGATTATAAGCAACTGCTCAGAAGTGGGAGGGAAGTGACATTCACACAAGTTTGATGCACAATTATGTTTCATGACAATTCCATTCATCTGAAAATTAAAATGGACGGTCCTGCAGAAGCACTGAAAAAGTCAGAAACACAACTTAAACTTACCAAAAACCATTCTCCATATTGCAGGGTGGGGACGTGTAAATGGTCCTGTGGACAGTAAAGAAGCTTATTAGAAGACAGTCAATAAGAACCACATAAACTATTTTGGAGTATATGCCATATGAGGATTTGGCATGAGCACGGATCAGTTCTCCATCAAACTATGTAATATACCCAAAAGCTGGGGCTCTATGTTAAAAAAAAAAAAATGGTAACAGCAGTTTTCAGAGAGGAAAAGGAGACTGCCAATTAGTAGGGTGTAGACAAATTTTTCCATTATTTTTATGGAGATGTTTCCAGAACAGTAGTATGCTGTTTGCTCAGCAGACACCATAAATCAGGTGTCACCTGAGGATCTCTTGATCTGGTTTCTAGACCACAGCTCACACACGGCTTGCTCCCAGTGAAGTCATCAAGTACAAATTTCTGTGTGTTAGCAAAGAAACATGGTGCTTAGCCTTCAGATGACCACGAAATGTTAGCAAACAGGCCTCCTAAAACTTCCAAACTGAGTATCATGTATCTGGCAAGAAGATACCTATCCTCTTTACCAATGTCAATATTTTTTACTTTAGAGCCAGTGATTAAACTGACTTTATTAGATTAAAAACCTCTCAGTTAACGTGAAGAGCAGAGAAAGTAAGCCTGGTGAAACTGGAAAACCTCTAAACATGAATCATACATTTAGGTAGCAAGAAGTGGCTGAACAAATATTTTCAGCACATGCTGCGAACTGCTCTTTCACCACTGTATGCATAAAGCTCATTTTTCTCTGGCATTCAGTTTTTCAGGGAGCACTTTGTGAAAAGTATGGATTAATGATTTTTAAAATATGAGGAAAAACACATCCCAACTCTGAAGTACAAAGCTGCCCTGAGCACAATAATTGTTTTTTCCTGAACACTGCCAATCCTGAGACAGTTTAGACTTGACCCAAGAATTATGCTTTTGCTGACAGCCATAAGTAAAAATTAAAAATAAATAAATAAATAAATTTTAAAACCCCCAAACAAACAGGAAGACAGCATTTCCTCCACAGAATTAAGTGTCACATGAGGGTTTGTACCTTTTTGCACTTTCTGCTCCTCACACAATTACCAAAACTTTTGTCCAACTTAACCTTCTGCTGAGCAACTGTGGGTTTACATTGTAATGTGACTTAGACCATTTCAAGTATCGCTAGCTTCTGGTAAGGTGGTTTACATAAGGTGTTATATCTCTGAGAATTTGTAGAATGACACTTCTGTTAAAACACACCAAGGCAGACTCCTTTTAAAAATTATTTAAGGATCCGGCAGCATCATTACTTAGCAATCTGAGCTGCAACTGCGCACCTGCAAATAGAGACACTGCTTTTGAGAACCTGACTTCCTTGTTAGATACAGACAAGCTATAAATAACTTGCATTTTACCGTTATCTCCACTCAGTATGATTGCAATCCATTTTTAGACTGTTCTTTAACATAAAGGAATTCAAAAGAGTAAAGAAAAAAATACATTAAAAATTTGGTACCTTAATAAAAATCAAAATAAATATAGTGGCAATAAAAAGAAATTCACACATTATAAAAAGTGAAGTATAAACAGTATAAACCTTACTCACCATTAGGAAAAGCTAGAACACTGATGATTAGAAAGAAGAAAATCACAGAGAGGATACCCCTCCAAATATTATCCTCTGGGACAGAATCATCCCTGAAGAGACAGACAACAAAGTGTTGAAGTACATTATAAGGATGAAGTTGAAAGGCTCTGAAGATGTCATATTATTTAAATAAAGACTACATGGAAATTAAGTATGAGAAATAAGCATGCTGGTTATATAACAAGTCAAGATAGTAACTGCACTGAATGATTTTCACTCTGTGCTTCTGGGTATCACTTTCTCACAAGAGAGTTAAACATACAATCAATACATGCGAGCCATAAGCATTGTTAGAAGTCAATGCAGAAGCAATGACTAAATTTAACACAAGGTGAAGAAAATCTTCCTTCTTTAACGTTCACAGAAACATCATCAAAAGTACTTTTACACAGCGAACGGAGACCTAGACCAAAAACTCTGGAAGCCTGGATGCAATTCCTAGGTTTCCCTCTGCTGTTTTGGTGCTGCTCACAGTCCCCTTCACTCCCCTTGGCCTGTTCCCCATGAAAATGCCTGAGGTGAGTGCAGAGAGGGGGGAAATAATGATTACAATCAACTTTTGGAACTAATGATTACACAGCTTAGAATCCGTGTATAACAGAGAGACAGCAAAACTTAAAAGAACCAGGGAAAAATATCAACTTGCTTTTAGATCTGTTAAGCTAAAACTCAGAATAAAATACTAGGTATTATTTGTGCTACTGTCATATTATGGCCAGAAGAGAGACCTAAGAATTCAGTTTGGAATGCCAAGGCAAATTTGACTGAGCTCTTCTTTCTTTTCAGCCAGGTAGAATATGGTGTACAGCAGCGAGATTAACAAAAAAGAGCCCACCCAAGTCTTCTAACCAGCAGTCAGCTTCTAGGATACTTCAGTAATACAAATAGAAACAAACTTCAGACTATCATAATATGCACAGCTAATATTTCATAATGTATCACCCACTACAACTCAAATTAAAGTTTTACTATCTGGGTAATTTTCATGTACTTAAGATCAGTTTATCTATTCAAAATACATTCCTTTATTTATTCCCAAACCATGATATGAAAAAATTCCCAGCAAACTTTAGAGGGATAAAGCTCTTCCTGGCAGAGCATCTGTCACATTTCTGGATGGTTCAGTAAAGAATCTGTGACAGCATAAATGCGCTCCACATAAGATATTTGCTGCAGTTATAAAATATTTCTCACTCTGCCAAATTATTTCCCTTTCCCTCAAAATTGAACCTTAACAGCTCCACAGCAGACTTCCATCATTGTGAGGCATTTAAGCACTGTGTTAGTTTAACTGTATGGCAGGAAAAAATACATTAAACATGAATGGTTTCTCTGCAGGCCTCAGGGACTCCCCACAGCATTTTTTTTTAAACCAGCTCAGTCCAGATTTACCAGTCATTTTCCAGCAGGCATGCTGCACAGACTGACACTTTACACCAGCTATGAAGCCCAAGTTCCAGAGCTTAACTCTGGCTCTCTCAGCAATCTCAAGAGCCTCAGGCTCTGATGGCTCACACACTAAAACCATATTCCTGTTTTAACATATGCAAATAACACACACACACATGCTGTCACAGGTGCCACCAAGTGGGGGAATTTTTTTTTTTGAAGAGAGAACAAATTAGTAGAGTCACATCACCGTACAATTCAGCGTGGCCAAGAAAGAGGTGAAAGACACTGTGGTCACGTCACCTAATTGTCGTGCCAGCTGGGCTGAAGGGTCCTCACCCTTGCATATCAGGATTCTGAGTACTACTCAGCTTCAGGAAAGCTGTCCTAGTTATGTTGGCACCACTTCCCCCAAAAATCAGCAAAGATGTTGTATGTGGTGTTAAACTGCATTTCATACCAAGTAAGTGGTAGAGGGATTGCATTTTGGCTTGCAGATACCTTTCAAAAGGGATAGACATGCAATGTTCTTGCCAGAAGCAGGTAAAAACAGGTGGGAGCAAGAGACTCGCTACTGTGTGCTAGTTAGAAAAAGAATTACAGTGTTTGCCTGGAAGAACTATTTTGGGGAGCGCCAAAAGAAACAGGGAAGCAAAATAACTGTTGGAGGAAAGAAACAATCACAACAAGCTGCAATCAGGAAAATGTGCTAAATCATCTCCTCACTTAGCCTTAGGAACTTTGATGCTGACTTTGAAATATAAGCATTCATGCAGCAAAAACAAGGTTTCGAACGCTCGTGTGGGAGGACAGATGAAAATTCTCTCAATTTAAACAAGCTTTACCAGCGCATTTTTCAATTCTGTGGCTTTTTGGAGAAGAAATAATAAAAAAAATAAAGCACATAACTGCATAACCTTCTTCTCTCTCCTGCTTTTCTCCCAGTTCCAGAGCACTACATTACACTGGCACATTACACAAATGTAAACTAGTAAATTATTACATCATGAAGGAAAAAAAACCGAGGATACTCAACTGAGGAAAAAATAGCTAGGACACTAAATTTAGAGTGTGTGTGTGGGGAAAAAAAATCTTCCATAAACTCCCCAAATGAAACCTAAATGCATAATAATACAGTTTAATCAACTCCATTAATCAAGGGATGTGAAAGACAACAGCCTTACAGCCTCATAGGTCTTACTCCTGCTTCCATAAACCCCTGCAACTCCACACCAAAAGCTACCAGTCTGTCACCTTCCTCAGTCCTGTTGTTGTGCTCCACAAAATATCCCCTCCAGCCCTCCTGCTGGTTGCCTCCGGGCTCAGAGAAGGCCACATCCCTCTCTCCAGGGAGGAAAAGGACAGGGAAAGCTAGAGCCACTCCACGCCTCCGCTCCAGGGTGCAGCCTGGAAGCAGAGGAGCCTGCGCCTAGCTCATTCAGCAGGAAATAGCCAAGGCAGCTGCAGCCATTGTCAGAAGCACTAGAAGGATGTGCTCTGAAAAACAGAATACCCTCTACTTCCCACTTTAACATGGAGAAGTTAAACATACATCTTTTTTTCTGTATTATTATTATTGCTACCTGAAGATTATTGCTATCTGAAGTTCAGCTTTACCTTTACCTGTCAGCTCGAAGACAGTATCAACCGCTCTCAGTGATCCCAAGGGAGACCCCACGTTATGGCTTGGGACATCCAAGGGAAAAACATTTTCTAAGTTTGTCTGAACCCCCACATATTTCTGACATAAAACAATTATAGAAGAGACAAGAAAGACTTTAAGGGAAGCAGACTTTCCTCTGCCTATGCTGAAGTTCCTGAAAAAATAAATTTTACTTAACATCATCAGTACGAATGTATCATAGAAAATCCCCTGCTTAACAAGTTCACCAGGACAGCTACGGAACAAGTGACAGCACAGGGGAAGCAAAGAATCACTAGTCATACCTTACTGGGAAGTCTACAGTGCCTTGTGCCCAGGAGGTGGAAATACGAACCCAGTCACTTGACACTCAATGCAATAAACTGATGGGAATAGAAAGACCAGACCTGGGAGCACATACTGTAAGCACGTGGGGAACTATCTCCTTCCTCCCAGCTTCTCAAAGAGTACATATGGTTTGGGTAGTGTCCCAAATAAGGCAACAAAGGCAGCACTCTAGTATCACCCAGGAGATTTAGGAAACTCCTGCAATAGCTGGAAATAAGGAGGGAGGGGGGAGGGGGGGGGGGGAGTCAGAGTAGCTTCCACAACCAGAGAAGAGGAGAAACAGAGAAGAGTTAAAGAGAAGTCAACTGGTATTTAAACACAGGAAGTGAGGCAGAGCAGAGACAGACAGGGGGAAGAAAATGAAACTGAAGAAGTCAGAGTTAGAAAGCTAGCAAGACAAATGGAAAGAAAAGCTAGTGATCCTCTTGGAAAAATGCAAACAAACATCCCAAAAGTGAAGCAATATTCTTTGGGCCTAGAAGACTCCATAGTTCTGAAATCACTGCTTGGCTCATCCTCTGCTTGAAAGAATTAACAGCAAAATTCCTTTCCTCCCCCAAAGGTGAGTGACCAATTCCATTAATCCTTCAGAATGATGTCTGGACAAACAATCCCTTAGTAACTCACAAGTTTGACCTAAATTAGCCCTACAGTGGGAAAAGTGATTGGGCGGGGGGAGACAGGACAAGAGGAGCACTTGTAGCAAAGGTGTCTAATTAAACATTGTACCAAAGCACAGAACATGTCTCTGATTTAAGAGTTAAAAAGGGATCCCTGGGACATTCTACCTTAACTTAGATCTTGTTACCTAAGTAGAACAAGGAATAGGTTCACCAAAAATATCTTCCCTGGGGCCATACACAAGTTTAAACAAGAAAAGGCACACCTCAAACCATTTGCAGCTACACTATTTTATATTCTCTTATTCTCCTTTCTCAGCTCAAGCCAGGCTTGACCATTATTTTCATAGCTGATAAAAACTATACATTTGGATTCTTAGAATAAGACAGAAGATTACACACTGAATTGTATATCAGGCCTAGGGACAAATAATGATGTTCTTCCATCAAAAGCTGAGTTTAATCAACAAGGCCACTGAAATCTGTGATTTTGTACATACAACGTCACAGAAGTGTAAATGAGCCCAAAACACGATGCACAACTCAGCTAAAACCTCTCAGGAATCAGTTTGCCCAGAGACTGCACAATTTAGCCTAAAGGAGGATTACGTTATCACCTTCACAGCCCCACTCAGTAGGGGGCAATAAAAAGTATGCACAACTTGGAAAAATACTGCAAGATACCCTTCAGACTGCACTGCTATACCCTTTATTTACAAATAAGGCTCCCGAAAATAACTGTGTCCATTCTTAGCTTTATTTCCATGAATGGCTGCAGTAGTGAAGTCCACAGAGCTGTTCCTGTGGTGGGGAAAAGATGTGGCTAAGCACATCAGTACTGGGGCCTAAGCCAACGTGTGACTGGCCTCAGACAGTGTGTTGTATAAAAATGATGACATGAAACAGTCACTCCTGTCCACTGAACGCTTGGTAAATTACCTACTTGAGTGATGTCATTGCTAAGCTTCTTGATAGTCTAATAAAAGCCATTTTTGGTAACTGCTTGAAACACACACTCATTTTAGTAAAGACTTTAACAGAGAGCCACAAAACGATCAACAAGTTCCCAGGAAATATAGCAGAGGAGAATAACGGGCCTCCGAAAGGAGGGCCTCCGGAGCAGGGTGCTCTCCAGCCAGCTAGCGATGCAACACCCCTGCCTGCCCAGCATACGGCAAGTCACGGCCCAACATCAGGTCCCCCGTTAACCCGCCCCCAGCAGGAACCACCGCCCGCCGGAGCCGCGCTGCTCGTCCTCGCCCCCGAAGGACCGGCCCCGGCCCCCTCCTCATCCCCCGCCGCGGCAACTCCCTTCGCCCCAGGGCCGGGTACGCGCGGCTGCGGCGCTGCCGGCACCCAGGGGCGGGGCGGGGCGGGGGATCCCCGCGGCGGCGCCGGGGGCCGCGCACCTAGTGAAGGCGAAGGCCATGAGGCTGAGGATGGTGAAGCTGAGGAGGGTGATGGTGTGCGGCCGGTAGAAGAACTCCAGCGTGATGTCCTCCACCTGCTGCTCGTTGATCATGCGGAAGTGCAGACGGTAGTTCACGTCGTCCTTGCTCAGGGTCCGGCTCCCCACGCACGACGCCATCTCGACCCCTTCCCCTCGCCTCAGCGCGGCTCTGGTTCTCCCGGGGCGGCGCGACCGGTTCGAGCCGCGCCGCCTCCCGCGGAGGCGCCGCCGTTGAGGGGACAAGCGCCGCGCCCGCCTCGCCGAGGGGCGGAGCTCGCCCTACCGCTCCCGCGGCGCCCCGCGCCCACGCGGTGAGGGAGGAAGGAACGGAACGCGGGGGGGAGGCGGAGCTACACCGCCCCCTTCGAGCAAGCGGTGGGAAGGACCCTTTTCTGCCTGCCCCCCCTCTCCTGGCTCCCGAATGGTCTCGCCCGAGTTGGGGGGGGGACGGGGGGGGGGGACGCACGTGAGCTGGGCCGCGCGCCGGAGCGGCGCGAGGGGCAGGTGAGGCGTTGCGGGTCCCGACGGCCGGCCGGGCTGCGTGGCGGGGGCCGAGGCTGCGTGGCGGGGCGGCCGCGCTCGCCCTCCCGCGGGCCGGGCTCGCTGCCTGCGGAGCGGCACGCCCTCACGCAGGCTGTACGCAGAGACTGCCGGGCTGGGACGGCCTGCAAGGGGCGGCGAGCGCGGCCTGGCTTCCCCCCGCCCTGTGGCGGGGAGTGAGGTGGCGGCTGTGCGCGGAGGGCCCCGTCCCTCGGGCAGGGTTTAGGTCCCGGCTGGGCTTCCCCCGTACTCCCGAGGGAACGGCTGTCGTGCAAGGCAGCGGGCGGCGGCGTTCAGAGCCGGCTCCTCCTCAGTTACGCCTCCGTTTGTCACGCGTTTAAAGCCTCAAAGCAGCTACTTAGTGCTTTGTAGCGAGTAATTTCTGCTTTAATGCTCAGGGAATTAACGCTCACGCTCCCAGCCCTGCGGGCGAGGTGAGGCAGCGCCTGTGTTACTTCTCAGCCCTTTTTCTCCCAGCAGGATGCTGTGCTGAGGTGGAAGATGGCTTTGTGGGCTCGGCAGGTCTCCCGCTGGCGTTGCCTGCTGCAAACGGCCCGTGCTGCTGAATTTCCTCGGAGGCTGAGGATCTGCAGCAGCACCGCACAGGCATGTCGCGGGTTCGCCCCTCTGGGTCTGCTGCCCTCTAGAAATGACGTTCTTCCGTGGAGATTGCAGGCATGCAGGCATATATCTGTAGGAAGCTGTTCTCCACCTGATAGTGCCAAGGATGGATCCTTTTCTTCTCCCGAAAGTAACTTGCCTTCACCAGTAAAACAGGAACAAGCAAAAGCAGAAACATTACCTGACCTAAATGCAAAAATACTCTATGAAGGTAAGAGGCCTTAGGGATACCATTTCTCCTGAAATCACGCTTTCAGTATTACCCTTGGTTCTCCTTTTTTGGTCTGTTTATCTAAAATACTTATCTGAAATTCCTGACTCACTTGTTTTTAGCCCCATAGTTAACGCAGAACTCCTGTGGTCATTCTAGCATATAAAGAATACCTTTAAGCCGAGATAAAGATATGATTTGGGTAGAAATGTCAGAGTGGAGTTGCTGTTTGAAGAACTTTGCTTTTCGTAACTCTACCTGCAGCAGCTGAGCATTTGCCTTTCCTTCATAGTTATACTGGAACAAAATAGAGGGGTTTGTTTGTTGTTTTGGGGGTGGGTTTGTTTTTTTGAGCAGGAGTCGGGGAAGCCACCCCTGAAGCAGCTCGCACAAAGCAGCCGTCTGAATGATCAGGGATGAACAACAGGAGGCAGCAGAGTGTGAAGCCTGCTTAAGCACTGCCCTGATGAGAAATGCTCGTCAAACTGTCTCCTGAGGAAAGGAGATAGATACAAGGTCGCCTTGGTGTTGTTGCCCTGAGGAAATTGCCTCACTTTTCTCTACTTTTCTATATAAGTGAGGATAAAAAAAATACCACGCTCTGAAAATAATTCTAGTATGCTGAGGAAACTTGCTCTGGATTACTAAGCAGTCTTGTATGTTCAGATTCTGCTTTGAGCCCAGCCAACTTGGATCCTACAGAGCTTATTTTTGGGGTGGCTCAGAGCTGCAACTGAGATCTGTGTGTTTGTGCAGCTGGTTCTGGAAACAGTGCTGCACCAGAACTGACAGGTCAGCCAGCTCGTATGTGTCTGCACCTGCAGTGCGGTTTATTTATGTGCCAGATTTTTATCTGCCAGCAGACTTACTGTTGTATATGTGTGTGTGGAGCATTTTGCCCAGTTGGCAGTGTATATAATGGAATAAACATAATTGCTAACTTTTTTTTTTTTTTGGTAACTTGAGGTATGTTTCCTGATAGGACATTTAAAGAACTTAAAGTGGCAAAAAAAGGGCATCTATGCTTCCAGAATGGGCCTTGGTGTGTATTGGTTCAGTCCTCAACAAGTTGAAAGGAAATGCTTGATATCCGTATGGATTCCTAGAGAGTTCTTACTACTGTTTAAGGTGTAAATGTTGCTAAGAATGTTTTACTGTGCTTTTGTTTCTGAGGCTTTTAGAAGAAGAAGTGGCGAGACCTTCAGCAGCTATTAAGCTAGTCTGTGCAACTCTTCCTAGAACAATAGGATCTTCCTACTTATTTTGGAACCTGTCCTGGTAGTTCTGGTGTGGCTTTGTTTGTTTGACATGGAAGAGTGTTACCCTAGTCTCTAGGAGGTCCTTGTGCGAAGGTACAGGACACAGAAAATCCCCATCCTGCAGAGTTTATAACTAGGGCTGTTGATCAGTAGTCAGTTTGATAACTGAGGTGGATGCTAGCAGTCAGCCTGCAAAACGGTAATCTTGATCTAGCTGCTGTGAGCTCCTATCAATGGAAAAACAGATCAGTTTAGAGAAATATTTTTTAAAAAGACACTGAGCATTGTGACTTGGAACACGTAAGGGGAAACAAGCATAATGATGTTCACTTGGAAACCTTAATGAGTAGGAAATGGAGCTTGACTTCTTTAGCTGTTAGAGGTGGTGGCAGTCAGCAGCCATTCTGTAATGGATAAGACATGATAGCTTGGTTGAAGTTGACTGTGGAATACCTTGAAAGTTAAAACAACTGCAGTTCAGGCATCAGATTCAGAAGAGGCACAAAGTAGTGGGCTTGTCAGGTTATGAAAAATAATCTTTACAGTAGCTTTTGATCTGAATATGATCGGGCAAGAATGCATTTGTAAAGACACGAAAGAAAATTCTTTCTCAAGAAGATGATGTGATCTGTTGCCTGCAGCGATCAAGGCAGCAGACTGAAGGCAGGCTTGCTGGGTACTATGCTCAGATCTGGCCACATGAGCAAGAGTTGATGGGTAGTGACAAGGAGATGGAACAGAGACAAAAACTGGGAGTAGAGTCTATGTTTTCATATGTTTTCAAATAATAGTAGATTGGCTGTTCATCTCATGCACAGTGTTCTTGCATTTTGAAATGGATTTTAACAGATCTGTATTGCATTTGGTGGGAGCAGCTTTGTCTTTCACAAAATGCATTTGGGTCTTCTATATTTGTTTCTTAGACTGGGATGACATCCCGTCTTCGTCTGCTTTGGAGGAGATTTCTGAGGAAGAAGCCGTACAGATCATTGCAGAACCGCTTCTTCCCCTTCGGTCTTCCACGCTCCGAGATTATGTCGATCACTCGGAAACCCTGGCGAAACTTGTCAACCTAGGTATGTGTGATTTTGTTTATGTGGTTTGCCTATGTCTGGAGCTTTGGAGATTCTATAATTTGTGTTTTGATCTTACTGGTTGCCTTGTAAACTTGAAAATAGGAACAGTGACCAATGGCTAAGGGCACCTGAACGTTATCCAGGGTAAACAGAAAAAGAAAGGGGACTGCATGACTCACTAGCAATACTATATTAGTTGAAGGCAAGGCTGGCTAGCTTTAGTCCCTTAGTGCTGTGGATGCTAGAAGGAGGCATCTCCCACAGCTTCCAGAGGTGAGGAGCACTTTGTGTGACTTGATTGGTCTCTCTTCTTTTGGGCTGGTTAAGGATGCTTTAATTTGCTGCAAAAGAAATTGCAGCTCTCCGTCCTTGGAAGGAAGGCAGGAAGGAGAGCGGTTGCTGTGCAGAACCTTAGAAGTGGGGCACAGTAAACTGGAGAGGCAAGGAGGAAGAGATGGAAGAGAACCTTACTTCTCATCAAAAAGCACTTGGACTGTGCAAGGATAGCTGAGTTCAAGGTTGCTGGCCACCTCCTTGTTTCCCAAAAGTGCAAGGAACACTAGAAGGAAGTTGGAGAAATAAATATTTGAGAGGGGGACATCTGGCTCCATGCAGTAACAAATTGCTATGTGTGAGCCAGTATCCAAAGACACTTCACTGCAAAATCATCCCCTTCCCTTGTATAATGGAGTTGGGAATTCCTTGCACACATACTTCTGTGCAACAAGAGTAAGTCTCTATGTGTGGCACGTGCTAGTGCACTTGATTCCTCACATGCAGGATTCACTGCAAATGTCTTCCTTCAAAAAATAAACTTAGCAAAAGCATCTAAAATGACTGCTTGTTTTATCTGGAATCTTTCCACAATACACAAGGTGGTGTGACCTTGCTGTGTTGAGCAGTTGAAGCATGCTAAATCATGCTAAAAAAAAGGAGTAGTCCTATGAATTTCAGCATGCCTTCCTGAAACATTTATAGGAAGTAGGGTCTGTGTTTAATTAAAACAATATCTAATTTTGTTTGTTGTAGGAGTTGACTTATCCCAAGTGGAGAAACGTCAAAAAGCAGGTCAGCTCTTACTGACCTTGGACTTTGAAAAAGATATAAGAAAAATACTTCTGTTTCTTAAGGATGTGGGTGTAGAAGACAATCAGCTGGGACCATTCCTGACCAAAAATCCATACATCCTTGCTGAAGATGTGGAAGCTTTAGAAACCAGGTAAGCCTTTCAAATAGCAGCAGGGTGTTAAGACCCTTGGCTTGAAGATCTGTTTTCCCAGTTGGCTTAACCTTGTCTGAACCTGTGTTGGTGCTGCTTCCTTTCTCACTCGATCCCTGGCTCCATGTTCCTGTGCCTTCCCCATCAGTCAGCGTTAACATGTGGTGGTATCAGAAGTCGAGTCAACACCCTGATCCACCTGAAAACTGTCCATTAACAAATTCTACTGCTCATCCCTGTCTCTCTGCCACAGAGGAAGAAGCTTACCATCCTAGGCCACTTGCTTTACCTGTGTCAGCTTGGATTCCAAAATGTTGGTCCCTGAGGTTTTACCTAAATTTGTAGAATATTAACCTCTTCAGACATGCTTTGAAACTGCTCTTCTAGATGATATGTCTACCCATACCTTGTGAATTCTGCAGTAAAAGAAGCAGACCAGATCTTTTCTGTGTTTACTTCTAATAGCAGCAGAAGGTTTTGGTGACTTTTTTTTTTCCTGTTGTCCAGCACAAACTGAGCACAAGACTACAATGAACTAATTTTTGCATGTGTTCACACTTGTATGGCCCTAGACTGTTCCTCAGTGTCACCCAGCTTGTCTGTGCATAAGGGTAAATACCAGGCTCATTAGAAGATGTCATATCTTAGACAAAAGCTTATTTAGTTAGCTGCCCTGTGGAGTTTGTTTTGTTTTTTTAAGCTTATTTATGTGTGTACCAAAAATACCAAAGATGGAATTCTTTTTTTTTTTTTTTAAGAAAAGTCATTGTGTTCATGGGTCTTTCTTCTGAGACTGTAGGGGAAACAAGCTGTTTTCTCCATTTACTGTCAAACTTTTGTTTTCTGTATCACCCTCTCCTACTCCTCTCTGCTCTTTTTAATGTCTTAAATGTAGATGCTGTGTACTGCAGACTGTACTTCATGCAGTCTAGCTTATTAGAGAACACTAACTTCAGAAAATGCTGCATTCTGAATATAAAGGCTACGTGAATGAAAGTAAGCACTGAAGAAATAAGATAACTATATACACATATTCCTCTTTCTCCACCAGCATGACTTGGAAAGTGATGGGATTTGTGTCAGAAGTTGACTGAAGTCTGCTGATTTCAGCAATTCAAGTGTTGTCTGAATCAAATTGTGTAATTGTGGGACAGTCCCCAACAGTGGGACTTCCTCTTTAATGGCAGTTATTTCATTAACAAATCTTTGTCTGGTCAGCTCTAGAGATATAATGGGAAAATACTGCAATGTAAAGTAGCTTTAAAAACCTTTAGCTGAGTCAAAGGGAAAGGTGGTCAAAACAAGAATACTGAGGAGCTGTGGCAGATCTACCTGGCGTGGTCTAAGACATCACTGACAGCAGCTGTCCATTCTCCCTGCGTTGGAAATCAACCATCACGGTACTGTTTTGTCACATGTGTGTGCATTGTGGCCGCATGAGTGCAGATTTTGACTGTTCCTTCAGTGGGCTTAAGCTAGGATGCTGGACTTCATCCTGCAGAGACTGAGATACCTGTGCTGATGCTGGTCATGTTGAGGTCTTATGGTTGTAACTGTTCGTATCTATTCACAGAAGCCTGTCCTTAATGTTTTTGCATTGTTAACTTTGGAGGACTAGTTCCAGAGCTTTAAAGATAAGGTTTGTATTTGTGGCAGAAAGCCTTTCACTTCTAAAGAAAAATCTTCCTGAAGTTAAATAACTGGAATTAAAATATTCAAGATCTTTGAAATAATGCATTGTAATAATATAAATAATCTATTAAAAAAAAAAAAGTTATTCTTAATTCTTCATTTATCTGAAATAACTGAATGTAGGTTTTAGGCCCTTATTTTCATGAATCCACAGTCACTTTCTGCAAAGGTGCTTTGCCCTAGGGATGGTGTGGTGGCTTGTAACTGCGTTCCACTCTTCTTCCTTGTTGGTTTATGGATACAAACAGCTTCTCTGTATTTCTTTGCTTTAGTACTTCCTTCCAGATTTTTGCAGGTGGGATACCATTAAGGCGTGAGAGACTTAAGGTACCAGCACCAGACTACGGGGTTGTACTTTTTTCCTTTTTTATTTTTTTCTTTTTTTTTTTTAAACTTATCTGTGTCTTACAGTCATAGAGATCCTAGCTTTCTTTACTCAGCTGTATTTGTTTGGTGCGTACCTATAAGAAGTTTGATTCTGAAATGGAATTACTTTAGTCTTCTGATTCATACTTCCATTAGGTGTGTTGATTATAGAAAAAAATTCAGGAAAATGGACTTTTATTTTCAAAATTACTCCAGACAGGCTTGCATTAATTCAGCAGTTCTTTTACAGAACAACTTGTGTGTTTGTGTGCACTTTGTAATGAACTCAAAACGTCTTGGACTTTAAAAATTCCAGAAAAGAAAGTCTTTCTGCTTGGCTTTTGCACGTAGTAGCTGTCCAAGACAGAAATCTGAAAATATGGCTTTTTGGAAGCAGGCCCATTAGTAGACTCATGTCTAACATATACCTGACTTTTCTTCTTTCTCCTCTGTTCTTCCATCCTCCTGTTCAGTAAGTGGCCTTACAAAAACAATATCCAAAAAGAACCTGTGTCATTTTTCAGCAGTAGTTTTGAGTCTAGATGTCAGAGTTGCTTATACTCTTCTGAAGAGAGTATTTTTCGCTATGATGAACATTCTAACTCTCCTGTGAAGTCAGATTTGCTTTTCAGTGACTGCCCTGTGGCACTGCCTGATTAGTAAAGTAAGGGCTGAATGGGGAAATCCAATTTCTTCTTCATTTTCTGCAGCTTGATTTTTTTCAGTAAGTTTATCTCTGGCAGTGGTGAATGCTTTCCTGCAAGCTTTAAAGTAAGTGTGCTGCGGAGGGTGTGTGGCAGGCTGTGAAGTGAATGTGTCTCAGATAGCTGTCTTTTGAAAGCTCAGTATCACCTTTGCATAAACACTTCGGTGCAGATGGACATGGTATTGGTTACATCACTCTGGAATGTTTTATTGCTATGGATTCCACGTTGCCAGGAAACAAAACACAAATTTCAATAGATTTGGCATTTGACTTCAGATAAACACTGTAAAAGTCAAAACATTCCATAATTCATAACAATTCTGACAGTTGCAAATCAGTGTCTGTACTGCAGCTGCACCAGATGCTTTGTTTTACAGTATTGTTAATGATGACTTAAAACTGTTAACATGCTACATAGAACTGCTGACCCCTGTAGTAGAACGAGGGCTAACCTTGGTGCCAACACTCACAAATTTATCTCAAACTTTGGTCAGGTTGGATGTGCTTCTTTAATATACCAGTTTCTGATTAAACCAGAGTCAGGTTATTACAATATTGCCATCGCTCTTTTAAGTTTCTTCCCTTTCCAGGATGCAAAGAAATGCTTCAGGTGTGAATCTTAATGACTTGTTAACAGAAAACAAATGGAGGGGAGTCAGGACAACCAAAAGGTTTTATCTTTAATCTGCTTATTTAGGTATGTTTCTAGGATGCTTAGCAGTTGTGGCCTTGAAAAGTTGAATGGAAGAAGTATAGTGTAGCCAAGCTGCAGCATTCAAAACATAATGGGATAATTTTTGAAGGGTCAATTGTTTATTGTTATGTTCTGCATTTCTCCCTCTCTTAACCTCTCCTTGTCTCTGAGGCTCCTGCAGCCAGTTCCATCAGCATTGTCTGGAGCCTAGGCTGCTACCTTCTGTGTTGGGGTGCCTGCTCAGTTAGGAATTGGTCCTCTAGAGCTTGTTCTTAGATCTTCTGTCTAGAGGTTTTTGGCTTGTGATTACTTCATTTTTTAGGGTTTGTGGAAAGACAGGGAGGTTGTAGTGACTGGAAGGTATTTTTATTTTTTTTCTCTCCACAAGACATGATTTAACACATAGCCCATCTTTTGCTGAATATCTGCTTCTGCAGAATATTCTACAATCTATTTAGTATCTTAATTACTGCCAGATAAATTCAGTTCTTCTATGCTCCAAGTTCATCTGACAGCAAATACTTCTGTATATGCTTATCTATAACCAAAGGGAACCTCTTCAAATTGTAGTTCAGTTTTTTTGTAAATGGTGGTACATGGGTTAATCATGTCTGGTTTTATTTTGTGTGCTGTATTTCCCCCCCTGTTCCTTTTTCTGGGAGCTGTGGTAATAATCTACTGCAAGTAGTACTTGAAATAGGATTTCACTTTCACTGAACTCAACAAAGTTTGGAAAAAGTTTTGAGTTGGAAAGAGAGCAAGCAAGCTCTGTTAAACATAAAAACTTTAGTCAGCTCCTTCTCCTTTCTGACAACCAGGTGTTTTGTAGCTAAATCCTTGGACCAGTGACTGAAAGTAGGGACCTGTTGTAACAAAAGTAACTTCAGCTGATTTAGAAATGTCTTTTTGGACAATGTCTTCACAGATAGCATTGTTGTATGATATTTCTACTCCAGTGCTATTGGCAAAACAGGGATGTATGAGGTATAGTACTCTGTTCTTTCAGCAGTAGAAATGGAATTCATTAAAATAGCAAAAGGCTGTATATATCTTCTTGTCCATAACCTATGATGATCTATTAATGTGTTTGCAATCTAGGAGACAGGCTGGTAGTTAAACGTAGGTTAACATAGTTATCTGCTTAAGTACAGCTGGAAGGAATTAAAATCTGTCTTCAGTATTGACATTCTGCTCTGAGGTTTATTTTACTTCTAATTAATTGGAAGGGATGGTATTTTGCTTTTATGATAACTGCAGATTTCCCCCTAATTATTTTTGGCAGGGTTGCATGTTAATGCTAGAACATCTGTCCGTTTATAAGATATCACTGAGGAATTTAAGCAAGTACTGAATAAATGGAGGCAATAAAATTTTCATCACTGGATTTTATTTTGTTTTTTTTCTCCTTCTAGAGTGGCTTACCTAAAATCAAAAAAATTTGGTAAGGCAGAAATTGCTCAGATGGTCTCAAGAGCTCCATATTTGCTGTTGTTTTCAGTGGAAAGACTGGATAACAGACTGGGTTTCTTCAAAAATGAACTTGGCTTCAGTGTAAAAAAGGTAAAGACTTTACGCTGAAGTCTTTAGGTACTTTGTCAGCGACAACTGTAAGGCCTTGGAACATGAATACTTCATGTGTTTGGAGGTTATGCACAAACATTAGTGACATTACCGACGGTAACACAGAGGGTTACAGGAGGATAATATGATTTTAACTGTCTATAGAAGTAATACGGACATCTAACGTTCAAAGGTCCTGAAGTACAGTTCTTGAAGATGATCTGCTGCAGGTTATTGTCAAACAAGCATGTGTATGTCCAGTTTTATTATCTGAGGTGGGTCAGAGGACTGAATCCATTGCTGAAACAGCAAGCAGCTTTTTTAACTTAGTTAAAGTTTAACTTAGAAAATTAGTTGGCTCTCTTCATCTCTTCAAGACACTGTAACATACTTAACTCATCAGTGAAAAATAGTCTAATCTGCAAATACCATATTAAACTAAATGGCAAATCATATGCTCAGCTCACCAAGAGTAACCCCTGGGTTCGCTCATGAGTGCTTACCCTATTAGGTGCTTAGCAGGTGTTTAGAACCATGCTTTGGGATCTTCAGAGGAGGTAGTAGCTGGACTTTCCTGGAATAAGTGGGCAGCGTTAGTTGTTTCCTGCAGTAGCTGGGGATTGCAATAAATGTCAAGTTCCAAGTGGAATCTGGTGTTTTTCTATTGGCTTCTGTTAGCTGAACAGTCATAGCTGTCACAGTGCCTGTTGCTGGCCTTTCCATGCTTGAGGTAAGAGATCTCTCTGGAAAAGGGTTTAGTCACTGCCTTGTACTCAGGGCAGATTACAAGTAATCACATGGCTTAGGGCATGTGGAGTAATTTCTTGTATTGCCATAATACTATGGTCTCACCAGATCCTGAGGTAGACAAATTCCACTGCAGTTGGAAAATCCTTTTATAGCCTCTATCAGGTAGTGTTTTGTTTACTTTTTTTAAAAAGGTGGGAGGAAACAACTTGAGCACTGAGAGAGATTGGGCATTTGAGCATGCTTTCTACTTTTGGGGTATGCTTTTACTCCCTCTCCCTGTCTGTTTTACAACAGCTATGTTATTTTTTGTTTTTCAAACAAACGTTTGAGTAACTTTTTGCATCTTAATGTACTGCTGCTTCATGCAAACTCATCTTTGGGGTAGAGATAAAATGAAATGCAAGTGAAAGTGCATCCCTCTTCCAACTGGGGGAAAAAAAAGTTTGAGAGACCTCTATCTTTCTTTCACAGATGAATTCACAAGCAAGCTTTCAGTAATAATCTTTCCTTTGTGTGTTTCCCCTAATTGTAGACAAAGGATCTGGTAATTCGTCTTCCAAGGCTTCTGACTGGCAAATTAGAGCCTGTAAAAGAAAATCTTCAGGTGAGCTTATTAGTAGATATTAAAAGTGTATTGTGTATCCACATAGTTTAAGAGTTGTCAGAAGATAAAATTCCTGGAGGAGAATCCTGCACAGAAAGAATTTAATGAAATAATTTTAGTAGAGATATAAAATAACAGGATTTTGTTAAACAATTTCTTTTCCGCTATAGCTTGCAAGCTCACAGCATATGTGGAGCAGTATCTTATTCCGTCTTCTGCTCTGATGTAGGTTAGAAACTTCATCTGGGTCCCTTCCTGCCAAAAGCTGCCATCTCATGACACAAATTGTTACCCATTTCTTTACAGCCAGTGAAAAATAGGGCCTTGCTCCCTCCTTTTTTTTTTTTTTCTCCTTAATTATTATGTTTTTTTGCTAACTTGGATTGTCCATGAGGATTTAGGAGCAAGAAATGTGCAGTTGATTATTTTCCTCTTGGCAGGTAGCTAGTCTGCCAAAATGTGCATTTGACACCTATTGTCTGATAGCAGATGGTCGTTATTAACAACTGTTGGGTAAATAACTTCAAACCCACAGGGACTCCTTTCCCTTTTGAAAATGTAACTATGTATTGGTTTAATTATTGTGCTGTAAAGCCATCTAGGCCAAACAGCATGATGTAGTGTAACAATTTGAGAAATCCCATTATCCTATAATGCATAACTATGAATTAAAATATATAATTTTCAGACAGACTCACTGCTCTGAAACTATTAAACACTGTTCCCAGTGCAATCTGAAATGTGTGTGTGGTAAGGGAGGAGACTGGAAAGTAGCAGACTGTTCCAATTAATAGTGCTTTCTTTTTAATGAACATTGTTTCCACAGGCTAGGGATTCAGTATATTATAATGAATGTGTTTTTAAGATCCTCAGTTCTTTGTGACTATCTTGTCTATCTATCAAAAAATGTATAGTGTAGCATACTTATTTTTAACACGTTCTAGAGAGAGAGGAAGAATTTTTAGGTCCTCATTATTAGAATCTACTGATACTTCGAAGCCCCAGCCTTTCAGGAGGTTGGATGTCTCAGATTCAGAATCTGGGTGCAGACCTGTATGTCCCAAGCTGGTGGTGGGCAGGCAGTACTCAAAGTGAAACCATATACCAGCAGTTCAGAAGTGATCTGGTGGTATCCCTCGTTCTGAGTGGGCTGTTATTTAGAAACAACTGCTGCAGCTGATACTGGTTGTCAAAAGATACCAATAAAGGAGCTGAAGGATGGCTTATTCCATCCTCTGAAGGTTTCATCAAGCACAATTAGAGATTCACTGGTAGGGTAAAACTGGAAAGCTTGCATTACCACCGCCTGTTGTGGGAATCATATAGAGTATGTTGAATATTGCTGGGGCTTACACAGTAAGGATATTGGCATATGTGGTCTAGAGAGTTACCGAATATTAAATATGCTTGCTGTCAAACTGAGTGCAGTCAAAGCAACTTTGACTTGATCTCACTGTTCATGTCAAGAGAGTAGAAAAGCTCAAGATTCTTGCCACAATTACCTCTACAGTGGGGCCAGCTATACATCTCCACTGATTTAACGTCAGGTCTTACTCTTGGTTGTATATCTTAATGCCATAAGTTACCCCTGCCAACTCAGATCCGTGGAAGACACCACTAAAGTGCAAACACATCTCTTCATATTTGAATGCTGTCTTAGTTGATTAGTATTTCTTGTGATATGCAAATATTTGTGAAGCAGATAAGGAAGAACCAGGAATCAGTTGAAAGACCTGATTATAGTCACGTCTAGAAACAATTCCCTGTAAGGATCTGGAAGTCCTAAGGTAGCTTCAAAACCCAGATTCTAAGCCCTTCCCTTTGTATTTGTCAGGCAGTTTTGGAAAAGAGCTGCAGTCTTGGCACATCAAACTGGAAAAACAAAAAGCACCACCTTTTTGCCAACTGAAGAAGTACCTGAGTTGTATTTGAAAGTCTGGTTATGTTGACTGACAAGCACACCCACTTCATGACCGAAAACAAGCTGCTTGTAAATGTCACTGGAGGATAGAAGAAATGGCTGAGTTACCAGACACTCTTGTGTGCTGAATTCCTTTCTCAACAACTCAATGAACTGCTTGCCATTCTGCACTTTGGGAGGAGTGCTCATGATTTTATTGAAAAAATGTGTTTTGTTTTCCTTTTGGGAAACCATAATTGAAGTCAAGGCAGTGTCTGAAAAAGACATCTTACTTTAGACTCATAGAATCGTTTAGGTTGGAAAAAACCTTTAAGATCATTGAGTCCAACCGTTAACCTAGCACTGCCAAGTCCACCACTAAACCATGTCCCTAAGCACCACATCTACACGTCTTTTAAATATCTCCAGGGATGGTGACTCAACCACTTCCCTGGGCAGCTTGTTCCAATGCTTGACAACCCTTTTGGTAGGAAATTTTTCCTCATATCTGATCTAAACCTCCCCTGGCACAACCTGAGGCCGTTTCCTCTCATCCTGTCGCTTGTTACTTGGGAGAAGAGACCAACACCCACCTTGCTACAACCTCCTTTCAGGTAGTTGTAGAGAGCGATGAGGTCTCCCCTCAGCCTCCTTTTCTCCAGGCTAAACAAGCCCAGGTCCCTCAGCCGCTCCTCAGAAGACTTGTTCTCCAGACCCTTCACCAGCTTTGTTGCCCTTCTCTGGACACGCTCCAGCACCTCGACGTCCTTCTTGTAGTGAGGGGCCCAAAACTGAACACAGTATTTGAGGTGTGGCCTCACCAGTGCCAAGTACAGGGGCACGATCACTTCCCTACTCCTGCTGGCCACACTAGTTCTGATACAGGCCAGGATGCCATTGGCCTTCTCGGCCACCTGGGCACACTGCTGGCTCATGTTCAGCCGGCTGTCGACCAACACCCCCAGGTCCTTTTCTGACAGGCAGCTTTCCAGCCACTCTTCCCCAAGCCTGTAGCGCTGCATGGGGTTGTTGTGGCCGAAGTGCAGGACCCGACACTTAGCCTTGTTGAACCTCATACAGCTGGCCTCAGCCCATTGATGGCTGTCCAGATCCCTCTGTAGAGCCTTCCTACCCTCAAGCAGATCAACACTCCCACCCAGCTTGGCGTCATTTGCAGACTTACTGAGGGTACACTTGATCCCCTCGTCCAGATCATTGATGAAGATACTAAACAGAACTGGCCCCAAAACTGAGCCCTGGGGAGCATCTCTTGTGACTGGCCGCCAACTGGATTTGACTCCATTCACCACAACTCTTTGGGCCCGGCCGTCCAGCCAGTTTTTTACCCAGTGAAGAGTACACCTGTCCAAGCCATGAGCAGCCAGTTTCTCCAGGAGAATGCTGTGGGAAATGGTGTCAAAGGCTTTACTAAAGTCTTGGTAGACAGCACTCACAGCCTTTCCCTCATCCACTAAGCGGGTCACCTTGTCATGGAAGGAGATCAGGTTAGTCAAGCAGGACCTGCCTTTCATAAACCCATGCTGACTGGGCCTGATCACCTGCTTGTCCTGTACATGCCACATGATGGCACTCAAGATGATCTGCTCCGTAACCTTCCCCAGCACTGAAGTCAGACTGACAGGCCTATAGTTGCCCAGATCCTCCTTCCGGCCCTTATTGTAGATGGGCATCACATTTGCTAACCTCCAGTCAACTGGGACCTCCCTGGTTAGCCAGGACTGCTAGACGTTTAGACATTAACCAAGTGTAAAATAAATTGAATACACCACATATTCTACACATCTCTTTGAGGTTCAACAGACTTCAGTTGAAGACTACAGGACTGAAATTATACTCCCTAATATAAAAATGTAACTTGGATACCTTAGCAAAAGAAATAACACATTAACAAAAGTAGTCACTAGCTATTTGATTGCTGTGTTTTACAGAGCTCAACAGCTCCACAACTAGAAAGTCAGTCTTTTTTGACAGCTTGGTATTGAAACTGATAAAAGACTCTTAGGGGAGAATTTTTATGCTTGTAACTGCCATGCATACTGAGACACAGCTATTTTGTTCATATATCAGACAAGCTGAAAAATACATAGCATTCACAGAAGTCATCTTTACTTCAGGGATACTCTATAAACAAATTACACTTTAACCAAGAATGATAAATAATTTGCACTGTCTGACTTGAGAAGAACTGGAGTGGCAGATGTTATTGTGGGTTGCATTCTTGTTGCTGTGTGACAAAGGGTAGAAGAATTTTGCATTAGTTTGTTTCAGTGGCACGTTAAAATAAGCTAAGTTTGCTGTAGCTGACTTTTGAAGATAAAATTGTGCTCTTTTTCAGGTTTGTCAGATTGAACTTGGTTTTCAACATAATGAAATTCAACAGATTGTGTTTAAAACCCCCAAGATTTTAACTGCAAGTAAAAAGAGACTCAAACAGACATTTGACTACTTACACAACATAATGGGCATTCCCCACCACATGCTTACTCGCTTTCCTCAGGTGAGCTGTTAATCTGGGAATAAATTGTAGGTGCTCTTTGCACAGCTGCTTCACTGGTTTGGTGCTGAAGGTGGAGCCTCAGCGTATGCAGGACACGCATGAATTCTTCAACTTGTTTGTGGTGTTTAATTGGGATAACTTTATTTAGCACTTCAGCACCCATTGAGGATTCCAGTGTGGAAGTGCCCTTCTTCTCCCCCTGCCACATGTGACACCACCACTGCCACCACCCCCAGTCTTGCAAATTTTTAAGTTTTCAACAGAAGTAGTCATGCTCATCTCTTCTGGATTCATGCAAGAGAGATTACTGCCTGCTTAGGGATTCCTTGTACTGAAATCTTACCTAGCTAAGAGACACAAGGGAAGACAGATCATGCAGAAGATCTGTTCATTAGATAACATGTATACAAAAAAAATTCTTTTGGATTTGTCTAGTTAAAAAATAAATTTTATAGATTCTAGGATCTGAAAATATAGTTTAAAGGTAAGAGAAGTTCTGTCCGTTAGGCAATCAGATTCTCATTGATCTTCCTATTGCTGCGGCAATAGCTAAAAAATCACAAGAGTGAAAATAGATTAATTTCTTGATGACTATTTCGTTTTTTTCTCTCTCACTACTGTTATTCCCTCACAAATTAAAAGTTGAAAGCATTAGTCACTTCATCCAATGCTGACATGCAGTCACACTAGCTTCTTACAAGGAAAAAAAGAAAGCACAAATTACAACTTCTGAACCGCAATAATTTTCTTCCTGAAGCAAGGCTAGTAGGGAATCTTAACTGTCTAATCTAACTAGCTAAAAAGCCAAAATTGTGTAGGGAAATAAAACTACTCCCCAGGATTTTGATTACTTATCTTTATCTTTACTTAACAAGGATGCTTGCTATAACTCCATTCCCTGTGTCACTTTTGCCCTCCTTGACCAAGCACAAGTCTTGCTCACTTCCTTCTCAATTGTCTTATTGTTGGCTTCAGGGTGGTTCACCTCATTATTTCTCTTCCCTTTGTTTGGAAGGGTAACTGGAGAGTTTCCTCTATTCCTTGTTCTTGGTGCAGTGACCTTCTCTCTTCCCTGTTCTTCCCTTCCATCCTCAAAAACTCCGAGTTCCAGGATACTGCTAGTGTAACTCAGTCTGTGTATGGTCTGGCCGTTAACTTGTGCATTCACAAATGCATGCTTGTCTCCGTCAGTTCTTACTTCTATTCTGAATGACAGTAATGCTGAAAATAAGCATACAGGATTTTTTTTGTCAAATCCTCTCTGATGTTACAGCTGCTGTTGTAACCATCCTTCCTGTCAGCTAGCTCCATAAATGGTGGTTAAGGTTTTTTCCCGTCTTCTGACTCCCTCTTAAAATTCAGGGAAGGCAGAGGAGGAACAGTAGTTTTGCTTTCTGTCCTAGTTCAAATTAGTTTGCATCCTCTTGAAATCCTTCCTTCAGTAGTGTAGTCTCTCCTTTTTAGTAAAAACTCTTGCTCGCTTTCATTGCTCTAGGATTCATGTTTTCACCATTATCTTCTCTAAAGCAGCGTCTCTCTCTTCAGGTGTACTGCTCAGAAAGGCAGAGTTAGATCTCTGTTTTCGAGACTTAACTGTGCTTCTCCTGTCTTCCCCACTTCTCTCTCTTTTTAGACGTTCCACTGATTTCTTTCATGTTTCCCTTACCATTGTTCTCGCCTTTGACTGTCTAGAATTCTTTTTGTGACAAGTATCTTCAAAGGCAGGCATTGCTGTGCAGCAGAAGACAAGTGGTTGTTTTGAACCACTGCACTGTGCCTTTTGGCTGTGTTAGGACAGGAGGTGCAGCCACTCACCTTTTCCGTTGCCACTGTGCAATTAATTCGTTTGTATTATGCCATGTGGTCACCTATTCATTTCTTCCTTATAAAAATGCTCATCTGAATCTGACTGTATAAATAAATACTTCCGATAATATAGGGAAAATGCTTAGGTATTCTTGCTCCCTGTTTCTGAATGTCTCCTCTCCACTTTTTTGGCTGTGATTACACAAAAGTAATATAGTTATCATATATAAACAAAAAACCTAACATGCTTAAGAGAGTTGTATCACTCCCTGATTTCCCTTGTGTGTGTACCTCAGCATATTGTATTGAAGCATTTATTTAGAATTTAGATAATTTATATATAAATGTAACCTACCTGGTGTTTGACATAAATGAGAAGAAAAGATGCAAATTATTTGTTTTCTTCCTAGATCTTCAGTTTGTCTAAAAAACGCTCTTTTTTTAGATTCATCAGAGTCTGAAATTTAGACAACCTAAAAGATTCTTCCCTTTCTTCCTTTCTTAGGTTTTCAACTCAAAGCTATTACGGATCAAAGAGAGACATATGTTTCTTACATTCTTGGGAAGAGCCCAGTATGACCCAGCACAACCCAGCTACATCTCTCTGGACCAGCTAGTATCCTTGCCCGATGAGGTGTTTTGTACAGAGATTGCCAAAGCTTCTATACAGGACTTTGAAAAATTCTTAAAAACACTTTAATTAGTAACACATGTAAAAAGGAATAGAATAAAGTTATGAAAAAAACTACTCCCCTTTATGGTCTCTTAACTTCTTAATCACTGGTTTAAGAAGTTGTTGCTTATGAAACATTTGTAGGATGTAACGGCTCACAGTAATACTCTTTATGGTGACTTAAAAATATATTTCAGAAGGATTAAGTGTCTGCTACTGATGGAATCCTTGTAATTAATTGCTAACTTAATTGAGAGTGAATGATGCAGCACACTAACAGAAAAGTAAATTAAAGTGGATTCTTCTTTTTTTTTTCTTTCAATAATTTCAGAGTTTGGGGAGATGGAAAAACTGGCTAGTGACTTATTCCCTGTCTCACCCTCTGTCTTCTCCCCTCACCCTCCCTCCCAAAAATTAGAATAACAAGCTAATGCAGTAGTGAAGTGACGTGATTACCTGCTTTTATCTTAACAGCTAATAATGGTATTCTTTTCTTTGTACGATAGAAAGAAGTACACTTACATATGTGAAGCCCCTCATACAGAAGGGCATTTTTCAACAGGTTACAAAAGTGTTTCTTTGTGAAGCTGGCGGCTGAAGGTATATCCTAAAGGCTGTGCAGTGAAACTTGGTTTGACGTATCAAAGAAAATCAGCAAACTGAATCTAGGCAAATTACAAAAAGAAAATAAGCTCCTTCTAGATTTCAGGGACATGTATAGTTTTATTTTAAGTCACTTTTCTCTTCTCGTTGTTGAGGAGGGGAAGCAGTTTTTCCCCACCCCCGTGAGATTTGTATGGCTTTAGTATACAAGTAACCATACGAAAAGAGGCTGTAGTGTATACTTAGTTGACAGAGGTATCTTACTCAGTTATAACAGCTGAAGTAAATGCTAACATTAGGAATTGCGGGAGTATTAAAAGTACTTAATTGTATCAGTAAACAAGTCACATTAATACGGAATTATCAAATGCTTCACAGTGTATTTGGTCAAAGTGAAGAAACTGACTAAACCCAAATGCAAATTGTCTGATAGTTTATTGTTTAGAAGTTTCCATTCTTTCTGTTGAAATAGGTCAGGAAACTGAAATCCAGATGTTTTCATTTGGATTTAAGCTTATTTAATGAAAAAGTCTCAATGTTTTAAAAGCTTAGTCTTGGAGCTTAAAATACCAGTTTGAGTCACAGAAGTGTAAGAGCCTGAAGAAGATTTTGCATGCAGACAGAAGAATAAAATTCAAAAGGTTAAATTTCCCTAATAGGTGGGAAATACACTAAGGTTAAAGAGACATTTAAAGAATGAGAATATTAGTGATCTCTGGATCATGACTTGGGTCTTTTATCTAAAATAAAATTTGGAATTTGAATTACAACACCCAAGAAAAGGAATGTTGTCAGAACAAGCAGGGTGCAAAATGATTTACTGGGGCATCTTCACTTGAAACACAGTAAAAAGCCACATTCATTGTCTGCAGTATATATCTGAGCTGCTCTCATTTGTCTTTCATTCTCATGTTTCCCACTCCGTTGGCCTGGGAAAATCACTTGAAATGCTCTATTGAGTCGACTTCTTGGTGGAGATGCATAATATTTCATGTAAAGTGGTGGCTGAAATGTGATGACTAAACACTTTCCCCATTCCTTCCTTTCAAATAAAAATTTCTAAGTCTAATTCAATATGTTTACTTAGATTTTGACTGTATTAAATGCTAATAACAAACTATAATCTTCAAACAATCTAGTAAAAATTAATGTTAATAGAAAGTATGTGGGTTCATAATGCCAGAGTTTGCTTTTGCAGATTTACTCTGCTGTCCTTATCGTGATCTATATTACCATGTGACAAACCATTATAATATAAATTATATTATAGAATACGTATGATATTTTGAATGTCTTAAACTTTGAGCTTTTAATTCCTTTAGTATTTTTAAACGTAAAAATGATTGCTGCCAGAGCTAAACCAGTTTCTTTGAAATGTTAAATGCGTGAGCTTATGCCAAAATAGCTTCCCAGAAATACCATGAAGAAAGGAAGCAAAAGATTTTATGGGAGTGCTAAAGGGACAGGGGAGGGAGAGGATACAAGAACTTTTTGAGAATCATGCCAAATACTTTTTGGCTTTAAGATGAAAAAAAATCTTTAGAAGAAATGTTTGGCTTACCAAACTTACTGTAGTCTGCTGTTCTTGATAAGGGCTAGCAGCCTTTGATTGAGCATGTTGATTGAGGCTTGCTGGGTACAATATGGCAAAGACACTTTGCAGTCTGCTGACGTGCAGCTTGAGCTGTGCCGTTTGCCTGCGTATCACATTCAGCTGCATGCTTTTCTGACTGAAATTGCCTACTGTAGCAATATTTCTAGAATAATTCCACATACTTATTTCTTTAAAAATGCAGCGGTCTGTGTCTGAAGCAATTGCTGAGGAGAGGCAGTGATCTGTGCCTCAGAAAACAGAGCCACTCACCTGGCAGCTGCGATACCTGAGCAGAGAGAGGTTTCTGCTTCTCTCTGTGATTGACTTGGTGCTTTGCAAACAACTAAATTTTAGCAAATATTCACCTTTGCCCTTCAGTTTGCAGTTATGGGTCTACAGGGTCTTCACAGCACCCAGTTAAACCAGTTCAGCTGCCTTGACTGACGGCTGGATTACCTTAAACTGAGGCCAGTGGTTGTTCACATGCACTCCGGAGGCTCCGCGTTACCACCGTGGCCATGCAGGTTTGCTGGTGAGAATGTGGGCACTGCTAGCACAGGCCACGGCCGGGACTACGGTGGCAAAGTATTTTGATTTTTAGTCACTGCCAGTTTGCAGAGGCGCTGCGGTGCACGCACACTGAGGACACGACGTTATGTTGTTCTGAACAAGCATTAATTAATCTTGGCTTAATTACCGATTCTGCAACACCGTAAGTGTTATTTAAAACCATCGTAAGAGTCATGGGCTTCACCGTGCCCACCTTAGCCTCTTGTCGCTCTTTCTGCCCACGGGCAGGTGCCTCAGAGCAGCCCGGCGCCCCGCGGCGGTCACGACGGAGCTCCCGCGCCAGGAGACGGCCTAGCCGGCCGCCGAAGCAGGGACAGGCCGCCACGGCGGAGACCGATGGGGCAGTCTCCGTCCTTGGGGATGTTCGCCACCCGCCTGGATAAAGCCGCGCGGGAGGGAGCACGACGGGAACCGGGCCGCCGCCGCCGCCGCCTCTTGCCGCCGCGGCGCATGCGCCAGCGCTGAGGCGGCATTGGCGGGCCCGCCCCTCGCCCCCCGGAGACGCTGCGGGTTACCCAGAAGGCAGCGCGCCGCTCCGAGGTCAAGATGGCGGCGAGGGCACCGGGTGAGACGGCGGTGGGCGGCTGGGGGTGGTCGTGCGGGGCTGCGCCCGTCGCGCTTGCGGTGCTGGGCTCGTCCTGTCCCGTACCGGGAGGCGAGGCGGGCCCTGATGGGGAGCCGGTGGACGGTGTGCGCTGTGTGCCCTTGACAGGGGCAGAGCCCGAGCCCGCAGCTAGTGTACCGCTGGCACGGCCCTGGCGGGCGGGTTTCCTCGCCGTCCCTCCCGAGCGGCGGCCCCTTAGTCTGGGCCTCAGCGGAGGGAGCCTGGCTCCGATACTGAGGTTTTCTGGGAGCAGTGGGGCAGAGGGTGCTCGGGAGCACTGGAGGAGCCCTTGGGCTGCTCCGGAGGGGCCTCGGGGATCGCTCTCCTGCCCGGACTGATTCTACGCTTAGTTGGTTTAATGTTATTCCTTCTAAAGTCCTAAAGTATGAAGGAATAAGGCCTGATGAGATAGTGTACTGGTAGCACACGTAGCACTGGTTTTATGGGGTGACTTAATAAGACAACTAACTTAAAGTCATGAAAGATAGCTTGCCCTGGCTGCATTGCCCATATCGTGCTGTTTCTGGATTTCTAGACCCCTTGTTGAGTTACTTTAATGGTATTTGGTACTGCATTGTACTTGATTACATGTAAAACCACCTTTGCTATCCAAAATCACAGTTACAGAAAAACGAACGTTCTACATGTGGTGTGTTTTATTTTTTCTTTTTAAAGTCAATGAGTTTTTTTGAGGTTTCAGTGTTGACTTTCCAGTTGACTTTGGCAGCTCTTTGAAAAAGGAAGCTCTGGAATAGTATTTAAGTAACTGGAGAGGAGAGCAGAAGGTTAACAGTGTAATAATATGCTGGCCTTGAAATTGAATTAACCCATAGCGAGAGCTGTGGAACTTAGATAAATGATTTGAAAAGCATGATGGTTTTGCTTTATGTAGAACATTATGGTTTTAGCTCAGGTAAGAGTTATGGAGCCTAAAAGCGTTGGTGCTGTCTTTGACAATGAACTGTTAGTGTTGTTACAAGTCTTAAAGCAGTCTAATATTCATATTTAGTGAAACAGAGGTCAAATGATTGTACGTAACAAGCACTCATTCTACCTGTTCAGCGTCAGTTAAGGGGTACTGAAAAGCAGAGAGGCCAAGTCATACATGTTCAAATTCAAACTTGATGTAGCGTTGCATTACTGCACGTGAAGGAGGCCAGCAAAAACTTGTGTACTGTCATAGCAGTGTGTAAATGTTGAATTTTATCTTGCTCTGCAACTGATGATGGTCACATTCAGTTGCAGGAGGTGGTCGCCTGTTAGACAGGATTCGCAAGTGGTATTATAATGCAGCTGGATTCAACAAACTCGGTAAGTGTTTCATTGAGTTTTAAAAACTGCAAATGTAACAATCCTCAAACTAGTTATGGTTCATAACTGGTGTATGTACGTGCAGTTTGGCATAAGTCTTTTTGATCAAAATTAGCTACTACTTTTGTGGGGAAAAAGTTAGCAATAGCTTCAGTCATCATGATTGCTACCCAGTAGTGAATCAGTGACTCTTCTGTTATTTCTGTGTTTGCTCTTGTTTTCAGTGAAATAACTTACAACAGCTAAGGTTAAGCTGGAGCAGCTGAAAGAATCTTTCACAAAATAGTCCTGAAAGCTTGATTATTTATCTTTTCCCACCAAGTCAATTTCACTGGCCAGTATCTTCTAACGCAAAGGCTGCCCTTGAAGCTGGAGAGATTTCCACTGATAGCAGTCAGTCTGTCTGGGATGCTTATGCAAAGTATCCAAAGTGCAAAAAAGGATTGTTAGTTCTGTGCTTCATGTTCACTTGAAGCTACTTGTGCTACAACTTCACTTGATGTCTCTCTGGCCTGCGCAATGGTGAAGTAGGTGTAAAAATAGTGTTTCCTTAAGTAGAGGAGGTTGCCTTGATGGTATTGTCTTCAATTTGTTCAGTTGTTACCAAGTTTGTTTCAACTATTTAGATGGCAGAACTGTTCTTGAATGATAAGAGAATCTGAAAATTCAGAGGCTGTAATTTACTGCTGACTGCAATATGAGCGAATCATTTAAAGGAAGTTAACGTACCCGCACTGGTGAAGTTAGAAAAAAATTGCAGGACAACTGTAGAGGAATAAGCTTAGGTCTTTTCCTCCAGAGATGCCGTGCTTAGCCCCTCTTCTTATATCTGTCTGCTGAAATTCTTAAAGGCATTAATAAATGTTCCTGCTTTTCTGGGAATGCAACTAAAAACTGAGGACAAACACCGAATTTAATCTATTGATTAAACTAGTAGCCATGCTCCCTGTGTCTTTGAAATAAATTACAAAACTGAATTCAAGAATATGTGGCTCAGAAGAAATTTTTGTTTTATTGGGAGACTACTGCCAACTCAGTTACATGAGATCAAAACCTTTAACCACAAGTCAGCAGGTATACTCTTGTAATCTGCATCAATCTTGGAATGTTACAAAAATAATATTTTGTCTTATGTTGTTAATACTGAAACTTAAGGCAGGGTTGGTTGAATTTCAGGAATCCTTTGTTCCACAGTGTGGCGGTGTTCTTGGCTTTGAGAAGACTGGGTACTTCTCCCTGATTTAACTTATGATTTGGGGCGGGGTGAGAGGAAACCAACTCGGGAACAAACATCTAGCTTCAGGTTTCCATAGCTTAACATAGTCAATGGAGATCTAGTCACTATACACAGTGGAGTTTAGAGAATAATTCTGCAGTACTGAAGTAGTCACATCTGTGGTTGACTGACTCTAATGGATTCAGAGCTTTTAAACCCTTTACCTAGACAGTCATCTTAAATACAGACATAAAATTAGGTGAGCATAACTTCACCCCTCAGATCCAGAATAGTTATTGTTCTGTGTATATATATATATATACTCTTATGAAACACATTGAATCAAATACCCATTTTCCCCATTCCTCCTTAAGAAAAGGAGTAGAAACAAGTAAATAGAGTATGTGTAAGCCAGTGTTTAGAGTTTATTCACTGTGAGCAATTAGTGGTGCTCTTCTCCTAGATTGGTTTGGTTTTTTGTCATAAGTTTGCATTGGAAATGTTTTGCCCATGTTATGTAGAAACACCTGTGTCAATCCTAAATCTTACTTAAGAACATTTATTCAGTGATATCGTAAAATCTTCTTGGTACAGGATTAATGCGAGATGATACATTGTATGAAGATGATGATGTAAAAGAAGCACTGAAGAGACTTCCAGAACATCTTTACAATGAAAGAATATTTCGCATAAAGCGAGCACTCGACTTAAGCCTGAAACATCAGATCCTTCCAAAAGACCAGTGGGTGAAGTATGAAGAGGTATGTGTGCAGAGTGTTTCCAAGGTAGAGGTCTTAAATGGCACTGCTGTGACTAGTCTTCGGGATTTTCAGTCTCTGAAGAGATACACGCTTACATGTTCTTTATAATGAGTAAATGAGTGTGTATCTCGTAGGATACCTTTGGAAGACACAGGTTTTGATCGCTGTTTAAAAATCTCTGTTTTTCAATGGAAATTATAGCATTTTGCTCAAGACGATAAAGGCTTAAACTGCAGCTCAGAGCCATAGCACATTGTTTGTATTCAGACAAAATATTTCTTCTAAGCTCTCAGATAAAGAAATACACTGTAACTAGCTTGGAAATTCTCACAAAAGGTCTCTTGCTTTTCTGATGAATTTCTTAATTTTATAGAAGAATCTCTAACCAAAGCTTTTATTCCTGAAGATGCCAAGGAAGAATAATTTAAAGGGAAATCTCACATTAAAATAAGTGTTGTCTTGTAATTTGAAAAACAAACTACGCCTTCCTTTTCAGATGTAACTAAATTTATTTTTTTTTTATAGTGGATTGATTCACAGACTTTGCATTACTGTCCATCTCAGCTTTCTCCAAATTGCCAGGCAGAGAGGAATCTTACCACTAAACTTTTGACTACAGGATAGTATAAGGGTGTTACATTTCTCTATATAAGCAGAGGCTGTTTCTCGTGGTGCTATTGGTCATGTTTAGGTAACTGTTGCACTGAAAAACTGGTTGCGTAGTTCCTTAGCAGCAGTTTGGTTTGTAAGTGTTAAACACGGTCAAGGTGTTCCATCGAATCCAAGTTTACAGTGCTGTTTAGAAGTTAAGTTCAAAATCATTTCTCCAAAGTATTATAGTTGGACTTTGAACTAATTAAAGTGGATCTTGTACATTTGGGTATCTGCCAAAAGAATATTGTTTCTAAAGGTATAGCTGGAAGCATCACTTTGCTTGTTAATGTTGGCGAGGAGTTAAGAATTAGTGGTTGCTGCAGTAAAGAACTTGTCATTGCAGACTTGGCAGATACAAAGTTTACCTTTTCAGAACAAGTAATGCTTGATTTCTTTTTTTTTTTTTTTTTTTCTTGTTAGGTTGGGTTTTAGTCAAATCTGAGGAGGAATGAGAGACAGGTAATCTGTAGGAATGGCTTGAGATGTTTCTGGACCTCCCTGTAAGTTTAAATATATTCTCTTCTTTTTCAGGATAAGCATTATCTTGAACCGTACCTAAAAGAAGTAATCCGTGAAAGGCTTGAAAGAGAAGCATGGAACAAGAAATAACTGTTGAACTACTTCATGCAAATATCCACATATTTCTGATATTTTTAAACGTTTCGTTATAGAAGTCTATGGGGAGACAAATGTGAAGCTGAGGAATACTGTTTCGACTTGTTCATTGATTCTGTTCATCCAACTAAAATAAACATGTCAAAGTATAAAATCTACTTGGAAGAGTTCTTTGTAAATGTTAACAAGCTAATGTTTGGATCTTTCCTACGAGCATGTACGTTACATATTAGCTTAGTGGTATGCAGTCTTCATTCCAGCTTTTTGATTCTTACTCTTTTCATAGTACAGCTATTTTCTGCAGTTGTAGTGTTAGGTAAGAAACATGCAAGGCTGTTGGTGCTAGTTGCTCTGTTAAATTAAAAGGGGAGTGCTTATTTCCTTCATCACTTCACCCTGGAGACACCAATACTGGACCAGAGCTTGATGTTACAATGGCATCATGAGGCAGCAGAATGTAATATTCTGTGCATCTAAGCACATACATATTACAATAATGGAAAATACAGATGATTCTTTAATCACAAAATCAGGAAATGTTTCACTAGGTTTTTATACCGTATACATTGTTAATCCTTAAAAGACTGTTTTCATATAAACTGTAATGACTGTCTCACTTCAGATTCTTGAGACTTTTTATCCTTTTAAAGGGTAAAAGTGGTATGCTGATGTGCTTTCAACAGCATAATTAACTTCCCATATATTTTTTTCATGGCCTAAAGTATGCTGTTTACAGTGATTACGTGGAATTCAGGCTCTGCTTAAAAACAGAAGGAATTCAGTTGTATCCAGAAAATACCAGCCATTGCTGGCTGAAGACCTTGAGTCTAGTCTCCCATAGTTTAATGGTAGTGTTTATTTGGGACAGATTTTGGTATTACATGTGAAATTCAAAGCCTATCATCTAGCCCTCTGTCAGTAGTGCACAATCTTGTGTGATAGTCCCAAGGTTTAGTTTTTTCCTCTTGTGATGCATGCTTGTCTGCCAAATGCAAGAATCCATTGACCAAAAGCTAGAGCAGTTTAGGAAAAAAAAAAAATTACATAAATACGGAGCAAGCTATGTCTGTAGTTTTGAATTGGTATGACCACATAAATAGAATTTATTCCAATCCAACTGGATTGGAAGTTAGAATGAAAACCATATTTTAGCTTTGATCATCACTCTTATCAACCTTCATCTGCTTGCTTCAGTTGCTTACATCTGTAGGATGGATATGATGATCCCTGGGTGAAATACTTACTTCAAAACCTCACAGCCTGATGCAGTAAAACACAATGCTGCAAAAATATCTTTATCACTTACATTCCTTAAAAGTCTGTGGGGAGATTATGTTAAAAATGTGAGGTTTCTTTCATTTCCTATAATAAAATCTTATGATTGAAGCATACATAATTTGATGTATTTTTGAGAACTTTCTAATTCTCTTCCAAGGGACAAACAGGGCCTGAAGTTTCACACTTCTATTTATGGAATTACTAGAATACTTCATTTTTCTAATGGAATTAGAACTATTTTGTTATCTGTCAGAATAATATTAGAAGACTTAATTATCTAATGGAAATAGTACTTGAAAGGCATAGCTGGTCAAACATCTACAAAAGCTAGAATTTTGTAGAAAGACAGCGTCTGCTTATTTGACCGTAGGTTTGGGTTAAGATTAATGTGGTTCAAAAGTCTCTCAAAAATTACTTGGTTTAGAGAAAAGGGTTTTGTTGGCATCAGGCACTTAAAAATAGGCTGACTGTTGAGTGGGGTGCAAAGCAGCCATGCTCCAATTGGTCTAACACACCTGAAATCACTGACCTCTTTACATTCAAATTTAACATTTTAAGAGTCAGAGGGGAGTAGTAGCAGTTAGTCTTTCCAAGTGATCTTCATAGCAGTTCAAGGGGAGGAGAGAAAAGGAAGCCATGTTAAGAGCTTGCCAGCTCACTGAGGCTAAGGTTGTTTGACAGCTTTCATTTAGACGTGTTTTCAGATGCTTCTGACTTGGATTGATCAGTTTTAAGTTCCCATAACGTGCAGTAGTCTCCTGTTGAAGTATTTTGAAAAAGTTCAATGAATACTGTTTAGTTGCATCTTAGCATTATATTAGTAAGGAAAATGTATTTGTCGGTTTTTGGTAGAGATGGGTGTGTATTCTTTGAGATGTTTAGGAGAATCTAAAAATAGTGAGAAACAGGGAGGAAAGAGGTGGGTGTAAGAGAGGGATATCTTGCCTGGGAACCAGGAGCTGTAGCAGTTTTGTGTTAGAGACTGTAAACTCTTATCTAGAATACGTGATGTGAGATATGGATGCTTGTGCTACTGGCTAATAGATGAGTAACTTTGAAGACATGTCCTATTTCACCCTCTGGTGTTCCCCTCTGTGCACACTGAGCTACTAGCATTAATCTGTAGCTAGAGGAAACAGGAGTTTTCTTGTATGAAAGATCTGAATCCTGCTGGTGACAAGTTGGAGGGTCAGTGTGATTCCCATTTTTGAATCCTTGTGTTCATCCTTAAAAACATCTGAAATGGGAAGGAATGGTCTTGCAAAAATTAGGGATATTCAGATCTGTAATTTCCTTGTAATGTTTCCATGCCCCCCATGCCGCTCTCTGGGGGATCCTGCCGTATTCCTTGTGCAGGCTGCATGCTCCTCTGTGCATGATCCAGGACTGTGCAGCCATGAGCTTGCTATCTGCAAAATTGCCTCATTTTAAGAAAAAGCTTGATAACAGTAAAGGGGGTAAAATTGCCAGAGGTGAAAAGATACTCTGATGATGAAGGAAAGAGCATTCTGGTTTGGAGAACTGGGTTTTCTTTCTGCTGCTGTCACAAGGTTGTTCTGTAACATCGAGCAAGACACTTGGTTCACAGAAACTCACCAAGTATTTTGCTAAACGCTTAATATATGGTGCTTGGGGCTATGTCTGCAGAAGTGCACAGCAATTGCATCTACGTCTAGGTTTAGTAGATCTGTTCTGAAAATATTAGGTGAAGGTGTTGGTAATTCATCCATACGCACAATGGATACTACAGGTGGTGGTACCAGGAGCAAATCTCACAGGGATTGTCACAGATTTGAAAAAGACCTCACAATCCTTATCCCTCTGATGGTAAATGCAGAAATACTTACAAAGAAGCTGATACATTTGTGGCCTGTATGGAGTGCAGAAAGCAAGGTTGAGCCGTGCACTGAAGAGGATTGAAAAGAATTCCTGAATGAGAGAGGGGTTCCTACTGGGAAAAATGCGAACCTGCAATTTAAGGTCATATCATAACGCACATGGCAATGGTGCATCTTGCATTTCCTAACTTGACTTTGAAACCTTCATCTTCATTAATGTAGTTTTTTGGATATAAATTCTATACAGATTCCATAAATTACTGAGGTCTTTTTGTAATTTGAGTTCACAACGTCTTTGGCACATCTAAATTATGTGTGTCAAATTAAGAGAGAGTCTGAGTTGATATTGCTAGTCCTGCAGTTTGATGACAGTTTTAGCTTGAATTCATTTTCATCACTTTTAAGCGAACCTGCGCTTCGCTTGAAGTTCTTTTATTAAATACATAGTGAAATATAAGAATACATTTTGATTGCTGAAGATCATGTTTGTTATGGCAGACTGATTTCTTTAAATTTTGAATCGGTCAACCCAGAAACAATGGATTTTTTGCAGCTCTGTAACAAGAAACATATGCTTGTTTTACATCCAACTTCCATCCAAAGGAGAGCTACAGCAGATATAAATCTCATAGGAATTTTGATGAAACATCATGCTTGTCATTATAATGGAACTGTTTTAGCATTAATATGGTAAACACATTCCTACTTGAAGCATTTTCTCTCTAGATAGTAAAGGTCAAAGATTATCTTCAGGATTTCCCCACAGTGCTGCTGCGCCCTTGCAGTCAGTTTTCATGGACTGAAACTTTGGCCGGGGTAAGGGCTGCCCTTGCAGTGCGGAGCAGGCAGAGGCAACCTGAGCCACTGCTGCTCTGGGGTGAGATTGGGGCTGGAACTTGGCGTCCCACCTGGTATGCAGCTGACTTGAATGACTTGAGTGACTTCACTTCTCTTAGCCTCTTTTAGCCAGTCTAAGGCCCAAAGGGCCGAGATCTTGTAAACCCTTCAATGTCAAATAGTCCTTGGCTCACCCAGGACCTCGGAGCTGGTGGTGCTGGGACTCAGTGACAGCTGGTTTGATGCCTCAGGATGCCAGCAATCATATGCACTTCTGCTTCCCTGGCGAGGTGGGTGCTCTCGTGGCGTCTGGAGAAGGACCCCTCAACACCTTCTGCTCGCTGGTGATTTAATGCTAGTTTATGCTGGCAGGCTGTGGGCTTAATTCCTTTTTCTTCACAAAAAGGTGTGGATTCACAGTTCCCTTCTCTGCAAATGCTTTAGTTCTCTAATTAACATGTTTTCTGGAGTGCAAGTGAGGCTGTTAGTCCCTTTGGCTGACACTGTTCTGCTTTGAAAGGTGTAATTAACTGCACCAGGGGAGACTGTGACTCTAGTAGGTTGGTTAGAGCTGGTTCCTAAGCTGGTTTACAAGCTGCTTCAAAAGAAGGGCAATGCTTGACTCCACCTGCCTAGAGCACTTGCCTGCTCAGGCAATTACTGCCCACCAGCTGATTGTCTTCACTCACAGCTTCTGCCCTGCTCAGCTCTCTCCTGCAGTACCCGAACCCTGAGCCAGCCCTGGCACCTAGACCAAGGAGCTAGGTCAAGGGCTTGGGTGAGGGACTGGGATAGACCCAAGGTTAGGAAACCACGTGCAGGGATTTTGAAGAAGTGTAGGGAAAATAAGTTGACCTCAATCCCCTTTGCCTGCTTTGGGGGTATGTGGTGAGGGTGAGGTGAGGTTGGGGCATTTATGTGCGGACCAAAGATGGCCACTGGGAAGGGGGAGAAAGAAAAACATGTGGTTGAACACATTTTGGGAAATGGGACCACTGAGTAGGACAGTGAGAAAAGAGAGGTATGTGGAGGTTTGGCAAAGGCCAGGGTGCTTTGCAGGCCACTGCAGAGAGTGATGCCTGTGTGTCCTAACTTTGGGAACCCCAAGTTCATGGCACTCACTGAGGCTTAAGTTTTCCCTAAAGAATATTTAAGTATCATCCATTGAACCGGATCATGAGTGGAGCCCAATCTGTCCTTGTCCTGCCTCCAGAGTGTGTGGATGCGACCTAAGTGTCCATCTCCTCTGGCCCGATCTCATCTGTTTCCTTCCGTGAAAACCAGAGCAGTTACAAGAGGATGCCCTGACAACTACAGGGCAGGTCTGGGTTTGGGGTGCTCACATCTCTGCAGTGAAAGAGGAGCACTGGATCTTTCTCTTCCAAAGCCCAAGCAAGTGCTTGATTTGCTGCTGCTGTTTTATGAGAGTGTGCTGCTTCAGTTCCTGCTCTGGGAAGGGATCTGGGGCTTGAAACCCGATCAGAAAGAGGTACCTCAGCACAGCTGGGCTGTGCTCTCCTCAGCGGTTCCCAGAGTGGTTCCCCACTGGCCTGCGCAGATCTGGTTCTTTGTGTCTAAATCTTCTGGATTGCACAGGAAGGCTGGATAGCGAGACATGGAGTTAAACGCTGCTGCGCTCAGTATTACAACACCTAAGCCCTTTTATGAAGCCTCATACTCCCGCTGCGGCCCAGCAGACTGAAATGATTGTTTATAAGCAGCGAAGTTCAGAGTCCAAAGCTCAGATCTCTTCAAGGCACTTCAGAGGGTTTTTTTGTCTGCAAGTTGTGTTCCCCAGTGGAGTATTAGCTTAAAAAGATACTATTATGAAACAGTCATAAAGGCAGCTAGATATGTTTGGTTTACTTCAATTAACTAAAAATTCTTCAAATCCTAAATGTTTCTCAGCTGCACTCTCACCCTGAAGAAGACAGAAGAAAACTCCTTTCATTTTCCATCAGTGTATAAGCAGGCCTCCAGCGATGCTCGGCACCCAGCCTGCCTGCTGGAGCTCACGAGACTGTCACGCAGTGTGGAGGTGGCTCTGATAAAAAGCAAAATGTATTCTGCTGCCAGGTGAGGTTTGGCTCAGCTCTGCTCTGCACGTTACAAAAGCCGAGGTACCAGAGGAGGGGTGAGATCAGCATTTCAAAGCTTTATGGAGGCAGTCATTCCTGCCTAGGAGCACTTAGGCTGTAGCAGGGCAAAGTCAGGACCCGGGTCTGCACTGGCAGCAGCTAGAGATGCTTTATTTTTCTCAAAAAAACCCCAAACCAACAGAATAAGAGAAATTCCAGGGAAAAAGTAACACAGCATATTTCCTTTCAGAAGTACAGCTGTCTTACGGAGAGACTGCTATTTCCATTATAGGACTGGTGATGTAATTATGACAGATTAGACATTTAGATCTGTAGTTTAATGTTTGCACATGGTAGCCCAGGTTCACCTGGCTTACCCCAAGGAGCATTGTTATCCAGCCAGTCCGTTCCCCAGGTGTTGAGGACAACTTCTGCTGGGAGCAGCATCTTCTGCTGGACAACTCTTAGGTTTGCAGCCATTCATTAGTGCTGGTTCTTGGTGAAGAGCTTGGGGTACAGAGTGCCTGGCTTTGCACAGCTTCGTTCTTATCTGACTGCAGGCTTCTGCTGTTTCTTATGGAAAGGAGGAGTGTAGCCACCTCCACCCCTGGAGCTTTCGGGGATTTCTTTGATTCATTTTTATACTCAGCTTGATTAATTTTTATACTCAGCTTTTCATATGTATATCAAACTCATTGGTGTGGCTGGACACCTCCAAAACAGCCATTAAAGCCTTGATACTTTATAGTGATTCAACAAGCTACTCCAAAAAGAACATGAGGAGGTATGCTTTGAAAGGGGACTTCTCCTCCAGCTGCTTCCATCCAGCACTTTAAAAACACATAAGACACAATAAAGCACGTGTTGACATAAGTGAGCTTCAAAAAAACCATTGGATTATTTTGAAGGAGTATAAACACACGTGGGGAGAGTTATCATCCTTCACCCAGCAAAACAATTACATCAGTGCAGCTTGGACTGGGATCTGCCTTAAGATCTCCCAGATGTTGCAAACGGCACAGTTGCCGATCGGTTGCTCTGGGTAGTTATAAACTGTCAAATGGAGGAGGGGAGGTTGGTTCTCAAAGAAAGAAACATAAAAGCCTTTTGGGGAATCGAAGAGAAGATCCACTGTTTATAGCTGATACCCAGAGCAATAACAGCCTCTGCTTATGCCTGGCTTTGCTGGGCCAGTGTCATGGACATGTCTCAGAGCCTACCTTGTGCCTGAGCTCTGGTGTGCTGCATGTGGTGAACGAGCCCCCCAGCAATGAGCTTGCTGCTGGGTGATCCCAGGATGCTCAGAAATTGTGCTGGTGGCATCTCCCAGCCTGGAGTTAGGGACCTGCCACCCACCTCACTAGCAGAAGCCCAACTAGTCCTGAAACAGGAGATGCCAGCCCTGACACGCAAACAGGAAGGGGGACCTGGGGGGAAAACAATGCAGCCGGCCCCAGGACTGGTCTCCTGCTCGGACCTGGGCTGTGCAGCTGGAGGATGGAGCCCCAGATGAGGTGTCACTGCAGCACAATGAGTGTTCAAGACTTTGGGGACTGCAAGAAGATGGGGAGCAGGTCCCTGATGCTGTAGCTGGGCAGCTCAAACACTTACCGGAGTCCGTCTCCAGCTTGAAGGTGCGTTTTTGTGCAGTTTCTGTGAAGCATTTGCTCTTTAGAGCACAGGAGGAGCTGTGGGTGTGGGGCACAGGAGACCTGGTGAGCTTGTGTCAGGAATGAGCCCCAGCTCCTTCCCGGGGGTGGGTACTTTCAGGCCACCAGTGACCTTCTGCTCAGCCCTTTGAAGGACACTGGAAGGCACCAGCGCCCTGAAGAGCCTTCAGGACTCAGCAGCCCAAGTGTTGGGAGATGCTTCAGCCTCAGAAACAGGAGGGATTTCGGAAAGCCTCTGTGCTGGTGTTTCTATGGCGTAGCATGGGGTGGTGAGCTGGTTCTCCGACATCTCTTCCAACAGCCCCAGCCCACAGTGCCGCTGGGATCCAGCCATGCCACTCTCACCATTTTCCCCCTCCCCGGGTGGCGAGGCAGCTGGGGTGGCTCCCCATAGCCCAGGGCACGTGGCAGAGCTACTGTCTTGCGTCCACTGTCTCGCAGCAGTACGTCAGGCTGTGAATGGTCGTGGGTGAAAATTAGAAGCAGTGCTGTGCCACCGCAGTGACATGGCCTCTGGCAGAGGGTGAGGAGGATGGGTGGGCAGCGAGCCCTCTGGGTACCCTGCCTGAGGCGGTGAGCGACAGCCCCAGCAGCTAATGCTCCCAGGTGCCGCGGCAGAGCGAACACAGGCACCCGGCCCATGGCTCTGGCTTCTATTCCCGCCACATTGCTGCTTTACCGGCACTAGCCCAGCAGCATTGCTGAGCAGCGGTGGAGCAGGGTGCCAATCAGGAGGGTGTGCTTGCCCATCACCCTCACGGGAGCTGCCCAGTGCCGGAGACAGATGCAGCTTTGTCAGCACACGGGGATAACAAGCTCAGCAGCAGGTTGGCTATGCAAAAATGAACCCCTGGCAATGCCAGTCCCCCGCGTCAAGGGGCAGTTTCGTCCTGGTCACAATGGCAGCAGCGATGAGAAACACGTCGCCCATCCCCAGCATTGCCCATCAAGGCCAGTTCACCCCAATGCCAGGTGGGGCTGTGCTGTAACGGTACGAGCACCGCCAGAGCGTCCTGGCATTGTCTTCTTCTCTATTTTAATTTCATTTTTCAGGATGACAACACTTTAGAGGTTTATGACCAACAGGAGAATTTACTACTAAGTCATATACTGATGTAATGAAATCTAATATATGCTGTGTAATGAGTTATGAGATGTTATTTAGTTTCAGGGTTTTATTACTTCAATCAGTTATGACCATATTTCCTTTTATATGATTGCTCACTCTTTAAACATACCAGATGACTGTATAAAGAACACCTAATAAAGTCTGGAGATGTTAAAATATAAATGTTTTAATTTTTGCCATAAATTTGTTTTAATTCTACCAATGGTGACTTTTGCGCTGGAGGTGGTGCAGTCCTTGTTAGCAGTGCAGACCTTGGTAGTGTTGTCTCAGATCCTTTGTGGGAAGGAGCTGAGCGACCCTGCTTCATTATAAAGCATAGTTAGTCACCAATGCTCACCCTTGGTGATTATACAGAGAAATTGAAAGGTTTTTAGAATAAAACTAGAAAGACAGAAAACATCGATCTGTGATGTAAGTCATTGTCTTAATTATCCTCTCATATTTACCAGCATAACTGCAATATACTGGTTTCTACCAGTCTTCAAGAGGCGAGAATCAGGCTTATGGTCTTCAGCATCAAAATCAAATATATAAAAGTTCTGCCCGTGCACCTTTTGGCAATCCTCCTAATTTTTCCACATTTATGCATTGTATTTTAAAGTCATTTGGGATAATGTCATAGCAGTGGAATTATATAGCTGTAAAATAAGATCAGAATCAAGTTTTTAATCAATGTTTAAGCAAGTGAAGGACTTTAACTGCTGAACAATTGCAGGAACCAAGTGTTGTTGAGTCCTGGTCATGGTATGTTCATAGTGAGTGTTGAGTTCTCAAAAATTATTGTAGAAGACATTTTATGATGGTTAACAACTCTGCAGTAAGAGCTTGTGTCCATGTTAATACAGATTATGGCTATTGTAAGGCTTTAGCATGCTGCTGCTATCTAGCAAGCCACCCACTGTGGGCACGCAGAGGTCTCCAGCACTGCTGGCTGGGGTCTTGCATGGGTGTCACCCGCCTGGGCGGCCCCAAGTTCATCTACTTACAGCTTTCTAATTTCCTCCCTACCTCTGCAACAGGCGGCACTCACATGTTTTGCTTAGCCTGATTGAAGTCCCCACCGCCTCCATAGCAGCAACTTGCTCTCTCCTGCTTCAGGTTGCCCAGGCCAGATGCCGATCATGGCTTGAGGACAAGGTAGCATCACAGAGCCAAGGGTGGGGGAGTGGGGGATGGTCCCTTCTGTCCACAAGCTGTTGTTACAGGGTCTCAAAAGCAACCGTCAACAATTTCATATGAGACCTCAAAAACAGTCTTTGCAGCAGAGTATGTGTTTCTGCTGGGCTCATACAAGGCACAGGGCTCTGGTTCCTGGGCTCACTCCGGCTGCTCAGCAGCACAAGGGAAACCAGCCTGTGCTGCGCTAGGTTGGGAGGCTGAGCTGCTGCTTTCATGGGAGAGAGGTGAGCTGGGAGCAGCCTGGTAAACCTGAGCATGCTGTAGACGTTTGTCTGGTCACCTTCAAGGGAGGGAAAACTGCCTTTTAGTTACAATTTCATCTAGAATTTGCAGCAACCAGAAATATTTTCAGTATGTTTGGTCTGCTGAGGCTGTGGCTACTGCCTGTATCACGGCCCAAGGATGGCTTTGTTTGGAGCAATGGTCGCTGCTGCTCTATTGCCTGCGGCAGAAAGATGCCAGAGGCCCAGTTTGTCAGAAGTCCCTTCCCCATCCCCTTCTCCATACCAGCCTGCGAGCCCTGTCCCTGACAAGCCTGTGCCTTGTTTTAACTGTGGTTAGTATTGCTGCCATCTGTAAACCCCTCCTTCTGGTTCTGTGAGGCAGGGTGTCATCTCAGGATAGTCCCTCTGGACAGCTATTTATCAGTTCAGTATTTTTTTTAATTGTATGTACATGAAGATGCTGTACTTCTCCTAGTATTTATTCAAGTATTGATAGAGATACTAACAGAAGGGAAAAACTTCTAAATGACCCATCTTGCTTCTCCATTCTATTAATATCTCTATCACTAATTGGATAAATTTTAGGAGTATTACAGCAAGTAATGAAAGAAAGACTTTACTATTCATAAATCCAGGGTAATAATTCAGCCAAAGAGAATCATACATCAAATAAATGGCCAAGCGTACTTAAAATATGTCTTTGTACAGTAACAAGGCACAATTTAATCCCATTAAGAAAATGTTGGCAGTGGCTCAGTGTTTGGGAACATGCCACTGAACTGTCCTGCTGTAACCTTGGATGTAGGAAAAGTTGAGACAAAGCAGTGTACTCAGTTTGACACGTCTTTGCCCTTTAGTTCCTTAATGATGCAATGAATTACTAAAACATTTAATATTGTTTAGCTGCAGAAACTGTCTTATATGCAGAAGCTAAGCAATAACATACTTGCTGAAAGTGCCGTATCTGCTGCTTTGTATGCAAAGTTTATTTGCACCTCCATAAAACACAGATTTCTGAGCTATCTCAAAAGAGCAAGTCCACATGTTATTTTAATTTGCAAGAAACAAAATCTTTGTTCCATATGTGTTACTTAAAGAATAAAAAGACAGGTAGGTTAGTTTCTCACTAACCAAAAATTTAAGAAAAACATTGTTTTTTTTTCTCAGGTTTTATTTTTCACCTGGGTTACTCTGCTTTTACTTTCCCTCCAGTATTTTCAGTAGGATCTGGAGTACTTTTCTTTTCTCCTGGTACTTCGTATATGGCACTTAGCTGCCAAAACAATTGACTTCTCTTATTTCTAATTAAGAAGGATTTAATATATACACTGTAGAAAAGGTAGTATGGCTGGATGCATTTCTCATGGCCACATATTATATCCTTGGAGTTTTAGCTATAGATCTTGGAAAAAATACCATGTGGATAGTTTAAAACATTAGATTTTTCAAGATGAAATCACAGCTGATTCAGTATAACCTGAGACCAGCGGCACACTGGGAGGTCAGCATGATGGGGGGTCTGCTGACGCAGGGGCGCTCCCCACTTCTCTGCACCTCAGCGGGGCATTGGTGCTTCTCCTCCCCGACACATAGCTTTCTTCCGATCGGTTCGTATGGCACTTCCCCAATTTCTGTAAGCACAGAAGGAGAACGGATGCTTTGAGTGTTATTAAAATATGCAAACATTACAAGTCAGAGGTATCAATATTCAGTGCTGTCCACTGATTCTCTGTGAAGGTCTTGCCCTTAAAATATCAGCTGTGCAGTTTTCCTCTGCTGTTACTTGCAATATCATGTTGTGCAGAATGAATTACTTGACAGAGCTTTCTGTCTCTTTGTACTGTAACAGCTTCTAGAAAAATTCGAACTGACAGTTCCTATAGTAAGGCATGAGGAAATATATTTGAATAGTGCATGTGTTTTATAGTGCGAGGTCAGAGAGTACACATGCATCACAGGCTACAATGGGGAATAAGAGGGTAACTATAGATATATGCACAACACACAAACATGAGTGATTATTTTTTAGCTCTTGATCCATCCTCTGGCATTTGCTGCCAAACCAAAGGGAAAAAAAATGCTGTCCCCTTTCTGTGTGATTGCAGAAGGAATCTTCGCTCCACAGAATGAGGTTTAGAAACCACAGAAAGCAAACAGCATGGCCCATAGTGTTGGGACGGCCCCGTTTTTCTTGCATGAGTCGCAGTGCTAAGGAGCTGGCATGGATGCTCAAAGGGACTGTGCTCCCGTGCCAGCAGCCCCACCGTCACAGCCGGGATGGGGTGACCAGGCTGCTTCCAGCGGGTTTCCTTCGAGGAGCAGAGGAGCAGGACAGCTCAGTGGGTTGATGTACCCTAGCTGGGCTCAGCATCAGCACTGGCTCCTAAGTGGCTCTCTGCCACCGACAACCTTGCGTCGATGTTTTAAGGGCAGCTTGCTGACAGCGGAAGCAATATGGCAAAAATTAGGTAGGCAAGAGGGATTAAAACATGTACAATTGTGCAGAATTTGTTAGGCTCAATTACATGAGTCAGGAACTGGTGAAGTGTTTGAAGACCTGGAAATAATTCCTATTTGTCATATCGGGAGTCTCCTTCCCAGAAACAGGCTGTGGAAGCAGAGGCAAGTCCGCCATATGGAGAGCAGATGTCTCAAGGGAGCTGAAAAGAAGATACTTTGCTAGTACTAAAAATATTCAGTACGAGGAGGTGATAACAAGTGCTTCTAAAGAAGAAGCAATTATTTATCATTGAGTAGACAATTTTTACTGTTTCCTAGAACACAAACCTATATGCTCGAATAATCCCGGACTGTTGCAGTGAAGAGGCACTGATTCACAGCTTGGGGCAGAAGCTATAATAGTAAGCAGATTGTACATCTTGTTTAACCATCTGCTTTTTAAAGCACATTTTGTCACAGGCTGTATCACACTGAAAAAAGGTAGGGAAATAGGAAGACAATGAGCTACCAGTATACAATTGTTTTGATGTACAAAGCAGTATGGTTGCCTTTGCCATTTGCAGCTTTGATGTTTTATTTTTTAGCACTTTAATTAGGAACTGTGTCGTGGAGATTGACTCAATTTATAACCTCAGTACTGTGGTGTTAGATGGCTCCTGTGAGAGCTGCCTCTGAGTACTAAACCTGCTTAAACATCAGGAATGAGGCTTGAGAGAAGAACTTCATTGCTGCCTTCAGGTGCCTTAGGAGATGTTTTAAGGAAGGACCCTGTTGAGCAAGGAAGCTCAAGTACAGCTTGAAGTTAAATGAAGCTCTCCCTGCTCTGTAAGCAAAGACATGCAGCTGTGGCTAATGCCTGTGTAAGTACCAGCCACCATGTGCTCATGTTACTCATGTCCCAGGTAGACGTTTGGGTTTTGCTCCTGCCAGAGCTGCTCTGCTTCCTGAGCAGGAGACCAAGAGCTATCGACACAGCTCACGCAGCTCCTGCACAACTCCAGCAAATTACTGCAGGGAAAGATAAAGCAATCACAGCAAGGTAGGGCTGTGGGGCTTATTCCCTGGTGCTGAGGTAAGATGAGCTGTAATAGACCATCTCCGACAGATGTTCATCTAATCTGTTCTTAAAAACCTCTAATGGCTGCGCTCGCCCAGCCCACAAAGGTAGCCTGCTCCTGAGCTTATCTTTGATTATAGTTGGGAAGTTTGTCCTAATATCTAATCTAAATCTCCCTTGCTTCCAGTTAAATCTATGACTCCTTGTCCCACTCTCAGTGGACATGAAGGCAACTGATTTTCATCCTCTTTACAGTAATCTTTGAAGGCTGTTATCCTGCTCCCTCCAGTCCCATCCATCTTCTCTTTGCTAGACTAAACAACCCCAAGTTCTTTCAACCTCTCCTCACAGGTCAGGTTTTATAAACCTCTTAACACTCTTGTTGGTCTCTCAGGGCTTTCTATTTCATTTACATCTTTCTTAAAAGGCGATGCCCAGTGCTGGGTGCAGCACTCGAGCTGAGAAGTTCCCAGCGCCATGAAGTTACCACCCAGCCCTTGGCTTTCGCATCCCCACGGGTACACTCGTGGGTGTCACTGTGGTCACCCGGTCTGTGCTTACCCCACAGGAGCTTCCAGGTCTCTTCTGCCATCCAGTCAGTCACCACCCATTTCAATACAAGTCCTTTTGACCTCCTTGCACTTTGCACGTGTCTCTCTTTGGTTCCATTTGTTGATTCTGGAAAACCTCTCCAATTTTTCATCGCTATTTTGAATTTTAATCCTGGGCCCCAATATGCTCACAATCCTCCTGGCTTAGTGTGATGGGACGATTTTATAAGCATACTTTATTCCATTATCCGAGTTACTAATGAAAATATCAAACAGAAACAGGCCCCGGACAGACCCTGGGTGACCCCATTAAAAATGAATTTTCAGTTCGATGGCAAACCGTGATAAGTTCAGCATGTTTTTCAACCACTTGTGCACCCACTGACTAATGATTTCATCTGGCCTGTATTTCCTTAGCTGGCCTTACAAGAACGTCACGGGGGACGCATTCACATGCCCTGCTCTAGTACATATTGCTGCTCCCTGCCTGTTGCCAAGAGAGAGGAAATATCTTTGTTCTTCCGAATCAGATTTGCCTTGGCCATGCCGTGCCAGGCTGTGAAGAGAACTCCTTCTGCCCCACCAGTTGCAAGGCATCAGTTGGGGTCAGGGAAGTTTTTGGCAATTGCTATTTTAAAACTGTAAAAACCCACATTGTTAAATACAGCGTTTCTTACTGCTGATAAATGCTGGAGTCTGCAATGATCATGAGTCTGTAATGCTACTACCAAGCACCCAAGGAAACAGCTAAGAAGGGAAGGAGGAGAGCAAGGCAGCATCCCACAGAGGCAGCAGCCTGTCCCAAGGCTCCTTCCCTTGTCCTGCATCTGCACCTGGGGTCATCCATAGCCCCCTCCAAACCAAAACACCACATCTCTGGTAGCCAGCAGTGAGAGCAGCAGCACCCAGAAAGGCCGAGGGATGTCATACTGTTGCCATTTCAAGATAAAAATCATTCTCCTTGATTCAAGAGAGAATTAACATTTCCATGCAGCCCTCACAGGGAGTTCAGAAAATGGAGAGACATTGTTTTACCCAGACCAAGAAAGGCAACCTCTACAGAGAAGGAAAGCTTGGGGAAACCTCTTTTGGTGGAGGATCCCCCAGAGGGGGGAGAAATGTCCTCCTGGGAGAACACAGGAGAAGGCTGACTGTGCTCCTCAGGCACAACCTTGAAGAAGATGCTCCAGGAGCGACAGGACTTTGTTATTCATCATAAGCGAAGAGACAAATAATTTTTAATACACGTTTTGGTTGCCTGGGTCCGGGTGTGCACTGGGTGCCACAGTGGCCTCTGCAGCCGCAGGATCCGGGGCAGAGCCTTTTGTGCTGGTAGCTCTGGGCTATGTATATTGCACCTTTACATTCAATTTGATACTACCTTTAGCCTGCTGGCCCCCTGCCAGCACAGCTGCAGAAAGGTTGGGGAAATTTGCCATAATATGCTTGGGAATTCTTGTGGAAAGCAAGTTTCACCTACTGCAGTGGAGGTGGATAGGTTTAAGAGTCTTGGGTTTCTTTTTGTCCTGAAATGCTCGTCCCCACTTAAAATCAGAAGTAAGGTGAGGTTTACCGTTAAAATATTCCAGCTTGAACATACAGGACTGCTGGAAATCAGTGTTTAAGACTGTTTAGAAAATGCACTGAACTCATAACCCAGATTAAAACCTGCGAAGCAAAACATTACTTTAACCTAGATCCAGTCGGTGTTGCTAACACCAGCGAAGATGATGCTCTCAACCCATATTTTGGTGGACACCTTCAAAAAGCACAGGGATGGATGTCCTAGCCACTGCTCAGCCAGTGGCACAACCCCAGCCCGCCACGGGGCTACGGGCAACCTTGCCCACGTGCTGCCTGGCCGGCAGCCAGCCTTCTCCTGCCTTCCAGGAGTGAAATCCTGGCACAAAAATCTACGCTGGCACCAAGCGCCCCGACTGCTACACCCTTCAACTGCAAGAGGGTTATTTTCAAGCCTAGAGGAAGACGATTGCGAGGGCACGAACGATCAAAGAAAGAGACACAGCGGACTTTTATCTGTTTCCCATCAGGAAAAGCATAAGTGATGTTTTAGGTTTTCAAGAATACCCTAATTCAGCATTTTGCTGCAGCAGGGTGGTCACCGGGCTTTGGACCGCAGCCCAGCCAAACAGAATGGAGCTTTTCATCAGTTAAAATCCAAGAAGGGAATAATGATCTCAGAGTTTTGTATTTATCATTGGATTTGGCCCGCTGACCCGCCTAAGGAAAGGCAATGGCTTGAAACAGTTTTCACAAAGCCAAGACCTAAATGGCTGCAGTAAAAATTAATTTTATCCTGATCTCTTTTTTTTTTCCCCAAATACACATATTTTTGTCATGTTTGGACAAATCCTGCCCCCCCAGTTCCCTCAGTGCGGTCATCACAGCTCTCCACCCTCCGAAAGTCTAGGCTGGCCCATAGATGTCACTATCTTGGCAATGATTGGCACACCCCCAAAGAGGGCTGTGTGGAGTTATGTGGAGTTATGTGTGATTCAGCAGCAACAAGTGTGAAAAGGCTGAGACTGCTGGCGCTCGCCCTTCATCAACCTTTTCATATTCCTGGCACTCACTCTGAGCATTGCTGGCTGCAGATATTTAAAGAGCAAAAAGAGCGAGTACTGCAGTTAGCTTTTTTTTTTCATTTAGCATTTTTCCCTCCTCTTTGTTCATTTAAGCAGATATTTATGCTTTCATGGACATGAAGAGCTTCCCCCGGCCCGTTTAGCACCGGCATGGGCCATCTTGTTCTCCCAGCAAGTGCCGCGCAGTGATGAGCAATATTCCTTGTCCTGGCAGCCTTTCTCCTCAGGGTAGGCACTTTTCCCCCTTACCCAAAAAAACATGTGGGTTTTGTGTGGTGAGAGCACAGGGGTTTTCCGTCATGTGATGGGAGCACGTTCAGCATGATGGGGCACAAGCACCGGCTGAAGTGATGGGGCGTCTTACATGTTCCCCCTCACAAGCTGCCCCATGCGAAGAGATCTCTGCATTTTTGTCAAAAGGCTGGACATTACTGCTCTGTGAAAACCTAAAGACCTTCACACCAAAACAAAGCATAATGTAAAAAAACTTCTGGAAAAGAACTACGTGATTTCCATGCTTCCCAATACACCTATGGAAAATGAAGGCAAAATCCCTTGCATGCTACACCTACAAAAGCATGCTACAAAATCCCTTTATGTGTGCTACATCTTGAAGCCCTGTGTTTCTTCCTTCTAATATATTTCTTCTGGTATGAAATAGGGGCAAGGTCTAGGCCACCTAAAGCTCAACTAAATTGGGACTTCACACTCGAAAATCCACCTAGATCCTAGGCTGTGGTTTAGTCTCCAGGTTGCCTCCTCCCAGGAGGTACCTACATTCATTGGGCACTTCCCAGGTCCCTGGCACCTCACTTCTGCCATCCACGCGTCCCTCAGGCAGGATGGTGATTGTTAATTGATGTTAAATTAATTTGGTGGTGGGTGGAGGTTTTGAGGAGGGGTGTTCAGAGAGCCAAAAGCACCACGACAGGCAGCATTACTTTACATCTGTGTTGGCTGTCTTGGCAGAGCTGCCGGTGATTAAACGGATGGAGCCCAATTTATCAGCCGAAGACGGTCTCTCCACGTTCACTGCGAGCAGCTCTTCTTGCTGCTAAATTCAGAGCTGAATTCACTTTCAGATGAAAGCAAATTCACCTATGGTTCTGACAGCAAAAGAAATCAAATGCTTAAAGACAAATGATACGTATATTTGATTTTATTCCTCTTTCCCACAACATACACGATTGCTGGAAATTCTTTCTTTCCTGTGCACAGTCTTTTTTTTTCTGTTTATTTGTCCTGATTCAGAGCTAACAGCTGGTTTCACCTATGAGAACCAGCTCACAGACGCATTTCAGGATATAAAGCACATTTATGATAAGACACCTGATAAATCCCTTTACGTTTCGTATCTTTCCTGTAAAGCTGGGGGGGAGGGAGTGGAGAAGGAGAAAAGACCTGCTTTAGGATGATGTCATAGCTGTTGGGCACATCTGCCCCAAATTAAATTACCATCTAAAGGGCTTATTTCCCAAACATATTTCTTTTTGGCTTGGAAGGAGACATAAAGCAGTGTATCCCTTCAGTTTGCATTTGGGGAGTCTCCGAAAATTTGGGATCACCCTTCACAGTATGCCAGCAAGATTTACTAGTGCTGAGTCTCTCAAGTGATGATGCTGTACAAGTTGCATGAAAAATGATTCTTTCTTGGTTCCTTGATTAAGTTGTGACTCATAATAAATCTTCCAGAGAAATCAAGCCCGTCTTGCTAAAAGCATGAGGGACCTTTATAAAAGCCCTCTAAGAAGGTGTGAGAAAGGGATCTCACCTGTAAGAAAAAAGCTTGCAAAAGTGAACCTGTTTGAATTTTAAAATATCCATTCTCCATCTTTCACAGCGAACTCTGCGTGCATGCCAGAATTTGAAGACAAAAATGCAAAAGGCATAGAAATAAACATTTAAACACACCAAGGATAAAACACTTGCAAATAGGCTGCTTTGTCTACTGCAATACCAAAAAAAGAGTAATAGGAAAAAGAAGGAAGAGGAGAAAATACAGGGAAACTAATTTTTTTTTAATACTTTCTATGCAATCTTTCCCTATGAAGGCACTCAGACTGTGTGTCTTCCAGGTGATAAGGAAGAGGGAAATGCGGCACCAGACACAAACCCCATCCTCCTGCTGCCTGCTGCTGTGCAAACTGCAGGTGTCCCCAATGCACCCATCGTGGCAAAGCCCCATGTGACAAGGGAACCATCTCTTTTGGCTTTGGCATCTGTTCCTGAGCAGACCCCATGGGCCCAGTGGCTGTGACAAAGCTGTGCACGTGTGTCGCATATGCTGCATCAGAGGGAAAGACCCCCCCGGTACTACCCGGGCAGCCCGGCCAGCTCAGGCAACCTGGATGCTGAACACTGGCATCGTTTTACAGGAGCTCCACTAAAATCCATGAAACTGTCATTTGTCCATGGTAGTTACTTAGAAATGGAGTAAAAATGCCCCAAAATACCTCTTTCAAAGCACCTGACAAATGGCATCCAAACGCAGCAAAACCTTTCAGCCCATCTAGAAACCACAGCCCCGGTTTTGTGCTGATGTAAACCAGCGCAGTTGGTGGAGGTATGCTGTTTTACACCAGCTGAGGAACTGTTCCTATATTTCCACCTGATTCATGAAGATTTATATGCTAATTCCCTGCAAAGCATTATAATGAAAAAAAGAATCTTTTAGCTGGGTCCACAAGTCCTATTTCATAAATAAGTTATCTCAGCCTTGCTGGGTCAGATCTTACTGAGAGGACGATACATCCAGGGCTGTCATGTAAATCATTTCCTTTTGAATACTTATGTCTAATCAACTTCAGACCTTGTTTTGGACACATTGTACATTTCATAAGCTGAAGAACTCTCTCTGATGAAATCCTTGCCTCCTGACCCCAAAATACATCTGAACAAAATTGTCCCATCAGGAGTTCAGATAATTGCTTGGCCTTTCCTGTCAGTCATAAACCAGACGGATCCAACTTTTTTGGACACTTCCCCACACTTTAATGTGCTTTTCAAACACATTCCGAACAGCATAACAGAATAGGAATGGTTGCTTTTATAAATGTGTGGTACTTTATATGCTTAAGCAAAGAAATCAGAGACTCTCTTTGCTGGTGCCATATGTATTATTGTGTGATAAAAATTTACCAGCATGTAGTTCTGCAATTATTGTTCTTACAGCTCCATTAGTCTTAAATCTTATTTATGTACCACGGGGTTTTTTCTTTCATTGGAACTCCCAGGCTCTCCCTTTTCTTGTGCCAAAGCTTACGAAGCACCGAGTAGTCCAGGCACAATTTGAAGACTCGATCTTTCTCATGCCCAGAGTGAGTATGTTTAAGAGCGATGCCTTTCTGCTCCCACCCACAAACTCCTTCAGGGTCCACGGCCGCGCAGCTCCTTGGATCTAACAGAGGTGGCGGGTGGCTGATGCAGCAGGACACCGGCACCAAGCGATGTTCGTGCTCACCGCCTGGCCACGGCAGCATCCGCCACACAGGGATGCAGCTTACAACAGGGAGAAGCCGAAGTCCTCGTCGGGGGCCGAGCTGGGACGCTGCCCAAGCGCTGCTGGGGGCAGCAGGTTGAGATGTCTGCATGGAAGGCATGGCGTGGACTCAGCAAAAGCCGGTGGATAGTTTTCTATTGACTGCTGAGGGGGCCATGATTTTCTGCCCCAAGCCCTCCTTGACAGCCTGACAGTGTGCACAGGAGAGCTCCGGGAGGTGAGGAAGATTTGCTGGAGGAAGCCCAGCACATTTCTGCTGGTGAATGGCAAACCGCCCCGTGCACTTGGACGGTGCTAAATCTTGAACAATGAGAAGCATTACAAATATTCAGACATCACAGACAAGGGTTTACAGAGATCACAGTCTCGAGTTGAAAGCCTGGGAATTCCTCAAGGAGAAGGTGTGGTCTGGGGCAGCGCATGTGAGCTGAGAGCTTTCCAAGTGCCTCTGCAGCTCTCAACATCTGATGAGAAGATTAAGTTCATGGGCAAAACACATGTGAAAATGAAAAGCAGGCTGTTGCATTTATCAGTAAGTTGAAAGGACAAAGTGTACGAGAATGTTAGAAAAGAAAAATCTTTAAAAGGCCATTCTACATCAAGAAGAAATCTTTCCAAGGTGTGGAAAACAGGGACCTGCAGGGCTTGGGTGCCACAGAGGAACTTCACTTCTGCACCTGAGTCCTGGCTGTGTGAGTGGAGGTGCAGAGCCATACGTGTCACCTCACAGACCGATAGGATGCTAAGCCTATATATCTTATAGGTCCTGCAGACAGGAGAGGCTTGGTTAGACATCACAGCGCCCGTTTGAGGTGTCAGCCTCTCGGCAGTTTGCTGGAAGTCATTGCTACCTAGCAGGGGGTGACAAAACTGAATATAATGTGACTCTCTCTGCCACAATTTAGAGTTAGGACTTTATACCATCAACAAAGAGTAATCTGGAAACACGAATGGTGTTTCTGACACTGGTGAGTGACATACAGGGCAGGGTTAAAGCTGCAGCACAGCCTCGTGAGAATATGTGCTCACGGATTTCAGGTCTGTACGCATTACAGAGCCGCTCCTGAAGCTCATGCTGGCTTTATCATTTTGCAGTGTACCTTTGTGAGCCTGTAGTCTCAGGCAGAGTTCTTGCAGGGTCTGTAAGCTGTGCTTGGAGGACATGCAAAAAAGCATGAATCCTCAGAAAGTTTGTGTTCTCTGCAAGAGCACCTGCAGCAAAGGCCACAGGAGTTCCTTGGGCAACTGTTGCACCCATCAGGTTGACAACACCCATGGACCAGCACATACTGAGCTGCTTTTCCTCAAACTTTTCACGATTTCAGGACTTATGCTAAGTGTAGGAAAATAACTTTCAATTTTTCATAGCCCTGCATTTCTCTGCTTCATTATTGTGAAAAAAAGCCCTTATCTTATCATTCCCCTGCACTGTGAATGGCTTGTGTGATTTCCAGGTTGGATGCCCGCTGTTTCAACCTTTACCTTCTTGTTTCCTCACCTTGGATGCTTTCTGTAGCTGCTTCACGTCTCTGCTGTCATCCCTGTTTGATCCTTGCAGTGCACAAGGCAAGCATCATACGGAAAAATCAGTCTGCGGGCTGCTTCTCTGAGCACAGAAATGAGCATAGAGACCAAATGAACACAGAAATGAGGTCAGAGATTTTCGTGAAGTCAGGGCGCTTCGGCGGTACAGCCCCATATACACCCCCCACCCCAGGAAGTACAAACAAAATCAAGTGAACTGTCCCCAAAAAGACCCGTGTGACTGTCACAGAGGCATTCAGGAGACACTCAGAATGGGGTGTGCGTGTGTGTGCGCGTGCGCCTGAATGTCATAAGTGGACGGACAACAGGGAAAACACACCGCAGGGCGGTGGCGGGGGCTCCTCCGGGGTCCCACCGCCACCCCCGCGGCCGGATCCGGCCGCAGCGGCGCGGCTCGCTCTGGCCGCCAGGTGGCGCCGTCGCCCCGGGCACGGCCCGGCTGTGCCGCCCCCCGCCAGCCCCGGGAGCGGGGAAGGAGGGATGCGGGCCGGGGAGCGGGGAAGGAGGGATGCGGGCCCGGGGAGCGGGGAAGGAGGGATGCGGGCCCCGGGAGCGGGGAAGGAGGGATGCGGGCCCCGGGAGCGGGGAAGGAGGGATGCGGGCCCGGGAGCGGGGAAGGAGGGATGCGGGCCCCGGCAGCGGGGAAGGAGGGATGCAGCCCCGGCAGCGGGGAAGGAGGGATGCGGGCCGGGGAGCGGGGAAGGAGGGATGCGGGCCCCGGGAGCGGGGAAGGAGGGATGCGGCCCCGGGAGTGGGGAAGGAGGGATGCGGGCCCGGGGAGCGGGGAAGGAGGGATGCGGGCCGGGGAGCGGGGAAGGAGGGATGCGGGCCGAGGAGCGGGGAAGGAGGGATGCGGCCCCGGGAGTGGGGAAGGAGGGATGCGGGCCGGGGAGCGGGGAAGGAGGGATGCGGGCCGGGGAGCGGGGAAGGAGTGATGCGGTCCCGGGAGCGGGGAAGGAGGGATGCGGCCCCGGAAGGCCGGCGGCGGGGGAAGGGGCCGCCCCTGCCCTCCGCGAAGCACACCGGGCTCTCCAGGTCGTCTGTAAGGGGGAGGTGCGAGGAGGTCAGGAAAGACGAGAGGAGAGCCGTTACACCGTGCCCCCCGCTCCCCAACCTGTGCACCCCTCGGTGCAAGGGGCGGTCTTGGCCTTAAGGGAAAAAAGTCTGCTTGGAGCCTATGGGCCAGTTGCTACATAGCGCGTTCAGTGTTACCCCACTGATGTCTGGGACACTCTGGTGATTTACATCAGGTGCGAGTATGATCCTTATTTTCAATGGAACATATCCCCCAGGAGGGTTTATTCACAGGCTGCCCGGGTTTTTCACTTGGGTTCTGTTAGTTCGTTTCGAGTGATGCATGGAAAGGCTCAGTGATTTTCCCAAGGACTCTCTGAGGTAGCAATTTCTCTTGGAATAGAAGAAAAAGCCTTCTTGCTGCCTCATACTAGCCTCCAAAATACATCACGTAGTTCAACCACTGTGGTTTGGTCCTACTATGAACTGGTCTTCTACAGACAAGCATGTTTCTTGGCTCTTCCCTCTGATCATTTCATTCTGTGCTGGTGGCTCTGAGCTCCTATCTCTGCCCAAGACACTTGCAGCAGCTTCACAATATCATTTAGCAATGGCTCACTTTAGTTCAGAGTCATTTAGTATTGAAGCAAGCATGCAATTCAGAAGTCCGTCACAGTCTAGACATCTTCCCCCAAATTCAGAGACCACATCCCCATCCCAGCTCTCAGCGGTCACCCAGTCCAGCCAGCATTTCGTCGCCCACCAGTTGTTTTCTCCACAGCTCACTGCTACGGGCACTACCGGGTCTCCCTGTGATATGCTCCATTCCCTTCCCAGGTACCTGGGCAAAGGGCAGCCCATGACATTTTCCAGTCACGCTTTGCTGATATTTATTTTGGCCCTCCTACAGCTGTTTCCAAATAACTTTTGTGGGAGAAACAAGATTTAGGGCAACCTGTTGAAGGAACTGGGAGACTGAAGGTGGAAACTCCCCAGGCTGACAGCTGCTCTTTTTGCAGCTTCGGTGCTCTGTCCTGCCTTGCTTTGAGCCCTGGCAAAAGCGTGCAGCACTGTGTCCCTTGGAAGAGGCAAGGGCCATCCGCAGTTCTCAAAACTGGGGCTTAGGAGTTTATCCAGAATCCAACTTGGGCTCTGGAAAACCTGTGACTTCGGAGACAAGCGGGGTTTGGATGGGCTGAAAATGCAGCAAGAGCAGCAGATTTTCTTCAGATGTGTGGATGCTGTTGTAGGCTTCATGAGGCATTGGTAAATGAAAAATGAAGTTATTTTAATAAACAAACATTCACATGTAACCATTGGAAGGTGAAGTCAGAAGTTTGGCATTGGTTTGCATTTTAACAGACACGGAAATAGCAACAAACTGAGGAAACATGCTTGTTTGTAAGGCTGCCTGAGCAAAGCCATACGAGTCAGACTGAGAGCCATCAAACTTACTTATGCTGAATAATATCCTGTTACTCCCTGAATGAATAAGGCAGTCCTCGATGGAGCTATCAAGGAACATGATTCCAGTAAGTTATATACAATTCTGGACTTGTTTTCTAAACATATGCATTAATTTTTTTGGTAAGAAGCCCATTACATTATTTTTGGCCAATGCTCTCCTTTTCTATAGCTCTGATAAAACTCAGTCTGTGAAGTATTTCTTCAGCTACCTCAAAGCAAGTGTTGACATCACCAAGAAGGAAGCAGTGCTAGAGCAAACGAAGTGTATGTAAGGGAAAGCCCAGGCTGTGATTACATGTGATGAAATGGAAGATGCCCAGCCAAACAGTAAAGTGTTTCTACTGACTTACCCTGGAACGTACTCCTTTTGCTGAAGAACTACTGTGGGATTTCAGGCACAAATGAGTCTTGATGAATTTTGAGGCAAAATTTGATGTCGATTAATTATTTGGTAAGTTCTGAAAATTGTATACACGCTGGGGAAGTCTCCCTATAACATGCATTTCTCTGGTTTCCATTCTTTGTCGTGCTGCTGTTGGGGATATTGAACACCTCCTGCTGTGGGATCCCTGCCCCGGGAAGGGGACGGCATGGGCCGAGCGCAGGCAGGGCTGAGATTTATAGAGAAGTAAAGACAACTTCTGATATTAAGCAAAGAAAGCTGAGCTGGATAAAGAGTTTGCTCGAGTAAAATGAAACTTTTCTCCCCCCCCCCCCTTTCTTTCTTAAGTTTAACAAAAAAGAAAAATGGAAAATCCCCATTTATTGCATCCAGCTGTTAAAATTTTATGATACCGAGATCCCCGGTTGTCATGACCACTTCGTGTAGTTTAATATGCAGTCGTATTCTTTTCAGTTTCATTTTCTTCCCCAACTTTAGTTAATAAAACACCTTTCAGACAGCCAGTTCTTAGCAGTTATAGAGTGCCTGGTCTTCTTTTATAAAGAAGAGAAATGTGTGCAGCTTTAAGAACTAATTCGTATACACACACATGGGCCATTACCTGTGGGATACCTTGGCACATGAGGAAGTTAAACTGCAACCATAATTCCCATTAATGTCAGTGAGAGCAGCATTTGCGCATTTCCCTGTGCGAAAGAGACGCGGGCTGAACGGAAGCAGCTCTTTTCCGATCACCATAGACCAGCCCTGCCATAAAAAGGTTGACCCTCTGCCCCAGCCAAGACTCCCCTTGCCTGCAGATGACTTTGGGCTCAGGCCCAGAATGAATAAATCTCTCCGGACTTTGGAAATTCAGAGGCAAACCAGCACCTCCCGAAGTATTGCACATTTATTCTCTGCTTCATCTGCAGCAAGCATGGGGGTTGTTATCTACACTGTTTGCACAGTTCCAGCTTAGCTTTCCTAAAGTATTTTTTCGCTGCTTGATTGGCATAGATAAAACATGCAGGATAAAAGCAATGTCCACATTTTCTGCTTTTAAATGCACTAATGTTTTTAGTCTGCTGTTGCTCCCAGTTCCCTCCTGCCTTGCTGGCATTTGCCCACGCCAGCAGCCGTGCACGTGTGGTGGTAGGAGGGGCAGGAGCATGATTCCCTGTGCCAGGGCAGTGTTGGCATCAGTGGGGAGGAGTGACGCTCCGACATCCACTTCTACTTTAGAGCTCTTTGTTCACTACGGCTCGCTGGCGTTGCTCTGGCTTGCTACCACTGCTCCTGCATGTAGAAAAAAACCTCACCCTAGATTAAGAAAGAATAAGTGTACACATCAGTAGGTCAAGGATCGGACCAGCTGATTTAATTAATCCCAGAACAAGCATTTCAAATAAGGGAATCCAGAATTATGATTAAGCTGCAAAGGAATCGAAATACGCTATGGGCGAGAGGTTTTTGCTGCGCTCTGGCTGGTGAATGCTTCTTTTTCAGCCTCGGCATTCTTTTGTATTAGTCTTTTGCCTTTGTGGTGTTGAAAATCGTTTGGGGAATCTATTTAATGGTGCAGTTTTATATAAAAGGTAACCACATTGCTGCACTAAATGTAAAGCAGTCAGAGGAACTGAAAATAAACTGGTTTGGTTTCCTAAGAGGTAGCACTGATAAACATTTTGGTCAGCCAATGCATTTTGTGGACAATGTTTAAGGAAACATTAGCTGCTAACATGCTTAGCTTGAGGAAGCTTTATCCTCCCTGTGCCAGTATTTATAGTCATAGTTTAATAGGAAGCCTCTAACGATAACATCTTACTGCTTGTTTAATCATCTTTTACTCAGCAAAATAACTGAGTTAATTTGGGACCGAGAAAGGATGTGGACACCACAGCTGGCTCAGGTCGGGGCATCGCTGGTGTGTGTGCCAGGGAAGCTCTGAGTGGCAGCCGGCTTGGCATGGGGCTGCGTGCCGTAGCGCTGCCCCCTTGGAGAAATACTTTAACCGTTTCCCTGGGGAAAGTCAGCAGCTTCCCCTTGCTGTGCCGGTCTCTCACGCTGTACCAGGGATAGGAAAAATGGCTTTTTAAAATTACAGAGATTTTAAAACACAAAAATGGAAATGCAAAGGGAAAGGAACACTTGCAGCACGTGGGGATGTTTTCTGAGATGGAGTTGAATTCACACTGAGGGTGCCCCTCTATTTAGTAGGGAAGATCCAGCCAACAGCTAACCTTTTGATATAAAACCGCTGCCAGCCCGCCTTTTCCTCTCCTTCTTGATTCCTCCTCTTCCCATCTATGCATTTCACTCCCTACTCAGTAAACCCAACAAAAAACAGAATAGGGGGGAAAAAAGTGGAATTAACATGACAGCTGTCACTATCACACAGTTCAGTCTGTGCCTCCCCTTCCCCTGCCGTCTTCAGGCATAACCTCCGCAGATCAGGGAATGTCCCCAGCCTGGGGACTGCTGCAGCAGAGCTCCTTCTGACACCAAAGCATTGACAAGGGTCAAGGTGAATTTTGCACTTCCCAGGAGCTGGTTTCCTTTGCCAGGGGCTGCTCGGTTGGCATCCCCTGGTTTGGGTCTGTACGCAGCGAGACTTCTACGCTGCTCCTAAAGGGGTTTCTTTAGGGGAAACGGCTGCAGGTCCTTGCCCAGGAAGGCAGTAAACAACACCCAGTGGGCTCAGCAGAGCTGGCACTGGTGGACTGCTTTGAACTGAATAAACATAAGGAAAAATTAAATTTTCCCTACCAAGAAAAATTAAATAGCAGTGACATGGTGGGAAGCAGCCCCTGTCCTGAAGAGTTTGCAGCTGAAACAAGGAATGAGGCAGAAACAGCAGCAAGGAGAGATGGAGTGAAACTCCTGAGGTAGTGTGAGTACGGATGAGATTGGTACCCACATCTTAGGGGTCTCAGGTAAGCTGCTCATCAGCATCCCGACACTGGTAACAGGACAGTAACTGAGATGCCTTAAAGTCATTTCAGGGCCCGTGAGAAAACCCGTCTGCTGTGCTCAAAATGTCCATGCAGTGCTGAAGTGACAAGAGGGAAGCAAGGGAAATGAGAGAGAAAAGAATTGTAAAATAAAAGGATGCAAATAAACTCCTTCGTGCTGTTAGGCCAAACTGTGATGATGCAGCACTTTGTACAGACTCCTTCAGTTTTTTTAAAAAGGAATTTGCTGTATGCCCCTGTCCCTCTCCAGGCAGAACTTGTGGTTGTGATCATCCGTGACAGTGAGCATCGTTTCATGGCACCAGCATGAGTGAAGCCAAAGCTGGAAGCCTGAGCTGAGGTACTCGCTCCCAAAAAAACCCAAAACCTACAGTTAAATATAGCTTATCAAAACTGTAAGTATCCTTATGAAGAATGTAAAAGTGCAAGAAATGTCTGCAAATTATTCCACATTTTTTCTAAGATCAGAAGTTAGTATGCATATATGAGCTCCTGCACTCATTGCAGTGAAGCAAAGAGCAGCCCTAGACATATGGCCACTAAGTTTTAAAGACAGAAATAGTATAATTCAGCCCACAAATGGAGGGCTGGATCCTGCTAGGGCTGAGGTCCTTTTGTGTTCTACAAAATTAGGAATTGTGGATACTCTGCACTGAAGAAGAAATGTCAAGTATCCGCTGGGGCTGGGTTCGCAGCCTAGTGGAAAGTCAGACTAAAAAGAAAACAATAAATTAAAGTGCCACCAAACTCTTCAGAAGAGAGAAAACTGCATCGAAGCAACAGCCTTTCGCTTTTAGCCCCCCAAGAGCTGAAATGAGCAGGCGCCGAGGCAGTAAGTAGTTCCCATCCTGCCACCGGCAGCAGGATATACATCATTTAGAAACGACAGAAATTGTCTGAGTTAGCAGTGTAGCTGAACAAATTAGAAATTATAGTAAAACTGGGGGTTCAGTTTATATAGCTGGAGCTCTGAGACAGAAATACAGATTATGATAGGTTAATGGGGACTGTGACATTCCCTATACATGTAAATAAACACTGAATTTGAGAACCTCTGTTTTCCCCAAGCACTAGTAAATAAAAGTATAACAGAGACCTCATGTAAAGTAACCATATGCTTATAATTATGCAAACATTGTAGATCCCCTGTGTGAAATTTCACATCTTTATTGCTTCTATTTTAATGTTTACAAAGTTAGCAGTAATTTTTCAAAACTAAATCTATCCTAAACAGGAAAGACGATTTCCTACCTCATTTTAATTTTCTATGCCAGAGCAAATGAAAGCAGAACCGCTCTTGCAAACCTCTTCCCTTTTTCATGCTCTATACGCCGCAGTTTGTTTCCCCGACGTCAGGATGTGTTTTGACACACCAAGAATGCAGGAGTGGCTTCACTCTTCATGCCCATATATTAAGCTTTTAACTGTGAGTGAGAGACAATATGGTTCTAATCTAAGACAGTGACAAAAATGCAGAGAGCTTGCAGAGAAGCAACGTTGCCACTGGTTCGTGGCAAAATAAAACGCTGTAAAAAGCAACAGTGGCGCATAGGGTTAGCCCTGCTACTTCTCCCGACTTTTCTTGTGAAAAGACTAACTGCCAAAAGCAGGAGCAAAAGGAAGAGAAATGGGAAAGTCCGTCCCCGTGCTGTGGGGCTGCACAAGCCTCCGCTGAGCCAGAGCACGGGGCACTCGCCTGGAAGAGTCCCGCGGGCCGTGGGGCGCTGGGAGAGGCACAGATCCCTCGCAGGATGCTTGGAAAGCGAAACAGAACTTTCCTTGGAGGACCACAATGTGGGAACTGGTTCAGACTCTCCTAAAGCAACCCTATTTATTTGGGTACGCTCCTTCACCTCCTGTTCACATGCCATAGGTTTGACAGTTAAAATTCTTGGTCCACTTAGACTTTCGAGGTTTATGTTAACAGTTTGGAGAGTGAGCAGGTTGAAACAAATATACTGAGAAAAAATTGATGGTTTGCTGTATTAAGCAAAAAAATTATATTTGGCTAATGTGATGGTCCAGGATGCAGGCGGCAGAGAAGGGAACTTGGTGGTCCCTCCCCGAGGATGCTCTCAGCCAAGAGCAGGGCAGCCCGGCTGGGAGGGAGGCAGGGAGAGGAGCTGGCACGTTACGCATGAGGGAAGGTCCATCTGGGGAAGGGGAAGCAACTTCTGGGTCAAAATCTACCTTCTGAAAACAAATATTCCTGCTAGTATGGAGCACTGAAAAACAGTATTTTCAGGAGCACTGCAGCAAGGAGGCAGGGGTGCTAAAAAAGTTGAAGCTAAAAGCAATGGGAGTTTAATGCCTCAGATTCAGGGCCTTTGAAAGACAAGTCCCATATTCAAAGCTGAGGCTTGTGGAAGCTGGTGTTTTCCTGAAAAACAGCATGTATGGACTACTCGGGCATTTCAGAAAACATTGAGCTAACTGCTCTGCCAGTCGGAATCCCTACCCCCTGATTATGTGGTGTGACCACAGCCTTTTCGGAGCTTTTTGTGGTAAAGGGGGAAGTAGCCCATACTTTGAGTGGGTACATTTTCTAGTCATCCTAATAGGGAATGATTTTGGTTCACAGAAATAAAAACCTTACAATGGATCATTCATGTTAAAATAAGCCACAACCTAGCTGTAAAAAAATAAAAGAGATTAAGAGTGACTGTCTACAAACTGATCAGCTCTGTACTAATGCTGCTTATGCACCACAGTAAATCTTCCAAAAGGCCACAAACCAGAGGCCAAACGAGGGTTGCTTAGGCCTTGGCTTGACCACTTGTGCAGGGATGAATTTTAGCCTCTGACACTAGTCCTCAACATTGCTGCCAATTTTATGGTTATAACAAGAGAAATTTCCATTAAACTTCCAGGGGAAAAAAATTACATTTGATTTTCGCTGTCTCCTGGCTTTCAAATTTTGCCTCTGGTGATTTCGCTCCCCACCCCCCCCAGAATAACAAATTCACAGAAAGAAAGAGATTTGAAAGATGTGAAATCTGTGTGTTCTAGTGCAAGGAAACTCATGAAACTGTTTTTAAAACTGCAGTTTAGAAAGCTTCCCCAAATTGCTTTAGTTTGGAGAAACGTATTTGAAATAAAAAAATTGTTACAAAATATTTATAATGCAATTATAAACTGAAACCTGGCCAACTATTATTGTCGAGAAAACCGGAAAAGAAATAATTTAAAAAAATGCTATTCTTCTTTTCTGGTGGCTGCTATTATTTTACTCTTCTTATTGTTGTTGCTGCCGTTATTATGCCCTTTGCCGAGGTCCGAAGCCGGGATCCCGAGTGTTTCACAGGCGCTGATTCATTCACGGGCTGCCCCACAAGGTGCCCACTCCTGCCTGCGGTTCCCAGGTCTGGTCCCATGTGGTTTTCTCAATGCCAATCAAAACCAAAACTTCTTAAGGTGGTTTGATATATTCAAGTCCCTTGCAGTGATCTGACTGCGTAGCTGCATAAGGCACCACGATCGCTACATCTTCTCGGTTCCCTACGCTCTGTCATTCCCTTAAGTGACTGTCCTGGCAATTAGCTGTATTGAACAATGGCATTGTCTTCCGAAATGACAAGGGGACACCCTGAGCAACAGGGCCTAACGCTGCGAGTAACAGGCAGGAGAGCAGCACTGCCTACTTTATGGCTGTTACTACTATCTGTGTACACTATCATCTGGTGAGCATCGCTGTCTTGGGGTGATAACAACAGGGTGTGAGCTTCCCCCAGCCTCCGTGCTGCCTGAAAGGTCCCCGGAGCCAGGGGAATGGCCCCCGTTGGCTGCAGAGGGCTTCAAGTCAGGCCCCCGATAAAGAAGCGAGGGTGGAAAGCAACCGTCCGAGTCAATTTTAGAGAATGCGTTAAAACGTGCAAAAGCAGCAGGTAGAAATGAAATCGGGCTGATGGAAGTTGCTCTCAAGACCACTCGACCCTTGCAGCTTTGCATTAGTACGAAACCACCTTCCCTTGGGAGAGGAGAAGGCCAAGGGAGGAAAAAGCTGAGAACAAAGAGGGAAGAGGAGAGACAGACTGAGAGACAAAGGCAGGAAGGGAACAGACACTCCGGGAACAGCGAGGGGACCCTGGAAACCAGCAGGGTGGGAGTGGGAAAGGCCAGCCGTGTGGCAGCAGCACTGGGGACTGCAAGGAGGGGATGTGGGAAGTGGAAACAATATCAGAAAAGGAAAATAGGACAATGAAATGCAGCAGGATAGAAAAGAAAGAGCCTGGGGGACTAGGGTTGGGCAGAAGTTGGCGGAGAAGAAACTGGAGCTGGGCAGCTGATTGGAGATAGTAGGCAGGAGCGTGGAATAAGTGAAGAGGGCACAAAAGGGGCAGAAGGAAACAAAAAAGTGATGATAAGGCTCCCGACGGAACTGGGTCATGGCAAACAAAAAAATAGCCAAAATGCTAAGTACAGAGCAGAAAGGGTGAGAGCGGCAAAGGGGACCAGAAGTAACAAAAGTGAGGCATCAGAAAAGTGAAGCCGAAGGGACAGGAGGAGGGGGGAAGGTCCCAGAGCAGAAAGCAGCTGATGAAAAGGGAGGGGAACGGTCAGGAGGGCAGCTGTGAAACCAGGGGTTAGGCAGGAGGAGTGAAAGCACAATAAATAAAAGGGGGTAAAAAAAACGAGACGGAGTGATGTGGGAATTGGTTTTGCAGAACACTTGCCTCATTTCTGCACTGTCACTGATACTCTTTTGTAGCCCTGTTTCTTCGCAGTTCATCTGCCAGCACCTCGCAGTACATCTATCCTACTAAAAAGAAGCCAAGGCAATGACGGGCCCCGTTCTCTAATCCAAGCTATACAACATGTCCCACATCCACATGGTCACATCCAAATGGCCGTCTAGGGACAGCCGCTGGCACAAGCCATAACTGGTAACAGGCCTGGGCACTGGCTGGGAAAGTGCTAGCTGGCATGGGCCAAAACCACACCAGGGAGCTTGCTAAGCCGTGTATGGAGGGTTGCAGGGCAGCGCGTGAGCTCCTGCCTTGGAGTTATCTTCTTCCCTAGTGGAGATGCAGCCTGGGTCACTTAGAACCTGAGCCCTTCTTTTGATCTGAACGTCCCCTTCACGGTCCTCATCTCCTCTAGCATCTCTCCCCAACAGCTGGGGAGCACAGTGGGACTGAGCTCGCCGCAGGCAAACTGGGACCTACCAGGATAGATGCCCGCTCCGTATGCCCTGGCTGCGTCTGCCTCATCCCACTAATGCGTGTGTTGCACTGGAAGTGGTGCCAAAAGCCCAGGCGTGAGTTGCCCTCTCTTGGTGGAAAATGAGAAGGGGGAAGCAAAAGACAAGAGAATCCGGTGTACGACTGCATGGCCCATGAAGAACAGCTGCTGATGAAGGAGCGCGGTCAGAGTCATCAGATTCAACCCGGGGTGAAAGCCAGATTCCCTTTATTTGCTATGGACTGAGCTTTCACTGCTAAACACGCACGACCCTCAGGCTGCAGCACCTCTTGCTGGAATGAGAGGAAAATCCACCAGTGGCAGAGCTGGGGCAGATAGGAGAGGTAGGAAGAAGTGGAGAATGGGAGATCAGGAGAGGAGAGGAGGGAAGCTCAGCACAGGGCAAAGGAAAGCAATGTGGGGAAGCGGAGGAGGGTGGCTTGTGGCTGCCAGCAGCAGCAGTGCCACAGTTCAGGCAGGAGGATGAGAAGGAGGTCAGGAAGAAGCAAGGAGGGAACAGGACGGGTAGGGTAACACAAGCTTGTTACCATGCTTTGTCCATGGCTATGAACCCTAGATAGGTAGTTGGATGAAAGCATTTGGAGAGCTGACACCAGTCTTACACTGGAGGATGCACCTCCCAAAAGCCAAATGAAAAGGGGTGGGTGAATCCTCCTGCTTCTGCCCCACTTCTGTCTTCTGCATGACCAGCACAAGGAGGATCTGTGCCCCGCTTTGAGGAGGCTTTCCTGCCTGCCCCAGGCTGCCCTGCTTATCTTGCCAGTGCTGCCTGCCCATCGCTGCCCAGTGCTGCATTTTCCCAAGCCCCAGCCTGGCACCATGCTTCTCTCAGGCTGGTCCCCTCTTGGTGGTTGTGCAGATTTTGAGAGAAGGAGAACAGTCTGTGGCTCTTCACTCCTGTGCTTTCCCTTCCCTCTCTGATGGGTGGCAGGGCCTGCCTCAAGGCTGCCCGCTAGCTGGGCCTTGGCGCATCCCAAGGTGAGACACCCACTTTCCACCAAATTCTCCTTCTTGAGAGACCCCTGCTTTGTGCCAAACTCTCGGCAGGCACATAGCCGTGGGAATACGGAAGAGCCTTAAGCGAAATCATTAGCATCGCCGGAGTCTGCCCACACCCGAAACCACAGCACCCGCAGCACCTAAACGCACCGCAAAGCGTCGACCGGTTGATGAGAAGCGGTACCCAAAGGGTGGCAGCGAGATGCGCAGCATCTCTCCCCGGCCCTCGTGTCCACTTCCTGCGTGGAGTCCACAGCGAGGAGGGAGCAAAGGGACCCCCGAGCACCCGACCGCGGGGTGTCCCGCCCCGCCGCGGACCGCCCCGCGGGGGCGGGCTGGGTGCCCCCACGGGGGCACCCAGCCCGCCCCCGCGGGGCGGTCCGCGGCGGGGCGGTACCCACGGGGCGGGGCGGGCTGCTCCGGGCCGAGCCCGCCCGGGTGCAGTCCCCGCTCCGCACCACGCCGCCGCGCAGTCCCCGCGCCGCTCCGTGGGCCGCCGGAGCCGCACGTCGGGCCGCCCTCCTCTTCCTCCCCACCGCCGCCGCCTCTCGCTATGAATGCGCGCCGGGCCCTGCTCTCCGCCGCCTTGCTCGCCAGCCTCCTCTGGGATTTACCTTGCTGCCTCCCGGCTTCCCTCCCCGCCGCCTCGGAGCTCGCCGCCTCCTCCAAGGGCGGACGGGGCCGCAGGGTGCCGCGGTCCCCACGGGAGAACCGCCCGCGGCAAGGGGGACACGCCGTGGGCCGGGCGCTCCCGCGGGCGGAACCCCACGAGTACATGCTGTCTCTGTTCAGGACTTACTCCATCGCGGAGAAACTGGGCATCAACGCCAGCTTTTTTCAGTCGTCCAAATCCGCCAACACCATCACTAGTTTTGTAGACAGGGGACGAGGTAAGTTTTGCCCCCCCACGCCCCTCACCTTCCCCCCGGGGCTGCGGGCGCCCCTTCCCGCGGCGCTCCGCGGTGCGCGGCTGCCGTCCAGCGGAGCCTGGCGCTGGGGAGGCGGGGAGCGCGCTGCATCGGTCACTGATGTTTCGCCCCCCCGCCCTCGGTATTGCAGAAAAGTGGATCTTTCGGTAAATTGTGGATCGCGTTGTTCTATTTCAAAGCAAACTGCCCCGCGGCGCTAAACCCGGACCGCGGCAGCCGTAAACGCTGCGTGCGAGAAACACGCGTGTTCTTCCCCGAATCGTCACGGGGTGGTGGGAAACATGCCCCAGCTTTGCAGGCGCACTTCGGGTGTAAATGCGACCTTGAAAAAAAAAAAAAACCGCTCTTCTGGTTTCTTTCCGTCTGCCGAAGAAAGGATCGCTCTTATCGCTGCGGCTGCAAGGCAAATAGAAAGTTCAAACTGACCGAGGGCAAACATTTGCTGCCCAAAGCTGCTCTCGCGTAGGGTCGCTTTATCGGGGTTACCTGGAAGAGCACCAGCCCCGTTTGAAAGCGCTGGGGCTGGGACGCAGCCGGCTCCGCTCGCGGGGAGGCAGCCTGACGCCCAGGTAACCCTCGGCCCCGGGGCTCAGCGGGGGGCGGCCCGGACTCGCCGTCTGCTTCGGGGCGGCATCCTACGTCCTTCAAGCCTGGTGTGTGCGGGGCTGGCCCTCACCCATCCTCGGGCCGGGGGTGGCAGCGGGGACGGCTCCCCGGGCCCTCGGCTGCCCCGCGGCGGGGAGCCCGGAGGAGGGGAGAGGACGGGGCGGGCGGCGGAGCCCGGGGCCAGCCGGGCCCCAGGCCTTGCCCGCGCTCTCCCCGGGCAGCACCGGTGCCGCGGGGCTCCCGGAACCCCTCCGCGACCTGCAGCCCCGGCCGGGGCCCTGCTTTGCTTTTCTCTCGTTGTTTCATCGCTCGTACTCGGGGCAGCGGGTGGAGATTTCTCGGCGATCCAGAGGAAAAGAGAATTTCCCTTCCCTCAAAATGCCCCCGTTTTTTTCACGTTACCTTGGTTTGTGAGCCATTAACGACAGACTACTTAACAGGTTCTTAACGAAGGTTGTGCATTCTTTCCTTCTCTCCCCCCCTCCCCGATTTGACGACCCTCCCCTCCGTCCGCGCCCCTCCCGCGGGACCCTGCCCGTGTACCTGCCGGCGGCTGGCAGCGGCGTCCCGCCGCTGCCGGGAGCCGCGAAAGCACGCCGACCTCCCCGCTTCCCGGCCCTTTCAGGGCAAAACGCAGCGCCGGGAAAGCCTCCCGGCTCCCTGGAGCTACAGGAGCCGCTCGCTCCCCAAACCGAACCGAACCCAAGACAACCCTCTCCGCCGCCTCGCCGAGCCGGCAGCCTCTCCTCCTTCCCACGGCATCCACGGCTCAGCCCCCTGCTCCATAGCCACCCCCGGCTCGGGGGGTCCTCCCCCGCGGAGGGGGCTCGGCAGGGCTCTTTCCCTCCCGCCCCGGTGCCCGTCGCACCCCTCCGGGCTCAGGTGGGTGCGTGGAAGCGTCCACGGTGGGTGCCCCCCGCGGTCCGAAGAGCCCAGCCGTTTCCGAGGGGAGAGGGGACACGAGGTTTTTGCTTTCCGCCTTCGCCTGATGGGGGTTGTTTTCTTCGTCGCTGTTAAAAGGGGGGGTGGGGAGAAGAGGACTCGCTTTCTAGAAATACGGTTTCGAAAGTTCAGCCGTCAGAAACGCGCTGGCCCGCTTTCCCCGCCAGAGAGGAAACGGGGTGCTAATTCTGCGAGCTGCGGGGAAATAGAGCCGCGCTCAAGATCACCTTATTCTTGATAACCAGAAGAAAGACAGTTAATTTAACAAATTTAGCTCATCTCGCTGCATGGGAGATTCTACTCCGGGGGAAGTGATTTGCTAACAGAAGCCCTGGTTTGATTAAGGAAAAGCCTCACTTTTCCCCATTGATTTTGATTTGATGTGTCACAGGCTGTGACCTTCTGCTGGACCTTCTGAGGGTTGCTTAGCATCAAGCCACTGATTGGAGTATTTCAACTCAGTGATCTAATTGAGTGTTCATGTCATAACATATCAAATATTGTCTAGTCTCCCATAATGAAGCGGACCAGCCAATGGCACATCACCAAAAAACTTCAAGAGAGCTTCCGTTCCTCTGAAGTGGTAGCTATTTTACTGCCCACCTCCCCGTGGGCTCCTAGCTCAGTTAATTGGCGAGCTGGAGTTGTGCTGCTGATGAACAGTCTTTGCTCAGGGAAAGCGGGGGGGGGGGGGATTTTCTGTCAATTCATTTGCAGACAATATAGCCGCCCAAATTGACCCAATTAGATGGGCTGCTCTTTCCCGAAGCGGCAGCTCCGGGGGAGACGGCGGTGGCCGTCCCTCCTGCCCGCACAGCGTCCTTCATGGCAGGGTTTCGGGGGGACAGCAGCCCAGAGAGGAGAGCGAAGCAGCTTTTAGTCCTGCCGAGAAATGCCCTTCCCGCACGGCGTGGGCTGCTGTGCCTGCGTGTCCGTGAGAGCGTCCCGAGGGAGAGGCAGCTCGGCTGCCGGCTCCTGCCTGCAGCAACCCCCGGCCAGAGCAGCCCCAAAGCCAGCCCGTCCCACCGTCCTCCTCAGCTGAGAGGGGCAGAGCGCTTCGGTGCGGACACCAACAACTGCTCCTCTTCGCCTCTTGTTTCTTTCCTTCCCGCTTGAAGCTAATAAGATCGCTTTCAGGCTAGCTCGAGAGGAGGAAAGCCACACTACTGCATTATATATATATTCCCCCCCCCCGCCCCGAGGTAGAAAAAGAGCGCAGAAAGGGGGAAAGGTTTTGCGATTCCCTCTTTTCCACCCCCTCCCGCCCCCCAGTCGCTCCCCCTTGTTACGGTCGCAAGATCAGACAGGATCTAGCTGAATGTAGGAAAATTACTGTTGCCACATGAAGTAACTCATTAAAACGCAGATGGTGCTCTCGCTGGCCTCAGGACCCCCAGCATTGGAGCTCCGCAGTAAGGCAGGACAATTAGGAGCTGCAAGGACTCCACCAGGCAGGGGGGAAAAAGAAAAAAGAGCGAGCGGGAGGGAGCTGAAGAAGGGAGCTATAAACAAGCAAATCCACAGCTAGCAAGAAACGCGGCACGGCTCGGAACAAACCGAAAACAAAAAAGAAATAGCCGGGGTGCGAGGGAGCGCGATTTTCAAAGGGATCTCCCGTGGGAAGGGAATGCCACAGGGGCCGGCTGCCGTGGGTTCACCTCGCCTTTCCCTTTGGTGTCTGCAGAGCTGCCCGCAGCCGCGGTTCCGCGGCCGGGCTCCCGCATACGAAATGTTGAGCTCCGCGCCTAAGGGACGGGGAAACCGAAATGGGTCGAGATCGCCTCCTTTTCCCCTCCCCGTTTTCTTTGTGCAGTTTCGTGTTCCAATTGAGAGGCAGCTGGATTCAGATGGGCAGGGGTCCGACCATCGTTGTTTTGCTCTTGCCGTTAGGGTCGGGAGGGGGGTGAGGAGAGGGGGCAGGAGGAAGGGGGGGATCCCGTGTGCAGAAGCTGGAAATGGCCCGGCTGTGCATGTGGCAGAAGAAAAGAGCGTAAATCCCACTTGAAGTTCATCTAGTGCAACATGTTTATGCAAAACAGCGGGTTTCTGGGTGGACCGAAAGCTGCAATATAGTATAATCTGTGCAGCGCCTTTGCCCAGGCAGTGTTGTCGTTGGCAGAAGGAAAATGAAAAATAAGCAGGGAAGTATTTTAATGGGGAAGGAGGGAATTCACAACTGTTAATTATTTGGTGACCTTGTATTCGATTTGTTTGAGCCCCTTATAAAAACACTAATGCAGACCAGACGGCCGGAGCGCGGCAGCGAGCAGCCGCTTCTCATCCCCGCCGTGCGCCCGGGGAAGGAGCGAGCGGCCCGGCCCGGCCCGGCCCGGCGGGGCCTCCGCACCCGCGGAACCTGCAGCGCGGGGGCAGGCGGCAGTCGGGGAGCGGGCTGTGTCTCCGCGCTGCCTGCGCCTGAAGGATATTTAGGAGTTTGAGTTCCCCCCCTCCCCGCGCTGCCGGAGCTGTGGGAGGGAGCGGAGCGCTGCGCGGGGCTGGGGCGCGGGCGGAGCGGGCAGCGGCGCGGAGCGTCCCCTCGGAAGCCGCGGCCGCGCCGCTCGTCTCTCCCTCCTGAAAATCTGGGGGTTCGGAGGGGTTGTTTTTTTATTTTTTTCTTTGTTTTGTTTTCTTTTGCGAAGGCGCGGGGGTTTGCGCACAGAAGCGCAGCGGGACGGGGAGGGCGGTCTGGGGAAAGCAGAGCCCGCAAGCGCCGGGAGACGGAGGCCCGCGGCCGCTCCGCGGCACAGGTAGCTCGGCGGGGCGGTGCGCGGCGCGGAGCCGCTCTGCTGACGGGAAGGAGTAATCAAAGCCTATCAAGCCATTCCGGTGGCTCCTGATTTTTTATTTTTAATTTTTAAATCCAGAAGCCCCCTTGCGGGGCTTGCTAAGAGTCCGCGTTTAATTTTTTTTTTTTTTTTTTTTTTTTTTTTTGAGGACGGTAGGACCGAGCTCTCCGCTTCGGGGATGTTTAGTTTCCGCCGCCCGCGGGGCGATGCCGTGCCGCAGCCTGGGCTGGCCCCAACCGGGAGCCGAGAGGCCCGCGGGGAGAAAACCCGGCGCAGTCCGGGGCCAGCCCGGCGCTGGGCACGGCAGCCGGGCGCCTCGCCCTCCTCATTTTCCTCCTCGCTTCGTAGTCCTATAGAAAAAAAGCAGCCGATCGGAGAAATGCTCGTTTCCTTGCGATTTCGGGGCAGGCTGGAACCGAGGTTGGGCGTCCTTGCGTGCCTGAAGTCTGGTTTCTGAGCGAAAGGGGACGTTTCAGTCCTTGCTAGTTGTGGTCAGATCTGTATGTTGTGTTGCTGTATCCCGGCGCTTCCACATATACGGCTCAGAAATATCCTCCAAAGCGTCCCCTCGCTCCATTTCTTAGCTCCGAGCGCTGGGAATGTTCAGTCCGATTTTCTCAACACGAATAATTTCGGAGGAATGATTTCTCCTCGATCGAAGTATTTCGGATAGCGAAACGTCCGCAAACGGGGAAAGGGAAAGGGACTCGGTTAATGTCTGTTACAGCAGGTAGAACCCCTCTCCGCCTCGGCGCATCTCCTGGGGCGATGCCGACAGACGAGGGGCCCGGAGACCCGCGGGATGCCCCGCGGGTGTTGCGGCCGTCCCTCTGCGCCCGAGGGCCGAGCGTCACGCGTGCGAACCGGGGAGGCAGCGGGAGGCGGCGGGAGGCGGCGGGAGGCGGCGGGAGGCGGCCGTCGGCAGCGGCGAGCCGGGGAGCGGGGCGAGGGCAGGCAACCTTCCCGGCGCAGGTACGGTAAAGCGGTGATCAAAGGTATATCGCAGCCAGGTGCCTCCCCGCTCCGGGGGAAAAAAAGAAATGGAAACAGGCCTCCATCAGCTCGCTGGGGTTTTGGCAGGACCGGGAACTCGTCCGAGGAAGGTGTGGTCTTTCCCAGTTACTCGATAGCGAAGCGAACGAAACATTTAAATCTAATCACCCGGTGTAATAAAAAACCACGGCGAGGCAGGCGCTGGGAGATGCGGAATTGAAACCCGGAGAAATACCACACATGGAGAGTCAGCCCCTTGTTTCCACAGCTCGGGTAATGCTCCGAAAGGAATACCTGTCAGCCTTGCGACTCTGCAGACAACGTGTGGGCAGCCCGTCGCAATTACGAGGGATATATGTTTTAATTTCCAGATTATTGTTGAGCGAGCGCCTGCAAAGGGTCTTTAAACTGCAAATGTGCTTTTGGTTTGCGAGTTTAAATATGGCTTGAAAGAGAATTCGGGAATGGGAAAATTCTTCTTGAACGTGGTTTGGGTATAATTTGCAGTGATGTAAAGTTAAGATCTGAGCCCTGATGAATTGGCTGCGAGCCCAGTACCTGATCTGCCATGAAAAGGGAAACTTTGCTTAGCCTTCGTTAACCCCCGGCTCGCCTCAAAGCCCAGGCTGCCGGCGAGAAAGCGAGCCCGGGAAGCGGGAGAGAGTTCACACAGGGAGTTAAAGGAAACGTCCCAACCCAGTCAGTCGTTTAACCTTGGAGATGATGAAACCGCCGCCACCGCAAAGCGGAGGAAAGCGGGAGAGGAGGCGGGCGGGGGCCCGGCGCAGCCCCCCCGGCCCGGCCCGGCCCCTGCCCGCCCCGCGGGAGCACGGGGCACGCCGGCTGCCCGGGCGCTTTGGGACGGGCAGAGCGGAGCGGGGCTGCTCTCCTCCGCCGCCGCTGACACATGCTTAAACTCCAGATAGATCTGCGCCCGTCTTCTCCCCCTCCTTCCCGCTCCCAATATTTTATCTTCGCCCGAAAAAGTAAACGACGGAGAGTCGAAATAAAACTAATACTTACTGCGTAACTAACATTCATCTAAATTAACGTTACAAACATAAACACACCTCTCCGGTGCATTTTCTGCAACGTGGCTTTCCCCAGCCCGGCTGGATGTGAGATGACTTTGCTGCTCTCGCCAAATATTTCGGTAACGGGAATAACGATAATGACAACCTCAAATGGCCTGAGAAAAAGGCAGATCTCGAGCTGGCTGTTAGAAACCCCGGATTTCACCCCAGCCGCTCCTGGGGTTTAAAGGAAAACTTGAAGAGGACAAGCCGCGATCCGTGTGTGCTCCTCACACGGAGGGAGAGGGACAGCCAGGGTGTCCCCACGCCGTCGCTGCCGCCGCTCTTTGTGTGCTGGAAAGGCGGCAGCTTCGCTGGAACAAAGGGTCCCCAAACTAGACCACCCGTCTCTCCCCGGTTTGTGGAGGCTCCGGAGGTACCGCTTTCCCTCCCCGCCCTCCGCTGCTTTTCCCACCCTCCCGACTGCGCTGGGAGCGAGCCAGTACTGGTTTAGGATTATGTATTCATCTGGAATTATTAGGTTACAAGAGCGAATAAATAGCGTTTATCTGATCGGATTCAAAGCTGCTTATTTGAAACAACCGGGAGCCCTGCCCCTTTCGGGGAGCGGAGCGGGAGCTGGCAGCTGCGCGAACCAGTGGGAGTTTTCCACCGCAGAGCCGGTGCTGCCTAAACCCGGCTCGGAGTCCCGCTTGCCCGGGGGCACATTTCTCTGCCATTCGGCCGTGTCCCCAGCGTGCCATGCCACCGAGCCGGCCGGAGCGGCCGTGCAACGCGTTCAACCTCCGCCAAGCTGGAACTTCAAAGGATGCTGCTGGGGAGCGCGTTGTAGGCGCACCCTCTGAGCAAGCCTCTGACACCCGCAGGACCGGAGCTGGCTTCCCCCCGCCCCGCCGCGTGACAGGGGTCTGCAGACCCTTTATAAACCGCTTTCGGCAGCGGGGACCCGCGGGGAATTCAGCCTCTCCCCGCTTCCCTCCCGTCTAATCCACACGCCTGGATGTCACCCTCGAGGCGGTCGAGTGCCCGCGCCGCAGCCGCCCGCCTGCGTGGGGGCTCCCGGGGGGGGGGGCGCTCTGCAACCTCCGTCCTCCGTATCCCCCCACCCCCTGGAAAGGGCTGCCCTCCCCTTCCCCGAGAGCCCGGGCGGCCGGGCAGTGCCACCCTGCTCCTGCACCCCGGCAGGGATGCGGGGGCCCCAGGGCGGGGCACCGGCCAGGAGCAGGACGGGGAGGCGGGTGGGTGGGTTTGTCTGCTCCGGAGGGACAGCGGGCTGGAGGCAGCGCTCCCCCCATCTCCACTCCATCGCGACAGGGGTGTATCAAACAGCGCGAGTGTCTCCCGTTGAAACCAAGCCTAACCCCCCAAGCAGAGAGATGGCTTAAAAGCGGAGTTGTGCCCAGGCCCGGCTCTGCCCGCACCCTAAAGCCGGGGGTGGGCCCAGGCAGGGGCAGGCGCTGGTATGGTTTCCTCGACGGTCGCTGTAGCCGTTGGAGGAAGGTGGGAGGCACCTCGGCAGGCCCGGGAGACCCGTCTGCGCCGTGTCGGATGCCCGGGCATCTGATAGATGCTGGGCGCAGGGGAAGCCAAAGGCGAGAAGGAGGAGGAGAAGGGGGAAGGGGACCTGCGCGTTCTTGCCCGAGGGATGCACATCCCCTTCAGTCTGAAGCCCTCAGTCCTGCCCGGGACCCCCTTGAAGAAGGGAAAATGGCCCCAGGGCTCTCCTGAGCTGCCGTACTCTCCTCCCGCCACACAGGCGCACCTCAGCCCCCGGCCACAAGCGTGTGAAAGGTGGAAAAACACCCCCAAACCTACAAGCAACCCATGGGCCAAATCCTGCTCCGCCCTTGCAGCGCTGCCGAGACCGCCCAGCGCCCATAGGCAGCTCCCGCTGGATTTCACTTTTCAGCTGATCGATGGAGCAGCTGTTGTCGTCACCTGAGGCTGTGACATTTTTCGGGCTGTGTGTATGTTTTTTGCAGACTCCCCCCAGGTCCCCCCGAGAAGGGTGCGCGGCCGGCCGGGCTGCCTCTCGCTCCCGGCCATGCGCTCCTCTCTGGGGAAGGAGCAGCCTCGCCACGGGGAAACCGCCGAGCCTGAAGCGGGAGGCGGGGGCAGGGATGCGGCAGGCCTGGGTCCAAATTCCCCGGGATGCGTGAAGGGACTGACCTATTTTCGCACCGCTCCGCCCGGCGCGCAGCCCCCGCGGAGGGCAGCGCGGCTAGGGCGGGGGCGGCTTCGGCCCGTGGGCTCCCGTGAACACCCCTCCCGGCGTGACACGGCCGGGAGGGTGCACGGCCATGGTCGGGGGGCCGCGGCCGTGCTCCGGCCTCCTCGCCCCGGGGGCAGGGCAAGGTGTGCGGTGCCCGGCGGGCACCCAGCTCCGCAGCCGGGGATGCCGCGTGGGTGCGCGGCGCAGCCCGGGCGGGCGGCGGGGTCTCCCACGGCGGCTCCCCGCGGGGCAGGAGGGATGCGCTCGGCTGGCTGGCAGGCTCCGCCGTGGGCTCCCGTGGCTTGCAGTGGACTCCCTGTCCACGCTCCGTCTCCCTGTTGGCGTCTGGGGGAACACGCAGCGATGCAGGGCGACTTTCGAGTACGCTAATCTGCACTGATTAACTGCACGTTAATCCGCATTGATTTTTACATCGCCGTGGCGCGTCTGAAGGTCTTGGTTTGCATAAATCATCCCGTTGTCCCTCCTGCCCCCCAGGAGGTTCCCCCAGACCTGTCAGGTAGAGCCGAGGTTGTGAAATACACTGATTAGGAATGGCAATGACCTTTGATATCAATAAATAACAGGGGGCTGTGTATTTCTTTAGTCTCCATTTCTACCCCTGGAGCGGGCTGAGTTTGGAAAAGCGGCGAGGGGCTGCTGAACAGAGGCTCCAGTGACACTTTTACTATTGAAATCTACACAAGCTTTACTAGCTTCTGGGGAAACCCAGGGGCTTTGGGAATTTTTGTATTTGCTGGGTTGTAAACATTTTATTGGAAAGCAGCTCAGGGGAATCTGGTTTGCCTTCTGCGCTGCACTTCGTACACCAATGTGTCAAAAAAGAAGTCCAGGTTTTTCTCTTGAAGAAGAATATATATGTGTATATGTATATATGTGTGCGTAACGTACATGAGCACACAAACATCGTCAGTCCTGCATTGCTGGCGAGGCTGATGGGCAGAGGATGTGCGTGGAGCAGGGGCTGCCTCTGGTGCGGGAGAGCGGTCTCCTGTCTGGTGCGGGTCCTTCCATACCACCTTTTCCTTTTCCTTTTCCTTTTCCTTTTCCTTTTCCTTTTCCTTTTCCTTTTCTTCTTCCTCTTCTTCTTCTCTTCCTCCTCCTCCTCCTCCTCCCCCTTCCCCTTCTCCTCCTCCTCTCCCAGCCCTCCCCCGGGCCCGGCTCGGGCCCGGCTCCCGGTGGAGCCCCTGGTCCCGGTCCGGGGGCGGCCCCGGCTGGGGGGCGGGGGTGAGGCGGGCAGGAGCGGCCCTGGCCGGGCAGCCGGCGGCCCTGCCCGCCCTTCCCCTCCTCGGAGACCTCTCGGCAGATCCCCCTGAGCGCAACTGACTGTAATTATTTTTTATCTCGCAGACGATCTCTCGCCCGCTCCCTTGAGGCGGCAGCAGTATGTGTTTGATGTATCGACCCTCTCGGAGACGGAGGAGCTGGTGGGGGCCGAGCTGCGGCTCTTCCGCCGGCCCCCCCGCGGCCGCCCGCCGCCCGCCGCCCCGCTGCACATGCAGCTCTTCCCCTGCCTCTCGCCGCGGCCGCTGGACTCCCGCGCCCTGGACCTGCGGGCGGCCCCGGCCGCCGGCTGGGAGGTCTTCGACGTGCGGCAGGGCCTGCGGGAGCAGCGGCCCTGGAAGCGGCTGTGCCTGGAGCTGCGGGCCTCGGCGGGCCGCGGGCCGCCGCGCTGGCTGGACCTGCGGGGCCTGGGCTTCGGGCGCCGGACGCGGCCGCCGCAGGAGCGGGCGCTGCTGGTGGTCTTCACCCGCGCCCGGCGGCGGAGCCTCCTCGGGGAGCTGCGCGCCGAGCTGGGCGCGCCGCCGCCGCCGGGCGCCGCCCGCCGCCCGCCGCCCCGGCGCCAGCGGCGCACCGCCTTCGCCAGCCGGCACGGCAAGCGGCACGGCAAGAAGTCCCGCCTGCGCTGCAGCAAGAAGCCGCTGCACGTCAACTTCAAGGAGCTGGGCTGGGACGACTGGATTATCGCCCCGCTGGAGTACGAGGCCCACCACTGCGAGGGGGTCTGCGACTTCCCGCTGCGCTCCCACCTGGAGCCCACGAACCACGCCATCATCCAGACCCTCATGAACTCCATGGACCCCGGCTCCACGCCGCCCAGCTGCTGCGTCCCCACCAAATTGACTCCCATCAGCATCCTCTACATCGACGCGGGCAACAACGTGGTGTACAAGCAGTACGAGGACATGGTGGTGGAGTCCTGCGGCTGCAGGTAGCGGGCGGGACGCCCCTCGGCGGCAGCCGGGGCTGCGTCTGGCGGAGATGCGCCGGCGGCGAGCGGGGACCGCCCGCGCCCGCCCGGAGCGTGGCTGGGGCGAAGGGGACCGGCGGGCGGCGGCCGGCGCGGAGGGGCGTGTGGCGGCGACCCCGGCGCCCGTTTTCCGCGGCAGCTGCCCGCGGCGGCAGCGGGGGCTCGGGCGGCGCCGGCCCGCGGCCGGCGAGCGGGGAAGGGCGAGCGGGCAGGGCGGGCGGCGCGGCCCCCGCCGGGTCCCTTCCCTGCTTCCCTTCCCGCCCCCGGGGTTTATCTGGCGATCTAGCCTCCTCCCTCCAAAGGTGAAGGCAATTTACCAAGTACAAAAAGAGTCGGGGGAGGGAGAGGGAGCAGGCTGATCCCTCTCTCTGAAGTTGCTCTGAAAAGGGCTGTTTCATTTCTGCCCTCTCTCTTTCACATTCCTGCAAGATTACCAGCCAGAAATAGCCTACGGCCCCCCACCCCCCCAAAGGAAAAAAAAAGAAAGAGAAAAGGAAAAAAAAAAAAAGAAAAAAAGGAATTGCTCAAGATTGTAATTACCAGTTAGGTTTTATTTTAAGACAGCAACGAAAAACTGTGAAGAGCGAAGTGTTACAGCAAGCACAACCTGGGTGGATTGGAAAGGAAACTCCTTCGGATTTCACGAACAGTGCGAGGGTGCTATTGCCAGATCTCTAGGTAGCTCTAGCTCGGCAGCCCTCGCAACCTGCAGCAGTATTATACGCAAATGTTGTGCTGGAAAAGGCGTTTTATGTAAGATTTCTGTTTCTTTCCAACCTTTGGTCTCAGCTGTGGCTTCACCTGAGGAAAGTGCACTTCGAAGCATGCCTAGCCCTTTCTCAATGTAACTATTATGTTCGTAGGTTCAGGCTTTTCCCCACTGATTTCTAGAATTGTTGGCTTATCTGGTTTCGCAGAGCTACAAACTGGTGGGAAAAAAAAAAAAGAGAAGAGAATAATAATATAAAATGCTAATAAAAAGACTCGACCAGGAGCAATAATTTAAAATGCACATTTTGCTTTGGATGCACTGTTGTTCATATAAAAGTTGTAAATATTTGTTTATTTAAACAGACTGAAAAGTGCAAAATGGAGATGAACAACATGCATTTCTTTTTTTAATGTACAAAACATTATATGCACTCGAAATGTTATAATTTCTAATATTTTTAAAAGTTTATATTTGAGTTGTACAGAATTAAGCATTAATCAAATATTTCATCCTTACTTAACATTATCGTTTCCTTAAGATATTATTACAAGATTTAAATTCTGTGCTAATAATGGAGAAAAGAACTTTTTTTTACTGTCTACCTCACTATAATGCAAGTATTTACAACTCTAAAGTTATCTGAGGTAAATTAATATTCAGAACATTTTTACAATACACCTTTACTGGACGATACTACAACTATTACTGTATTATTAAACGTTTTTTTTTCCAAAAAGTCAGCTTGCTTTTATATGTTCTATTATTTGGTTAAGTAATTCTAAGTTCTCAAGTAAACATTGGCTTCAGTTCTAAAATGCTGCAGAGTTGAGTTGGAGCAAGTGCCACTTTAAGACATACCTGAAGCCATTCCTCCTATCTGAAGACTTCTTGTGCTCTCACAAGTTTCGTCTTTGGTATATGCCGGTGGCATAAAGCTGCATTATGTTTCTATGCATTTTATGCGATAATTACTGTAAGTGGGAGAATGCGTTAAGGGGAAAAATTCAGGCAAACATTTGTAAATCTCATCTGTACTTGGGCACATTTATATACACTGTATGATGATGATGAGCAAAAGACAATGAATGTTTTATAAATTATATTTATTTTGATACAATGGGTAATATATTTATTAAATATTTCCTGGCTATCTCTTAGATAATGAAGAACTATTCAATCAGCAGCTGTTTTAGTACGAGAAGGATTTCCCTCCTCTCTCGCAACACTGCGTGTGGAGAAGGTGGTGCAGGCAGCGTCGGGGCTGTGAGCCCCACTCTCGGGGAAAAAAAAAAGCCTCACCTTATATGCAGAAGGGCTGAAAGAGCTGCTCACCTTGTGGAATGTGTTTGAAAACAAGGTTCTGTTCATGGAAAGTGTTTTTTTTTAACCAAATCACAAGATATGATCGCACACGTTTTTCTCTGGCCAACTTTCACTCCCTCGGACTGGTGCTTGAACAAAGGATTGCAGAATCGGGCCCAAGTGTTTGAATAGCAGCGGCTGAGAGACCTGTGGAAGAGTCCAGCCTTAGAGTTGGTACAACTGCACGAGGAATATTTCTTTTTAGTACTTTTAGTACTTCAGTACTTTTAGTGAAACACTTTTTAGCGTTTCAAGTTCATGACTAATAGTAGATTTGGAAATCGCAGATTTGAAAAGAGCTTTAATTTTAAAGCTGAGTTCACTGTTTGCAGCTCTCACCGGTGTGAACTTTGGTTGCTGCTCCGACCACACAGGTTCAGCCTTCTGCCATGGATCAAGCTCCCGCTCTCTTTATGAAGGAAAGCAGTGGGAAAATGATGCCCAACAGGCTGGAATATGCTCTCTGAGGAAAGATAATCAAGATACGTAAGATGCCGTCAGCTGGAAATGAACGTGATGTGAAAATCTGAAATTTTACAAAATTCACAGATAGTGAAGGCTGAATGAATCATCTCTTTATTTTGCTGTCTAGTGAGCCAGTGAATTACCACGTGTACAGACAACGCTTCAGCTAAAAGCATACACTGAGATTTTCAATGCAATTTCCTTTCCATGTAAAAACCAGTATCGCTTCTATTGCAAGCCCGTACATTGCACGCTTGATAGCAAGCAGTATTGTCACTGAGCTTCTCCACCTCAGACATGGCTTTGGGGAGCTTCATCAGACAAAGTTCAACTGTGGGAGGCCTAAGAAATCTCTCCTCAAAGGAAGTTCTTAAAAAGGCAACAGAGAAGATTTTGCTGTCTTGGATGTACAGTGTAGAGCAGTTTGTACCTTCTCCTACATTAGCTGAATTTTTGGTGACATCTTTAATGGCCAGAAAAGGATTGAAAGCCCTTTGTCCCAAATGTCTGGTCTGTGCTTGTTAACCTCCAAGGGAATTGAGAGGACCTGAAAAAAGGCAAATAGTCAGAATCTGCAGTATCTGCTTTGGAGACAAACTTTTTGGATTTTACTTACTGAAAGAGAGGAAACACTGGCCTTTCTGAGCATGTGCTCTGGATGCTATAGCTAATATAACATTAACTGAACCCATTTTGGCAAGTCTGTTCTTCCTAAAGATGGGATCTCTGCTCATTTCCTTTTTTAGGTCTGCAATATTCTTTTGCACAAAACTGAGAAGGAGCAGTACGGTGCTGAGAAGGAGAAGTGAAAAGATACAGCAAAGCTGATCAATGGTCTTTCCTTCCTTGCACCTCCCTTCCTCTCTCCCACCCTCCCCCCAAGAGCTAACCAGTAAACTGAACAAAAAATACCAGTAATTATTTTTTCAGCTTTTACCACAAATACTGCAAGCCTTTGTTACAGAGAAATCCAAATATGGAAATTCAGTGGATGCGCAGCTCAGATCTCTTTGTCCTGCCAAAGTAATATGAATTTTCTTTTCCATTTCTCAACTCCCCATGCTCAAAATCATATTTAAAAAGGGGAAATGATTTCTTTTATTATGTTGCTGGCCAGAAGAGGGAGCAGAATCTGTGAAGTAGTGGGAATAGACACCAGCGGACAGAAGACAGCTGAAGTTGATCTGGCTGATGGTGTGATATGTATCAGCAGACGTTACACGATTCATCCATTGCACTTGGCTGTGTTGCTCAAACACAAGAAAACCATTGGCTCATCTTTGAAGTATAGATATGCATCGGAAGAATTAAATTCTGAGTATTCAAATGAAAAAAATAGCATGGGGCTTAAGCCCTTACTTTGTAAGTACTGCTCCTCCTTTTTGGACCACAGACTCCCTCTTACAATGACTTATGGGAGGGGTGTATTTTTGCAAATGGTTTTTGTGGGAAAATGCTGAAAGCCCCCCATGAACAGTAGATCTGCCCCCCATGAACAATAGACCCAGTCTTCCTCTTCACTATCTCCACGTAGATGAGAGGTCAGTCTGTTTACTGAAATGTATAAAATGCGCATGTTTATTTTTTACACCTATATGTTTAACCTCAAACCTTGGCTGAGGGACAGAGTTGATCACGTTGTCTGAAACATCTTCCTTCATAACCTCTTAATCTTTGCTTCAGAAGCACCTCTGAAGCTTTGAGGAAGTCGAGTGACTGAACTTCACCCTTGTCGATCATTCAGAGGCTGAGCAGCAGGACAGCAGATTTCAATAGCGTGTAATTTGTTCTCTCACATAGCGGCCATGTGCTGTAAAGGAGTATACTCCCCTAGAGCAGGGTCCTCTTGTCAGCGTCCAGCTATATTATACGATTAGATTTCCAAATATTTGTTCTTGTTTCTTTGCGGTGTCAGACCCATTGTAAACTGAGGATGTTCCAGCTGTTCATAATTGTGAGGGAAGACAGTCAACATATTATCCCTGCTACGCTCATCATCTGCCTATTTCTTGATGACTGCAGCCTTGAAACGTACCACTGTCTTAGTTAATATACATTACTATTTAGCGTATTGTACTGCTGGGAATGAGAAAGGGCTCTCCCAAGGTTGTAACCGGAGCTAATTTCGCATGGCTTCAGCCTGGTGCAGCGTGTGGGACCCTATATTTGCCCAGGTACTAGCATTTTGACAAAACTAGGGTTCATTTAAACTATGTCGGCCGTCAACCCTCTCTCTGGAACTGAGAAGTCTGGAATCGGACTGGGGACTTCTATCCCATAAGACCACTTTCCTACTAACAACTTTCTGTGCCATTTTTTAGGAAGACTCTTAGGAGAATTTCCATCCGATGGAGCATTTTTTAATCAGTGAAAAAACCATCATTTTTCAGAACGTGAGAATTTTATTACTAGAGAAGAACAAGTGAGAAGACTCCTAGGGCACCAGTTTTTCAACTGGGTGGGCAGGAAAGACCTCAGGTGAATAAAAAACCTGGAGGTCTGGTTGACAACTCATTTCTAGAGTGGAAGTGGGAAATTGCAGGAGGGCCATAGAAGAACAAAAGGGATAACGTAAGGGCAAACTGCCAAACATCTGAGATGTCTTTTCACTAATGCTAAGAGTATGGAGAATAAACAGGAAGAACTAGAAGTCTTGGGACACAACAAAGGCTACAGTTTAATCAGCATCACACAGGCTCAGTGGAATACATTGCAGCACTTCGATATTAGCAGAGAGAGTATAATTTGTGTAGGAAGGACAGGCAGGAAAAAAGGGAAGAGTATTATCTGATATATTAGGAATGCATAGAAGGCCAGAAAGAGGGGAGAGACAGAGCTGTCGGAGATAAAATAGAGAGGAACTGTAAAGCTCTCCTAATGATTACTTAATGAGGAGGAGAACGTCGATGTCACATTTTTTGAGCAACTACTGGGAGTGTCCTGAGGATATGAGGTAGTGGTAATAGAGGACTTTATCTAACCAGATATCTGCTGTAAGACAAAAAACAACCCACAACCCAACAGCAGAGCACAGACAGTTCCACAAGTTTTTGGAATGTGTTGGGACAACTTTTTGTTTCAAAGAGTGGAGGCAGTTACAGGAGACATGGCCAGATAAGCTATGATAGATACGACTAATAAAGAGAAACTCACGAGAAGACAATTGGAGCTCACGTGTCTGTGGAAAAGGAGGATTGAGAGGAGGAGAACAAGACCAAATGACTCCTGTAAGGCAGATTTCCTCACGTTGGGGAACTGATAGGGAAGGTTCTGCAGGGAGGAGCCAAAAGGAGAAAGGAGCTTAAGGAAACAGGCAGTTTGGAAAAAGTCCTTATTTAAAGATCCCGTAGGAAGCTATCCTGCTGGCAAGGAGGACAGTGTTGGAAGAAATCAGGGGGGCCGGGTCAGGAGCCACTTGGTTATCTGACAACAAAAACCCATCATATAAAAAATGAGCAAAGACAGTGTACTAGGAAAAGTAAAAAAGAAGGGCTGAAGTATAAAGAATGCAAAAGGGAGCAGAAAAAGAAATGAGAAGAAAAGAAGGAAAAGGGCTATCATTTCATGGATAGCGATCATTTCAGGGATGGCGAACAAAGGACAAACGACAGAGCGGGCTGAAGTGTGAAACACCACCTTTGCAAGTAGGGGACACCTGATACCAGAGGCTGAACACACTTAGAGCTAGCAAGGGAATTGAAACACAGGCCACAGAAAAGAAGTGAAAGAACATTTGAATAAAGTGTATGTACTCAGAGCAGAAAGTCCTGGGGACGTTTGCTCTGGTATAATTAAAGAACTAACCACAGTAATTTCTGAAATATTAACAAGTGTATTTAAGAACACGCAGAAGAATTAAGAGGTACCAAGAATTACAGATCAGCCAACCTGTCTCAGATATCTCAAACACTTTGAATAAAACTACAAAAAATGCAAGTGCTTCATATAATAGCAACTGCAGAATGATAACATGATAAAAACATCCGACGTGAATTTATCCAGATAAATAATCATATCAAACTAGTCTAATGTTCTTCTTTGATAAGAGTGAAATGAAACTTAAGCACTTAAGAATACGGGTTTCCGAATGATCTTGCTACATTAAAGGGGCAGTTTGACAGAAGTACAGCAAAATATAATAGCAACAAGTGCAAAATATTACACTTAAGAAAGGATAACCTCAAACATAAGATGCAAAATCTGGCTAGATAATGGCTCTGCAAGAAGAATCAGGGCTTTATAGTTGAATGAATTCTGAATATGAGGTAATAAATGATGCTGTTGCCCAGGATATTCCAGGATATAATAACTGGGATGTTAGATGTGGGAAATGCTCCATGGTGCTTTGGACTGATGAGAGCTCAGGTAAAGCTTTGTGTCCGGTTTTAGGGATCACACTCTTGCAGATAATTTTCTGATGTCTTCTGAACCATCGGTGGTCTGGTGACCACAGACTGACTAACAGGGCCTTGCACCTAAATGTATCTGGGCATGACAGATACATATGTAAGACTGCGCAGCTCGTGGTCCACAGACCAGACGTTCTTTGGTTTCTTTCTCTCTATGCTCTGAGAAATATTTTCAAATATGTCTACCAGGATAAGCCTTGCTCGGTCCCTCACCATCAGAAGAGGAAGGAGTGGAGCTCCCAGTGGCTCAGCGCACGGAGCACTCTCCACAGTGCCACAGCGCCTGAGGTCTTTTCATCATAAACTGCCTGAGACCAAGGAGGATTGGATGCCATGGTACTCCTAAAAACTCTGTTATGCACTCATCTGCAATTAACTCCCTTGAGAAACACAGGCCTGAATTTTGCTCTTAAAATGGGAAAAAGGGGATTTATTGTGATGCCTATTGTGGCAGTGAAACTGGACAGTACCCCTGCTGGGATGTCATTAGTACTGAGCAGAGTGGAATAAATGTCTCCCATAACTTTATATAAGGCATTCTGTTTAATACAGCCAGCTGAATGCTTCAGAATGAGAGAGAGACTTTGTTTGCTCCCGCTCCGGTGGAGTCCTGCGCTGGGCAAGAGTCTCTTGTTGCCATCATAAACCAGACAATGGCTCATGGCATGACAACAATGTGCTGTTTTGATGGGCTTCTGTGAATTCACCAGACATGATCTGCTGTTGATGCTTATGCTGTCCAAAAAAGTCCCAGACCTCAATCTGCCTAAAACCAGTTATCTCCACTTTCCAGCAGATATTCTGCACCCAGCACTGTTATGCCCTGCAGCTGGCTCCCAAATACTTTTCAGAGACTGGGTTTTATGTCTTCAAGAGTTTTAATTTGGCACTGCTGTTCTGTTTGTCATTTACTATTCATATTGGTTCAGATGAAGATCTCTGGAGAGGAGTTTTGGATCTTATTGTGATCAGCCAGATAAAAGCAACAGAAAGCTCTGGTCCGTCTTGAAACAGAAATCCTTCAGACCTGAGAGGAAGCGGTTCTTGGATGTGTCTGCAAGCCCTTGGCACAGCCATGAACTGAATACAGCGTACCTGCTCATCAGTCCCTTCACATACATCTTTCACTAGCGAAGAAGATCAGCATCCAGTATGCCGCAGGCTCCCAAATGTTAGTTGCTTTGTTCTGTTATTTTAGAGTGAAATAAATGACTACCATCATCCAGAACTGGAATTCTGTAAAACATACTTCTGTCCCTTTTTGTCAATACCTAACATCAAGCCCTGTGAGCAGACTCTTTTCATTAACAGTGCTGAAGTTGTGCTGACCCTTCTCTATCATTCAGTTGCTGTTTCTTTTTGTTCTTTTAGACTAGAGTCTAAAAACCTATTTAACCTGGGATGTACCTCTGCCAAAGGCTGGTCTGCTGGGAGGCAATGCAAACAAATTCATCACTGATGAAACAGGCAGCAGAGCCATCAAACGTAAAGCAGCTACGGCAAGTCTGGCTGAAAGGTTTTGAGAGAGAAAGAGGAAATAGAGAAGTGTTCATCATTTAAGGACTTCTCGAGTATTTCTGATTTCACATTTCTTCCAAAGGAAGAATGGGCCTCCTTAGGAGAGGATGAATGCCTGAGAAGGTGAGGCAGATGGGATCACCCTGGGGCCATTAGAAGTGTGGCAAAGAATTTGAAAGCATTCACATTTTCCTGAAAAACAACAAAAAACACTCTGTGTTGCCCGATTGACTTGTCATAGCAGTTAGTCTGCGTGAGGAGAAGCTGTCTTCAACATGCATGAAAATTTTCTGAATTTTTCTATACTTCTGAGTGCTATAGTATTAGAAATTGTTGAGACATCTACTCTCTAGCTACCTTTTGAGTATTGCACTGTTACAGATGTGAAAGGGCTAGAGCAGCTTAGAGAAAGCCCGAATGATGTACTCCTACATATCATGCTTTGTACAGCTTGGTAGTCCTAGCATGTCTGCTGATATTTCTTGCTCCGGGTTCTGCTCTGTCCACTCTCAGCAACCACCAGGATAAACCGTTTGGTGCAAAGGTGGAATTTGTTTCAGATGGCACAGCGCAGTGGTAATGCCTTCTCCTCCCTACAGCTTGTGTTCTGGTCTTTTCTGCTTGCGGCACAAGCTTCACCAGAAACTTCAGGGCATTTAGACTCATAGCCTCATAGCCTAGCAAGAGGGTTTTGTTTTGTGCAAGGAAGTATATGCATTCAAATTCAAAGCAGATTGTTTTATGCAGTGTCAAATTCTGTGCAGATGGAACATGATATGATATGTTGAAGTGGGATATATAGCATATGGCCATAATTCAGGGAAACACATTTCTCCAGCTGGATACCTGCTATTGAGTTGGAAAACATGTGTCCCGCATTCTGGTAGACTTCTACCAGAACAGTGAGAGGACATAAAAGACAACTCATTCCTGGTATTGAGTATCAGCTAATACTTACATCTATTTCACTGGTTTCATAGTGCTGTTCAAAATTAAGCCTCCTGTTGTCACAACAGGCGAAGTACAACTGAAAAAAAAAAGCTATTGCTGAGCTCTGCACCCCTAAGTACATGTTGAGAAGCCAACACGTGCAAACAGGCTGGACCACTTTGCACAGCTCTGACTTTGGGCTAGCATGCCCATGCCTTCTCCATTCCTGTCCCTGGGAGAAATGAAGCCCATGCTGCCTCTGGGTGCAGCGCTTCTTCCAGGCACCAGCCCCTGACTCATGGGCTCCGGCGATCCCCTAGGGTGCAGCAACCACCCTCAGCCCACGTCTTGCTCAGCCTTGCTGGGACGCTGTGGTGAGCAGCTGGATGGGAGCAATGGGTGTCTTTGGGCAGAGGGGCTGTGGTTCTGCCTGGCTCCCGTATGGCCTTGCAAGGTGCGGGCATCATTTCACGGCATCCCTAGGCTGGCGGGAGCCAAGCTGTACATGGCAGACCTATTCCTCAAGGAAAATGGGCCCATGGAGAGGTGAGCTGTAAGTGACTTAAGCTGTATTAATCATCAACTTATGCCTCCTGCCAGGCAGAGGTAGGCTGTGCGTGCAGTTTCTTCTGTGGTTCAACTGCTAAATACCTCGTGGTCAGACTCATGAGTAATTACCTGCCTCAGCCCACTTTTAAATAATGAAGCAAATATAAACCATTGCCCTGGAGTGATCCATCCTTTTCAACACTGCCATTCCCTGCCTGCTGATCACCCGCTCTGCTCCCTTGCACCCGTCCAGGCTCTAACATTGCGCTGCTCCATCCCAGCCAAGCACAGCTAGTAAATAACCATCCCTCTCTGCTCAGGCTAACAACCCTCCCCTCTCACACCCTTCTCTCTGCTTTTTCTTTTGCAGACTCTGTTCCTTTTGCGATTAGCTTTGCTTTCAAGACCTTGTGCAGCTCCGTACTAGGCTGGATGTTGTGGTTTCTCAGGGCACAGTCCCTCAGCGCTGTTGGAGATGATGGCATCTGCTCATTCCTCCAGCCTCTCCCTCTCCCGGTGGTGGCTTTTTCCGTGTTAGTCACACCTTCCTACTCCCAGATCCCAAATCTCTTGTCACTCTCACAGCTACAAAAATGGCATTTTGTTCAGGAGCACTGTACCCTTGAAATCCTGCTAGTTCAATTCACATCCCGCTCAGCACTAACCTGGGAAAATGATGATGGCGAAGGTAGAGGCTGTCTCTGGTGTGTAAAAAATCTGTTTTCCTCAGTGTCTTTTTTGCTTTCTTATTTTTACATAAAAATGGCTACAATTTTTGTGATGCAAAGCTTGTCCCTCCCACTGAAAAGTCAGATTTCCAAGAAGAACAAAAGGGATTTTTCTATGGGAAAAATATCACTGAAAAAAATTCACTGTTGGTATTAAAGAAGCTTTTGCAAGGATGGAGGTAAAATACCACTTTCTGTGACTTTTCATCTCTGCCTTCTCCATTTTTCCAATACCAAGTGCCAAGCAAAATAAGAAAAGACAAAGCCCTAAAGATTTAAAGTCATTTTTTATAAACAAAGTGAGCATTTTCATTTTGTTAAAAACTAAGCCACCCAGCAACACTTCTCACCCTAGCGTGTTTTCATTTTTTTTTTTTTTTTGCAAAATTGGCAACTGTTCCCCTTTGCAGCAGAAGCTGCTGAGGCAGCTGGGATGCTCGGCGACCCATCGGTCTCAGTGCTGCAGGAGCCAGGTGCAGGCAAATGTGCTGGTCCCTGGCGCACCGTGGGGGCTCCCTGGGAAGCGACGGCGGCCCCGGGAGCAGGGACTGCGCCTTCCTGCACCGAGCACAGCTCCCTGGCACAGCTGAGCAATAAACCCAGGCGCCACGCTCAGCCACGCTGGCTTTTCCCGAGCGCGCTGATGGCTCCTGCTTGACCTAACCTGACACAACTTGCACGGTGCAACCCATCCCCTGTTTTCAGAAATTCAAAGAGATTCCTTCTAGAAGGCTGTGGGAAGCGGAGAAATATGTATGTGACCTGAGGGCAGGCATAGGTGGCTCCGGTGCCGGAGACCTCTGGAGCAGCTCGGTATTTCCCTCTTGCAGACAGCCTGCAATGTATCTCGATGCGGCAAATACTGTAATTAACGCTGAATATTTCTAAAAGGTTTTTCATGCTGCAATGAGGACTGAAAACAGTAACACAAAGACAAACATTGTCCAGCACAGAGAGTGTGGAAATTGCAACATGTTTTCTGTCGTTACATGTTGCAATTTGCAACAGAGCCAATGTAGTTACATTCCTGCCCCCCTTGTGCACAATTATTGCAAAGTTTGGGTTCCACAGGCAACAAAACCCTTAGATTTTAAAATGTTAATTTTATTAACAATCTTAAATGTAAAATTAAAAAAATAATATGAAAAAGAGCAGGTAGAAAGCAAATTGCAGAGCTCTCACATTTTGGATTTGCATTTTTATGCTGGGCGGAGAGAGGATATCATGTCGCTTATGTGACCAGCAGCGGCTCAGCAGCACAGCCCCAGTTCTGAATATCTGTGATCAAACCCAAATGCAAAAGCAGTGGTGGTGCTCAGAGGTGTGTGAGGGACTGAGCTGCTCATAAATGCTGAGTGAGCAGAAAAGGCACAGCATTTGTCAGTTAAATGTAATGAACACTCTGCCTCAGGCTTTGGCTCAGACGTGCCCCCGGGTGATGCCCGTGGGTTCTCTGCGGTGGCCCTGGGGTAACGGGTGGAGGTGATCACGGCTCTCCAGTGTGTCTAGTCACTGCGAGCAGCTCTTGCTCCGGCAGAGGGAGTTCAAAGAGCTCATTGCCACGTCCCTTTCCTGGCCCTCCCCACTCCCCTGACCCTGCAGAGGAAAGCTCTGCTGCCCATTCAGGGTGGGGAGAAGCTGGAAGGAGGTGAGCGTGTCACTTCTCTGAGATGGCAAATACTCCATGTGAAGATGATGGCTTGTGTGCCAGAGCAACGAAGCAGGTCCGAGCTCTGCAAAGAGCATCTGCTTGAAAGTGAGGAATGCAATCAACGAGGAAGAGCGATGCCTGATGGAAAGCGTGGTGTATGCATTGAAATGACCCTGGGAATAAAATGGCTACTGGAAGCTGTCCAAAGGCTACTACACAGCAAAGGGTTAGCTCTGAGTGCTTGCAGCTACACACAACCCTGAGCAACAGATGCCATGCACAGAAGTGATATTAGGGTCCTCTTCTTCTGTGTCCCCAGCCTGAAATACACTTTAAAAAATACTTGATTTTTAGCAGCTCTGATGCTCAGAACATTTTGTGTGTCACGCTCCCTTAAAGCCTCTCAAATCAGGCGACCCAAAAACCAACCAGCAGCAACCAGCGTTGGATTTGTTCCTTGGGGTTAATGAAGTTAAGACATCTTAAACAATTTTAACCTTTTAGCACCAAGCATGAAACCTTTCACCTGGAGGAGGGTTCCTGAGAGGTGAAACACACTGTTGTGGTGAGGGCCAGCAGACAAGTCTTGTCTGAAGGTCTGTGTGAGGCTCAATTGGTGGCAAGTCTTCTGTGGCCCACTGAGGGGCTGGGGGGGGAGTGCGGCAGGGGCGGGTGTCATCATATCACCTGCTCTGGGCAGGGAAGTAAGTGTGGTACATGGAAGAAATGTGCTGTTACTGACCCTGTGAGGAGATGCAAGCTTTGATTTCCCTAACCCTTATGGTGGTGTTGTGACAGGGACAGCTTTTATAGGGGGAGGACTATCTGGAATTAAGGCACGTAGATGCTGCCGTCCTCAGGACTGTAGGAAAGCCCTGGTCAATACCTTAGGATGAGGGAGCTGGATATCTATTCCCACCAGAAATGGACTCTGACTAAGCTCTTGGAGAAAAATAATATTGCTCTTTAACGATAGACAAAGTACATTAATGTGAAGAGTTGACATGCAAGCCTAACTTTGGACAGCTCTGTCTCTCCTGAGCCATGTGTTTGTGATAAGTAAATAATGGCCCAAAGTAACTCTGCAGCCCTAAATACTTGGCTGCCTGTGTATTTCACAGAAAGTTTCCCTGATTTTGAAAGGTCACACAAATGTAACAGCTTGGCCCAGATGTGAAAACCAAAGAGCCTCTCCTGAGTGCTGCGGAGCAGCAAGCCACCGATCACCTTCGGATGCCACAGCCATTGCTCATCTGTTTGTTAGATGGGCTGTACACAGGAATTATCTCTATGGACGTAGGAAGTCCAGGCCAATACATGCTTCCATACCATTTGTAAGCTGTCAGGGGAAAAAAACAGGATCTTTTTCTTTTTCATCTCCAACCCCTGCCTCACTGAAGGAGGGGTCCAGAAGGAATCTGAGCCAAGGGGCCTAATGCTGGCTCTGAGCCTTATATAGAGGTGGTGTTTTTCATGCAACGCACCTGAGAAGTTGTCAAAAGGGCATAAAAGCCAGTTTAACCAGTCCCAGAGGAATGGACTGGGGTGCGGGGTGCCCTCCTGGGTGCAACAGGCGATGCGGGTGCCCTCACGGGGTGGCTGTGGTTGGCCTCAGGTCATAGTGTGCCGGAGCACTCATGGCTCCTCCCTGATTCCCAGGTATAAGACCTCCAATGCTGTAAAGGCTAGCCTATGCTTGTGTCTACTTATGCAAAGCACCTTGCTATTTGGCTTGCCTCACCAGTGGAAGGTGCCCGTGGTGCCAGGGGATCCTTTTGTGTTACTGGAACAAGCTGTGTAACAGCCCCTTCTGCCATGGTGTGCTCATGGAAAGGGCAACGGCAATGCACCTCCTACTGACACCTTGCAGAGCCCACCCAGCTCTGCAGAAATTACCGAACAAGTGACAGCAGCCTTCAGGTGGCTCAAGATGACACAAAGAGTGGTGGTGTCCTGCAGAAGCCCCAGAAAAAGGGGGGATGCTGGGCCTTGGTTTTCCCATCCCAGCATCAGGCAATCCCATGCTTGCAGTGCCCTGTGCGGTAGCAGCACCTCTTCACTGCTGAGCTTCAAGAGAGATGGCCCCTGGGCAGGGATGCCCAGACCCCCTTGTACCTGCAGGGCTGGCTCTGAGATCCTGCACACTGGAGTGTAGAATTATAAAGAACTTCTTCCAGGGATGATATCTATGCAAGACCACATGGATTATGCCCCTGCTTTCCTAAAACAGTGAGAGGTGAAAACTATCCCCATATATTTCCTTACAGAGGTAGTTGTCTGAGTGGGTGAGTCACTGACAATTTGGATGCAATTCTGGTGTGGTCATCTTTCTTGTATTTACCCTGGCACATGAAGTCGGACAAAATATCAGAGTGCAAAAACAAGGCAAAGATAGGGAGCTACTGAATCTTATGTTTAGTTTAATACAGCAGTTTGAGAGGAGAAACTGGGAGATCTCACGCATGGTCTCTGTTGGCCTGAGTCCACAGCTGCTTGATTTACTGCAGCTGAGGATCTGGCGCTAAACTGTTTTCTTCCTGCATAGATGTAGCCATAGTCAAGCCCACTGGTACATGTCTGTGCAGATGAGCATCCTGTGTCAGAGCCAACAGAGAACAAATGGGGGAGTAAAATTTCAAACAATGAATGTCAACGTTCAGCTAACCCCTGCCTCTAGCCCAGCGTGCACCAAAGTGATCTGCACCTTGTAGATCTGGATGGTCCCATCTCAATAACCACAGGACTTGAGCTAGACTCTGTGCTGCTCCCCCTCTGAGCTTTTTCCTCCCGTCCCCTTGCAAATAGCCCCCCCAAGCTCCCCAAGCAACTGCCTCTCAACCTCTGCTCAAGCAGCAGCTCCTCCCCTTGCCCCTGGCAGCAGCAAGCTGCCTTTGGGGACGCCAGGCTGCATTTCCTCCTAGCAGAGCACCTCCTTCTGCCTCCTCGTGCCTTGAGTACGCTCCTCAGACTCTTGTGCTGGCTTGGAAGCTGGATGGAAGTGTCCCGCAGGTGGCTTTCGCACACAGCCTGCTGGTGAGACCACATCCACCTGCTTCAACCTCAGACCAGTTTCTGTGCAGTCTCTAATTTCAAGTTTGGATGGGAAGGCCAAGACCCTGTCTGGTGTATAAAGATGATTTAGAAGACTTCTCTTCTACAGATGATGGGAACCAGAGACATGAGAACATTTGTCAAGGCTGTAGTTTCAGATCTGGACTGAGGATCTAAGAGTTTGGGGCTCTGAACTCACCAAAGAGGTCCCCTCTCTGGGGCAGACCTAGATGGAAGAGGCTGCGCGCATTTGGAGCACCAGTTGTCAAATGGGCAGCTTGTCTCCCAGGCTGCAGGGCAAGAGAAACTCTGCTCTGCGGGCTGCCTGGAGACAGAGCTGCACAGGGTACACAGCACCGGCTGGGACTGCTGCAGCTGGGTCTCCCTTGGCCAGCACTGGGACTGCACCCAGTATTGCCACCACAGACCTCAATTTTGGTGGGAAATCCCATCCTTATTCCAAGAAGGATGATATTAGCTTACGCTGGGTGCCACAATGTACTTCGGGCTCTCTTATCTCTGTGCAATGCTATAGCCAACAGCATATACATATTTTTTATTTTCCTGCAATGACTTTGGTTCTGCATGAGTTTAGAGGAGCCACAGGTTTTCTTAGAAGTGTCTTGCCTCTGATAGTCTTCAAAATGTCTTGCCGTGTGTTTTTTGCTATGGCTGCCCGCCACCTAAGCCTTCCCTTAACCTTGTTAATATCCATCATGCCTCCTACCTGCTGTACACCATAATCCTTCCAAAGGCATAACCTGTAGCCATCTAACCATGCTTTCTCTTTTCCTCCTGAATCCTGAGAGATGGACTCCTTCTGTGTCTCAGCTACATGAGGGTAAGTTGCCTCCTTGTGGATTGTGGGAACTTAAATATCCTTATTTCCATCTTTCAGGTCTCTTTCACTGGAAAACCTCAAATAAGAGCACAGTGATGCCAGAGTGCTCTGCCTTTGGCATGGACTTTCTTTGGGGTCCAGAGTGGTCAGCTGGCTTAAAGAACAGTAATTTCTGCTCCCCAAATGGAGATCTCGCACATTAGCACTGGGATGACCTTGATATTGGACGTTTCATACGCTGGGGGAAGGGAATGTTAACTTGTATATTTTTCCATCGTGTTTCCCCCGTGTAATGGTGCAAGCACACTGCAGTGATCCCTGGATGAAAAAAAGAAGAAAAACCCTAGCAGGCTTTTAACAAACTTTCTCCTTTCATTCATTCTCAGTTTTGCTTGTATAGCCAGAAAAAGGTACAAAATTTGGTGAGCTGATTTCTGAGTATCATCCTGCATGATGGAGCCTTCTGCCCGCACAGACTGCTGCCTTCCTTTCCCTTCTGTATAGTCAGCGACTTGATCCCATGAAAGCATCGAGCCTCATTCATCATGCTTTGCAAGGCTCTATAAAACACATCTCACCGGCTCCTCCTGGTACTAAATAGTTTTTTTATCAGTGAAACAAAGTTTTCTTGCCCACCTCCTGGCTATCCCTCCTTGGGGTAGAATCACACTGGAGTTTTACCTAGTGACAGAAGTTGAATGCTTCCTGCTTTTAATGTTTATTTAGTAAAACATTTTACATTCCTGGAAAGATACCAGTCTGTCATTAATGGATTCTTGGCTTGATGCCAGCAGCTAATAGTTTTATTGGTCCTCACAGCACAGTTATGCAATTTGGGTAACTGTGCTGAGCTGCGCCTTCCTCTTCTTTAATTCTGACCCCAAAAAGGTGCACTGAAGGAGGGACGGTTGGCAGGGTCTGGAGAGGGGGAAGGGATGAGGGACTCTGCCCTACCAAGCTTTGCGAGGGCTTATAACATGGCTCCTGGCAGGCAGCTTGAGACCTCCACAGCCCTGGTTAGGGGCAGGGTGACGTGGAGGCCACGCACATGTTAGCTGTGCAATGGTGAGCGCTCCTGGCTCACCCCGCATCTTGCCAGGAGTTTTCTCCCCTTGCTGCCCACACCCCTGTCACACAGGGATGCTCTGACCCCCCAGTCCCTGATGCGACCCCCCTGCCCCACTCCTGCCCCTCCTCTCCCCATTGCACACGCACAGGCAGGGCTGACTGCCAGCCGGGGGACTGCAGGCAGAACTCTGTAACTGCAGAAGTGGGAGCTGGACTCACAGCACGAGTGTATGCTTAAAATACCTGTCTTGTTCAATCCATCGGTAATTATGATCAAGCCACTTCTTTCTTAGAGCCTCTTCCTCCATTAGTCTCCATGACAAGAGGAAAGGTGGGAGCGTCATTATTTTTAAATGGGGGCTTACATTTGTCTTTCAGCTGGAGAAGTCAGGGTGTTATACACATACATACGCATTTCAAGGGTATGACGTAGCTGGAGAAAAATGAGTGCTTTGGTGCTACAGGTCAAGTTTATTTAACACTACAATGTTTTAAAACAGGGTGATGCCATTTCAATTAAATGTCCCAGAATGTTTTGCAAGGTAGTTGTTTAAGAAACTTTTCAGAACTACTTTTGCAAATCCGGCATGTCTTGCATAAAACGCCCTGGCAATAAAATAGTACGTGTTAGAAAAATGAAGCTGGGGGCTTTACTAGAAATGAGGGAAGCAGTAATATTCTTTTCAGGACAGTCTGGTTTGTAACAACATGTTATTACATAAGTCAGCATTGCAGCCTGCCCTGTATTTCTTTTGCAACATTTGCGTTTTGCTTCTCTCTTGCAGCAGCCTTATGATACAATCGTAAGGGACAACAAGAAGACGGGAAAAAGCAAAGAACGAGTGAACATTTGCATTTCTAGTGCACACTCGAATCTGCCTGCAACTCTTTCCCTTTCATCTGCAACATCTCCATTCCTGCTCTCTGCATTTCCCACTCATCAAATTCAGCTCCACAGGACTGGCCAAGACCCACAACTGGACTTTAGAGCAGCTACTTGTATGGGCCAGACAAAGAGACAAAGTACACTTAAAACTTTAATTCTGGCTAGTTCTCTTGGCATTGCAACCTCTGAATTTGTAAAATTGTGAGATTTCTTTTGATTATTGAAAGTTTTGCAAAGGATTTTTTTTCCCCCAGAACTGTTCGTTATTTGATTCTTTTCTGTAAAGAAATATTTGAAAAAGCTGTGGCACACTGGTGTCTCAGTCTGTTTCTAGCAAGAATGGAAATCGGAGGAAGGAAGTTTCCAAAGTGAGTGTCAGATTCTGATCTCTTTTACAGAAGGGTAAATCCAGAATAATTCAGTGCAGTTACTTTAGATTTATGCTAGCATAAATAAGATAAGAATTTGGCTCTGGGAATCTCTGTAGCTCCCCATTTGCTCATCTAACAGCTGGCAGTTTGCTTCTTGCTATTTCTCTTGCTTTCTGGGCTGATTTGTCTTGCCTGGTGCTCAAGTCAGCGCCAAATGAGCTTGGGAGTTAGTCAAACGAGAAAATGTGTTTCACACAACACACAACTATGAATGGCTCAAGATCCTTCACATGATCATACATATTTCAGATTTCCCAAAGGCCAGAAATTAATGGCTAGTAAATGGATAGAAATATTACTTCACACAGTATGTAGTCAACCTGTGGAATTTGGTACTACAGGAGGTCACCAATTCAAACAATGGGTCAGGATTTGAAAAATGGCTGGATAATTTTATGTCAATTAGTTACACTTGGAGCTGGGCAAGCAAAGATTGAGGTAAGTAGACCTCTTGCACCAGCATACGCATGAACTCCCCTGCAGGGACCAGGGAGGAATTTTCCCCTCATGCATGGCTGTGCCCAATTGGCAAAGTCGGCTTTCCCTGCTTTCCTTTGCCGCTCCATGGTGGAAGGCAGCAGGATGGAGCAGGTGAAGCTGAGGTTTGTGGGGCTCTGTCTGCTGCAAAATCTCAGATCCCAACAGCTCCTGACTTTGAAGGAGTTAAGATCTAGATCTAGAGCCAAGCCAGGACCTGCACTATCTCCACCTGCTTTTGGTGCTTGTTGAGTGTCATCTATGTGCTGGGACCGGTATGCACACGTTCACTCACAGGCACACATACAAAGAACAAGATAAACACTCACATATGTAAGCAGATGCACTCACTACTGTCTGTATTTACAAATTGAGTCATACAACAAAATCACTTCCAAATCATTTTAGAAAATGGGTAGCCCAGCCTTAAACCACGAGCCTCTATTTAAGCATTTAGATGTATGATCTAACACCCCTTGGGAGTTTCCTAGGGAAGGCACCAACCAGCTCAGTGCAATTTCCCAACCGTAAGTGTCTAGTGCCGTTTGAGAGGTCCTGAGACACCAGGACATCAGCTGGTGTTTGATGGGGAGAGGGTTTATGGAAGACTGTGTTCTCCAACTGCTGAGGGCCAGGTGAGGCCGGCTGGGGCATCTCAAATAGCCCTAAACACCAGTGCTGAGGCAATTAAATCCTACTTACTGTGTCAAAAAGTGAACACACATCCTATTCCATATTTCTCCAAAAGAGACCCGAGGTTGTTTTCCAGGACTGCAGGAGGTCTTCCTGGCACAGTGCTGATCATTGCCTAGGGGTTAAGGATAGATATACTGTAGGGCCACTCCCACAGTAGACCCAGTCTTGCAATATGGACAGTACTGTCTGCAGGCCTTAGGACTGGGTCGAGGTCTAACCAGGAGTGCAGACATGCCGTCAGAAGTGCAAATTTTTGCAAATCTGCCTTTCTAAAAAAGCTGGATAAATCACACGACAAAGGAGAAAGGTTGGGAGGATTCCCACTAGCAGTGGTAGTAAAAGACATGAGCTCTGAGAAGGTATTTCAGTGAAGGCAGCAGTGCACCACAGGTAGGTGTGATTTGGAGTCCCTGGAGGCAACATAATCCTGGATTCTTGTTTTGCAATGTTCACTTTCTGTGGAGGTCCTTAGAGAGAAGAAATCTTCTCACCATCTTCAGGAAAAGCCGCAGGCAATTATATTTCATAGAAAAAAAGACATATTTTAGAATTGCACAGCAGAGGTGCACAACTTCGACAGCAGCGCATGGAGGGAGCCTGAAAACTGCACAGAATTGCGTATTGCTGGATTTTGGTCCGTGATACATACACAAAGTCATTTTTTATTACTGACTGCTCTTACTGCATTAAACACCTGAACAATAAAGTCTTCGTGGTTTCCTGTCACAGCCAGGAAAGTGATGTCAATGGGAAATCTGTCCCTAGCTCCTCTCAAACCAACAGCTTTGCCTTTGAGATGGCCAGAGGAATTTGAGTGAGTCTGCTGAGCAGTTGCAATGTTCTGATTTGGTCAGATTCAGACCAGAAGAAAACTCCTCTTCAGACATAGAAGGTCTTCCAAAGAGGTTTATGAAAATGGCAGCTCTCTCACTTGACTTAGGGGAGCTGTGACTTGGCAGGTTTATAGAGAAAATCCTCACTTTTCTGTCCGGAAGCTTGTTAGGAGAGTGGATCACCACATGGTAACTATCAGTTCTGAACAAGCTCTGCCTTTACCTTCTCTAGGTTCAGCTGAAAATGAGTCTGCAGACAACCTCAGCATTTCGAGGAGTCCTTTGAACTGTTGATCAAAGAAATCATGACATTTCTGCTTTGCTCAGTACAGCTAGGGACAACTAAACACTCTGAGATGATCTTTTTGGCAAGTAGGAAAACTCTTTCTGCTGAAGTTGCCCATGATGAAGCTTGCAGCTGCAGTGAATAATCTCTGGATTCCCAATCCCTTGCAGATGCAGACACAGGCCTCCTCCCCTCTGTAAGCAACAGCCTCTGTTTTCCTCTGCTCCTTCGTCAACTGTGAACAGAGACCTGCCAGCAGCTGCAATATACTCATTAAAAAAAGCAAAGGTCTCAGCTCACCTCTGTCCCCCAAGCAGATGTTCACAAATGTCCTGCTCTTTACTATGTTCAATATATTGAAGTACCTGCAAGTAATGTTTTGTCACTGCTGAGAATCCAGAGTGGCTTCAGCTGGTGGGGCTCGGAGGGCCACGGTGGCAGTACATGGTCAATGAACCATCTCCCTGGCCTTGCAGAGCTCGGACTTGAGAGGGGGAGCTGCACCAATGGGGATCCTAAGAGGTTTCCACACACGTTCAATTGATTTCAGACATCCAGAAATTCCCTTTGCATCTCTTCTGTGTTTATGACTTTTCCTCCCAGAAATGTACTAAAGTGAAGGTGGTACCCATGGACAGAAAAGGCTTGTCTCCAATGAACTAACCACAATAAAGCATTTGCTGTCCAGCTGAACAAGTTTTTTAATGTGAAATGCTTCACAGAATCACAGATTCATCAAAAAATATCATTGTGGAACATTTTGCTAAAACACAGCAGTACCTAGCTGAAGCTGCTGAGTAAGTTTCTCACATCCAGAAGGAATTTCACCTTTCTTTGGAGAGAGCCTGGGATATCAGAGATTGAGGTTCAAGTCCCTCAGCCAAACTAGAGAGTCCAGGTCACCCTGTGGGACCATCAGATGTCTTGTGAATCTGTTTTTTCACGAAAACTTTCATGGAGAAGGTTGTATTTTGATTTCATTCTACAGAGAAATGAAATATGATAACTTTCATGTTTTGCATGAAATAGAGTCCTGGTTTTCTGAACAGGCCTAGTTAGCAGTGAGTAATAAGACTGAACTTAAGGGATACTATATTCCCCTGCATATCTTGGCCATTTTGCAATTTTTTCATTAATATTTTACAGATCTAGAAGTACAAGGGAGTCTCATAACATTTTAATTTATGTTTTTTTTGGTATACAACCATAAAGAATACATTATTTGTGTGTGTGCATATATATATATGAGTGTGTATGTGTATGGGTGTGTAAGCATTTAAGTAAAAACTGATATACACGAAAGTGGTCAACAACAAATAGTATTTAAATTGCCACGTACAACTTCAAGTTAGCCTTGAGATACAATTAGACATTATACAGTCCTTCCAGAGCAGGCGTAGGGCAACCTTCAACTTGATCAGTGCTAGATAACCTTTCAGACACATGTTCTTTATTAACAGAAACATAAAAAAGTCATGAGCTTTTGTGGCTGTATCTGTCCATAGTCTTTGGTTTCCTTAGCTCTTCTAAAGCTGCTAAGCCAAATCTTCTGACTTTGCCAAGTGGGCTTGCCACAAGATGCTGATAAGGGTGTAGATATGCAGTGAATGCAGCATACAACCTCCAAGGTCTCATCTGTGCAGTTTAATGGGGCCGGGAAAGTAATGGTCCTCCATCACGGCTGGACTCGATGATCTTAAGGATCTTTTCCAACCTAAATGATTCTATGATCACACCCTTGCTGATGCAGAAGTACTGCTGAAGCAAGGAGAGCAAGGGGAGCTGGCTGTTGGTGGAAAGCATGGCTAAAGGACCATGCTTTTACCCACCAGATCTGGAATCATGGGACTGGAAAGGCAGCCTAGAACACTGTTGTGATACCAAGCTGTGCTCAGCTAAATCAGACAACTTGGATCTTCAACTGATTTAACTGTCCTAATAATTTCTGACCAAGAATATTTACAATAGGCTTTTCTTTCCTGAGCCATGTTAACGCTTGGGATAACCATGCTATGTGTATCAGTGTCCCTGCAGAGCTACTGATAACCCCACATTAGCCAGCCATTGGAGTATGCGAGGGCTAACCCTTTGAGGGGACTAGTTCATCATCAGAGTTACAGTCTCTCTGCGGTCTGCTGTAGAGGGTTGTCATCCACATCACCTTCCTCCTCTGGGTTTGCCAGGAGCTATGTCTGACCTCCAAGGACTTCAAAACATGATTCATTGCGTGTTACAGAACGTCCATTCCTCTGGGCAGTGATTAAATTGCCTTTGATGTGGGTCACCATGGAAGGGTGAAGGCTGCGTGATGTCACCAGTTTCCCTCTGTCCCTCTGATGGACCTATGCAGCGCTGCCAATGTCAATGCAGAGTGGTGGTGCTGGCTGGCTGTGAGAAGCACTGTGCTGAGTCCTTCCAACCCTGCAGGAAACACCAGGCTTTTATCAGCCTGCTTGGCCACTACAGGCAATGTTTCACAGGCGTCTGCAGAGAAACAACACAGGCAACTGTCCTATAAGTGAGTGCGGAGCTTCTATGCTAAAATAAATATTTCTACAGAGCTTTTTATTGTTGCTCCTGGTCTCTGCTCTGGGTGTGTATGTGTGTGCCTGCATGGGTGGAAAAGGGGTGTTTAAGATCTGGATGCATCTGATACTGTTTTTCTGGTATTCTCGCAGCCGTGCAAAACTCAATGTTTTGTTACTGATGGCTCAGAAGAAAAGAAAACTGTGTTCTAACTGGTCTGCAGTCAGCTTCTGGCTTCCCAGGACAGTAGCAGTCAACTTTTTATCTTTTGGGCTAGTAGGAACAGGGTATAGGGTAAAGTAAAAATACAGATATTGTAAAAACTATGTACAGCTGGCTATGGGAATATATTTATCTTTGAAAGACTTGTAAATAGGTTGCTGAGAAGCAGGGGGTCCCAAACTGGTCCCTAACTGACCCCAAAGCACTTCAAAGCAGCATATCTAAAGCTGTTAGCTCTGATATGGGCTCTTACAGATGCTGTGGGGCAGGTGTCTTTTACCTCCAGTGAAAGCTGGTGCCTTGACAGAGGCCAGAGCTGGTGCTGCTGCCTGGACCTTTGCAGGTATTTATATATCAGGCTGAGGAGAAGGATGGGTTGAGTTCAGAAGCTAAAGCAAGAAGTGTAGTAGTCAGGAGGTGAGGGATGAGGATGGCATGAGAAGATGTGCTCCTACCTTTTAGGGGTGGTGAGGGGGACCAATGTAGGACATGGATTTGGGGTCCGACCTTGGTGGAGGCAGTAGGAAGATGGGGAGGACAGTGCCTGATTTGAGACTCCAGAATTGCATGCACATGGCCTGCGTGAAGAGCTGGGAGCTGCTGCCCAAGGTAGACCCAAGCAAGCCCAAACTCTGCTGCAGGTCATGAGGAGGAGCAGCATTAGGTGACCCCCGAGGGTGGTGGGCACAGGGTGGCCCAGCAGAAGTGGCTTGTCATGTGCCCATGTTATCCCGTTGCCTGAGAGTCTGCCCCTGAGAAGTTAGCGTTGTCCCCATTGCACTCCTGCCCGGCCATGCCCCAGGACTGGCTGGACCCAGACTGTCCAAGCAGCCTGTAACTGCAAAGTCCATGACACAAGATTTCCTTGAAAGCTGTCATGGACACCACAAACAACAATTGGTGAATTCATCCTCACCCTTCCTCTCCTCTGTATCTCCATCCCTCTTCTCAGTCACTTCTGGCTACAGATTATTTCCATTTCTACAGTAGAAACTCTGCCAAGATAGTTGAGAAAAGGCAGTGAGACAACTGCTACCTTTGGGTAAGAGTAGCCTCCAGTTCTCCCTTTTTGATGTGGTAGGAAAGAGGGCATGTTGGGTACTGCTCACCCAGGGACATTTCCTAGGGCTGGAAAACTCCAGGCTTACTCATAACACGAAACAGCATGAATCATCCTATAGATTACTTCTAAGAAATGGTGAAGCTTGTTGTAGATATATGACAAGCAAAACAAGAAAATCCATTGATCAAATGGTGGACAGCAGGCAGGGCTGGTGGGAGGGAAGCTGTGCAGGCAGAGAGGTTTCACTGGGAGCAGGTAACCAGCGACCGGGTGTTACCTGTGGTAGAACCATGACATGAAAAATGAAGCCAGATCACTAGAAAAGTAGGCAAAAAGGGCAGCGTTCAGCTAAAGACAGCCAGAGGGAAGCATTTGTAATGTGATCCTGAGAGAGACTGGAGTAGAGTACTGCCTGGGAATGGGGGATAGAAACAGCAAAGAAATCATATCTTGCTACTTTGCGTCTGAACGTGCTTGTAGAACATGTTTTCTCTTTTTATTTTTGTAACTGAGTGAGATCACATCAGTGAAATCCCTGATTCTGCCATCTACTTTTCTTAACAGAAATGAGCAGGAGAACTCCCAGTGCTGCCTGGGTCGGGAAGCACAACCCCAGAGTCAGGCAGAAAAGCAGTCCTGGCCAAGGGCTTGTGAGCTGATGGTCTCGTTGAACTGAGAAGAACCAAATGATGGAGATATCAAAATGGCCTGACTGGAGTTAGGAAAAGACCTGAAGAAATCACAAACAAGATCTAAAACAAGACCCATGGATTTTGCAGTAGGAATTAAGACTTGAAGCGGCTGGAGACTTCAGAGAAGGAATTAAAAAAGGACATAAAATATGAGCAGGAGGCTTTGCAAAAAAATGAGAGCAGTGTCTGGAAGTTTCCCAAAAAGGCAAAGGGACAAGCCTTAGATAGGAAATTGTTGAAGGCAGCACCTACAAAGCATTACTCCCTTTTGGGAAGCCTCCCAGTTGCATCATTTTTAGTCTGCAGAGGTTTTGCTGAGGTTCTTGGTAACCCGATTGTTATACTCCACAGGAGATTTTCCACTAAAAGGAAGGAGCCCAAGCAACTTGTAACTGAATGAAACTTGTAACTGGTTTGAAACTTGTCAGCAGAAACAAATGGAAGTGAGGACTCCAGAGGGTGCATTATGGCTCTGAGAAGGATACTGGAGGTCACAGTGGTCATATAGTACCTGGATTTTACTGTGATAAATAGGATGGTTTTTAGCACTTTTTAAACTTACTTATAACCTAGAGCCCTGAAGAGTCACCTCGCCTAGCTCCAGTGATATAAAAAATAATACCTCTAAGGAGGGAGACTCCACAATGCTTGCTGAAGCAAAAATCATCCTTAGGTGTTTTTGCAGATTAGATCAAATTCAAATCCCCAAATTCATAGCTGAGAGTATGAACAAAAAGGGCAGTTTGAAGTGGCTTTCAAGTGGCCAGCCAGAGTGATTCAGACCTGTCGGTGGATAAAAGACTCGAGTAGACTCTAAAAAGCTGCTTTGCAATGGTTTGTCCCAGAAAGCTACAATTTCCCAATCACTATAATTTCTCATGGCAGGAAGCCTGTGGTTAGGACAGCACTTGCCATGATTGTCTGCAGCTGTATGTGCTGCTTGGAGGCTGCGTGGAAAAATGGTGGCGCTGCAGGGTTGTAGCTGTGCATAGCCCTGGGCACCAGGTCATTCTGGTGCCTGGTCTCTAGGCTCTAGTTGTGGGCACCAGAGGCAAGCAAGGAGTTGGTGTATACACAAATGCATAAAAAGGGAAGGATGCCTCCTCTCTTCCCATGACCTGCAGGACAGCAGGCACTCCTGCCCGAGGGGAATGCGCTCTTAGGGCTGTTGCCTCACAGTACAGTAGAGGACACTTTCTGGCCACAGCAGGATGGTTTGGACTAGAGATGAAATGTTGCATTAGAGGTGGGAGGCCTACAGCAGGAATACGGTGTCTGAGGGTAGCTGGGAGGCACAGTCACAGAGTCATAGTATGACAAAATAACTGAGGCTGGCAGGCACCTCTGGAGAGTGTCTGGTCCAACCCCTGCTCAACCAAGGTCAGCTGCAGCACGTTCCCCAGGCCCGTGCCCAGTCAGGCTTTGAGTATCTCCACAGATGGAGACTCCACAACCTCTCTGGTTAGCCTGTGCTAGTGCTTGACCACCCTCACCATAAAAAAGTTTTTCTCTTATGTTTTAAGTGGAATTTCTTGTGTTTCAGTTTGTGGGATCCGTCCACAGTGCCTGGGAGGCTATCTCATAGGAAGCAGCAGGTTGGTGCCTGCAGGAGAGGGGCAAGGGAAGGGATGAGGGGCTGCCTGGTAGGTGGGAACCTCTCCTGCAACCCGCAACCCTCTGCCCCATGACAATTCCCTGTGGTGATGCGAAGATTTACTTTCTCTTCAGATTTGGCAAGACTTTTGCAGAAGGACGCCACCGGATACAGGCGTTTCAGTGCTAGAAGAGCAGTTGCCAAGAGCAGGAGAGGTTGTGGGGGAGGACAGTCCCTCCAGAGCCCCGTTACTGCTTGGGCAGTGCGGACACCTGCTGCCTTGCCTGGGGCAGCCCCTCTCCCCACCCGGCTGATGCAGGTGCTGACGGTGGGATGTGGAGGATGCTTCTGCCATGCTGGATGTGTATGTGGGATCTGAGTGGGAAGGGCTGGGAAGGGCTGAGGTTTTCATGCAGAAGTTGCTTATTTCCTTTTCCCAAAATGATCCTGGGGTCTATTTGCATTGAGTTGCCTCCCTTCTGGTTTTGGACTTAAAAATAAAAACAGTGAAAAAAAAATAGAATTCCGGATGGTGCAAGTGCAGCCTTAGATGCTAAAATCAGCTCTCCTTTGTGGGTAGGAGCTCATTTATACACATGATTTATGCCTGCTGGAATGAGAGAGGGACAAACTTAACAAATGATAGGTTTTGAATGGTTGCAAGGTAATGTTATTAATGTCTGCTGACTTGGTGCCCTGCCCAACTTTGAACTTCTTTCAATTGCATGGGGCTGAACAAGAGCTGCGTGAGTTTTGAAGTATTTCCACATAAAATAAGCTCTGAGACAGATGGAGAAGTGAGAGTTTCCTAATGGGGCCTAGTAAAAAGAGCGTGGAAGGAAAAGAAAAAGGCAACAAGAATCTTCCTCAACTGAAACAAAAACAAAGAATCAGAGGGAATAAATTCCAGTGCCAACCACCGTTGTCTGAGGGCAGGCTTTTTTAAAAAGGCATTTGTAACATCTTTCACCTGCTTTGCAGGCCTGGCGGGTCAAGCAGCGCTGCATCTGTAACCCCAGCAACAACAGCCTCCTGGGCCAGCACGACCGAATCCCAGCCTTAATTTATTTAAATGCGTACAAGATGATTCAGTAGGTGCTAATGCTGCTAATTCAGTAGGTGTTAATGTGTGAATAATTATAGACATATTTAAGCAGCTGGTGTTGTGCCTTCAAAAGTTTCTGTGCATGGAAATTGATAGTTCTGTGGTTGCATGTGTGCTTTACATGTCGTAAAATGAAGATGTTGGTAGCAACTCCGTGTTAAAGTTTGAGTCAAGGTTTTCACTTGAAGTTGAATTTAAACTCTTTGTTTCACACTTTGACGTCTCCAGACATAGCACAACAGATCCTCAGAAAATAATTGATTTTTTCTTTGCATTCTTTTAAAAAAATGCTCTTTGTTTTCAGGCTGCATCTGTTAAGAATTTTCCTTGATTTCCCCTCACGTTTCTCAGGTTCCCCAACAGCACAAGCTCAGTCCTAACAAACTTCCTTCACACATGTGTACTGATAATATCTTAGAGCCAGGCCAGCTGAAAACAACACACACAAACAAATATTCCCCTTATTTGCAATAGCTGTTTGAAGCTACGTGAGGAATAGATGATGGAGCTGCTCCTCACTCAGCAAATGGCTGGTTACATAGTTCCAGGTTAATGCTTTGCCTTGAGCAGATGACAGGGCACCTCAGATAAGCACCCCCCATAGAAAATATACGTACATGAAATGCAAACACCTCAGAGTGACAGTGAAAACAGGGGTGATGGAAATAACAGTTCATTTTGTGCCCTGTCGACTGCAAATAATACTTTCTAATGCATTTTGCTGTTGGGACAAAAACGTTTCTAGGCATTGGCTCAGGGGTGCTCAGCACCTTGCAGGATTGGCCCCTATGGAGACCTGGGCTGGGGCAGGCATTGGCAGCGAGGTTTTGACGTGTCAACTGTTTGGCTTTGGGACAGAAAACAGGGTTGAGCTGATGCTGTCTGGTAGATCTCCCTGGGTCGTCCTGACAGCTGTAGAAAGCACTTTATTGCTTCTACCAGATAACCGGGGGAGCCTGCTTTCTTTCTTCTCCCCTGCCCTCTTGGAAAGGAAGTGTCAACGCTGCTTCCCCTCCGGCTGCCTGGCTGGTGACAGTGCCCGGCACAGCCTTGCAGAGGAGGGCTCCAGCCAAGCAGACCTGCAGAGAGGGCTGCAGACCTGGGTATTTCATAAATAAACATACGCTATGAGAACAGAGAGCTGCACCGACCGACACTGCTGTTATTCCGTCATTTTTTGCCTAGAACAGGTGATGGACGCTCTGGTCCGTATTTGTTTGGATCATTACAGTGGCCACTCTTGAAAAGTGGCATGGCTTTGGATGGGAACCACTCCACAGACATCTAGGATGACACAAAGCTTAGATTAATTAAATAAGCATTGTTCTAGCAGCTGTTTTAAATAGCTGTACATCAGCCTGATTTCCAGTGCCTCAGTTTTTAATAGATGAATATCATGTGAAGGTTTCACATTATCATTTGGATGAAATTCAGATATTTGAAGATGGAATGATATCCAGTACTTTTCTGTATTTCTGGGAATTTCATGTTAATATGCTCTCTGTTCCTCTGTAAAAGGCATAAAGCTCTCTCCCCAGTATCAGACATACTGCACAACAATGGCTCACAACTGTTAATTAAAAAAAGTCCAGGATGACAAGCAACAAGGTCTGCTCTCATGTGCTTTGTATGCAGGCAAGGAAGTCTCGGAGTTCATGAATGGTTCATTTATACTGCACTTTAACTTATCTGCTTCTTGAGTGCTCCCAGTCTTTTAAAAATGTTGGATAAATTTGCACTGGATACCCCTCACCTAAACTGATTATCAGTATCAGATCCCCAAAAAATTTAATTCCTCTAAACATTACCTGTTGCTTCCTGCTGCACTGTACAATAGTTTATTGTCTGGCTCTGTTGTGCCACATTTTGTCCTGTCAGCTGAAGCCACAGATGGGCTGAAAGAGGAGATGAAAGTGTTCTGCACTCCTTTACAAACCATAAGCCAAAACCCAGGGAATGCACTTTACATCAGATGCCCCCTAGCCATGTAGGTAATGACTATTTTACCTTCATCTTTGTACAGATATCTGTGAGTTGTCTGGGATTCAGAAAGTATGTACAGCACACAGGGCAAGGGGGGCAGCGGGTGTTCATTAGATAAAAGCTATGTTTTCCTGACTTGTCAAAAATGTGCAGTGTAAAAGAACTCACTTTGGTTTACAAGCAAATCCCAAGAATTTGCTTTTTCTGTTGTTATTAGTTACAGAAAAGGTGAGCGCTTAGTGTAACCCAGTATTTTTCACTAGATACTCCTGCAGGAGCAGAAACATAAGGAAAAGTGACCTGTTTCTACCTTCTCATGGACAGGGCTTTCTCCTCTGCCCCTTTGCCCCCCACCTGGGAGGGGGTCTGGTATATTCTGGGAAAGACACCTCCCGGCCTCACCGGTCTCCCTGAAGTGCTGCTGGGGGACGGGCTGGGCCCTGGGGACACCCAGCGCCAGGAGAGGTGGCTCTGCCCCTGCTGTAACCACAGCTGCCAGGGAATTGCCTCCAGCCATGCTGCTGCCACCTCCTCACTGGGGAAACCACGCTTCTCCCTTCCCTGAGATAAACCTCCGCTGTTATGAAGGTAACTCAGGTGTGAAACTCAGGTGTAACTCAGGTATAAAATCCTTTACTTGGTCACAGTTTCTCACTCGATCTAGTCTTCATTATTATGCTGATTTTTCTCTGAACTTTTCCTTTCCATCATTTCCCTGCTTCAGTTTTCAGCTTCTTTTGAAAGACTAAAATTTTTTCTATACCTTGATAAATGAAAAAGAAGAAGGGGAGGGAAGGGGAAAAAACCCTGCCCCCACCCCAAAACAAAACAAAACAAAAAAGAAGAAAAGAAGAAAAAAAAAACAACCAAAGAAGAAAAGAGAGCAGAGCTATGCAGGGTCCTCGACATATGCCAGAAATGCAGCCACAATGTACCAGCAGGAACACACCCATCGGCTCCCCTCCCAGAATAAAACCTGAACAGCAGGAGCCAACCCCTTGCTCCAGTCCAGGCCACAGACACATCAGGCTGCCTTGGAAGCCCAGCCTGCTGCATGCCACCACCCAGCACCCACAGCATGTTCTCCCTGCCCAAATCCCAAGGGAGAGGTGTTGCCTTGTTGCCCACTCTCGAGGACTATGTATCTGCCTGTTTTGTCTCCAGAGGAGGCGTACATTTAAATAAGCTGAGAACCCCACCAGGAATGTCCTGCCAACAGCTCTTTCTTTTCAGTCCTGCTTGGACTCTGGCTGGACCGGTTGTGCTGGGAAGGGCAGCCCCGTATGGCATGGTAAGGAGAAGGTGCAATTAGGCTGGAACACTTTACCCACATCAGTCCTGCATGCAAGAACAAATGAGCTGGAAGCTGCTTCCTGTCATGAAACAAGCTTGTGCTTATCCATTTGTTTCAGAGCAAAGTGTAAAGACAAGATACGATTTGATTGCTGAGCCCCCATCCAGGCTTTTAGCTGAGCCACCGCTCTCCCGGCACACAGGGATGGGGGGAGACAATTCTTGGTTTTCAAAATCCTTGAAAAGGGTCAAAGGAGTGTATGAAGGTGAATATGCTTCCAGAGTTGTGTGTCTCACATTGAACCACTTGTACACATTCATCAGTGATTCCACAATGGGGACCATCTTGCTTGCACCAAAAACCTGTCGTTTTGGTGTCTACATCTTGCATTTCCTTCCAGCACTCCTCAAAGCTGTTCTGCTTGTGTCCTGGAATCTTCTTCTACTTCTTGTGCCTGGTTTCTGCTGTCCCTTTTAGATATTCTTTCTCTCAGACTCACAAAGCAGACTAGAAAGCACGCAGCCAAATATGGACTCTCTGCACCCTTTCCTCCAAAACAGCCATACCACCAGATATGCTTTAGCAAAAAAAAATCTGAAAAACTGTATTTCCTCTGAACCAGGATCACAGCAGCCCTGCAAGCCCCATGTTTAAGGGCCAACAGGAGGTGAAGCAGATAACAAACAAGGGGTGATAAGACGGTGAGGGAACCTGGGACAGGGGTTTCATCGACTCATGTTAAGCAACTGAGTTTGTGTTTGCTGTCTGAAAATGGAGGCAGGGAGTCGCTGTGAATGGAAGCAGGCATCAGGGAGAAGGAAGGATGGAGGGGAGGACTGGCGACTGGGAGCTGGTCAAAGTGAGCCCTGGTGGGCACCGGCATGGGCTCTAGCCTGGCCGGGGCACTGGAACGCATTGGTGTAACCCCTCTGTCATCCCTCATCACTCCTGAAATGTCCTATCAGAACTGACAGACCAAAATATGGCAGACAATGCGCATTTAAGCTCCGTTTATTTTTTAGATCCACTTTCTGCAGAGGAACAAACACCCTTAAAGAGTCATTATATTGACAGAGCAGATTTAGAAAGTGTTTAGCTCTTGTTTGAATCACGTAATGAATTAGCCTCCTTAGACCAATGCGTTACCGACTCTGGTGCTAGTGACCGGGTGGTCCTAGCAGACACACTTTATGTCTTGATTTCCGTAACGCCAACACTATGGTAATGACAGCACACAGTGAAATTTGCCATCTGGGGTAGGGAGTCCAGCCATTGCTACCAGAGGCACCTGTATGGTCACTGACCTCTTCTTCTAGTGAGGCCCTTGGACTTGAGCTTCAGCATGGCCTGGAAGAGGTGGGAGATCCCTCCCTGGCTGCCATGGTGGACTCAGGCAGCAAGAGTGGGACGGGCAGTATGCTTACAGAGGTCCCCCAGACATGGAGAGAGGTAGGGGATGAGGCCAGAGGGCCTTGCTTAGGGCTTCCTCCAGAGATGTCGTTGCTGTGTAGCCTTCTTCCAACAGGGCATGGAAATGGTGAGGGACTTGAGGTTGAAGGATTGAGCTTGCCCTGAGAAACCAGGGTCAGGCAGAGGTCTGGAAGACGACAGCAGTGTTGGTGTGGCTCCACGGAGCCGCTCATGCATCGGTGGCCAGTACAGTGCTCAGCTGTGTCAGGAGAGCACCATTGTCTCCCTACGTCACTGCCTTGGGCTTGAAATCCTGGTGCCAAGGAGCTCAGAGCATTGTTAATACTGTGTAAGGACCTCGTGGCCTAAGTCCAAAACTGTGACCCCTCTGTTCGGCGGCTGCCTAGCCCTGAAGCACCTGAAACTCTGCATCTGTCCATATTGAGGAGCACCTGCATTTTGGCAGCCTACAACAGCTCAGCACCTCTCCTAAACTGGGTGTTGTTCCAGCTATACAACCTGGGGTGTTTAAGCCAGCTCTGTCTGTGCCTGATGTTGTGCTCTGCAGGAATTTGGCCAGAGAAGGAGGATCGCAGTAGTGCTCTGATGACCAGTTAATTGTTGTATTTTAAATAGCCATTTCAGGAACTATACAAATAGACGTTGGAGCAAGAATGAGACCCCTGGTGACCTCCTCTGGGCGAGTGATTGAGTTCAGAGGTTGAGAGCGCTCTTGCTCGCTCTCTCCCTATGATCCAAATGATCTTTAATCACTCCTTGCCAAGTGGAGAAATTTCGGCAGCAGAGGCTGATGCTGCTTCTTTTTCCTCTCTGGAAACTGCTGGGGTTCGAGTCCTTGCAGGCAGAGAGCAACTCCAAGCCAGCAGGTGTTTGGGGGAGAGATCTTACCATTGATCTGTCTGTTGACCACCATCACCCACAGTGCCTCCTCAGGCTTTGTTTTGAGTGAAAAGATGGCTTTTCCACAGGCTTTGAAACAAAGCAGGCATTTAGGAAATACAGGGGGGGTTAAATCACTCTTAAGGTGATATTTCACAGCCAGGTTTTCCTTCTTGGCCCTCTCAGCAGTCCTTGTTGCAGGAGAGGGTGCTGGTAAGGTGCACCTGGGCACGATGTTTATGTGGGGAGAAGAGTGCGGTTAAAGAGATGGTTTATCTCCAGTTTTCCCCGCTGCGCAACTTCAGTGGAAAGTGCTGATGGTTTGGGGTCTGTCTCTCAAGTGCCCTTCCTCCCCAACGCGCTGCAGAGGACCGGGCTGGGCACCCACTGCCAGCTCTGCATTCCACCTTGAGTAGACAAAACCTAAAAGTTAGGTGGACCATGCTTGCTATTTCGGCATAAAACCAGGGGTTTTATGGGTCTTAGCTCTTAGCCCTTAACCCCGTCATGCGTCCAAGTATTGTCAGTGAAATGGAGATAACAGCATCACCAAACTCCAAAAAGTGCTTGGAGATAGGAGTATAAAGAGGCTGCGAGGCACTCGATCTCACAACAGTGGGACCCATATAGAGAACTGCAGTGTGGCTGAAGTCAAAATGAGTCTTTCTGTTGATTTTGTTTAGTCTTTCAATATGTTGCACAAAATGGAGGTGTCAGATAATTGCCTTTATTAATCACTGCTGGAGTGCAATTTGCCCAGGGTGTTTGACACTGCCTGTGCTATGTACAATTCTGCATGGGTCATTTAAATGTTGCAAAGCGACATTTGTTTTACAGGCAAAATACAATAAATGAGTGATCTAATTTAAAAATATTATGCAAGAAAATAAATGCATTTGAACACTACAGACTATAAAACAATTTCCTTACCTACTAATGAACAATGAACGTGAAGCTTGTTTCATGAGTCGGAAAAAATAACACCCGGGGAATTTTTTCTGCAATGGAGGCTTGCTTCTGCTATAGCCAGAAAGGATGCACACTTCATCCTGCATTTTAGATTACAGAGGCACTTACAATGAAGAATTATTTCCTAAAATATACAAGTAGGAGGCATTTGGGCACTCACCCATAAAAAGTCAAGTCAAGACCTTACTGCTCGAAAATTAAAATTTACAAAATTGAAATCATCATAATTTAGAAAAAACCCTTTTCACATTAAACTGTACAAATCCTACCTTTGTTCACAGCACAGTCAGAGGAGGGAAAAGCTGCCAGGCCTGGGGCAGGGTGAGGGGCCCAGCTGGCCCTGTGCTAACAACGACCGATATGGACCACCGCATGCTGGTGCTGGAGCTCTGCCTCAGCTGTGTTTAGTTTGCTAGAACAGACGTAGCCCTCTTGTCCAGGGATGGTTCAGCATGGGACAAAATCACAGCTGTGGGAAGAAGCCACAGATTTCTGTCTGAGGATTTTTCCCAGCAAGATGCCAGAGTAGCCCTGAGTCGGTGGCACTGATCTGCACTGTGTGTGCAGCGAGTTAGGTCTTCAGGGGATCAGTGCATCCCAAAAACACAGAGACAGCAAACTGGTCACGAAGAACATCCCTGCTTTTTGACCACATCCAGCATATATAATCAGATGGGAAACTCTGCCACTTGGCATTAATTGCTGTCTGATTCCTTGCAAATCCTTCTGCTCTGGGAATCAGACTCTAAGTAAATAAATGGTAAAAACAGCAGAGAAGACAGATCTCAAATGGTGCTTTTTTCATCTACAAAGGAAACACAGTGCAATTTCAGTTGTGCCTGATGGTGTTTCAAAATAGCCTAGCAAGTACTCAGTAATGTATTTAATCATAATGATGACTTTATAATATTAGACATCCTTGTAAGATGAGTTTGCAAGGATGGTACAGAGCGAATACACCGCAGTGGGGTGCTCATGAATTTGCTGCTACGGCACAGACTGACCCACTGCACAGAGAAAGCTGGCCAAAGCTCACAAGGTTGCGTAAAGTCTGGAGCTGACCTGCCTTTGAACTGCCTGGGGAAAGGTACATCTTGCTAGGGACACCAATAGCTCTGCGGCCACATGCCGGCTGTCTCAGGACAAAAAGTCAAGAGGTATTTGCAGGGCGCAGTGGAAGGAGCGCATGGGATGCCTTCATCAGCAGCATGGTTGTGGGGTGATGTGCAGGCATGGGCAGGGAGCTGCGGAGAGGCAGGTGTCATGGGGAGAGATGTGAGCAAGCATCTCTCTTGGAGCTGGTGGAGAAGAGGAATCCATAGATATAATCTATTCTTCTTTGGTTACAGTGAAATGCATGGGACAGGGGAGGTTTTCTGGGCTCATGTGTTTATGCTTTGCCTCAGTGCTGCCTCAAACCAACCAAGAGCCTGGGAATCCTCCCTGAAGTATGAAAAAGTGCATTCTTATCACTGTTTGTTTTCTCATGCAACAAGGAAAAGAAAGGTGAGGCTGAGGAAATCAGGCATGCTTTGGGCACCTGTGCTTCATGGTAATGCTGGGCTGTGTTTCTGCCTTCTTAGCGCTTGTTTTCAAGCCTTTTATATGTGCCAGCCAAGAAGGGTGGCAATGTGGTCGGCTTCCCACAAAGCCTACTCTTGAGTGGGAGATTTGCTTTGGAAATATTGTGTTAGTGGCAGTGGAAGAAGCAGTGGAGCATGATCAGGGTGTGATCACTGACCTGAAGAAATGTGTGTTAGTGCAGAGACACATTGCCTCCAAGGAATAGGAAACAAACCTCCAAGAAGGCCAGAAAAATGCTTCATTTCATAACCGGGCTGTGAGAGCTCTCCTAGCATTTGAGTGCCTTATGTGCCAAATACCTAACAAATACCTGAAAAAAGGAATGTAAACCCAAGTTTACTGAAACATGGAAAAGTTAAAATACTGGGTCACACCAGCAACAATGCGGGAGTTTGGCAGGAGTGCTTTTGAAATATTCGGTCATGCCTACTGTTTTTTATTCTGCAGAAGAACTGAAGCCACTGATTTTATGGCTGAAAAGAGTATGGAGAACAGCAGCCCAGGCACTGGAGAGGAAGTTGTCCCCTGGGTAATATGGTGCCATGGAAATACAATCTGATGGCCAAAGTCACCAGATGGTGCTATTGTGCACACTATTTGTGTGTGTGTGTGACCATTGCATACGCTTTGAAGGGATGTTGTGGGGTTTCTCTTTGGGATGAGGGTGCTGGGGTGGTTTGCTCTCTCCCTTCGTCCCTACCTGGTCCAATGCAGACCTTGGGGATGAGCCCTCCCAGGACTGAGCACTGCCTCACCGGCCCCAATTCCCAAGATGGGGACTGCCTCAATGCCGTTCCAGCCACCACTGTTTGAAGTTAAAGCATAAATAAAACAAGTTATACACAGAAAAATCCTCATTCTGTTTCACTGATTTCATCCCTATGGGGGATCCCAGCATCTCCACACAAGAGGACGTAAAAAAAAAAGCAGGGGCTTCCATGATGCCTAAGGAGGCAAAGAGCACATCTGCCCATCTCTGATCACCTTCTAAAGTATCCTACAGCAAAATTACCCTGCAGCCAGGCACAAATTGCCTGGCCTTTAGCCTACAATCCCACAGAACTGAAGGGCACTGCTCTGTGCCCCAGGATAGTCATAGAATCATAGAATCATAGAATCATTAAGGTTGGAAAAGACCTCTAAGATCATCGAGTCCAACCGTCAACCCAACACCACCACCCACTAAACCATGTCCCTAAGTGCCTCATCTACTCATCTTTTAAATACCTCCAGGGATGGGGACTCCACCACTTCCCTGGGCAGCCTGGTCCAATGTTTAACCACTCTTTCAGTAAAGACATTTTTCCTCACGTCCAATCTAAACCTCCCCTGGCACAACTTGAGGCCATTTCCTCTCGTCCTATCGCTGGTTACTTGGGAGAAGAGACCGACACCCACCTCGCTACAACCTCCTCTCAGGGAGTTGTAGAGAGCGATGAGGTCTCCCCTGAGCCTCCTTTTCTCCAGGCTAAACAACCCCAGTTCCCTCAGCCGCTCCTCATAAGACTTGTTCTCCAGACCCCTCACCAGCCTCGTTGCCCTTCTCTGGACACGCTCCAGCACCTCGACGTCCTCCTTGTAGTGAGGGGCCCAAAACTGAAGACAGTATTCGAGGTGCGGCCTCACCAGTGCCGAGTACAGGGGCACGATCACGTCCCTACTCCTGCTGGCCACACTATTTCTGATACAGGCCAGGATGCCATTGGCCTTCTTGGCCGCCTGGGCACACTGCCGGCTCATATTCAGCCGGCTGTCGACCAACACCCCCAGGTCCTTTTCTGCCAGGCAGCTTTCCAGCCACTCTTCCCCAAGCCTGTAGCGCTGTATGGGGTTGTTGTGGCCGAAGTGCAGGACCCGGCACTTGGCCTTGTTGAACCTCATACAGTTGGCCTCAGCCCATCGATCCAGCCTGTCCAGGTCCCTCTGTAGAGCTTTCCTACCCTCGAGCAGATCAACACTCCCACCCAACTTGGTGTCGTCTGCAAACTTACTGAGGGTGCACTCAATCCCCTCATCCAGATCATCAATAAAGATATTGAACAAGACTGGTCCCAAAACTGAGCCCTGGGGAACACCGCTCGTGACCGGCCGCCAACTGGATTGAACTCCATTCACCACAACTCTCTGGGCCCGGCCGTACAGCCAGATTTTGACCCAGCGCAGAGTACACCTGTCTAAGCCGTGAGCCGCCAGCTTCTCTAGGAGAATGCTGTGGGAGACAGTGTCAAAGGCCTTACTGAAGTCCAGGTAGACCACATCCACAGACTTTCCCTCATCCCCTAGGCGGGTCACCTGGTCATAGAAGGAGATCAGGTTGGTCAAGCAGGACCTGCCTCTCATGAACCCGTGCTGGCTGGGCCCGATCCCCTGGTTGTCCCGCACATGCCTTGTGAGTGCCCTCAAGATGAACTGCTCCATAATCTTCCCCGGCACCGAGGTCAGGCTGACAGGCCTGTAGTTCCCCGGATCCTCCTTCCAGCCCTTCTTGTAGATGGGCGTCACATTGGCAAGCCTAAGTGTTTCTTTCTGGAAAGACTCTGCTTTCTCTTCTGAGTGAACCCTGTAGATCAACTCCTAACAGCAGGATCGTGGCCTGAGCAACTCTCCTGGGCTGAGGCATGACAAGAATAATATGGGCCAGGCTCAGAGAGACCTGGCTCAGTCCCTGTCACCTCCACAATAATATGTGTAATATTACATACCTACACAATATTAGCTATTTAACAATTATACTTCATATGCATACAGGCATATATTCATATAAATGCATATTTACATATAAATAACATCAAATTATAATTATATATTATAATATATAATATGGTGTATACCTCTATAATAGTACCTAATACCTGTAAAACACCTACATAACATTACCCCTGTGGGATCCTCTCCTCAGAGGGAGCACACTGCATGTTCAGTCGTGCTTGCTGACCTTGGGGGCAGCTGTGGGAATCACCTACTTTGTCTCTCCCTACCTGGAGTCTTGTTCTCCACCACCATCACAATAGTGCTGATAACCAAAGCAGGTGACTGTGCAGGAGGAGGACGTGGGCCTGGCCCCAGATGTGCCTTTGCAGAGCTTTGTGCTTGAGCACTAATTAAATGCCACAGGACAAAACCCAAGCTGCAGGGGAAAGTGTCAGGCTGGCTAAGCCAAGACCTGGCTTTTGCATCTTGCAGAGGTAGGGGGGTGTAGACTGGAGCTACAGAAGGTGGGAAGATCCATATCAGCTGGGCATGTACAAGTCATTGTGGGGACAGTTGTGGTCCCACCACTGCTTGTGGAAAATGTGGGAAAAATGTAGAGGAAAAAATACTTGTGTTGGTGCTCCAGCCTTGGCTGCTGCAGGGTCTATAGAGGGAAGGTCAGTCCAGCAAACACCACCACCACCAGGATCAGGGATCTGGATAAGGCACAGGATTCTGTGATGTTCAAGCTTGTGCATTATAAATATTTTTCTTTCTGTCCATTCTGCAAGTCTCTTAGTGAACCTGTTTTCTCTATTGACTGTCCTCTAATTCTTTTTTAAAATGCGTAATCAGTAATCCCACTGATTTCTAAACAGTATTCATACCAAAAGTGTGACCCTGAGATCCTGAGTGAAAAGTGAAAGGTATTAATGGGCATTTTAAGAGTGCCATTGCAACAGATACATCTTTTCATGGGCCATTTGGAAGTCATTTCTGTGATTTTTTTTTTTTTTTAAAGACTTGCTCTCTAAACCAAGTAGTAAATTAAGCAAAGCAACATGTAAAAGTAAAGGTGATATAATGTGCTAGCCTTTTTAACAGCTTGTGGTTAAATAATGTTTTACAGTGTAATAACATTTCAAAGGATAATGATCTTCTGTGTGCGCCTGGTGCAAGGTTCAGCACCTTCCACTCACAGCCACGACAAGAGGGATGGAGGCTCCTTGGCCACCTTATGAGGCTGTTCAGCGGCCCTAAGGCAGTTCTAGCCCTAGCAGCAAGAGTGATGGGGGCAATTTGGGCCCGCCAGATGCTGAAAGCCAAACTCCATATCGCAATGGTGGGAGCAGAGCTCACAGCAGGATCAGTCCCATGCAAATGTGAGGAGACCCCTCAAAGTTAATGAGATTACCCTGGTGGCCCTGTAAGTGTTGCCTATTGGGAGTATGGCTGAAAGAACCAAACTCACTCTGGCTTCATCTCCTCTAATTAAAGCCCTGCTGCCGTGTGAGTCCACTGGACTGAGGAGTTGGCTGTGCTGCTCCAGCTCCGCTGCTGGAGCAGGGGTGGAAGCTGCTGGCTGGTCTTTACCCCCAGAGTGGGACCTGCTCTGAGCAGATGGTGTTGGGGGGTTGTAAAGAGATGTCTGGTCCCCCCGGGCCCGCACCACTGGTCTCCCCCCAGAACTGCCTCAGGCCCACAGCAGAACCCTGCTGTCTCAGCTGCTTAGAGGGTAGCACTCTCTCCCGTGGGCACTGCGAGCAGGGGAGTCCATCCCCAAACCCAGCAGCTAAAGCCCTTTTGTCCCAAAGCATCCCTGCTGCTGGCTGACCCCTATTCCTCGGTGATTAAAACCAGGGGGACCACCTTTTTGACTCAGAAATAGAGGGGAGTGGCCCCCTCTGAATTGGTGCCTTTTGCCTTGCCTGCACCAGACCAAGCCCACTGCAGAGACCTGCCGGCAAAGCAATGCGAAAAGCCCATGGGGAGAAGCAGCACTGGCCTGCAAGGGCCCCCACACAGGGATGGGGACGGGGCTGGGGCTGAGGCTGGGGCGCTCCCCTGAGGGGGTACAGCTGCTGGAAGGGGATGAAGTGGCATCCGTATGCTTTTAGCAACAGACACAGGACTTGAATCAATAATACAAGAAAGCCTGTGGTCGGCGGCGTTTCTGGCCACAGCAGATGGACCACCATTCAAGGAAGGGTTTGAGGCTTCCTCTGCCTGAGGGGATTTTAAACCACATTCCCACATTTCAGGCAAGTATCCTCATCTCTCTCTGGCCTGTAGGTCCCTGTAGAAACTGCAGCGTTGCACAGCCAGGAATCACAGGGCTGGTAGGAAACTGAGCAAAAAGCATGGCTTTTGTAGGGTACTCAGCTGGGCAGGGGCTGCCCTGGTTTCTACACCCAAGAGCATCTCCATCCGTGGAGATACTCATAATTCAGCTGGTTATGACCCTGCACTACCTGATCTAACTTGAGGTTGGATTTTACTTTGAAGTTCACCCTGCATTGAGTGGGGGTTGGACTAGATGACCTCCAGAGGTATCTTCAAAGCTAAATTATTCTGTGATTCTATGTTTCTATCACTGGTTTTTATCCAGTTACTGTTTCATGTAAAATCCCCCAGTGAAGTCCTCTAGCCATTAGGTACAGGCATGTTCCTTCTTGCCTGTTCTACCTCTGCCTCCATAAATCTAAGGAAGCTCAGCTGTGGAGGTACAGAGTCCTCAGCAGGTTTTTAGTTAATGCATAAAGATTAAAAGCTACTACAGTCACCAGTAAAGGCAAGACTCTCAGGGTCACACTAAATTAAGTGAAAGCTCCATTAATTTGATCAAAGAACTAAATTATACATTATAGTGATTTGTATAACATAGGATTATTTAGTTCAGTATAAAATTTTGCATGGAAGTCCACTTTTTTCTGGTACCTTTCAGCAAATAGAAATAACTCCAGCATAATTAGAGATAATATAAAAGTGTATTTAATCACAACAGAAAAGACATTAATGTATTGTTTGGGTATGAACACAGGCAGATAAATGTAATCATATACAAAAATATTACATTAAATGAAGCCTGAAAAATAATTACATTTATTGTATCTTTTAATGGCAAATAAGTAAATTAAAACTACATTTGAATATTGATTTAAACGTGTTTGTTAGTTTTTTATCCATTAAGTTTAGATATGGAGGGGTACAGTCAGCACTCATTGTATAATCAAAGATATAAAAAATATGCATTAACTCAGACACTGGAAAACAAAAATGCTGATTTTTGACATTTTTAGGGTGAAAAGGCTTATACTTGTTAAAAAAATATTTTCAAAAGCGTGTCCTATTTTCAAGCTGTATTTATTTTCCATACAGTAACAAGTTCCACAGTGTGGTACGTTCTACAGCAGATGAAAATATTTAGTATGTTAAATTTATGGCCAAGGGCAAAAAGCTGAACTTGGGAACCTATTTAAAGTGCAGTGGAAGTCTGTAAAGATAACGATGGGGAGTTGAAAGCAGTGAAGCCTCAGACAGTAATATCTCAATAACAAAGAGCTAATACTTTGCTGCAGAGGCTTTCTCAGCAACAGTTGGTCCATTTTTGTCATTACGTCTAATCAAGTCCAGTCTTGCCTCAGCCTCCTCAGCCAGCAGACATCCAGCACTTAAATATAACCGTATGTGTCCAGCGTGACTGCAAGCGTTGTAACGCGCTCCCGGCTCTGTCCTCCCGCCTCCAGCTGGCCCCGGACCCTGGGGTGTCACATTCCAGGTTTTATCCGCTGAATGCGCACGCCGATGGTGCGTGAGGCTGCCATTCACTGCAGGGCTTGGGGAAGGGGCGCGGGGGGGTCATCATCCCCAGGGAGCAGCGTGCCCTCTCTGAGCCCAGCCCCAGCCACCTACAATGGGAAGCGTCACCAACCCTGCCAAAAAGTGCCCGGAGTCAATATGGACTTGGGCTCCCAATGCAGCCGGATTTCTTCAGATGTTCATGGTCTTCTTCATGCTTCCATTTGTCCCCTGCTGCATGCAAACAGCCACGTGGCAGCTTTCGCCTGCACGAAAGGCTGCCCGGGAGGCTGGCTTTGGCTGCCCGGGCCTGACCCTGACCCCGCTGGCAGCCAAGCGTGGGAAAAGCCCCTCCTGCCAGGCTGAGGACAGCGTGTGCCTCCTCGTGCAAGGGGAGACGGGAGGGAAGAGCCGGAGGCAGGAGCTGTCTGAAGTGCTTTCTGCAATTACACTGGGAAATTCATGAGCGTGAGTCAATGGCAGAAAATTAAGAAAGTGCCAAGGAACAAACAGGACCCTCCGTTAATACATGACAGGTTTCACAAGGTAAACAGCCTTGTTCCTAATTTGCTGAGGTTTTAATGTTGCCTACATGGCTTAACGGTCTTGACAGGATTCCTACTTTGAGCTGACAATTAGAATAAAGACATTAAATTACCCATATTGCTTATTAATTACGTCCAGGCACTGGAATTCCAGTTGTGGCTTTTGATACATTTTATGCAAATTTTAGTGAATAACATCCACTACCCTGGAGGAAGCAGAGAGGGACGAGCCTTTTCACAGCTGGGGTGGGATGTAGGGTTGTATTCATCCCTCCTGAGTTTTGCCGAAGTCCCCATCCCTGTGACCTTTCCCAAAAAGCGCTGAACTGCCTGTAGGAGTGATGTAGCATCTAGCACAGGTGACGGGGGGAGGCATGACCTGGGACTAATAACCACCTTAAGGCCACTTCTCTGAGCCCATGTGATATTGCTCCAGCTGGGGTCAGGGGAGGCACTGAAGCTGTTGTGAAATAACATCTCCATATAGTGAGTTGTATATTCAGTTAGGGAACGAAGGCCTTGAGAAGGTGGTTCTGCTAAGAAGTTTTTAGGATTGTAGTTTCCCTTTTGGTGCAATGATCTCTAGTAATATTGGGGAGAACAGAGATGGGCAGAAAGCTCTGCCGTCTCTGCCTTGTCTCCCATTTGTACCAAAAGCCTGGAGGACCAGGTGCACCTCTGCCATGGAGGCCAAAGGGCTTGCTCTGGGGTGGTCTGGCCAAACTTATACATAGCTATGCTATGAACAAGTCAAGATGTCATTTAAGTGTGGAAGCAGGGGTGATGAGCAGTGCACTAGGGAAGAGGAAGGAAAAGATAATCCACCTCCCCTTTCCACCGCTCCCTCTAGTGCTGTGCCGAAGATGAGCAGGCAGGAGAGACATGTTGGGAAGAAAGGGCAGTCGGTCGCTCCATACTCCTCCCCTAGAAAGGAAGCTGAGTTGCTAATATTATCTGTATTTATTGTATTTATGTGGCACTGAGCTCATCTTTGAGACATCTGGGCCCAAGAACAGTAATTAAAATGAACAACTGTTGACAGCAGTTGTCACAAATGGAACAACTGGCATAAATCAAACTGCCTGGAGTCTCAGCCGTCTCTCCCAAGGAGGGGATAAATACCACCTAGCCAAATTAAGAAAACGCTGTGGAGAGCAAATGCTTGTGGCACAGAGTCAAAAACATGCCAGTGCCGGGCTCTGTTTGGGTTCTGGAGGAGCAAAACCCCCAGCCCCCAGGTGCCCTCCTTGAAGGATGCCTGTCTGCCCCCTGCTTACACCCATCCTCATCCCGCCTCTGATTCCAGCTATGGCACAAACAGAGCAAGCTTTCTGGCAATAGGGAAAGTTAAAAGCAGCAACAAGCTCTGATGGTGGAGTCTGCATTATGGGCAAATACCACTGGCTCCACTGCATACTGAAGCTTGAAGGTAGTTAAAGCACAAACCAAACCAAAACCCCACCCAAAACCATTTTAAATCCATGACATTCAGACTTAGGGTGTATTATAAGTACCCAACAGAAGCCAACCTCACTAAAGCAAAGATCAGTCTCTAACGGATCTCTAAACTCAATATCCAAAAGCAGCAGTTTAGGGAACATTGTGAATACGGGAGAAGCAGGTGTGGTGCCATCTTCCAAGCACTCCCCCAGTCTCTGGCCATCTGCAGCTCAGAGACACTTAAATGGCAAGGCTTGAGAAAACAAAATCTAACTTAAAACAATCCTGTGCCAATCAGATATTAATTACGGATTGAGTCCTTGGGACATACAAAGCCATGTAGCACCCTCATTTGTTTCTTAGAAAAATGACAGATTTCCTTTACTTAGACCAGGGTCCAATTTAACATCAAACTCATTTATAATGAAAGAGTTGCTTTTCTACTCCCTTCAAAAGGTTTTGAAGTTGGACCCAGATGGGGTTCCTACCCATCACCTTCCCTTTGCTTCACACAACTGGAAACACTTGAGCTATTCTAAGGGAGGTAGCCAGAATTGCCCTGGTGCTAAGGCTCTTCTGCAGCCTGCTGGGTCACCACAAAATCAGGGCTGAATAAAAGCCGGCAAAGACACAGAGACAACCCCAGTCTCCCCTGTGGGGCTGCCTTGCCCCAGGGCCCTGCATGACCCCAGGCCAGCTGGACGGAGCGGGCTGCAACACGTCCTCAGCCCCAGCGATGAAGGTGGGACAGCAACGCAGAGTATTATTTCAGGAAGCTCCCTGGCTCGGGCGGCACTTACTCACAGGGCGCGTTCCCGAGTTTTGCATTCATGTGGCTGCAAATAGGTGCAGGAGTTCGTGCCTCATCGCATAGCTCCGGGAGCGGGGTCGGAGGAGCCGGGAGCTGTGTGTGGGACACATGACAACAACGAGGGCAAGAGGCATAGCAGCAGATCAGACTTTGCTGCCAAGGGCTGCAAGCCCCGTTCTCCTCAACAACATTTCTGATGCTCACAAGAAGCCCCATTGGTGCCTGCTCTGCCGCTGCCTGGGCAGACAGCTCTAGGCTGGCTTGGACCTTCAGGCCTTTTTCTTTAAGGCTGACTCGGTTGTTTTACAGGGGTGCTAAAAGGGGTGAGGGGCCCTGCTTGCCAGTATTTGTTCTCCTTTCCTCGCTCAGCAGCACCCATCTTCACCTTTGCAGACCTGAGATAGCTCCCTGTGTCTGGATTCAGAAAAAATCCGGTTTTCTGTTTTTTCTCAAAGTGGTATAAAGGAGCAAAGACTGTGTGCATGCAACCTTTCAAATAATGTTTGCAGCTTTCTTCTTACCCTTATTTATTATGTGTTTGGCTCCAGTCATGGGTTGGGGCACCATTATACCAGGCACCATGCAAACACAGAACAGAAAGACTGCCGGTGACTAGAAGAGCTTGCCATCTAAATAGCATAAATCAGTGCTGTGATGGTACGTAGAAAAAAGTGCTAATTCATGCTGGCGTGCTCCCATCTGGAAAAAGAGAAATGGGTAAGTTCTGCTTATCTTCTCATAGCCTCAATCACAGTCTCTCACACTGTGCTTCCAGCATCTCTGCAGTTTCCAGTGGTGATCCCTTCAGGTTTATCTCAGCCATGTCACTTGCTGATGAATAAAATACTGGGTAGTGCATATCTCTTCCGGACAATCCTGCTTGAGTGACATATAATTCTAACAGTGCTTTTCTAGCACAGAGAAAGCCTATGCTTACCGGAGAGATGATTTGGGCTTGGCTCTTGGTCTTCAGGATTTGGTCTTATTAATGGAATTCAGGTGGAAATAATAAACTTGCTTTATTTGGAGTGTGAGAGATGTGTCTTGAAAGGCAGTAATTGTGGCAGAGTTTTACTTTTGGTAAGCTAAAGTAAACAACAGGCTATCTAGATGGATATGATGTCCAAGTGCTTTCCAAGCACAGGGGCTGCCTGCTTTGTTTGCACTGGCCAGTATAAAACAATCTGCATACCATAATCTGAAAGGAAAGGTCAGCCCAAAGGTCACATGTTTTAAGGGTGCTACTTCAAAGACATTTATCTCCTTTACAACACCATTAAGTCCCTGGTAATGGTCTATTGTCTTTCATCATCTCAACCTCTTCACCTGCGTGTTTACGTTCGGCCAAGCCTCCCGATGTGGGGCGTGGGGTAAGCAGGTGCTCGGTGGCTCCTGCTTGACGGAGCACACTCCGTGTTATTTGAGAAAGTGGCAGGCTGTTACGAGACTATCAAACCGTAACCACAGCCATCCTCTTCCCCTTTCCTGCAGAAACCAGTAGTTAAATCCTGCAGGTTTCAGCTGTTGTTTCCGATCCAGTCCTTCTTGCCTTTTTCAGGCTGGGATCTCCACCGAGGTGGCTCCTCTATGATGACCGGTCCCTGCTGTTTCCCCATCATGCCCCTCTCACCCCGCTGCTGCTGGAGGCTGAGTTTGCTTGTCATACCCGGGGAGTGTAATGGCTCCTCTTCTCTTGATCCTCTTTTTTACGATGTAAGATGGAAGCCGACCCCATCACTGCTATTAGCCAATAACCCCTGAGGCAAGACCTTGTCTCCTTCCTGCAGTAAATCAGATACTGTCCCATTGACTTCAGTGTGCATCACTACAGCGAAGTCCATCAGCTGAACATCCAAACCAAGCTCTTTCCTAAAGACCTTGGTGATGTCTCCCAGGGTTGTTGTCACCTGAATGAATGCCCCATTCCCATGGGCACCTCCTTGGGGTTGCTAAAATACCTGAGGCACAAAGTCAGAGAGCACTGTGGTAAGTTCCCTTGGACTGAAAAATTCAAATACTTCTTTCTTCTGCTTTCTTTTTCGCTAAGGTGCACCATACCTAGATGCACATAGTCTGGTCACGCCCACAGGGCAAGCTTTAATCTCTTTACACCCACAGCATCCTCTGGGAGCCCCATAATATTTGCAGCTTTGGGGAGAGGAAACTTGTCTCTCCATGTCTGCCATTGCTGCAGTGAGATGCTGTGACAGAGAAAAGAGGATCTTTTTCATTCTCAGCTCTTTTTGCCTTCTGATTGACAGCAACTCTCCGCCTGTCAAGAGAGGGGAGGCGGTCAAGGTGGGTGGCATGGAGAGGTAGGAACCATGTGGAGCACTCTGAATGTGGGGTCGTGCTGCTGGATGAGGAGGGCTGCTGAGCCCCCAGGCCAGCTGGGAAGGAGAAACTAGAGCCCCAGGTCTTGGCCAAAGACTGATGGATGCAGCACAAGGAGTTGCTCAAGAGCACTAGCACAAGCATGGCCAGATGCCTACTTCACGCAGAGACTAGGGCCCTTCCTACAGTCTTGAGGCATTATCAGTTATTGTCAATTATTATCAGTTGTTATCAGTTGTTGTTGTTGTTATTATTATTATTATTATTACTATTATTATTATTATTATTATTTCTAAATATCTTACATTTGATCACAAATTTTTTCTTAAATTGTTCCTCGGTCTCTTTCCCTCAGGCAGTAGTGGGGGATATTTTACAGGTTTTTCTAGAAAGAGTTTATAAGTGCAGTTTCCACTTAAAAGTTTCCCATGTAAGTTCGTCTGCCACACCCTTATAACTTAACTGAACCTAAATGTTTGGGCTGAAATTTCCCATGCCACATTGAATTAGCTAGGAAAATATTAAAATTAAGTGATCTGGACTTTTCTATCAATAAGAAAGTAAGAAAGAAAAAGAGTAGCCTTTTCTCATCTTAAAAACCAAGAGAAGGTTTATAGCTCTCTCCTGGATGAACTCTAGCACTGTTGCGTTTGGCCCTCCTGTCTGAAAATTACTTAAGGGCTCAGAATATGCCTTTTCCTGTTCCCATGAAAAGGTAGTCAAATTTGATGAAGCTGTGAGCTCCTGAAAAAGTTCAGTTTGCCACATGTCAGTGGGGTTTGCTTGAAGTTTGGCAGCTCTTATCCCAAATATTCTGCCTGCCCCGAACATGACTCAGCTCAAGCAGGGAGGGACTGAGCAGGGCTTTTCCTAAATGGCTTCTTCAAGTCCTGGTGCTTGCTGTGACGCCAGGCACGGCATGGAAGGCAGAGACCATCTCTCATGCTCCCAGTGCCTCCTGGTTAATGCCCCAGCAGGTGCAGGAAGGGGTGCAAAACAGGCAGCGAGGAACATAAAGGTGTTGGAGGGTGGGAAGGAGCAGCTGGACAGAATTCATTCTGGTGGGTGGTTGGGAAGCAGTGGCTGGAGCAGACCCAGGCTGAGGAGACAGGAAGGATGATGATGGTGAAGTGTCTCCTACATACTAGAGCACCTATTTTCTCTAGACCTTTGGCTTTTGCTTCTGCGTGCTCTCCTGGAGGCAAGTGAAACCTTTGGCAAAAGCTGATGAAAAGCTAGAATTCCCAGCCTGCAGGGAAGTCCAGTGATAGGAATTTTGGGGTTTTTTTTTTGTTCCAAACTGGGATAAATATCTGAAATACTGAAATTTTTGTGACAGGCAATTGTTTTTTACAGTGGTGTCCTTAATTCCAGCATTTCTTAACCTTTAACTCAATGGCTTTGCAGCATTATGCTTCTTTCATGTATAATTAGTGCGTAACTTTATACAATATATGAAACTATATGTCATAAGAAGATGATGTGTGATAAACACACCCATGCATGTGTCTATATCTCTGTATATTGCATAGCCATAGAATTTTAGTTTCCATCTATCCCACAGGTAAGGAAATATATTATTTTAATAGGAACTCTGTTATTCCCTGGGAATGTATAGGTCTAAACTGTTTGGGATTTAATTACTGTAAATGCTAGGTATTTATTTATCTAAACTCTACACAAGTAGATCCATGAGTATATATGAATATGTGGTTACTGGAAGTTTGAAAAGAATTTTATAATTCTGATATCTCTTTTGTTGGAACTATAATTTGATGAACCATATACTGTAGATGTATTTATTTATTAATTGCATTTTCAGGCCCAGATTTTGGAATTGAGTTTTCCTGTGTGGACTCTTGTGGTCACACGCTCCTATTTGCAGGCTGAGGCCGTAAGTAACAGCCTGTTTTTCATCTCTTTAAGGCAGCTTGCATTTTAACGGGAACAGTGCAGAAACGTTTGCAGTTGATAGCTGGGAACCACGCTCTTTCTCCTCCTTGCGCTGGTGGCTTTGCTGAAAAGCTGAGGGTGCCCAGGTTCTCAGCTGGCAGAAGGTGGAAAAATGCCAAGAAATTCAAAGGAGTCACACTGAACTTCACCAGTCAGGAACTTGCCCCATAATTTTTATTTTAGGCAGAAGAAGGAGGGTAAACATTTCCACGGGCCTGGAAAGAAGCACTCCTTTCTACGTGCTTATTACATGCTCCAAGTGGACATTTTTAGAAATTAGTCAGTAGTCACTTCAAAAGTGAAAAACTAGCTGATTCTGCAGTTCTGTGCCAGCACACTCACCAAACTAATATAGTTCATAACTCATTACATGGAGTGAGAATTCTGCACTAGCTCCACAAAAAGTGGGAAAATGTGCCTAATGGGATTTTTCCCAGAAATTATGAAGCTCCTACTTGTTTTGCTTAATTTGGCTTCTCACCCAGCCCTCCACCCTGCCCCAATCTGTGCTTCTCCCATCCAGCTAACAAAGCTGATTATAAAGCCTGATGTGGTTGGTCTGGGACAGGCATGTTGAAAGTCAAAATAATTGTGTTGGGTTTTTTTTACAAAACCAAACCCCAAACTGACCCGTTCTCAGAGGCCCTGGCTGCAGGGAGTTGGGGTCAGTTGCCAGGTGCCTGCCACACAAATACTCACTGCTGTGTGACTTGTGGGGGGACCCAGTGCAAGCTCCATGCCGGACCAAGTCTTCCCCTTCCATGTTTACCAACCCCTCTAAAAACGTTATTCAGACTCTCTGAACTAATACTGAGCTATAAGAAAATAGGGAGAAGTCTGCTGTTGATATACTGACAATGCTCATTGCAATTACCCGGGTTGGAATAGCAATAATACAGTGTTTCTGGAGTTGTTCCTCACAAAGGGATTTGAAATAGCTGATTTCCAAATAATTTGAATTTACCTCTGACGCTGCGTTCTATCTTTGGTGGATTTTTTTTACCAACAAGACTAAATCAACCAATACAGTTCTACCATGCCTGCCACTTGGTTCCCAGATTTCATATGATCTATGAGCTACATATGTATTCATATGAGCTACAGTGGAGGTGGACTATCTGTTTAAGAGAATACCCCACTTTTTCCTTATATTGTGTATACAGACAGTTTGTTGCAGAGCTTCCTTGCTTTTCAAGGATGATCATCTTTGGGAGCGCTGCACAGTGAGCTATGTATACAGACGTACGACACAAGGTGTATGGTTTTTAAAAGGCTTTCACTGTTTGCACCATAGGTAATTTCTAACATTTCTAAATGACCATGTTGTTTGATTTCAGAGAGGTGTCAAGGGGGCTGTGTTACGTATTAATAGACTGAAAATCAGGCCCAGGTTTCATGCCAAGCCTGTGATACAGGCTCAGATTTCTTTGGGGGAGAGCGGAGAGGAAGAAAGACGGAGGGTTTTTGCTTGACTGTCTGCTGCAGTACAGATACCTCCTCCCTTCCCCATGCACTGCCTCAGTTTCCCTCTGGCTGACACCAGAGATACAGGGAGCACTCACGTCCATTGCTGCTGCAGCTCTCACCTGCATCCTGCATCCCGCATCCCATTTTTGGGGAGCCTAATGTCCCCATCTGCCTTCCAGGGAGTTTGAGACAGGGCTGCCCACGACCCTGTACAGTGTGTGTGAGGTGTAGTTTTAAATACTCTGAGAGGTTCAAATAAACTGTCAGAAACAGTGATTAACTGATAACAGAACTGTCTGAACATGAGGGCAGGTGAAAACATGCCTGTTTTTAGATTATTTCAATTCTTCTAATAAAAGATATTTTCCTCTCTCTACATAATTATGCTTCAGATAAGGAACCTGTGCCCAAAACCGTGTTTATCTAACATGGGCATATATCTTGCTATATATTATCAGATACAAACCTCTTCCTAGCTGTACATTGAGTTCATGTTTTGAGATGTTACTAAGTCTAACCCTGTCATTTTAGAAGCCTGTGTAGGCAGAGATATTTAAGACGTCTTTTGTTCTGGTGAGACCCAGGGGGCTGGTGCCGGGCACCCTGGAGGTCCCCAAAGCAAAGTTTATTTCCTTCCCAGGCCCCTGAGCATGGGCCACGCTGGGAGCTCCAACAGTCCTCAGATGCAAAAGAGAGAGAGAGGGAGAGGGAAGATACTGGAGAATTAATAACAAGCTTGGGTTTTCATATTCTGTGTTTGGCTGGTGTGTGAGATGTGATGTTGGGGAGAGAGATGAAGGTGTGTGCTGCCTGTGGTAGGGAAGGCAAAGGTGGAAAGAGAGGGGACAGTCCATGGCATGGACTCATAAACATCTAGCTCTGTCTCCTGAAAATGCCGTGGAAATATTTTATAGGAGAAAAGGTAAAGATGAGCCATTTGGAAGTTTGGACACAAGAGCTCTTTGAACGGAGCTGGCTTTTAGAGAAAAGTGTGGTTTATTTGAAAGTGAATATCGATAAGTGAATATTTGATAAGTGAAATCGAATGAGATGTCTTGATGCTTGCCAGTTCATGAGCGAGCAAAACCTATGGTTCCTGTTGGACATCTCTCCCAGGACTAGTAATATGAGAATAGATGTTCATCCTTAGATTGAGAGACCTACATTCACAAAGAGATTTAGACATCCCAGGAAATCAATGGGAATTAGATCCCCAGATGCCTCTGAGAATTTGGTATAATTAGTTCCAGGAAAACATTGCCCAGGCTGTTTTTCCCTGCTACACACAGGACTGAAACGCAAGCAGGGATATTCTAGAACAACTGTAGAAATCAAATGCTTTTGGATTTGGGTCAGTAAGGATTTCTTTCTAGTTTTGCTCAGATCAGAAGAGATCAGAGATGGGGTGGGAAAAAAATCTACGGGGCTGAGTGACGGTGAACACTTTTCAGCTTGGTAAAAACACTGGGAATGGAGCAAGTACAGACACAAGTCACAAATCAGTGGGTGACACAAGCCAAAAGCAGTTTTTAAAGGAAGGCAAACAGGCCTGGTTCTTAATGAGGCCACAGATGTTACTTGAGATTTTGCTCCAGTGACTATCAAGACCGCACTAGCATTACACACAGATGTTACACCAAATGATCTTGGGAAGTGGGAGTGTGATGTCATTGGGGGGTTTCAAATCTGGAACACATAATCAACTTATCTTTGTTCTGAGAGCTCTCGTTATAGCCCCCCAGGCTTGTTCAGATGTCTATTTGCATAGGAAGTGCCCTGAGGAGAGATCCTGTTCCAGGACACAGATAGCTATGGTGACAGTCCAACATACCTGTTGTTTAAGTTTCTCCTTACAAGTGGCTATAACATATTATGGAGAAGAATTATGGTTGGGTGGAAAGAGGATGAATGGTCTAACTCCCTGTCCAGTTCAGAAAATATATATTGTTTCCAGAGGAAACCTTGAGAGTGTGTAGAGTCGAAGCTCTCCAGGGCAGGGCGATCATCTAGATATTTGCTGAGTAAATCACCTAGCAAAACTGTGTTGTATTCATAACAATAAATACTAGTAATGAGTAGTAGGGTGATGTTTTAAAGGGCTTTTCCTCTAATTAGTACTGTAACATTTTACCTTGGCAATGATTTTTTTGTTTCTCTGCCCATACCCCTTTGTGGCTGACTTGAACCTCGTATTTTGTCTAGCTGAAAAACATCCTTAAGTGCTTCTTAAAATAGAAATTGGCTCAGATACTCATTGCATTTCTGCTTTTGCTAGGTGAATTTGAAGGGAATAGAAAAATGACAGCCATTTCTATTATTGGATGTTTCTTCTGAAAATAAAACTCATGCTCAATACCCTAATCCTAAAAATAAGTTGATGTGGTGAAGCCAGCATGGCTACTGTCTCACTCCATTCCCACTGAGCACATACTTAAGTGCCTTTCTGAGTCAGCGCATTATAAAACAGGTCTTGCAAGGAGCAGGGAGAATGGTGATAGCTCTAACAACTCCTCTTCATCTTTTAAACAAAGTGTGTGGGACCCGTGGTCCAATACCAGACATGTAAAAATCTCACATGTCACCCATATGAATATTTTCCTATAGAGTCGAAGGATGAATTAGGGCTTTATAAGCATGAGTAGACTTAAATTCTTTTATTTTCCTTGTGTGTAAAAGCAAAATAAAATGAAGTTGATTTGATCTCTTCGCAGCTTCAAGGGCAAGAAAGGTTATGAATGCCACAAACCCAGTCTGGGCTGCACATGAACGAAAGGGCTTGTTGTATGGTGTGGCAAAGTGTTTTAGCTGATCTTCATTGCTTCTTCCAAAAGCAGAGGTATTATGTTGGGCCGTCACGACTAGATATGAAGGATAATATACAGTTCACCTTTCCTTATCTTAACAGTACTGCTCAGGAAAGACCCTATGCAGATCAAGATCGGCAAAATTTGGCTCAGAGTACGAGGGAGCAGTGCTTTATCTCCACAGAGAGCAACTCTCCAGGCTGACTGCACTGAACAGTGCTTTCCCAGGCAGTATTAACTTAAATCTCTATGCCTTCGACCTCATAAAACCAGGAGCTTATAAACAGCTGGAGCTGTGCTGTTGCGGGGAAGAGGAGCTGCACAGAGGACTGCAGCTGGGCAGCCTTCGCTCCCTGGACCACTGAGGGCTGCCCTGCCACAGTGTCCCCAGCTACCCTCCACCCAGGCAAAGGCGAGGCGTGCCTCCCTGAGATCACCCTCATGCCCTGTCCTCATCTTCAGCCCTATTCCATGGTAGCTGCCACTCCATGTGCTTTCCCCTGGGAGAGTCACCAAAGGCTCCTAAGACACAAAAAAAATTGTCTGGCTCACCCTGGATCTAGCTCTCCTCTAAGGGATGCTCATTGCCACCATGCGTGGAGGTATCCCATGTGGCATGGACATCTGCAGGGAAGCCTGTGGTGGTGGGGCAAGCAACAGGGACCACATCTGGCAAGCCTGATGACCTGGCAAGATACAGTGCTGCCCTAGACACCATGATGGAGGAGGCAGTGCCATGGCAGACAGCAGCAGGGTCACCTGCCTTTCAACAGTGGACCCATGGACCAGATTCTCCTGCCTAACGGTCTCTGGTGGGTTGTCTTTCCCCTTTGAGCAGATAAGGGGCTAAGTGCCCAGGATGATGTGATGTGAATCTGGGTCCTGGGGCAAGCACTGCAACCCATGGTGACGACTTTTCCCCCTTTGCACTTATCGTTGCCTGCCCTTATGGTAATCTGGCTAAAGATCAATCCAAATGACTTTTTGGCATGGGGAGAGTCTGTGACGCCGCAGTGTTGGCACATGTCCCCAGCGTTGGCAGCTGGTCCTTGCAGGAGACCCTGGCAGGGCTGATAGCAGCTCTCGGGTGTCTTTATCTTCTACCTTCTATCCTAACAGGAGGGTATTGCTATGGCTGAGGAGAGCTGAGGAAGGAAACTGTGGTGCGTACAGCCCGAACCAAAACTCACATCCCCGGACCGGAATATTCCTGAAACTGCTTTTGGGACTCAGGTTTCATAAGAATCACAGAGTTACTGCTTTGAACCCCTCTTTTCCCCATCACCCAGCGGCAACTGGTACCAAAGAGAACCTGGAAGGGCAACTCCCGTGGAATTACTCCTGGTTTATAGTGTGGTAAGACTAGGTGATTTCTCTGCACAAGAATTACCCCTGCATTGCATGAGATCTGAGTGGCTTCTGCAGGGATAGCTGAATCTTAACATAGTTCAAAAGGCATCCAAAGTTAGAAATGTTGAGAGCAAACATAATTTGGAAACTATTCCATGCTGGAATCCTCTGCAGATGATTGCAGTCAAGAAAATCACTATCAGAAGGTAGCTGTGTGGGCAAAAATAATGTAACAAATGGTCCAGGCACTGTGGTTTTTCTTTCTTAACAAAATGTTCCCCCTCACTGCAAATACAAAGGGAAGGAGGAAGGGAAGTATCTGGCTATTTAAATGAAAAATGACTTTTCTCTGCAATCACCTTCTGTCAATAAAATGCTTATTTTCTGACATGTCAATTAGGTGATTCAAAAGCCAGATGACCGCTGCCTTCCATTTAGTACCGCTCAGCTGGGTTAAATGTCTTAAGTGTTTACCCTTTATGACCAGTGGCATGTATCTGTTCTTAGTCAAACTGTGCTATGTGTGACATGTTTGCCTGTAGGTTTTTCTCTTGAGGCAAAGTTAACCATTATTATCAGATTCTAAGAAAAATTGTAGATTAGGACAGTGGTTTCACTGACAGAAATGGGTACAGCTTGTTTTACAGTAATGTGTACGAGAAATATGAAACAGATGAGAAGAATTCACATAGAATTAACCAGCCTGTAATTTAACGTGCTGTCATTAAATAGGATCATGTATCCATGCTTGGTACTTCAAAAGAAACCTCTGCTGTGTAAGACCAGTTATTAGTGAGGAACATTTTGTCCGGTATCTCAAACCAATTTTAAAAGATCTGATTACACACACACAAGCATGTGGAAATGAAGCTACTTTCTTAAGAATCTTTGGGACTTGATTTTGTTCACACAAAACGCTTGAGCGTTTAAGGAGGAATTTTGAATGAGGAAAAAACACATAAGCTCTGGCTCTTGGTGAAGTCCTAGGAGGAAGGATGGTGATAATATCAATATAACCTTTTACTGAGGCTTGTTCTGAACACGAAATGCTATCTGCTTGTGTAAAAGAATGGAGCAGGCTGTGGGGTGAGAAGGATTCACGTAATAACTTTAATTTAACTAATTTAAAATTGATTAAATCTTTAGAAAGACGTCTGCTGTCCTCCACCAGGGAATGCAGCCCAAGATTTTTGGTGGGAAAAGCTAGAACGCTTCCTTTCTGACTTCTGACCAGAACTGAAACGCTCATTTGGAAGAAATAAATAAATAGGCTGAGACAATGGAAGTCACTTTCCCAGACAAAAAATAATCACAGGGAGGCCTTTGTGAGTACTAACAGGTCAGCAGGACTCACTTCACAGGCCCAGACAAGCCAGCAGAGACAACCACTTTGGTGAAACATTCCTTGAGATGGAGCCTGCTGGGCAGCACCGTGCTGAGACCTGGGGTGGGTACTTACATACACACTCACCCTTTGGTGAGCAACACAAATCCAGCGAGTAATTAGTAGTTTGATATGAACAGTGCCCCTAAAAAGCAAGAAATGTTTAGTGCTTGGACCTTCAGTCTTACTCCCCACAGGGTAACTGTCCCTGCCACTGCCAGCATGCCCCAAAGCCCAGAGGAAAACCTAGGAGGTGAGTGCCAGTGTCATGGTGCTTGAACGTACTGCTGACTTCTCAGGGGATCAGCTGGGGACACTGCAGTGTTAATCTGGGTAGCTCTGCAATTCATCCAGCATGCCAGGGAAATGTGAGAGGGACCCATTCATAGGACCACAGGGTAACTTAGGCTGGAAGGGACCTCAGGAGATCTCTAGACCAACTTTTTGATCAAAGATGGGTCAACTCTGAGGTCAGACCAGGTTGCTCAGGGCTTTATCCAGTCTGAGGCAGTTGAAAGCCTCCAGGAATGGAAAGTGCACAGTTCTCACTCTGATCTTCAGTTCTCACCCCAAGTCTAATAAGGCTATGCTGAGTGGCATACAGATGGTTGTAGCCATCCAGAAGGGACCTTCGGAGCTGTAGGGATGTGATAGGACTCTGTAGGTGCACCTGCACTCTGCTATGATGTCCCAAGTGATAGGGTCCTTTCATTACTCCAGGTGATCACCCACTGGGTCAAGCCATGGTTCATCTTTGCACTGTGTCCTATGTCTCTTTCTGCAGAAACCAAGGCAGCATGTGTGCCTGGGTCTCACCTGGGCACTTCCAGCCATAGCAGTTCAGAAACTCTTTGAGGTTCCTCAGTTCCAAGGAGGCAGTCTGAGTCTTGGAACACAGCTGAATCTGGGTGGCTGGAGCACAAAGATTTGCAGGCAGCCTCTCCTTCCTTCAGACATTGCTGTAGTCTAATCACAACATTTCACGGAATCATGAAATAGCTGAGGTTGAAAGGAACCTCTGGAGATTATCTAGTCCAACTCTGTGCTCAAAGCAGGGTCAGCTATAGCCGATTGCTCAGGGCTGTGTCCACCTTGGTTTTGAATATCTCCAATGATAGAGACTCCACAAACTCTCTGGGCAACCTCTGCCAGTGTTCAACCACCCTCACAGTAAATAAGTTCTTGTCTTATGTTTCAATGGAATTTCCTATATTTCAGTTTGTGCCCATTGCCTTGTGTCCTGCCACTTTGATGAGATTCCCCTCGAGCCTTCTCTTCTCCAGTGTAAACTGTCCCAGCTCTCTCAGCCTCTTATTGTATGACAAGTGAGCCAGTTCCTTAAACACCTTAGTGGACTTGCTCCCATATGTCCATGTCGCTCTTGTACTGGGGAGCACAGACCTGGGCACAGCACCTAGATGTGTCTCACCAGTGCTGAGCAGAAGGGAAGGATCAGCTTCCTGAACCTTCTGGCAACATGCTTCCTAATGCCACCCAGGAGGCTGTTGGCCTTTTTTTGTCACAAGGATGCATTGCTGGCTCATGGTCAACTTGGTGTCCACCCAGACCCTCAGGGCCTTTTCTGCAACGCTGCTTTCCAGTGGGTCGACATCCAGTATGTCCTGGTGCATGGGGGTTATTCCTCCCCAGGTGCAGGACTTTGCATTTCTCCTTCTTGAACTCGAGATGCCTGTTGGTCCAATTCTCCAGACTGTCCAGATCCCTCTGGATGTCAGCACAGCCCTCTGGTTTATCAGCCACTCCTCACAGTTTTGTATCATCTGAAAATTTTCTGTGGGTGCACTCTGCCCCATCACCCAAGTCATTAATGAAAATATAGAATCATAGAATCATGGAATAGTTTGGGTTGGAAGGGACCTCTAAAGGTCATCTAGTCCAACCTCCCTGCCGTGGGCAGGGACATCATATTTAACAGCATAGGATCCAGTATGCATCCTGGAGTACACCACTAGTGACTGGCCTCCAGCTGGACTTCATGCTGCTAACCACAACCGTTTGAGCTCAACAGTTCAGCCAGTTTTCAATCACCGCCATTTATCTAGCTCATACTTCATCTGTTTGTCTATAAGGATGTTACAGGAGACAGTGTTGACAAGCAACAACTGTTGGTCTCCTTTCATCCACCGAACCAGTCATCTCATCGTAAAAGGCTATTGGGTCAGTCAGGCAGGATTTCCCCTTTGTAAATCTATGTTGATGACTCCAAATCACCTTCCTGTCCTTTATATGTTTGGACATGGTTTTCAGGATTAGTTGCTCCATCACCTTCCCAGTGACTGAGGTGAGGATGACTGGCCTGTGGTTTCCTGGATCCTCCTTCTTGCCCTTCTTCAATATAGGAGTGACATTTGGTCTCTTCTACTCTGCTGGAACCTCCCCTGTATGCCATGGCCTTTCAAAGGGAATTGAGAATGACCTTGCAAAGACATCAGCCAGCTCTCCCACCAGTCACAGATGCATCACATCAGATCCCATGGACCTGTGTATGTTCATTTTTTTAAAAGTGTTCCTTAACTTGATTGTCCTTCACTGAGGGTATGTCTTCCTTACTCCAGACTTTCCCACTGGTCTCGGGAACCTGGGATTCCTGAAGAGTGGTCTTACCTGTAAAGACTAAGGTGAAGAAAGCATTGAGCACCCCAGCTTTCTCCATGTTCTTTGTCACCAGATCCCCTACCCCCATTCAGCAGTGAGCCCAACTTTTGCTGTTGATGTGCCTGCAGAAGCCCTTCTTGCTGCCCATTACATCTGTCACCAGATCCAACCGTCGATGGGCTTTGGCTTTCCTAATCCATTTAATGAAACATTTACCACCACAGTGGAAGGAATTTCCTCCTTCCTTTCACTGAGACCAAGCAGATTTATGGGTTTAAAAATGCTAATAAGGTTATGCCTGTAGTACTGTGTACTGTGTGAGAAACTCTCCAATCCCTCTAATGACAGCACTATCATTAACTGTATTTTCCCATTACAATTTATTTTACCAACAAATCTCTCAGTAATCCAATTTTCCATACCTCACACCTGAACTCACTACCCTTTTGAATGCTGCAAGTGTGATCTCTTGCTGCTGAGCTCTCTTTGAAGAGTTTACCCAGGCTGGGAAAAAGTTATTCATGTAAGACCATACCACTTTCAGACTGGCCATTAAAGTCTAAGCCCATTTGAGGAGGGAACTGAAAAAATTTGAAACCCAGGGGACTGAGACTGGGTTTTGCTTCTGATCTGATTCTTAAATGAGACAGATCACTTCACTGCCTTGCTTTCACAGCCTTCCAAATAAAGTATAAATCAAACCTGCATCCTTTTATATTACAGAAGATTTTAGCCCTGACTTCACTGGGAGAAGAACAGGGCCTCCTGTGTAACTACTTTATCTGTATTAGCACTCAGAAGTAAAATATGTCTGCATCTCATTTGAAACATGCCTGAAAAGCTCCTAGGACTTCCCCCGTGAAAACTCTGGTGTAGTTCTTCCAGTATGGGCTGGCTCAGAAATGAAGCAAACAGGGCTCTTCTTATAATTAAGATTACAAATCTGGGAGAGGGATATGGGGCTAATACTCTAAAATACTTTTGTTCTACAACAAATCAGTACCAGACCATGGGCACTTCAGGCCCTGAGCCTGCACAAGAGCCATCGAGAGTTATAGACAGACAGACGGTTCAGTGTAGAGTTTGGTTCATGTTAGGCCATGTGTAACACTCAGAGGGAAACTTTGACCAGGTTGTCTGCACAAAGTACAGAATTAGGAGGAGAGAGGGACCCTTGATCTCAGTATTGTTTCTTTTCTCATCTCCTTGGAGAGCTAAGGGAAAAGTGAACTCCAGAAGCATTTACTGGCTGGAGATGGCAATGAAGTTTTTGGGATCCCACCACTCCGGGATGGGAATGTATCTGGGACTGAATCTGTAGCTAAAAGTACAGAAACAAATAGCATGGCTCAGGGACCTGGTTCTGCTTCTGAGGTCAGCCCATGTGGAATAGCTCACATCCCTACAGAAAAATACTTTCTCACTAAAACAGGGTAACGTAGGCCAAAACCGCACTAGGGAGAATGGTAACAACTGAAGATTGCAGATAACTAAACAGCATGGCTCGTAGTCAAGCTTCTGGCTTCTTTTATTAATATAGTTTAAATTTGGGGATTGTCGTGGTTTAACCCCGGTAGGCAGCTAAGCACCACACAGACACTTGCTCACTTCCCCCACAGTGGGTTGCAGGGAGAAGGGTAAAAGTGAGAAAACTCGTGGGCTGAGATAAAGACAGTTTAATAATTAAAAAAAATGGAGGAAGAAAACCAACAAAGAGAGAGAAAAAAAAAAACCAAGCACCAAACTGAAGAAAAACAAGTGATGCAAAAGAAAGCAATTTCTCACCACCAACCAACTGATGCCCAGCCAGTCCCTGAGCAAAAGCAGCCCCTGCCAACCTCCCCCACCCGTTTTATTGCTGAGCACGACATCATATGGTATGGGGTATCCCTTTGGTCATTTGGGGTCAGCTGTCCCAGCTGTGACCCCTCCCAACTTCTTGTGGACCCCCAGCCTATACACTGGCAGGGCAGTGTGAGAAACAAGAAACACCTTGATGCTGTGCAAGCACTTCTCAGCAGTAACTAAAACATACTTGTGTTATCACCACTGTTTTAATCACAAATCCAAAACATAACCCCATACAAGATATTATGAAGAAAATTAACTCTATCTCAACCAAACCCACTATGGGGATCCTGGCCTGTTCATCACTAGCATGGTCTCGTTCCTGCAAGAGAACCAAGGCACTCTGGACTAGTCAAGAGGGAAGAGTATATATGCTTATAGTCTTTAAACCATATTTTTTAACTTAACAAAGAAGATGTGGGCTTTGCCAGTGAAAGGTTTTCCTTTGTCTCCAAAACTGTTCCATATGTAAAAGGTTTTCTTGGCCATAAACTGGTAGCGGGACTTTTCAGCTGCTGGCTTTGAAATGAGCCCTGAACCTGCAGACTTTGATCTTTAGGATATTCTCCCTGTCCACATCCTGGAGAAAGGCCTGAGTAAATGGGCTGAGTGCAGGCGATCTTGATGTCTTCCCTGCCAGCTGCAGAGCTTTCTCACAGTAGATACACAACCACAGCACAGTTCCAGTTCTCCCATTTGTACGGGGGCATTCTGCCAGCAGATACGCATACCTGTGCACTGTACACCCAGTCGCTCTTGGCAAGTCACTGTTCCTCAGTCCACACCTGAGCCGCTGCGTGGGGATCCATTGTTGGAAGGAGGTGTGCCTTCTTCCATCCCCAAAGGGATTTTAGCAATTTACTCCCAGTTAAACCAGTGCTTTAAAGAGCAGAAAGATGGGATGTGATTTATGAGGTTTCCTCTGGCTGTACCTTGCTCCCTAAATCTCCTCCATGCTAGCCAGGAAGGCTCAGACCCTCAGGACCAAATGGATGCCATTTTCCCATCATTTTCCTTCAAAGCCGGGCTGTGGAAAAGGTGCCTCAGCAAAGGATAAACAGTGAAGCTGTCCCATTTGAAGAATTTATTTTTAAAAACCACTGTTGCCAGTTAGTATCCAAAATGAGTATTAAGGAAGAATGAAGGGGAAAACTACAACAGCACTGCTGAAAGGGTAGTGTTCTTTCTATGTTCATAGAAAGTTTAAAGCTAACAGCTAGGAAAATCAAATGAGTATAGGTATCTGGAGGGAAGGAAAATTATTTCTATTGTGCAATGTTAATGCCTTAAAATGTTTAAAACAACAGGGCTGGGGACGTGAGACTTCATTTAATTAACATGCTCGGAAACCTTATTATCAAGTTGAATGTGAATTCTTCTTGATATTTTACTTGCTCCGTTGCCCGAGGCTGGCTACAGGAGGCCTTATCCCTATTTTCCTGTAAAAACTACTTCCACATTCCACGTCCCAATTACTCTGAAGGGCATACCCAAGCTCCCAATAAAATCATGCTTGGAGTCTTTGCTGACTTCTATAATGCTATTCTACATGTGTTTCTGATCACAAAATCAGATTTCCGAATGTCAAAATTATACTCCGAGTGGAGACTGAATAATAGTTTAAGCCTTTTTATTTGTGTAGAAAGCTGAAAATGAAAATATGAAGCACCTGAAAACTCTCTAAATTGCTTTCTTTACTTCCACTTGAAGCGGCGTACTGAGACCTATTGTATTGCAGTTCATTTACACTTCTACACGTTGTGAACACTGAGGGGGCAAGGACTGCTCCGACTTGCCTAGCACAACAGCTGGTGGGGACAAGCCACTACTGCCTTCCTTCAAAGAAGTCAATAAACCAAGAATAATTCAGAATAGCAGGTTTTGGTTTCACTGGTCAGGCATTTGCGAGGTGGAGGTAGGTAACCCGTTCCTCTCCTGTTAGCACCTCTGGCCCTTGAGGGGAGAGTATCGGCTGTGGAGGGCACCCTGGCTGGGTTTTGGCAAGGAGGGAAGAGGAGCAGGTAAGCTGGAAGATTTTAGCCAGGTCTTCTATTATTGGAAAGACAGATAGCAGTGAGAGGACAGGACGGGGACATGATGTCCCATTTCACGCCTTTGCTCATGAAGGCTGATGGTGGCCCTGGCTGGTGCAGCTGTGCCAGGACTGCAAACACAGTTCCCTGCCTGCATGTGGGGATGTGACGGTTTGGTCTCCTCTGTGCTTGCCTGCGCTCAGCCGTGGCATGAGAGAGGCTGGGGAAGCAGCAGCACTTGCTTGCCGTATGGGCTGACCTGGAGATTAGCCATGGATGCTGATGGGATCAGGGGAGGAACCACAGCCCCTTCCCTCCACTGCCACAGCCATCTACAAGCCCTTACACAAGCTGTGTCTCTAGATGCAATATTGTCTATAAAATGGACATTGGCAAGATTTTCAGAAGCAACCATTCAGTTTTGATACACGAGGGGCTCACTCACTGATTCGATGTTTTTCCTCCTGTGTTTTCTGTTTAAATACTGTCCTCCCCACCCCGTTTCATCAACGCTGATAATAGCTAACAATTTACTGCATGATGTTCCCCTCTCAAGCTCCATTGCTTTTCTTCTGTCAGATGCTCATTGTAAATTCTTGTAATGTGAAACAGCTCATTGGAACAGGGCTCCGCATTTTCTCCTGTTTCTGGTAACTTGTGAGGAGTTGTCACTTCGCATCCAGGAGAACTCCAGGGAAAGATGACAGACTCCACAGGCTGCACATTTCAGAGCTGGAGGAAATGGATATTAAACACAATGTCATTTAGATTTAAAATAATGGCTCTTAAGTGTTGCTGTTGTTTGTAATAAATATAATATATATAAACTTTAGCTTGTGGCTGAAATCTAAACTATCTGTTTTAAATGAATGATAACATAAAACATGTCATAATTCCTGGTCCATTAGTATTGATGAGACACAAATTAACATTCCACAGGTTTGAGTGAACCGTGTGTAGTAGTGGAAAGGTGAAAGCATCCAAACGCCAAATGTACAACTCCTATAGACCTTGGCCCGCTGCAGTTTAATAACAGGACTTTCTTCTAGTCATCACTTGCTTTAATGTTATCCTTGGGACCGATTATTTCCGGATCTGAAGATGTTCTTTGTTTTTTTATAATGCAAGGTGAATAACCTTGCCTAGGCTTTGTGAGGATCTTATCTATTGATCAGAAAGACTAAAAGCCTCACCCCACTTCTGTGCTTCACTTCTCTTCCTGATAGAGAAACTAAGCCCTCTTTATCCAGCCCTGTACCACACAGTTGAGTCTGGCTTGGGGCCCGCTGCCTTGATCAGTGAAAGCCAGCGGGTTTGCCTAAATCTGAAGCTCACCACAAGGTGATCTGTCCAAATGGGTCTGAGAAAAAAACATCAAAAGAAGCCGAATGCCATATCCAGAAGCAACTGACAGGCAGGGTCATCACATACAAGCTTTCGCTAAGCAAAAACTATTAAAGCGGTGAATGCTTGAATTGTGAAGAGATTTGTATCACTGGGGTCTGACATAATAACATCAGAATTCACTTACGGCATGACCATGCTCTAGAAAGTGATCTTCACTGCAATTTAATGTAGAAAAAAATGGGGGAAAAAAAGAAGAAAAAGGGGAAAGAGGAGGGGGAGAGAAGTGGCCAACAGACCTCAGCTTTTGGTCTTGAAAGCCAGAGGGAGTCTGCATCCACCCCTCGTGTACGTTTGAAAGCCTCCAAAGCATTTGATTGCTGCTTCTATGACAGCCAGTCAGATGTCAGAGATGGGGATTTTTGATCTCCTTGTAATAAGCTTGTGGACATTCCATTAATTTCCCATTACTGTCTGACCTGGTTTTCCATTCTTCATCATTCTGTCTGCGGTAGCAACCACAGTGATTTAGACCATTTTCAAATACAGTGGAGGGAAGCGAATCTGGAGTTTAGTGTACGGAAGGACATGAAGGCAAAGGTCAGATGGGGGAAACAACAAAGAAGCTTTTCTTCTTAAAACTGCCTTAATTTGATTAAATTTGGCAGTTATTTTTCTGGCAAATGCCACAGACAAACAAGCCAACCTTTAAAAGACATATGATACACAAACTCTGAGAGTATGTGTGTATATATGTATGTGTATGTATATAAAATCACACACATATATATATGTGTAATCATAGATATCTGCTTCCAGGTTTAAAGCAAACAGTGTCCTTTTCTTTACATAATGTGTAGTTAAAACAAGGAGCTTGTTTCCATAAGATGCTACAGAGGCCAGAAGTACCAATGGGTTCAAAAATTGCTAGAAGATTAAGAGGCAGAAAAGCTAATCAAGGATTTTTGACCACAAAGGTACAATTTCCAGTTCAGGTGTTCTCTGAGCCACAGGCTGGGAGCAGCTGAGAGGTTTTAACAGAGGAATTATGACTGCACCCTTTCTTGTTGTAGCCTTGCCCCTGCAATTGCCCACTCTGGGATGGGGACCAGTTACATTTCCCTGCTGGAGAAGCAGGGGTGTGCTTATGGCTTTATTGTCACTTGGCTTACCTGACAGCAGGATGCAATGAAGGTCCAGATGCTGCATCACTCAGGAAGCTACGTAAGGCTGTGTAAAGAAATGTGATACAGCTGTGCTGCCTTTTAAAATTCAGATCTGATGCCAAGGCTGCAATTACAGGACTTAGTTCAGCTGCCCAGGTGGCTCTCTGGGACTAGATAGATTATGCATGGCATTTTGCTCCCATCAGAGGGCTAGTGCCACCAGTGTTAACTAGCCCCTGTGCATGGACCAGCTGACTGAGGGAAGGACTTTGCAGATTGAAAATGCTGTTAAAGATTAGCTGGACTCTGCGGTCTTGACCATCTTGCTCCCAGAAAACTCAGCCTAGCTGCGTTGGAAGCTTCACTCCAGAGAGGACTTCAAGACGTGGTTCAGCTAAAACAGCCACTTCAGGTTATTTTCACCCCTGTTCAAAACACGGGGGGAAGGCAAGGACTTGCCAACCGAAACAAGACCAAAACATATGAAGAAAAGTGTATTTTCAAATGATTCAAATGCAAACAAGGGAGAATAAAAAGGAGAAATGCAATGGTTAAAAATATGTTGAGAGTGTCCCTGCAAGTGCTCGTGGTTCTCACAGATACTGGGGCTCTGTGGGTTTGAACTAGAAATCAACATAAAACGAATATGAAATAGCAACTTACACTACAACTGGCTCAGATTAGGCAGAGATTCCCTGAAATCCTATATATCTAAAATATTTTGGATATCTAGCTAGATAGCCATTCCCCAGGACCACTATTTTGCAGGTTTATGAGATACTGGGAATGTCTAAGGGAAAATATCAGCCCTTTGTGGGAAAAGACCAGCAGCTTTTAATTTCACTCACTGTCTGCAGCACATTCCATTCTGTCTTGTGAAACTGAAAACAAATTTGGCAGCAGGCAGTCATCTGATTTTCATGTAATTCAATAATTTATCATGAAAAATATTCATTTATAAACAATTACTTGTTTTGGAATGATAGCAGCTGTCATTTTGGAGTCTGTAGTTCCCCCCACTGGGATATTTTTCTGAGTTTATCCATCATTAAATCATGCAGTGTTCAATGTGTTTGGAATCTGGGCTGAATGCATTTTACAACGTGTTTATGTTTTGTTATGTGCATAATATCATTTTTGCTTTACAGACATGAAATCCAATATTGCCAGATGTAGAAAGCTCTCTTTTCTGAGCAGCTCCCCTTGATACGACTCTTTGGCTTTTGGGAGGAATTCCCCCATACAAAATCAATATCCAAAATATCACCATTTCTGTTTCACAGTCATGACTGTGTAACTACCCAAGTCACACAAACAATAAACAGCTCCAGCTAGAGTCCTCCCAGGCTTGACCGAAAGGCTCACGAAAGCACTGCCTTTTGGATTTAGCTAAAAACATACAAGCATTTTCTTTCATTGCTGTCATTCTATCACAGGGTAAAAACCAGACAAAACCTATCTAGCAGAGAAGACTTACATGAGTTATTGACCTCAGGCACTGACGAGCCTGCTGTTACCAGCATCCTGCGTGGAACTAACTAGAAGTGTTTGTGCACATAGGAACCACAGAGTCATGTGTTCTTGAAAGAAGGAGCTCAACAGCATTGCCTTTACACTGGTGTCTTTTAAGAAATAACAAATCTCCAATCTCACAGATATTCTGGGAGAAGGTAATAAAAATCAATGATCTTCTCAATAGTAAGTACATTGGTTGGCAAAGGATTAAACAGAAATTGGAGTTAGGTTATTTTGGGGCTTTATAAAATGTAAAGACACATAGAAAGAGCCCTCTCAAAGAGGTAATTTTCCTATCTCCTTGGTTATTTTACCTTAGAAAGGGCTGTGGGTTATCAGCTGAGTCTGCTCTGGCATGCAAGGGGATGCCTTGGCATGCTCAGAAGTTCTCCCAAAAATGTGCACTGCTTTTTAGATTTTAAACACAAATGTCAATTTTACAATTCATTCATTAGAAACTGTAATGAAGAACTCTCTTTAAAAAGCATTTAAAATATGAATGGTTTGAATAACAAAGTTCTGTTCTCAGTTGTTCAGGTTTGTTTCTTGTGGATTCACATGTGCTCACCCCTCTGAATACTCTCTATTTCTCTGGACTCACTGACAAAATAAAGATTAGAAATAAAAAGATTAGAAAAAAGTGAAGATTACAGGAAATCTCCTGTGAGGAGATTGTTGAAGACTTCCCATACAAGCCATTGTTATGGAAATTTAGCAGTTTTACTGTTAAAACACAGATACTTCTATGGCAGTGCATATGAAGCAATGAAACAATGAGAAGAACTGAGTTTTTAACAGGTCAGCAAGATGGACAGCAAAAAGGGTTTGTGCTATTGAGGCCCACCCCATTTCTGTTCAGTTTAAGTTAACTTTAAGCATGTGCCTAAGTCCCACTGTATGAATCAGCCCAGAGCCAGACATGTACTCAAGCATCCCTCTGAACACAGCAAACAAGCATATTTTTAACCACTTTGCCAAACTGGGCTGATACAATTTATCAGATTCATTAATGCCCTGGAAAAAAGGGAAACGTGAAAGGGTGAACTTGGCAACTGACAGTTGTTGTATATAGGTTGGCAGATATCTGGGGAGAACACACAATGCTCAGTCATCGGTCAATTCACTGGGAGATGAAACTCAAGGCAGACAGAGGCAGAACAACGCATGCTGGAGGCAAAGAGCTTAAACCTTTCAGACCCACAACAAGTTCCTAAATCAAGTGCAACCCCTCAAAAAAAAAAAAAAATCCCAGCACCATTGTGGACAGCTCAATGAACACCTCTGTTTAGCAGGCAGCAGAGGTGGGGAGTCTAAACAAAATGTTAGGACACAGAAGGAAAGTAATGGAAAATAATGCTGAAGTATTAGAACATAACTAAACCAAGAGTGTAGGATTTCACATTCACTTCTGGTCACCCCTTCTGCAGATGGCTGACATAGTCGAAAGGAATAATAAAAACAGAAGGAATAGAGGGATTTTAAAGTTTTGTGGCTATTTCGTTATTAAAAAGAGAGAAAGAATAAAATGGGACCCGCTAGAAAGGTAAATGATTAAGGGGAAAAAAAAAAAAAGAGGTCATGTACTCTTATTTACCTTTTTTGTCACTGAGCAAAACATAAAGGAGTTCTCCAGAAAACTTGCCAAAATTTAAACCAATGGTTGTGTACTACCACATTATATTGAAAACCAAGCCAGCTAAATCTTTGCTTTTTAATGCTATGCATCTTTAACCTTTAGATCTCATTGTCACAAGGCCACAAAATTAGTGGGATTTGAAAAAAATGAAAGATTACACACTGATATGGATACTTGGCATAACCCCAACTGCTTAATACTGGATTTACTCCTGTGTTAGAAACATAGGGCTTCATATTTCTGTGCATATCCCAGTTGCTGACTGAGAAGGGGAAAAGACTTTTTTCCTTGGAATAGAGTTGTTGTTGTTGGGGTTTTTTTCCATGCTCACTGATTGCAGTCCTGTGCATCTGTCTATGAGAATCTGCTAACCGGAGGCTGCATAACAACCTGCATAACAAACTGCTGGATTGTTCAAATCCAGCAATTGCTGTGTGCCTTCCTTCCTCCATGGAGAAAACTTCCCAGCAAAAATACTAGGTGGGAAAAATCACTGTGTTGGGCAACATCCTCTGAAGACAGATATTTGTTGGCCTGTTTACCTGTTCCCGCCCTGCATCGGAAAGCAGTCATGAGCCATGGAAAAATGCCTAAAACCCCAAAGCATTGGAGCAAGGAGACTGACCTTCTTCCACATTGCCCCTCTTGTGGTGACACGGCTGACAGCCCAGTTAAAGTGCCTCTACACCAATGCACGCAGCATGGGCAACTAAAAGGAGGAGCTGGAAGCCACCGTGTTGCTAGAAAGCTACGACCTCGTTGCCATTACTGAAACTTGGTGGGAGGAATCCCATGACTGGAGTGCTGCTATCGATGGCTACAGGCTGTTCAGAAGGGACAGGCAAGGAAGGAAGGGTGGAGGGGTTGCCCTCTACATCAAGAAATGGCTAGAGTGTGAAGAGCTGTCTCTGAAGAGCCATGAACAGGTTGAAAGCTTATGGGTAAGAATTAGAGACCGAGGTAACAAAGGGAACCTTGTGGTCGGTGTCTACTACAGGCCACCTGATCAAGAGGAGCCTATTGATGAAGCCTTCTTACTCCAGCTACAGGAGGCATTGCGCTCGCAGGCTCTCATCCTGCTGGGGTACTTTAACCACCCCAGCATCTGCTGGAAAAGTAGCACGGTGAGCTGTAGGCAATCCAGGAGACTCCTGGAGTGCATTGAGGATAACTTCTCAAGCAAGGTAATAGACAGCCCTAACAGAGGGGATGCAATACTGGACCTGTTGGTCATCAATGCAAGTGAGCTAATCGGTGACGTCAAGATTGGAGGCAGCCTGGGCTGCAGTGGTCATGCACTGGTGGGGTTTGCAGTCCTGAGGAATATGGGTCAGGCAAAGAGTAAAGTCAGGACCCTGAATTTTAGGAAAGCAAAATTCCAGCTCTTCAAGGAGTTGGTCAATAGGACCCCCTGGGAAACTGTCCTCAGGGACAAGGGAGCAGAACAGAGCTGGCAGATCTTTAAGGATGCTTTCCATAGAGCTCAAGAGCTCTTGATCTCCAGGTGTAAGAAATCAGGAAAGGAAGGCAAGAAACCGGCACGGATGAGTCAAGACTCTGACTGCTGGTCAAACTAAAGGGCAACAAGGAAATGCACAGGCAGTGGAAGCAGGGACAGGTATCCTGGGAAGAGTATAGGAACGCTGCACGGTTGTGTAGGGATGGGGTCAGGAAGGCTAAGGTGCAGCTGGAGCTGAGCTTGGCAAGGGACACAAAGAATAATAAGAAGGTTGTCTATAGGTATGTCAGTCAGGAAAGGAACGTCAAAGAAAGTGTACCCCCTGTGATGAACACAACTGGCAAATATAACAATAGTCTTCACTGGCAATCTCTCTTCCCACACTTCTGGAGTGGATGGACCTCAAGGCAGGGACTGGGGGAGCAAAGTCTCTCCCACTGTAAGAGAGATCAGGTTCAAGACCACCTGAGGAACCTGAACATACCTAAGTCTATGGGACCTGATGAGATGCATCCCAGAGTCCTGAGCGAATTGGCTGATATAGTTGCCAAGCCACTCTCTATAACATTTGAAAAGCCATGGCAGTCAGGTGAAGTCCCTGGAGACTGGAAAAAGGGAAACATTGCACCCATTTTTAAAAAGAGTCAAAAGGAAGATCCTGGGAACTACCGACCTCTCAGCCTCACCTCTGTGCCTGGGAAGATCATGGAACAGATCCTCCTGGAAGCTATGCTAAGGCACATGGAGGACAGGGAGGTGATTCAAGACAGCCAGCATGGCTTCACCAAGGGCAAATCTTGCCTGACCAACCTAGTGGCCTTCTATGATGGAGTGACTACATCAGTGGACAAGGGAAGAGCTACAGATGTCATCTATCTGGACTTCCGTAAGGCCTTTGACATGGTCCCCCACAACATCCTTCTCTCTAAATTGGAGAGATACGGATTTGATGGATGGACTGTTCGGTGGGTGGGGAATTGGTTAGATGGTCACGTCCAGAGGGTAGTGGTCAACAGCTCAATGTCCAGATGTGACAAGTGGTGTCCCTCAGGGGTCCGTACTGGGACCAGCGCCGTTTAATATTTTCATCAGTGACATAGACAGTGGGATCGAGTGCACCCTCAGCAAGTTTTCAGACATCACCAAGCTGAGTGGTGCGGTTGACACGCCAGAGGGACGGGATGCCATCCAGAGGGACCTGGACAAGCTCAAGAAGTGGGCCTGTGTAAACCTCATGAGGTTCAACAAGGCCAAGGGCAAGGTCCTGCACCTGGGTTAGAGCAACACCCAGTATCAATCCAGGCTGGGGGATGAAAGGATTGAGAGCAGCCCCGCCGAGAAGGACTTGGGGGTACTGGTGGATGAAAAGCTGGACATGAGCCAGCAATGTGCGCTCGCAGCCCAGAAAGCCAACCGTATCCTGGGCTGCATCAAAAGCAGCGTGGCCAGCAGGTCGAGGGAGGGGATTCTGCCCCTCTACTCTCCTCTGGTGAGACCCCACCTGGAGTACTGTGTCCAGCTCTGGAGCCCTCAGCATAAGAAAGACACGGACCTGTTGGAGCGGGTCCAGAAGAGGGCCACGAAAATGATCAGGGGGATGGAACACCTCTCCTGTGAAGAAAGGCTGAGAGAGTTGGAGTTGCTCAGCCTGGAGAAGAGAAGGCTCCTGGGACACCTTACTCCAGCCTTTCAATACCTAAAGGGAGCTCATAAGAAAGATGGGGACAAACTTTTTAGCAGGGCCTGTTGCGATAGGACAAGGCTTAATGGTTTTAAACTTAAAGACGGTAGATTTAGACTAGATAGAAGGAAGAAATTTTTTACACTGAGGGTGGTGAAACACTGGCACAGGTTGCCCCGAGAGGTGGTGGATGCCCCATCCCTGGAACCATTCAAGGTCAGGTTGGGCGGGGCTCTGAGCAACCTGATCTAGTTGAAGATGTCCCTGCTCATTGAAGGGGGGGTTGGACTAGATGACCTTCAGAGGTCCCTTCCAACCCAAACTATTCTATGATTCTATGATTTTATGATTCTATGATTCTCTTCTTCTCTTCACCTCTCTTATGCTGGCTCAGAAAATTCATCTCTGTCCTCAGACCTGCACCAGGCACAGGTAGAATTAGAGCTCTGCAAAAATAGCTGGTCCGGGTCCTCTGCTGTCCTGGCTTTATTGAAGTGATGATGGTGAAGAAGGGCACCCAGTAGTACCTGACCTGTGCAGAGTACCTTCTACCTCCAATGTGTTTTCCAAACCCTACACCAGTGATCTGCAGGACAGGTCTGAGGGCTACGCTTGCGTTAGAGTTGCTGCTGTACAGATGGATGAACAGCAAGGTTAAGTGATGTGCCTGAGGCCTTGGTGGGGGGCACTGTCAGAGCCAGGGTTAGTGCAGGGGAATCCCCACTCCAACAGCCAGAAGAAAACAGCAGCGCTACGAAGACTGGCCAGGATTTTCTTAGGACTTACAGGATATTCATAACTACCTTTTGACATTCAGTGTGCCTGCAAGCGTCAGCTTGGAAATTTATGAAAGAAAATAAAAGAAAAACAAGCTTCTGGAGGAATGTGGTACATTTGAAACCTGATAAGTGGCTGCTGGTGTTGCTAAGAATTACTGTTTTTAACAAAGGATTTCTGGCAACCCCCGTCCTCCCCATCACATGCAGCAATCCAACCACAGAGCAGAGCTGCAGAGCCTGATTAATGTTGAGCTGGTTTCCTCTTATTCTGTGTTTTTCAGAAGATGTTTTAAATGGTTTCGTCAACCTAATTCAAATGTGTGTGTGTGAAAAACCTATGAGAAGTAATAATTTTGGGGTGATGCAGAATTATAAACCAGTCAATGCTGGCTTTATGCAAAATATAGCCTTTCTTTACAGTGCTGGGTCAAATGAAATTACTAAAGTTTTTCAGCCTGCAGTAGATGACTTGCAAAGGCTACACAGCAAGACGCTGCTGGGTGGATTGGTAAGGGCTGAACATGTACATCACAGCCTCTTCAGTATATCAGGGAAAAGCAAGCTAACCCCTTATTCTGTTGCAGTAGTACAGCCTACTCCCCATTCCTGCTCCTACATCCACCCCAGTATAGCTGTGGTTTTGGTCATCATTTGCTCTCTTCTCTGAGTCGTGGGGAGAAGGGAGCACAGGGCTCTGTTTGCTGGGCTGCCAAAAGCAGGGATTTCTGTCTGGCCCGTGTCCTGCTTTTGGTGGAACAAACCTGGAGGAAGTTTTCTGAAGTTTCTTCCTTTCACGTGTTTTCTCACTGGAGTTTATGTTGTCTGCTGCTGTAGAAACCATGTTGTAGAGACAAAAGTGGAAGATGACCCCACATATGCGTAAGGGAGAAGCAGAGCATCTTTGGGCTAGAAGGAGCCCAAAAGATCTCTGAGCTCAGCAAAACATCTCCTTACTCTTTGCTGGCCTGGTTATCTAAGTCTGGCTTATACTTTTGTATTTAGAATTTCTTTTTGCATGGGATTGGCAAGGTTCAAAACCTCTGATACTTACCTGTGCTTGCTTTTCTTCCTTACAACCCTTGTATGCCAGATTTGAGACACACACACACCCACCCCCCACCCCCGTCTCTCCCTGTGCATTCCTGTCTCCCCTGAGAGCCATAGCCTGCCTCTGGCCCCAGCTGCTGCAGCATGGTACAGCGCAAAGCATCATCTGTCCTCCAACCCAGTGCCCACCCAGGCTCCCTCCTTCACCTTTCATGACTCCTAAGAGATAGCAATTTGTGTTCACATGTGGTGGATGGACACGCTGATTTCACCAGGGCTCGTTCCCCACAGTGTGAATCTCTGACAAACACTGTGTTCACTGCAATGCAAAGATACCAAATCTTTCAAAGTGAAAATAAATTAGGCCGCAACTGCTAGGCAAAACAGGCTTGATAAATGGAAGTTTTAGTCAGCGATGTTTAAAGTGAAATCAGTAAAGTGTGCATAATGATGGATGAATCCAGAGTTTTTTATTAAATACAATAGCCTAAAGCAACGTAGGGCGCTATTATAAATGAAGTGAATGCTAGTTTAACTAAAACAACTCTTGTTTAGAGAAAAATGTTGGGATTTATTATCCTATTAGTTGCTTTTTTTCTCCCCTTTTTTTGTAAGGAGCAGCTCTCAGGGTGTCCCGGGCAGAAAGTCAAATTCTCCATTTACCCAAGATGTTTAAAAAACATCCTCTTGAAAGTCGAAACTACCAAGTTTTTGATGGGACAACGTAAATATATTTGAACTGTTGTCAGTACAAACTAGGCATTTTGAAAAGTGTAGTACATCTCCACTGGACATAATATTATTAATGTCTTTGAAACAATCCAGCATTTATTTTTAAATAGAAAAGAGGTTTGATTTGTTTCCAAAAGGAGCTGTAATCCAAAAGTGTCTCCTATTATAATATTTTAAATGACTGGATGTACAGAAAGAGAAACACAGCATTTTTTGAGGCTCAGCTGACTGAAAATTAGTTTGGAAATGTCTGCTGGGAACCAGTTTGTGTTGTGTTGCTGTTCAGGTGTCAGCTTAATGCCTCTACCTCATTCTTAGGTTAAAGATCTTGGCTTTTATTGGCCCCACAGCCAAATACCAGTCCAGCATGGAGGATGGGTTACAATGTGTGCTGTGGGAGCGCAGGCTCTGATCTGCCTTCTTACCCCTTTGCAAAGATTAGGTAGCCCAGAAATATCCCAGAGACCTTGCTGAAGACTGCCTCTGACGGTCCTAGCCCTCCTGGACCTGCTCTCGTCCTGATAGGACTCAGTCAGGGAGGAGAAGGGGAGGAGTAATGTCTGAAGCATGCAGGTCTTCAGCTACCTCCCACTTTTCAGACGGTGTTTTGGGAAACAGGACGGACTGGGGCAACCTAACCTAGGTTGGATCATAGTCTCTGCTTTTCTCATCTTCCCGTTCTGTCTTCACTCCCAGTGTGATATGAAGAGTTGGTATTGAAATAATCTGCTTTGATGAATTTTCCCAGTATGACTCAAAACTTCAGAGTTCATTGCTACACAACGCTGGATCCTGCTGCACATTTTGAACAGCTGAGGGTCAGATGGTTAAAACCGCGTCAGATGGTTAAAAATGGTCTTGGGTTCTGTGTCAAACTATTGCCAGTCTGCTTTCACCATAGTGAACGCTGTGAACTATTTTTTTACTAATGCTATAGAAAAAGAAAGGAAAACAACTCAAAAATTCACATGTAAATGACTAAATAAGGCTTCCAATGGAAGAACTGTTCCCTGTCCTTTTAGCTCTAAAGTATGTCTGGGAAAACCCCTGGCTTGCAAGTAATTTAGATGACTTTTGAAAGGACAATTCTGAGAGAAAAGAAAAGTCAGCAGGCAAGAGTGGAACCTAGTTTTTTGATTCAGTCTTATTTCCTTGAAGACATAAAAAGTCCCAAAAAATCACCCAAAAGGAGAAAGAGAAGAGCAGCAAGATAAAAATTCAGTTTCTGCTTCTGGTGTCGTTTTTTCTTGCAGCCTTATGGCAGATGAAGTGCTCAGCCTAGATGGTCTTATCGGTAAACCTGAGCCTGGGGAGAAGCTGACGTGCCAAGAGTCTCTCGGGGGCTGCTGAAGCAGGTAGGTGGCAATGGGTGAGGATCAGGCCAGTGAAAACCCCTCAGTGATTGGATGGAGAGCTGACAGGGCTCAGGGTCATGCCTCTCGGGCACACTTGTGCTCCCAGAGGCAAAGAGTGACCAACGGGGGTGTGTGGGGGTGTGTGGGGGTGTGTGGGGGTCAGCTTTCAGCCATTAGCACTATCTAATCAAACAACTTGTTGTTTTAAATGTAAAGCTTCTCCTTAACAGTGATGCTTATCCTCGAAAACTGTATGTATCACACCTGACTTCTGTTCCTCAAGATAAATTAGGCCTTGTCTAAACTGGTGGACCAGGTAGATCCTGGCTCTCTCCCACCGCTGTATCAGTCCGAGACCTCGATGCACCCCAGCCTCAGGATGCAGAAATGAAATCGGGTGCACGGGCATAATGGAGCAGTGGCACAACTGGCCAGGTCACACATCTGGACCCTGCTGGGTCAGGAGGTGCGTTTGGCCCTTAGCCCCACAGTTCAGACAGCCTTAGGAAACAGCTCCTTGCATTCCCTGCAAGGTCTCCACAGCCTGCGCAGCATCTCCCGACACTTCACTGGGAGGCAACACGAGGGACTGATGCCTGTGCCAGGAGGACTGTTCATGTGGAGCTCACCACCTAGAAACTGTCTGGGCTGGATTTTGCAGTAAAGCCCGTTCACTTTTTAGCAATCTCTCCTTAAAAGGATACAGACACATAGAATGGGACTTAAGGCAGAACTCAAAGAGATTAATTGCATCGCCAAAAAAGACTTTAGTAGGCACCTCACACTGACTTCAGATGTCCAGCAAATGAGAAGGAGGGCAAGCCCAGGACTGTGCTGTTGTAGATGGCCACCTAAGACTGAAAGAGCCCTTCTCATACCTGGCCCAAGAACTGTCCAAACTTTTAAAATTGTAGCACTGGAGAAAATACAAAAATTTATATGGCCATTAGCTGCAAATAAATAACCAGCCAACACAGTAAAATTAATATTTTCCTGTGTCCAGACTGGGTCACCTGTCTTTCCTTTATCCTCTTAGGATCTGGAGAGAGAGACCCCAAAATATATTGCATTAGTGACGATTCCTACTAAAGCCAGCCCTTGCTGCCGCTGACGGCTCTGCAGGGCTGCTGTGAGCTGGCCCAGCTCTGCACAGGCACCTGCAATTCCTGCTGAGTTTTCATTCCTGCCAGGCTCCAGCTGCTGTAAGGAGCAATTCCCATAATCCAGCACATCAGGACTGTCAGCTCCAAGGTAAGCAGGTCAGAACGGAGCTTGGGTTTCTTGAACACTGCTGACATATGCCCATTTTGGAGCAATAATCCTCGGCTTGAGGCCCGTGACTCAAGTTGTGCCTCATCCATCTGGCACGTGTGCTGGCCACTTTGGGTGACCTGCTGCTCAAGGCTGGTGCTCGCACTTGCAGGGCCTCTCAGGTGGCAGGATCCATCCTCATTTTCCTGCCAGGCAGGAGGGGAGATTGGCAGAAGAAACATCTTCCTCTACTCCAGTTTGACTGCCAAGGAGAGGTGCAAACCTCGTGGCAGAAAGTTTTGCTGTTCTTCTTCAGGGAATTAAGAGAGGAGGTGGATAAGCCAGCCTGAGAAGAGAAATATTTGTGCTGGACAGGAGATGCCACTAGAAATACAAGGCCAGAACTAACCACTTGCCTTGTGCACAAAGTCTAGCAGTTTTCTTCCTTTTACACGTGGCATCTGCACAGTAATAACAAAATGTAGTCCCTTTTGCCCCATGCAGATTAACTGAAATTACTAGTTAACAGCTTTTTTTTTCATCGACATTGGTATTGAAGTGTGATCTGGTATGAAAGAATTAACCACATGTGTAAATATCTCAGCAAGTCACACCAGCATTGAGGACCCTGAGCACCCTACCTCCTGAGAAGTGTCATCAGTCTCATTTACAGATAGAGACACTGAGGCAGCGCAGACTGCAGCCACTGTTTTCAGCCTCGTATCCCCCAAACTCAGTGTCATTTATTTATGGCCTGGCACAGGCAGGAGTTTACCAGCAGACACCAGGACCCCTTGGCACTGAGGCTCACAGACACGGATGGCTCAACTGGGCAGACCTGGCCAGGGCTAGAGAAGGTTTCTTCTTTTTCTCTGGGGGTTCTCAATCCTAGGACAGTCCACCTATCCTTTGCCCTGGAGCAGCTTCAAGGCAACCAACCAACTGTATTTTATTCAGGTAAATTTTGGTTAATTAGCAAATTCTATCTCAAAACCAGCCAAACCCATGGACAATATGTTTTCACAGCCAGTATCTAAGCTGTTACATCAACAGGGGACTTGGGCATTTCCATATAGGTGAAGAGGGAATTTAGCAAGCAGTTCTTCCTGACACCATCACTGTTGTGGCTGCCTGCTGGGAACATCCCCATACTAACTGGGAACGGGAGGATGTTGAAGAACCAGCTTTAGGAAGAGATGTGAGAATCCAGCTATGCTGGATCAGCATGCTCTGTCAGGGTTACCTTCTTCTATTTAAGGCTAAATGAAAACAGTCCTTTTTCTTCCTTTGGAAATATGTATTCTCAAATAATTCCCAGTCCACCTATTAGGAGCTCAACCCATTAGCAGTCTACATGTTTCTACATGCTTCTGGCAAGCTTTAGACATCTCTGATCAAGACAAAGTCTTAGTGAAAATTTGCCAAAGCTGTGTGTCTGTAATCACATCACTGCATTTGGCAGCGGGATTGGTACATATGGCAAACTTCAAAGATTTGGCAAAGTAAGCTCACCTTCAAAGAGAGTGTTCTGAGTTACTGGAAAATGAATTCTGTTTGACTGGTGCTAAGTGCTGAGATTTTTTTCTTACAGCAATAAAACTGAATCCAATTAGAAGTGAAGAAATGCATTTTCAAAGACAATGATGAACAAATGTTTGTAGGATATCAAACTCTTATAGAGTAAGTTACCAGGTTAAAGCAACCCAAGGCAAAATGGCTATTAATTCAGCTAGACCAGAATTCATGCTGCCTTGAGACTGATTCTTCCATCAAATTAACCCCTGATGTTTCCTCTGTTCACTTTGACTTTTCTGAAATTTGTAGTCTTTCCAGAACACTGCACATCCATGTGGATAAAAGCTGTGTCTTCGCTGTATCTGTACTGCAGGTAAAATAGTTTAGAAGAACAGTATCAAAATTGGAATGTCAAGAATCTGAAAGTTAGGAAACACTAGAATTAAAGTTGCTTCTGAAGTGTTAATCTGCCCTGTGCTCATACATACCACGTAACCTTGGGCACACTATTGCATACACCTTTTTCTAAGGAATCCTTTCTTGTTCCATGCAGCCATGACACAGGTGGAGGGGCTGAAGCCCTTCCTGCTCACATGCAAGTTCTGCATTATGGGGTGGATGCAGGTCCTCCTCCTCCTCCAATCCCCAACCAACAGCTAGAGCCCAGCCCCTGCTCTAGCAACACGCTACAGCAGAGACACTTGCTTGTGCCTGGCACAGACCCAGGGGGATGCTCCAGCCTGTGGGGGCCGATGAAGAGGCTCAAGGGAGGACTGAGACCCTTCTTCTTTCTGACAGCAAATCTGTGCCTGTTACTAAATTGAGCACTGAAGTTAATGCCCAAACCAGATCTTTTACAGGATGATTCAGGACACTTTGTTCAGGGATGCGTCTCTCTACTATCTTTCAGGCATCCTAAACTACTGAATCATGATTCAACGGTGTTCCCCAGGGCTCAGTCGGTGTTCCCCAGGGCTCAGTACTGGGGCCGGTCTTGTTTAATATCTTTATTGATGATCTGGATGAGGGGATTGAGTGCACCCTCAGTAAGTTTGCAGACGACACCAAGTTGGGTGGGAGTGTTGATCTGCTCGAGGGTAGGAAGGCTCTGCAGAGGGACCTGGACAGGCTGGATCGATGGGCCCAGGCCAACTGTATGAGGTTCAACAAGGCCAAGTGCCGGGTCCTGCACTTCGGCCACAACAACCCCATGCAGCGCTACAGGCTTGGGGAAGAGTGGCTGGAAAGCTGCCTGGCGGAAAAGGACCTGGGGGTGTTGGTCGACAGCCGGCTGAACATGAGCCGGCAGTGTGCCCAGGCGGCCAAGAAGGCCAATGGCATCCTGGCCTGTATCAGAAATAGTGTGGCCAGTAGGAGTAGGGAAGTGATTGTGCCCCTGTACTCGGCCCTGGTGAGGCCGCACCTCGAATACTGTGTTCAGTTTTGGGCCCCTCACTACAAGAAGGACATTGAGGTGCTGGAGCGTGTCCAGAGAAGGGCAACGAGGCTGGTGAGGGGTCTGGAGCACAAGTCTTATGAGGAGCGGCTGAGGGAACTGGGACTGTTCAGCCTGGAGAAAAGGAGGCTGAGGGGAGACCTCATCGCTCTCTACAACTACCTGAAAGGAGGTTGTAGCGAGGTGGGTGTTGGTCTTTTCTCCGAAGTAACAAGCGATAGGACGAGAGGAAATGGCCTCAAGTTGCGGCAGGGGAGGTTTAGATTGGATGTAAGGAAAATTTTCTTTACTGAAAGAGTGGTGAAACATTGGAACAGGCTGCCCAGGGAAGTGGTTGAGTCCCCATCCCTGGAGGTATTTAAAAGACGTGTAGATGAGGCGCTTAGGGACATGGTTTAGTGGGCCTGGTGGTGTTGGGTTGATGGTTGGACTCGATGATCTTAGAGGTCTTTTCCAACCTCAATGATTCTATGATTCTATGATAGTGTTACCAAAGGGATAACTTGGGGGGTGCAGGGCAGTTCAGCAGTCAGCAACCCAGACAAAGAGAGTCCATCCTCTGACAGGAATACCCTGGTCTACGTGGGATATACACACACCTATGTGGAGCAAAGCAGAGGTATGGAGTCTCCTCTGCCAGAATTACAGCACCCACTGGACAGACATTTGGGAGCAGGGACTGGTGGTGTGCTTCAGTGGTCATGCAGAGTCAGCTTCTTCAAGCTCACAGCATCCACAAGTCCACAGTGGTCACAAGTTCTCCATTACAGACACCTTCTGTAAATTTTCCATTTCTTTCTTTGAAGCAGAAATATCTCTGCTTGATTCAGCAGTTGCTTTTCCTTTCTCATTGGCTAGATTCCTTTCTTTAGCTTTCCAAGGAGGGTCTCTGCCTTTCCTTGTCTCCTTATGTCTTGAATAACTGCAGGGCAAAAAAACGTAGTCATTATTTTGAAAGCGGGATGCAAATATGGGTTACTTACACTAACAGTTGATCATGTGTACTGCAAGACACTTGGTCTACAGTGCCATTGATCTCGCTTATTTTAATGCTGTCACTGTTAGCCATCTATTCTAAGAAGGTAATCTAGGCATTTCCTACTTGCCCACAGTAATACCAGCTATTTAGTAGCTGGGAGATCTTTCCAAAACAGTGATTACACAATCCAAACACTAGCAACTTCTGAATCAAAACAAAGAATTATTGCAGGGTTCTTTTTCATGAATTGAATATACGTTGTATACTGTGGTTTAAAAACATCTGTTGGATGGGTTGTATACAGTAAAGATACACAAAACACACGGCACTGTCATTTGCATACAATATGTCACTGCTGTATTAAGAGTGGAGAAAGATCACAAAAACCTTGAAAAGCCAGCAGAATATAAGATGACAGCTGTATAAGTCATGGAGAGCACTGTGGTAACACAGTAAACATTAACAAAACTGATGAACTTAGAAAGGGCACTTGCAGTAAGTTCTCAGTAAATTAGCAAAGAGCTGGTAGCTGTTCTCACACTGGGGAGTTAGGGGGATAGGTTGCCTTTGTATCTTCTTTTTCCACTATGGTGCATGAAGAAAGCTCAAGCAGTAGTTTCAGGTCCCTTCCTGTTCCTCTCATCTTTACAAACACATCTAGTCTTTAGTGATAATAGACCTTTTTTAACTATCGCCAGAGCCTTCTTGTTCATGGGAGCCATGTACCAAAGTCTGCATATGGCAGAGAGTCACAAGAGATCTAGCACGTCCCTCAGAGACCTTATGGGATGGTGAAATCCAGGAGTGATTCACAAGTGAGAGATGAGAACCAATCTCCAACATTTGTGTTTCTGGATGAGGCTGAGCTCAGTGCACCTCCTCATCTTGGGGAGCCCTTGCACAGTTGGCTGAAGCAGCTCTGGCTGACTCACCTCCTCCAGTAACCAGGGGTCTGGGACCCGGCATCCTCGGCACCAGCATGGTCATGCTGCTGGCCATGGGATATATCCTCAGCTGGAAGGCTGCAGCTGAACTCAGGAGCCACATACTCATGGGCAAACAGTGTTGCAGCCTTGCCAGGGCATATAACTCAAACAGTTATGAAATTGGTCTATTTAAAAAAAAAAAAGTTTGTTTTGCTTGGTTTTCTGGTGTGCAGGCTTCAGTGATTCACTTTTAAAATTCTTTTTCTGTCATTTTGATACTATGTTTTTCCTCTAAGCAAAGACTGAAATTCTTATACCACCCCTGGTTTCAGAGCTTAGGCTTTTGTGGAAAATACCACCTCCTCTGAAGCCATCAGGGCTTTCGGTGTTTTTGCACAGAGTATTGCATTTTACGAGCTGGGGTGAGAGTGCACAACTCCAAGCCCGGTCACCAAAAGGCATTTGTAAAGCTTTACCGTACATGACAGCCCTCATCGAATTCCTGCTGTGGCTAGTTTTACAAAGTCACTTCTTCTTGAATTAGCTGTGTACATTACCTTGAAGCAGATTGTCCATCTGACTTCCTTTCGATAAAGGGGAGGAAGGGGGTATTTTTGGTTGCTTGCTGCCCCACTTGAGGTAGTTGGGGAATCCCTGAGAGCAACAGAGCTTTGCTCAGCCAGTTTTCTCCTCTCCCACTTTCTCTGAGCACATGCCTGCCTGCGGCAGCTTCAGCTTAATTGATACCAATGGGACTCCAGCTTCTGCTGACCACAACCACAGCTCCAGCTCCAGAACTGGGGCCTGAAGTGGCTTGTGGCTGAGTCCACGAAGGCATCTTGATTAAACCACTTCAGATTTAATACAAACCATAATTTGACAAAGATTTGTGATTTTCTGAACTTGTTAGAAAAATCCAAGACCAACATTTGGCATTTGGGCTTATAAAACAATTGTCCATGAGAGTGACTAATCTTCCAGCAATGCCTGCAGGGAACACTTCACATGAGCATACACAGCCTATGGTGGTTATATGTTGAAACAGAATCCCTACAGCTGATAATTGGGTAAGCACAGTATGGTTTAGGCAGTTTATAACTTTAGGCAAAGCATTTAAAAAGGAAGGTTAAATCTGTTTAAACTTACATCTGTAGAGGTCAAATGTGGTGGGACAGAGTTAGTTGTCCACCAGATCACTATGCACTAACATCTTCAATTCAAGCACAGTGATTTTCAAGCATATCATTTGTCAAAATAAAAAAAGCCTACAGCACTGTTAATTTTAAGTCTAATGATCAGTCCGTTAAGTCTAATACCTTAACTGGCAGTGTTGATGAGTTTAGAGGATCAGATGTTTAAAGAGTCCATCAATTTGTGGAGACTCAACTAATGGTGCTGCTGACTTCTTTCTACAACAAGATGGTTTGTACCCTTGATGCACAGCATGAAATGCAGCCCCTCTTACACCTCTAGGCTCCGTGTACAGCTGGCTGCTGCACAGTATGATGCAGGATCACTGCTTAGGGAACAGCTTTAAAATCTACTCGCTCAGCAAATAGCTGCCAGGAGTTGGCCAAGAGGAAACGTGAAGGGTAGAGGTGTGTTACAAATCTGGCCCCATTCATGTGGCTGTAAGGAGGAGTTAGCTGCCATCCTGGGTCTCCTGCGGGAAGGTGTTACAAGCTCTGTTTTGGAGCTGGCAGGGGTCCCTTCCTCCTATCAATGCACGGGGAGGTGGGCCATGCCACGCCACTACCGAGGCACACAGCCCTTGTTTTGTTTCACATAAACAGTCCTTGGCATGGTTTGTAACATGCTTTTTCCCCATTTTTGCAGAAAATGCCCTAAGCAGCAGAGCACTGCCAGAGTCATGTTTCTTCTCTCGCTCCATTATGTCCCCAGTGGATCTGAGTACATGGTCCTGAAGCTCAAGCATGCATGCTCCTTTTCAGCTCCCATGCCTCTTGGATATGCCTTGATCTTACCCACTGTGGCTCTTCCACAGCCCGGGTGGGTTTCCTGCTCACCAGGCCGGGGTCTCACAGAGTTGCTACTCCTTTTCCTCTGCTTGAAGTGGGAGTCCTCCCTTCTGAGGATTTTGTCCCAGTTAACGAGCATTAGGAGATGGTCAAGTGGCTTGAACCATCCCAGGTAGCTGGGGGTGGTATTTACATATGATCCGCTGAGATCTGGCAAATGGGGGCAGCCCTGGGCACTCATAGGAGTGGAGGTTTTGGCACCTAGAGAACCTGAGGTTTTCCAAGTAGGGCATGTATGAACTTCAGGCATCTGTAGGGCTACACAGCAGCTGAGCAATTTTGGCTTATCATCCTGCTGAAATATAGAATCATAGATTCATAGAATCATAGAATCATAGAATGGTGGGCAGGGACATCATTCACTAGATCAGGTTGCTCAGAGCCCCGTCCAACCTGACCTTGAATGGTTCCAGGGATGGGGCATCCACAATTTCTCTGGGCAACCTGTTCCAGTGTCTCACTACTCTCATTGTAAAAAAAAAGTCTTCCTTATATCCAATCTAAATCTACCCTCTTTCAGTTTAAAACCATTGTCCCTTGTCCTGTCACTACAGGCCTTGGTGAAAAGTCTTTCTCAGTCTTTCTTATAAACCCCTTATATATTGAAAGGCCGCAATAAGATCTCCCTGGAGCTTTCTCTTTTCCAGGCTGAACAACCCCAACTCTCTCAGCCTTTCCTCATAGGAGAGGTGTTCCATTCCTCTGATCATTTTTGTGGCCCTCCTCTGGACCTGCTCTACCAGGTCCGTGTCTTTCTTATGCTGGGGACCCCAGAGCTGGATGCAGTACTCCAGGTGGGGTCTCACCAGAGCAGAGTAGAGGGGCAGAATCACCTCTCTCGACCTGCTGGCCACGCTGCTTTTGATGCAGCCCAGGGTATGATTGGCTTTCTGGACTGCAAGAGCACATTGCCGGCTCATATCCTATTTTTCATCCACCAGTACCCCCAAGTCCTTCTCGGCAGGGCTGCTCTCAATCTATTCATCCCCCAGTCTGTACTGATACTGGGGGTTGTCCCGGCCCAGGTGCAGGACCTTGCCCTTGGCCTTGTTGAACCTGATGAGGTTCACATGGACCCACTTCTCGAGCTTGTCCAGGTCTCTGGATGGCATCCCGTTCCTCAAGTGTATCAACTGCACCACTCAGCTTGGTGTCATCTGCAAACTTGCTGAGGGTGCACTCGATCCCACTGTCTATGTCATTGATGAAGATACTAAATAATATTGGTCCCAGTACGGACCCTTGAGGGACACCACTTGTAACCGATCTCCATTTGGACATTGAGCCGTTGACTGTAACTCTTTGGAAGAGGCCATCCAGCCAATTCCTTATCCATCTAACAGTCCATCCATCAAACCCATGTCTCTCCAATTTAAAGGCAAATATGCATTTTCCTTTCTTGCATGAGGCCTCAAAATACTGGAAAAAATATCCTGTTGGGATAGATGAAGCAATGGCAATCACTACTACCCAAAAAATATCTCAGCTGAGTCTGTGTTATATGTTCCATCCATTATTACAATTTCAGAAATTGACATATTTTCAAAATCTGAATCTAATTCTGGGGAAATTTATAAGCATGGTGTCATGCCTGTTCCTCTTACTATTGTTGCCTTCCATATAAAAAATTTTCAATAACAACAATTTTAATTCAAAGTATGAACTAATAGACTGAGGAAGGATATCTGAGTCTGGTCCTGTGTCTGCCTTTAGTCTGTTTCTCTTTTCTCTGCACAGATTCCCTGGGGTTTGGCTCTGGCATAAAAAATTAGCACTGAAATTTACTTTGACTGTTATGTTTCTTTTGGTCTATTTTTTTTTTTTACAAGAGAAAAAATATTTTTCTGCTAAATATTTAGGATTTTGCCCTCTTTCCTCAAGAAACCTAAGCAACTAGAGGCCCAGTCCTACAAGCTTTCTCAAGTGTCTTCGTCACTTAGACATGGTTCCCTGGAGACAAGGGGGAACTTGCGTGAGAGAGGACTGTAAACTGAACCCTGAGAATGGAAATGCAATTTTTAAACAAGCAAACCCAAAGCATCAATGTGGTTGACATTGCTTCCCACTTTGGATTATGTATTGTATATAATCCAATTTAGACTAGTCAAGGAGGGCAAAAGACTTTCGTGAGCCAAAACCCAAGGAAGGAGAGAGCCTAAATCCTGTGAGATTTTGTTTGTATTTCAGAAACTAACCAGAGAGGAAATGCATTTAAAAAAACCAAATTCCATTACTTAGAGCTGACCTGCAATTCTTGCAGTCTCCTTATGCCCAATCTGCATGTTCCCTTTGGCTTGCACGCTACTGTCTCTGAAGTTCCTGCTACTAATCACTACAATATGGAGTCTCTAGCCTCAATGTTAACATTAAATGTAGTGGTTTTCAGCTGTAACCCTCCTAGCATTAAGAAAATAAAACCCCTGCTAAAAGCCATTTTCAGCCTCATATTGGCAGGGACCACAGGGACCACCAGCAACTGTCTTGTACTGAATTTTGATCTGTTGCTTTCGTCTTTCCCCCTCTGACATGTATTTTTACAGGGTTTGCAGCTACGGAGATGCCAGAACAGCAAGTCAATCTCCCACAGGTTGGCATCCAGGCTTCTGAAGTGCCCAGCATCTCTGTTGCGGTTCAGAGTTGGTCCTAAGCATTGCCATGAGTCTGTGTGTGGCTGGCTGTGAGACAGATATTATGAATGTATACAGCCATAGAAACTCGAGGACAAGGAAGACCAAGAGACCTATACAAGGTGGTGCTTTCCATTTCAAAGGTGGTAAGACTTCAGTTTTCAGACTTTGACTCTACTGAAAATGTTCCCGTCCAGTGCAACCTCTTTAAAAGTGAGAGACAACTAGCTTTTAGAGACTTTCAACCTTCGTGATGACTGCCAGTTCATCACATCCAATTTACCACTTTCCTTTTCCCATCACCCTTCTGACACTGAAGATTTTCAGCTATTCCATAAAAATGCCTGAGCAGTCCTGGTGATGGATAGCTCAGAGCTAAGGTGGAGGCAGAGAAGTGCCTGAGCTCTGGCTCCGTCAGATGCCGAAGCGGTACCCCACGGTGTGACTGAAGACTGGATGAGGTAATTTTTGCTGTAGCTCTGTGCTGGTACCTGATCTGTTTGCCAGTTTAAAAGGGAAGGGGACGCCTCAGCTCACCTGAATGCTGAGGGTTTGATCCCTGTCTTTGTCATGGTGGGCGTTAGCTGCGGTGTTGAACAGATACACGATACCACATTTTCACAGGCATAGCTTGCAGTCTACCTGTCAAAAGCCTCTTTACTTCAGCAGCAGTACACGCTATCCTGCCACACAAGTAACATAAGAACAAGTCTGTGAAGTGGAGCCTTTCCAACTGGCATGGAGTGGGCTTTTCCTTCTCTGTCCTCCCCCTCTTTCCTCTCCTTCGGCTGAGGGCAGAAGACAGTCCTTCCCCTTGCACAGGGTATTAGATAGGACAGTAGTCTGAGCACTTTGCTATACTTTCTTGGAGTACTTATTTAATATAATGAGATCTGAGAAGCAGGTTGCATACCTGAAACGTAGCTATTTCTGATCTGGGGTATGTTTTAAGACCTATCATATACTCCTCTATAAGGACAATTTCAAACTGAAGACACAGAAAAAATATTAATTAGAGACTGAAATCCAACTTGATATTTCAAATGGAGACGTGCATAGCAAGGAGCTGTTTCTGCACGTTTACCTCCTTTTCCCATCAGTTCCTTCCACTTACCACTGCAGCTGAGACCCTTGGTCTCTCATCAGATGCTGGCAGCCAAGCCAGTGGGGCTGGAGCATCTTTGTTCCCATCCGGTACCACTCCTGCTCCAGGCAAGAGCACCAAGAATTCACAGAATCTCTGCAGAAACGAACAATTTCCTGAGTAATATGGACTTCTTGATACAGCTTTGGCTTGTCCCTACAAGCTTTCCAGAGCTGACTGCTATGTGGGGCCCAGGGATGATGACGGGGCAAAACTCACAAAGCACATATGGTGGCCCTAGCATGTTTGAGTACTATCATAAGTATTTTAAGTAACAATAGGGCCGGGTATAATACATGTGGCTTAATCACAGGTGCATGAAGCCCAGACGGGAATACAGGTGCATGCAGCCAGGCATGCAGAATAGGGCTCTTTTCTCTCCTGCTTAGAGCTGCAGGATGGGACCTGAGATGTGACAGGGTGCTGTGCAGGCCTGTGGTGACACCAGAGAGGGACGTTGGGCACTGCATGGACACCACATCACTGAATAGTGGAACAGTCAAGCGGAGCAAGGCTGATGAAGAGGAAGAGGAAGAGGAGAGAAACCAGCCCCCCTCAGCTCCCTGCTGGATCACACTTGTCCATGTATCTCTGTGGTAGAGATACATCTCAGTAGACAGCTGCTCACTGAAGGCTCTGCTGTTTCTCACTGCTCCTGGAAAAGACGAACAGCTTAAGGGAGAACATTCATGCCCGCTCCAGGGAAAAGTAGGCAGGTTTCCTCACACAGAGCTCGCTGGAGTATTGGTTTTGCTTCAGGTTTCAAACCAATCTGTCGACTGGCAGAGTTGTGTGGGTAGCAGCCAGCAGCTGGTGAGCAATGAGGGGCATCTTGGCAGGGCAACATCTTCCCCCATGGCACCTGGAGCTGGAAGAGGTTATGTTTGGCCATAGCCTGTACTGGCACAAGATAACCAAAAGGGAGTCTGAGCTAGCTCAATACATGCGTTGAAGAAAGCCAGATGACAGCGTACAGTGAACTGACTTAGTCTCCCTACAGATTTCCCATAAATTTGGCCTCTGTTCATGCAGCTGTTCCTCTGACAGTGTGCCTACAGAGGTAGGCAAACCTCAAAGAAGACCTTCTGGAGTCCACTCTGCAAGCGACTGTGTCTTGCCCTCATGAAGGGCTGGATTTGATGGCCTAGTAGGTCTTCTTCATCCTGTGAAACTGTGATGCTACATGGCTGTGGTTGATGTTCCCTCCTCTTCCCTGCCTGGAGTCTCCAACTGCTCTCCTGCTCTGTTGCCCAGGAGGCTGAGAGTTTCTGCCAAGGCAGCTGCTCCATATGAGATCTGACACTGAAGGAGGAGGGAATTTTATTCCCCTGAACAGAAAACCCTGTGTAAATTCAGGAGTGCCAGGAAGGAATATTCTTGGCTTGTCTTTCATCTGCACTGTAAATGATGTATCTAGTGAGTGGTGAGTGGTGATAGCGAGTTGCATCCAAATCCTAATCAGCCAGAATTATGGTCACAACCAATAAACTAATGAACCCTGCAAAGTCCAGCCTCACAGGAGGGGTCAAAGCCTATTTATACAGAGTGAGAAAAGACCTCTCTTTCACAGACCCTGGAACAGCAAAAGCAGGTTATTCACTGGCACTCGCTTTCCCTCTGCAGAGCAAGGGGGAAGAACAACCGGCCCCTTCTTCTGTGTTATGTGGCACTAGACTATTTGGGGTTAAAATGAAGCAATTTTTTGATGAATAGTAAATTAGGAAGGTACTCAGCTATTTGTGAATTTGGGTTGAATTTCATGAGTGGTTCCTGTTGGATAAAAAAAAGGGAAGAGTGGGTTTGAGAACATCACCATGTTTTATTTGGTTGCAGTATCTGTGAAATGAAACATTTGGTTTCAGAACAATATTTTCTATTTGAAATGTCACCTTTAAAAAAAGTTTAAAAGGATTTTAAAAACAGGTTTTGTAATTTCAAAAAGAAGTAGATCTTTCTCTTTGAAGTCAAGGGAACCATTTAAAGTTAATCTCAGATGACTGCTTTTTCTTTTCAATTATCTTTGTCAACTGTTGTCCTCCTCCCTGCTGTGTGCTTCACTTTGGTTTGTCAGGAGCTGGTTCCATGATTTCTGCTCCTTTCCTCTTCTCCTTAATTGCCTATATCATTCTCAAGGCCAAATGGGCATTATTCACCCAACCCAGTTTAGGTCCCTTTGGACTAGAAAAGAGTTGGAAAACATTTCTGGAAGAATATTATTTCCATTTCATTTTTACAAAAATGAAAATTACTGGAGCCCTTAGGTTTCATGATCTAGTAAAATACATTGAGGACGTTGCAGTGGCCCCAAGGTTACACAGTTTGCCTGATCCAAGAACATGTAGATTTGGCTCAGGAAAAATCTTGGGTCACTGCAGACTCAGTATTACTGGTTGTCATTGTTCCAGGGGAAGCAACTTCTTCTATCTAATTAAAAAGTTGGAGTTTTTGACAGCCCTGTGAACACTTCTAGTCATATGTTGAAGAACCATGGGAACCCAAATGGGGTCTACTTATCTTGCGTTCGGATGACTTCTTAGCAAGCAAAGCCTGCTTGTATCATCATTGGCATCAAAACCCCAAGTGCTTCCTAAGCCTTTTGGTATATCACAGCACCATAGTCTGAAAGGGTTGCAATTGCTTTCACATTTACTTCACTGGTCTTCTGTTGGACTTGGAGTCACCAAAAACTTAAGTTATTTCTTCGTTGCTGTAACTCAGTTGCATCCTGTTAACAAAGACCACCAAGGCTTTGGATAACAAGGAACGCACAGTTATGGCATTTGCTATGGTTGGCAAAATGCTGTAACCATTTGATCCCAGAAAATGTGTGCCTGGCCTTACTCGTAGAGCTCTCCTCTGCAGCCCAGCCTTGCTCTCCTTTGCTTATGTATAAAACCCCTTTGATTTAAATCTCACCTCATTGAAATCAGTGGCAAACCTCCTATCCTGTTCAGAAGTGAAGATCTTACATGCATTCCAAGGAGCAAAACTCCTTCCTCTTTATAGTTTGTCCTTCATGTTACCTGATGTTAAATGATATCCAATGATATTTCACTGATACAGTGAAAAAGAAATAGGGATCAGGTAAATGATTGCATACGAGCTGTAGCTAGAAGATCAGATGGGACCATGGCATGATTAAACAAAGAACCTACATGTTTTGTAACTGCCAAGTGGAGATGTGATTTTTCATACCGAATAATCCATTTGTTGGAAACTGAGTCTAGACACACTCAACCATCGAAAAAAGTGACATTTTTTAAAAAGGGATGGTAAGGAATTACTAACACTGACCTAGTGTTAGTAGGTCACTTAGTGTTAAGACTTCTATTCTTGAAGTCTTTAAATAAAAGCATCTTAATAAGAGATACATACACCTTTGTGTATCCAGGGTTTTGTTGCTTTCTGAAATGATACTTTTGAATTCTCAGACATGCATACATAGATCAGACTAAATACTAAAGGTGCTTCTGTTTTTAAAACTTGCAATTTTTTTTCTAAATAAAATCACTGCTGCATGTGCAACTCTTGCTATATTTCTGATCATTAGAAATTACGTGAATTATTTTCTTGATTACTGTTTTCAGATTTGTTGAGTTTACAGAGCTCCCATGTTAGACATTTTGTGAGCATTTTGTGAACACACAGTGCTACAGGGATGGGGAATAATACTGCAGACAGGGTTGCAAAGATAATTCTAGTGACTTCATACTGTTTCTACATAAATCATCATCAATACTTGGGAGGCATATTCTGTATGGTAATGCCTCGTAAAAGTGTTTCTGAATCTTCATTTTGACCCTTTTTTGCCTATAAAATAAACATTTTTGCCCACAGAGTATCCTTTTACCTTTTGATATCTGACCTTTCACAAGGAAATCTTAGTAGTGTGCTGTTTATGCATTAGGAAATGTGATGCTTATCACACTTCCCTTGCTTTCCTATTTTGTTAGACCTCAGCAAATGGCTCCCTAATTATTTCTTTATGAGTTAAACCAGATCATTTTCTTGTGTGGGGATGGGTCAGTCTAAAAGCCCAAGCAAGTGAAATCTTGCCCTTTTTGGGGCAAAAATGGCTTTCACAAAGAAAATATAAGAACAGTAGCATGTTGCTATTGTCAATATCAAAGTAACCATTTTTTCCAGGTGGAAATTGAACCTTAAATCAGTAGACACAAAAGCATTAAAGAAACTGCTATTTTTCACGGAAAATCTCACACATGCAAAAACTGAATTTTACATAGCTCAACAAAATACCTTGTTGTCTTCTGTCCAGAAGAGGAACCACTAATAAAGAATCAGTAAAGTTATGAAGCCTGTGGCAAGAGATGGCAAGCGAGCAGCTCGTACAGGGGCTGAGATTTCAGGTAAGAGGAGGGAGAACAATTCAGAGGCACCAGCCGGAGAATGAAACGGGCAGGCGGGAGAGCGACCTGGTGGGCTCCAGTCCCAGCTGAGTTCTCCAGCCTTGCTCTGGGGGACCAAACACATGAACGTGTGATGTTTGGCTCCCCCTCTTGGCGGGTTATTAGTTGTAAGGGAATAGATTAGAGTTCCCTTTTTTTTCCTTACTAAAAGCAGATTATTTCCCTACGTAAATTATACACCTGGAAATAGTTTCAGCTTAAACCAGAGCATTTTGTCCAGTGATTCAACATAAAGCTATTTCATCCCTCTTTAAACAAATGGACTCCACTCTTGTTTTGCTCTTGCTCTCTCTCTTGGAACTATCTTGCACTAGTTTCTATGACCTGTTGTTTCACATTATGAATAAATTGGTTTTCTTCACTTTAGTTATCCCCTAATCCCTTTTAGGCATATGATAGTTTTGGAACTTTATACAGTGTCTCTGGTTAATGTACCTCTGAGAAGTTAGATAAGGCTGATCCTTATTTAGCCTGCATTCAGTAGAATTACATTGAGCTATTTTTGGCTGAGTGCCCTTTTAATTTTCCAAGCTCTCAAATGGAGTCATTTAAAGTATAAAAATGTATGAGCATCTTTCCTCTGAACTAAATGGCACTCTTTTTCTTGGCTTAATTTCCTTTGGAAGTAAAAGCTATACTATGCTTCACTGGTACCAACAATCAGTAATGTAGTGTAGGTTGCCAGACGTAAAGATTAGATAAGTATTTGAATTTCCAGTAGTGTTTTCATGGATTTATCTATATGCAGCTCATATTCTATTTTGAGAGCCCAGCTGGGCTAGCAACACTAATTATATTTCTCATCTAAAAGGAAATTATGTTTGCTAAAATGGAGGGACTTGAAATCTATTTGATGTGTATTTATACTTTTTTAAAATCAGCCTGAGGGTCAATATTGAAGTTGGTCCTGAATGTATTCTAGAACCTGAGAATCCCTGGAACATTTACACTGCACAATCTGCTCTAAATGGCCCAGAATGGAAAAAGAGGCATTTAGTTCCTCCTAACTGAATTTTCTTTCAAGGTGAACCTATGATCTCAGTTACCCAATACTGGAACAATGACTTTCAAATAACGATCAATTCTGCTGTAAGAGCTAACCATGTAAAACTGGCCCAGGTTTCCTCATTAGAGCTATTCCTTGAATACACTGGCTCATTTCTGCAGACTGAGGACAAAAATAGCTTTTTACTCCTGTCATTGTTGGAGAGCCAAGACAGCTTGGAGACATGGAGCTGGAATCGATTTCCCTTCTGCATCATCTATTTTGAATGAAGTGAAAAATCTTCATTTTTAAAAAATGTTTCCTGAAATTTACATGTTTCTCAACAAATCTCTGTTGCAAGTAGTCAAATTTCTCCCCTGCCTTCCCTTTTAAAACTTTTGTTCACCAGCTGAATTTTCTCAGTCTCACTCTTCCACTAGGAGGAAGCTACTTGTACAACTCTATATTTATAAACACAAACCTATTAATATCTCACTTTTTCAACAAAACCAATAGTGGAATTCTCTTGCTGGCCAAACCAGCTTAGGCAACTTTTAGAGAAATGTCAGTTTTGGCTCTTTCAGAGGGGATATACAGAAAGATCCTTGGGTTCCACAGCTGAAATACTCGGCAATCAAAATTCATAAAGAAAGTCCTCAATTACTAATCTTGTTGTGTTCTTATGTAATGGCTAGAGGAGTGCTTGCCCAGGAGGGAGGGAAATGAAGAAGTCTGGTTGGTAGGGTTCATTTTGCCACCCTCGGAGGTGCAGGAACCTGTCAATGAGCAGGGCACTTTGCCACTGTATCTCATATGCTTTTTAATCCTTCCAGCCAGATCTGCTGCTTGGTCTGCATGAGTGGGAGGCATGAACCTGTTCTTCCTCTGTCCCCATGGGAGGATCAGGAGCAATGAGAGTGTCAAACAATACCTGTGCCTTCTAGGTCTGTTTTGGCCAGGTACATTTCATCTCATCAGGACCAGGTGCATTAGGAATAAGGCATTTTTTTCTTGCCACTCTTCCCCTACACATTTCCTCCAACCCCTCTCCTCGGTGAATATTTGAAATTTCAGAATTATACAGCAAAACTGTGTAGCTGAGCAGGTCCTGAAGATGGGAGCACTCCAGGCTGGGGATGCCAGTGCAGACTTTGCATGGGCTGTGATGAACAGCCACAGTGTTAACACACCCGGTACCTTTCACGGGGTCTTTTTGTGCCTTGACCTCAGAAGGTTTCAGTGCTCTTCAGAGAGTGTGTTTGTGTAATCAGGAGTGTGTGAGGGTGGGAGGTGAGACTGTGTCTCTTTATATACTACTTATTCGTTTTTACCCACTTCCTAAATCCTTCACCAGATCCTCAAGGGGTCATTAGTTTGATAGAAAGCTAATAACTTGTGTATCTTTCCAGTATTTAGGTAAGTGGAAAAGAGCCCATTTTCCTAATCTCATTGGCATCTAGATTGTATTTTATGGATTTTATCATATGGAACTAATATTTCAGTACATTTCAAAAAGACTTTGCTTAATGCAATCCAGCATTGCTGATTATACTGGCCAATTTTTACAACATTATGAAACAATTAAGATGATACATATGCAATATGAATATAGCATAAGTAAAATATGAGCTGAGCAACATGATGGTGAACAGACCTATTTATGGGACACTCCTTGCAGGATACTTGACTAAACAAAGAGCGACAGGGATGAGAAAGGTGGGAAGGTGCTTCTCTGTAAGCCTGAGGCTCATGTACATACAGCACATTCAAATGCGTGCAAGAGACAGTAGTGTGCAAAGGTTCTTATCAGAGCTGTCTCTTCTGCAAAGTCTTGCTGAACTCCTACAGAAAACCCACAGGAGTGCAGGAGTTCTGCTCTTCCAGCTCCACCTGTGTGCCTGAGGCCAATGCTAAAGCTATAAATATTACTCCGAAAATTTGGTAGGTATTACACTGTTGGACTTACAGAAAAACATGAGTTTGCCAGGCTGCGGGCATGGAGGCATGAGAAAGGATCTGCCCTGAAAGCCTTTCTGGGGGTCGTGGAGAGCAAGGTGGCCTGCAAGAGGAGGGCAGTGTCACTGGGAATGAGACAACCTCTCACCCAAACCAGCCTGTGCAGGGTCCTCCCAGCAGTGTGCTGGGTTTCAGTGCCAGGGTAGGGGTGGGGAGAGAAACACAGACGTACATGCACACAACCAGAGCCTTTGTTTGCGTCCCTGTCCTGGTTTTGGCAGGGATAGAGTTAATTTCCTTCTTAGGAAGAGTGAGGGAGCAGCTGTGTGGTACTCAGCTGCCGACTGAGGTTAAACCACAACAGTCCTCAACCCTTTCATGCAAACATGGGCAGATTGTTTCCAAATAAAGCTGTGGAAGGGACTTACCCCAGGTGGTTTACTTACTAAATGGCAAAGCAGTAGTCTGTCTGCATTTCATCCCCTGACGGGTTTGGTGGGCACTTCTCCACATGCTGAAGGGCAGTGGCAGGGTAGGTTCCCCAGTTCTGCATACACAGCAAGTTAGCCCAGTATCAGACACTTTTGCAGGGCCAAAAGTGGAAAATACTGGGGTCAGAGAAAGAATAGACATAGACAATGTGTCTGCTGGTAAATGATTTGAATAAAAGCTGACGAGGAATCTTGTGTGTATGCTCTGTGCAATGGTTTTAGCATCGGAAGAACCTGTTGCCCCATGCATGGTGCCTGGCAGGAGTTTAGCACTGATGGTCTCATGGCACTGACTGCCACTGCTCTCCTGAGGCACTAACAGTGCATCTAAGCACTAACTCTACTGCTCCTATTTCTGCAGCCTTGCAGCAATTTCATGTGTCAAAGTCCTACTGCCGTCTCTCCCCCTCTTCACCTGTATTGCCCCGGGATCTTGTGGGACTCCAAAAGTCTCTCACTTCATTTTCCTTTAAACAGATTACTTCTGGACATTGAGCTGTGGGAGGGGAATGGGATTCTGGCAACTTTAATGAAGTCCAAGGGTATTTAGGTTCAAGTGATGACAAATGAATGTAATTAATATATTAAAGTATGAGTCTGTAAGTACTCCCACCCTCAGAGTAGTTTTGCTTGTTTTTAAATACAGTTTCAAAACATAACTCATTATGTGATCTGAGGGGATGTTGAGCCAATTTCCACTTGGATCCCTGTCCTAGAGGACTGTAAGGAACGTGTTATTCTGCCTAGCACCAGGGATAATGCGTGCTTCTCAAACTGAATTCATGTGAATTGCTTTCAAGTAGCCGTACTCAAGCAAACAGCTGGTTGGACTAAAAGCTCCAGAGAAGGCATTTCTGAAGTCCCAGGCACACATGCAGAAAGATCTGTCCCAGCTCTTCCTGGCAGTCACTGCTTTCCCTCAGATGCAGCTTTTGGTTTGAAAATACTTGCTTGCTGGCACCACCAGTCATGGCAAAAGACATAATTCCTGCCCTAGGTAAATAGCCTCATATTTCAGAAAGATGATCCACACCACTGGCCTCCTGTGCTTGAGTACCTGATCAAAAATGTCGAGGTATTACTGCTTTCTAGTCCCAAACTCAGTCCCAGTGGCTATATTCAAAACTCTGGCAGAATTCTCAAAGTGAACGAGGACTAGGATTTCACTTTAGATGTTTTCAGGTTTTTTTTATTTGATCTTTAGGATCAATTGATCTTTGATCTTTTTTGACCTTTATTGATCTTTATTGATCTTTATTGTTTGCTCCATTGGTTGATACATTTACCACCATAAGACACAATGTGTTTGGATTGCACAAGATCTTTTGCTGACGAGAACTGACATACACATCTTTTACCTTTCTGGATTTGTCTTTTATTTCCTGGGTCTCAGGTTATTCAAAGCACATGATTCAGAGGGTGAGTCAGAGCAGGAGTCTTATCAAGGCAGTCTGAATTGCCCTTGATTGTCCTTATCTCCAGAGATAACTTACAGAGTCTATGCCAACTGGCATCCCACACTGATGCAGTAGCAGTAGTAGTAGTGTTCTGTCATCCACAGGACAGGAAAGTTCTCCTGATGACCTGGAAAATTATGGCACAGCAGAGCAATATTTGTTAATATATCTGTAGACAATATTATTTCTATATAGAGAGGGGCACTAAAGCATTAACCACTCAGTGATGAGTCCAAACCCAGGAAGGATGACTGTTTAATGAAAACAACACTCTTTAAGAGGCTTATGTTATCATAGAATCATAGAATAGTTTGGGTTGGAAGGGACCTCTAAAGGTCATCTAGTCCAACCCCCCTGCCGTGGGCAGGGACATCTTCAACTAGATCAGGTTGCTCAGAGCCCCGTCCAACCTGACCTTGAATGGTTCCAGGGATGGGGCATCCACCACCGCTCTGGGCAACCTGTGCCAGTGTTTCACCACCCTCAGCGTAAAAAATTTCTTCCTTCTATCTAGTCTAAATTTACCCCCCCTTTACTTTAAAGCCATTCCCCCTTGTCCTGTTGCAACAGGCCCTGCTAAAAAGTTTCCTGCCATCTTTTTTATAAGCCCCCTTGAAGTACTGATAGGCTGCAATAAGGTCTCCCTGAAGCCTTCTCTTCTCTAGGCTGAACAACCCCAACTCTCTCAGCCTTTCTTCACAGGAGAGCCGTTCCATCCCCCTGATCATTTCCGTGGCCCTCTTCTGGACCTACTCCAACAGGTCCATGTCTTTCTTATGCTGAAGGCTCCAGAGCTGGACACAGTACTCCAGGTGGAGTCTCACCAGAGCAGAGTAGAAGGGCAGAATCCCCTCCCTCAACCTGCTGGCCACGCTGCTTTTGATGCAGCCCAGGGTATGATTGGCTTTCTGGACTGCAAGAGCACAATGCTGGCTCATGTCCAGCTTTTCATCCACCAGTACCCCCAAGTCCTTCTCAGCAGGGCTGCTCTCAATCTATTCATCCCCCAGTCTGTACTGATACTGGGGTTTGTCCCGGCCCAGGTGCAGGACCTTGCCCTTGGCCTTGTTGAACCTCATGAGGTTTACACAGGCCCACTTCTTGAGCTTGTCCAGGTCCCTCTGGATGGCATCCCGTCCCTCTGGCATGTCGACCGCACCACTCAGCTTGGTGTCATCTGCAAACTTGCTGAGTTGAATAAACTTGTTATTTTAAAACATATGCCATGCTGAATGTATATGCCATCTTGACTTATTCTTTTATTGGGAACTGTTCAACTGGATTGCATTTGCACACAAAAGTTGAAATTGTAAACTGGAATAGATGGACCAAATATTTTAATTAAGGCTTCTTAAAGTATATAGAGTGCAAGCACAAACAGCCAATAGTTGTGCATGCAGTTCACATGGTCAACCCAGTTAAAAAATTAAAAGTCCTCCAAAATTTTCACACATCGTACTATATGTTCTGTGCAAATACTGTTTATATTACAAGTACTTTATACCACACAAAGCTAACCAGATCCCATCTTTGCTTCAATTAAAAGTCTGAAAATGCTCCCAAAAAAATAGTTACAGTGATTTCAGTAAGGAAATCGACATTACAAAAAACACTCCCTGAACAGTAATAATCATACTATATCTCTCTGGTCAGTTGTAAAAATAATGATTTTGCTTTTCCCAATGAAAATTGAAATATCAGGTTCTGAGGTGTGCACTTATGGTCTAATAAAATATTTACTTGGGCTTGTAACAAAAATGAAAGTAATAAATGCATGCAATTTCTGAAAAAATGTGACTTTGTACCATTCTAAATATTTCATTGCTATTTATCCAGAAAGAAATATTGGAAGGCCTTTATAGTTGAGACAGCAGGTGTCTTCATAAACTCTTGGAGTCAGCTGAAATATACAGTCTGGGTACAGGACAGATTCTGTTTCTAATTACAAGAAGATTATCTATAACTTTAGCTTGGAAAGGGCTAAATAAGACCATCCCCCTCCTCCCCAGCCCGATTGTGCCTGCTTGCTGCAATACACGTTCCATGTGACATGAGCGGGCAGTGACCACGCAGCTGCACAGTCTCTCCCTCACCTCACAGCTGGATGTGGCTCTGCAGGTTACAACTACATTAAAATGATTGTATTTGATATTAAACTAGTACTTTCTGATTTGCATCAGCAGTCTAATCTTCAGATCTTTTCTCCAATATAAGACAGGCAATGAATGACCCAGGTATTTGCTATGCCTACTGCAGTTGAGTAGACATGGCAGCTGTCTACAGGAGAGGTGACATGCCAAATTCTGGTTTTATATACTCAGATCTTTCAAAATATTAACCTCTCAATTGACATTTACTGTAATTTTTTTGTTACCTTTTGAGTTTTGGATTTTTTGCAATTGCTGCTAGACCCAAGCTTTTGATTTCCCAGCAGCAGGGACAGGTACACTCCTCCATTTGCGGAAATATTCAAACTCCTGTCTGAAATGAAAATGTCTAATACTTGAAATTTAGTTTAGCTCAGACAAAAACTAGAACAACAGAAAATGTAAAAGCCATGAAGTTTTCTCTTAACAGGGCTAATGAGGCAGCTGCCAAGGTTCTTGCATAATTCAACAAAGGCCTGCCCACCAGGAGGTGGATCCACAGCCTGGAAGTCCTGGAGCCTTTCACTGACTTCAGCAGGGCGGGGATCAGCCCTTTTGCAGTGTTGGCATTTCTTCTCCTGCTCAGGCTTTGCTTCTGGGGCAATTTATCAACCGAGGCTCAGGCTTACATCGTGCCACATGGAAATTTTGGTTCATGCATTGACATGAATTTAGCTGTAGCAGAGAAGGAAAGTAAAACCTGCCTTCTCATCCTCCCAAAGTACATCATCCTCCAGGCAATGGGGCCAACGCCCTGCTTAGTCAGATGACTATATAAGCTGCCATGTTGCTGATTTGGCAGTTTCTCCTACTTTCTCTGCTTCCCTTTGCTTCAGAGAAGGGCAGTGGACAGTTTGGTCCATTGACTGGGGCTCATCCAAGGAGGTGGACATCTCCCCACATGCCCACATTTTCCAGGGCAATCCCTGTCTGCAATCACATTCAGGCCCTCCAGGACAAATTTCAGATTTGTGTGAGCTTATTACACTGTCCTTCTATGTTTGCCTATCACCTTTTTCAGTTACATAGTAAACTGTTTCCTAAATGAACTCCAAGCCAGGAGACGAGCCTCCCTCATTCATTTGTACACTGTTGGCTTCATGCAAACAGCACTAGCTCTGTGGTTTTGTGAAATGGACTCATTTATCACTGAATATGATGGTGATGATACCACCACCCTTTACTTACGTCGGATACCTCACAGCTATCTGATCAGATAGATTTCTCGTTCCTCTGGCAAGGCTTCATGAAAGGCACAACGTTAAAGATGAAAGGTCAATTTTATATAATGGATGAAAACAACAAGTAGCAGATTAAACTAGCTTTCTGGTAAATTGTGCCATTATTTTCCAGTAAATAATGTAATGAATTACTTGATGAATAACATAAGTTGTGAGATAAAGAAGATACTCATTAAATGATGGAAAATTAGGCAGCTTTATAAACTCAAATATGCCTTTAGTTTTCTTTTCACTATGATCTAGTCCTTGAAATATTTACCAACAGGTCATTTTAGCTAGGCTAACTAATCAAATCTGTGTACGAGTTTAAGCTAAATTCAGTCTGCAGCAATAGTACTGTTTAAGCAGTGTTGTTTCTAGATTTACAGGAATGTGAGATGGTACAAGGGATGCAGCCCCTTCCAAGCAGCATACCCAAAAGACCTAGAGCATCCTCCCACACTCCAGACCCTCCTGAGAGCCATCCTCTTTACTTGCAGCACAGCCGTTTTAAGCAATCATTTCCATTTCTGGTTGCAAGTGAAATGCATCTCCCCTGCTAGCAAAAAAGTAGAGAAAGTTCTTTGCAGAGGTAGGAGCTTTTCTGTGGTTTTGCTTCCAGGGGAAATTACAGCTGGCACAGCTGCTAGCCAGTACAACAACAGGAACAAGTCTCTTCTGCAGTGGAAAGGAATTACTAAAAAGAGGAAAGATTATTTCCAGCCTAAAATACTTAATTCTGTTGTCTTTACAGAAGTAGCAAAGCCAAAATCAGTGGGGAATCTTGCATGAAGAAGAGGAGTAAATCTAATCTGGTCAAGTAATAAAACGTATTTAAAGTAACTGTCTTTTAAATAACTCCTCAGCAGAGCTCGAAAAATCCTAGAGAGCATTTGTGACCATTGCTAGTGGTATGAACAAAAGAAAGAGTCTCTGGAAAGCACTTCTAGCAGGCATAGTGGAGGATTATAAATGTAGCCTTTCAAAACTGAACTTCATAAGCTGAGAAAGGAATTATAAGAAGTAGTTGCCAGTGACCTTGAGGAGATTCAACTTAGTAACCCAGCAAGGTCCCTTCCAGTTCTGTCACCGCACTTAAAGCCACTTCACTTAAGTGTGATTTAGCCTTTTTATTTGCTTTCATAAACACTTGTGCCAAAGGGCTTCTGTTTGCACAGATATACAGGGAATGGTCATTGTGGATGTGCATGTGTGTGCTCCCGCATGCAGGTACTCGCAGAGAGGGCTCTGTGTGCCAGAATGTCTCCTCTCCCCTTCTTTTTGAAGTTTCAGTCACCCAGGCAGCGAGCAGAAGTGGACAGTTGCATGTTACTTAGGAAGATGGCAACTTACCCTGGAAAATAAACCAGCAAATAGTCAAATGGTCGCAGCTGCACCTCTGCCATGAGAGTTGGAGGCGGCAACTTGGTGGCATCTGGCATGCACAGTGTGGGTGTGTTCTCTCTGGTATACCCATGAGCAAAGATTTTGGCAAAGCTGGTCACAGCTGTGCACATACAAACCTAGACATAGTATCATGAAGGCCTATGCCCACCTCTTCGACACCCCACCCCTGCCCAAGCTCCTCTGCATTCTCACACAGGACCCCAGCCCTACCATAACGTCTTCTTCTCAAGTCTTTGGCCAGTGAACACCAGCCAGTGGTCAAAATCTGCTAATGAATAATCCCTGCCAGAACAAAGGGCTTTGTTCCCTGGGCAAATGGTGCTGGAGAACCTGCTGAGACTCCCTCTCCTCCCCTATCAGACGGGGCTGCAAATCAGCCGAAGATGTTAATCCGACAGACAAATATTTATACAATATCATTGACCGCTACAGCCCAAGGTCACTGTGGAAAAAAACAACACAGTAAATTTTTATAAACATCTTTTGCTTCTGTCTTCTTCTTTAGAAATTACAACACGTTCATTTTCTAAATTATTTTCAAGGAAGGCAAGGAATGAACCACAAAAATACACATTTTGCAATTATAATTCATCTCCAGTGTAGCCAGAGGAAGTAGATTTGCAGATATATTTTCATCCAAACTGGCCTCTTTTAATATTTCCATCTTTTTCCATCTTCCTCGAATAACCAAACACAGACCACAAAAAGAAGGGAATCTGCTATTATTCATTTCTTCTTTCTGGCTGCAGTAGGGACCTCTGCTTATTGTTTGTTTTGGAATATTTTCTTTTCTTCCTTACACATCTGTTTGCTGGCTTCTGCTTCCTCAGGACAAGTTACCCTCGGCCGATGTACAGAGGGTTTGAATGTTGGGAGAGCACTCGCCAGGATGTCTTTTTGAATCATCCGGACATCTATACCTAGAGCCCCTCTCCCACTTTTCTTACTGGCACCCGCAGTGTGTGGCGGGAATGTGGCTCAGTCCATCACCCAAACACCATGCAGTGACCATAAGTGGGGCAGGACGTTTTTCCAGCTCCTCAGCAAAGCCGTTGTGTTGCCAACAGAGATTTGGCAACTGCCGCCTGATTTTCTGTGCCTTTCACCCAAACAATTTACTTTCAGCAAATAATTTCATTCTCATTATCTGCATTCACACTCGCTTATCCTGCCCAGAGGTCCAAGCTACGATAGCCCTTTGGGACAGATGCTGTAAAACTTAAGAGCTGGACAATGTTTGCATTGAAGTGGATTAACCTGTGCAGGAGGCAGTTGGTCTTCTTGCTCCATATGGGAAAATCAAGACTTTCAGGTTTGGCCTTTAACTCTGTCAAAGAGTAAAATCTGGTGTAAGCCAGACTTGGTTCATTTGACATATGTCCCAAGAGTGATTGATTGCCCCTGTCTCAGAGTTACCCGAGGACGGCACAAGTCTGTCCATGGAGGTACGTGTCTCTTTTTAGTGTCCAGTTCAGACTACATGGCTACCTTCTAGATGGGTAAAAGTGGGTGAGATGACTCCTGCCTCTCATGGCTTGCCTACAGTTGGATGGGAGGTGTGTGCCAAAGGTGGGCATGACACCAGGACAGCCCAGGTCTGGTTCAGTGGCTCAAGAGCCAGACTGCTGTGTTCAACGGTCATTCTGCAGAGAGTTGCACCCTCGAGTGCTCTAAGGAAAATGTGAGCTATGGCTGTCACCCTGCAAAAAGGAACTCGCAAAGTTGACAAGTAGGGGAATTTGCAAAGTCAGGCTTACCCAAGTAAGTCTGACTTTCATTACTTGTTCTATTCAGACATTTTTAAATACTAAATTCTCTTCTTGACGTTTTCTCTCAATTACCCTAAATTGTTAAAACTATAAAAGAAAAGTCTCCACCAATCTGGAAACAATAAATCTCAATGTTGGAACACTAATCAGGTTTCCAAACACCCTCCTAAATAGCACTTAATTTGAATTATGGATACTAGCTGCAGCTGTGTTCAAATAAGAACAGCGAACGTGGTTCCGTCGCACCAGGACGTGACTGCAGCTTCACAGTTTTACCGCTGAACCGAGGGGTCATTTCTAACCGCCTTGTTAGCAGAAATCCACCACTGTCAGCTCTGCTTGGAAATGCCATCGAGATGTAGTCTGCAACAGTGCTTGACATGAAAACAAAATGTGGTGTCCTGGTTGTGGTCATTGCAAAATGTTTCCCATAACTGAAGCCTGATCTGCTTTGGTTTCCATTCACATTGCCCCTGAAACACTGGAATTTCCTAGCCACCCAGCACAAGATTTACCCCAATACAGTCAAACTGCATCTGCTTGAGGGTGCAGCCAGTAACTCTGTGAATTATCAGCTGTGCAGTAGGTCTGCAGTACCCTTGACTGTGCAAAATGTGCTGCATACAGTAGAATGTAATATATACTAAAGAAGTTCCCATCTATTCATATATGTATGCAATTCAAAATATGTCAATGGAAAACAGTCAAGGCACATCTTTGATGTTACTTCTGTTCTTTTATGTATTCTAAAATCAGGATTGGAATAATGTTTTATGTGGATTTACTCTTGCTGTACCCCTGAAGGTTTTTAAAGGCTGCTTTCTTGTTATGATCATTCAAAAACAAAAGGAAAGAGTATCTTTCTTAAACTAAAAAATAAATAAAGATAAACATCCCTAACACCTCCTTAATTTCTGGATCCTAAATATTGAAAAGCAGCACTCCTTCCACAACTCCAGTGTCTCCACAGCTCTCCAAATGAAAAAAAAAGAAAAAAAAAGCTGTTCATTTTTCTCTTCTGCTCTGGTGCTGCCCAGTCTGGGTCAGACCAAGGAACCTCTAGCTCAGATTACAGTAAGCCCTCCCGTATATCACTGGATCATTTCTGAACTGTAAACAAGAACCCGAAAATACACTCATGGTACAGCTGTGCTTGTGGCCAAGCTTCAATGTGCTATTACTTTAATTTGACTCTTATAAGCATGAACAGATTCACATCTTCAGGCAAGAAAGCACCCCATCAGTGGTTTCTTTGCTGTTGATTTGTATGCATGCCTCTGACTCTCGCTGTGATTGCCACAGCCAAAAGGAGAACCAGATCTCCATTTCACTCAGCCTTGCATAAATAAAAATATCATTAAGCGTTATTTAAAATGTTACATTTAACAAATCGGCATGAAATCCCTCACAATTTATTGCACTTGGCAATATTAATAAATGTGGTCTATATTCTATAAATCAAGAACATGTTTGCTGGAGGTGTGTGCACTTGAAATAAACTTCTACCCAGAGTTCTGCTCTTATTTCCATTAGGAAGTGTTTTCTCCTGTTTTACTGAATACGTCTATGGGAGGGACTGCAAGATATATTTTAGTCAAGCAATATATTTTCTCTCCTCCCACCAGATGGGAAGTGCTTTTACCTCATTGAAAATGTCATCTTGTATTGATTATCAATCACAATAAATACATTATAAGGGCTTGAATTGGTTCCTTTACTTTAAAAAAAGAATTCAGAAGACAGAACAATGGGTACAATTAAATATTGCAAAATGCTTTGCCATTTTACTGTGAAAAGGCTTTGGGTTAAGTAAGTAATGTCATCCTCTTTAAACCTTACATGTAATAAATTGTTACTAATTTTTTACTTTTTCTCATTTAAACGGTACGTTTTAAAGAGCTGTCACAAACCACAGAGCTTTATACATTCCAGATGTGCTGGTAGGTGCAGAGAGGTGTGTCAGTCTATGACCCACTGATGTCCCAGCTAGGGCATTTGAGTGATACAAAAGGCTGTGGAAGCCACTGTTCTCTATCTGTGCGTAATGCTACAGCTCGTACATACAAATCAACGAAAGGAGGGAGCATGCATGTCATGGTTTTTTATCCAGGTATTTGAAGTCTAATCTTTCTACACCTTCTCTGAACACCTCTTAAGCAAGCCAGACACAATATCCTTGTAATGGTGAATTCTCCAGCCTCCTAGACTCTCAGGTGGAGGCATTTGACCAGACCACTCTTTGTTATCTCTGAGCCACCAAAAGCCCAAATCAGTCCCGGGGCAGACTTTGCCCTTCAAGGAAGAGATGAAAACAGACATGACTAGGAAGGCAGCAGGATCTCCTGGGATACAGGAGCCTTTGGTTCAGACAGCAAAACTGAACCAGAGGAGAGTGGATCCACTGAAATATATCCATTGGTTCCAGCCATCTTTGGAGAAGACATTATCATTAACCCACACCCACAAATCAGCACAGAACCAGTGAGGGGCTTGTGCAAAGCATACTGGTGGAAGATCTGTGTTTTAAATGCAATGTAAAATTCAGGCAGTGATCCTCAGACTCCCTTACTGGAATATGCTCAGTATATTGGAGCATGTTCCAGTATATGCTGCATACTGCAGCTCTTTGGAAGTGCATTTCTCTCCCGTAACCCTGAGGCTCTGCCTCTTGTTGCTCCCACCCAGGCCAGCCCATTGACACTGCCTTTGTACATCCAGAGGCAAGTTCGAGTTATATGGCAAAACTTACGAACCAAGATGATAGACTGTGTTACTGCATTTAAGTATTTTAAATATTTTCTCTTACCATGAAAGGGCATTTTATGTTCATTGTTAAAACTCTTATGACTCATTTTTCTAAATTTGTGGGTTTAAAACTAAGCCAACTATTACGCTTGCTCCTGATGGGTACACTAAACAGATTTCACTACCTACCTTGTCCTTTCTGTTATGTATTAACATTCTTACCCCCTCTTCTTCATTGATAACACTGCAAATGTGATATGATGAATCTGTTGTCAGGAGGTTGTCATTGTTTCAGTTTCATATTTCTCAGATGAATAAATATTGAAGATCAGATTATGTACTCACAGACACATGCCCTTCTCCCTCTGTGCTTCTTTATAGCAAGGCTGATTCTGATCAGCTGACCTCAAGTCAGCAGAAACCTTGCATGTGTTCGTATTTAGATTTCAAAAGGGGTTTTTATTATTCTGCCCTTGCATTCTCTTCTGTATCTCACTTTCAAATAGTGAACAATACAATGAAAGCATTTCTAATTGACCTGATTTATTTTAATGATCATAGCTACAGAGGAGAATAAAGACCATTAATTATTCTAAAAATATATATATTTTTGTCAGCCCTACTTTTCTTGGACTTGAAAAAGATGATCCTATATCACCTTTGCTACTGTATTACATCCCATATTTGCAGTAAGCATTGTCTGGTTTCAAAAGAGTTTTTAATCAACACTCTAACCTCGGATACACAGTTGTCCTCTAAAGAGTCATGCTTTGCCTTTGCAAAAACATCACGAGCATCACCACTGGGGTGTGTTTACTCACCTCACTGGTTAATTTCCCCCTGTACTCACACCACTTCATGTTTGCAGTAGTGGATGGGATTTGGACCCATGACTTATTTCATGTAAAAATATTGGCATGAATCATGCTGTCAGAATGGAAAGCAAGTAAAAAAATAGCCCTAGGAATTCACTGCCTTGTGAAAAAGGCTGGGGGAAAGGTAGACGGTTTTAATAGTTACTAACTTCTGAAGTGAAGTGGAGCTTGACTGAGGAAAATGTTGGGTCCAGGAAATATGTCCACAATGAAATATGTGGACGTATGGAAGGACTGGACATTATTCCCAGATAAACTTTCTTCCCAGATAAACTTTCTTCATATTAATGACCATGTTTTTAGCATTTAATGACTCTTCCATCCAGATTTGGGACAAAAGCCAAGAATTTTGTTACATTGAGGTATGTATTTAAGTGGCATCTTGACCTGAGGCCAGAATTAAGGGGCTCCTGTGCAGTCGGGGGGAGGAAGAATGCCTCGCCTCGGATGCTTGCCCTCAGAAACACACCATCACCCAGCTACAAACACTCCCAGCTCCTCTTCCAGGAGCTCCTTGCTGAAACGTACCGTGGGCTATACTAGATAAGGGCAAGAATTTCAGGGATTTTTTTCAAGTGGTTGAAGAAGTTGCATCATCGCTAATACATCATCTCTAACACAGCACTCTCTGCCAAGGAAAATCCCACACAATCACATAAAGGCAACAAGCAAAGCAGAAGACATGAGCAAACCCAGAATTCCTGAATGCCTGCGTTAAACTGCTACTGTTGCCTGCAACACAGACTCTACATGAAAGGCCCCGTATGCTGATCCATACGTTATTTAGACATCTAAGCTGCTTACCCACAAATCTTCAAGGCTAGGCGGTGCAGAACCCAGGCTGCCTGGGGAGAAGAGAAACCACAGGCACCAAAACCAGACCCCTAGCCCCTGCCACAGTGTGCGCAATTGTGCTCAATTTATGGATAGAAAGGGAACTTGGGAAACCCTTTGAAGGTTTATTTTCATAGAGGTGGGAAGTGATACAGGTTTATTTAATAGAAGAGTATTCTAAGAAAGAAAGGCACTTTCAGAGATTGTATGTGGTGCTATATGTTTAATAACCATTGTCATAGTCCATATTTGGAATCCATCAAAGTCACTGAGTGTAGAAACGGTATGGTGATCTAGGACAGCATTAGAGAGTTCATCCAACAAGTGGGAGCCCAAGGTTTAATTTCCTCTACAGCTGGAGGAAGCCAAGGTTCAGACCTCATCCTTCTTGCAGGGGTGGCTGGGTCATGGGATGGCAGGCATGCACCATCTCGCATACCAGGGCCATACTGCTGGTCAGGAGAGGACTTCTCCATCTGCTGCAGAGAGGGAGCAAGCGAGAGCAACTCCTTGGCCTTGTCTGCTGGGTGTTCAGCCCTGGGGCTCTCTGCTTCCAATGGAAGGTGTTCCAACTTGAGGTGTTTGTGCAGAGCAATACTGAGAAACGGGTCTGGGAGAAGGGCTAGAGGGGCCAAGGCTACTCTGACCAGCACAATTGCCCTATGCAATGCACAGTGAAGTGCTCTCTGCCCAGTGTCACAGCTCCCAGAGGAGACAGTTGGAAAGTCCACACAAACATGTGCACACAGAGGTCTCTGCCCTCCTGGGTAGACTCAGAAGCCTGGAAAGGCCTTCCAGAGGGGATGCACTCCAGTCCAAAGCTCCAATACAGGAAGAAATACATACCTTTGCCATCCTGATGGATGCTGGTTTGACATATCCTTAAATCTCCCCCAGCAAGGGACATTCTGTAGCCGTCCCAAGTAATCTGTTACAGGGCTTCAATGCCTTGCTGACAAAAACATTTTGTTCTTCTCTCTAACCAAAACCTTTCTTGCTGTAATTTAAGTCCATTACTTCTTGTCCCAACCACAACAGACAGAAAGAAGAAACTATTCCCTTGTGGTCAACAGAAGCCTTTTTTATCTCTGATATATCAGGCTTGCCAATGTGACGCTTATCTACAAGAAGGGCCGGAAGGAGGATCTGGGGAACTACAGGCCTGTCAGCCTGACCTCGGTGCCGGGGAAGATTATGGAGCGGTTCATCTTGAGGGCGCTCACAAGGCATGTGTGGGACAACCAGGGGATCCGGCCTGGCCAGCACGGGTTCATGAGAGGCAGGTCCTGCTTGACCAACCTGATCTCCTTGTATGACCAGGTGACCCGCCTAGTGGATGAGGGAAAGGCTGTGGATGTGGTCTACCTGGACTTCAGTAAGGCCTTTGACACCATCTCCCACAGCATTCTCCTAGAGAAGCTGGCGGCTCACGGCTTAGACAGGTGGACTCTGCGCTGGGTCAAAATCTGGCTGGATGGCCGGGCCCAAAGAGTTGTGGTGAATGGAGTTCAATCCAGTTGGCGGCCGGTCACGAGCGGTGTTCCCCAGGGCTCAGTACTGGGGCCGGTCTTGTTTAATATCTTTATCGATGATCTGGATGAGGGGATCGAGTGCACCCTCAGTAAGTTTGCAGACGACACCAAGCTGGGCGGGAGTGTTGATCTGCTCGAGGGTAGGAAGGCTCTGCAGAGGGACCTGGACAGGCTGGATCGATGGGCCCAGGCCAACTGTATGAGGTTCAACAAGGCCAAGTGCCGGGTCCTGCACTTCGGCCACAACAACCCCATGCAGCGCTACAGGCTTGGGGAAGAGTGGCTGGAAAGCTGCCTGGAGGAAAAGGACCTGGGGGTGCTGGTCGACAGCCGGCTGAACATGAGCCGGCAGTGTGCCCAGGCGGCCAAGAAGGCCAATGGCATCCTGGCCTGTATCAGAAATAGTGTGGCCAGCAGGAGTAGGGAAGTGACCGTGCCCCTGTACTCAGCACTGGTGAGGCCGCACCTCGAATACTGTGTTCAGTTTTGGGCCCCTCACTACAAGGAGGACGTCGAGGTGCTGGAGCGTGTCCAGAGAAGGGCAACGAGGCTGGTGAGGGGTCTGGAGAAGAAGTCTTATGAGGAGCGGCTGAGGGAACTGGGGTTGTTTAGCCTGGAGAAAAGGAGGCTGAGGGGAGACCTCATCGCTCTCTGCAACTACCTGAAAGGAGGCTGTAGCGAGGTGGGTGTCAGTCTCTTCTCCCAAGTAACTAGCGATAGGACGAGAGGAAATGGCCTCAAGATGTGCCAGGGGAGGTTTAGATTGGATGTGAGGAAAAATGTCTTTACTGAAAGAGTGGTGAAACATTGGACCAGGCTGCCCAGGGAAGTGGTGGAGTCCCCATCCCTGGAGGTATTTAAAAGACGTGTAGATGAGGCACTTAGGGACATGGTTTAGTGGGCATGGTGGTGTTGGGTTGACGGTTGGACTTGATGATCTTAGAGGTCTTTTCCAACCTCAGTGATTCTATGATTCTATATTTGCTGTCATATTTTAGTTCCAAGTTTTCCTCCTTCAGGGTAAGTAACTCCAACTTATTGAGTCTTCCTTCCCTGACCTCTTTTCCAGACCCGATCATTCTCCGGATGAAGAGTTTCTCATTGATTCACATCTACCTTGAAGCATGGCACAGCAACGGGAGGCAGCAGTCCAGCAGAGGCTTTGCTGAAGCTGAGAGGAGCAGAAAGAGAACTTAATCTGGTAGTAAGTCTGGTAAAGGCAGTCCGGTAATGGTGGTCACCATTCGTACGTCTGGGTATAGCACTGGATCGTCACAACAACTCGGTGCACACACTCAGTGCGTGATCCACTAGCAAGGAGCCTGTGGTCCACTACAGCCAAAGGTCCTTTTCTGCAGAAGAGCTTTCAAGCCAGTTGTTCCCCAGAGGTGTTTCAGCAGTTGGTTGGTCTTATCTGATGAAAGCATCTTATAATGTTACCTGTTTAAAGCATCTTAAAATACTACATGTTTGATAGCATCCTACTTTTTTCAGACTAAATCTCCAATCCTTCTGGAATGCCAGTCCTGTCCTCCAGTGTACATGAAGTCCCTCCAAGTTATGTGACAGCTTATTTAAAAAGCATTTGAGCGCAGCCCAGTCTTACTAGTGCATGCCAGTAGGGAGGAGACCACAGACCACACACTGTAGTTGTTCTGATGTGCTCACTTGGGTCCAAGAGATGGAGGCTCTCCATCTCTCCAGTAGCACCTTTCTGGAGCCACAGTGCCGGTATATCAGCCTCCCCCCAGAAACTGCAAATGAAACTCCAGTGCAAAGGTTAACCCTGGTTCACTCCTCAAAGTAAAATCCTGTTTAAGAAAAAGTATATGCTTTTGCCTTTTCATGTTTCCATTACAAACATTAGGTTGGGGGAATTCAAGTCAGGAAAAGAATAATTAAAAATTTGCTCACTATGATCTCTGCGGCCAGTGTATTCAGTATGTCCAAAAACTATAGGGGGGGAAAAAAAGGGGGTCTGAAGCAGAGTAGGAGCAGCTCTGCTTTGCATGGTGGGTATGAGACAATAGGAGCTGCTCAAGAGAAAACACAAAACCCACACAGAATACACATTATCTCTGAAGTCAGAAAGCTCTAGACTATGCAGTAATATAACATATATTTAGTAATTTCATGAGAAAAATGTTAGCTAAAATCTTTCTGACATTTTCTTTTTGCCTATTTGTTGTCTTAAATTATTTGAAAAGACTGGTGAAGCCTTTACCTAAGATTTACACTATGGGTTCGCAATTAATTAAGCTTCTTTGTTTAAGCTGTATCTTTCCATATTCAGCTCTTCAGAAATTTGTGTCCAGCACTCAAAGCTTGCAAGCTATACATACTTCAAATCAGGACTAGGAGGAATTGCTGAGGGTTCACCAGGAGCATGAAGTGGAGGTTTTCTATTGTATGAATTATGCTGTTAGGCAACAAAATCTTCTGAATCTCAAATTCGGAATTTTTCCCATAACACAAGACAGAAGCAGTCTTTTGCCTCTTGTCACTACTATTTTGAAGATCAGAACTAACACAGGTGATGGACCTGGTATAACTAGGAGCAGAATCATTCTCAGATTGTCTTTTTATTGACAGCAAAGAGAAATTTTGTTTCATTTCCTAGTGAAAAAAAAATCTAAATTCAAATTTTTATTTCTTTACTTTTGCATTTTAACTTTCAAATAACTTCAAAATGAGAATTATTGTCCCACTCTTTCTATTCTGCTCCAGTTAAAACTAACCTTTCATAAGATTTCACTACATCATTTCAGTACCTCACAATACCAAAATGTTTTTAACTTCTGCTTTGTGACATAATGACTTTCAAGTGCTTCTTCAAGAAATTACTGAAATTATTTCACAATTTTATTAAGACAAGTAGATTGGGAGAAATGAGAAATGCCTAAACATTACAGTTAGTTAGAATGCAGGCTAAAAGAACCCCTTTAATCCCTAAATAAAATAAAGTACTTCATGACCAAGAAATGTATTTTTAGTATAGCATCTTAGTTTACATTCATAAATAAATATTATAAATATACAGTTCTGATTCAAGCCCTACCACAGTATACCCAGCCATTCAGATGTTCACATATATAATGAAAATTAGAAAATATTAGGGTTTCTTTCTTAACCTTTGTGGTTATGTGAGTCTGTGCAATCAGGTATTAGCAGCAACATCATGGGCAGAGGTGATTCTGGTACTGTCTTTCTACTTAACTCACCAGAACTCGCAGATGTATATGACATCCTTTAGGTCTTAACCTAACCTGCTGCATTGCTTCCTTCCAGACTGTTGCACAGTGGTTGGATATTCGGGAAGACTTCTGTACATTGCTTTCAGAGGGGTATACTCTGGGACTACTGATGTTAGTCTGCTTCATAAAACCCTTCATTCTGTAGAGATTTAGTACATTTCAGTACTTTAAAGTACATTAAAATTATTGAAAGGACAAAAGCATCAAGGGCATATGACACAAACCCTACAAACTATCTCCCAGTCTGCTGCATTTTGCCTTGAATCTGTGAAGTTGCAGATTTACAGCTAATGTGGCTGAGGCCTTGTTCAGAATTTGGACCTGATTGTGGCCCTCCATACTGCTGCAGACTTGACACATGTGTGTGCAATCATATGCAACCCCCCTGATATCTCCTGTAGCAAATCCTGTAGCAGTATTATTATAACCATACATAGCTACATATAATATCTGGAATCCAACCAGCAGCCAGATTTGAAGGATCATCCATAAAAGTTTCACATAGCTAAAGAGAGCAGTCAACCCACTCTTAATAAATTTAACGTTTTCACAGATTCTCTGGTCAGCTTCACAGGCTAAGGTACTCTTTAAAGAGACATATACATTTATATGCATGTACGCAGGTCACCTGGAAAATGTCCAAACCCTTCCTTAAAGCCGTCAGACACAAATTTTTAGACATATTAAGCAAGATCTGTGTGCCATAGTAATGATATTGCTCGCAGCACTGAAGATTTATTTGGTGTAATGGTGGGTTCAGCAGAATTTCAGACCTGCAAATATGTCATAAGATAAGCATGTCAGAGGCCGTGGGTATGTCAGGTAATTTGACTTTATACCTATCTTTGTTCTGGCATCTGCCCACTTGTGATATATACAAATGATATCACCGAGGGAGTACTGAAGAGCTGACTGTTACTGGTACCTGTTAAAGTGAGACATAAAATGGTAAATATTAAGTATCTATCTGCTTGGTTTAGAGAAGTCGGGCAATGTATTTCAGGCAGGATGAAACACTAGCCGATGTGGTACATGACATTTGTATCTGATACATGATTAAATGCCAACAGGTAAGTTGAAACACTACAGATCTGCTTTACTGCATGGTTTCTAGCAAAAAGATGTTTAACAGTGGCAGGAGAAAATACAAGTTAGGAATAATCTATTTGAAAAAGAACATACCACATTTTGTGAGCAAAGGCTCACCTCAAAGAGCTGTCACAGGTAGCCTGCTGTGGGCCTCAGTGCAGAGGAGGAAAACAAGGAAACAGAAAACAAGTAGTCACCTGGAATTAAGTGTAATGTTGAATGTTATCATTCATCTGGGCTGAACAATACGGCAAGAAGGCTTGCAAAAGGAGGAAATTTAAGGTTTTATGGAATGCAAACATTCATATGGGCCCAAATGTCCCAATAAACTGCACTACTTTTTCAACAATTTCAGCGCTGAACTCCCAGGTCCCAGAGAAGGTAAGAAGTGGTTTGGCAGACTCCGAAAATAAGGAGAAGTGACATAATGAAGAGTTTTGGTAAGCATTTTTACTAGCCATCCATACTTCTAAAGTCTTTCAGTTCAGTTTCTCACTATGTTTCCTTGAACTGATTAGGGCAAGACAGAGTGCCTTAAGGGCACTATTAGGAAGGCATCAATAATGTTATAATGCTATTAAAGTTTAATAATAATTCATATATGGTCATTCCCTAATTTGCAAATTAGGTGCAGATTGATTGACGCTTTCAGTTTCTGATGCCTACTAGTTGGCCTAAAGATTAAACCAATCTCAAATGTATTTTTCTTCATCAAACCCAGTTTCCCGACTATTTTTCCAAATTAAGAAGTCACACCCCTTCTACCTTTCTTTAGCATTTACCTTCTCTAAGCTACCAAGAAAATTATATTTAGTCATGAGAGAGAGAAATATGAGGCCTGGTTGAATACAGGACCAGGAGATGAGAACACCTAAACCAATTGCGTCCTAGCTAAAATCATCCGCACATAACTCCTTGGAAAGGAAGAACGGTCCATGTATGAATTAGTAAGTCAAGTTTAATCAATGGAATTCAAGCCATAAATTATTATACAATACTTTAGGATAAAAAGTCTATATAAATCTAGTCTTTTTTGGTTTTTAACTGTATAGAATATATGGTTTCAAATATCTTTTTTTAAAGTTTTTAGGTTTTTAAGGGGTTCTTTTTCTTTCAGTTTTTTAAACTCTATAGAATATATGGTTAAAAATAAGCAAAGAAAAACAGTTTGAAAGAGTAAACAAGGGATATAATTTAATCAGCACTTAGAAGCTATGCCTTGTTCATGCTGGGGGGTAACTTTCAAAGGTATTAACTTAAAATCATTTTGCCAGTATTTGAACTGAAGTGTTGCTGGAGGATATTGGCAATACGGCTATGCATGTGGGTGGATCTCGCCTGCTCCACTAAGCTACACTGAAGTGAGTTTCAAAAGGGGGTACTGTGAATGACTTTTGTTAATTGAAGTGGGTAATGAAATAGTTTGTGGGTAGGGTTTACGAAAGCAGGATCTGAAAAGCTGAAGTAATTGCTAATTGTAGGGTGTTCACAAACCTCATTTGAGACCTGCAGTCTGAATTGGTCAGTGTGATTCACTGGATTGCTAGGGCTTGCTGGAATGGTTAAGGTCAGTATTAGGAATTAAAATAGGATTTGAGACACTAAGCACCAAAGAGAGATTTTTACTGCAAAAGCCCGCAGTCTCTACAAGGTCTCTGCTGACAGAGGTTGGTTGGGATCACTGGCATGTGCTTTAGCTGAGGGTGAGGACAGGTGTTTTTAGCAGTATGGGCTGTGGAGATAGGGTCACTGCTGTATCTCACACATCTACATGTAGGCTCTGGCACATAAAATAGGTCTGCAGCTGCCAATGCCCCAAACAGTAGCTCTAAATGTGACCCATCAACACTTTGTAAAAATACATGCATTTGCCCCTGCTGGCATAGAATCATAGAATCATAGAATGGGTTGGGTTGGAAGGGACCTCTGAAGGTCATCTAGCCCAACCCCCCCTGCAATGAGCAGGGACATCTTCAACTAGATCAGGTTGCTCAGAGCCCCGCCCAACCTGACCTTGAATGGTTCCAGGGATGGGGCATCCACCACCGCTCTGGGCAACCTGTGCCAGTGTTTCACCACCCTCAGCATAAAAAATTTCTTCCTTCTATCTAGTCTAAATCTACCGTCTCTTAGTTTAAAACCATTCCCCTTGTCCTGTCACAACAGGACAAGTTGCTAAGAAGTCTGTCCCCACCTTTCTTATAAGCCCCCTTTAGGTATTGAAAGGCTGCAATAAGGTGTTCCCAGAGCCTTCTCTTCTCCAGGCTGAACAGCCCCAGCTCTCTCAGCCTTTCTTCACAGGAGAGGTGTTCCATCCCCCTGATCATTTTCGTGGCCCTCTTCTGGACCCGCTCCAACAGGTCCGTGTCTTTCTTATGCTGAGGGCTCCAGAGCTGGACACAGTACTCCAGGTGGGGTCTCACCAGAGGAGAGTAGAGGGGCAGAATCCCCTCCCTCGACCTGCTGGCCACGCTTCTTTTGATGCAGCCCAGGATACGGTTGGCTTTCTGGGCTGCGAGCGCACATTGCTGGCTCATGTCCAGCTTTTTCATTCACCAGTACCCCCAAGTCCTTCTCGGCAGGGCTGCTCTCAATCTATTCATCCCCCAGTCTGTACTGATACTGGGGGTTGTCCCGTCTTCATCCTAGCCTTGAGGACTTGCCATGGTCCAGCAGTTAACTTGGTCTATCAGACCCAGATGTTCAGAACCTAAATCTAATTGCTGATCCAGTTTATTAACCTATGCCAGAAGCAAGCTCCAACCTGCTCCAACCTGCTCAGACTAAGCAGTCTAGGTAGAAGGAAGAAGAAAACTCTACTAATCTAGAAAACTTAAGCCCAAACAAGTATACTTAGAGTGAGTCCATGTACTATGCAGGAGTTCAACTCCCTTGTCCTGGAGAAACTTTGGAAGTCCAGGTCCTTTGCTGGGTATACAACCCGATCTTTTTGTGCCTAGATATACTGATCTTTTTTTCCTAATGTGATTTTCCTGGGTGATACTGCTCTGTGTTTGCAACAGTTTCAATGACCACAGCCATATCCGCAAAAACATCTGAAGCCAAGTGTTAACATGCTTTTACCACAAGTAGTAGTTCATTTTGATTTTTCTATTCCTTCAAATTGTTGTAGCTGCTATTCACCTGTTTAAAGTCCTTTATTACTATTTACAGTGAAGATATGGTGCTTCATAGCCTAGACAAACAATCTTGGACCAGGAAAAGCAGACACTAATAAAAAACCAAGCAGTTCTGGAATAACCCAGAGACTGAAGTTCCTTTGCATAAACTATTCCTTTAGTATTTATGAATAACAAATACATCCACTGAAATAAGGTTGTGAATGACTCATGTTCAGAAAAAGGCCAAAATTCATTGGACAATCTGTTCATAACAAATAATTTAACCAGCTCTAAAAATATTTGTGGGGTTTTTCCTTACAGGGGAAAAAGTGTCTCACCAAAATGAACTTGTTAAAAGGCAAAAAAAGTCCAAGGACTGGCTCGTAACCCTGCAATCCAGCCCAAATAAGGACAGTATGTGGTTGCACTATCCCAGGAGCAGAGCGTTGACCGGACTGTGCCTGACAATCTGATACTTCCCCTCTGAAGCGTGGGAGAGAGAAACCACTCGGCTGGTGTATTGCAGCTCCCCGCCTGCCCCAGCACTGGCCGGAGGAACATGGGAGCGAAGCCAGCAGGCTCTGCGGCCCCCCCGACACTCTTGACAAGCTCCAGCGACACAAGTCCCTTGCCTGGGGAGCAGGTAGCACCTCACACTTCTATCCTGCACAATGCAAACATACAAGAAATCTCTGCTTGGTCCAAATTTGCAAAACTTATTTTCCAAATCTTGAGCAATAGGTGGGTTTTGAACATTTGCATAGTTTAAAGAAATGAAACGTGTGAATATCTCACACTTTTGCTTGTATTCTGCAGGTTCTTGGTGCCCCGACCCAGTGCTGAACTGTTCCCTTTGACAGTTCCTGCCTCGCCATCCCTCTAATGCTTTCTGACTTACTGAGACTGCACTGATGTGTGGTACAGCACTAAATGCATTCCTGAAATCCAAAGAATTATGTCTATCCAGCTGGGTTAACGTACCTCCAAGAATCCAAATACACTTATCAGATATGAGCTTTTTTTTTAATCATTTCATCAGAGCTAAACAAAGCCCTTATAGGTCAATGCATGTATTTCCTCCCCTTAATGTCTATAGGTAGGTAGGAAAATGCTGTAACTTTGCAGCCTCGTGCAAATTTCCCCTAAGTGCAACGAGAATTGATGCTGTTCTGGCTGGGAGCCTGCATGCATAAACTCTTATGCGTAAGAGGTCATACAAAAATGTTGCTCTCTTGTATGACAAGGGTTAGGTAGAATCAGCCTTACCCTGCTAGGACTGCCTGTGGCGTACCTCCTCCAGCCCAGAAACCATGGGAATAAGATGCCACCATTCAGATAGAAGCAGCATGGGAAAATGAGCTGGATGTATGCAAGGTGCAGCCACCATTGTCCAGGATATCTGTAGGAAAATGGCTTGAGAGCAGAGAACAGAACTGAAGAACAAGGAAGTCAGTGTGTGACGATGGATGAGGCTGAAGCCATTCGTGGTGAAAGGTCTGGTTTAACTGTGGAAACAGCTGAGGGAGGCAGAAATCTGCAGCCCATAGCTCAAAGGAGAAGCCACGTGCAAGAATGAACTCTCGAATCTAACTCCATAGACTGCTTAGGAGCATGGAGGAAAATGAGGCGGGGAAATGGTTGGTGTGATTTAGTTTAGTTTTGCTTGTTTGTTGTGTTATTGAAGGCATGATTGGTCTGTGATTCTTTCAAAAACCCTTCCAAAGCCTGTGTGGGTGTTTGCTGCACAGTATAGATTGATTCCCCAAAATAAAAAACTTGGTTATATCAGAATAAAATATTTAGTTTTATCAGCTTATTTAAGAAATTGCATTCAGCTGGGCACGAGATGGGCAGAGTGTCTGTACGTCTTGGCCACAGTGTGTGCAGGCTCACGATGTGTGATGTGAAGTCAGTCTCAGTGTACATGAAGTCCAAAGTCCCGGCTCACAACAGGTGTCATAGAGTCTGGGCTCTCTGAGGGTGTGAAAAAGAGCCTGGGTTTGCTGCACGTGGTGCAGGTACAGATGGTGGAAAGCCTTCTGAGCACTTGCACACCAGTGATATATATATGCAGTCGCTCCACCAGCATATGGACTGTGCAAAAATTGCCTTCTCTCAAAAGTCTCTCCAGCTGGGGTCAGGGCCTAATCCATACCCACCACTTGCAATGCCACTGGCACCCAGAGTACTGTTATTACTCCTCATCTTCCTAGCAGAGCATACAACGATTTGTTTCAGGTTCATATTACTGCAATGATTCCTTTGTCACATCAGGATCAGGAGATAAAACAGCCTTAAGTTGGGCAGGTTGCAAATGATTCAGGGTATGGCACTGGAAGAAGGAAACCAGGGGCTCACGGTTCATCCCTAGTTCTGCCCTGAGCTCTGGGAGCCCAGCGTGGCACATTTATGTCTTAGAGCAAACAGGATGCAAATTCCCTGTATATTAGTTACAATGGAACTTGCTCAGTTAAGTTAGATGTACATGAAAAGCAACTCATCAGTGTTGAGAAGCAGCTGAATGCTTTCAACTGTACGGTCCAAATACAGCTTCAATCTTTCAGTTAATCCATGAGGAAGGACTTCTTGCCCATACAGAGCATAATACAGGATTGTGGCCAAAACCAGCAAAATTCTTCTGAAGCACTGAAGACATGAGTGATTTTTGTAACATAATATTTATACCAGAGGAAGCCACCATATATCTTGTTTCTGCCACATTCTGGAGAAAGCACTTCACAAGATATTTACCATTTATACTGGAATAACTGTACCCCCAAATCAAGGACCTCAAATGGGCATATCCATCTCTGGCTGATGAGCCAGCCCGCCAGCTACAACATCCTGTACCTGTTGCTGGTCTCTGTTATGGACTAGTGTAATTTGGGGGAGGAGGATAAAAAGGAAAACTCCGTGTTTACAAAGGAAAGAAGGAAACCATCTGTGACAGGGCTTTTTTCGAGCATTGGCTGTTTGGGCGCTGTTCAGAGGTTTGTAATCCCAGAAGTGGTCCCAGCAGAAATGGATTAGTGGGCAGAGAACAAGTGAGGAGGTCAAAAGGTGAAAAATAAATGCAATTTATCACATGGCTGTGCTGTTTATCACCTGGTTAGAGACATTAAGGAAATCACATGGACATCATCACTTTGCATAGGATGACCCTAGACACATACAATCTGACCTACCGCTCTGGATTAGCTTGTTAAACTTGTGTAAAGGGATGGTGAACTAGACCCAGCTAGTTTGCATCATCTGGCAGGCTCCTGTTTGGGGAGTAAACATATGTCAATAGCTTTAACATGACCAATCTTTACAGTAAAGGGCTGGAGAGGAGATTTCATACACAGACTGGGAAATTTCCATGGCAGTTTTACAATTCAGAAAATATACATATCACACAGGCACATATGCAATAAGCACAAAAGATTAGCATTGGAACTGACAACTTGTAAGCCAAGTTTTAGCTTTATGTGATTTGAAACAGCTGAGTGATAAATTAAAATAAAAACAAATGCCAGCAGCTCCTTAGTGCGAGTGGGATTAGTGGGTGCTTCTGTCATGAGAGCCTGGTGAATACATATTGTTATAATTGGCTGGGTGGAGGTGGTAGAACAAACGTGACTCTTCCAAGGCAGTGTTGGCACTGACAATAATTGTTAACAGATTTAGTTTCCTATTCACCTCTTTTTTCCCCATAGCTCCTTCTTAACTTATCAGCAGATTTTATTTTTGAGTTATTAGAAATCGCATCCTTCTTTTATTGATTCTTGCGAGTTGCCAGCCAGCCGCTAATTGCTTCCAGCTCTGGTGTTTCAAAATTACTGATTTCCTTTTAGATACTTTAATCATTCATATATCTTCCCCTCCAACCCTCCACCCCCTTTTGACTTTCTTTGGCTTGAGATTTTCTCAGAGGAGCTGTCAGCTTAGTTAACCCTAGTCGTTCTAGTCAAACACTGTTCTCATTCCTATGGCAAAAGGGTAGTCAAGAACTGATAAATGTAAATCCTCATCTAACTCAACCCCCAGCACAAGCGCTCTGAATTCAAGTACTCTGAATTTGAACATTTAGTTCATGTGCTGTCCAGATGTACATATATATTTATACATACGCATACACACATACATACATACACACAGACGTACATACATCATACACAAAGTGAGCATGTGTGTTTATATGTAAACATATGTAAACACAGATATACTGTATAAATATAGCATATAAATAAATGCATATGCATATGTGTATGTATAAATTAATGGAAGTGCTTGTATTTAAGGTCTGGCTTGCTACTCCCTTCTGCCTCTCTGCTGCACAGCTCCTGGAGCAGACCGAACGTCATTGCACTGAGACTGTTGGAGTAACCCAGGAGTCACAGATTAGCAAGTCACCACGCAACAGATGAGTGGCAGGAGCTGCTGACAGACGCGTTGCTAACCCAGGGCAAAGGGAAGGAGAGGTGACTGCTTACAAGAGCTCTCTGAGTGTGAGCAAAGATAACTTGAATTACATCACATTAGCCGGGTACTAGCAATGTGCAGACAGGCTGCTACTGGGGCACTGCTGAGTTGAATAACTTGTCAAGAAGCAGTAACTGGTGCATGTGCCTGCACCCTGCCCCACTGACCAAGGCCCCTCTCCTGCCTCTCCACACAACGGTGTCTGTGCATTCCTCTGCCCTCTCCTGCCTTGGACCACCAGTACGGCTGCTCCTCGTCCCTCTGGCACTGCAGAGCAGATTGCTGCTGAAGGAGACCTCTCCCACTGCGCTCGTGACAGCGAAGGGACCTCAGTGTTGCTGTTCTTTGAAGTGAGAGGACTCCTGGGGCATAGGACCTGCAGGTTGTCTGCTCTGCAGTGCGGAGCAAAGCGGTAAAACCCAGAGACTGATACCAATGTGCCATTTTCCTTCATGAGGTCATGGGGCTGTTTCCTTTTCCATGCCCATAGATTTTCATTGCCTCTTCTTTACCATGAAGGCCTGAGGGGGGGGGGGGAGGAAAACACTAGGGCAAGTTTTGCCCCCTTCAGAAATCCTTCTGGCTGCACTAGTCCAGAACTTTCCTTCCTATGGATCAGAGCTGGTCCAGATTAAAAAATCCCCTGCCCCTTCCACGCCTGCTCCCAGCTCCCTGGCGCTACATGTGTGTGTGGAGGGGTGCAGGAGGGAAAGTCTCCCCACAGTGCTGCCCTCGCACAGGAACCTCTGGTTCCCTGGGCTGGAAAGCCTCATCACAGCCTCATCAGGTCTTTGTCCTGGGAAGCACACCCTGACACTACTGTTACTCCAGACACCCAGCCCTGCACTTCCCATCCACCCCAGAGACATCCTGGCAGCATGGCCAGGCAGCTGCCAGCACTGCAAGCCCAGCCTGCTGTGGACTGGGGCTTTCCAGCTCTCAGCCTTGTTCAACATCTCAAGAGGCCAGCTTTATTGTTCCAAGCACATGTCACTGAGGGGTCCAAATCAACATGTTCTTGTGGAAACAAATAGAAATTTTCCTGGGCACAATTTTTTTTCTGTCAAAAATGCAATGCTCTGAGCTGCCAGCAGCACAGGGCCCTTTTAAAAATGCATAACCCATAAATGAATCAATATAGGACCTAAGGACACTTGAGGACACTCACGGACACTCCTTCTTTCCCTGTTACATGGTTGGTCCCTCTCCAGACCTTGCCTAAACTACCCCATTGCTATGCTGAAAGCAGCTAATGGCAGCTGTTAAACATATGGTTTAATTTTAGGGATCAGTCCCAGGCATGAAAATTAGTTTTCGCTTGGGTTAAATGCAAGTAGCAATTAAGTGCCTCTTTGCATAGTGAGAACAGAAGCAGTTGGAAGCTGCTACCCAAAACAAGATCCTGCCTGGGAAGACCAATAATCCTCAAGGTGCATCCCTGAGTGCAGGCACAAAGGTGAAGGGATGGACTGGTTGCAGCTGTGTGCATTAGTAAAGCAAAGGCCTGAAGATGGACATGGCTTTGGGAGAAAACCACATTCCTTTCAGCCATGAGGGTAAAAAGCAAAGCCTGGTCGATCTTACTGTAATATTGCCTTGTCCTATTTAAAACAGTTCTCCAAAAATACACAATTGTTCTGGTTTCAGCTGAGATTATGATAGAGTTAATTTTCTTCCGCGTAGCTGGTACGTTGCTGTGTTTTGGATTTAGTATGAGAACAATGTTGATAACACACTGAGGTTTTAGTTGTTGCTGAGCAGTGCTTACACTAAGTCAAGGACTTTTCAGCTTCTCATACTGCCCTGCCAGTGAGGAGGCTGGAGGTACACAAGAAGCTGAGAGGGAGCACAGCCATGACAGCTGACCCAAACTGGCCAAAGGGATATTCCATACCATATGGAATGGAATGTCATGCTGAACAAAAACTGGAGAGGTTGGCTGGGGGGGTGGGGCTGCTGCTCGGGAACTGGCTGGGCATTGGTCAGCGGGTGGTGAGCAATTGCATTGTGCATCACTTGTTTTGTATATTCTTTTATCATTATTATTATTTTCCCTTCCTTTTCTGTCCTATTAAATTGTCTTTATCTCAACCCACGAGGTTTACTTTTTTTCTGATTCTCTCCCCCATCCCACTGGGAGGGGAGTGAGATGAGGTGCATGAGATGATGATGTAGGTAACAAGTATCTATATGATGAAATGAGTAGTGGGTTTTTTTTTCATTTTGAAGGACTGAATATTTCTTTTCATGCAGCAGTTGTGCATTTTGTGCACAGTTTAGAAGACTTGTTGCCAATGAGAAGCACATTTGGAAAAAATTCTATTTAATATCCAACTTTCAGGATGTTGATAAACCCACCTTTACTTTGGTTGACAAAGCCTCATGTTTTCAACCTGTAATGGTGAATGACCTGTGATGGTCAACATGATACTGCATCAGTTAGAAAACAACTCAGTGCATGCCATCAGGCTTTGAAAATCACCTTTCCACTGCATATATGCAGCAGTGGTTGTGACTCTGGTAGTAAGGGAGAGCTGGTGTGCCTCTGTGTGTCCTGAAGTTAAAATAAAAAAATCTATTCACTCCAGGCAAACCAAATCCTCTAACCAAGCCTGGATGTGTGGTCCCTGTCCCAGCTGATAAGTTAGTATAGCTTTCCAGTTCAGCAAAAACTTCAGTTTCTTCAGAGCTCTGAAGTCTACAGCAGAGTAAGCATGTAGCCAAGGAGGGGCAGTTCTATTTCCAAATCCACAGGCTCACCCTTAAAATTGCACCCAACCTTGAATTTTTGTCCTGTTTCTGTGGTAGAACCATGATTCTTGAGTGGTGTCTCAGTCAAAAGAGAAATTTTGGACTTTTCTTTGCCTACAACTTTCTAGGAAAGTCACTGTATCACTGAAAAGTTGGGTCTTGACAGATAAAGTGGGATGCTACAACTGAAAAAAAAAAAGAAAGAAAAAAATTCTGAGTGTTGCAGAAGATTCTTCTTTTCAAATTGAGCAGTGGGAATGGTTACCCTATTGAATCACAGGGGGGCTGTGGCTGGGTAATTTAAAAGATTTGCTGTCTGGGAAAGCACATTTAAAAATTCCTTTTCTTTCTTCAGCTATCAAGATACCACTGGGACTTCACCAGGTCCATAGATCTGCTGCATAATGTGTGAATGTCCATATCTCACCATGGAGTCAAGAGTCAAGCTGTTATGAGTACAACATAAATAAGACCAAAATCAGAGTTGACTTGTGAGGGGAGACATAACGGCTGTGGGTAAAAGCAGGAAGGTAGGGGATGGAGAAATTAGATGGGTAAAATACAAAACAGCAAGATGTGTTGGCCAGATGGATTTGCAACATTCAGCGTCATCTCAACTCGTTTTATCAAACCCTGCTTATCATTTTGAAAATGGCAGTTCATTTAGGTCATCTCAAAATTACTGAAGGAAGAGGTGGCACAGTTTACTCAGACTACCTGTACCATAAGTCTCTGTATAGACATCTCAGGTCATCCCAAAGATTGCTGTCTCGCTCTGGAATAAGCAAATCCACTGAAATAAATATATTTACTACAGATTTACACTGGCATCACTGAGCACAAGCCCTGTCTGAAAGATTTCAAATGTGATGTTTCATGAGCAGTGGCATGAGCTGAACTCTGTAATATGGATTAAGGTCAACTAAATCCTTACACAGTAACAACTAAAGATTTATGTCCTAGCCTTTTTCATGTCTGAAGGACTGTATTACTGTGTCTTCTTTCCTACTATTACAACAGCCCTCCACAGGACTGAAAACAAATTGTATTTCTCAACAGTATGTGAGATAGCCACCCCTTTTAACATGGCAAGTACTAGAAATTACGTTAAAGCTTCACAGATAAAAATTAAAGTATAGTAGTGTCAACAGGAATAAACACAAATTGCTCTTAGGTTAGCTTCAGTGGACAGGATCAGTGGACATTAAGGGGAAACATAAAAGCAAAGAGAAACAAAACAGAGCCTGCATCACTTAAATGCCATTAGCTTCTGCATTACTCCAAGGCGTTAAGCAAGGGCTCATGCCTGACATATATAAGCCTTATCCATGCCACTTGCTGCTTTTTCTGTAGTTCAGAGCTTCTGCAGTGCTGAGCCCATGTGAGTCTCTTTTATCCCAGTGGCATCCCATGTGCTGGTTTTTTTTTTGTTGGAGGGAGTGAGGGGCTTGATGTACCAGCATACCTACCTTACAGGGGGAATTGCTCCTCAGCTTTGTGCCATCCCTGAGCTGCCAGACCTTGTACGGCAACAGCAAGGGTCCAGCCCAGCAGCAACAAGGAATTTACCCTAGGGATTAATTATGTTAGGTGCCCTAACAGCAGCTTTACTTTGACAACATACGATACAACTTAAATATCCTAACATCTCACTAGGACCCTCCCATGAATGTACCAACATCCACCTGAGCAGCGCAGCTGCCACCCCCACAACACATATGGAAGGTCTCTTCCAGAACTTCCCCACTTTCATGGCTACAAAGAGCCTGCCTATATAAGTTTAGAAATTCTTTCTATGTTCATTCAGAACCAATTTATAGCCATGCACTCTCAAACCAGTACAGACTATTAGTCAAATGAGCTTCTCTCCCTTCTACCTTATGGCCCTTTGTAAACAATTTTCCGTCCTCTCTCAGACTCTTTTTTTTTTGGATGGACTGAAAAACATGCTCTAAGTCTTCTCTTGTGGTATCTGCCTTTGCCCCTTTAGGAGATCTCCTCTGCCCCTCTTTTGATCTTAACTTACCATCCCTGAGCATAGATGACTTGAGCAGTGTATGTCCTCTCAGGTGAAGACTTACAGAATCATAGAATCATAGAATCATTAAGGTTGGAAAAGACCTCTAAGATCATCGAGTCCAACTGTCAACCCAACACCACCATGCCCACTAAACCATGTCCCTAAGTGCCTCATCTACCCGTCTTTTAAATACTTCCGGGGATGGGGACTCAACCACTTCCCTGGGCAGCCTGTTCCAATGTTTAACCACTCTTTCAGTAAAGACATTTTTCCTAATGTCCAATCTAAACCTCCCCTGGTGCAACTTGAGGCCGTTTCCTCTCTGACTTGCCAGACACCTGTGCAGTGTAGCAGCATTTCACACTTCTCCTGCAAATGCCTCACCTTTACCTTTTTCATGCTGTTATTACTTTAGTGCATTGTAATTATTCTGGATCTAATACATCGTCCTTGTCTGATGTTATACCCATTTCATGAGCTCCCAGTTTTCACAGATTACTTAATGCTGAATAACTGACTATGCATTTTGTACTACTGACCTTGGTCTTATTTCTCCCCGTCCCACCTTCTGTATGCTGTTAGTGCTATTTGCACAATATTCTGAACCTATGTTATTAAATGGTGCCCTCTTCCAGCCAATAGTCCCTGGTTAGAGTCAAGTAATTAATATCTCCTCAGAAGCCAAAAATAAAATTCCTACCGCTTTTCAATTGACTAGTCTAGATGTAGCCTAACCACATTACCTGATCATGTGAACAAGAATTTGTGAAACATTGGCAAACTGCTGCTATGCTTAGCATATATGCCTGTGAGAAATAACGGTTGTGAAAAGATTTATGTATAGCCAGTGGCGTGGAAATGTGTACTCAGTCTTAGCAGCTATCCAGTTAATATTAATTAACAGATAGCACCTAAAGAAAACACACATAAATGCAAGACATCTTTTTAGAGCAGACTTGTTAGATTTCTGGTGCATATGTGAAACTTTGTAAAGACTCTTGAAATCATCATAACTTTATCTAAACTTGTTTACACACCACCCAGGCATAGTGCCCTCAGGGCTGTCTGTGCTGGAGTCTCCCTTTTGAGGGGAAGAATGTGACTTTTATTGATTATTTCTCACAGGGTTTCAAGAGATTCTCATGTAATTACAGAATAATGCAAGTGGGGAGGGGCCTTGGTTTGCCCAGCCTCCTGCGCAAAGCAAGGTCAACACCAAATTCAGACCAGGTTGCTCAGGGCTTCACCGCAATCAGGTCTGGAAACTCTCCCAGGATGGAGACTGCACAGCCTCTCTGGCAGCCTGATGCACTGCTTGACTGTTCTCATCTTGGAGGCTTTATTATGTAGGTAAATGTCTCCCTACTTCAGTTTATGACATTATTACATTCCCCAAAATCCAATCCTCCTGGATTTTTGCACTCTTCTAAGCTCAACAATTTCTAACAGGCTTGAAGGGAAAGGACAGTCAGACTTCTGGTAAATACGGTCAGCACAGGCGGAATCGCCAAGGTAAATGGAAGAACAGCAAGCAGCGGGGTGAATGACATGAGCCAGTGGGAGCAGGTGAGGAAGAACTGCATTTCTACTACAGTTGTGCAATGTAGGTGAAAAAGGGGAAAACTTACAATACCTTAACCAAACAGCTAGAGGAAAATGTGAAATGAAGCTTGTTTTCCTCACAACATACCAGGGTGGTATGCAAATCATATTGCAAAAAAGTTACCCCACTGCTCATTTCTCAAGTATGTAGTAGATGTAAGAGGAACAGGATTGTCCAGCAACTGTACCCACGCTAACCCCCAAGGTAACCCAGGTTACCCCCCCCCCCAAGGTTCAACACTCCTCTTCTGCTAGAAAAGCTGCCTTGCCCGATGGTTTGTGCTTCCTCCTCCCGTCTCGGACAGAACTGGCTCCCAGCAGGCTGGGAAGGAGCCCAGCACTGACAGCAGGGAGATTCTCAGCCAGGGGTATCTCCCTGGAAGTGGTTCTTTAAATAAACTTTACAGTCCGTCCTGCCTATAAAATGATTGTTCATAATTTTGATACTCTGTCAGATCAGCATAATAGACTGGCACAGCTTGTCAAGTAAAATGGCAAACAGAAAGCTAGTGTCCAAATCCATCCTTCAATCTGAAATGCAAAGTGTAATACTTTACAGGAATCCAGAGGGCTAATGTAACAAGGAATGTACCCTCCCCTGAAGTGAAGGATTCTTTTCAAAACACACTGATACTTTGGCACAGAGCAATGACTTCATCAGCATAGACAAAAATAAGAAAAAATATTATTTAGAAGATATTATGTCTGGGCCAGATCATCATGTGTCACAAATTTGGATTAATTTAAACAGAGCTATATTAGTTTTTACCAGTTCCAAATGCACCTATTTCCCATGGTCTGGAGCATTATAAAATATTTCCAAATTTTATATTTCCTAATATTTTCCAAATGTTGTTAGAATTTTAGGGAAGGAGGATTATACTTTCCCTTTTCCTTTTTCCTGCCTTTTACCACTCAACAATCTTTCATAAGGTTTTCTTCTTGATTTGACAGAGAAACTCTTTAATAAAAACAAAAAAGCTGATCTGCTAGTTCTTGCTAGCCAACATTGTAAAATGTCAGTCGGGTGGGGAATCATCAAAGAATTGGACATTAAAAATCTGTAGTCTTAGAAAACCAGATATAAAATAAATGACAGGAAGGAAACTTTCTGTCCAGTACTTTGGAAAGTGGCTACCATTCAAGGCAAAGTTCAAAGTAAAAGCAAGGAAAAGTATGTATTAAATTACATAGTCTGGATTCATTTTTTTCATTCTCATAGTGACAACTTTCTTTAAATGTCCACTTAGCACGAAGTTAAATTATCTACTTGAGATTGGGAAAAATAATATTCGTATACTAAAATTTCATATTATTACTGCAATAGTGCTATGTTCTTTTAATGCAAATTTTCACTGTAAGGAGTGAACCAGGGGCTCATAAGGCACATCTGTACCATCTCTCACAGCGAGGCCAAAGCCTGCACCACAAGCAAAGACCATCTCACTTGGGCACTGCTCAACACAACTTCTTGTTTGGACCTCAGCTTCCTACTGGGGGAATTATTTCACCACGGAGGGAAGTAAATGACTAATTAGTGTTTGCACACCATAGGCAAGGGAGGCACCAGGATGTGTGAAATGTGGGGAGATTCATCTTAGCACAGCAGCAAAACCCAGAGTTGGGGTGTCTCCTAATTATCACACTCTGAAACCCTCTCTCCTTTTTCTGTTGATGTTAGTTGTGTAAATATCTGTGCCCGCACAATATGCCGAGAGAATATGAACAAGTTGAAAATGTGAAGATAACTGTGTTTCTGAACTCTGAGAACCTGTACATACCCCCAAACAGTCAGTAAATGGAATATTTTTAAACATCTTACCCTTTTGACCCAGTTTTCTTCTGAACGGGCTATTTTCAAAACATTCATTAATAATCTGAGAAATGACTTTACTGAATGTCTTTGAAAATTCAGCTGTAAAACGTCTCTGCCTTTCCATAATTACTGTGGCAACTGTATCTCTGAAAATAATCCGTCACTCAATTAAGTATGATCCATACCTCATAAAACCATATTGGCCATCTCTCATGAAGTTACGCTTTTTTTTTTCCCCCTTACTGAATCCTTTTAAAGTGTTTACAGTGGTGTCCTGACCACCCATGCAGAATACGCTGGCTTATTGCTGCCTCTTCCTAATCACACATACTGTGCCCATGTTTCCTAGTCCCTGCAGATGTGAATACCTACCTACATTTATCAGTAGAGGCATCATTCATTTTTATTCTTGCTTCCTTCAAAACTTAAAGGTGAGAGCTAGCCGAAGCCCACTCCTTCAAACTCTGCCCAGCTCGAGGGCTTCTAATCTTTCACAAGCCTCTGGGAAGGTATTTGTTTAGGGTGGAATTCCTCTTCTGCTGCACTTGAGGACCTCTTGCCTGAGGTGTGCCTCTCTGCTCACGTTGGCACTGTAAAGTCTATAGGGAAGAGAATAGCTCAGGCTGAGCGACTTTTTAAGTGAAGTTTGCTTCTAATGCTCGTTTGCAGGTTTTCTGTGCTTAGAATTTCCTACATGCTATTCTGTAATCAAAATGATTTGCTAATCAAGACCCATGAATACCTCTTGGCACCCCACCTGCCCATAGGTGGTTTTACTGGGGCAGCAAGAAGCAAAATTCAGAACTGTAATGGGGTGAATTAGGTCGGAATGAGTGCAAAGATGATCTGATCTGAATGGAGGTAGCTCTCCGAGTAAGGTCCATTGAAGCATCGCTCCATCTCATGTTGGGTATTGAGCTAAGCTCCCAAAGTTAGAAACGCTGGTGGTGCTTAACCTGTGGCCACAGGACACTTCCCAGTATGCAGAAGGGAAACAAATGTGTTCCAGCCAGTCCCCGGTCTGGGCAACTGAAGGACCAGACCCACCATGAGTCAGGAAACCTTTCTGCTGTGCAGTTACCCAGAGACCCCCTGCATTCATGTATGTGAGAAAGAGCCAGGTTCTCAGAGCTATTCAGATTTTAGGTAAACTGCTTTCTAGAATAACCCATATTTTCATTGGGAACTGAGGTCAACTAGTGAAGCTGAACTCTTAACTGAGAGGCTTCAGGCTAGTTGCCTAAATTTAGGTGGAATGTATCCAGGCCCTAACACATACACTAATTCTTCTGGGCAGCTGCAGACACAGCAACATTTGTTATTTCCATGAAAGCATTTGCTAGTCAATCTTTTCCATACAATATCTGCCCACAACACAGACAGAAGTGTGCGCTTATAATAACAAGGCAGCAGAAATTTCAGACAAAGATTTGAATAATATGTTTTGCAGTACTTGCTCAGGCTTGGTAAACCCAATTCAAAATACACAAAAAAAAGGTCCTCTTTTTTGTGAGGTCTATATCTCTGTTTCTTAAGGGGAATTATCTTAAAGGATAAGTTAATTTCTTTTACAGGCTACTAACCATGAATACATCTAAAAAACCCATTACCACTTGCATAGTTCTGTTGGTATAAACTCTTCTAACCTTAACTTATCCCTACAGCTCTGTGGCTGGACTTTATCCTTACTTGGACCTCCAGCCATTTCTAGCCTTCATCTCTCCAAAAAGATGACACTACTTGCATTCTCTACTGGGGCTTAAAGATTTTTCCCGTTCAGCTAGTGATCAGATATTCTACTGATGACAAGTAATCCATATGGACTTAAACCTAGCTGGGACTGATAACCTCATTGCTACTTATATTCCGCAGAGGTAACTCCACTGCAGCTACAGAGTTGTTCATACCAGTGTCTATGAGGTATTGAGAACAATCAAAAATTTTGCTACCAGCAAAAGCTGCAACTGACCACAAATGCACTCAAATATGTAGCAGCTTGACTTGCACATGTACAGAAATGAGTTGCATGAGCATATATAACTCACTTCAGCGTATCCTGCTAAGAAGAGCTGACTTCAGGATTCTTTTGTTTTGAACTTTGAAAACCTTTCACAGTGTTACTCCTACCTCCTCATCCAAATGTTTAAGTCCCCGTACATTTAAATATCAAATCTTATTTCTCATTCTCAACTAGTAAATCTCATCTCTTTCTAAATCCCTCTTGAAATATTAGTGTTATTGTGCATGTTCTGTCATTAAGTATTACTTTGTGGATTACATTGCCAAAATACATTTGTGATCTGTCTGAGCTTAGCCATTTTAAATCCAGCCATTAATACACATCTGCTCACAGCTGAGCAAAATTGTCTATTGGAACTATAAAAGATAAGCTTCATAACTAGTTATTGTAATAGGTGTTTTCTGTGTGTGCTTTGTGTTTTATTTACTCCTAGACACTGGGTCCTGTGGATCTGTGTCCCTGGTTGGGATGAGACACTTGCTTTTGGCTTCTTTGGAGCCCAGTGAAGCAGTTATGGTGGGGCAGATTTTCACCCCATGGTGGCAGTTTTGAAAACTATCTAGTATCTGAGGGGATCACAGCTGGTGTGCTTGGCAGAGACATGGCCTGAACTGGTGCATATGTCCTGGCACAAAGCTGTTCAGTCTGGCCAAATCCACTCTTGGGCTTGCAGAGGGGAGGTGATAGCACCACCAGTGGTGCCATCAGAAGGTTTATTCTGCCAGCCTCCTTGCTCTGCCAGCCCAGGTGACTGGCTTGAACCCTTCCACAGATGACTGGGAAACACAACCAAGCCATTGCTGTCAAGGGCATGATGAATAAGTAAGTTATCTTGTGCCAGCTGACTAGTAGTAACAATCTGTGTAGATATTTCTACCTTGCTGCATCTCTCAGATAATGTGACTGAGTTTATCCCTCACTAAAATCCCCTTCAACAGAAAAGGTACAAAGTTATTTCACATTTGCTGTGGAGAAAGAGACAATGTCAGGTGAGACACTGTCTTAGACTGACAGATGTGTTCTAAGTTTCTCATCTACCTGGGCTTTGAGAGAGTTGCAACAATTAATATTTTTAGTTTTATATATATTAAGGTTACAAGAATCTCTAGTTTGGTTTCTGTATATCACAAGCCTTTAAACTTTGCTATCACGCCCGTTCTAGCAACCTTTGCATGGTTAAAAACACATTTCAGAAGCACATCTAATTTGCTTGAAGGGCACCAGGAGAAGAAACGTCCATTTGCATTGTCTGTTTGCCAGAGCAGCCAGTCATTCCTCCTGCTGAATATCTGTGTCTGTACTTCTAATTTTAGTCTGTCTGTCTGCAGTTCTCAGACCTTGGCTCTAATGCCTTTCAGTTCTGAAGAGAGGACTCCCAGTCTCTCCAAGGCCACTGACTCTAGCTTGCTGTCACGGTGGGCAATGTAGTCCCTTTCCTACACTAACAGACTGGACAACCCACCTCTGCAGGTCTCTCCCTGGGAGGAATCCTTCCCCAGGCCTTCAGCAATTTCCCTAATTTTCTACCCTTGCCAGGTTTTAATAATGTCTTTAAAAGGTGCTCAGCAGAACTGGGGGGACTATTCTAGCACAGGTCTCACCAAGGACCCTCCCTTCTCCATGGGAAGGTACTTGGATGGCTGTTTATGGCTCATGATATGTCAGACTGAATATAGAAGCATGCTAATGACAGGAGGGGCTAATCCACAGCTCTGGCAGGTTAAGAGCTTCCTTTGTTCAATGAACTAAAGCACTTGGCCATATCTATATCATTCCCACTGCCATCACTGCCTTCTCCTGTCCTCTGGCCTTTCCAAATCCCACGTACATCACACACCTCCAGCCTCGCCAGATGGCTGCAGCCCAACTCTGATGTAGTCAGGCAGTTTCACTCCTCCCTCTTATACCTTCCCATTAATAGACAAATAAGGAAAACTAGGTCTGGAGCAGGAGGCTGCATTGCCGGTGGTATTTTCAAACATTTTGTTGTGCCTGGTCCAGACCGCTGAGTGCTGCTCAGAGTGTGCTGGGGGAATGCAGCCCCTTTTACGGCTCATCTGTGGGCAGGTTACAACTTCCCAGGCTTTACTCGATGTTCTAAATCGGGCTGAGAGCTGCTGCTTCCAAGGGGTGTACGCAGCAGCAAGATGTACTCTACTTCCCTTGCCTATGTGCCAAGGGGTCCCACCAGGCAACGGGAGAGAGGGGAAGGAGGGAGGGAAGGAATATCCATCACGAGGAGAAAGTGGGGAATGTGCCCTACATGGGGATGCTTGGGGAGCCCAACTCAGTTTCTGCACTGCCTGGAATTTATTTATCTGTTATACTTCGGTGTTGCTTCTGGAGACTGCTCAAACCAGTATATATTGTGCTTGCAGCAAGCGACCACAAGGAGCCTGAGCAAGATGGAATCAGGGTTCATCTTCCACCTCAGATTGGTGTTGGTGGAAAGGCTGTACTACACCTCTTCTGGTACCTCTCCCCAGTCCTCCTCTGCACACCTTTCTGAGTGAATTCAGCAGTCTGTGCATATCATGTTTTAGTCCAAAACCTGTGGCTCAGGCAGCAGGCACAGACTTCTTGTTCATAGCAGTGGCCAGTGGCCCCAGGCCTATCTCCTGGGAGGACAGCATGGATCCAGGAGGAGCACTGTGCCCTTCTTTCCACATAGGAATAGTGCACTCAGGACACTGCTAATTTTCAAAAGGCCATACATATGCAGCGACTGCTGCCCAGGTGACTGAGGTGTTGGAGAAGTAAAGTCCGAAGCTGAATGAAGGCTGACATGCATTCAGACTTAAAGAAGAAAACATCTTTTTATGAGTGGGAGAAGGCAGACTTTCTGGGAGATGAGGTATTCTGGGAGGTCCTTTGTAGGGAGGCCAGCAGGCTGACTGTGCCTGTGGGAATTGCCATTTTTTGAGAGATGGGGCACTGTTTGGCGGCACTTCTCATGGACATGTCAGTAAGATGTCCATCCCCAGGGGGTGCACATCAGTCCCCCCTTGACAGGGACCAAGACTCCCCATTGTGCCTGCACCTGCAGTAGCACCCAACTGACCCTTCCTGCCCCTTCCTGCAGGTGCCAGATCTCCAGCACCAAGAGGAAACTAGGGCTTTTCTCAGTACCGTGCCACAAGCCCCTACATGGCTGGGTCCTACCAAGTCTTCCCCCCACTGGATAAGAAGAAGAGCTATAATCCCAAGGAGACCCACTCCCAAACCTTGTTCCATACTTTCTCCACAGAATTTGTGCCAGGCAGGGGCAGGGAATCAGTAGCAAACCAAGCCCGATGGACACCATTTCCACATGGTGTCTCCAGCATGGGCAGTGTCTGTCTGATATAATCATTCCTTAACTCTATCAGCTGTAGGGCAGAACGTCCTGTCCACTCTTCTACAGGTGGTGATAATAAGTCCTTTCTAACAACTGCATGTAGCACTTGCTTCCCCTCACCATACTTCTCCAAGCTGCTGGTCCACCTGGTGCCCTTAGTGGCTAAGACAGAAAACAGCCTGGTTTTGTCCCCTCTGTTTTGCTGGTAATATTATCCCCCAAGGCTCTATACCTATAAGGGTTGCTATGTGCATTTGGCTTGGATCCGTGAGTTACTTCCCAGGTCAGTAATAAAAAGCAGTCTCTCTTGATCTTTGTTCTTGAAGAAAAATTCCTCAGCTGATCCTGCCCCTGAAGCAGGATGGTCTGTGTAACACCACGCTGTAGCTGGCAGCTCCGAGCCCCAGATGCCAGCCCCAGCAAGATGTGCCGGTCTTGCCTTCATGCTCTCCTGTGCTTGAGAAAACTGCCCCACCGCTGCCACCCCAGAGCGGCTGAGATGCCACTACAGGGGCATTACAGAAAACACTGCTGCAGCAGCTGCTACCGCTCTGCTTTCCACCCCGAACTGTGCGGCGAGCTATGTGATAAAAGGTGTTTATCACCTCTAGACCTGTACAGTCAACTTAGGACCCACCAACCCTAACTCACCCACCCCGGCTGCATCGCAGCCATCCTTGCCTGCAGGGACTCACTACGTCGCCTGTGATGACAACTGAAACTGGCCCCATCTTTTATGAAAACCTTCCTCCCCCTCCCAAAATGAAATGGCACGTCTCATAAATTTTTCTCTCTTGGCTCCGGTGGGAGATGTCTGTCAGGGCACAAAGACAAGAGGAACACTTTCAGGCACAGATGTACACCAAAGCAGATACGACTGCAGAAAAAAAGGGGAAAAAAAAGTTGGCTAGGGAACAAGTATTTTTAATAGTGTTCTCTTTAACAGAGCCTAAAGAGAAGTAACACTTCATTTTACCTTTTCTATTAAAGCAAAGAGCTCACCAGTGTCAGTTGTGTGCAGGTGCTATGCACAGTGGGAAACAACCCAAACCAGCATGTGTTCTTTGAAATATTTCTTTTAAACAGACACTAAGTATTTTCAGCTTTTGGAGAATGTGGCTCGAAATAACAAGTGGATAAAATATCACCATGCTGTGTGAGGGAGGATATGTGCAGTTATCTTCTGTGATTTCATACTAATATTTAGCTATCATATAGCACTCTCTCTGCTGACCCCACTGTATAAACATTCAGTAATTAACCAGCACACTCCTTGCTATGCAACAGGTAGGTAATATTGCTTTTACTCTCCCTGGGCTACAGATAAGGAATTTAGGCAGCGAGATGACAAAGCTTATCCAGACCCGCTCGGGAAGCCTATGGCAAAGCGGAGAGCAGGATCAGTTCCTGCAGGACGTGTTCACTTTCCCTCGCTCTGCCTTTAATGTTACAGTCCGGAGACACGTAAGACTTCAGCACAGCCCTGAGCGGAGAGAAGTCCACCTGCAAAAACTCCTAAAGCTGTTTCACACCACTGACAGTTTCTGGAGCAGACAAGGCTCAGAGGGGAGCCACGGGAGTGCTGTAAATCAGGACCAAGGCGTATTGGCAGAGCTTTGTGGGAAAGCTTGCCTGGGGTCCGCCTGTTACTGCTCATATTTCTCAGCGCTTTTGGTGCTTCTTGTTCTTTACAGCTAAGTGCTGCCCCCAGTCACCCTATGCTCATCATTTATTAATCGTCCAGTTTAATTACCACGAGTGGTTTGGTTGTGGAGGGGGTGCGAAAACAACCAGAATACAAACATTGCACTTATTTGCTGCGGAGGGCAGCTGCGGATACACTGCTGCAGGAATGACTTGTGAGCTTCCCATGGCCTGTTGTGCCTCAGCAGGGACATTGTCCCTCAACTGCACTTCATGAAGGAGCTGCCCATCTCTTTCATTTCATCCCATTTGCCTTTACCGCCATCAGAAGCAGCAAATGGAATAATGCAGAATGGTTCTCAATAAAAAAAAAACCCAAACCCAAAAATATTACACATGTAAGGATTAACTTCTCACTTTTTGCACTTGATTTTACTTTAAGCTTTGAGTGATGAGGAAGCAGAGGTCATGGACTACTGAGATTATTTTCACCACAGGAAATGTGAACCAAAAGGCAATCTTCATGAGGAAATTAGTCAAATCTTGTTAAAACTTCAATTCACCTTAAGGACTGCATTTTTTTCTGCAAGCATGTCAGCAAACTTGGGAAGGTACTAAAAAGCACTGTCCCATTTTTCCCATTTTTCTCCTGGAGGAATCAATAGATGCAACTGCAGCGACAGCTAGTCAAAAAAAAGGCCTAGGGAAACAACAGCATTTTGCTGGCACAATATTCAGAAAGTTTTGGCTTGCTGTTGGAAGAGGTTGCTAGTTTCTTCAATTTGTTGCATGGAAACTGTATATGGCCAGTGTTTTTCATAGCCCAACATGTTCTTATTCCCTTGCATAAAAGACATCAACTTAAACTGCAGCAACATTGCCACCACTTCTAAAGCAGGCAGTGCAGTGCAGTCCTGACTATCAGAGCTCACGTCTATTACAAAAATCAAACTGCATGTTTTTCCAGGTGCTACCATCTTGGAAACAAGGCACATGGGGACTAAAAAATGTGTTTCAGGACTTAACGTGAGGCCTACAATTAGAATTTTTTATTGAATCTAGTTATTGCAAACTGCTTTCAACTGAAGTGTACATTTGTTTAAACACCTCCAAACCCATATTTCCTCTGGCTGTTAAGTAATGTATATTCTCAGAGTCAGTAGAAGAAAATAGTGCTGTTTAATTGGCAGTGCAATTTCTTGTAACTGAAATGCTTTATTTAAATCAGCACCATTTTGCAGAGATGAGCATTTGAAGAGAGACTGCAAATGTTTTAAGTGTGCAGGATAAAGTTTCTCCGTGGAAGCGTGCTGTGACGTACACAAGCAACGCAACACGTACATCCCAGCTCAAGTGCATACAGATACATATGCATGGTGCGATTCAGAGTTCCTGTGTAACTCATGCAAACTGCCACAGGCCTGTTTTCTGGAGTTATCTAGCACTTGTATCTTCAGCTGACTTCAGATGGAGTTAACTCTGAAAGCTAAAACATCTCTTTAGCTGGAATTTTAAAGGAGTCTGAAGAAATCATGCAGACCTTATGCAAAAAGCTCCTGGCTTCTTTGAAAATGAGCCTTTGGTTCCTAGTTCTACCCTGCAAATGGGAGCAATGACATTTCTTTTTTCCTAATGTTTGCCTGTCTGTTTTGCAATTTCATGCAACGTTTAATCCACCTTGTCTGAACTCTCCAGGTGTTACTCTGGTTTGAATAGCATCAAACTTACCAGTCCGAACAGGACAATGCCAAGCTCCCAGCTGTTTCCACAGACCTCAGGGTTACAGGAGAACAGTCACTGACACCACAGAGCAACTCCTGGAACATCTCTCAGTGCCAGATCAGAGCCCCAACATGTCACTGTAAGCTGGAAAAAGACTTTTGGCCTGTCCAAGGAGGTTAGTAAGACTCAGTCTAGCCCAAATATTCATGTGGGGACTCCTTTTCCATTAGATCATGACAGTTTAAACATTAAGTGCAGAAAGAGAATTAGGTGTTTGGAAATTCTGAATGCCGTCTAGTTCTGGGTTTGACCAGAGCATACAACACATATGTGCACGCACACATATTACATTAGTAATTTTCTGTATTACAACACTTCTCGATTAAGACCAGGAAAACCCATAAAATAGCCAAAATTCGGACTCCTTAAAATGACTGTCTTTTGGGTCCTTATCGATTTTCTTGGATCTTTATCTTAATCACTGGGATTTCTCAATGGTCAGATCTTCACACATGAACTTCAATGTGCCCTTGACAGTGTCTACTTTTTTTGCAGTCCTTGTCATTTCTAGTTGCAGACTGGTTTGGAAATGCACAGTGATGTTAATTTTAGAGATAAACCTCAGCAGCACAATGTACATCTGATTTAAAACCTGTAGCTCTAGGATGGAATATGTGGAAAATTACTAACTCAATACCTCTGTTGAAAGAACATGAAACTGTTGGTGTATTTACAGTTGTGTACACTGCATCTACCATATTAGCAGTATATGTTATAAATGTAACATTGACACATTAGGGAGTACAGCAAATAATAGACACTCCATATGAAAGACAGAGTACAAAGGAAAGAAAAGATGACCTTCACCCCCCCCTTCCCCAAAGGCAGACTACTAAAAAATGGCAGAAGGGGGGAATGTGGGTTAGTGACAGACAAGAGGCCACAGGCAAGCCTGCTGGGGCATGTTTTATTTCAGCACATCCTCAATACGACCCTCCATCCACCCTCATACTGACACCTGGCACAGTACAAGGTAGATATTTGTGGTGTCTCCTTTCTCTTAGGAAGGATGGGTTAGAAAGAAAAACTATCTTCCTCTGTGGTACCTCCAAAGGTGTCATCATTTTCACAGTTTACTAAATGATAAAGCTGATGGCCTCTCCTCAGGCATCGTTCCAGGAGACCTGACTGCTAGGACATTTCTCTTTTTACTCCACCTGTCACTGATTTTCCTAAGGTTTCATTGTGATCCTAGGTAGCACTCGCCAGACTCTCTTGAGCAAAGATAAAGGGCTCTGTTCCTCCATGCATTCAGCATGGGTCCAGGGCCAGCCCAAACATCACTGCTAATTCTGCGGTTTTAGGAGATCCTAGATAGCACTTGTGCAACATTTGCTACTTCCAACCCGGCTGCATGGGCTAGAGCACACGCTCTGTAACGATTTTGGCAGGAAGAATAGAAAGACATAGATTTTTTCCAGGATGGTGTCAGTGTGTCTGTATTTGTTACTCTCCTCCTGTTACAGTAAGGAATTTCCCCCCTTTATTCACAGTTCTTGGCCAACACTGACCAGATTGATCAACGAGTAGAAATCCCATTCCAGTGTAAATCAGGCACAAACTGGTGTAACATCATAAGAAGTCCCTGTCTCTATTCCAGCCCCTTATCTTGAACACTTCTGCAATCACTCTCACCACAAAGAAACAAACTGTGGGAGGTCAGGGCAGGTATGAGACAAGAGAGAAACATCCCAAGTATTGAGATTGGCAGCCAAGGTGAAAAACTGAGTGACTTTGTAGTAAGCCCTGCAGTTGCTCAAAGTGGCTTCATGTATCCTTCTCTGCCTCTGCCCCCCTCCATCATGTGTAGTCCTCGCTTTGCTAAAATATATGTATTTAGTTCTCTGAGTTTTTCCAGTTTCACTCTATATCCTCAAACATGTCTGTGGCTCGTTGCTGAGGTAGGGACTTCGCTGTCAAACCAAGGAGCCCAGAACTGTGCTGAGCATCTAATCCTGGAGAAAAGCCTCTTGCAGCACCTCAAGAGGGAAAATTACCTCCCTGTGAACCGACAAGATGCCTCTGTGTACACAATCCACAAACCCAACTGCACCTTTGCTGTGACAAGCTATTGCTAGGTCATACCTGATTTGTTACCTATTATCTTCCCTAAATCTTTATAAACTCAATGGCTTCCAAGTATTTCCCTTCTGCTGATTATGTGGTTAGGATGATTTTTCCTGAGATATATTAGTTTGTGTTGTTTTCTCAGTTGAATCTAATTGTACTGTTTCCTGCACATATTTCCAACCCTGAAAGTCCCTTTGGAGAAAGGATTTCTGCGTCCTCACCAGTGTACATATGAGGAAGACTAAGCAATCGCCCAGGGCAGAAAAACAGGAAGGAGAAAAGTAATAAAGGTTCTCAGTTCCCAGGTCCCATTGATTTCATATGCACTGCGCAGCTTGCAGTGGGAAATCAACACCACGCAGGCATGCAAAACACAACTGATCCCTGAGACAGAGGGACAGGAGAGCTGGTAATGCATTATCAACCTCCAGTAATTTAAGAATCATTTTGTTAACTACTTCAACATGCTGGGCTTTTATATTAAAAAAAAAAAAAATCCTTTTATAGTGTAAATAAAGTCATTAAATAAAATCAGAATCAGTTATAATCCCTGCAGACTTCCCTCCAACTCAGTATATTGCTGTTTACCATTAGCATTTGTTTCCAATCTTTTATTCACTTTTCACTCCACATAATAAAGTTCATGTCCAAGTAAACACTCCAAAATCTAATAACAAAGAATTTACCGAGTGCTCTAATCAGAGGGATATTACTGTAAAACCATCCAGTTACTGCAGTGATCTGCTTTAAGATTTCTACACATACACACATACACACACACACACACACTTTTTTTTTTTTTTTGCACAATTCATAGGTCACTTTGGTTGCTCTGAAATTGCATTGTTGGCAAACCAGTGACTTGCTATTAAAAATAAAAAATTACTCTGCTGCTATGCCCAATAGTAATGATTTGAAGAATATTTTCTCTGGTAGTCAGGATCAATGCATCTTCTAATTGCCAAGAGAAATCTTAATAAAAAGTACATAACTCCTGTAATTTATCAAATTTTTTAAAAAATTAATGGCATGTATCTGAGACAGTGAAAAAGAATTACCCAAGTGTTCCTCATAACACAGGAGGTGTTTAGTGTGGGAATTTTACTTAAGAAATGAATAATTATTCCCTTTCTAGATTGCCAAAACACTTCAGAAGACCATTGCTGAGAAATTCAGTTACCTTATGGAGTTAAGAAATTGTTTCAGGGAACCTTAAAACTATTTAGTGTGCTTTAGGCCACAACTTCGGTTAAACACACACAAAAATTTGGTCACAATGATCCTGGACTCCAGAGGCTTTGAGAAGAGCCTGGGTTATTTTCTAGCTCTGCACCAACATATTTGTGATGTTTCCAGCTTGGGTCAGCTTCAGTTTTGGAAAACAAGTGGTGTTCAAGAGCTCTGAATAGGTTTCGTTCTGTGATTTTTGCAGTATTCAGAAGTTTACCGGGTCGAAACCCACACCGATCAAAACCAAAGAAAATGTTCCCATGAACTCCTGTGAAGACTGAATTTTTGGCAGCTCTGCTGAAACCTAAAACAAGCATGAGAGAGCTGCAATCGACAAAAATTATTCATCAACATTTTCACTATATATGGGTCTGTTTTATTTATACGAATATTTTCTATGTGTTAGGATGTATAAGCTGTTTGCCTGTTATTCATCATCAAGGAATCTCTGGGCAATCTCAGGATTTGAGTGTCCGTCTTCTTGTGGCCTTAATGCAGAGGTGCTGAGTTCCTACTGATCTCACTGTACTGAGAGCTGTAAGTACTCTCCACCACCAACTGGTGGAGACCACTGGTCATGAGAAATGTAGAAATATTGTCTTGTTTACTGTTTGTGTCAAAACTACTAAATTTGTAGTTTCCTCAGAATTTGTTGAAAGGCTTTAGGCATGTCTGTTGATCTGTGTAATCTGAATTACAAAACCCTGAGATGATCCTAACACTTCCATGCCAGCCCAAATCAAACCAAATCAGGTTATACTAAGCCACCTGAATTTAGTTCTATTATGAAACAGAGGGGAAATTCCTAGATAAAATAACAATAGAAGATGTTTTTCTTTAGAAAAATGGTTACAGAGGATCTGTATTTATAGCACAACCAGCAACAAGAAAGAAAGAGATTTAAAGTAACCTAGTAATCATAAATACATTTGCCCCCATTACACTTGTTCCTGTTTCCACCACTCTGTCAAGGTAAAAAAGTCTAACAATAGGAACAAGCACGTGCCAAGGTGGCACGAAGGGGCTCAGCGCAAAGGATGGACGAGCCTTTATTCATCTCAGTCCTCTTCGCCATGTCTGTCTCTGACCTTCCCTTCAGCTCCTTGCATCTAAGTTTCTTCCCCCTCACCCAAAGAAAGAAAAATGTGCAAATGGGTATCATAACCCTGTGCAAATAGTGCCTTTGTGAATATTTGGACTTCAGGAATGAGAAACAAAGCCGAACGTGTCCAGCTCCTAAAGTCCTCAAGAGGCACCTCTCTGACAGAGTTATAGTTGCCCCAAACGAACCTTCCAAAGGTTGTATTAGTCAGGGGTTTCCATATTTTAACCAAGAGGGGAAAAATAAAGGAATGGCAAAATCCCTTCAGAGCATTTGCATGTAAGTGATGATCCTGTTAGCGAGCTGGAGAACCGTTCTCAGAGCTACCCCTGGAGCATTCCTGACCTGGAACACAATCCTGGGTAATCGTGTGCAATAACAGTCAGGAGGAAAAAACAAGTCATTCCTGCAAAAGACCATCTATAGCCACAGGAAAATGATATAACATTGTGAGTAAATAACTAGCTGGATGGGGTTGACAGTTTTGCTTTGTCTAACAGGAGGGGATGCACATTTAGATACGAATTGACAGCTGCTTCTGGGATGGAAGGGTTTTCATTCATGGCGCTGAGCATGATGGATCAGTACCAGCATGAGAATTGCAAATCCATGTTTCCATGTACAAAGAGCTGCTTCTGGGAGGTTTTTAAAAATTCAAGAAGAGAAGGAAAAATGTTGTCGTGTGGGCTGCCCTTCTGCAATTTTCATATGCAAGGAAATTCTGAGAGCGTAGGTCATCTGTCTTGTCGGTAAACTAAGAAGCCTGGAGAGAGGAAAGAGACGGTATCATGTGAGGTACAGAAAAGTCTCTTAACTGCAGAGTCTCAAAGCAATATTATCTTGGATGTTTCCTTCTCTGTTCCCATGTTTAGGTTTCTTATTCAACCCACAGCCTGTTTTCCCAGGGTTGTTCCAGTGCAATGCATAATGCAGAAATATTTGAAATGAGGAGCAATTAGGGTTACTGTAACAGTAAGACTCAAGTATTTAGAAAGCAGAACTTTTTTAAAGTCAGGGTATGCTGAAACCAGCAGTTTCTATTTTTCAGTTTTTATGTCTCAGAGCTGGCTGACCACACTACTGGCACATGGCACGGTAATACCAGCTATGGAGAGCGGTATTGCCATCTGGGCCCAATGGAGCTAGGCTGATTTCCCCCACCTGAGAATGTGATCTGTAACCTTTCACAGGTGGATTTGGCCAGAACTAGGAAGTAGCAAGATGAGCACAAATAAAAAGCAATGGTAGCAAAGTTACCACAGCCTCTTCTACATGTAATGAAAAATCACTTTCAGGCTTTTGCAGTTTCTTTTCATTTTCTTCTTTTCTATTTTTTCCCCTTTTTTCCCATTGTTGTTATTTTTTACTCTGCTTGTCTTTGCTGATTGGGTACATTCCTGCTCGCGTGCTATCAATGCAACATTTTTGTGGATGTTCAGCCTCGTGGTGGACCCGGGTCCCTGCTGCAGAGCCTGGCCCTTGGGTGACTCTGTCCCTTATTCTGCTGAAGGAAGACCATTCCCTACAACTCTTTTCCTCACATATGAAGACCAGACCTGGGGCACCACTACCCGCAGACTATCACGTTTAGCTAGTTGAGAGTGGGGGAATTTTCCAGCGGTCCAGCCAAGTGAATGCTTCTGAGGACAGAGAGCATACACAGCGCCTGTATGTATGCACAGAGGAGATGATCTAAAAGTTTCCTGTTACTCTAGTAGAGCTACTAAATGTAAATTGACAGAATGCAAAGAATATTATCATGGAAACATCAGCAAGCAGAGTAGCCTGTGGGAAAACATCACAGGAAAAGGAAAAAAGAGTTCCCCTCCACATTTGGAAATTTGGATGAAGTGCTAAGCTGCAGGGGTTGGATCTTGAACTAAATGTCAGTGCTTCGGGGTCAGTGACCTTACCTCTACAGTACTTTATTGGTAGTGTGATAGATAATTTATAGCTTTAAAAAATGCTGGAAGGACATATTCTTTCATGGAACATATGGTTTGGATTTGTACTATGTCCATTATTCTTGTTTCTGTCAATCTGTAATAAGTCTATATAAATTTGTTGCTAAATCGCTATTCTCTAATAGATATACAATATTTCCATTATTTGACGATATTATTGTCACAGGGGTACATATGTCAAGTCTAAAAGCTCTTATGAAATGTATGAGTATGTGCCAGGATTTAACTTTGACATACAACCTGTAATTTTTAATACAATCATATAAGCAATAAAGCTTCAACATTTCAGCTTGAATTCTTTGTAATAATAGTCTTTTGTTTATTTCCTTCTTTTAAATAAAATTGACACTGACAGCATACTGGCAAGGTTAAAACAATCCTGTTATTGCAAGCATTTAATCACAATAAAAAGGAAATAATGTATTTTTTTAAAATATTCCTTTGAAGCATTACTGCCTGATTACCTCATAATATCTTTATCTTTTAGCTATTCCCTGCCAAGCCTGTGTTTCATTCCTCTATCTGTGAAGAATGTCATTTTTTTCCCCAAGTAGAAGCAGAATTTCTTTCAGTGGCTGCGAAATTCTTTCCTATTTCTGATACTCTTGCAAGGATCTCCAACAGTAATTTATCATGGGACATGGGTTTTAATTATTACCATAATTTGCTTTGACATCAAAACAATCTGTAAGCTTGTGTCCGTTGTTTAGCCAAATGTGACTGTTTGCATAAGCAATAACTTGCCATTTCCTTCATGTTGGCAACACTGAGTTCCTGTGGCCTGGAGAAATTAATGCATCATCTGCTCCCATATAAGTCAACGAGGTTTTGCCATCAACTTGCATGGGAGAAGAATCAGGTTCCAGGTAAGAAATAGCTGAAAGGGCTGCTTTTTACACATTTTTCTTTACTGAAAGCTAATTCTTTCATGAGATTCAGGAAAAATCATACAAAAGCTTTTGTTTCTTTCATTATACTGTCCTAGCAGCAAAGGGTCACTGCTGAAATGTTATGTCTGCTAGAGACTGCCAAGGTTTGTCATTAAGCACGATCACTTGGGAATGTTCCAAACACTAATACTTTTATATTTGAGATAATGGTATTTTCAGTCAAGCGATATGCAATTTTTGCCAAACCCAAGCAATGCAAATACAACTTCTCTTTGGTCGTATTGGCGGGACCTGTATCACATGGCAGGTGTCCTCCACAGCTTTGGTCCCCTGAGAGGTTGCTCTGGGGCCCTCCTGGAGCATTTTGAGGCTCCCTTTTGACTTTGAGCCTGGGTTTCCTCTGCAGAGCTAGCCAGGATTGCCTGGAAATGGTGCACATATGAGTCTCGTCCCAGCAGGAGAAACACTCCTGGATCCCACATTGCAAAGGAAGAATTTATCATTGCCTATTCCCATTATTCTGTCTCTCTGTTCATTTTATGACAAACCATAACAAAACAACTAGCAAATGTTCAGTCTTGCCATTGTTTGTAGTGTATCTTTCAAACATAATTTGTTATTTTCATTTTTCAAAAATCAAGGTCTGTGACACAGCTGTTCTCCTATTTCCAAGCATTAACTCTAACTTTACCTGTGCAACAAACACATTGAAAACATAATCACTCATCCTATTGCCATCGGAGATCAGCAGTTCCCCATCAGCACAGAAGGAAAACAAGAATGGTCTGCTCCAGTGTTTGACAGAACTGTATCTTCTATTAGTAATAAAAATACTTTGCATATAAATTGCATTTCATGCAAAGATCCCTGTGTGCATTACAAAGGTTGAACTATCATTATCCTTGTTTTACAAATGGCCTGCCAGTGTCAAAATGAAAACCATTATATCATTGTTCCTTCAGCTAGATCTTTTTAATCACTAGTGGCCAGGGCTGAGCTCAAAATTCAACTCCCACACAAGTATCAAACTAGCATTTAGCCCTCCTCATTGTCCCCTGGTGACACTTTCATGGAAGTAATAGTGATGATCTTGAACACGTTGCTGAGTGCTGTGTATTTGTAAGAGAGCAGCTCTAAGAGCATTGAACGCTCCACTCTGGCATCAATTTGAGCTGTTCCTGGAGTAAAACAGGAGTTATCTGGTAGGGCACCTCTCAGGAAGCTGTAAAACCAAACAGGGAAGAAGTATAGCTATCAAAATAGGTTGGCGTCAAGAGAGGACAGGTGGGTCCACAGCATTTATGATTACAGGTCAGATAACTGCTCCTTTAGGAAATAAAGTGTTGTGGAGAGCCTGTAAGTCTTTTCCTTCTGCATGGGCATTGAAAGGTTTCGTGATCCTTGCATGGTCACAAGACCAAGCAGTTGGTAAGAAACTCATCCTTCCAGTCAGGTCACAGGCGGCTAATTCATGGCAAGAGAGCAAGGCAATGCAATTTGCAACATGGAAGGCAGTGGATGAGTAGAAGAGGAGAGCAAGGGTAAGTCCAGAGGAGAACGGGATGTCCTTATTGCCTCCCCAGTCCTCCAGAAAGTAAGGGTGGGTTTAGTGCTGGAAAGGAAATAATGCCATGGCAGAGACGCTGGCTCAGCCTGTTCCTCCTCTCCAGGGTACACCTGCATGTGGAGCCCCTTCTCCATGCCCATGGGGACAATCCAGCCCTATGTAACTCCCTGCTCCCTGCTGACAGCAATATACCTTGGACTATATTTTTCAGGGACTCTGACGTTACACAGGAGGGGAACCAAAACCCCTGACATAGAAATTACTGGAATTTTGGACCAAAAAGAATTATTAGATCAGCACGTCTGACTTCTGCTCGTTCATAAGCTATAGGATGTCACAAATACTTTTCTATTTTTTAGGATCAAAGACTGATTAAACTAGGTAATTTCAGTCTTCAGGTAGCTTAACAGGCAAAAGTTACAAGCAAAGAACAGGGGAGGCTGAGATGCCCAGTGTCTAGAAACCCAAGAGATGAGATATGCCAAAAGACCTCAAGCATGGGAATTCTGAGGCAACCCCTCAGCCCTCAGAGTACCTCTGCCAAGCTGAGGAGTGGGAATCCTGACTTTACCCCAATTTTCCCTTCAGGGGAAGGCAAAACATCTCCATGAACTCTGAAAAGCATACATTTGCCAGTTAGACTCTGAGAGAAAAAATCCTCCTGTGTGCTTGCAGAGATTGTGAGCTGTCTCACACTGAGCTGGAAGTGGTTTGAAAGAAATACAAGTAAGCCTGAGATGTTCCACAGCCAATGCAAAAGAGGGTGAATGTGGTTTCACACACTCATAGCTGAAAAAAGCCCCTGTGATTAGCCTGTCAGCCATAGGCTAGCTAGTCTCCAAGAAGCTATGACAAAACACATATTTTTCAAAACCTATAGTCCTATGTTGATAGTGCAGCATTAACTTTGCCTGGACTCCTTGTTGGCAATGATGGTGTTATCTTAATGTTACAGGGACAGTCACGGCAAAAGATAATGGAGAGAGGGTTGCTGATTATAAAAAAAGTTATTCTCTACTTCTGCTTCTTCCCACCTGGCTGCCTGTGCTTGCCTTGTCCCATGAAGCTCTTTGTGAAACAGGACAGGCCTCCTGCTCACTTCAGCAAAGACTTGGCAGTGCTAGTACCAGCTTTATCAGAGCACACCAAAGCCATGTGGATGTTTATGGTAATAACAGTGGTATTGATTAAAAGAGAAAGTTGGAGAAAAGATGGAATTTTCTCTTCTGGACCTTGCTGAACTCCTTTGCCAACACCCTCAGTTGGGCAAGTTGTCTGCCATTTGTACATGCTGAGATACTCCTTGGCACAGTTTATATATTTTTTAACTTTTCCTAATGATTCTACAGGTCTCTGAACAGATGTTTTTGCAGTATTACCCAAGTTTTCCAGTTCACTGGGAATATAGAAGTAACCTCATCAAAAATGGGCGGACTCTTGCAGTACTGATAGAGGCATATTCCCCATCTTTCTTCCTCAAAATGCATAGGCATTTTTTCATATGCACTTAAATTACAGCACTGAAAATATTAATTGGATATCCATGCATTTCACCAGCATGCGTGGTGGATGCCCCTGGACTGGGGCAGTGCATGTAATAGTTTCACCTCCTATGGAATTTGTTCAGTTAGCTGAGTTTGAGGAATCACACATATGAATTCTAATAGAAATGTATAATATATGTTCCTAAAAATTTTAATCTCAAGAGGAGTAGCCAACAAGTAAACACTGCAAATAAAAAAAATCCTGTATTTTGTAAATTCAGCAGGATAAGAGGTATGAAGAACCTGTATAACAGTTGCTACCTTTGGCTGTAAAAAATGCATTGCAGTGTCTTGTGTGTGGTGATCATTTCAGGCTACGTGGCTGTTAGTTAGTCTGCTTTTTCACAGCTGTATGAAACTGCCTAATGAGAGGTTTATCCCCTTATAAACCCTGACTCCAATCCTTTAAAATCCTAACACTTTATTAATTGTAGCTCAACCTAGCAGTTCACTGCTTTTGCCTCAGAGGAGTCAGAGAACAGCCCTCAGAGAAGGATGCAAAACCCAAAACTAGACTCCTGCATCTGTATGCAGCCCATGTCATTTTCTTAACTACCTGCCTTTGCAGTGGTAACCACCACCATTCTGTGGGCACCTCTGTTCAGACCACTGCCGCAGTGACACCACGCTGATCTGTGGTATGGTCGGTCCTGAAAAGACTGAACTGCAGCCAGATGCTGTGAGCCATACCCAGCGTCCGGCAGGAGGGAAGCACTGAGCCTCTACAGATGAGTGGACTAAATGCTGTGAAGTGAAAGAGGAGAAACTATTTCCTTAAACTGACACAGCAAGTGGCTGCTCAAGTAGGGAGCAGAGCTGGGTCTTCCCTTGCTCTGCCTCCCCACAAGCATCCCCCTGCACGTGTGCGTGCATTTGTCGCTGTGCGGAACTGGTGTGTCTTTCTGCTTGCCTTCTCTAAAGCTTTTCAGCCTATTCCTACTTTGAATTCACCTAGCATCAGCTTCCAGCCTTTATACTGTGCTATGTCTTCATCTGCAAGGCATTCCGCTGCCAGCTTTGCTGGTGTTCTCCTGGGAATTCTGTATTTTCACCTCCTCTGGGTCCCCAGCAGCTGTTGGACAAGTAATAAAAGGGAAGTAAAATATTGGCCAACAATGTAAGTATATAAAAGAATAACCAAAACACCTTGGAAATCTGGGTAGAATTATTTCATACACATAGAGGATCTTATTTTGATATTTCTGTTTTAAACACATTTATTTTTTAAGCACACCTGTGATTTCCACATCTGGACTTTACCAGGATGAGAGGTCTGAGTCCTTCTCTGCAAAATCAAGTGAAGCTGCAAAACAGATCCAGATAGCAGTGGCTGCATGACTCAAGGACTGATAGCTAGATGCATTGAATTTACATTGAAGTCCTTCCCTGAAGTCTGTTTCTGTCCAGAAATGAGCTAATGTCGTTATTGTCTGATGGCTCACAGGCATACTGTCTCTGGGGTGCAGGAAATAAACCTTGGTGATGTTTGTTCAGGTTTTGGAGAATTGCTCACAGTCGCTATCTGACACCTTTTCAATAATTTTATTGGAGAGAACAAGTATGGAATGAAAATGTACTCATTCCTCCAGACCAGAGTTGATTATAGCACTAAGTCAGCACTAGGATAACTGCTCTGTGTTGCCTGGACAAAAAAATGTAGCGTAATATTTATTTTCTGTTCATAGACAAGTTTGCTTAATTACTGACTACAACTGTAGATTATATGTGGAATGTGTGGATCGATCAGGTTCAGACCAATAGACCAGGGCAAAGACAGTAGCCTGATTTATCTGCTACCTGAAATCAAATAACAAAATAACAAAATGCATCTCTCTGTGGATCCTTGTTCAGGTTAGGGTTATGAAGGAAATATGAATAGACGCATTTTCCATGGGAAAAATGAAGGTCTGTCAAAACTGGAAGAAGATTTCATGGAACTGTTTGAGCTTTCTTAAAACTTTTGTTAGGAATTAAAAGAGGAAATTGTTCTAAGAATGCTGAAAGCGACTGGTTTGATATTTTCTGAGTGAATCCTTTCTGATTTTTCATTTTAAAATATTTTTTCAAATTAAAAAGAAACCAAAACTTTTAATTTTATTAAAAACAAAATGTTTCAATTACACAGAAATTTCCTCTCCTCACAAATTTTTTTCATTTCAAAGTGAAACCAAATTTCAAAATCCTAAGAAACTGGTAAATGAGTTTATACTCTCTTCATAATTCTATCACATGTGGTTAAATGACTTTTTTTTGGTTACATTCACTCCTTTCTGTCGTGTATTGCAAAAAGTAGTGCTCAAGTCTTAATAGAAAAATATCTTAAGAAACAAAATTTCAAAGTCACATCACAAGTATTTCTGGAGGGAACAACCCTGATGTGATGAATGACAAATCACAAACAAGGAATCTGATTTAACACTTGAATTCATGTTCAATATACAGAGTATAACAAACTATTTAAACAAATTAGTGGGAAAGAATGAATTCACAAGAAGTTCGAGGTAATGGAATTTCCCCTTCTGTGTTCTTTGAACATGTTTTTCTTTGTGACTTATTTGCTTGGATCCATTCATGACATAATATTCCACACACAAAGAAGTGGTGCAGTCTTTTTCTTAGTATTTCTAAGGCACTTAGTATATCTAACATTACTTCATTGCAAAGATGTCAAGAATTTAACAGGATTAAAAGATGCAATCAGATAATTACACAGATATTAAGAATCTTTACAGTTGTGTTACATATATTTTTCTTAATCCTACTGGGTGTAGAAATCCTCACATTTCAAACCAGAAAATGACTTGATGGGAGAAACACATATTTCACTGAATATTTAATACCATAACTAGTGACTTTTCAGTTGCCTGAAACATCTATGGTGGTAGACTGGCCTCTGCAAAGACTTAAATAAGGAATGGGACTGAATGAGATGCCATATTTATTCACCAGTTTTCTTCATTCATGTAACATACTAAGCATCAGGTAACAAAGAAATGCATCACATATTATTTTCTGCCAAAACAAATTGCTTTGAATTCAATTAATAGTAACTTGATCTTAGCTTCTCACAGAAAGACCCAGACTGCCGAAGACATATGTGTAAGTTGGTACAACCTCTAAAAGCTGAGCACCTATCCTGCCTCGATGCCCCAGACCCTCTCCAGCCCAGCCTATGTGAGCAGATGACCTGCGCAGTTGGCAGAGGAAGCAGAAGCTCTTCAAGAGCACCAAGAGCTGCGAAAAGCATGGGAATGGGTCCAAATTTCAGGATCCTGAGAAATGACTCCTTCTCTGAGAAAAGTCATGTGATGGCGGAGATGATATTTGGATAACTAAGCACAGTCAGTCATACCTTCATGCCTCTGCAAATCACTGTTAGTACCTTGTAGTTTGTCATCTGACAGTACAATCCCATCACCCGACATACACCGGTGTTCTGACCCCCACAACTCACTCTTCTTCTGCTTGTGCATTTTGCCAAAATTCTGTCTCCCTTAAAAGAGATGTGGAGTGCCAGCAAGCAGCTTGGCAGTATCAGATAACCCAAAGCCAGGAGTCGCTCCATGTCCAACAGCTGTGTCATGTGTGTATACTTATTACCTCGAAGCTGCTTCGTTGCTTCAACCAAAGCAGAACAGCATGCCAGGATGAGAGGAAACGGCCTCAAGTTGCACCATGGGAGGTTTAGATTGGATATTAGGAAAAATTTCTTCACTGAAAGGGTTATCAAGCATTGGAACAGGCTGCTCAGGGAAGTGGTGGAGTCACCATCCCTACAGGTATTTAAAAGACGTGTAGATGTGGTGCTTAGGGACATGGTTTAGTGGTGGACTTGGCAGTGTTAGGTTTATGGTTGGACTCGATGACCTTAAGGGTCTTTTCCAACCTAAATGATTCTATGATTCTAAGAGTCTAATTACCTTGAAGCTGGTTTTTTGCTTCAACCAAAGCAGGTCAGCATGCCAGATCACTGTTTTGGGTGAAGCTGATAAATGCACAGCAGAAGCACTCTTCCAAATGTCTACAGGAGATCCTGGTTAGACAGCTAGGTTAGACTCTAGCCCAGCTAGAGTGACAATGGCCACAAAATGTTCCTACACAGCTCCACCTGGCTGGGCTTCCTATGCTGTCCTCAAACCCACCCTTTTCTTTTTGACATGTTCCTATATCTGTCTCTAAGGGAACAATTTGCATGGGGGATTTCAAAACAGTGTGAACCATTCCAAGTTATATGTCTAAAACTTTGCCCGCCATACTTGTGTTTTGAAAAATAGCCATAGATTCTGCTCAGCTTACTGTGTAGGTGCCAAGTTTCAGGAACCAAGGGTTCAGTTTGCAGACAAAGTGGTTTAACATATTTTCCACAGATATCATCCAGAATTGGAGGAGGACGATACAACTGATGATGAGACCAAAGCTATCCTGGACAACACTGGCCCCTCAACCCGCACAAGCACAGCTTCCCCAGCAAGCCTGAGTCCCAGCAGCGCGCATGTGGCCTCTGCCAACAAAAGTGTGGTTTTGCTAAGCTGTGTGCTTCAATCTGCTGATGAACCAGGTGGGAGGAAAACCCAGCAGAGCACAGAGGAAAGGGAGTAAGAATCGGCTGGGGGCTGTTACGTCTTCACTCATGCAATTGGATAGTCCGGTATTTGCCTATCAAAGTCCTCAGCCATGCTGATTCCTGCCCAGGGAGATGGCCAGCCGCTGCCTGTACCTGCCTGCCTGTGTGTGAAGGGGGACAGGATACTTTCCGTCTGCATGAGCAACGTTCCCTGCCAAGCTGTAGGTAGGTGTCCCTTCTTCTGTGGAGGCAAACACAACAGACCCAACTGGGCCACAAGAGACACACGCCACCCTGAGATACCCTAGGGCCTGACTCGGAGTTTGTGAAAGCCACAGGAGACGTCCCAGCAGGGTTTTCTATTGGGGTCTGTCAGAGTCTCATCAAAGGCAAGCAGTTGTGGAGTTGTCCTAAAAATATCCAAATAAATATGCAGTGCCTTTCTGCTTCTCTTCAGACTCAAAGCAGGTATAACAGCTTTTGCACTTTCTCAATCGTTTTTTTTTTTTTTCCTTTCAGACTAAGGCTGGCTCGATACAGACACAAGAGGGAGAGGGAAAAGATGGCACTCAGGCCCCGCTTCTGTTATTAAACCAGACTGGTGAGGCTTCTGTGGTTGATGGGCAAGCACCTGGGTGATCTTCGCTCATATCCATGTGGCTGGTCTATCTCACCCCCCGAGCAGAACGGCCAAGCCCAGAGCACCTCTCAGCAGCGGTCACTGGTGTATGTTAGCCTTGAACTATGCCCCAGCAATGCCTGGGACAGGACTGGACAGAACAGGTCAAAAGCCACTCCAGGGTGCACATAAAGAATTAAATGACTCATGCAATTGTGAGTCTGTACCCTGGTCCTGCTTTATTTACTACAATAGACGTAGCTGCCCACTCCTGCTGCTCTGTATTGTGCCTAAGCTGCCCTCACACCCTGAAGTAGGTTATTTAAAGCCATGGGGGTATCTCCGCAGGTGCTGTGGCTCCAGTGCAGGATGCACAGGTGGGACCTAGAGACCTCCCCGAGGGCAGGACCCCCTTTTCCACCCCCAGCCATCTCCGTGCCCCTCCGTGGCGGACAGTACAATCCAGCCCTCGCTGCGTGCCTCTCTGCTGTGTCCTGTGCCCTTCTGTGCCGTTCTCCTGCCAGGATTGCTAGTGGCATTATTTTACTTCTCTTAGACTTTGTGAACCTATTGTGGAAAAAAAGTCAAGCTGAGACACCATCTGAAGGAATTTGGACTATTTCTGCCTTGTATTTGGGCACAGAGACTTTATATGCCTGTAATAAGAAACATTACCTTCTCCTCCCCCCCAATAAAATGATTCCTCTAATATTTAAGTTTCAAGACCATACACTGTGTTTATAAGCCTCAGGCCCTGAAGTAAAATAAGATTGAGTTTCCCTCAGGTAAGTACTTCCAGACACTTTATCTGCTATATCATTACAACTATACTCTATTTGTTACTGTACTATGTAACACAATACTTGCATTATATTCCACATGAAAAGCTGTTTCTGCAGCATCTTGTCATCATTTCACGAACGCGGCTTTGAAGCCGTTTTGAATTCTGAATTCAGTGCATAACAGCGAAGGCTCAAGTGCACAACACCGTATTATTTACTCAGATGGGGTTAATTGCTGAATAAAAGAATGGTTCCTTTCAGTTTACCTTTTTACAATCTCACTCACACTGGATATGGAAGACAGGAAAGTCTGTGATAAATATCAAACTTTCTAATCAGAAACGAGCCCAGTCGTATTTGAAATCTTGAACTTAATCCAGAATCAGGAAATGCAGCCACTTGTGTTACTGTTGCTGAAAGAATAAAATGACCTTTTTATTGTAGCTTACATTCACTATTGTACTTGTGAACCATGGGGAATGGAGCAGGAGAAATGCAAGGGCTTAAGGAGACCTTCTTTTAACAAGAAAACTGAAATTGGGTGTAATAAAAATATATAGCTGATATAAAGGCTGTGTTTCTCCAGGGGAAATCTGTGACTTTGACACAGATTCACTCCTAACAAATTATTCCTGCTTCCTACCTACTGTTAATATTTGCTGTCAGGCACCCATTGCCTTAAATTTTACCAGCTTTAGCCTCAGCGGAGATTCATTTGAATGTAGAAAAATTAATAATCCACATCTTTAACAGGAACATAAAAAGTGAAATGATACTATAAATTTTTAAGTGGATATTGACTTTCAGCAAACACTTTTATTTCCCAGTGATGTTACAGGGTGAATGCCTGCAGGTTATTTCCATATAATGACTCTCTGCCGATGACTAATTTATAGCTGAACCTGAATCCTGCACCAACATCAGTAACAGAATGCCGTAACTCAACAGTGTGCTCTTGGATGGCACACAGTGGTAGGTAACGTCGGACCAGAAGAGATCAGAATCATAAAATTATACATATTTTTTTTTGTGACGTGGAACCTGGATGGAATTTATACCTTACCCAAACCAAGTTTTTTTACATGAACAGTTTATTGTGGTGCCCTCTGATGGTGTGAAGAATCAGATGCAAAGGGTATTAATAACACAGCTGGAGCTAGATTTGCCAAGCAGTCATAATACTGTGTGGGCACTTAAACTAAGTGGACGGATTTTAAAATAGTTTTAATTTTTTAAAATGTTTTAGAAATACTAAGAGCCTTACACATTCCCTAGGGCTGGCTGATCTCTTTTGGGAAATCAGTTAACTTAATTATCTGGAGAAATCAGAGCCTAGCAATGAGTGAAAGTTTAAGTTGATGGGTCAGACAGTGGAAAGCTGTGAGAGCTTTCTGTGCATTTTCACAAAGTCTTCAGTATCTTGTAAAAGAGAGTCAGCCTTGTTTTCTGATCCCTAGATCTCATTTTTCACTCTCCCTGATTCTGAGGATAAGAATTTTTTTTTCTTTTCACTGTTTATACTATAAAATTCCCCAGAAGATATTTAAAATGAGATTAAAAAAAAAAATCACACATCAATAAAAAAGAAAAACTTGCAGGAAGTTCCTTAAGCTTGCATGTTATTGAATGAGATACTGGTATTGACTGAAAGGATAAACTCATACTTTTCTGGAATAAGGCCTTATAGATTTTTCTCATCAGCTCACCAGCTCTCATAGGTCACAATGAAAATATTACCATGAGCTTCAGCTGGAACAAACTCAGGCCTTACCTAGGTGGTTCATTGGCTGTGATGTGCAAGGATCATCCAAGGTCAGCACCAGCCATGCTAGTGCCAAAGGATGGGAGAGTTGCTGGATAAAACCCACAAACAGCATCTGCCGGCAGTGCTGTGTGTGATTCCCCAGTGTCCCACATCAGCAATGGCAGTTATGCGGCGCTCCCCAATTAAACTGTGTTCCCATATCCCATTAGCAGGTGGAGTTGCAGCAGACATGATGTCAGGAAGCACACTCTGAGCCCAGCTGTAATTCTCAGGCTGGAGTTCGATAGGAAGTAGTTTTATAGTCCCACCTTTGCTGCTGTGGAGATTTTAATTTTTCTCTATTCTTTCACAAGAAGAAGGAAAATAAGACCTTCTGAATTGAAAAGGAAGAGCAATGGAAAGCAAGAAAATACCTACAACTGCAGCAGCCAGTTCTGTAGTTAGGTCATTGACTGGAAATCTGGGAAAATAACCTCCATGTTGCTGCTCTAAATGATTTAGCATAAGAAGGAACAGAAAGGGACATAACTGGTGAGAAAGGCTGCTATAATAAGCATCCACCACACACAATTATCTCTGTGAACCCATTAATCTGTGTATGTCCCTTACCTGAGCACATAGCACTGACTGACAAGTACATTTATTGAAATATAAAACTAGACCAGCCATCTGCCTCTATTACTCTACTTGGATGTCTGTTCCACAATATCCCTGTTACAGAGAAATTTCTTCTCATTTCCACCCGATATTTATATGTGTGCAGTGTATTCCCCCTTGTTCTTGCATGAACAGTGTCCTCCAACACAAACAGTGCTTCCCTCTCTGATGTTCCTGTGATGTATTTGTATGGATTAGTTATATCCCTTCTCACTCTTCATTCTGCTGAGCTAAGGAGGTTGGAACTGCCCAAATCTCATCTCACACAAGAAGCACTCACTCCTCCAGCCATCCCAGCCCTTCTGGCTAGAGAGGACTCACACGCAGTCTTTGCAGGAAGACTGTGAGTCTTTGCCAGCAACACTGACCCTTCCCCCCACTACTGAAAATACCTGGCACCTCCTAAGATCAAATAAACCTTTTTCATGTGTATCATGCTAAGGGCTCACAGATATCCTATAGCGGACCAGTATCCCCTGATCTTCCTTCTCTTCTATCGTTTCGTAGTAATGAACTCCTAACACACCAGAAAACTCTTGTACTTTGTACAAAAAAGCATGGTTTTGCCATGAAAACTGTGTTACTTTAACCTCTTGCTGTTATTGCAGTCCTTCTCTGAGCTGATGATGCTGCCCAGTTTGATATCAACAGCAAGTGCCATTAATACACTTACTTCTCTGTGTGTTAAACCAATTCGTGAAAACATTTTGTAAGATCAGTTCAAAAATATCCTTCATGTACACTGTCAATAACCTCTTCCCAGCCAGTTTTAATAGCACTGGCAACTACCTTCTCTGCTTAATGAGTTTTTACAGTTTTAGCATAAAAATTGTACAAAACATGTTTGTATAAAAAAGAATCTCCATCCTAGTGGTTTTGGAGCAGATAACAAGCATATCACGTACATTTTCCTTGTTCCAAAGATGCATTGTCACAGAAGAAGGTATACCTTAAGTCTGGTTTTATCTACTTTTGTAATATCCATTTTGTACTTTATTCTAGTTTTTGTCTACCCCCATCTTTCCTTAGTCTTCTTTTCAAGTTTTTTTCTAAAGCCTTGCACACTGTTGAAACACCCCTAAGAAACCTGGGTTTTTCAGAATCTCTTTTCCCTCCTTTTCAAAAATCTTTCATCTCCACCTGTTAGACCCTTGCTGCTGGACACCAGTTCCCCCAGAACTCCAGGATGGGAGTTATTCAACACCCAATTTAAATCAGGAAACTCCTAACCTCAGCCTCCGTCTGAGCTCGGAGTGCTCAGGGATCATTTGTCCCCGCTTCACTGACGATGCTGAATTCACTGTTGCCGTAACTCTTCAGCAAACAAGCAGGGAAGACTGGCTGTCAGCTGCCTCACTTGCTGGTGTGATGTTCAGAAACACAATTTCTTCAGTCTATCTCCTGTTGCGCTTTGTGATGGCACAAGAAAGAGTTAACAGAACAAAAAAACAAGTCCTGCTTCAAGTATTTTTATAACTTTCTTTACGCCACAGAGCTGTGGAGAAAAACAACATTTTAAGGTTTGGTCTTTTTTTCCATTAGGTTGTCTGCTTTTACAGGTGGTGAGTCGCTGTAAGATCTGAAAATCTCCACACATGAAAATGTGATGGTGAGATGGTCTGGAACTGAAACACTCAACCTGCCTGACCCATTGCTTGCGGGTTTATAACACAGTCATTTGCTAAACTAACAGTAATAGTCTAGTGTGTGAATGCCTAATACTATGAAAGCCAGAGATACAGTTTTCTCCCTGGTAGCTGGTTCACCTTGTCCTGGAGCAGTGTATATATAAACTCCCTTCCACAGCCCTTGGGAGAAAAGTCTAGCGGTCACAGTATCTACCCATCAAGTGCAGAATTTCAGTTGTAATCTCCATAATAGAAGACAGATTCAACCAATTCTTTCCTACCACTTTCATTGCTTTTAAGACTTGCATGTTATCGTTAAAAGCGAATTATTTGTGTACCACTATTCTGCCAGTAATCTGGATCAAGATAAATATTCGGAGTCAGGCTGAACAGAGCTGGCATTTTTGGTGTTAGATCTTCTCATGGCCAACTGATTCCACCAGACTGCTACCATGTTCATAGCATTACAGGACAATTCAGGTGTGAAGGGACCTCATGGGACTTTTAACCCAACCTGTTGCTCCAAGCATGGTCAGCTCTCAGGTCAGCCCAGGTTGCTCAGGGCTTTATTCAGTCAGGTCTTGAAAACCTCCAAGGATGGAGACTGTACAACCTCTCTGAGCAACTTGTTCCACTGCTCAACCGTCCTCATGGGAAAAAGTTTCTCCTTATACCCCATTGGAAACTCATTTATTTCAATTTCATTGAAAAATGAGATTGTCTGTTGTCTTTTGTCCCCACCAAGTTTCCAGAGCTCTTTACCTTCAGAGCTCCTCCCATGGGATCCCACCTATTTCCTGAATGAACCAAAGCCTTGTTGCCTGCTGCCCAAGGTCTGTACCCAGCTACTCTCCCTCCTCACTCCCCTCAGGATCTTGAACTCCACTATTTCATGGGTACTAAAATAACAGTTGCCACTGATTATCGCATTCCCAATCACTTCTCCCTTGTTTATAATAGCAGATCTAACTTTACATGATCGCTGGTTGGCCCATCTAGTACCTCTGTCTAGAAGCTATCGCCGATCCCCTCCAGAAACCTCTCTGACTGTTTGCATCCCATATTGTTGCTCTTCCAGAAAATGTCAGGAGGTTGAAATGCCCTTAAAAACCAGGGTGTCTGATCCAAAGACTTTCTTGAGTTGTTTAAAGAAGGCTTCAGCCACTTCCCCACCCTGTTGGGGTGGTCTGTAACACAATCCTACCACAATGCCATCCTCACTGAGCTCTCCTCTGACCCTGACACACAAAGTCTCATCCGTCCTATACAAGAGCTCCATGCATTAAGACTGCTCCTTCACATAGAGGACAAGCCACCTTCATCTCCCCTGTGTCTCCTGAAGAGCCTGTATCTATTGTAGCACTGCAGTCATGCAAGCCTGCCCCACCACATCCGAATTATTCCAATGATGCTGTAACTTTGTAAATACATGCAGAGCTCTACTTCTTCCTGCTTGTTTCCCAGGCTCTGTGCTTTGGTGTACCTATACTTGAGGCAGGCTTCCCTTCACTGTCTTTTACCATTCCTGAGGCCTTTCTTGTTCCCATTACCCTGCAATATTTTCTTTCCACCCACAACCACTGTTTCCTCACTTAGCTGTGGGTTGTAATCTCCTTCCCCCAAAGGTTCAAGTTTAAATAACTTTCAGTACTTAAAATACTGAATGTCTTTCAATACTCAATACTTTTCAATACTCAACACATAACAACATTCAAAATTTTGCTTTTTATTCTTCCCACTGTGGGTGTTCTGTGGTTTTGAAACAAGGTAAATCTATTTACAAAAGACTTTCCATATTGTGTCACCATGAGATGTTTCCTTAAAATATCGTGAGATGTTTCCTCGAAAGGTGGACAATGTGGAGCTTCCGTTGTCCTCAGTGATCAAAAGTAACTGCCTGCTCTTAGCTGAAACCAGTGAGAATCACCACAGGGCAAGATACTTCAGAGTGAAGGTACCAAGGGCAGTGATAGTAGGAGATTCTGGTTCCCTTAAGTACCATTTGTTGTTTTTATGCAGACACCCAAAATTTTTGTGCTAGGGAGTTCACAGAACACATCGTGTTACTGTCCTAAAGTGCCTGCTATGCGGAGTAAGGGCATGCACCACCACAGAGGAAGCATAAGGGAAAGGAAGGTGGACAAAGGTAAATATGATCAACCCACATGATTTTGCAAAATATTGATTCATTTCATTTTTTTCTGATCTCAAAGAAGACATGAATCTGTGAGGAGGAACCTGAACAAACTAGGGGGAGGAAGATAATGTATGTCTTTCAAAGAATTAAAAATTAAGTAAGTCCGTTGCCTATTTTGTACCTACCAACATCTTATTTCTGGTATTAGAATGTAGAAACCATGCATATTTCTAATATCACTGAAGCTGGCCACAACATGAAGCAGCCACTGGAGTATGTCTACAGATGACCAAGGGGATTTTGGTAGTAGAGTGACTGATTTATACTGCCAGATAATACCACATGGGCAGGCTGATGGCATAAGACTTTCAACATCGTAAAAATGCTTGAGGCATAAGTAGAATTATTCCCAACCTCCGATTAGAAACTTTGGGTCTATTGGACCTGATTTCTTCTAATACGGGGGGTTGATCAGGTTTGACTTGTTCCTTTATCAGACTGCCCTATAAATTAGAAAAAAAGTTTATCTGTTTATTTTTCTTATTTTTCTTTATTGATGTTAAATCTTTTTGTACCAAGAAACACTAAGAAGTCAAAGGCCACTCGAGAGTTGCTACACTCTTTCTGAGACAGAGTCCTCAGACAGCCAGAACGGCTTTTCATGCAATTTATTGGCAGCGAAAAGGAATGGAAGAGAGGTGAAGAGATGGCCCATAAAAAAGGTTGTTCTAGGTTGGTGTCTGATCTGGAATTTCACATCTGGAAAGGTGGAAAGTCAAAAGGCTCAGTTTTGCCCTTTAGGTGTGGAAAAGTGAGTATGTTTTATAAATAACATGTCCTTTCACTTGAACAAAAAATAATAGCATGCTGTATATGACATTCCTTCTCTGAATAGGTGAGAGTGAGATGGGGGCAGTAACAGCTGAACTGAAGAGGGAGGTGAACCAAATTCTATCACTTCTTATCTATTACAAAAGTTGCAACTAGAGAGGAACAAATCAATCTGGACGTAACAACGTCCTTTTTCCAAAACGTAAGCGTGTCGGTACTAGTGAATTAAAGATGAAAAAAGGAACTTCTGTTCATTTCTTGTTTCTTTCCATTTTATTTGTAGGGTCTTAAGATTTTGGTTTAGTTTGGTTCAGATTTTTAAATAAATTCTTTTTTTTTTTTTAACATTAGATGTTCATTTTCCAACCAGGCTAGAAGATGCAGTGACTGGGGGATTAGTAAAGTGGTGCTGCCATTGCAGAGTTTTTTGCTAATTAAAATGTTTTTTGTAGTGTTTTGACTCCCATTTAGCTTCAATTTTAACATCTTGAAGAGAAGAAGACTTTACTGAAAACTGAAGTCCTAAGAGCCAAACCATTTCAATTATTACAAGTCACAGTAAACACTCCTTGCACCTTCCAGTGATCCTCCAAAGAGCCAGGCAATGCCAGACTTTTACTCATTATTTTAATAATACATATAAGTGTAGAAGAAGAAAACCCCTTACATACAACTTGCAGGTTGCTTTGCTGCATAAAACCAAAAAAGGGTAAATATAATTTTAAAAAGGAACATGACTAAAGAAAATAAGTTTCTAGAGTGAAGTCCTCTGGAAAGTAATAGCGATGACACCAGTCAAGTTCTATGTGAATGATTCTTAACCTCTAGGGTAGAAATCCAGACCATTTCAGTGGCTTATTGAATATGACTACAAAATATATTTTCTTTTCAATTTTTTGTTACTTACCAGATACAGAAATTTAACCTGACCATTTTATGCGTTTCAAAGGTGGTTTCATTTTGTGTAAATTGCTTTTCTATATCAAGAAAATACATTCTGTTCTTCAGGGATTTCTGGTCCTACTATCAAGGTCAGAAGAGCCCCGTTGGTGGCCATCAGGTGGAATCTGGCATACCAGGCAGCTCTGCCCAGCCTGCTGTCTTTTTTGCTGACCCTGTCCGGGGCTGAGAGTAACAGAGAGCAAAATCAGTGCAACATACAGATCCAAGAGCCGAACAGTTCCTCACATGCTCTCCACCACCTGATATTTAAAGCACGGACTGGCATGAGTGAAGCCTCGCACCTAATCTCCCAGTCTTTGAAAGGTTGGACAACTTTATGGCAAACCCGTTAGATTCTGAAGATCTCCCTTAGTGGCATATTTACAACACAAGGTGTCTTTAATGGCATAATTCAATGAACCAAAATCTCACATTTTCTTAAGCGTTCATCATTATTCTGTACTTTTTCCCAGTCTGAAAGAACAGTGTAAGTAGATTTCCCGATGGTGTTATTGATGTGACTATCATAAGAATTAACTGGTTGTATCTGGGATGACAACAATTAGCAATTATTACATATTGTATAGATAAATGAAATGCCCAATAAGAGGAGACTTCCTGCATCTTTCATAGATCACATGGGAGAAAGGAAGACACATCTTGTCTACTCTGGTTGTGTCAGACAGACTGAGCTCTGATCTTATGGATGATCATTCCTGGGAGAATGTGAGTGTCGACTTCTCATTGCACTTGGCAGTTTGGCTACCCACATGGATGTTTCAGCATCCATGGCAGTGCAGAACTAGAGAAATGACTCACCTGTGATTTCTGTGACCTTCTTCCAGCAGAGATTTACAGCATCTGATGCTGAGGCATATCTTAGCTATTGCTAATGGATATAAAAAGCCCAAGCTTGAGCCGTTACATGTTCTTTTGCATGCATCAGCCTCGGATATGTCTTAGCCATCTTGGCAATTCAAAGTTTTGCTGGTCTACAATGTAAAAAAGAATTGTACATTGATTTATTTAAACGTCTTATCTCAATCCACATTGGTAAGTCTCTGAATGTTGTTGATGAGTGTCAGAGTGTCTGTTCAATAGGGTGAAAAAATGTGTGCATCTCAGAAGTGAGGTAGAATGGAGAAATTCCTTACAGTTAGGATTTTGAAAGGATATTCTTTTAGATCCATATGAAGAAACTTTCTAAAATCCCACCACCAGCATATTTTTTGCCTTTTTATTTCTTACATGCAGTACACTGATGTAGGTGAGGTAAGAAATACTCATGCCTTCTTGATTCTGTCTATTGAAATGAGGTCTTGCTAAGGCAACAACATGAGGTTTAGCAATCTGAGGTTAAGATCCAGCTTCTTAAACCCTTATGTGTGTCCCCTTCTCTGGAGAACGGGAGCTAAGATATCTATATGATACCTGCCAATTAGGAAGATGTATAATTCATTAGGTTATCCTCAAAACTGAAAAAAAAAAAAAGTCCAATACTAAGCTTGCTGCTTCCACAGTGACCCCTTCTCTCCTGCTCCAGGAGTGCAGAAGAGATTGCTGAGGACATCTTCCGACATGGCCTGCACAGCAAGGACACAGAGGTGCCTCGAGCACTGTGTGCCGCAGACCCAGAGAAGGTATTGCTGCCTGTCTAACTGACAGATGAACAGATTTCAGCTCAGAAAGCTACTTCAAGCTGGGCTGGTTTGGTCTCCAAACTCCACTGTTCAGAAACCTCTGGTTTGATGGAGAGGGTCGGCACAAAGGTGGGACTGCTCCTTTCCTATACTTACTGCCATGTAGTTCTGGGGCAGGCAGAACACAAGGTGAGGAGGGATGATGGTGCTGAGCTGCCCAGGGGGTGTGCTGCCAAGCAGGGGTCCTTACAACGTGGAGGTCTTTCTCAACAGCCTGCTGTGGCAGCTGTTATAATGCATGACACACAACAACTCAGACATCCCAGCTGCATCTGGTGGAGCCGGAGACAGGCCACAGCACTGTGCTGCAAATGGGTCAGGCATGGACTGACCACTGGGGAAGGAGATGAGAGCCAGAAGGGTGAGTCTTGCTCTGCCCAAAAAGTCAGCTCCAAGACCTTCCTGCCAGCAGAGCAAGCATGCTCAGGAGCCCAAGCATTGCACTGCAGATCATAGGTCTCATTTACCGTGCAATTCTTGCACCTTAAAATTGAGGTTAGGGCTGAAGAAGGGCTAAGCAAATGCCAAAGGAGCTCACTGTGAACTTCTGACCAGGGACCAGACTAAACTTTCCTGCCACTTTATGATCACAGCTCTACACTGCACACATGGCAGGACCCAGAGCGGTTGTTGTCTCCTCCACGGAGCCAGCTTGGGTGGCACTGAATTCCTCCACACAAGCCCCTCTGCCTTGAACCACAGTCATGTGAAATGGGAGCCAGTTTGATATCTCTGCTAAGAAACTCATCGCAGGAATCCGACTTCTGGTACTGTCCCGGGGATTCTGTTCACACTGGGGCCATTATCGCCCCCAGTGAGCGGAGAAGAAGCGGGCTTTGCAGCCAAGCCCGCAGCCTCCGCACAGCGTGGGCTTGCATTCTTCCAGCACAGCTGTATCATGTTGCGTGGTGCTTCGCATTGCTTGAGGACAGTGCCACTGGCAGGCCTGAGCGCTCCTATCTGCTTCGTCAGGAAAACAACATTTAGGGCCAGCTTCGGTCCCAAACTCAGTTCCTCCATCTACACTAAGTTGCCCAGGGGAAGCAGGGCGTGTATCAGGGCAGGAACCCACTCCCTGCAGTCATCTCTCTTGCTGAAGTAACGCTGTGAGATACAGCACAGCCTTGTCTGCAGGGGGACAAACCTAGAATCTGAATTAGCTTTAAATGGATTAGTTACACCCCATCAAACTCTTGTGGGCATGTTATTATTCAGAATTCAAGTGACCTGATTTCAGCATAGCTTAATTCCACTCATAATGGAGTTAAGCTAAATCTGAAGATGAATGCTTTATTACAGCTGGTAAATCCGATTTGCACCTCTGATTAATTTGGATTAACTTTCTTGAGGGATCCTCCATGCTCAAGCCCGGCTGGTGGCCAACTCAGTTATAGCATCTGCCTCTGCTTTTCCACTAACAGTGCTAGGAGAAAAACATGTGCTGAGGTGGAGTGCTCCTCACTGCAGGCTGAAGGAGCAGGAGAGGGTCAGCCACTGGAGACTACTCCTGACAAAAGTCAACACTCAAAACACTTCTTTCCAAAGCTTTATCACCAGCTGCCTCCTTAGGCAGGTACTGCAGTGCCTAGGTGCCAGGGCAGCCACACAGGAGGAGACACTGCCTCCCTGGGACAGGAGGTCCTGTCAATGCCACCGCTGTGGAGAAAGAAGAAGGTCCCCACCCAAGGGGAGCGAAGCTGCCCCGGCAGCATCCCCTTTCTTCAGCCAAGGGAGAAAGGGAAGGAGGTGCACCCATGGGCCCTCCTTTTTAGCCTTTTCAAGGTGGACAGCTTCACAGTGGTCTCTGCGCTGGGCTTCCCCACTTGCAGGGCTCCTTCTGCAGACTGCTACTTCCCACATCCTTGCACAGGAGAGTCAGTATTTCCTAAAGATGGTGAGTCTGACAGTCAAGATGACAATGTGGTTTATCCAGTGCTCAGCAGCTGGGAGGTCACTGCTAGCTCAGGAATAACATTGAAGGCTTCAATCCCAGAGATCTGCTACAGCCACTGGGCTTTTCCGCCCCTCTGGTGTGCATGCATGGCTGTGCTCCCCAAAATGACCAGCAAGGCTCTGGTTCTGCCTAAATCTGAACATTATTCACTTCATGAATATTTGTCTAAGATGTCTGACTGTTAAGGCCAAATGAAGCCTTCACTTCCTCTACAAATATTTGTGCAATGACCTGTAACTACTGGCCAACATGCCTGCCAGCACTCCATTAGATGACATCCCATTTTACAATTAACTATTATCATTTGATAACCTCTTGAGGTTAAGAATACAGATGTAAGATCTCCAAGATTCCTAATGGGAATACTTCATATCAGAAGTATGTTTCCCTTGAGGATGACATCACCACAGGGACACATATTTCAAATATTTTGGCCATCATATTTTGAAAGCTTCTTTAGAAATACAAAAATGCTTTTTGAGGCCTGAAAGAACTTTTCTATCGGTCTCAAGTAAACATACTACCATTTAACTCTTTGGAAAGCCTTGCACAATAACAACAAAAAGTGTCATGGGAAACAAAGCAAAGAATTGCAATGTAGCCAAAGAAAGAAGCATGTTTGGTATATAGTGTTGATATTACCTGAAAACAGTTCTTTGCTGAATGTTACGTTAGCATTTTTGTGATGAAGCAGTTCAAGTGGAGCCTAAGCCACAACTTCAGATCAGGACCCTGACTATTTGGGGAGTTGGACTGTAGGTTCAAACTTAACAAATGGTCTCTGTGCACAGTATGGCATTAGCTAAACTAAAACCCTAAGCCTGAATCCCTCCCACCTGTTAAGCTCTGGTAAAGTTGGAAGTAGATGTAGTCTTACCTTTAATTATAGACAGGACTTTCACCAGTGACTACTGAAGCTAAATCACTGACTATTAACTTTAGCAGAAAAAGGTTATACATACGTGTGTGTGTGTGTGTGTATGTATGTATATACAAATATACATGTATATATGTATGTGTACATATATATATAACCTGGATATGCAGCTATATGAATAATTTATTAGTGGGTTGGGGTTTTTTTAATGCTTCCTCCACTTCCATTTCCGCCCTTCTCTCTGTGTCTCAGTTCGTAGAGCTTAGGAAAATAGACTATGAAATGAGCAGCATTTACTATATTTTGAACTGCTGAAGGCTCCTTTCACTACATAAATATAAATGCAGAGTAACTTCAGTGGAATTAAAGATGTTATCCTACTGAGGAAGCAGTACAATGCATGGAGACAATGAAGTCTAAAGAGTTACCTTTCTTAATGAGGGAATGAAATATTGCTTTAAATACTGTACTCAGGGAGAGAAAAAGTAAAATTCAGATTCCTGCCCCTCCTTGTTGGCAGAAGAGGCAGGACCCAATTCAGTTTGGGCCCTCTTACGGTGACTGTTGCAAGGGCCAACGATGTTCCACCAACAAGGCCATGACCTATGGGGTCTTCACTGTAGGATGGCACTTATTAAATGCACTTTAATTACCTTAGGTTTTTCTGGTAGCTGATGAACAGGTCAATAACTGCTCTAAGATGTTTTCTTACTTCCTGTTTTCATGCTAGATTAATTAGCAATAAAAGCTCATAAAACATTAGACCATCATTCAAAAGGTAGCCATGAACTAATTAATATTATCTTTATAAAGCCTCCTTTACCTATAACATTAATTTGATAATACAATATGCAAAATCATCCAAATGAGGTTTTAAATATAGCTTAATGAAATATTCAAACTAAAAATGAATACTTAAATCTTCATTAAATAAAAAAAAGACTAGTTTAAGTGTCCAACCCCATTAATGTTTTTGGAAGGCAACATTCTAGAGCTGCTTCCATTCTCAAAGACTTCATAGAATTCCTAATAATTTGATAGACAATCCCTAAAGATTTGTTAAACAAGAATGATGATAATAGCAAGTCATCATTTAAAGAATTAATTGTAACTGAAATCTTAGTATCTATACATTACGTATCTTAGTGCCATAGTTTGAAAGCCCATTGTATATTTGAAAATGTGGATAATTTATCTGAAGCTTTAGAAGGAATACAAATTCAGTTCTGCTTTGAGTAAGCTGTATTAATACCTATGTATCTTGACATGTTTATTTATACTGTGAGATGTATTAATTAAGTTAATTTTTAAAAGAATGGTACTTTAAGGTAAGCTGCAGTTCACTTCCACCTGTTCAGACAGCCAACCGTTTGGGTGCTTTGATAATACAAGAAGCAAATGGCTCCTGTTGGCAAGGGCACCCGCTCCTCTATCCACGTGTCCAGAATCACAGACTCTGCACAACTGGAAGGCAGACTCTGAAAAAGCAAATTGCATCATGTTCACATGAAAACAAAATACCTGTTGATTTAAAAAATGACAGTCAAAAAGTGCTAGACTACCACTGAAAAATGGTCCATCCGTTTTCCAGCTTATTGGGAAATCTGGACATAGGCTTCAGCTTAGTCTTTTTAGAATGGGTACAAAAAACCAGATGTGCTTTCTGGACTGAAAAGCTGAGATAGAGAAAAATATGCATCTATTATATGGAATTTATGTTTTATATTGCAGTAGAACTGTCCCCCTGTCTGTTTTTCTTATCCTGCAAGGTAATGATCTTTTCTGTAGGGGTGGCAGCTTGCAATTCTGATTTCAGCATAACACCTCCCAAAATAAATTAAGCTTATACAGAGTGGAACAAACATTCCCTCTGTTTTTCCTTCTCTGCCACTTCAGCCTTGTTCTACTTAGGCTTTTATACCATACTTAACAATCACTTGAATTTTCCAGTATGTCAGCTTGATTGCAGAGTGGGACAAAGGAAAGTAGAAGACAACCTGATCCTGGTAGGTAATACAGCTGTTGCCTGTAGCTTTTTACCATATTAAAAATGATCACAACACCTCTGTTTGTTAGGATTTCATCAGATCTATTGCTCAGAAAAATACCATCTCTACTCATAAACTACAAACAAGCAATGTGGTGCAGAAATATTCTATCATAAAATCTCCCTAAGATACAGAGACTGGGTTAGCATGGCTACCGCAAATCAATCTTTTTAGTATGAACACCAGTGTTGTTAGAATAGAAAAAGAAAAAGACATTCCCAGGAACTGTGCTTTAAGCTGATAGACACATGAAAGTGCATGAAATACGCATTTGCTGGTCTAACAGCCCGTGAGAGATAGTCACCCCAAGAAGAAATGAAGAAATATTTGGAAAGCACAGTGAAGCTCACAGAGTGATACCAAATTAAATAGATTTTGGTTTTAGTTTTTGACATCACTAGACAATAGACTTCACAAATCAGTAACACATACTGATTCGAACATGACCTAAAATTACAGAAACATAGGAGAAGGAATGAAAAAACTTTCAAATTTAGTTAAAAAATACAGATGTCTTTGTTTCTTCATTGGCAACTTCAACACTATTGCCTTTGGACATTTTATTTTTAAGAAACATCTGTCCAATTTGGATCTGTCATACTGCAACTGTGATTAGTTAGAGATGTTATAAAAAGTGAAATTACTTATGCAAGTCAAGTCTACAGAGTTAGTATATCATGAACACAAAGTAATAAACTTCCTGAGAACAACAATTTGAATTTCTCTGTTGTCTTTTACCCACGGACCCCAAACCACCTGAAAAGCATTATTTAATTACATATTGCACAACCTAGAGACAGGATGTATGACAAAAATTCAGTAAGTCTCCTCTGAGATGGAAAACAGCACATATTCAGAAGGAGTAGTACAATGCCATGACTTAGGAGGATGTGAGGATAGCAGTCAGGGAAAATTCAAGAGCACATAAGTAGGTAGCCTCTAAATTATTTATGTTGTGTTTGACTGAGGTATCAACTTTAACATCAAAGCTTTTGAGGTCCCTGCTCCATGATGCTTACAACCGCAGGTAGACAGTCATTTTTTCCCACCAAATATGGCAGTGGCAACAGTTCTGTTTTAAATCTCATTTGTGAGAACTTTGAGATAAATTTCAGAGCTGGACAAAAATTTTTAGACAAATAGTTTACTTGCCAAAAAATGCAGGATGACTGAAGTTATTTGGGAGTTTGGATTGAATTCAGCAAATTGTTTCAGCCAAACAATGCGGGGGAGGAAAGTGGAATTCTGAAAATGTGAAACATTTTGTTCCGACATTATCAAAATTACAAAATTCCTCCTTTATTTTCTTCTTTTTAGTTAAAGCATTAGAAAAAGTGGGCAGTACAATCAAAAAGGCAGAAAAGAGGAGAGTGACACACCACAAGAAAAACCTGGAGTGTGTCACACTTGGAAGCTTTTCAGTCTGACCATTCCCAGTTTGTGCAAGAAAGCCTCCAAATGAGAATGAGCTGTACCACAGAGGATAAGGATACGTGCACATTCCAGCTGAGAACATATTTCTCCTGTGAGTTAGAGCAAAGATGCACCAATTGAAAGCTGGAAAATGCCATTACTAAAGTCTATTGGTTTGATCTATTTTCTCATCTTACATAACACGTCTGATGAAAAGCAATTTAGACGGCTTCTCATCTGCCTTGACTGAACTATTTTTGCACGGGTCATCTTTTGCCTTTTAGTCATTACAAATATCAATCAGATAAAACTATCAGTACTCATTAATTGACCACGCATCTTAGCCAAATGCTTCTCTTCAGCAGCCTACAGTTGCCTGGAGCTGACAAGCACAGAATAAAGTTAAAACTGCCTTACCTGCTCACAGGAGGACTGTCTCACAGCAGAAGAGACACCGTCTGGAGACCAAGGAACCAACTTAAAGCAATTGATTTCCCACTCGTCAAAGGAGTGGGATGCAACTTCCTTGAACTCTGGAAAATCCCTTGAATATGGTACACATTACTTAAAATGATGGCTCTATGGCACATGCTGGACTAGTATTCACTCAAACTCATACAAAGGGCCACCAGCCAACCAGCTCAAGATCAAGGAATCCAAGAAGAATAAAGCAACCTTTGCATATTCTCTTGTCCTGTGCTCCACTGCAAGATCTTCAGATGCAGCTAAAGGTCGAGATCAATGACTGCATCAGTTTCTGAACCCTAAAGAGAGAGCAAAAATACAGACAAAAAGAAATAAAAGAAGAATTAAAAAACTTGTATCTAAATCCTCATGACAGAAAACAGTTCTAACCACGGTTCTCATCTAAGAGCAGTTAGAAAAGAGCAGATCTCGTGGCACTGCTGCATGCGCTCAGAGCACGTCTGACTGATATGGCACTCTGATAGGACCAAACTGCTGTTCTAGCAGACTGGGCTGCTCAGGCTGAAGATTTGGAACTGGCTATTTAAACAGGTTGGGAGGAACTGGAGTGCCTAAGACTCAAGCCCTAGTATTGAACTCCTGCTTGATAACAGGCAGGGGGAGAGTGCTTACTCATAAGTGTGAGTGATGTTCAAATGTCTGAAGCATCATTCCTTCCACTGTAGGAAGCTGGCAGAGATGCAAAAGATTAGAGGACCTACAAAGATGCATAGCTCAGGGATGTGTGGGAGGTTTTGACCCATTTCTTGCCGGATGTGTGAGCCTGCTCTGAGGGGCACATTGACCAATCATCCACAATGCAAACCGTCAAGCCTCAGCAATTCACCTTGGGCTTCAGAATCTCTGGAGTCTGACCCAAACCTGTTGTTGCTCATGAAGTCTGGACAGATTGGGCAGCCCTCAACTAACTACAGCTTCTACTGCTGGCAGAAATCCCAGGCTCAGCCGTACTGGGGCTCTGTGGCTTCTCTTGCCCTTTAATAGCTCATTAAGCTCTCTTGCAAGGGAAGAACCTGGCATCCAGAGCTGCAGCTACTAAACTGCATTTACTGTCATCTGCATACAATTTGCTGTATGGAGCTGAGGCACCACATTGTTGAGAAGGCAGAAAAGTGATGTGGGGGAGCAAAAAACATTCTCTCATTCAGGATCCAAACCTTGTTTCTATATTTTCTTAGGTTTGTTCACTTTTGCAGTGAGCAGAGAACGGGAACACAGAAATCTGCATATGGCAGAATCACACACGATGCACCAGGCTGTTGATGTGAATTTGGCTCAGGCTAGCAGTGACTATATATTAACTCGTGTCGGTAAGCAACTTGTTTCAGCTTTGTTTGTTCTGATGTTGATTTCTGATTAGAAGTCTTCTCAGGGCCCAGAAGTTGTTATCCACCATAGTGTATGGGGAAATGCAGTCTACTTCCATAGGGAAAAATTTCAGCTATCAGGATAACAGAGAACAGGAGTTGAAATGATCAAGAAGAACGCTATGCTGCTAACCAGCTAGAGTTGATTTATGAATTTCACCATTTATTATTCAAAGGGAGAAAAGCAGACCTGCTGTTTACCAAAGGAAAGTGTATTTTTCCTTGATCTTTGGTGGAGATAGATAGAATCATTAGAGCAAGGGGGTAAAAAGAGAGAATTAGTTGTGTTTGCCATTTCCAGAACCCTGTTCTAACTCAATCGCTCAGTCACAGCAGTAGTGTAATCACACTTAAACATGATCAGTTATCTTTCCTCTTTCTCTCTTCACATACGTTTGATTTTATAAAGTGCTGAGGAAAAGGAAATTGAGATTACACTACTTACAGATGTCCTGAGAATGCTGGAAATTGTTGATGGAATACACTACCCTGAAAGATCAACTTTCCTTCATTTCAAAGCATGTGTTCCCTAATTTGGCTGATGCTGAGAGATGTTTTCTTCATGGGGCCTTCTGTCTCTTCCACTTTGGCAAGCAATGGAAGAAGATGATATGAGAGAAACGGGTCCAAATTCAAGCACGTACAACCTTGAATTTAGTTCATGTTCAGAAGGAAAAGTGGTTTCTACTATATAAATAAATCACACCCTTTACAAATTTTTTTCTATGGCTCTCTGACAGTAATATCCAATGAAAAATGATACTTTTATCATGTACAACCTATGAAAATTGTCCCTTTGTCATGAGAAAGGATTAAGGCTGTGCTATTTTCATCCTTGGCACATTTCCTTAACTAAAGTGTAATGGCTTCATTTCCTTTTCTTTTCAGTGTGAATTTAGTGCTGATGAAAAGTACCAGCTTAGCAGCTCAGGAAACTGAAGCATGTTATTCATCCAGAGAGTGAGAACCACAGGTAATCGCAGTGTAGAGTACCAGCAAAGCCAATCAAATTTGATGTGGATGGGAAAACTACTTCAGGCAAATAACTTGTTCCTCCCCACAAGATATGTACAATTCTTAGTCTCCCTGAGGACTTTGTCAACATCGTGCCCACTAGTGTTCCTGAAAAGCGGTTGCCTAAAAAATTTAAGATCTTTTCCATTGCAACTGTTAAGTCAAAATGTGAACAAAACAAATGTGACCATAACTATTTCACTGACAATTTCAATGGTGAAGCTTTCCAAGTAGCTTTTTTTTAATGTAAAATATCCCCATAAGAGGTTATTCTTAAGACTTTGTCCAGCCTTCTTTTTCAGACGTTAATCTCACGCTGCCACAGTTATGCTCTGCAAATGGCCATTCAAAGCTGAGAGCATATGAGCATCTAGTATGCTTCATGTTTCTGATTTCAGTGTAAACATACCTCCATGCTAAGTAGTATGACAGCAAAGTCACCGTAAAGGATCTGTGCTCAGGCTCACCAGCCTTGCTTCTGAATGGACAAAAAGAACATTTTCTGGTGGTGAACTTATTTCTAGGTTTGGGTGCCCCTTAAATCTGAACAACTCAAAAGACGCAGCACCTCCCAATGTGCTAACCTACATGTTTGGTAAGTCAATGAGACACACCTGTGCTGGTTTTGGCTGGGGTAGAGTTAATTTTCTTCATAGTAGCTAATATGGGGCTATGTTTTGGATTTGTTCTGAAAACAGTGTTGATAATACTGGGATGTTTTCGTTACTGCTGAGCAGCGCTTACACAGAGTCAAGGCCTCTTCTGCTTCTCACACCACCCCACCAGCAAGTCGGCTGGGGGTGCACAAGAAGTTGGGAGGGGACACAGCCGGGACAGCTGACCCCAGCTGACCAAAGGGATATTCCATACCATATGACGTCATGCTCAGCATATAAACCTGGGGGAAGAAGAAAGAAGGGGAGGACGTTCGCAGTGATGGTGTTTGTCTTCCCAAGTAACTGTTGTGCGTGATGGAGCCCTGCTTTCCTGGAGATGGCTGAACACCTGCCTGCCAATAGGAGGTAGTGAATGAATTCCTTGTCTTGCTTTGCTTGCCCACGCGGCTTTTGCTTTACCTATTAAACTGTCTTTATCTCAACCCACAAGTTTTCTCACTTTTACCCTTCTGATTCTCTGCCCCATCCCAGGGGGGGAGTGAGCGAGTGGCTGTGTGGTGCTTAGCTGCCAGCTGGGGTGAAACCACGACAACGTCCTACAGTGACATTATATACTGGAAAAGACCAACCTTTGTACATGCTAGATACAATGCAAAGTGTTTGAAACTGGATATGCTGTATCTCAAATAAAATGCAAGTGCAGCTTTTGCAGGATGCTTCCTTCAAATGTTACCAACAGCAAACAGCTCTAACATTTGCAGTAAGGCTTTAATATCAAAGTCCTTGTTATTTTAAAGTTATACAGAACAGTTTCTGTCATCCATGTAGTAAAGCCTCTATCTGCCAAGAGGTACATACACCCAAACTCTTCTCTCCATTCACAGCAATGTTATTGCACAACTGTGAAGGCAAAGCAAATGTGACTCAGAGTATATGATAATAGTCATTAGGTGATTTAAATCAAAACATGCAAGGTGCCTCAAAGTTTAGTCACTGTTGGATAGGAACTGAGATATATTCTTGATGACATATGCTAAGTTTTTAGCTGTAAATGTGTTCTTCAATAGATCTCTCTTTTCTTCTGAAGTGGTAAATAGCTGTCTTCAGGATATCAATGGCATATATGTTCATAATTAAATTTATGATAATACCATTGATAATGAGAAAAGTGTTGATAATTACATTGTTGATAACGAGATGCATGTTAACATACATACGTTAGTATGGCACACAGAAATGCTTAATCTTTGACTAAGCTGTGGGCCCATGTGTAACCCGTGCCCATCCTGGCTCAGATGGTGGGAGGAGATGACACGCTGAACTCTCCTCTGTGGCTCTGGATTGGCTGGGAGTCTTTGGTGCTTGTCAGCACAGGACCAGGGTCCCAAAAATACATCACAATGTTCCCCTGCTCCCTGTTTTAGATGTAACCTTAGAATACTTTTAGGATTAAATGCTAATATCTTAGGCCAGCTAATACTCACTCACCAGTGGTCAGGAGCAACTGAGCCAGGAGCCAAAGAAAAGGAGAAGCCCAGTTTGAACTTATGCTCTCCTATTAGCTGCTCTTCTTGCTCCACTCTTCTCTCTCAGCCCTTTGGTGGGGGGTTAACTAACTTAAGACTTCCTTAAATTCCTTAAACGCAGCTTCGGATGGCCAGGTTCAGAGCTCGTGTAAAAAGCCAGGAGATTTATACTGTGGCTGGTGGATGTGAGCCTGAGTGCATCTCAGTGAACATAAATGAAAACTAAATCTGAGGGAAGCTAGGTCGGCATAATGCACTCCTGGGACGAGGGGAGGCGGAAGAAGGTGTAAAATACACCAACTCAGACTCCCTCCGGAGTTGGAGAACTCAGATTCACATCTGAATTTGGCTCCCATCGCCTGACTCGGAAAAGCGAACTCTCTCCAAGTCTGGAGACACCGGTACATTCTGTGCAAAACCCTTACAGGGATACTGTTAAGCTTGTCTAGCCCACAAATTAACTTAGCCTGACATATCTTAGGTTTTACTCTGGAGGCACAGGCTGTGTTCAAAGAACCTCTGAGCAACAGAAATGAGGAAAACAGAACAGGCTGCTCTGCAACCTGCCACCACGTGCCGGGGATGACATGTGGGCAGCACCCACGCATGGTGCCACAGGTATTTATGCTGGGGCTGCACAGACCTTTTGCTTTTTTAGATGGAGGAAAAGGAAAAAGAATGAAATAATCTGCTGTAGGGCAAATATGTTGCAGAGAAACCTCTGGGATCCTTACAGCAAGACACACTGTGAAAAGTACATGACAAAGTAGGGGCTGCTTGGCTTTTAGATGTGTCACAGCTATATAAGCTGCAAGGAGAAAACGTCTACAAGTCAGGATCTGTCCAGTGAAAAGACAAAGTGGAAGTATTAGTGCTGGCAGCTGGTATGGGATTTTAAACACAGGCTCAGATTTAAGAGAAGAAGATGTTTTGTAGCAAAGCCTATTGACCCCACAGAAGGTTTAATAGCGTCCTGCCTCCATGAAGGACACCACCACTTAGTGACTTAGACTGGGGACAAGCAGGGTGGCACACACAAGGCTTGGCCGAAGGAAACCTGCCACCTCTCTCTCGAGTTGCCCTGGAAGGGAGTGGAGACCTTCACGGGCTGCCGCCTCCTTCTCTTCTATAACCTCTGTGGAAAGCAGTAGCGTAAATTGTTTGGTGTAATTCATGTGCCAATATAGAGCGGTGACTAACACCCACAGCTCGGGGAGGATCACAAGCCACAGTTTGGTCAAAAGGGTGTTGTTATGGCCAGGCAGGACTAAATTCCAGGTATCTACACACCTGAGAAAGTCTGGGGGAAACTCTGTTACCACCAAAATTTGGTTTTATGATGGAAAAGTTACAAAAATAAAAGAAGATAAAACTGGGGACTTATAAATTTAAAAAAAGTTAGGAAGAACTTTTGATTTTGCTAATGTAGACCCCCAGACCAAGGAAATTTAGGACTTGTTTTATTGTAATTCCCTTCTATACCCAGTTCTGAATGCGGGGTCAATGTCTGTGGTGCCATACCTTTCCCTCATCATCCCCTTCCTCTTTCTTCCCCAATGGCAAATAGGTTTTGACAGAATCTGGAAGGGTATTTGTTTCTCAAAGAATTATTGGTTTTACTATAGCAGTAAACATCTTTGTGTCGGGGTTTTTAGGGTGTTTTTTTCAAAAATCTAGCACTGCCAGCACTAAGAATAAATTGCTCAAATTCTGGCTTATTTCTAGTCACAATCATCAGATATTTCTTTTATCTGGATTGCCAGATTAAAAAATAATTATATTACAAAAGGACTGCCCTGGAAATTGAACAGGTGAAACTAGAACGTTGTTCTCCCTCGTATATTAGCACTGTCAAAGGAAGACCTGAGATCCTAGAAGTGTTAGTCAGGCACCCAGTGCTGCTTCAAACTCCATCATCTGCTTTATAAGAAGCAACCTCCAGGATCTCCCCAAATGAAAGCTGCATATGACACAGCAGAATGAATGAGCGCCAGCAGCCATCTGCACGAGGGGTACAAGGGTGGCCGGGCGCAGGAGCCCAGCAGTCTTTGCTGCTGATGCCGAAGAAGGGCAGGGAGAAAAGCAGAGTGATAACCGTGTTTTGGTCCAGTGAGGAAAGGCAAGGTGGAAACACAGCGAGGAGGCAAGCAGCGTCAGCAGCCTGAGGCTGCATGAAGTGTCTGTGAGAGAGAGCAGCAGCCCCAGCACAGCTGTGTCCCAGAGACCAAATTTGTAATGACTCGGCATAGCACATGCCAGAAAGCCTGCCTACCCCCGCAACCATAGAAGTTGTGAGTGGATGCTTTGGGCCAAATTAGTCCCTGATGGAAGCTCAGGAAAAGCCAGGGGAGCTAGAGGCATAAAAAAATTCGGCCCTTTATTAACATCATAGCTTGGAAGCCAATTTTTGTACATCAAGAAGTGATAAGCAACCAAAATAATGTCGAAGCAGAAGAGGACTTCTCTTTCTAAGAACTTCTGACTCCAGTGTTACTCATCCTTGTTTCCTGCTGTCCCGTCCATTTGCTCAAGTGGCTGGTGGGAATCCAAAGCCTATTAATTATCCCTCTACTAAAGAAACAGAATAAATACCTCTCTGAGAAAGGGCTCCACAATTTGGTCAGCTTCATGGACATGGGCCAAGAGATTAGCACTAGATCGTGCGAGCAAAAGATCAGCCTGCTGCAAGCCCACACTTTGTGCAGGGGAAAGTTTTCCAGACGTAAGAATTGCACCTGAAAACTGTGCACTGTAACATGATAGAGCAGGTAACATCTGCCAGGTTTTGAGAGATGTTAAATACACAAACATATGTTTGGGCAACCTCATGCAGACTTTCGTAGCTCGTAAAGAAGACACCTAAGGGGGTACGCTTTCAAGGGCTGAGGTCGGTATTTTTTGTTGGGGTGATTAATATTGGTTGGAAAGTGAGCAGTAATGGTGGTGAAAACTGGGAAAAATAAACTTCAATAAAAGCCTCTGCAAAAAGCAGACGTTCCCAGAAAATGTTTAGACCAAAGCCAACTTTCCTTCGAGAAAAAGCACTAAAAGAAAGCCATCAGCCCAAGCACTGACTAACTCAGTTTTTGCTTGCTGCCAGGCACTTTGAGGTGTAAATACACAGGTTTCCAACTAGAACCAGACTGCAGGTGCAGGTCTGATGGCAATTCAGTGAGTAATATGCAAAGCAAGTATCAGTGTGCAAACTGCAACCACATAAAGACAATTGTTCATGTGCTTTTCAAATGTTGTACACAACTCAGTTTAATCTATGTCATGCCTGATCACATAGAGTTAAACTAAAACACGCTGTTAGGGGAAACAAAGAGGAAATGGAACAATGGCAAAGATAAGTTCAGGCTGAAAATACTAAGTGGTCTTTGAGGAAACAATAGGGATGCTATTAATTGTAAAATACCCAAGCTGTAGGCTCCAAGCAGGTTGGCAGCATTCACTTTTCCAAGCCTGGGGCCAGAATCAAAGAGGACACTAAATCATCAAAGCAACTAGGGTCTAGAAAAGCAGAAGAGCTGTATGTGTTGCTGAGGGTTATGGAGAGAATGTCAGTGAATGTTGGCAGCTACACAAGACACCCAGACTGAGACCTGCAGACCACTCTGTAGCTCAGCAGTCTGCTCCCGAGCCCAGTGATGGAGGTAACAGGGCTGAAGAGGAACTCATGCTTGCAGGGGAAGATTAAATTCCTGCCTCACATAACCCAAGGTCAGGGAGAGCTGATGGTACTGATAGTTGCTCAGTATTAGACCTATTATCTGTGATTTACTAGGTAAAACTCAATATGGATTTCAATGAGAAATGTTTGGTCTCCATGAAGAATACATTTACCCAACCAGGCTGAAATTGCTCCAAATATCGTTCAGGAAAAGATGATGTCTCCTCATGAATAACGTGTAGGAAACACAAGCGTGGCATAAAGAAAGGAGCGAGGGACAGGGCATGTCATCGTCTGCATGTCATCATCCTATGTCAGAGCGTGGTTCAGGTGCGGCAGCCCTGGCACTGACCCAGCCTGGCACACTAAGCAGTGTCGTCATTCAAGCCCTGTTACCATCAGGTCACTCCTGGGTCCTGCTCCCAGCCCCAGAGCTTGCACAGTGTGTGCCACTTTAAACACCTCTGCAGCGGGTGTCTGTCCCCGCAGACCATGTGTGGTCCCTCAGGAACCTGCTCCAGGGACAGAACTCAGCTTCTGCAAAGCACACGGGCAGCCCTGAGTGGGGCCACAGTCTAGGAGCATCCCCATGCTTGGCACAAGGTAGCTCCCACCCTGAATTTGGGACTGGTCCAGTGCCCTTGGGGAGAGCCTCACCCTCCCCACTGCTCAGAGAGTACTGACAGCTGACTCCACAACATTTTTAGATGTTGGAAAACCTAAGCTGGGGACAAAGAGGAGTTCAGGGTCTTGTCTTAGGTAAGGATTCAAGTGCTTGTATGCAATGGGCTTGGTGTGTGCTCCTTCATGAACTATAGTTCTTTCAGCCACTTGGATGTTAAGTGCAGAATATCATCATTTGGGGCTATACCAAATAATTACATAGCTAGATATAATAGCTACTATTAACTCTTAAATTATTACTGCTAGAAGTAGCCAATTTAAAATAACAACTATAACTCAGTCGTGTGTAGTTTTGCATTCTTATTTGGTGATTGCCAACAATACGTATAAATATCTGTATAGAGACATTTAGACAAGAAGAGGTACAAAAGAGAAACAAAATGAAACAAGTTAATGTTTAAATCAATGCCTATTCACATTCTAGTCAGTCTTGCATAAAGTATTCAAGGTTACTTTTTAAAAAACCATAACAAATGTTTTAGATCAAACCTTCTACTTGGAAACAAATTCTGCTCTAACATGAATTGTTTTGATTGCACTTTAGTTTTGAATACATTTTGAAATAAAGTAAAATAAACCAAAACAAAACAGCAAAACGTTGCACTCAGCGTGATTAAATAGAAACCTTGACTTTTTTAGCTAAAACAATTTATCAAATCTAAATGCAATATGTTAAGTTTTGGTGAAGCTTTCATTGGCTTAAAAATATGCCAAATTCTTGGTCTCACCAAGACACCAAGGGACAAAATACTTAGGAAATCAAGGAAAACTTCTAGGACATAATGTCATAAAATAAGGATGAAAAAGCATCACAAGACAGGCCCTAAGAAAGTTTCCCTAGCTATAAATAAACACAAGGGCTAATGCAAGAGTTGAATATGCTCATTGCCTAGATTGTCTATGTCCTATATTGTCCCTGGTGTCACTATATAGACCTGATGGTACCTACTGCCTAACTCTTTGAGGATCCCCTGGGTTTCATCAGGGAGGCCTATTGGGAACAGCCAGTGGAGCCAGGAGCACCCAGCCCTGTCCGAGGTCACCGCACACCCCAAAGTCCCAGGCAGTGCTGTGGTCAGAGGTGGTCACCCCATGCGGCATCCTTCTGTGGGTCAGACAATGCACTGCCATGGCAGGCACCTGCAGAAACACTTCTCATACCTCCACCCTGCACCCACTCCAGCACTGCCAACCCAGTACCACTCCCAGCCAGGGAACCAAATTCTGCCCGGCATCCACTCAGGGATGAGTCTGGGAGACTGACCAGTCCCAGCACCTGCTAGCCTGCAGCTGGTCTGCAAATGCTGCCTCCTTTGGCAGCTACTGTGCAAGGTCCCTGAGACAGTCTGTTTGATCCTATTTCCTTCTTGCCCCTCCCCAAAACCACCAGGACCCAGCCCAGCCTGTTTCACATTCTTGAACAGGCAATGGTGCAGACCCAGGCAACACACAGCCCCATGGGGCAAGCAAGAATGGACAGAAGTGACCTTTTTTAGCATGCAAAATATTCCCTCTGTGCCACCAGCTCCTGCCTCAGGATGCCTGTCCCCCTCCACAGGTCTCTGCGCTCTGCTCTGGGGCACTGCAGACCGACATGGTGAAGAGCAGAGTTGAGTGTTCACTCAGCAGAGCTGGCCAGCCCTCCGTGAGCGTACAGCAGAAGCATGCTCGGGGCAATCTGGGCTGCCCAGGATTGCCTCTATCCTCAGGGAGGAGAGGATGCCACTTACGCAAACATCTTTCTTATTCTCCTCTTTCTCCTCCTGCCATCACTTACCCACTTCTTGCTCTTGCCACCTCCCTCTTGCTATAAGGGAGCTACATAGTGCCCAATCTGACTTCTGATTTAGTCCTTTCAAATTATGTTTCTATAAGTAGATTAAATCATTCCAGGGCCCATCCCTACTAACTTGTCGCTGTTTTGAGGGACAACAAATTTACTAGCATGGACTCAGGTCATATCCATTCCAGTTGGCCTCGGTACTAGAGAACATGCCATTGCATGTTTACTTTTCCAGTATAGACGTGGCCATGAGGACCAGAAAATATCATGCAGAATTAAATAAATACATAAAAGAGAATATTTTCCAATATCTACAAGGAAATTTTGGAGGAGATGACTGATGCCAAATATTTTTTTACACTTGATGTGTCAGCAGGGTTCTGGCAGGTGCCCTTAGTAAAAAACAAGCACATATTTGTGCACATTCAACACCCTCTTTGGGAGATGCTGTTTCCTCAAACTGCCATATGGGTTGTATTCAGTATCCAAGGTGTTTTACAGGAAAATAAAACAATTTTTTATCATATGCAGAGTGCTTAAGCCTAAACAGATGAGGAAAAATGGTAAAATAGCATGACAAAAGGCTCCAAGCAGCTTTGGAAATAACTAGATCTGCTACAAAGAAGTTAAATAAACAGTAACACTAATCTAAATGCTATATAATGAAAATAACACACCTGGAGGAGAAGTTTCGACAGCACAGCATACAGACAGATTTCGGTATATGTGGGCTGTCACTAACATGCCTGCCCCAACTAGCAGAGGATAGACAGGTTTCTTGTAACGGTGAACTCTGGAAAGAAATATATGGCTTAAAAACCTTATCAAGCAGCCTGGAAAACTGATATTGTTAAAGGGGACTCAGTTCTGAGACAGCCCCGTACCAAATGCCCAGCAGACTTACCAGTGCCTCTAAACATGGTGCCAGCACAGTGCCCTCACAACAGGTGGGTCCAAACGGGAGAGCGGTCAGCTCTGCGCAGTGACCACCACCGATAATGGCCATCAGATGTCCAAGGGCTATTGTCATTCCTCCTAAGCTCTGGGGTGTCAGATAGTTACTTGAGAAAGTGCATTGCTAAGATTTAAAGCCAAGCAAGAACAATATACTGCTGTTACAAATCATGCCCTGCCAAGCCCTTCACCAGGAACATACAAAGCTTGGGTTCCTTCAGATTCCAAGCACTGTTTTGCAGTTGAACACAAACCCAGCAAGCCTGGGAATAGTCTGGAGCATGTGACAAAAATAGGAAGGTCCTCAGTCTGAAACAGCTTATGTATAATCCAACTGGATGAGTCAATGCCTTGCCTGGTTTTAGAGAGAACATGATGGCCAGAACTGTTGGGTGGGAGAAGTGCAGCAGAAGGCAACTCTGGTTACTGGTACACAGGGCTGAAAGAGCACATCCTGGGCCCTGCTCTTCATATCAGCATGATCATAGAATCATAGAATCATTGAGGTTGGAAAAGACCTCTAAGATCATCGAGTCCAACCGTCAACCCAACACCACCATGCCCACTAAACCATGTCCCTAAGCGCCTCATCTACACGTCTTTTAAATACCTCCAGGGATGGGGACTCCACCACTTCCCTGGGCAGCCTGTTCCAATGTTTCACCACTCTTTCAGTAAAGAAATTTTTCCTTACATCCAATCTAAACCTCCCCTGCCGCAACTTGAGGCCATTTCCTCTCGTCCTATCGCTTGTTACTTCGGAGAAAAGACCAACACCCACCTCGCTACAGCCTCCTTTCAGGTAGTTGTAGAGAGCGATGAGGTCTCCCCTCAGCCTCCTTTTCTCCAGGCTGAACAGTCCCAGTTCCCTCAGCCGCTCCTCATAAGACTTGTGCTCCAGACCCCTCACCAGCCTCGTTGCCCTTCTCTGGACACACTCCAGCACCTCGACGTCCTTCTTGTAGTGAGGGGCCCAAAACTGAACACAGTATTCGAGGTGCGGCCTCACCAGGGCCGAGTACAGGGGCACAATCACTTCCCTACTCCTACTGGCCACACTATTTCTGATACAGGCCAGGATGCCATTGGCCTTCTTGCTTCTTGATCTTGCTTCTCTGGCAGATAGCACTGATCACAGACAGCAATGCAATTCAGGAGCAGGTGAAACGTTCTGAGAAAGAATAACTGTGACTGAGGTACAGGGAAGAGAGTCAGCACTTTTGCCTGAGCAAGTCTTGTATGCATAATAGCAAAACTGAATTCAAATAGCCGTGTCCCATGACACAGCACAGTGCTCTCCATCCAACAGCACAGTCACCAAAGGTTAGCTACATTGTGCCACTTGGTAGGCTGCCCGACATTTTGTATTATCTACATTTTGCTCATAGTTATTTTTATAGTAGCTGGAGAAAGAGAATGTCTACCTTCATCTACCTTTACTAAGCTCTTGCAGAAGTCAGTTGGAACCAATTTTCATCTTGGGCAGGAGCTCACGTCACACAGTGCTATCAGTTAGCACTGAGGCTCTTCATGAAGGGAGTGATCCGTTGGACTTCTCAGCCTGGAATGATTTCCAACCCAGACACTATGTCTGGCGATAAACATCTGCACCCAGACATGCCTCAGACACCAACTAGCCCATGGCACTCTCACTATGTCAAACAGGACAAAGGCCACTTTTAGAGCACAGTGGCATAACAAGTATAGAGGTTCTAACAGGGGGAAAAAAAGTGAGGTTCATTTTGATATAGAAAAGGCCAAAGCAAAAGGAGTTGACTGGTTAAAACATGAGATAATCAGAACACAATGACCCACTGTTTAAATCAAGACTGATAATGCAAAGGGAGAAGAAATTAATCAAACAATGACCCAACTACTCCATTTTAAAAAGTCAGACATTTCCTTTTATAAATAACTGGTATAAAACAATAGATGGTGGAGTGAAGGGACTGAAGAATATATTGTTTTCATCAAAAAATGTTGTATTTGGGGATTGGAGGAACCAGTAATTATGATATTTTAGGAAAGTCTGGTTTTGGCAACTTTTTCAGCATCCACATGCAGAATGAAATGTCACTTACAAATATCAGATTAACAGTAAATCTAGTTCTCTCATTTCTCCTGAGCTTCACTCCATTGACTTTCAAATCACTGAGTGATTTAGAATACCAGGGTGTTTCGGAAATAGAATATACCTGGTGGCATTTCAAGTCTAACATTTTGCTCAGATGTGCATTGTACAATTCAGCAGTTACAGGGGTCAACAAACCTGGCTCAGCTATGAAGTTACTGGAAGAATCCAAGATGGTAGATTTTAAAAAAATCTAAAATGAACCACATGATTGGGTTTCAAGCTTTAAATGAATTTCACAAAGCAATCTGATAAAAAATAGTATCAGGAGGAAAGGTAGTAGAGGAATCAAAATCCCTTGGTAGTAATTTAAGTACTTGTCTGATTGTGGGGATAAATCAAAGTATCAATACTGCCAGTGAAATTCCTCCAGTTTTCTATGGAAAGTATATTGCATTAAAGAGACTCTAATCTAGAGATCCCTTGATCATTAAAACTCTCCATAATCAAAACAGGGTCAAAAGGCAAACAAATGAAATAGAATCCAGTGATTACAAAAATAAACAACTGAGCAGTAGATTGTAATTTCATGAAGTATATGCAGTAGTTCATATCACAAGAGTGGGAGGACTGGGAAAAAATACTGTATTTGAAAAAAAATATATTTGTCTGAAAATGATCTCTTAATTTTTTGGCTACTCCTTCATCCACCACGATTGTGTGGTCTGTTTTTCAGAGAAAGAAGAAGCCAACTGAACTTCCTTTGGCCAGAGTTATATTGTCTCGGGAGTGGAGTCAGGTTTCTCTTAAATAACTGAAGGCAAGATTGTTGTCTTATATTATATGTGTTGTTACCAAAGCTATTGTGGATGAAGACCATACCCAAACCATAGCAGACTGTACCAAGTCCAGAGAAATATGTCCTTCCTTCAGAAGAGGAAAAAAATGTTTTCCATTGTACAACTGAGAAAACATCTGTTGCTAATCCATGGAGTTTTAGAAGACTGACTAGTAGCTGTGTCCCTCTGGAGATGGATTGACTTAGCAAGCAATAGATCAGTTTTAAGAAAAAAAATCTTCACCAGTGCCTCAGTGCCCTCGCTGCACCCTGAACATACCAAACTGAGGAGAGAGGGTGTACCAGACTCCAGAAGGAGTGACACAAGTTGATCTGGAGGCATCCCTAATTGTCCAAGAACACAACCTTGAGTTTACCTGCAAGGCTTTTTTTTTTTTCTTTTCTTTTCTTATTTTCTCATGCTATTTTAAACATTCCACATGCAAAATGCACAGACAAGCTGTTGGGAAGAAAATGAAATTTAAAGATGTCTGAGGAGTATCCATAGACCATGAGCACACGGGAACACACTAAGCATGTAACCTTCAGATCTCAAACCTGTGATGACTGCCAGCTCTCTCCACATTGTCTAAGAAGCTGTTGTCTTTGACATTTGAGCATCACTTCAGAGATCCTGTGTGTTTTCAGCTCCGTGTCTGCCTCCAGGACAGCGCAGGATGAATTTTGCAAGGGGAAGCAGGGGCAGGAGCAGTGTGTGTCGAGGCAGCCAGACCTCTGCACTGCTGGACCAGGAGTTTATCTACACAGTATTTTGTAAAGAGAAACAGAATGGTAGGTGATGCTTTTTGCTGTTATCTAGGTAGCTGGGAATGTATCTCTCTACATCATTTGACTTGAATCTTACACCAGATCATCTCTAGGTTTTGCTATCTATCTCCCCCATCCTGTTTTCCTTATCTCTGCATCTACATCTCTCTTTTGCTCTCTTCTACAACAGCATCCCCAGTATCAGAACACTTTAGTTCCTGGAATTGTATTGCTTCCTGAATTTCTCTCATTTCTCTGTTTTTTTCCCTTTTTCTCTTCCACCATTTTATTCCAGCAGTCCCATAGTGCAGCATGGGATGAGGCATCTCCCCTTCACATTACATCATAGCCTTGATACCACATTTGGTGTATATTCTCAGTCTCTCTGCCGTATATAATACACAACAACAATCTTCATTTCAGATTTTCAAGAGGAGGCATCAGTAAGCTCTGATGCTCCTTATACAAAGGTTAAATTGCCTTTCCTTCCCCCTCCCATAACACAGTCCCACCCATATTAACTTTTACAAGTAAATGGCTGGTTAAGAAGATAAGACAACAGTGTCTCAGCTCTTCGTTGCCCTCCAGTGCAGTATTTCATACCCAGATATCTGAAAGAATGACAGGGTGTCAGATTAAGTAAAGCTCTGCATGCTGGGATCTCAGGAACTGTGGTAGGTAAACTGAAGGCAAATCAGTTACTCCCGAAAGCTTGCTTTCATTCAGAACTTAAATGAAATAAGGTCCTGTAGGTGTTTGAACAAGGAAGTTCAGAAACTATAGTAAATTAAATGAAATATCATAAGTGCTATTTTAAGTTGTGCCCTATGAAGGTCAGTGCTCAAATCAAAACTTCCTGGAAAAGACATGAAAGGAGGTCGTCATCTGTCTGAAGATGTGGGATGGCTTTTTTTACTGCTACAGAAAGCTGGTGCTCAAGACATGTGGATTTGGGTCTTCCAAATGGAGAGGTTTGATATTTTTCTGCTTGAGTATTTTTTTTAATCTATGAAAAGTGAATAGTGTCAGTTCTGCATCTTGGGCACCCTGTAGAGCTTAGGTTGTGATGGAGGAATGGAGATTGAAGACCTTGGGAAGGCACTATAAAGGTTAAAAATATTTGTTTCCGTCTCAGGTTTGTCCTGTCTCAGCATGTGCATCATGGAGCTGTTTGGAACTGGTGAGTGTTTCTGAACAGGGGCAGGTTTGCGATAGAAGGAGCTGACAAGAGGATGACAGTGCAATAAACTGTGATGCTTGAGAGAAAGGTAAAGGGAGAATTTAATTAATGGCTCACATGGCCTCAAGAGCAGTGGTAGAGCAGAAGTTAGGATGGAAAGGGAGTCTTCTTGCTTCACTGTTGACTCTGAGGTCTCCCAAATTTTAATTCTAAAGGGAAGCATAAGAATTTACCCCTTTACATGCTTACTTCCCCTTGGACCTCCATTATCCTTTCTTTAATCATTTTCTGTGGTACCTCAAACCACAACACACCACTCTTTAACCTTGTAAATGCAGGAGAAAGGAAGCACGGTTGTTGTCTTGGGCACTATGTGTACTACCTCTGAGTCTGTGGGTAGTGTCTACTCCTCTAGTAATTTTAGAAGAAGTGTTGGCAAATGCTATCTAAGACACTCCCCCCTGCATTCATATGAGATTTGCTGTCCTGTTGTCCAGAAAAAGAGAAAGAAAAAGCTCTTGACATTGTTGAGTGGAGTATCATGTTAGCAGCACTGCTACAGAAAGACATCCCTGTTGTTTTGTACACTTGACTCCTAGCTAATAAAGGCAATTTCAGCACACGTTTCCTCAATTGTTGCACTGCATGTTGAAGACAGTAGGCTGAAAAATGTGAATGGCAATATCTCACTTTCTTTAAGCTTTAATTTGGAAAGTTTTTTTGCAAAAGTTATGAACATATTTTAAAATCAAAGTAAGTGATTTCTGCATTAATACCTGTGGCTTAAGGAAATTAATTTTAGATAGAATTCTCTGTGTGCAAGGACCAGAAGGAGGTTTGTACATCATTTCAGTTTCAATCAGGTCTAGTCAGCCCTTCACACCTCCAGAGTACTCCCAAGGGAGCTGGAAAAACCTTTGTATGACACCTGAATTACCCAAACTTCTTATGCCAAGGCAGAGGATTCAAAACAATGGTTCTGTGCAGAAAGTGTAGTTTACTCCATGGCCACAATAAAAATAAGAAAACTTGGTGGGACAACGATATGCTGGAACTTAGCTAAAATGCGAAAAGGTGGGATTATTACAATTCCAAAACAGAGATAAAACATTGCTAGAGATTTCTTTCAGATTCCATCACAAGAAAATAAAAATCTGGTTTTCAGTAAAAATCCCTGACTTCTATTGCTTTTTGTTTGGGTTTTTTATTTATGTTTATTTATTATTACTTTTTTATTACTTTATTATTATTGTTAAGAAAAATCAGTAAATATTATCATTAATATAATGATTAATTATTATAGTAATAAAATAATACTCTTAATATTAATAATATTAATAAAATATTATTAAAATTAATAAAAAGTTTAAGTTATATCAGTACTTTCCCTATAATTTTATTATCTGGGAAGGGAAAACTCAGATAAATGCAAACACTTAAGTATGGCTTTATTTAAGCATGCAGATAGTTTCAGAGAAGTCTATTATTTAGGATAGTGCTAAAGTCCTGACTTATCTTTTACATTAAGTGTTGTTTAATGGTAACTTTAGGCTGACCATTTACTCAGAACAAGGAAAACACTATTCCAATATCTTCTACAGAGCACTATCTTCTACAAAAATTTCTCTTTAGGTTTCATAGGAAGGAACCTGAGAAATTAAATACAGAAGAAGATAAAAATCCGTTATCTGGAATATTGTAAAAAAAAATAATTATAATGAACGCTTCAGAGGAGATGAACCTGCTCATTCCATCTGCTTTTGCACGTTAACCAGGGAATGCACTTTGAACAATAGGCATCAGGATCCTAAATTACATGACTATTTCTTTCATTTGGCAATGGAAGTTTCACAGAAAAACTTTACTTGTGCTGGTGTGGTCCTGCTTCTTCGTAGTTAAAACAGAGGGCTTTGTTCACCCTTACAGGAATGTAAAAACTGCATCCAAGAGGTGAACTTTTGGCGCTAGCAAAATCAGTGGGAGTTTTGCTATCGACTTCCACGGAAACAGGATTCAGACTTAATGACTTTCCTGGGATGTGCTGTGGTCTGGTGGATTACATATGAGCCTACTATATTGTCTGCTGTATAATCCAAGGCAACTTGTTTTTAAGTAGGGCTGGTTATTTTGATTCCATCTAAATGATCTTTCAAAGGATTTTTATGTCATGAAACACTTCAGGTCTCTATCAGTGAAACTAAAAAGAAATAAAGTATTCATTTTAAACTGCTTCAGCATTTTCAGTGCATTCTGGTCTATTGAACTGACCAAACTGACTTTTTTTTGAGTCGACCCAGCGTTATTCTGCTTTCCCAGTGGCAGCACTTTCCATTATGAAAGTTTTTATCTCAGGTGGCCCATGCTCTCTTCCCTCCAAACTACAGGTCCCCCTTGGCTAGACTACATTCCCTGCAGCACGAAAGTTCCCCCTCCAAGCAGGTCTTGTGGTGATCCACAGAAGCCAATGGACCCCAGGGCCAAGCACAAGGGACCGCAAGGAAACTTGGTCAAGTACCCATAACCACAGTGGTGAACATCAGCTTCCAACACCCAAGCTACAGCGCTCTCCACATCATCCGGAGATGTACATGAATGTTAACTGAGGTGTTTTGGGCAGTTCAACAAAGCAGAATGTTTTCATTTGGGAATAGGAAAAATGAAATGTGATGACTAAAAAAAGCATCAAAACGAAGCATTTTCTTGTTTCAAGAAATACATCTGTATATGCCATGAACCTTCAATGTCATGAAAGATTGTCCACATGAATGGAGGATGCAGTTTCCAGCCCCTCACCCTTGGCCCTATCTTGGATGGTGCTTATAGGATGAGTTGCTCTTCTGCCCAATATTCTGGTCCCTCAGAGGGCACCTCCTCCCTCCCTGAGAGGAAGGATCCAATTTTCCTGGCCTTAGACTAGATCCTGGATTGCAGTAACCTGTGCGCTTGTCAGCCTCATCCCGCAAGGTCCTTTTAGGCTGAGTAGTCACTTCTCTGGAAGCTTTGATGTGGCGGCCTTCTTAACACCACAGCACAGTTTAATCCTTTAGAACAAAAGATTAAAAGGTTTTGAAAGCAGCATGTTTAATACACCTATCTTACCTAGAAGTTTGTCACCCTTCAGCAGAGAACTTCAGTGGCACTTCTTCATTAGTTTTCCCTGAAAGTCTGTTTCTTTTAATCTCATTCCTTGCCTCCTTCAGAAGTTGTTTGACTCAGTGTCCTGGAGTTTTGGTTCTCTTCTGTATCCTGCTTGGGACACATCATCCTCAGGTGGGCAGAGTTTGCTCTGCTCCGCTCCCCACAGCTGCACAGATGTACGACATCAAAGCAGATGGCATTTGCAGCATGTCCTAAATGCAATTATATTCCTCCTTACCCATGGACAGTCAGCACCACCTAGGACCAAACACGTTTTCATACTGTAAATCCCTCACAGTATTTAAAGACACTTATAAACATATGGAATTCATAAATTACTCAAGAGCAGCCCAACATCCTTCAAGTTTTTTCCTGAAGCTAAATATTCAACAGAAATGCAAGCTATTATTATTATCATGTCATGTGGCCAATAGCAGCTGGGAGTAGTGAAGAGATCACTGCCACTTTATCTTTGCATTGTACTAGCCTAATATGTGTTTAAAGTTTACTGGACATTTACAATTTAAAATAACCCATTGTGTAACAACATTTTTCTATGAGCAAAGAGATGGAATTCAAAACATATTGAGCAGCAGTAAAAAAGCCCAGTGCTAATAATCTTAAAATTACTGAGCTAATTAAGTTAGGACAAGAAAATCACATTCTCTAGATTTCCATTAGATTTAAAATAAGGGGAGTCTGAAGAAAAGGGATTCAGCTGTTACTGACATATATGCATACAATTTTCCATTGGAATGTCTAGGGCAAATTGTACTGATACAAGCACAGGAACAGCTGCATGTATTTTGATGAAGCAATAAAAAAAAAAAAGGCAGTTTCAGAGGGCAGTTTGATATAAAAAGGAATTTGTCTGAGATAGTTATGGTGCATTAGATTAATGCCTGACTGAAAGACAGTTGAAGCCAAAGACTCCCTCCCAGCTTTGATGGGCTTTGGATGAAACCATTCAGGAGGTCATAATATGAGCTGCACTCCATCCTTAGCTATTGCAGGTGTTACTGTTCCAGCTACAAATTGCTGACAAATAACAAATACTGAGGGACCTTAAGTATTTCTACCAGATGATGCTGGTCTGGTCTTCAAATGAAGACTCCATGCTTCTGATTAATGAGTATTTGGTGAGTTTTCAATACATTGTGATTACCCTGACCTGCAGCTTTCTGCAGCCACTGAATGTTTGTTCTACTGCTGTACTTGGACCATAGGGCCAAAGGTCTCTCTCGTGGTGAAAACTGTAATGTTAGTGGGGTTTTCTGTCTGGGCTTTCTGCATAAGCCTGTACATTAAACCACTCTTTGTTGCACAGGTTAAGGGCTTAGAGAACAGTATGCTGAAAACATGTTACAGGAGAGGTGAGGTAGGGCCAGCGGAGGCCAGTGGAGCAGAGTGCACGTTCCTGCAAGATGCAGAGCTCTTCCAGCTCTCTCTGTTCCAGAAGGTGGAGTGGTCCCAAGGTAGCGTAACGTTGGCTTTTCTCCTTTCCCTCTCTTAGCAGCCACTTCCTCCACAGTGCTTGTCCAGCCAGAGTAGAGAATAAGAACATTGTTTTGATCAAGGATAATCTTATCTTCTTTCTGGAATGCTGTTTCAGCTAGAGACTGACTCAGAAATGAGAGTAGTTGAGGGAGTCCAGGGATTCCTATTTAGGTGAAAGATGAGATGTTGATCTATTCCAGCCAACTAGAAATGCTGTGAAACAGAAGCTTTTTTTTTTTTTTATTCCTACCGACTAGCTGCTTTAAATTACAATTATAATAACTCACCCAACACTGTCTGGCAGTATGGAATTTCAACCCACCTTTACTTTGCAAGGCACTGATTAAATGCAATTAGACACAGCCTGCAAACAACCTTGGATTTTCCTCATCAGCATCATTAGCAGTGCTGACCACTTCAAAGTGGGCAAGGAGATCATGGCCCCAGTCCCAGAAATGTCAGCAAAGCTTGTCTGCTTCATGGACATGGTAGTGGGTACCAACCAGTTTCTGTCCAGGCATCAGGCAGCTCTCTCCTTCCCTGGAAGGCTGATGCATATAACAGATGACAGTACATAAGCTGCATGGATGAAGAACTTGAACTACGTGTGGTTCTGAACATACCATCAAGACCAATTATCATCAATACCATAATATTGCTACCATTGTATCATGGTGGCCCTTACTTCTTTATTCTGTGGGATTGCTCCCAAAAGGCGCTAGCACAAAATAGATCAACCAATCTGTGGACACTGTAGCCCCCTGGGACATGCCCAAAGCGTTCCAGTCACATCTAGACTACAACTAAATCATTTTATGTGGACTCAGCATTATTCCTGAGTGATTGCCGTGTCCCCAAAAGGTCCCTTTGTACATCCAGCCTGCCGCACTCATCTGTATCATGCAGAGCACCATCCCAGTGCCTGCCACAGGGAGCTTGACTTGACTCATGCCATCAGCATCTCTCAGGGTAAAGCAGGTAGGGATTAGTCAAGGATGCTACTGATGCAGAGTCTGAACAGGGATTTCTGGCTTTCAACCTTTCCTATTGGTCCATGTCTAGCCCAAAAGTTCAAAAACCTTCTGGAGTCCTTGCAAAGCCCAATGTGTAGGGAAGAGAAGGTCTCTTCCTTAGCTTGTATGTGTACTTTGAGTGAACTTGGGAGGAAAAAGTATTCCCTGAGGCAGCAAGTTCACAAGGCTTTTCGTAAGGTACCACATGCTTCATTCTTGACTGTTGTCCAATATGAAATTCCTCATGTCTCTCCACTCCCATATGCCACAGGCTTGAGGGGGAGAGGACAGATCCTGTGGGTCAACAACTGGTTGCGCAGCTAGTGTTGACCACAGGGATTTTTTTAAATTTTTTTAACAACCATGGGACAATTGAGGAACACTAGAATCACACACAGGATCCACCTGACAAAGCTTAATCAACAAAACAGGGCTGAAGGGAGGCCACCTCAGGCATATGCATATAAATAAGTGCCTTCAGGACAGCATTATGGGGAAAGTTCTCATACCTCTTCTGGGGAATCAGCATGACTGAGTGCCTCTCTGAAGCACACTAATGCATTGCAAGCACACTAATCCTCATAGACAAACTGATCAAGAAGAGGCTAGAAAAATGGTCAGTGGGGTGACTGAAAACTGGCTGAACTGCCACCCCAAAGGATTATGATCAGTGGCATGAAGTCCAGCTGGAGGCAAGTCACTAGTGGTGTACCCCAGGGGTTGATACTGGACCCAGGCCCATTTAACATCTTCATTAATGACCTGGGTGGTGGGGCAGAGTGAACTCTCAGCAAATTTGCAGAATATACAAAACTGGGAGGAGTGGCTGCTACACCAGCTGGTTGGGTTGCTGTTCAAGGGGACCTTGAAAGGCAGGAGAAATGGGCCAACAGGCATCTTATCAAGCTCAAGAAGGGGAAGTGATATCCTGCTGGGAGTCTGTTATAGACCACCCAACCAGGATGAAGGGGCAGATGAAGCGTTCTGCAAGTGGCTGGTAGAAGTCTCACAATCGCTAGCCCTTGTTCTCGTGGGGGACTTCAACTTCCCGGACATCTGCTGGAAATACAACACGGCAGAGAGGAAGCAGTCTAGGAGGTTCCTGGAGTGTGTGGAAGACAACTTCCTGACACAGCTGGTAAGTGAGCCTACCAGGGGAGGTGCCTCGCTCGACCTGCTGTTTACAAACAGAGAAGGACTGGTGGGAGATGTGGTGGTCGGAGGCCGTCTTGGGCTTAGCGACCATGAAATGACAGAATTCTCAATTCTCGGTGAAGTAAGGAGGGGGACCAGCAAAACCACAACCATGGACTTCCAGAGGGCGGACTTTGGCCTGTTCAGGACGCTGGTTGAGAGAGTCCCTTGGGAGACAGTCCTGAAGGGCAAAAGGGTCCAGGAAGGCTGGACGATCTTCAAGAAGGAAGTCTTAAAGGCGCAGGAGCAGGCTGTCCCCATGTGCTGTAACAAGAATGGGTGGGGAAGATGACCAGCCTGGCTGAACGGGGAGCTCTTGCTGGGACTCAGGAAAAAAAGGAGAGTTTACCACTTGTGGAAGAAGGGGCAGGCGACTCAAGAAGAGTACAGGGATCTCGTTAGGTCATGCAGAGAGGAAATGAGAAAGGCAAAAGCCCAGCTAGAATACAATCTGGCCGCTGTCGTTAAAGACAACAAAAAATGTTTTTACAAATATATTAATGACAAGAAGAGGGCCAAGGAGAATCGCCATCCTTTATTGGATGTGGGGGGGAACATTGCCACCGAGGATGAGGAAAAGGCTGAGGTACTCAATGCCTTCTTTGTCCCAGTCTTTAACAGGCAGACCGGTTATCCTTGGGGTACTCAGCCCCCTGAGCTGGAAGACAGGGACGGAGAGCAGGATGAACCCCGCAAAGTCCAAGAGGAAGCAGTTAACGACCTGCTACGCCACCTGGATGCTCACAAGTCTATGGGGCCGGATGGGATCCACCCGAGAGTGCTGAGGGAGCTGGCGGAGGTGCTCGCCAAGCCACTCTCCATCATTTATCAGCAGTCCTGGTTAACGGGGGAGGTCCCAGACGACTGGAGGCTTGCCAGTATGACGCCCATCTACAAGAAGGGCCGGAAGGAGGATCCGGGGAACTACAGGCCTGTCAGCCTGACCTCGGTGCCGGGGAAGATTATGGAGCGGTTCATCTTGAGGGCGCTCACAAGGCATGAGCGGGACAACCAGGGGATCCGGCCTAGCCAGCACGGATTCATGAAAGGCAGGTCCTGCTTGACCAACCTGATCTCCTTCTATGACCAGGTGACCCGCCTAGTGGATGAGGGAAAGGCTGTGGATGTGGTCTACCTGGACTTCAGTAAGGCCTTTGACACCATCTCCCACAGCATTCTCCTAGAGAAGCTGCGGCTCACGGCTTAGACAGGTGTACTCTGCGCTGGGTAAAAATCTGGCTGGACGGCCGGGCCCAGAGAGTTGTGGTGAATGGAGTTAAATCCAGGTGGTGGCCGGTCACGAGCGGTGTTCCCCAGGGCTCAGTTTTGGGGCCGGTCTTGTTCAATATCCTTATCAATGATCTGGATGAGGGGATCGAGTGCACCCTCAGTAAGTTTGCAGACGACACCAAGTTGGGCGGGAGCATTGATCTGCTCGAGGGTAGGAAGGCTCTGCAGAGGGACCTGGACAGGCTGGATCGATGGGCCCAGGCCAATTGTATGAGGTTCAACAAGGCCAAGTGCCGGGTCCTGCACTTCGGCCACAACAACCCCATGCAGCGCTACAGGCTTGGGGAAGAGTGGCTGGAAAGCTGCCTGGAGGAAAAGGACCTGGGGGTGTTGGTTGACAGCTGGCTGAACATGAGCTGGCAGTGTGCCCAGGCGGCCAAGAAGGCCAATGGCATCCTGGCCTGTATCAGAACTAGTGTGGCCAGCAGGAGTAGGGAAGTGATCGTGCCCCTGTACTCGGCCCTGGTGAGGCCGCACCTCGAATACTGTGTTCAGTTTTGGGCCCCTCACTACAAGGAGGACGTTGAGGTGCTGGAGTGTGTCCAGAGAAGGGCAACGAGGCTGGTGAGGGGTCTGGAGAACAAGTCTTATGAGGAGCGGCTGAGGGAACTGGGCTTGTTCAGCCTGGAGAAGAGGAGGCTGAGGGGAGACCTCATCGCTCTCTACAACTACCTGAAAAGAGGTTGTAGTGAGGTGGGTGTTGGTCTCTTCTCCCAAGTAACTAGCGACAGGATGAGAGGAAACGGCCTCAGCTTGTGCCAGGGGAGGTTTAGATTGGATGTGAGGAAAAATGTCTTTACTGAAAGAGTGGTGAAACATTGGAACAGGCTGCCCAGGGAAGTGGCGGAGTCCCCATCCCTGGAGGTATTTAAAAGACATGTAGATGTGGCACTTAGGGACATGGTTTAGTGGGCATGGTGGTGTTGGGTTGACGGTTGGACTCGATGATCTTAGAGGTCTTTTCCATCCTTAATGATTCTATGATTCTAAGTGCAAAGTCCTCCACCTGGGGAGGAATAAACCCCATGCACCAGGACACACTACGGGCTAATCATCTGGAAAGAAGCTTTGCAGAAAAGGCGTTTGGGGCTTCTGGTGGACAAGCTGAACATGAGCCAGCAATGTGCCCTTGTGACAAAGAAGGCCAACAGCCTGGTGGGCTGCATTAGGAAGCACATTGCCCACAGGTCAAGAGAGGTGATCCTTCCCCTCTGCTCAGCACTGGTGAGACATGTCTGGGTGCTGTGTCCAGGTCTGGGCTCTGCAGTACAAGAGAGACACAGACATACGGGAGCAACTCCAGCAGAGGGCCACAAAGATGATTAAGGGACTGGACCATTTGACATACAAGGAGAGGGTGAGAGAGCTGGGACTGTTCAGCCTGGAGAAGAAGAGGCTCAGGGGGATCTTATCAATGTGTATAAACACCTGAGTGGGTATGTAAACAAGATGGAATCAGACTTTTCTCAGTAGTTCCCACTGACAGGACAAGAGACAACAGGCACAAAATGAAATACAGGAAATTCTGTTTAAACTTAAGAAAAACTGCTTTACCATGAGCATAGTTGGTCACTGGCTCAGGTTGCCCAGGGAGGTTGTGGAGTCTCCAGTCTTGGAGATATTCAAACCTGACTGGACATTGCACTGAGCAACCTGCTACAGCTGACCCTGCTTGGAGCACAGGATTGGACCAGAGAATGGTGCCTGCCAGCCTCAGCTATTTTGTCATACTGTGATTCGTCATACAGAACCAAGAGGTATCAGGAAAGCCTTTGCTTCTGTCATGGTTTAACCCCAGCCAGCAGCTAAGCCCCACACAGCCACTTGCTCACTCCCCCCCAGTGGGACAGGGGAGACAATCGGAAGAGTAGAAGTGAGAAAACTCGTGGGCTGAGATAAAGACAGTTTAATAGGTAAAGCAAAAGCCGCGCGCACAAGAAAAGCAAGACAAGGAATTCATTCACTACCTCCCATCAGCAGGCAGGTGTTCAGCCATCTCCAGGAAAGCAGGGCTCCATCACGCACAACAGTTACTTGGGAAGGCAAACACCATCACTGTGAATGTCCTCCCCTTCTTTCTTCTTCCCCCAGGTTTATATGCTGAGCATGACGTCATATGGTATAGAATATCCCTTTGGTCAGTTGGGGTCAGCTGTCCCGGCTGTGTCCCCTCCCAACTTCTTGTGCACCCCCAGCCGACTCGCTGGTGGGGTGGGGTGAGAAGCAGAAGAGGCCTTGACTCTGTGTAAGCACTGCTCAGCAGTAACTAAAACATCCCTGTATTGTCAACACTGTTTTCAGAAAATTAACTCTATGCCAGCCAAAACCAGTACAGCTTCCTACACAGAGGGGTGCAGTCCAGCCTACGGCCTCATCTTTCAGGATCTTGCCCCTCACGGTCAAGACACTGGCAGAAAAGGGATTCAAATACAGAGAAATCATTCTGCTCTCTTCAGATTGCTCATGGGCTTCATGTCAGCATCACTGAGGGCTACGATCTGATTTCACATTAAAGCCCACTGTTCGATTTGAAATGGAGAAATGGCAGTCAGCATGAAAGGCAGGCATTGTCAGAAGTTCAATTTTTCTGTGAAATATGCCTACAAACCAGGGCTGAAAATCTGGGTAAGGTGGAGGTGGGGAGGAATCCACAGCTGGAAGGAGGAAGGGAGAAGGAGACGATGAGTTTTATTTTAAACATATGTACTAATCATGGTACAGAAGAGAAATAAGGGTGGGAAACTGCAGCTGGGAGGGGGAGGGCAGACAGAGGCGCTGATGATTATTGTAAATACATTTATTAAATCATTGCTCCAAGCAGGGAACCAGGGTGGGAATATGCAGCTGGAAGGTGGAGGGCAAGGGAAAAGCAGCAATTTTATATTCAATGTTTGCACTGAGCATGGCTTGGGATGGGGACCAGGGGTACAGCCTTGCAGCTGGAGGTGGGAGTGCCACAGGAGAACGATGGTTCCTAGACCTGTCACGTTAAAATATGCACATCTTGCCTCCAAGAAACCCTGGTGCAAAGGCTTTGCAAAGCTTGCGGAACGGGAGAGCTTTTATTTTAAAGGAGTGAGGGAGAAAGCTTGTTCACCTGCTGGGTTTTTGCTAAGCTCTTGCAGCTCTATTACAAAATTACTCCATAAACTTTCACAGCTGGCCCCGTGCCAGCAAAATGTCATTATTAATACTGCTACAGAAAGTGCCAACAGAAGTGAAATACTCGTGGGGAGACACTGCAAAAGACATACAAAACGCCAGACCTTCAGAGAATCAGAAGGGAAAGGGGAAGGGGGGGAGAAAACTGCCATATGGACCCTGTATGAACTAACGGAGCTTATACCAGAATAGAGGTCAGTCATCAAGACTGGCCAGTGCCAGCAGGTTTCCAGCTTGGCAGATGTACGTGCATCAGCTCTGGTCAACAGAAGTAGGATGGGCATGTGTTTAAGACAGGGAAAGGGATTATTGTGTGTTTTAGATGGTCCACAGTGATAAGAATGAAAATGTGACAAGCAGGCTATGGAGAGAACATGATCCCGTCTAGTGCTGAGTGCTCCAAAGCAGTCACTGGGAGCAGCAGGTACTCAGAAACTCATGGGGTCTGACTCTCAGCTGTGTCATCTCCTCCTCCCTCGGCCATAGTCTTACACTATAGACCTGTGTCACGAGGTCTTTCAATCTGGCACAGTCTCCTGGAAATGTAACTGTGAAGCACTGCTTTGACCAGGTTAGAAGGGAAATTCCTCCCACACTTGCGGCAACAGGGCAAAGAAAAAATTTATAAGCCCTTTTGTAAAAATTATATAGATGTATGTATAGATCCATACACAGGTTCTAGAGTTACAATCATGACACCACAGAAGTGTGCGTTGTCATCCAGCTCTTGATTTTGGACTCAAAAGGGTCAAGACAAAGTAAGAAACTCTGCCGTCACATGCCACTTGGACATTGATTTTCTGTCTCAGGGAAGGCCTCAAGCTGGAGATTTAGAACTGGATGAGGAGAAATAATTGCAGAGCTTGGAATAATCTGACCTGAAGTTAGTCTGAGACTCGGAGCAGTGTATAGGTAATGGAAAAATCAGGTCTGTAAAAGCTTGTACATCCATTCAGGCCTCCAGTTAACCTGGTTTCAATTCCTCCCTGGATAATCTGAGGGAGGCTGAATGTCAGTCAAAGAAGTCACATTAAAGCATACATTTTTAGATCTTTTCAGTACTGAAAATTTGTCATGTTCTCATCCTCAGGTTGTTGGGATATTCTCTGGCTTAACTGCTTTCCTGAACAGGATTGCTTTATTGAATCAGGGCCACAGAAAACATCTGTCTCTGCAGCACAGGGGATGCTCTTCACAAAGCTCATCACCAGGAAGTCCTTCATGAATAAAGCATTAAAGCAATATTTTCTCAATCCTTTTCTTTTTGCTATTAATTAGAGAAAAAGCACCATGAAATAAAACAGGGCCTGTATCATTATCTTGTAACTAATCCTGATTGCTGTCTTTTGTGCCCTTTGGATGGCAGAACTGCTTAAAATAATAGAATTAGTCATTAGAAAAGAAAAAGTCATCTTGCCCTTTTCCTGCCAATGAAAGATTGTTTCCTGTACTTTCTAATGTCTCATCTAGATTAACTTTAAAAGTCTCAAGGATTCAGCAATTCTCTTTTTCCTGGGAAAAAAACTCCAAAGAGCTCAAAATTAGAAAATATTTCTGAAACTTAGTTTAAATGTCCTCCTTCCTAGGCCTATTTACATTTAGACTTCTTCCTATACAGTGGCTTGAAGCAATGCTCTTATAATCTGATAATATATCAATTCAACCTTTTAATATCTGAAACTAAGACTTATAAATCAAAAAAATAAGGAAAAAATTATATGACTTTATGAACAACTGTGAACTGCTGCTATTGGTGGCCTCTGGATGTTGACACTAAGAACACCACAGCATTGGGTTGATTCTGGCTTACTCTTGTCTTTCTATCAATGATTACATTGAAATGAGTGCACTTATATGAAAAAAATCTGAATCTAGAAGTTAACAAATTAATATACACCATTTTTGTAGAAAAACAAAGTCCATTATGCTTGATTTTAGTAAATTTTCTTCATACGTTCAGAAATTCCTTACGTCGTGTTATGTTATGTTGTGTTGTGTTATAAGCTTTTACTGGAATTTTATAACCCTTACAATTTGATTTCATGATAACAAATAATTCTAAAAAAGTATGAAGAACTTTTTATCTATGATTCCACCCATGAAACCATTCTATAGATAGGAAGACTGAAGAAACCCGCAACTACTTGCCTCAGATTAGATAGTTATGGCCGCACTGTATACTCTCAGAATGACTAGGTCTCTCATACTGGTTTCCTGGGTGAAGAAGACAGCCATGAGGCACAGGCAAATGGGCTGGATGTGGTCATGGTGTTGGTGTATGGAGCCTTCCCCCTGTCTGGCAAATCCATGTCTGGAGCAGAGTGAACCACGCAGCCTGTGCCTTGGCTTGATCCTGAACCAGCCAAAACTAATGAAAAAGTCTCCATGGATTTCAGCAACACAGGTCAAGTCATCTAAATTTTACGGTTTCATTGTACACCCAGACTTGCTTACATTACAGTTTATTTGTCTGCATATTTAGGTGGACTTAAGATAAACCTGAGGACTGAATAGGACTGAGAAAAGGACCTGATTCCGATGTCCTATGGAGTATCATAAAGCCCAAGCAACAGGACTGACTAATTCTGACTTATTTGATGCTTACCATGGTGGGAGATCAGAATTTAAATTCCCAGTGAGCTCGGTCAGTGGGTCTAACCTAATGCATGTGGTACCAGCCTGTTATTTCAAAGCTTTTGAGTGAAAATTTTGTTCAAACTGTAACTATACTAAAATTCAAAGTCTCATTTCTCAGTGATGCAACAATATAGCTACCAATTCTTAATATTATAGCTTTTCTAAAATCATGTTTAAAAAAATGTGACCTACAGCATTAAATGTTTTTTGTGTAGGGTTTTTTTCTGAGGGGGGAGGGAGGTTAGGTGCATCAGAAAAAGATTACTCTTACCTTGATAAGACAACAGACAGGATACTTCTCCAATTTACACTAAACGTATAATGGTCTAAGAATAACGACATCAGTGAAATCTCTCTTGATTTGCCAGGTGGAAGTAAAAGGACAATCAGATCATTTTTTATTTCTTTTTTGCAGTTTTTCTATCCAGCCAGACAGGTGTGCTGGCCACATTATGTTACCATATGTCAGGAGAAATGGTTTTTAAAACAGTTAATACTATACTTGGGAAAATTCTATGTAGCATATGCCATTTAATATATACACATTTTGTCCATACAATTACACAATTGGGTAAAATATACAAAATCAAGTTGTATTTAAGATGATTTTTGGTTATAAGCCAATGCAAATATTATTCTCCCAAGATTCCAGGAAGAGATTAAGTGTAGAGCAGTGACTTGTGCAGCGTCTGCCAACTGCTGACTAATTGCATGCCCATCATTATTGCATCCACATATACAATGCGGGTGAACATTCAGAGGAGGACCACACTGCACAGCGTACTTCAAATAGCAATGGTCATTTTGAGGAAAATTATTATATATTTTTCCAGTGTTAATTTCACTCAGTTGTTTTAGGTTCCTCAGGGACTTAGAGCATCATAGCACTGAAAACAAAGTACTGGACATGTGTCTAACACAAATGAAAAAGCAGAGACAAATGTATGTGCATAGACCGTACAACTTTTTCAAACTTCTTTCTCAACTAAGTATAAAATTAGGAGAAAACTGCACTACACTAGTCTTTATGTATCCTGTCTATCAGCAAATGTTTTGTAAGACAGGACCCTGGGAATGTTGTACGTTATCACTGGGGAAAATAATTAGAGAAACCACAATGTATATATAGACAGAGAGACATCTTGGAAAAGCATTTCCTATAATTGCACTGTGACAAAATGTGCAGTTAAATATTATACACATGGTGAAAATTACACCACAATTAATGGCATGCCTCTAACATAATTCATTCTTGATGGTTTTGAGTAGTTTAGAAAAAGAGACCTATCATTGAGTGCTTCATGTTACAATATTGTTAGACAACAGCTCTCAACAAATTTCATAAGCCAGGCAGTGTTGGTGCTGGCAAAAAACTTCTGCCTACATTCAAGATGTTTCATAGAGTGATGTTCAAGATACCTCTCCCTGACCCCAGTTTAAGTTGCCTGCTAAAACTGAGATATTAGGACAACAGATTAAGAACATTCTCCAATTTAATTGACTCATTTTGCTGAAAAGTGTGTCTGTATTTAGGGAAATGGAGCTTGATTTCCCCTCTTTGCTATATTGGGCATCCTGTTGCATGAAAGCCATGTCGTAGCGTGTCTCTTTAATCCTAACAAGTGGATTATTTTGATAGTAGTTTGTACTTTCAAAGCAATCTTTACAAACAGGATATTTTCTATTGCTAAATGAAAGACAAGCTGTGTTATATTCTGGTTCCTCCACATCTGGGAGACAGCCAGGGACAGTCAGACATACTCAGCCAGTTGTCACCTAAATGAATGCTAAACCAGTATCTCAACACTGTATTAATAGGTGCTGTTCAAAAGGACACATCTCTTGAACTTAAGTGAATATTAGTATATGAATATCCCAGTAACTTATAATCTCCTCCACCACTTAAAGACCTACTGATATTCACAGCCATTAAATGCCTCTTCCATGTCCTGACCACACACAGCAAGGCTAATTACTCTTGGGGAACTTAAATTCCCACTTCAATTTCAACAGGACTGCACTTAATTTCTGTTCGAATCTCTTATACAGCAACAGTGTTTGCTGCGGAGGATATCGGAACACAGAGCTCCGAGGAACTTTCTGGGCCATTAAGTCAATTCCCCTGTTACTGCCAGCAAACACATTGTATAATTTCTTTCATACACTCTTCAAGCCCCGACATAAAAGTTGTTGGGTTTTGGCCTCTGTTACTCAACCGGAGAATATTCCAAAACGCACTTGCTCTAACAATGAGGAGCTGCCTTCTAATTTCCAGCTTAAACTTGTTTCTTCTCAGTTTACACCCACTGTACATGTGAAAATATTTTAATTTAGCTTAAATGACTCTTTTCTCCCTGCAGCTTTCCCTTGTGGCCTCCCCCTTATCTTCATTTTGCCAGACTGAGCAATACAAGCTCTTCTATCATCCTCTTACGAGGACAAGGATACTTCTTTTGAACCTGAGTCCTTGTCTGCATCTGCTAGGCTTTCAAATGGCCTTTCTTAAGCCAGTGGTTCAGAAGAAGTCTAGCCAGAGCCCTGCATGATGATACTAGTATTTCATTGTCCCCACTGGCAATAATTTCAATGACAAATTCTGGGACTGCATTTGTCTTTTCATGGTTACATCACGTTGATGGCTCTCAGTCAATCCTCTTTCCCAATTTTTTACTAATGGATGAGCTCTGAGCTTCTAGCAGAATTTTTAATGAATTCTATTACTATATTTTATTCCGTTCTTATTTGGGCTTTTAGACTCTGCTCTCTCCAAAAGATGTGTATAGGCAATGCCTCCAAACCCTGTATATCAGTACATTTTGTCAGGACCCTATTCATAGTTGCGTCAAGTCACTGAGAAGGTATTAAACAAAATCAGTATTGGTAACCAGCCTGATTTGATCCCTTCCCTTTCCACAGACCCTGCTGCTGTCCACCATCACGTCTTCTGTTACTTACTTTACAATTCCTCTCCCGATTCCTCTCTTTATGACAAGTAAAAGTTGCCTATTTGATTCCAGAGCGTGTTTTCCTGAAATCTTGATAGATGATATTTTCCACATTATTTTTGTCCAGCAAATCAGTAATTAAATAGAAATAACGGTTCAGTATGATCTACCTTTGCTAAACTATTATTTGTATTTTACTGCTTTTAATTTATCTCCTAGTGCTTATACATGATCTCTTTCAAAGCCTGCTGTAGGGCCTTGCATACTGTTTAGGTCAGATTTATATGCCCATGGCTGTCTAGATACCTTTTCCTACACTGAAATATAGACATTTTTCTTGCTGCTTTCCTGACTTGCAATGCCAACGTTAGCTCCACCCAAACATGCTAGCAAGCTTGCAGTTCTCAACAGCAGATCTTTCAGTCTCTTGGGATGGAGACAGGCAACATGTTCCCCTCAAGATGAACTTTCAAGTTGAAATTTGCACTTGGATGCCATGTTCCCACTGATCCCTTCCCATTTGTCCTCATGGCCAGTACTGTCATCCTTGCTGAACACCTTATCACACTTTGTTTCCAGGTTGACAATACCTTTAATCTCTATCCTGTTCTCAATGCACAAAAGTCTCACTTCTCTTTACCTGCAGCGGACAAACTCTGGGGTTTCTTTTAATATTCCTTGCCAGGCCAAACTCAGTCTGACATAGGCCAGTTCTCACTTTATTCCCACTCTTTTTGACTTTTACATCACGGATTTCCTTGCAGAGCAGTCCTTTTTTCAGCTCCCTACTTATTCCCAATATCCCTCCTGAGACAGCAATTCCCCCTGCCAGGTCTGAAACACCTCCCTCCATAGTTTTCCCCATTGCTTGTGATACTTTGATTTATTCCTCAGCATCTTTGACCTGAAGCAATTCCAAACCTTCTACACTTTGAAGACCCCAAGCTCCTCAGCCCCGGCTGTCTTTCCTAACCAGTTCTCTCAATTTATCAAAGTTTGCCCCACTGAAATCTGAAATCTTAATTAGAGAACTATTTTTTTTGTTTATCCTTCCATTTAAACTGAGTCAGCTCAAGACCACTCATGTTAAACAACTGCCAAGTCCCATCCAAAAAGTGACTGAACTTTATTAGTGGATGAAGTGATTGCTGCATGCAGTATGTAGAGCCAAATCCTGACACCTTTCCTCTGTCCTCTTTATTCTGGCATAAGTTTGCTGAAATCAATGGGAGTTTTGTTTATATAAGAACTAAAGGATTGGGCCTACAGTTTGTAGTTCTCTTTGAAATCCCTTAATATGAAAGGCGTTACACAAATACATTATTATTTTACTTGCTTTTTATAAAGCACAAAATATTATTGGCCATTGAAAGTTTATGGAAACTTGATGCAATTGCAGTTGGCATTGACCTTTTCCCCAGCACAGGAGTCCCTAGGATAACACAGATGTCATGTGCAATGAAATTAATATTGTGGGTACAGCTGTTTAGTAAAATAAAGTAAGATAAAAAGAAACAATTACCTAATTTGATATGGGATCTTTTTTAATTTTTTTCTTTACCTTACGCTACAGTTTGCAACTTATTGACTCATCCAGTGCCAGATAGATTTTTTCCCTTCTGTAAAACCAGTTTTCACTTACATATACTGCTGGGAAGCATTATTCGAAATGATGAAGTGTAGGAAGTAGAGACGACAAGAACATTTTACATAGCTAGCATGTACACCCTGACTTCTCTTCTGCAATTTACTTATAGACTTAACTTGATTGTTCTCAGGCTAATATGCACAATTTGGAAAATTGAAATAGCCTTCTATAATGTTCAAACACAATCCCATAAACTGAATCAGTTGCTAAAGTAAGCTTTACCTCAAGACCCCACAATGAGGTATCTATTACCAGGAGCTCTAAGTAAATGTTCTTTTAATTAGCTACATTTATCTTTAATCCCTGTTTTGACAGAAACTCTAACATAAACATACATTACAAATACAGAAAATCCAGCTCAAAGTATGGTTAATTTTTATGCTTGACAGAGCCATTTGGAAAAAATAACTGTGACCTTTTTGGAGCCTGGAAAAAAAATATCTTAATGTGATGTCATTATAACACAGTTTCAGAAACCAAGAAGAAACAGTGGCATCTGTAGCTAAAATACAATAACAATTCTTAAACTATTCCTTAAAAGTGGCAATAAAACCCTAAAAAGACCTTTGGGCCTTATGCTGAGGCAGCTGCAAAGTCATGTTAAATAATTTCTGTAAGGACAACCATAATTACAAACCTGATTAAAGTTTACCTACATTTCATTCCTAGAGTGTCTGAAATGAGGACTGTGAAACCAGATGGTTACAGAGCACACATGATGGATATATTCCATCAAGCATGTCCGTTGCCATGGAAACAACAGGAATAACATTATCTTTAGTGTCTATTTCTTCACAAAACTGTTCATTTAAGTGTTGCTGCCAATCTAAGCAAAATCCATACGAATATTTAAGTATCAGCTCAAAAAACAGGTCTGCTTCTCCCCACCCTGCAGTAAGTGTGTTGGATGTTGTTGAGTGTTGCAGGAATGATAGCAGCATGTGTCCTCTCCTCGGTCCATGCCGTACTCAGCTGCTTCTCTACAGCCTTTCTTTGTTCTTTCTCTTTTTTTTTTTTTTTAAGCAATTAAATTTGGTTTACAATTTTGAGCTATTGTATTCAGACAATTCCATTGTTATTTGAATGAAGAACAAAACCAAGCAATAAAAATTTCTTCCTTTCCCACTTTCTGTATCAATAAAAGGAACCAGAGGCAGAGCAGAAGAGAGAGAGAGTTTGAAGAAGACATGAGACAATACAGGTGTGTTTTATGGGAAGTCATAGCCCTGTAATTAAGCACGTGTATTAGAAAACAGTAAATCTGAAGTGGAATGAGGGAATGTATGTGAATAGAGATGATAGACAGCATTGACACTGTACTAACCTGAGATGCTCTATATTCATCCTCTCTTTTATGGATATTTCATTTTGAAGAAGATAAATTCTCCATTCTGTCTCCTCACCTTTCCCTCTCATCCCATTCCATAAAAATAAACAGGAGACAGTGCTATATGTAACAAGCGATACCGAGCCCTCCAACAGCCACAAAGTTGCATACGTTCTGTTTTGCTGTTGTCTCAGAAACGTATGGGACACATCAATGATCTGAAATGACTTTATCAATCCAGTGACTGCAGAAGATAGTGGCAGTTCAAAAGAATCTCCCATATTTGATCTGCTCGTTCAAATCTGCCCGATAAAAGGATTCATGAGGCAAAGGCTCAACTTGCCCCTAGCAAAGTACGTGGCAAAAATCCTATCGGTACCACTGGGGAGTGATTAACCTAATTCCCTCTCCCTCACGAAGTACACCTAGCAGGTCCATCCCATGGCACATATATGCAGGTTAAAGCATTTCAGCCACAAGATTGTCTCACCATGTGTTCCCACAGCCAACGAGCTCAATGATGTGTTATGCCAAACAGTCACTAGATCAAGAGTCCTGGCCAAAACTTGTGAAAACATGCCTGGAACCACGTGAATCGGATCTGTGTCTTTGTTCCGTGCAATATACACGTCTATGAAAAAAAAAGTCTCTAACAAAGAATTGAGGATTTGAAGTATGTCATACTGAGTAAAACTGGCTGCTTAAGAATTTCACACCTCGGGAAGCTGGTGTGGAATACGAATCACGGTCCCTGTGGCTTATGGAGGGAACACGAGGGAGGGCTACAACGCAGAGACCCGTACCAACGCAAGCTGGGAGTAAAACAGCTAGGGCTGTGTGCGTTACAGCTTGGATTGCCATAAGAACATCCCCAAATCACTTGTGCTTCGTTGGCATCAGTGTGTCAGAAACACACTTTGTACAGGCAGTAGCTGGGGCTGCTCCCTCAAGTTCATCTGCTCACACAGGGGCTCCAAGTCTGTGACAGGGGCACAATGGCCACAGACGGCTGAAATTTCTGCTGAGCTGCAGATATTCTCGTCTGAGGGATATCACGTTACTTTGGCGCTTTCCACTTTCACGTTCAAAGCTCTGCATACCTGTGCCCTGACCCCTACTTAAGTCCAGTGTCTTATCATATTCCCTCTCCACCCTCCACTGAGACCACTGTTTTTAAACTAATTCCCTCACACTCTGCACTTCACAGAGAGCATTTTATTGTTACTGGTCGGTATTTGGGCCCCCTGGTTTTACAAAGAGGATGCTTTTCCTGGTATGAAAGTTGCCTAGTGCTATTAAAACAAAGCGCAGCGTATTGTGCAAAGTGCAGTGTGTTGTTCTTGTCCTTACTGCACAAATTAAAATATAGCACATTTTCCCAGGCACTGGATGGTGACTAAACATCCAGAGACTCCCACAACGCACACCTTTGTTTTGCTGCTCCAAAAGAAGTTGTCAGGATGCCCATCTGTCTCAGCACTTGCAACTGGCATACAGGACAACAAAACCTATGCATTTTTTTTCCAGGACGGGATCTTCTTTGTTTCCCCTTCATTCCCCTTCACCCACGAGAGGCGAAGGTAAGTGCCATTGTGGGTTTCTGCATTGCAAAGGGTGCATCCCCATCAAGTAGCCCTACAAAAGAGTCACCTCCGCCCTTCATATAACTGTCTGCAGGGAACGTGCCCACAGCCCCTCATTTTACTTTAAAGAAATACCCTTGAAGGTCTCCCTGCTTCTGTCACGTTACTTTTATTTCTGTACTGCTGAATAAGCAGAGCTGTTCACCTGCTCCCTCATACATAAAAATTGTCTTCATATGCCTGGGTGAGAGAAGCTCCAGAACAACTTTTAATATTGCACATATACTCCCTCAATGACTGGCTTTGTTTTCTGAAACATCTGTAACCTGGGGCCCGATCGTCCTATACAGGAACAACCATCGCTGAAGTCAAACCCAGTTCAGCCACTGCCTGAATTTACCTTCCACATCTCTGACGTGCCCCTCTCTATCTTGCTTTTCCTCTGACACAAATTCATCAGTGGGTTGGGGTTCTCACTCCTCACCTACCCCTGGGGTCACCCCAAACCTTGCAGAGGTGCACAGCCATTTCAGGCAAAGTACATGCACATCACATACGGTTCTTTACCTCTTCCCCTCTTTGTCTCCCCAGAAAGCAGAAACCAAATTTGCTTTGCAATGTGCTTATGTAGTTTTTAATTTAGTATTTGCTGTGCTTTCTGCTCTTATTAGAAAAACAGTTCAAAGAAATGAGCCTTCCTTGGACCAGAAAGTCGTGCTGCAAACGACTAGGGAAAATTTTGGTCTCAATAAATATGTCCTGCAGCTATTAAGAGGAAGTAAATAGACCAGGCAGAAAAGGACTGGAAACAACAGAGTGGAGCAGCTGCATGCATTGCATTAAAACATGTTTATCATCTGGCCTACTTGGAGTTGTATTTTACATTGTGAATTTATTATATTTTGGCTTAATAAACGTGAATTCTCACATTCTTCCAAAGCTATAAGTAAGTCCAGATATGCTTCCCACACATTTCTTCATGATCTCAAGTTGTGTTTTTTAACCTACTACATCACTGATTAATTTCAAAATAGATGAACAAATTCAGCCTTGGCAGGTGCATTTATCATATCAAATTCCCTTTGCTGAGACAAGATGTACAGACCTCTAAACATGAAAATAAACTTCATTCTCACTGGAGAATATTGAATGCCACAAAACATAACCGCAAATGAAATGAACAGAAGATAGATGTAGAAAGCCATGCTATTATAGAATTTGAGAAAAAATATCTAAAATTACTTTAAAATATACTGACACGTACACAGTGAACAGAAAAAAACGGCATTTCCCACTGCCTTTGGGAGATGCCCTGTACTATTACAGGTGAGACTTTTCTTTCCTCTCCCAGGTAGCAATATCTCATGCTATGGGACAGGAATGGACAGGAGACATCCCCCCTTCCCATCTGTCCCCCAGATTCAGAGGCTTTACATTTTTGCAGCGTGTTGCCAACGTTTGTGTACCAAAGGGCTCCGTATTGTCGTGAATCCACGTATGGGTTGCTCATACAAACCTCGTAGGTCAGCAACCATGTGGGTTGTGTGCCTGTACAGGGAAGAGGAGGGGGACCTTGCCCCCATGCTTCCTCTGCCCCAAAGTCCCCCTGCCCCTGGTCAGGCCAAACCTGCTCCCAAACACGACCTTTCCAAGAGAGGGAGAATGCCAGGGAAATCCCAGAGCCTCTGTAACATGTCTTGGTAGCGAGGAGGGAAGGAAGGAAGGAAGGAAGGAAGGAAGGAAGGAAGGAAGGAAGGAAGGAAGGAAGGAAGGAAGGAAGGAAGGAAGGAAGGAAGGAAGGAAGGAAGGAAGGAAGGAAGGAAGGAAGGAAGGAAAAGGAATACAAGGTGCCCCCTTCCCCAGCAACTACTGCAAAGCTGTGCTGAATCCCTGTCATCTTTATCCATAGCATCCACTTGGATTATAAGTATTTAGAGGAGAAGGTCAGGCTCTAATGGGTGGCTGTGAGTGAGGAGACTGAGCACACCAGGACTCAGCCTCGCCTCGTTCTTTTTTTGCTGCTATGATGAAAACAGTTAATGATAATATTATTTTTCTAAAGGCAAAATCCTGCTCAGCAGAGCAGAAATATTTATGACACTCCTTGCATAATTGTTACCAGAAATTATTTTTAAAGTTAGCCATAAATTTTTCTACAAGACCAAGTATGTTTGAAATTACCTTGAAGTTGTTTAATATAATTAGCTTTCAGACATTATTTCTATGTGTTAAAAATGTACTATGAAGAGGTAGAAACCTGAGAACACACTGAAGTGCAGAGTAGGCTTGAAGAATTAAATGAATGTAGTCAGAGAGGATTATGTATTACCAAAAGGGAAGGTTCCCAGATCTGGGAACCAGTTTACTGATTCTTGTCAACTGAAATGAGATCTATTTTCTTTTTCTTTTTTTTTTTTTTTTTTTAACTCCCTAGGAAAGGAATTCTGATTCTGAACTATTTGTAGAAGGTAAATCAGTGAAAGAAGATGAAGTGGGTGTCTCAAAATCTATGTCATTTATAAATAAAACCACTAGAATTCTCCAAAGAGAAAAAAAAATTACAGAGTCACTAAAATGCAGAATCACCCATGTTAAGAAATGAGAAAGCCCTTTCCAAAACCTGATCTGACCAGCCAGGTTGTTTGCCAAGGGTCAACTTACAACTGCCACACAAGGATCATTTTAATTACATTGTCCAGACCAGCCTCAAAAGTCCCACTTTCCCATTCGTTTATCTGAGAGAGTGTCACATAAATTGGCTGATCACTGTTTTCCGCAGCCAGTTCCAAAGAACCCATGGGGAAGAAAGGGGAAAACTGTCAATGCCGCACTCCTGAAAAGGAAAAAAGACAGACGTGAAGGCATGAAGTTAGCTGGATGCCCCTTGAAGAGGAGATGACAGAAAAGGGGAGAAATGCAGCTGAGACTGATGTGCTGCTCCAGGGTGGCAGAGGGAGAATGGGGAGGAAAACGGGCACCTCTGTCTTGCTCTGGCCAGGCCAGCTGCTCTTCTGCTTTCTCCTCCAGCTACAGGAGGGACCTGGAGCTGGGAGAAGGCTCAGAGGGAGCCAGGCTTGCATACTGCCTTGAGAGCAGCTCTCAGGACTGATTGTGCTAGCGTGATTACTGTTCTGCTCCTTCATTCCCTTGCTACTCCAAACTATATGCAGGGATGATTTTTCACATATTTTGTGCTTTGTGTTTTGAATTCACGAGAACAACTCAGATATCTGGTATGCAGCACATTTCTGTTACCCATTGAAGGCCAGACCCTCAGTAAGGGCTGGTGGGTTTGCATGGGGCCACGCGGTGTTAACCCTCCCCAGCTCTGGCCACGTTCTTGCCCAGACTTTAGACCTTGGAGCACTGTGACTCTACACTACAGAGCACAATTCAGCTTGGAAGAGAGATGGATGTTGTCCTGGTTTATTTTTGCAGAGGTAAGAGCACATGGTTGGCAACTGCAGGAGAAGAAGAGGAGCTTTCTGCAGCAGCTCAGGTCTCCCATCCCAAGGGTTCTGGTTTCTTTAAGTCCATCTGCTTAAAATGGTGATTGCAACTGGGGAAGGACCAATTGGCCAGGCCAAGCAATTTAGGTTTTTTTCCCCATATTTGTAGTTGGGATGTCACGCCAGACCTCAAGCAAGGTCTCATAAATGCCCAGATGAGGTGCTTATGCTCCTCCTTGCTGTCTGCCCTTGGCAGACAAGCCAAGCAGCATCTCTCTTCCCAGAGCCAAAGCACCAGCGTTTAGAGGTTACACAGCCCATGGAAGTCTGCATCAGCCACAGCTTGCTAAGTCCCTGCTGTCCCCTCCTCAGACCGATTCACCAGCAGCTCACTCACTGAGCTGGTCCAGGCAGCACACCCAGCAAAGGCAACCCTTTTCTTCAAGCCTGTGTTTGTTCCACAGCACCAGCTCACAGCCCGGTGTTATGTGCAGGGTGGGAAGCAGCCAGGGTTGCATGCAGGACTGAAACCAGCCCCTCTCAGGCTGCATCCTCAGCGGGCTCTTCCTACCCTCCCCTTGCAGAAGCGCTGGCTCACCCACGGCCGGGACAGCTCGCCTGTGTAGGGGGAAAGACAACTTCTTCCCCCAGCCCTCGTTTGCAAGCTGGGTTGGGAAGCAGGTCAGGCTGGGTGGCGGGGTGGCCAGCTCTGGCAGCAGTGCACGAGGTGGGCGAGGAGAGGGATGGGGGCACAGCGGGATCCTGCCCTGGCACGGCAGCATGGTCCTAACCACGACCCCACTCCTTCCACCTGCCCGCAGGTTGGAGCTGAGCGTGCTGCACGCTTCTGTGCGGCATGCGGAGGCTGCCCAGCTCTGCTCAGGCAAATGAGAGGAAGCAGGTTTTCCAGCAGGGTGATCTAATTTACGTGGAGCTTATGCTGCATTATACAGGAATATGTTTGACTCTTTGATTTCCTGATTGTAAATTTTCTCCTGCTGACAGAAAGAGTAATTGCCGTGACCAGAATCAAACTGATTGCTTAAAATGTTGAAGCTGACTTTTTTGTTCCACTTATACAATATATACATTCCTGAGGACTGAGGTTTAGAAGGATAGATATGGTATTGGTGTTTACCAGAAGTATCTTTGAAATGCTTCATAGTGCCAAAGTATATAGAAGGTTCATTTACTGTGTTGGAAGAGTAAATGCAACAGGGGTGTTTCTGCAGAAATAAAATATATGTATGTTTTTATTTCCTATTCTCTTACATAATCTTGTTATTAGTTTGAAACTCTCCAGGCATTCTGTAGGTGATAAAGAGAGAAGAAAAGTTATTTCTAGAAAGCTGAGCAGTTCTAGTTTCTTCTGGTTTTTAACTAAACATGCCAGCTTAAGCCGAAAGGTGTAACCACACTCCGCTTTGGGGACAGGATAGCAGTCGGGCCAACAAATGAAAATAAAGGTCAAAGCAATTTCCATAAGGAGATGCAGCCGAAGGCCACCGATCTGTTCAGAGACACTGGCCACACAGGATCAGAAGGTATAGCAAGGAGGTCTGATGTTGTGAAAGGAAAAGCAGTCCCCAGAAGAAATCAGATGAGGGGCTGTTCCTCAGCTTGCACCGTGCCTTGCACGCCTCCCCTGTGAGTTTAATCACACCCTTCCAAATCTGCTTGCTCCCACACAAAGTCATATGGGAGTAGGAAGGCAGCCCCATGCTTTCATCTGTTCCCTGTCGTTCCGGTGCTGGACTCGGGGCAGCCACCCGCATGGTTTGCTCCCAGCCCTTCCCCGTGCCTCCATCCAGTGACACCGCTATTAATATATACTCTGGTGTAAATCAGCACTGCATACTCCACACATATTATTTGAATTTGCTTAAACTCACTGAAAGATGGAGCCTTTGGGGGTTCATCAACCGCTCAAGTGAAAAAGGTTATTTTGATTAAGCTTTGGTATGCTAAGTTCAGATGAATATTGCTGTAGACACAGAGAAATGGGGTAATAATCCCCTGTGCATTCAAGTACTTCATTTTCCTAGGTCCACCCCTTGTCTAGCTGGCCATCCTTCCCCATCCCTTCCCACACTGCACAAGTTGCACGGATACATCTCCGCTATAGACGATAAGGAGGAAGACTGTCACGCAGCGGTTTCTCCTTCTAGCCTCTTTCCCAGAAACTGTGTCAGCTGAATAAACATTCCTCTCTGCTCAAGAAATGAGGAATGAGCTCACGACGGGGTTGATAAGGGTGGAATCCTCCTTCCCAACCCAAACACGCCTGCAGGCAGGGGCAGACCCACGCTCCTGCAGTCCTTCAGCCTTCTTCTATCCCTCCCCATGCTCATCTATAGTCATACAGCAGGAAGAGCCACCGGCAAACTAATTTCATATCCTCAGCCCTGTATCACCTGGCCCTGGCATCATTTAAAGTGCCTGAAGAACAGTTCTGATGTATAATAGTAACCTAACCTTACTCAAGCACTTACCTTACTCAGCTCACCTTACTCAAGCACTGTTACCCCATAGTTATCCTATACAATATAATTCTTATTAAATCACTGTAATTTTTACAGTGTGTTGGATTTGCATCCTTAAGAACATTAGGAAGGAGTAGGAAGAATTGTAGGCCAGTACTAAGGACTTTTGAAAAATGTCCTACTCCATTTTTCAAAGCAACCCCAAAAAACAGCTAAGTCTAATAATATTTGGAGAGTTTCTTATGGAAAAATGCGGAAGTTTCTGAATAATTTGATATTTAAAATGATCCTCTGAAAATCTTCAAACATAGCTCACTCTATGGACTAAATCTAAATGGCATTACACAGCCTTGTAAAAACAGATAGAGCATCACTTCACGGGAATGTATAAACAGAGAACTAAATTCTCCCTTTCTGTAGGGAAAACTGGCAAAAGGGAAAGCCATTGTAAAATATCTCCGTGGCTGAGGAAACCGTGGCGTTACCACAAGGACTGAGATTAATGGACGTGAGCAAGGGGACAGCATGGATAAGCAGTGAGCTGCAGAGATAGGACATCTCTGCACAGCCACAGCTGCTCCAGCCAGGGCAGTCCAGGGGAACAGAGGCTGCAAACAGCCTGGGTCTTGCTTAGAAAAATATTCTTTGCACCATCCCCTGTATGAGACTAAACACCAGCCTGCATGCATGTATCATAGACATACAGGTCTCGATGCCATTCCCTCCTGCCTGTTTTCCAGCCCCCTGGAGCAGCCACCCGGGGTGATGGCTTGTTGAGTTGCAAATCTTACTTCCACAAATGCCATACCCTTTATATAGTCCTCATATAATTAATATTCTGCTGTGTTACTCTGTATTGCTCATGCTGTGAAAGCCTGTGAGAGGAGAAGTGTGCAGAGCTGCTCCACCTGCAGAGGTTGGAAGTGCTGGGGCAAAACACAGCTACCTTTATTCTGAAATGGGCATCTATCGTGCGTTTAAGCCACCTCCATATTGTTCTCCATTTGGTTTCACAAGTACACCACTCAAGTCTAGTTCAGTTGAAGTACTACGCAGAACTGTTTTAACAGGCTTTAACTCTGAAGTCCCCAGGCCTAGTTTATTAATTCTCCAGAGACTTATATTGGTGCCACTCAAGGGAACCTAGCCCATAAGAGAAAGGTATGTTAATCTTTTTATTGTTATATAGAGAAATTAAAATACATGGATTATTACACTTGCCTCATAACTGTGCATGGCTACATGCAAAAAATGACAATAAAAATGAAGTCATGCTTTTTATAACGTGACTACTAGAAAAATTTTATGTGAGTAACTACTATTTAGGATACATTTAAAATACTAAGAAATTCTTAGATGGCTGTTTCAGCATACTGTATTAATCAACGCAGGCATAATTGTATGATGGCCCAAAAGTCAAACTTTTCCTTAAGTTTCCTGACCTTGACCTGAAGAAAATGTTATAACAAAATTTCAGATTGGGTTTCTTCAAGGCAACAGTTCCTCTTACCTAAACATACCTTTGAAATGGAGAGAAAGAGCTTGCTGATAAATGTTTCAACACCATACTTTATTAAAACAAGTTATTTCTGTTGTTTACTATGTGGTTAGGCCATGATGAAAAGCAGATCTTCACCAATACATTTTTGTGCAAATTCCTTACCTTTCTGTTTACAAAAGAAAGTGAAGTACCTTTCAGTGGTATTTGTCACAGAGCACTAGCAGCCAACAATGCACACTGTCAACTGCTTAAGGTTTCACTTCCTAATTAACTTTCCTAGAAGCAGAAGAACTGTCTAAAAACACAAAGCTCTCACATTTACCCTCCTGCCACTCCATCCTATTCATCCGTGGCCCCACGGCTGTGGCCACCGAGAGCAACAAAGTCCTGAAGGAGGGTCCCCACAGCCCAAAACATCAAGGGGGTAACCTGAGCAGCCTGACTACATAGCAAATTAGTTATCTGCTTTAGCGGGGGCTTTTTTAAAAGATTACGACTCAAATGCAATTCCACCACAAACTCCTTGATGCTTAATGCTTTTCTAAAACAACGCATTTCTCTCTTTTTTTTTCCCCTTATGTAGATAACTTCCCATTCAAATTCCATGGTTTCTTTCTCGGCTTGTTGAGTGAATGCACTCTTCTCAGGTACAAATTGTCTTTTGTTCTACCAAACAGCAAAAATACTAAACATAGCTGAAATTATTATGGAGGGTGTTAAGATCTGCTTGAATGTGATTAACAGAAAAAACAATATTCCACGGACCAGCTCACAAGTATTGTTACGCTTTTCAATTACAAAACAGTTTTAATTTGAATTGTTCAAAATACAGATCAGTACAAAAGTAGGCACGAATCCTGCCTATTTCAAACATACTCCCCTATTTCTTCTCATCGTTAATTGTGGATCCACTTTTGAGTATCAGATACGTCTTTTAGAGCACGATTGGTTTACCTGAAGCAAACTTCTGCAATAACTATCAAAGCATGAACCAGCTGAAAACTGCTGAACACAGATGTTGAACACAAATATGATTTCACCAAGTTTCTACAAACAAGCATTGGCTAAATCTGCTCTGAACAATGTGCCTCATCTTCTGCTGTTTGCTGACCCTTGGGCTGGACCAGGCTTTTATTACCCTTACCATGGTTTAAAAACAACTTTAGCATGAGTCTCAAAGGAACAGAAAACCAACATGTTTTGATTATTCTACTGTAAGTTTCTTTCTTGTCAGGATGATTGTAAAATATTAATTGCATTATACCTTGAATGTCTCCAGATGATTGCAGACTGTAAAGCTCTTCTAAATACAGGCATGCAAGCTGATCGACCCAGCACACATTCTGGTAGCTAAATTGCAAAATGACAGATTCATCAACTGAATGAGCTGCTATCAGATAATATTAGCTGGCAGACGTCTCAAAAGAAATAGTTGACATCTGCAGAGTTCTGGCAATTAACTGTTTACAGGTCCAACACCTGCCCTAGTGATAGTATTTATTTCACAAATCATTTTAATGGCCATTTTCTCCAGCACACAAAATACTTAGCCTCGAAGGTAAAAAGTTCAGCAGCAGCCACCTCTCCGCTGCAGCGTACAAAGTAGAAAGAGAAGAAAGGGAGACAAAGCGCTACAGAGCCGGGTGTTGAGTGATTTCCCTGCCTCCCGCTGGCACCCAGGTGAGTCGGGACACCCGGAGGGGGACGGCAGCCGGGCCGATGGCCGCCCGCCCAGCCCTAACGCCGCGGCGCTCGGCTGGCGGCCAGGACCAGCCGCCAAGCCCCTCGACTGCAAAGGGGCTCCTCGGTGTTTACTAACAAACAGCGGGGCTCTTTCGCACACAGAGGAGCGGAGGCCAGCAGTGGCCTGACGCTCCACCAGGAGCCGGGCAGCTCTGCCGACGGCAGGTCGCAGCTTCCCTCTCCCCGCTGTGCTCCGAGGGGTGAGCTGTGCCGGGGCGATGCCTGCTCGGCCGCTCATAACACAACCACCGCTTTTACAGTAGAAGAGGCAATGACACTAATAACCACTAATCCTCCCAGAGGCTTTCTGGTCCCTTGCCAGGTCAGCTTTAATCGACTGTGACTGTAAAAAAGTAAAACTTCTGAGGACTCAGTTACATTACACAGCGAATCTTACAAATGCATCAAATCCAGTCCCCTAAAACCAGGCAGGATAGCTGCTTAAATAGCCGTCTGCGCACGGAGAGCACTGACAATCTGCTTCGGAAAACATGAGTAGCAAGTAATCGTACAAGTAACAATCTGATTTCCAATATGTTTGTTTCACTAAATAGCCATGTTTCAAGTCAGCAAACCCACAGGTACCATATTTCAATAGTAAGCCGGAGATTTAGATTCCCAGCGATGTCAAATATGAGGCTGAGATATTGTGCTCTAAGCTCCATTTCTCCTGCAGACTCGTGAACATATAAATGGCTGTAAGCCACTCAAAGCCAATGCGTCGATGCCACTTAACAGCAACTTCTGGGCTTAGGTACCTCAAGTGTTTGGAAATGACCTTGTTTTCCATATCTGAATCAACAGTCCAGACACACAGTGAAGATTAATAACATGATTCCTTTCTATAATAAAACAATATTTATATAAGGAAATACAATAAATGTATTAACAGTGGGAAATCCCATTTTCACTGGGACAAGTCCAGATGTTGCTTCCTAACTGCAAACTATAAAATGCAAAGTGCAGTGGGTATCACTGAAATTGAACTATCTAAATTAAGTTAATGGAGGCATTTCCTATTCTGAGATTTTGGAAACAACAAGACATCTGTTAGGATAAACAGGAAAAACTACAGAAGTGAAAAGCCTACCAGGTAGCCAACTGAACAAACATTTTACACTTTCTGTTCAGGAACTTTCTTCAGACCATTTTTTTAACAAGGCATTTACAAATTTCCGTACCTGCAGGGTCATATTTTTGAAAGCACATGAGTTATCTGAGAACACAAGAAGTAAGGTATGCCTCCTGTCGTGGCAAATAATCTGATAAATACCCATGAGCCCCATCTCAGCCATTGTGCTTAATCTTCTTGGCAAATTGGTGGGTTTTTTTCTTTTTTACCAGACTGATTCTCACAGGATTACTGCTCACATTTGCTCACATAGCAGTTCTGTGCAGATAATGTCCACACCATGTAACCACTCTCCCTCACGGGCAGCAGGTAACACTTCACTGCAATGCCAGGGTAGAGACACATAACACCATGCTATGATTTCACAAGGAAAAATTTGGTGTAAAAAAGCTGTGCCTGGCAAGCCAGCATACAGAGATTATTACTGATTTGTAACAGCTTGCTGGACACCACACTACATACAGAAAAATATTATCCTTGCTCATATGAGCTTATACTTTAAACAGGCAACCTGGCAGAAGAGGGCTGCTTCGTATCCTAAAACACCTTGCTTTCCTTCCCTCACCCCTGCCTGCCACTCATGTTTTGCAGACCTGTAACTAAATCTGGTTGGTATAGATATTCTTTTGAAAAATTCCAGGTGTTCAGCAAAAAGATGCAAAGAGCATATTTTTATCGGCTAAAACACAAAATGTTCAGATTAGGAAATACACCTCTATTTGTACAGAAGAGCTGCAGCCCCAGAGCCTCACACCCATTTTGTCCTCTGAAGATCAGGCTACATACCTCTTGTGCATCTCCTCAAAGGCCCCTTCCTCCAGGCTGCAGCTAGACAAAAAGAGGGAATTTCCATTTTGTAGGACGTTGAGTTCCAGTTGAAATATGAAATGCACATTAGGAATTTCCAACATTTTTTCAGTGAGGGAAAAATCAAAACATTTCCATCTGAAATGAAACAGAGCAGCTGACTGCCAGTCCTGGACCATCCAAGGAGTCCCACAGCCTCGGCACACCTCAGGATCAGGGTCAAGCCGGGGACCCAAGTAGATCCCAGGTTACCAACAGATGGGCACCCTTGGCGAGTGCCTCGGCAATGCCTGGCACTGCTACCCCATCCTGCTGAAGGCAGACAGGCAGGAGCATCACGGTGCTCTCACCAGCTGCATCCCGTCTGCTGCTAGGCATTGGTGCTCTCTTGCTTTCTTCCCATTACATATTTTGGCTTTTGAGCTATTTTAGGTTTTTGGACTAGCGTTCTTGTATTTTCTAGAGGGTGCTGGGGACACAGAGGGAGGGTGAGTATATCCAGATGCTCATATGGTCTTTTCAAGACGCAGCCTTTAGCGCTTGGGTTTTGCACTGGCGGGACGAAGGGAAACTGAACCCAAATATTCTGTTACTGTCGTAAACTCCTCAAATTCTCCCACTTTCAATACTCCTAAAATTAAGGCCATGCACCATTGCCTCACTATATCCTTTTCACTCTGCTCTTTATAGATATTCTATATGAGGCTAGTCTACAGTTTCTGTCATCATTAGAGGATTTCATGACAAATGGGCTATAAGCCTGAACCTTTAATCCTTCTTATTCATGCAAGCGTAGAGACCCCAGGGAGCGCCCGCATCGTATTCTCATGGATGAGATTCTCTCAATGTGAATCTCTTTCCACTGAGGATATTCAACATCCACCTCACCAATGGCAGCTTTCTGAATGGAGGTCCCTATAACTCCTCCATGTAAATCTTCACACTAATGAAGTAGTTATGGATAATGAATGCTTCATTATGTAGGGCAAATTCCCTGGATGCAAGAAAGTCAGATAGCAAAACTCCTGTTGCTATTAGGCCATGCTGAGCAGATCATATAGTCCAAAGGCTACGCATGGAAACATTGTCAGTGCATCCCTGTTTAAAAATATAATATCCATCTTGGGTTTATTATTCCTATTATTTCCTGGTCCACAACAAGATCCAAGAAATCCTAAATTTCATCTTTCCTAGAAAGCATTTTAATAAGCCTAATGCTCCTCCCATCATATTCCTTGACAGCAGAGAGATTAGGCTGGATACTCAGAAAAAACACTCATTAGCTGAAGAAAAATTAAAAATATCAACCGTTAATTTCATAGGTAAAAAGCTAAGAAGTAAACAGAGTTAAGAGTATACTTAGAAAAAAAAGCTAAATTGATTCAGGTAAGAAATGCATGATCAAGATCCTTAAACGCTCTACATAATAATGTGACAAAATAATTATGTAGTTATGATGGAATGATTTTAATGGCCTGGCTTGAGATTAGATTAAAGTTATTTTAAAAGACACTTTATGCATTTTTTTACCTCCTGATGCTCCTAAAGATAGCGTTAGTGTTCTGTGGATGCTTTAACTGTAAAAATTCTCATTTAAAACCTTTTTTGCTTAATTTCATTCTTACGAGCAGGTTTACTACTGCATTAAAGGCACGCAAAATTTCCAGAACTGGCCACAAAGTTGACGTGGCTTTGAATTAGGTTGGTCACACTTGAAGAGTGTAAAGTGGCTGGAGCTTGCTGGTAATTCTGACCTGTATTACTGTCTATGGAGTGTGTGATAGGATGGAGAGCCCTGAATCTCAGTGTCTAAACTTTTGAGTGTGCTCCTGCATCATTTCTCTGAACACAGTGGGATTGTATAGGCCAAGCAAGAGAAACCTCTAGCAGTGTCCGTCCCAAAAGTACTACATACACATTATCTGCAGATGAAAGGCTGTGAATGGCAGTCACCTCTAAGACCCTAAGGATTTTGTAGCTTAAGTCATCATTACACGCACACTGCTCCGCTGGCAACAGAATTAATGAGTCTGGTTTTCTACAGTCTTGTGTCCTTTGTCACCTATTTACCCTTCCTCCCCACCAAAATAATCTCAGCCTCCCTTTCTGCTGTGGGGGACAGCCCAGAGAGCAAGAAACAGCACGGGCTGACGATCTGGGCAGGCTTCATGAGCTGTTTGGGCAGCCCGGGTCCTCTAGGTTTCCTGCAGCAGGAGCATCGATCTGAGCCATTCATCTCAAATTAAACGCCTTCACAAAACTTCTAGGAAGCTGCTATTTCTCCCAAATCTGGTTAATTTGGCTAAAAATAAACTAAGTGAAGCATTCAACAGTCAGGAAACATCAAAATTAAGTTTGCCTGCATAACTAACATTTAACTAGCATTTTACTGTTTTTTTATTAGATATGGGTATTTTGCCACAGGATCCCTATCCCATTCAATTCACAGGGCAAACATGTTTTACAAATGGATCCAAATTATGAAAAGAAGACAGTTATCTGTAGGTCTTCTCCTTCCTTCCTTGAAGACATTAAAAAACAAATGAGGCAGGAAAGTGCAGAAGGAGAACGGAGAAGTTCATGCCTGCAGCTTCTGAAAACTTGGATACCGGCTCAAAGCCAGACATTTCACACGCAGTCACTAATTGCAAAGACTTCATTTGCTGAATGCCTGGCAGAAGATCTTGGCACTTGATTCCTAAGCATTCCCAGATGCAAGTCCCCAGGAGCTAAGTCCATCTAATGTTACGTACTCTGCAGACCCTCACCTTCTCAGAAAGGGTGACCGATATAAATAATCACTTCTGGTCTCAGTTCCTAAATATTTTATCAGCCCACTTCTACAACTGGGTTAATATCCCCTTCATATCACAAAATCAACTGTTTTAATGATGCAGTGATTAATATGAAGAAATAAGTCTTTATCACACCCATTACCATCCCTAGAAAACAAACCTACATTAACGAATCTGCCTGTCATCAGAGCTGGAGTTGAACAGGGTCAAGTAAGTCAGGTGTGGAACACGCTCACTGAACATCGAAGGGACACAGCAGTGTTAATAGCTGCTCAGTAATTAAGATTTTACACTTCCTGTGTGCGCAGAAAGAAGCATCGGCTCTTTGGAAAACGGATCATTTGAGCAAGTAATTTGGACCTCTATATGGAAAAAAAGGGGGCCAAATGAAGGCTATGTGACCTTAATATTTGTATTTAATACTGGCTATTCAGTGCTTCACTTTGCAGTCTTGATGATGTCGCTTGAAGAATGAATTGTTTCGAACCTATGAAACTAGAAGTGAAAAACCTCATGAAAAAAAAAAAAAACAGTCTACGGATCTTTGCCTCTATTTTGTCTCTGATAGGAGGATTTTAGCAGTGTAGACTATTCTGTTCTTCAGCTCCAAGCTTGTCTTGTCCTTCTCTGCTCCCTCAGACCTGTCCTGGACTACTTCTGTCTCTTCTCCACCCTTGACTCTTCATCCCTTTTCCCAAAACCCATCCCAAGCTCTCTCTTTTTGGTCTCTCCTGCCATCCCCAGTGCCCCATCCATGCTCTGCCACCACTTCCCACTGTCCCTCTGCCCCAAGCTCTCCCTGCACTGCTCATGGCTCCTGTCCTCTTGCCCTGACAACCTCAGGTCCTGCTGCCCAGCTCTTCATCCAGACTCCCTGTCCAACTTCCACCTGCCCCAGCCTCCCGTGTGCCCTACCCTTGGCAGGGCAGCTGAAACTAGGCAAATCAAGGTATGTCCAGTCAAAAATTATTTTTTAGCTCCTTATGTCAAAGAAGCCTTTGCTAAGCATATACAAACGCGGGTTTTTTCAAAACTTTGTGGTATAACCAAATTTTATGTCATGAAGATAACCGAGAGTACAGTCATGAAACAAAGGCCATATTTCCAGTTCTGATACCAAAGCCTGGTGGGACTCCGAATTAAGTTGTTTTTTTTTCCCAAAATATTGAAAATATGAGCAAGCAAATATTTTCATGAACTGATTTCTTAAAGCTGAAAAAGTTTGGTAAGAACTTTCCCAAAACAACCCTCCCCCTGCATTAAGCAAGTAATCTTCATTTGGGTGAAAAAAAACCATGAAAAAGTAGTCAAAGTTTAGCAAAATTTTCTGAGAACAAGATTGAAAATATGTAGCATCAGCAAACTGCTATTCCAAGCAGTTAAATACAACAGTGCGTAAAAACTTAAACATAAATTATTTCTTCAAATGTATCCTGTGCAAAATATCATCTTGCACAATGCATTACAGCTGAACTATAGAGGAAGTGTCTTTTTTAAGCAAGAGCATTTAACAGCCATAAACGCTAAACTTGTCCAAGGATCACATCTTTAACTACGGATCCAACTTACATCTAATTTTAGCTTAGAAACTGGTTGGAAAATTTGCTTGTGAAATGCCAGAAAACTTACCCAATGTGCAGTGTTGTAAATTGCTCAGGACTGGCTGCACCTTTCGAGTAAACCCAGAGATTTAATCCCTTCAGAGCAAATCTTAGTCTTAAAAACGTCATCATGCTTGGGCCTTCCAGCAGGCTTTATCATTTACTATTATTTATTGATTCTTACATACACAAACAGCTAACAGAAAAGGATCCTCAGTACCATAAACTAGATGAGTATAGAAAGAGGCAGAATGACTAATTCCCAAGGTTACCAGCTAATTGTATTTCTATTTGAAACCATTATGCGTGGACTTTTTTTTTTTCACTTTGTACTGTTAATTAGTGCTTCCCTGATCAAATTCACTTGCTTTAAAGCTTCTTGATTATTAAATGGTGCTTGCTAGTTCAAACTAATCCCAAATAAGAAAAAAAAATGTTTAGCTGTGCAGCAGAGATTAAAGGGCTTCAACATGCTCACTGTTAACAGGAAGTAAAGAAAATACACTTCTTCATCAAATCATTTTCACAAAGTCTCATATATTTAATCAAAAATGGCCATTAGTGTTATTTCAAAGACGTGCCTGTGGTTTCTGCTAACTACTTATTACACAACCATCATTTTATAATATAAACCATTGACTTGGTGATAAAGTACACCAGTTGGAAACATAAACAGATGCATTATGGATAACTTAAGTACTGCTTTCTCTTCTACAAATTCATTCTATGTCACTTAAAAGGAAAAATCAAAGGAACCTTATGTTTAATAATATTTAGATATTCAGGATATGCCTAAACTTAGCAAATTAAAGCAGTTCCAATATTCTACGTTGCAGAATACTGAATTCCAGGTTCAAAAATTAAATGAGATGGAAAATGCTTATGATCCCTTGATAAGCATAGCTAGGAATGAATTGGCATATGGAGGAGAAAGAAAAGCCAAAAACAGCAAGAGTTGTGCTGTGCAGGGCTTTTGTAATGACTTTGTGGCCCTATTTCCCAGATTATGTTTCCAGTTTTTGAAAATCAGACAGGCAAAGAAGTACATGAAAACCATTTTGAAAAATCAAATTCTTCTGCAGAACTATCTGCATGTTTTTATAACTATCCCATGGTAATGCAGACCCAATCCCAAAATGCATACACAAGCATATGTGTATCCATGCACACACAAGTATATGTGTATCCTCACCTGCAGGATAATGCCCTTGTCTCTAGCAGTGCCTTCAAGGAACATAACGCTCCAGCTGTGCAGCAGAGTTTGCCTGTTTGCTGGTATGGACAATCTCATATTCAGGTTACTTTAAAAAGGGTTCAGGCCTTTACTGCTGCATACTTTAAAAAAAAAACTCCAAAAATTTGTCATCCTTCACCTTGTAGCAAGGGATGAGTTGACTGAACTGCTCTCAGAAGGGAATTTCAACACACTGTCTCATTTTTTAAAACGAAAACCCCTAGAAACCAGCGGAGTAATTTCCATTTATCTGGAAATTACTAGTCTCCATTAGCTGTCTTAAGAATTGTCCCTTTAAATGTAGCCTCAAGAACAGCACCCTTCTCATGAGTAATTTCCCAATGGTGGAAAGGCTTCCTTTAGCAACACTTTCAACGTGGTCTCCTGCAGTTCCCTTATGTCCAAGGTGAGTCTTTACAGTCCTGATGGCTGGACTACAAGATGGAGGAAAAACTGGCTGGATTGTCCATTTCAAAGGGCAGTGGTTACTGGGTAGTAGCCTACATAGTGGCTGGTGAGAAGAGGAGCCCCTGAAGGGTCTATCCTGGGACATGTCAAGAAGACTAGACACAACAGGTATAAATTGAAACGAGGGATTCAGCCTGGATATAAGGAAATAAATTCACCCTCAGATAATTTAGCATTGTGATAGGTTGCCCAGAGATGTTGTACAGTCTCCATCCTTGGAGGTTTTCAAGCCCAACTGGGTAAAGACCTGAGCAATGTGGTTTGGCCCCACTTTGAGTAGGAGGTTGGACTAGGGACCTCCTGAGGGCCCTCCCAACCTCAGTTATTTTACAGTTCTGCAAAAAGAAACAGTGGTGTCAACCAGAGTGATAAACAGTGATAAGCCCTTATTCCCCCTTCAACAAATAAGACCCGAACTTTTGGTGCTGTACAACCACCTATGAGCTTGGGAGCTGTGACCAACTCACAAGTTGCCCAAACCCCATCAGGGGATCCTGGGCAAACCTGTTTTCCAGAGACATCCATAATTCCTGCAATCCTTTCCAAGTGCTTGTAACTACCTAGTAACACCATTTGTGTCCTAACTGATCCGTGTCCCTCTTTGGCCAGGCACTGAGAAAGCAAAATGTGCTATGTCTGGCTAAGACCACGCAGTGCTGCATCAAGAGCTGCAAAGCACCTCACGATCTTGGCACCAGCCTTATACACAGGTTGGGGAAGTGACAATGGAAAAAAACAATCCCAGAAGTTATCCAGGCCTCAATTGAACAAGAAATTAAATTAACCAGCGAAGTTCAAAAGGATGACTGTTAGGGGGGGTGAGAAACTGCTAAAATAAGGACTCATACACCTTTGATTGAACCAACAGTAAAATAAGTAATACCTCATAGGCTTGTGAGATGTCTGAACTTGCACAACAGTTAACACAAGCACAAGCAAACAAGAATCTTTCTGCTAATCTGATGTTCACAGTTTACTCAGTTTCTACTTTTTATTTCTTTCCTTTAATCTATTAGGATTTATATGTTATAAACAGTTTATATTGTCTGTGTGTGATGCTCTGCACAATGATCTAGGGCCACTTTGTATCAACACAACTCCAAGACAAGACAAGTCCCAAATTTGTTTTGCATGGAATTCTGATATTTTTTCAGTATTTTTTACAGAAACAAAAAAAAAAATCATGGAATTAAAAAAATGCAATCTTCATTTTTATCAAAACCTGTAAATTTTGCAATTGCTTTTTCTGTGTCAGGTATTTTGGAAGATTTTTTCTTTTGAGAAAACTGAAAATGTCATTATATTTTGTTCAGAATATTTCACGTAGTAGATAAATAAACAATAATCACAAAACTGGCATAGCCAATTGACTTTCAACCTCACATAACTGAGTCGTCGTATTTCTTCTACTGCATCCTGGTTGAAAGCACCAAAGGAAAAATATCAAGTGTGAGGACTCCAGTTGTTGCCAGTGCTGCCCTGCCTCCCTTTCTTCAATACCTTAACCCAAAAGAGCAAGTTAAAATGCAGAGTGCTAATTAACCATAAAACAATCATGAGGCAGTTTCTTGCACTACGCCTCCAGACCCACTGCTGTAAAGGAAACTGTCTGACTCCATGTAGCGTGGTGAAGCAGTAAGGAGAGGAGGGACACTCCAAGGCAATATTTGGTACCAAACACTGAAAGAACATGAGAGTGTGCATCAGTATAATACACCTGGTTAATTTTTAAATTGAAGAAGGAAAGAAGGAAAAAATGGCTAAATTTAAGCTCTTAACATTAATTGCTTAATGAAGAGTGACAACAGTCTATGTAATAGGGTCATTTTATATTAAGAACAAACAGTGCCCTCTGTGGTTTAACAGAAAATGTGGTGTTGGTTTCTTCTGCATTGTATTTTTAAACACAGAAGCTAAGAGCACCCAAAATTGCCCTATTTAGTATAATCACTTAGCTCGATGAAAATCCTCAGTCATTTTAGCATGCTTGCCTCAGGAATGCAGATTACAAGTAGCAAACAGAAAGTAATCCACAAATAGCTTTAGAATCCTGTTTGAAAAATTGGCCTGTGAGCTATGTAGGTCTAAAAGCCAAGTGACTACATTATGATCCAAAAAAGTGAACGATTTTTTTAAATGATTTATGTAAACTAGGAAAGAAAAACTCACTTTAAAACAAACTTGAGCGTGTATTGTTGATACGACCACATTTTAGAATACACTAAGTGTTCCAAATGGCCCTCAGATCAATTTTGGGAAGTAAACAAAGCTCAGCTTTCAATGAGATTTAGGTTTTAAAACACAAGAAATTAGGTATAGGTTAATTCAAACATTCATTAAATCCAGACTGCCATGAGTTATATTCCATGGTCTAAAGTGATGACTAACGCAGATAACAGTCATGCTTATGCAATCTGTTACAGATAATATGTTAAGTAAAATAGTTTGCACAAACTCTAAAATAAAGGATCTTTCCAGTTAACAAAAGAGCCAAAATTAAAACATAATTTAAAACATGCATTTTGTTCTATATTTGAAATCAGAGAGTGTGTCCACATTTTATACACACACATAGGCGCGTGCACACACACACACACACACACACACATTATTTTAATGGATGCCAGATGGGAAATATACATGACAACCAGTTTACTTTCGGCAATGCGAACGCGGCGGCCTCGCCGTCGTGTTCACGCGGTACAGAGCAGCCTGCAGTGGCTGCTGCGGAGCACAGCCCCTGCCAGGGCCGGTGGCACCATGGTCCCAGGATCGGGGGTGACACACTTTGTCACAGAGGAGCAATGCCAGCTGGGACACATTCTGGGGGCACCTGTGGACCTTGGGAGGAGGAAGCAGCCGAAATCAGTTCCCGTCCCCTGAAAGCAGACACTTCTGCAGGTAGGAGGAAGACACAGCCCAGGGAACTGTGCTCAGAGGCAGATCTCAGCCTCCCCTTTCGGAAGGGAGCCTTTGGGGAATTGAAGGGTTGCTGTGCATTTCCCACCTGACTTGCTTCTCCCCTGCTCCAGCTGACCTTGCCTCCCCCGTCCATAGTTTGGACAATGGGTGTGGGGGACACCTCTGCAGACCGAGGGCAGGGGTGATGGTGAACAGCTGAGCCCCAAAGTGGCGTCCAAACCATGCAGCTGTCCCCCGCTGTGTAAGGTGCTATGATTTTTGCCACTATTAGCATCTGGAAAAGTCTTTCTTGATGGCAATTTATAGTAACTCATGTTTACACTCCTACGAGCTCTGAGCCATGCACCAAGACCGCCCTGGACACTCTGGCAAGCTGAAAGATGCTGGCTGGCACCCAAAGACCTTATAGTCCAAGCACAGGTGAGAGTAGGTGGAGGAGGGGGCCCCTGGGGTACGCAGCATCTCACCATGTCAAGCCCCCATCTGCTGGCAGTCTTTCCGAAATTTTAATATGCAATGTCTAACCTGCCTTTGGGGGAGATACAGGGAAAACCATACCTCTCTGCAGCCCAGTTTCAGTAGTTAGTCATCTGAAGCATCAGTGTGCTGTTCCCACAGGCACCAGGATGAGACCTGCTGAAGCAGCTGGAGGAATAGCAAAGCAGGTTTACAATACAATAAAACTATTACCATGCTTCATTCATGGCTGTTTGTAAAAGGCTCTGAAGATGTAAAGAGTAATATAAGCACTGAGTGATATTATTAGTGTTTCAAGAGCTACTTTGGCTTTTAGGTTTGATACATTTACAGCATGCAAAAAGCCATGTCCCAAAACTCTGTCCCTTAGCTGGAAAGCCATCAGTGGGCAGAGAATTAAAAATAAACTCACAAGTATCTATCAAAACACTTATATTAATTTAGAATACTCGTATTTATAAAGTATTATAGTGTGAAGTATTATTAGAGTTAGCTGGATGTCTGAGATGGATATGGGAAGATGAAGAAATTAAATATTTATTTTACTACCCTGGGTGTCACTTTTGTTATGATATCAGGGTGTAGAGTGCTTTTCTGGCTGGGCCTTTCTATAAACTCAGCATCACAGGGCACAGCACAGACCTGTCTAAATAATCTCCAAAGGCAGTTTCACGTTGCTGATTATTGTTGATATAGGTGCACGTATATGGAACCTCCTGCTGTATTGTCCAAGCACCTCTTTATCCCCTGGCATGAAACTTTGGCACCTCAATCTTGTGGCACCTGGGAGCATTTCCCAGTTCCTAAGAAGTGGTTGGTTTGCCTGAAAAGCTCAGGGAAAACATTTCTATGTAAGTTACTATTCTGGGCTTGTAGTTTTATAACAAGGAGCTGGTTCTGCAGTCAGGTCTTTTCAGCATTCCCTTCCCTTTTGCCAGTAGGCAACTGATTTCAATGGAAAGTCTGGGGGTTGTGACTAAATTAACATTTACAGAAAAGGGCATTTTAATCATAAAAGCATTAGAAAAAGAAGTCGGGCAAGTGGACACTGTCAAAACAAAAATATTAATAAGTATATAAAATACAAAATAAATATAAAAAACACACTTTGAACTATTGTAACAGGGTCTCATGGGAGCTGTGGGCAAATCTCTTCCTGTCTCCACTTTCATCCATGGCTGCATTTCTTGGCAAGACCTCATCTCCTGGGGTGCCAGAATGACTCCCAGGATACACTGTCGTATTCTCACTGTGAATAGGATCCACTGATAATATCTGTGAAAGATATAGGGGAGGAAAACAACTCTTAATAGGAGAAAACCAAAAGGTTCTTAAATTATTGTTCCATGCTTGTGCAGTGATCAAAGTAAAAAACAGAAAAGTCACAAAACAGCTAAGATATAGAAATAAATAATCAACCTATTTTGAATGGCTTGGATAATAACTCAGATACTATATCACAGAAGGAAGAAAGGAGATAAAATTAACAAATCTATTATTTATGGGATTAGATTATCATCTTGTTGAAGATGATCTCAGGCATCTTAATGAAAAGCCATCCTGTAGGCCAACTGGGAGTATAAAGGCACCTTGATTCTTAAAGAGAGCCTGAGGCTTCTATTTTTCTCATTAATATCTAAATATATGTCCCTACCAGCTTATTTCCAATTTTCTCATGAGCCGCTGATCGTGGTTTAACCCCAGCTGGCAACTAAGCACCACACAGCCACTCGCTCATTCCCCTCTGGTGGGATGGGGGAGAGAATCAGAAGGGTAGAAGTGAGAAAACTCGTGGGTTGAGATAAAGACAGTTGAATAGGTAAAGCAAAAGCCGCGCGCACAAGTGAAGCAAGACAAGGAATTCATTCACTCCTTCCCATCGGCAGGCAGGTGTTCAGCCATCTCCAGGAAAGCAGGGCTCCATCACGCACAACAGTTACTTGGGAAGGCAAATGCCATCACTCTGAACGGGCCCCCTTCCTCCTTCTTCCCCCAGCTTTATATGCTGAGCATGACGTCATATGGTATGGAATATCCCTTTGGTCAGCTGGGGTCAGCTGTCCCGGCTGTGTCCCCTCCCAACTTCTTGTGCACCCCCAGCCTGCTCGCTGGTGGGGTGGTATGAGAAGCAGAAGAGGCCTTGACGCTGTGTAAGCGCTGCTCAGCAGTAACGAAAACATCCCAGTATTATCAACACTGTTTTCAGAACAAATCCAAAACATAGCCCCATATTAGCTTCTATGAGGAAAATTAACTCTATCCCAGCCAAAACTAGCACTGCCGCGTGTTCAAAGTGTTGCAGGTAGCATGGTTGGTTTCCCATGGACACCAAGAGCTGCATCAGGGTAAACTGAAGTGCTCTTTGAAAGGCATTTAAAGAATAATGCAATCATCAGGCACAGTCAACGTGGGTTCACAAAGGGAAAGTCCTGTTTAATTTGATACCTTTCTATGATAAGGTCACCTGCCTAGTAGATGAAGGGAAGGTGGTGGATACAGTTTTTCTGGATTTCAGTAAAGTTTTTGATACTGTCCCTCACAGCATCCTTCTGGACAAGTTGTCCAACTGTGGGATGAGCAGGTTTACAGTGCACTGGGTGAAGAACTAGCTGAAGGGCAGGGCTCAAAGGGTTGTAGTGAATGGGGCTACATCTGGCTGGCGACCAGGCACCAGTGGTGTTCCTCAGGGTTCAATTCTAGGGCCAGTTCTGTTCAACATATATATCAATGGTCTGGATGCAGGACTTGAATGCACCATTAACAAGTTTGCTGATGATACCAAACTGGGAGGTACTGTTGACTCTCTTGAGGGACAAGAGGCCTTGCAGAGGGATCTAGAAAAATTGGAGCATTGGGCTATGATTAATGGGATTAAATTTAACAAGTCCAAATGCCGGATTCTGCACCTGGGATGCAGTAACGCCAGGCACAAGTATAAACTGGGAGAGGAGCGGCTGGAGACCAGTCCTGCAGAAAGGGATGTGGGGGTGCTGCTTGACAGCAGGTTCAATATGCGTCAGCAGTGTGCCTTGGCAGCCAAGAGGGCAAACTGCATCCTGGGGTGCATCAAACACAGCATAACCAGCCCGTCAAAAGAGGTGATTATCCTGCTGTATTCAGCACTGGTGCAGCTTCACCTTGAATACTGTGTGCAGTTCTGGGCCACACAATTTAAGAAGGATGCTCAGGTCCTTGAATGCGTCCAGAGGAGGGCAACAAAGCTGGTGAAAAGCCTGGAAGGAATATCCTATGAGGAGCAGCTAAGGTCTTTGGGCTTCTCTAGTTTGGAGAAAAGGAGGCTGAGGGACAACCTCATTGCTCTCTACAGCTTCCTGAGGAGGGGAAGCAGAGAGGGAGGTGCTGATCTCTTCTCCCTGGTATCCAGTGACAGGACACGTGGGAATGTGTCAAAGCTGCATCAGGGGAGGTTTAGGCTGGACATTAGGAAGCATTTCTTTACCGAGAGGGTGGTCAAACATTGGAACAGGCTTCCTAGAGAGGTGGTTGATGCCCCAAGCCTGTCAAGTGTTTGAGAGGCATTTGGACAATGCCTTTAACAACATGCTTGAATTGGTCAGGCAGTTGGACTAGATGATCATGGTAGGTCCTTTCAACTGAAATATTCTATTCTATTCTATTCTGTTCTATTCTGTTCTATTCTATTCTATTCTATTCTATTCTATCAACCAATCCTCTTCATATACAAGCATATGCCCATCTGCATGTGAGGAGAGCCCCTTCATGTCACCGAAAAGAAAAAAAAAAGTTAAAAAACCTAATCACAGGACATGGAAAGAGCTATTAATTCACCTGCTCTATCTTGTTGACAGCACAGGATGCTCCTACAGCAGAGCTTCTTCAGCACTACCTGGTCGGCTGTCACAGCAGTCTCAAGCGACAGCCTTCAACCAAGTGACAGTCTTCAGCTGTTTCCCTACAGATGCAACTCTGTAGCTTAACTTATTTCATAGATATCTGCCTGATGCTTAGCTGAAAATCACTCTATTATCTCTTGCTGTATGCCGGTGTAGATTACAAACTGCCACCCACCAGAACTCCACTGAAGTCACATGAGGATTACAAAAGATTTAAGTTAGGATGTCTCCTGCAGCAAAGGCAAAGCAGCTGCCCTAATCACAGGACTATCCTTTCTCTTCCTACAGTCAGCTGTAGCATTTATTCCAGTTTACTAACTTCTGCAGCCAGAGAAGCGGGTGCCCTACAGACAAGAGGCCCCTTTCCTTGCAAAACCCCGATCCACCTCTTGGCCATGACTATACTGTGCCCTGAACGCTACTGCTCCATGGGAAATGACAACTGAATATAGGTCGCCTCATTTCACATAGACTCAAGGGAGACAAATTATTCCTGGTATTTCCAAGATTTTGAGCAATTGATTTTTCAGCTTGAGGTGCAGTTCTTTCAATAAAAATTATATGAGTGATTAGGATGGGGGAAAGGCTGACTGATTGTTTGCTATCTTGGATTTTTAAAGGAGAGAAAAAGATAAGTAACATGGTATCAGTAGCCCTGTTAGCTACCATTTGTAGGAATTAAGGCTTCAGGATCAGCACTCTGCCTTGTAACATGAGGGAAGAAGACACCAGAGCAAGAATGAGATGTACCTGTTCCACCAGGTTTGCACCAAGACAGGATCAGACATGCACTGGACTAGCACACTTTGCAGATTTTCTCTGGACAAGGGAGGACTAGCAAAATGTGGGAAGCATGGGTCCATTCAAAGCTTCACAGCATACTCTGGTGGTCACTGACACTCAGTGTAACCTCATTTGACCCAAAACCTTTCATCTGGTCTCCAGCTCAGAACAGATATGTTCTCTTTGCCTCTCCAGATTCCTTAGCTTTTCATCCCTTTCCTCACATTCTTCCCTATCAGTCCCAGCCTCCCAGAGAGAATTATAAACTCAGCTATTCATCCAGTAGATTAATATATTTATTACACCAGTGTGGTTTGTTATGTTTTTCTGCTTTGATCTTCTCTATAAAAATAACACATAAAATTTCTCTACAACAATTACTTGAATGAGACCACATCTTCTTTTAAAAATTCTGATTTTAAAGTGTCCGTTGAAGGAAATGTGCCGCATTCATGTAATATAGCTCAAATGGCTAACACCACTCTCTGAAAATATTTGAGCCCTATTTCTACTCCAAAACTGTCAAGCCACAGCTCACAGTCCTTAGGTTGTGTCACATTTGTTTTGTCCCATACCATACCAGAGCTCTACCCCTTAGCATTGGTTAACTGGAGCCTTCATGCAACGTAACCACTAATTCTAAGTAGTGAGAGTACCTTAAGGCTTTACCTTAAATTCTAACTTCTCTTTTTATTAAAATAATCAGATTGAACCCCATGAGTCTTTCACCAGAGGATCAAATCTTTCTCCCCTTCTGATCTCCCTGTACGTACCTACGATACCCTCTTTGTACACTGAAGGATCTGATCAGCTTATTTAGGAGATTACCTTGCCTGACTGCATCCTTTGGAGAGTTACTTCTGACAAGTCAGAGCTACCTATCTCATAAGCAAGGCTCATTTTCTGTTTACCAGGAAGTGTGACATTACCTTTACCAGTGTGCTTGATTCAGAAGACCCATCTTTTTTAGTAGCCATCCCTCCCCAAACTCTACATTGGTTGCAAACCTTCTCTGCCATGATTTCCTTTCAGGTCTTCAGTTAGAAAAATTGAAGAAGACAGGACCCAGAACTACAGGATGCAACTAAAAATAGACATATTCAGCAGTGGTGATCCATTTATTATGATATTATGGCATCTAATCCAGCTAGTACACTCCAGGGAGCAAATTACATTGTTCTTGATTAAAATGTTACACAGAACTAAATCAAACATTTTACAAGACTTGCTTTTCAAGCAACTTGTAAGTATATATATAAAAAAATCCAAACCACAGGTTAGTTTCAGAGATTTTCCCTGAAAACTATTGTTTGGGGATTAATTATATTAACTTCCTCCATTCTTTATTAATTGAGACTTTCATCAACAATTCTGGTTTTTTTACATGATCAGTGTAGAGGTAAAAGTCTTAAAATTACCGGGGCTGCAATTTTATCCCTTTTAATATGGTATAACTTTAATTTTTGCTCTGTCATCTAAAACTTTGCACTGTTCCAAGACTTACTGAAAAGTACCATTAATCATCCAAAGAGCTCTTCGGCAAGCTCTTATAAAACTCTCAGATGCAAATTATCTAAACCTGATTTTAAAATGTCTAGTTTTAGTAGCTGCTGTTTAACATCCTCTGAGAAACTGTTGGACTGGAAAGTGTTTCGGTATCAGGATCAGCATGTAATATGACAAATTCACGTGGCTTTTCCCCAAATACATAACAGAAGTATTTGCTTAACAGTTCTGTTATTCCTCCATTATAATTCACACTTCTTCCATTTCTCCTCTCAGTGGCAAATATTCTTTTTGTTCCTAAGCTTCCAAACCACTTTCCTATTGTCTTTGGCTGTTGTGGACATCAATTTATTTCTGTGATTTTTTATTTCTATTATCAGGCTTTTGGACTTCTTATTTCTTACTTAAAATCAAGCCTGTTAGTATACTACACAATATGTATTTTAGAGTTTATTCTATCTCCACATAGTAATCTGGTTATAACCTACTTACGGTCTAATCATGGCATGCAGTTCTATGATTATTTCTTTTCTATCCACTAAGATTAAATCTGATATACTATTCAGTTCTGCTAAATTGTTTAAAATTCAGTACGTCTTGAAAAGTCTACAGTATTTTAACGTTGACAGAATGGGAGACCCACTATGTTATTCAGATTGAAACTTCCAGCATCTTACAGGTTTTTTCATTCCAGCACACAGTATAGGGAAGCACCAAAAAAACCCACTACTGTGATTTTGTGATTTCTGTTGAAATTAGAAGCATCTCCTGTTTTCTTACAGAAAAGCATTTGGTGCTATTTTCATGACCTCATGTGAATGATGCCAGGAACGTGGGACTGCAAGAGACATACCCAGACTCTTTCCCATGCGCAGCCACATCACATAATACCTTGCAGGCTCAGATTTTAATTTTTGTTACTGTAAGACATTTCCTTGCAACGCCCAAACAGTTTGAGTGGATTTTTTCTATATCATCTCCAGGCTTCAGCAGCCCCTTCTAAGAGATGAGCACCAGAGCTGGATGCCATATCTCCATCAAAGCCACCCTTCTACACAGGAATGTACAATGACAAGCAGCACACACAAACTCTTTTCTCAAAGTTTCAGCAGATGCTAAGGATAAAACCACCAGCCATCAATCCCTTCTCCACTGTCCAGAAACGCTGAGCCCAGCCCCAAGCAGCTGTGTCAGCCAGGAGCTCCCATCTGCTGGGACAATTTTCTATCCGATGCCAGTATCTGGGTGAAGGACATTTCATGCTGTACAGCCGCAAGCGTGCACACTCCAGGGAAACTCGCCAGCTGCTGGGACCAAAGCAGCCAGTCGTGCCGTCATGCTCCGCTCTCCCCCTTGTTTTCTCCCGGCACCACGTTCTCCGACCATAACTCCCCCGAAAACAGACTGCAAACTGTGCTGGGGGGGGGGAGCAGGGGAGGAGAAGAGGGAAAAGGAGACGATGTCCAGTGACTCAGAGAAAGATAACAGCCCGTTTTACATAGCCTGCCATTCCCTTTCCCCTCTTGACTCTTCCTAAATAGGTTACATTCAGGGACTTTTGCATTCCAGGCATGTGAGTCCTACAGGCAGCATCCAGTGATGGCAACACAGCCAGATTTATTACCAGGTTTGGAGCACTGGTGTATAGACAATTAAATACTCTTTTTCCTCACATCCCTTTGTGCCTTGGTTAATTTTAGCTCGATATCTTGATTGGATGGAAAACGAGCGCTCATTTGTTCCCACTTCTGTGTTGGTTATCAGGCGAATCTAGTCCCGTTCCTTACAAGGGTGGGAGGAGGCCCCCTCTCCTCAGGGCTGAAGGCAGCATCCACTCCCGGTGCCAGCCCCATCTCCAGCCAGCATCCCTCTTCACCCCCAGCTCCCCAGCCATGCCTAGACCTCTGCCTGTGCTCCACCCTGCCACGTGCCCTGCTCATGTGCTCTGAGGATGGCAGTCCACAGGAAAAAAAGTCTCATTAAAATCATCCTATAATCTTTATATGCATGCATATAAAATAAAAGGGTTGTTAGGACCTTGTGCAAAGAAGTCCACTTTATTTCTACGCTGCCTGTTCCCCCATCTCACAAAGAAAGGACTGAGAGATGTTTGATGTGGCCCCAAAACCCCAAGCTGGTATGGCTCTGGCTTGGCTGCTTTGCTTGTGGGTCCAGTCATCGTCTGAATGACTCCTAAATTTTTGAAAACATGGCAAATAATGGGAAAATAGACGTTTTCAGCTTGTCATGGGCAATTTAAGGGACAAATTAAAGGCCATGTTCTATCTAGGTGACTTTTTTCCCATTGAATTTCAAAGGCCTGCTAACACGCGTCTCAAAACTGCGCTGAGAAAAGAATTTTTAATAACCAACAGTGTCAGGAAATGTTAATAGTCAGGGTCCCATCCAGCTCTCCGTATTGCATATTCACGCTGACACACAGCACACTGTTATTCTTCATCTGTACTTCTAGGCACAAACAAGAGAGGTTAATAAGAAATGCTCCTTCACTTAATCACCGTGCCTTAATGGTTCCTGTCGGGAAACACAGCTACCAATACCATGAAGTCATTTTAAAGGGATAAATAAATAAATAAATAAATGCATAGCCGAGGGATGATTTTCACTTTGGCTCCAATTTTATTCAGGATAATAACACCCAACAGCAGCATGGCAGTGCTTTTCCTTTCATTTTGTGCCACGTTCAAGTGATGTTGTTTCACAGCTTTAATAGTCCTGTCAGCATTCATCAGCAAATCAAGACAGCCTCCAGAATACCGCCATAAAAACACAGTGGATTTTTAATTAGAACAGGGCAGCCTTTAGCACACCAAATACATGTTAAATTGATATTTCTCACTACAAGCTCAAGATTACCCAGTCTCAGCTGTTTCCAAATGAAGCAAATCAAGCTTAATGTGGGCTCAGCTGAACAAATGTATTTTCTTAGGTTTACGGCAGCTTTTAACTTTTAATGCCGCGTCTTTTTTTTTTCCTTTTTTTAAGATGATGTTATGGTAGGAAAATGTTACACTTGCCTATGTGAGATTTACAGATGACCTTTTTACCGGACAAAAGTTCTGTGGGACATGGGACAGAATATAAATCCCAGACTCTGCTTCATCAAAAGCTGATAAATAAGTGAGGAAGATTAAGAGCGTAGTTTAATGAGCCAGTATGTTTTCCATTACAGATGTAATTATTTGCCAAAAATTGTCCTTTCCACATTCATTTTGTTTTGAAAAACAATGACTCCTTCATAAAACTGTCTAGTAGGTTTTCTGGATGCACCATATTTTAGGAGATCAGTGGTTTGTGGTCTTGTTGATGTGGATCAGAAGAAGTCAAAGTCATTTGTTGCTTTTCCTGAAATCTAAAGTACCACAAGTTGCTGGATCATTTCTTATTAGTATCTGGGAATTATTAAAGTGTACTCAGGATTCCCATCTAGTCCCATTTTACGGTAACAGAAACCACAGGAAAAATGTGACTTTTGTTACTTCTGTGTTAATTTCCCATAAATTATGCAGAGCATATTCCCCTGTCATTTTTCTATTTAGCAAGTCAGTACTCAGAAGGCGTGACCTCAGGAAAAATAAACACTTTCAAAGATTAGCTCAAATCGGTGGAAGAGGGGAAGTTATTTCGGTGATAGTACCCACCTCCTCCTGATCTATGTTGCTACTGCAGCAGCGAGTTGAACTCCCTGAAATCAGACAACATGCACTTCACTTGTTCCTTGCCCTAAAGAGCAAGAGGAAGGACTGGTGGAGACTGCAGCCCACCCCCAGGGGAAAGTGACTTCAGGCACTTCTAACACAGCAGTCTCGCCTCCCGCGCACAGGGGCTCACCTGAAGCAGCATAAGTAAATTAGGAGACAGGCACATCGCTCCCCTCCCTGTCTTAACAGAGACTCACTAGAGAAGTTTTGCTGGTGGACACAACCATATTTCCCATAATAATTCATGAGTGATATGTGTCAACTCACTTACAGAGATGCTTATTGTTAGAATATATGCTTTAGCCTAGCAAGAGGCAAAAGCACAACAGCAGGAAGGAAAAAGAACGGTTAGACACCTAACTTGGCTGAAGATTGTATTCTGGTGTCCATCTAGGTGCCGCAACACTTCCATCCGTTTTGAGCTTGACCTGAGGGTCTACAGATCTCAAAAATATTATAAGGGAGTTGAGTCCCTTGGATTGACAGTAGCCAATGTGCTGAGCAGGGAGACCGCTACACTGCCCAGTGGAAAACTGGTGGCAATGCAGAGGCTATGCTGCTCTCGATGCTTTGCTCCTGTGGTGGGCTGGGAGCATGAGAGCTGCAGACATCAGGGGATGCACCATCATTTGCCTTACAGTGACCTCCTCACATCTCTGCACCCTGCCTTGCTGAAGAGGTCTGGAGGACAGCAGGGAGCTGTGCCAAGTTCATCCAAGCAAACCACATGTGCTGCTGCACCAGAGCTTCATCCCCCTTTGTGTGAAGCTCCTCTCACAAGGAAAACCTGTTATTAAGGGCTCTTTGGTGCCAATCCTCCTAGCAGCAAATTGCTCTGTATATATTTTTCCTTGGTCTCTCAAGAAACCTGCAGGACTTGCAGGCTGTTCAATCAGCTTATCCCATATGTGGAATGATGCACTCCGGCAGGATGACGGGTCAAAAATCTCCCTCCAAACTTATCTCACGTGTCTTGTTGTTAGTTTTGGGTTTAGTCCTAAACGCTTTTTTTTTTTTAAATAAACATATACATCACAGTAAGACATTCCATCTCATTTTTCTCAGTGCTCAACCCAAAATAGCCAGAAAGAGAAATACCTTTAAGTCAATCATCAAAGCTAAATTAAACAAGCACAAACCTTCACTTAACTTTTAAACGGCAATGAAGCTTTGAAAAAGGGTCCTGTACCTGAAATTTCATGTGTAAATTATGACTTCACTTTCAAAATTTATCTTGGCCAAATTTCTGGAGTAAATCCATCAAATGCAATCTTCTGTGGGAAGCTTACTTCCGAGAAACAATTTCCTACATTGAGAAGCAGAGAACAAGTAGAATGACAAATGCATCCTTTTGCATATGACTGTTTTAGAGAAATACACAGACATCATGATAATGCAAAACTCAGAAGGACTGAGACAATGTCTGTATTTTACCATTTAGCATCTGTTTCAGCTCCTTGCTAAGGCTCAGACCTGAAAGGTGCTGAGTATCCCCAATTCAGCAAACACCAAAGGGCACAATTTACTTCAAGCCTACAAAGGGGCCTTCAAAATTAATGGGAAATCAAACAGACCAAAAGGAGTGGAGCAAAGAAAGCACACTCCATCATAATACAAGGGAACAAAATTAATCACACATAAAGTGACTTCAGCTGTGCTCAACTCCCCGTTAGAGAAGGTGAAAGTCCATTTCCATGCACATGAGTTTCCCCAGCCCCATTTAGCAAGCTGTTTCTTCACAAGTCCTTACTTTTATCCATGCATGACTTCCCTCAGGGTGAGACGTCAGCCTTCTGGGAAGCATCGTGCTGTTGAGCTGGGGTTTGATGGGGAACATGACAGCACACAATGATGGAGTCATCCTCTTCCAAGAGCAGGTAACTTCAGCAGTTTCCATGTGGTACTTGAGATGTTGGCTTTGACCCCTGGGACCTCTCTGACTTTATGCTCACAGAGGTGGAAATAATGCAAACTAGAGCTTTTGTAGAGAGACAGACTGGACTCGTATCCTCCTCAAGGCACCTTACACACATTATGTATGGGGGAAAAGAGCATTTCAGGTATGAAAAAAAATGTGGTGAAAATAAGGGGCTTGGTTCTGCTTGTGCTGGTGCCCCCCCTTTAACACATGACATTAGTAGTTGCATGTTCCGTGAAATCCTGCATCTTGTACATGAGGGAAAGACAGCAGCACTCAGCAACTAGAAACAATTTACATAAATAAGGATGTAGACAACACATGGCAAAGCACTCACAAAAGGCTGGTAAAGAGGTATGAGAAGCAGCCTCTTCCCTTCTATTTGGCACTTGGCAGACTAAACCCCACCTAGTACGTGGCAGTCAGGTTCAATTACCTCAGCTAGCTGAGGGAACTTGTGCCCTGATTTTCTTTCCCCTGGAAAACCCTCAGGCTTGTTGCTGGGAGGTTCAGCTGAGAGGTGAGAGAGGTGGCTTAAAGCTCCCAGGTCCCCCATGCCCCCGTGCTCATATCACAGCAATTTTAGGTGAAAATGGGCCAGCACCTTCTCTTCTAACAGATTCATAAAGATTTCCCAGTGGGAATGCCTCAGACCCTCTTACGAAGAGAAATAGTTAAGGAGAAACATGTGAGAAACACTACTGGAAATCCATTAGTGAAAGAAAGGATTTGTTTTCAAAGTTAAAATAATTCAACTAAAGAAGTACTAGCTAGCAGAGAGGAGCTCACATAAACATTTCACAAGTGGGTAGCAGGGAGCAAAGAACCAGAAAGGAGTAAATAAATTACTCCTCTCTGCCAAATAAATGGCGTGAATTGTAAGCTTTCTGGGGCAGATACTTTAGACACTTTTTTCTCTAGTTGGTACAGCGTGCAGCAACACGGACCCCCAAATTCTTTAATGGAGTCTCTAGACACTGCAGGAATATAAACAGAAAATTGCATGGAATTAAGTCAATGATAAGGTAGACGCAGCCCTGGAAAGGGCCGTGCAGCCATGACCGCATCACTTAACGGTGTGCATCATTGAGCTCTCCTGCCTTCCTGCACCGAGGATGCTGTGTCAGTCCCCAAAGCTGCAGACACTCAAAGGCTGCCCTGAGCCCCAACTGCCCATGCACCACAGCAGTTTATAATCTCACAATGCATTTTCTTCCCATGTGCCTCCACTTAGGGAACAAATCAGGAAACAGTCCCCAAAGAAAAAAGGCCCAAGGCAAAAATCCTCCCAAAAAGGTAAAAATCATATGGTGATTTCTAGACAGGGTTTTACTGAGCATATGCAGCATTTGTGTTACGTTTGTAATTGGGTAGACACGTCTCAACACAGCTTCAAAGAAGTGGCAAAGAGCAACTTGAGGCAGGGAGAAGGAAATGTTCCCACTGGAAACCCTGGATTGATTATTTTGTACGCATGCCCCCCAAAAAATTACGCTGCGTAATCCATGTGTGCTTAACCTTTGGGTTCTCAACTAATTAATTAAAGTTGCTCATAGTACACGCAGTGTTAGTGAGGTAATATTTCATCATGTTTCAAGTAGGAAAGGTTTTGGCACAGTGCAGTCTTTTCTTAGTCCAGATTGGAATAACAGGGGTTATATAAATGCAAATTACACAATTTGACAGCTGTGTAACATCAGCACGTTATGACTTAAAGAGCTAAATCCCAAGACCCCTCACTGACCGGTGAAATCAGGCTCCCATTGAATTTTGCCGGTGCAGGGGCCTGCAGAAGAAAGCCCTGGTGCTGAGCCCCCACTGCCATACCTTCTCGCTCTCCCCACCAGCAGCCCATCTCGCCACCCTGCTCTGGTCACTCATGGGCTTTCTGTGTGTGCTCCTCCTCCTTTACCCACTGCCAGCTATTTAAGAGTTTCTTCCTTCTCACACCCACCATGCCTTCTTTCTTCACTGTCTCTGGCTTTAACTTAACTGGCCTTTCTTCTGCCTTCTTCCATCTCACGATCTTTCTTTCTAACCTTTCTTTGTTTACTTCTTCTAAGTGCTTCTTCCCACCCTTATCAGAATAGCTTAATGCTATTTTAATTGTTTATTACAATTCTGAAGCTTTTTGAGCATTTATGGTCTCTTCTCCCATTCCCATTGTCATTGTCCTTCCAGCCCATTGCATTTCTCCTTTGTCCCTATTTCTCTTTCACTGGCTCTTCCTTTGCCTTCTTGCCCACCCTGCACTGCCCAGCCACCTCTCTCTCGCTCTGCTTTGCCACGGTGCCCGAGCAGTGCCATGGGTGCTGGCGTGGGGCCGTCTGGCAGGCTCTGGCATGTGCCCCACACGCGGAGGGCTCGTTGGATGGAAAAGGAGGGATTTGTTGGACAAAGGGGTCCAAAACTGCTTCCAATCCCATGCCCAGGTAGCCTTGGCGACACGAGAGGTTGAGGTCCCACAACAGTGACTACATCACCTACTGATACTCCTGCTCTGGGAAACAAAACAAAATCAAGTTGTTCCTGGTTACCTCATGCACTTCCCAAACACTATTCACTAGGCTGGAACAGAAAACATTACTGGCAGTGAAAGGACAAATCAAGATGACTGTATGCCTAGAGATAAGGAAGAAAAGTGCATCTGCTCACAAGACCCCCATCTTGGTAAGGATTCATCCATCAATTCATCATCACTTTCTGACCAATACTTTGCTCAAAGTAGGAATCAGCTTGGTTTAGCCTGGACTATTCAAAAATTGGTCATCTGCAGGTGACACATCAGCACCACCTTGTTCTCCTCACCACAGCTTTTCCTGCTTTTCCAGTGTGCCTTTTGTCCCAGTGACCGACATACCCTGAAGGCGCTGCAGCAAACACCTAACCTGGCTCCTCTGCAACTCCTACAGCCAAGCCAGGCCGTCAGAGTTGTTTCTGTTGTTGTTGGCTCCTACCACATCTCAGAAGAATCTGCTTCTTAGATCTGGCAGAAACAAAGACTCCCCAAGTTTTTGTCCCAGAAACAAGGCATCTATAGCATTAGCTTATTTGCAGTCTTGCTTGCTGCCCTCTTTCTGCTGTGTCCAGAGCCTAACCTGAGCATACAAGACTGGAATTTGTCTTTCCTCCAGGACACACCTAATATAACCCTTTTGTAACTAATCTGCAAAAAATTGTTTTTTTTAATTCATAAACTTAAAAAATTTTAATGAAAATTATTGAAACATTTATAGTTGGTAACAACATGCAAATGAAGTATGACCTAGTCTGTCTTTTCCATCAGACATCAACAGATTCTCTCTAAACCTGTATCATTCAGAGCCCCCTACTCTAGGATTTACATGTATATAAACCCACCGTAAGAATCCCCAGCACTCACCAGCTTTGGTGAAAACAGGCTTGAAGTGACGTATGTAATTTTCACCTGTATTACAATAATGATCCAAAAACCAGCAGGGGCCAGAACCTCAACGCAGGAGGCATTGCACAGACACAGAGTTAAACAGCAGCCCTTCCTCCAAGGAGCTCACAGCCAATGCACCAGGTAAGAGACAGCAGAGAGTAGGAAAAGCCCAGGGAAATACAGGTGCTCAGCCTTGCAGGCAATGGCCGTAGCATCAGAGTAACCCGGTCATCGTAGAGCGTGGTTGTGTTTCACAGAAACGACAGGTCCAGAGGCAGTCTGGACCTATGTGTATGGATATCTATACTGCTCTCCTGGGGCTCCTCTGAGGACCAGCCCAGCACTGGCTCCTGTCTGTATCCAAACTTCTGGCCCTTAGTGTGTGCCTGCTCTGGATGCACACCATCATGCACACCAAGAACACAGTTTTGCCACAAAATGGTTTCCATCCCTTTTCTCTGTTGCACCCCTGTAAGGAGCTCTCCCAGCTCTGTCCCCTTCATCGAGGCGTGTCCCAGGCCAGTGGTGCAGAGGGGGAACAGGCAGGTTGTGGGGCATCTCCAAGAGGACAATTCACAGAGGCCATTGTCTCACAAGTCCTGCTCCACCCGCATCCTCAGCCAAGGCTGTGTCTTACGCCCTGGTTCATGACAAAAGTTTTGTCCTACATCTTGCTCAGCATTACACCCTGAGCACAGGAAGGGGTATGGAGAGGGGAAAGAGCGACAGTTCTTCATATGAAACACAGAATAAATAGGATCACTCAGGATGTGGAAGGAATCAAGGATGATGAGGTTCTGCCAAAAGCTAAGGAGCATCTGACTTTACCATTGAAAACATCCCCGAGGATGCTTTCCAAAGTAAATAAACTACATAAACACTCTTTTTTCCTAAAGTTTTCTAAGAAAGAAAACCCTGCTGACCCTGGTGTCAATGCATTTTATATCACAGTATCTAGAAGTAATTTATAAAAATGGATACATTTCCTCCTTTGTAGGAGACAGCGATTACCCCTGTTTGCAGATGAGGAACAGAAGTTAGGTGAGTTGCCTGAGGTCGCACAGAGCTAGGACTGAACGCTGGTCTTTTGACTTCCAGGACTGTGACTTAAAACATAATCCTTCCTTTTTTTCCACTAACATTGCAGCTTCCACCGCACTCAAGACTCAGCACAGTGGTTATCATAACTTTACACCAATTTTGACTAATTTTCTGCATCACTGCTCTGCATTTAATTACTTCAAAATGTATCTCTGAATCATTTAATATACTGTAACTGCTTTTGTGTGTTAGAAGCATCAAGTGGTCTGGCAAAGCTCAGCACTAAATAAATAGACCTTCAGGGAAAAATCTGAGGGAGATGGGGAGATATTTCTTTTCCCAAAAAAGCTGCGGCTAGCCTTATCCATGTTTCCCAAGTCTGTTAGAAAGTTCCACAGAGTGAAACTGAGAAAATAATTGCAAAAAACAATTTGATTGATGCAGCCTCCTTTTCAGCCTCAATAACATTTAATAGGAGATTTCTGATTTTTTTAATGTGCTAATTATTTATATTTATTCAACCATGAAAAACAACAGGCTGATTAGGAAGGGCAGGGAAAGCAACAAATAGAAAAGAAAGAAGTTGCTGGCAATGAGCATTTAATTCGCCAAAATGCTCATTATGAAGCAAAGAAAATTGACAGGACAAACTCAGGGTCTCAACAGAAAATCAGCAAGCAGCATCTCTAGTAATAGTAGAGTGCAGAATAACACAGCCAAGACACAGACTGACCTCTGCTCTTTACAGGAGATACAGTTGGTTCGGGAGTGTGGACCACTGGGGAGGATGAAACCACAGATCCCCAGAGGCACTGAAACTGTAGTGATTAATGAGGCCTGAAAATAAGTATTTTATTCCAATTTTCTTAACGGGAAAGTCTACATCTTTTCCTGTGATTTTTTTTTAATTAAAAAAAAGTGAAAAAAGTGACAAAGAAAATGCTGAAATGTTTGATAAACACTTTTCCAAATTTGAGAAAAACAATTCTTGAAAATCATATTTTATAATGGTAATATGTAGATGGTGTGTAGACTGATGGGAAAACCTAGCTGCTGGCAGCATTTTCTAATCTCTAGGACAGAATTAACTGGCAATTTACACATTGGCTGAAACATCTGAAGACAGTCATACTTTAAAGTAATGGAGAAACTGCAGAAGATGAGCACAAGGTTATCCCAACCTGGCAGTGGACATCTGGGTGCTGTTGGGCTTGGGCTAGCTCTGTGCAGGTATGTCTCAAGGCACAAGCTTGTTCTGGGAAGGGGTCCTCTCCACTGGGAGACCCTCAGCGATTGGAAGGGTATCAGGGGTGGGTTGGGCTGCCCTGGGGTGTCCCACGGGCATTGCAGGAAAAGCCTCTCAGGAAGCCCTTGAGAGCACATGGAGGATGAGGACAGTCAAGAAGTTCAGCCTTGACAGCACTAGAGAGTCCATCCAGGAAAAAAATTTCTTTCATGAACGAGGACTTTAATTTGGCACCGGCATAGCAAAACCAAGTGCGTGCAAGCCAAAAGGAGAAAACTGGAGGCTAAAATAAACCACACGTTTTTAACAGCAAGGATATCTCCGTCCCTGGGCACACTGCCTCTTCTGAGGCTCTACACTAGTTTCAGCATGTGGGAACCCACCTCCTCTGATTTTAAGCCAGTGAGTTGGTTGCTTGGTCCCAGCTGCTTGTCTGGGCTTGGACAGTGGAAGGAGGAGACCATCTCTAGAAGGAAATTCATCTCATTGACGTTAGACATGTCTTTTAGGATGGAACGAGCCACCTTCTAGATACATCAAGTTAGAGAGCCAAGGCTAAATGAAGACTAAATGAAGAAACCACCCGAAGGTAGCCCTCTCATAGGCAGACCCACCCCTCCCCTCACTGCTGGGATGCAAGGCCATTCTCCAGCCTTCCCGTTCCCACCCCTCTGATCACCATCCGCTCCCTGCCTGCCTCTTGGCCACCGCACGGGAGACCTCTGAGGCCAAACCACTGTGGCTTCTCCCTGAGTTTCTCGGGGGAATAGAAAGTAAGGCATGCCCTATTCCCCAAAAGCACACAACAGGAAAAGTGGATTTAATGGTACAGATGGCTGATTGTGCCCAAGATGCCGACGGGAAATGGAGACCACGGCACAGCAAGGACACATCATTTGCTAGGCTGGGAAACAATATGAAGTGCATTAGCACCAAGGACCATAAGACACGTCCCTGCAAACACACAAGTTTGCAGGCTGGATGCAATACCACAGCATGCATGTGTGCTCTGGCACACTTGAGAAAGGTCATAGCAGGTGACAGTCAACCAGCTTTGCAGTGTAGAAGTACACTGAGTCACATTTTCTGAGGTACTTTGAGTCCTGTGTTCCCAGGGTTACTCCTGGGATGCAGTGTAGTTTATACAACAGCCCTTCTGCTGGACTGAGCCAAACCCTACCATCTAGTCCTTTTTTTTTAAAATAATATTATTCAGCTAGTTCCACCAAAACCCCACACCTTCTCTGGGCATTGCTTATATGGTACAGAAGGGAAAATTTTAAATCACATATTGTATACAGAATATACTTTAATTACCTCCTGAAGTCTGTGATTTTGGTAGAATATATCTCTAGTGGCATGCAAATCTGGATTTTATTATTATAAACTGAGGTGTGATTGAATCTGATTTGTAAATGAATTTATTTCTGGAAATAGGAAGTCATATAAAATTGCCTACTATTGGTCCAATATTTTTATCTGGCACAATATATAAACCCCAGTTCTCCTCAGTGAGGAACAGGGAGAAAAGTACTGCATTGTGAAAAACATATTTTCTGCAAAAACTGTTCAGTAATTGTTACTAGCTGTACCTTCTTTGCTTTTAATTAATTTACAAAGAAAAAAGACAACGAAACTCTAAGTAAAACATTCTTGAAGTTATATTCCGCACATTTTTTTTTTAAGTTGTTTTTCTGTGTGGTAGTGTGAAAAATTGAGGAAAAAATACTCTGCTTTATACTTATGCATGCTCAGTTTTATGCTACATTATTAGAATAAGTCTACAAACAAAACTGTATTTCTATTGCTCCAAACTTCAGGGGCTCAGAGAGAAGGTTGCTTGCATCTATGTTATTATTTCCCGGTGCCCTTTGCAGGCAAAATTTGATCTTCTATTTTCTGCTCATTCAAAGCTGAAAATAATAGCCACTGACTTGCATTTTTCAATGTCTTTCAGCAAAAATATTTTTCATCCCATTTTGTTATCAGATACCCAGAAAAGAAGGAAGCCCTGGCAGCAGGATTTGGAGACTGTTACATGCGGGAGCTGAAGGACTAAGATTTGGAACGCAACTCCAAATTCACAACAATTCCAATTCAGGGCTTCCTGGCAAGGATTACCTTGCTGAAATCCACTCTTTTTTAAGTTAAAACAGATTGGTATGGGTATCGCTGCAGAGCAGTTGACTTGGGGTTTGTGACCTGTGCTTCTGGCAGGGACATCCATCGGTGGAACGGAGCTGGGCGGGAGGTGAGGAGATGAGGAGGTGATTGAAGCTGCACATCAGGACCAAGTGGTCAGTGCACCTCTACACACAGGCACAAATCCATGCACAGAAAGCCTTTGTGGATGTGCAATAACTGACAGGACCCTGAGGGCAATAACAGCTTCTCCTGGGACCTCTCTGCACGCTCCTTGCCCAAATGCCTGGGGCTGCCCAAAGCTGCCTCCCAGCTGCCCTGCTCCTGGCTGGGGTGGTGGGACGGGCCCTGGCTGTGAGGTCCTGCCCTGCCATACCTGTGCCCTGACAGTAACTACGTATACCCTGGAAAGTTAATTGAATTTGAAATTGTGCCTTACCATTAACTGAATGCTGAAAATTAAAAAAGTATTAATTTTAAGGGGAAAATTATTTTCACAGAGCAAACTATTAGCAGTAACCGTACTCTTACTGCATATTCTGCTTTGCATCCAGATATGTCATCAGTGGGAGCATGTGTCACTGGGAACAGCAGTGAGGATACGAGATGTGTAATACAGCTCAGCAAATACATGTTTGCCCACAATTTCCCTTGTAGCTTAAAGGTGGGCATTTGGGGTGCATTTAAAACTGTTAGAGGTATTGTGGAATGTTCGTTGGCTAGAAATGAAAAACACGTCTTCTGAGACAATAGGAGTGAGGTCATACTTTAGAAGGAAGGAGAGGGAAAGATATTTTTCCAAAAGCGGTCACCTACTATCGTAGACTTACTGCAGCCCCAAACCTGGCCAAAACAGCATGAAGGACCTGACTGCCACCCAGACTATATTATGCATTGAATTAGTCCTGCCCCACTGCTTTCCTCCATCCATCTGTTTTCCATGATGTTATGTTGAGAAAGCTTTGGTGCAGTGCATTTCCCAGTCTTGCTTTGTGTGCAGATGCAAGCGCTCAACCACGGTTTGTGCTGACTCCCACAGAAAAACACAACTGCAAAGCAAGTAGACAGTTTGCAATTCATCTGATCTCACAGAGCTACAAACTACAGCGTTTCTGTGTCAGTATCAGTTCAATTAATAATGAACAACTACAAGAAACTGCTAAGGATGCTTTAAAAGGTAATTAAAACAAAAAAAAGCAAATTTTTCAATAATACCAGTTTAAGAAAACAAGAGACAATTGACTGCTCTGTTGTAATAAAATTATGCATACGTGGCAGTTTCTGTAAAGTTTTATTTTCTTTTTCCATTAGATCCGAGAGAATCGCAGAGAGTTTCCCCAATGAATGTTACTGAATGATTTCACTTCTTCCTTCTTTGGATTGGATTAGGTTGCTGCCATCTGCTTAGTGTCCTAAGTACTTTTGAGGCAAAGTCTTTTCACTCATATAGTTATGTAATGGCATGTAGTCTCTTGCCATCCTTGAATGCAGTCACTGAAAAGATAGAGCTAAAAATAGGAAAAAAATGGTTGCGATCACCATCAATTGCTGCCTGTGCTCTGTCTCCTTTTAAGCCTGCCCTGCAGCAGGCTGCTAACTCCCTTTCAAACTCACCTTCCTTTCTACTCCTATTCCTGAAGACCAGAAGTACAACACAGACCATATAATTCCATTCACCTACTTTTGTACTGAGCCCTACAATTTTTTTGGCTTATATGCATTCTCCAAAAAGTCTTGGTACAAAGTTTTCAGGAGATGTAGAACTCGGCGTTTCCCTTGGTAGCTCAATTAGTTTTCTAGCATCACCTAAATATTTGTCTCATTTCTCTGCTGTATCTGTTCGGTGCTAAACTGCATCCAGGGTTTTGCTCTGCCTTTGTTCTTGAGGCCTTTACTACTATGCATTTTCACTGAGTGAAAGATCTTAGATATTCATTAAATAGTCACACAAGCATTTAGACCAAGCTTTTTACATGTTCACATGTTAATGGCCCATCTCTACACTCTTGTATTCCAGTACAAGAGTGCAATGTTCCAGCCCTATAAATAATGTGTGGAGAGGGGAAATCATCTCCCTATATTGACTTGATACACACCAACCTCTTTTTTCATAGTATCGCACTGAAAGCTAATCCTCAGCTGTGTCCCCACTATGACTCCTAAATCCTCACATATTGTCAAGCAGCAGATAAACTAATGCTTATATAGTGTCTAGCATTCTGAAAGATACATAAGAACTTAAATATTAAAATGAAGAGAAGGCACCAGGGAATATGAGTCTGTGCCAATGTATGTATAATCTCATTGCACCCTTGTCACCATAATTCTTGAGCACTTGCCAGTAGCACATGAAGCAATGGGATCGCTATCTGTTTTGGATGTTTCAGTCACTTCTTCACCTGCTTCCTGAGGGTGGAGAGCTGACTGTGCACTATGGGTTTTTCCCTTTGCTGGGATTCTCATTCAGATTTATTTTTCATAAATGTTTCATCTGCTCTACATGTACTTAGAGAGGACAAAGCTGGGCGACATGCCTCTTACATATGGTGTGGAAAGCACTGAGGCTTGGGATGCTCATTATTCCCATAGGAGTCGGCTCCACAGTCTCCGACTGGCTGCCCAGAAACTTCTGGCACTACTACAAGGCCAGAGCTTGTCTGTAAAGCTGTCTGAAGACTACTGCTAGCTGGATGTTCACGGGATGTTAGCATCTGTTTAGGAGTATTGAGCAACACCATGCAACAGTTGGGGTGAAAATGTCAAGTTACATTCATAGACACTTCAACAGGAGAGCAAAATGTTAAGTACTCCAATTGCAATGTGGGAAAAAGGCTAATATTGCTCTGATTCCCATGCAAAATATCTTTAACAATCACCTGAAGTTCAGTGTTTTAGCTTCACATCATCTGCAAAAATGGATGTCTCTTTTAGCAAAGTAGCAGCAATCCTCCATTCTAAATCACATGAAGAATCCCAATTGCTGAATCAAAAGTACTGCTCGCAACCACCTGCTCACTCAAAGTACTATGAGACTGAAAAAAGAACCTGGAAAAATGATTATAGATGAGAAAAAACACTTGGAGAAAAAAAAATAAAAATAAAATAGAGATGAACTAAAGTTGCTTCTCATTGGTCACTGGCTTCCAAGGAAAATTAAAGTGTTTCTACTGCAAGAGACATTGCTATTCCCATAAATCACAGGTAGAGCTTTTCTAGCTGATGCCTATAAATGACACCCCACTATCGTCCATCATCCTTCTTTCTCCATTAATCTCCCTTTCTGTTCACTATTCCAGTCTGTGGAAGTCCCAATGGACTAATATAGTGTAGCCCATTTTTAAAAGCCCCAAATCCCTTTTAAAAAAAACACTTTCCCTAGCTGAAGAGTAACACCAGAAACTTTTATTTTACCCCAGGTCTCACTCCATATGACACCTATAAACAATAAATCAAAGCACCAGCGTCACCCCTTTAACCTCCACCACTACTCATTTCTGGCTAATTAAAAAGGCTCCTTTTAACTTTCTTGGATAAATATGAAATGACGGCCCAAGAATACGATGGGCTGGCATAGGCTGCATTTGGTATCATTGTAAAATGAAGTTCATAAGGTTAATCAAGTTACCAACATTTTAGAAGTTGGGAAACTTTCTGTCCCAGATGGCTTAACAGGTGACTCCTATAAATTACACAGTACATTACAGCGGCATCCGCCAGCCTTGTTAGAGTAAGGAGTCAGTCAGCATTTCCATTATAAACCCCTATTTTCAGAGTTTATTAGATAGCCATAAAAACATTCTCCAACCTGAATCTTGGCACACAGTGGGTTTTCACCTTATGAACAAACTTTCTGTGTTACAGAAAGCAAGATAATAATCTGCAAGTCACATTTCAAATTAGATCAAAATTTTCAAAGCTGATTAAAAACAAAACCTCTGAAATTTTTAGAACTCCTCTTACCCTTCCTGCTTTGTTACCGAGGATATTAAGTTTAACAAGGTTTTGTTCCTTTATGGCCTATAATTTCTTGCTAACTGATCCTGAAAGCAGGTTATTGAATTTGCAACATGATAATTCCTTTCACAACAATGCACCAGAACATCATAAAGGGAATCTTACACCATCTTCTAACAGAAGGACATCTCGAGCTGTGCTGAAAAAAAACAGACTAAATGCAAATATAGTCTTTAAAAAAAGCTTTAAGTTTGTCTGCAGCCTGATTCCCTGTAGTTAGGTGCAATAACAGAGGTGAAATAATTACAGTTAAACAATACCTGAACATTTAAGGTGGAAAAGAAAGGGAAATTCTAAGCACCTTCACATTTCATATATTTCTAATTCCAATCTATACATACTGACTTTTAAACATTCACACAGCAGCCTTAACCCCAAATAGCCCAGAAACAGCAGCTCAGGCACAGAAACAGGATTTTGAAGGCCATACGGTGCTTGTTTCAATATGTAAAATATTAAAACAACTTCAATAAGTATGTCTTTCTGAAACTTGAGGCAGACAGCACCCTTCAATGTGAATTCTGTGCAGTTTAAAGCATGCTTCTTTGATGCTTCTTTGCTTAATGCAAGAAGCTCAATTTTTATAGGTCGTTAGCTCAGACATTTGTCCCCCCACACTTCAGACTGTGCTGTCTGCCTGTGTTGCAGAGATACCATCATGCTGGAGGTGAGTAAGAGGTAAATAAGGGGCCTCAGGGACCACGGCCCCTACAGACCTTGGCTCTTACAGACCCAAGCCAGCCAAATCGTGCGTGTTGAGCACAGTGCTGTTACCAGTCCCACGGGAGAGCAGTCAGTGTCAGACAGCTTTCAGAAGTTCTTTTGGGTGGAGTACAGCAGGACAGCTGCTGCCTGTTCACATGCCTGCCCTGCTCTCCCGGATGAAACAAGAAGACAGAGCTACAGCCTTGCCTCTTATATTTCTGGGGGGAGATGACTGCAGCAACCAGGATGGCAGGACTGCATGAAGCCCCACTAAGCTGTGGATCAGTTCAGAAGTTTGCTCTCACCCTACATCTCTTCTTCTCTGCCTGCCCGATCTCCATGACACAGGGAGTTGGGCAAGACAAGCATGCAGGATCAGGCTCTTTATTAAAAATTGCTCTAGAAGCCCTCAGTTTTGTCTTGCTCTGTCTTTTGAGATGTGCGTCTCGCTGTGCATGCTAGCAAAAACTATAGCTGCATCTTCCCATGATACATCTTGTACTGTGCTACGTGACTAACACCTGAGGTTGCCGTTTTGGCTCAGTCCTTCAGACACATATTTGCTCTGAACAAATAAGAGGTCTCAGCGATTTCTAAAGGACAGTTCACATGCAGACAGGCTGGCTCAGGTACAAGTGTTGGCAAGGTCAGGGCTATTTCCACGCTGTCAGTCAGGCAGCACGTATCCTATTTCTTCCTCTAACTGAACCGCAAAGTCAGCTGAAGCCTATGGAGGGGCCCTTTGCTTTATGCCTTGAGTTCACCTCATTGTCACGCAGGGAGGTGTGGAGATTCAGAGCTTTGCATCCGCTTCATACTGCTGTAATTGCTTACAGAAGGAGTACCAGGCAGGTCAGTGGCAATTTAGGCTGGTCAGGCAGTAACAGGCAAGACCCCAGACTGTTCCACTCAACAGGATGCACTAATTTGTTGTAAGATCAAATAAAACAGAATAACAAAATAATAAACCTGAAGTACGGATGAGAAATGTCATGTTGATAGCCTCCCTGGCCAGGCTTCCAGCCACAAGACAAGAGAAACTCCTTTAACTCACTCAGTGTTTCATCAGCTCCCACTTTGCCCATGCTCAGCCACTCTTTTTACTGGGCTTTTGCTCCAAATCACAACATTATTAAAATCCAATTTACTGTATTTAAATGTCCTTGGAAGAATGCAAGTGAAAATGGTTTCTGCTTACATTTTGGCTTCTTATCTGAGAAATCCCACATCAGTGATGCCTTCTCTTCTTCGTTGCAGCCTTCCTTGAGCCTTTGCTTTACGTTGCCTCACACCTACTCATGTGTGGTACCCCACACACAGACTGAATTTATCTCCCTCCATAGCAATACAGGAGGGATAAGAAAGAAAAAGAGAGAATGCAGTACATGACCATCTACAGAGAGCAGACACATCCTCAGAATGGTTTTATTTTGGTTACGTTCCCATAAAATCACTGTATTTCAGCCATGTTCCGGTATAATGAAATCGCTATCTTCTTACAAGTGGTCTGGGAAAGGCACAATCAAGGGCAAGCCTAACCAAGGAAACGTTTCATGTTCGTGCTGGCCCAGAAAGCTTCCCTCAGTCAGAAAGATCCACAGACAAAAGAAACTCTTTCCCACGTAATTTCCAAGCTTCTGTTTGCCTTTGCTTTCTTCACATAAGTACAGAAACAAGAGATGGTACACAAAGTTTACAGTGAGAAGAGCTTTGACAGTCTCAACGGGTAGAAGAATGTTTGCTTAATATCTTTCACATTTAGAGAGAACTATATTCCTCTTGAGATTACTATTCTGCTTTGTTTTTATCGAAGGGATGTGAGAAGGGTAGTTAAAAGGACATACTTGTCTGCAGCGACTCCCTAAACCCTAGCTACAAGATCTATACGCGTCACCCCTTGATCCACACTATTTTTCATTGCTACTTTTGTTGACACTATCTAGGTAGTGCTAAGTCCTCCAGCTCTACTGATTTCCTGTGGAAGACGAAGATACTGGTTTAAACAGACCACATGACTGATGTAGTTTGGATTTCATGCTCTGCAGCTTTTCCTCGCAGGCTTTTCTCTTTAAATCTTGTAGCATTGTTGCATTAACTGCACCCCCATTCTTTCCAGCTACTAAATACTCCTGGCTCCTAATAGTTTTCCCATCCCTATTTCCAAAGGAGGAGGAACAGTTTTATAACTGGCTTTTTATATGAAATTATTTTATTTTCCATCTTTTTGCTACAGACATGGAAAAAGTGAAAGTCCTATTACAATTATGTACCTCTAAACACAGTGTATATGGGATTGAGTCCATTTAGCAGCCACCTCATAGTCCCCATAATGGGTTTGGGACTTTGTGCCTTACCACTGTAATGGGTTGACAAAGGTGTCATGAAGGTTAACTTTTGCACTTTCATTATCTTAAGGGTAGTGCACTGTTACCCAAAGGTTTCAGAAAAGAAATGGTGAATTTATTAAAGACATGATGTGGTTTTGCACCTTAAGATATGTGAGTTAGCTTTGAAGGAAAATTGTGCCCCAGGTGATTTTGGATGAGCAAGAGATTCATCCTCAGATCATTTCAGCAGGTTTTGGGGGGCCATAAGGATTTCTGAACTTGATGAGTCTTCCTTGTTTTGCAAAATTTAAACAGTGTTGTGTTTGCGGGTTAAAAGGAACACCACCTTTCACCTTAAAACCTTCATAACCTAATAATACAACAGCAAAAAGAAGTATCTGTACAGAACTGTAACTACCAACAGCCAATGGCTGTTCTGCAGCTCGTTTAGAATAAAATCTAAAACCAAAAATTCTCCCTTGTTTCTAAAATGCTTTCCACACAAGTAACACCTTGCTAATTAATAAAGCTCAAAACAGATTTATTAAAGGAAGAAATTTGCCAGATTGTGGACTTCAGACTGGAATGTGATTCATTAGACAGTAATAAAACTCCAACCCAACTGCAGCATCCTCTGATACAAAAAAGAAAAAAGGGGGGCTTCCAGGTGAACTTTCTTTCCATTTTTAAGAAGCCTCAAATCTGCAGGAACTTAGTTGGGTACTTGATGGCAGTGCCTTATTGCACGTTTAAATATTTATTCACAGTTTCCAACCAGAATTGAAGAAATTCCTGTTTATCAACTAGAAATCCTTTTTTTGACGAGGAGAGGAACCAAACAAATATATCTTTTTTTCTAAATAAAACTGGCAATTTCTGTGGTCTCTTGAAGTGTAGGGGCTTATTTAAGACACTGGAGCCACTGGAAAATAATATGACTGGTTTTGTGATGGAGGCCTTGAATACATACAGAGGTCCTTATCTGCCTGGTCCTTTATGCAATGACTGTGCAGCAAACTGCAGTACTCCTGAGATGCTTAAAGAAAGAAGGGTTGCCTAGATTTTTATTTTAACATAAGTGAGTAATGCAGAACATAAAGTTCCTCCAAACTTTGGCAAGAGCTCACAGGTAGAGAGCAAGTAAGGCAGGACATCCAGAGCCTCTGACCTACGAGTCATCTCTATTAGTAGGCTCAGCTCCTGGCAAACACAAGTGGCTTAGTTTCACTCCATGAAAGAAACCACCAGTATGCCTTGTTATCTTCTGCTTGTCCCATAGTATTTGAATGGACAGGGACACTCACCGAGCCTCACCTGAGGCTCAGTGACTTGCCATGCCACTGCCATGTACAGCCCATCACTTGCCAGACATCCAGGCTGGTACCCACAGACAGGCATTAGGGCATCGGCATATACCTTTACTTAAACCCATCACTGAAGCCTGTGTTTTCTACTTTATCTGCTTGTACACTCAACTCTTATCCAGTTTGACAGAGCACTCCTCTTAAAAAACTTTAAACTTTTAAAAAACTTCAAGTTTTTAATAACTAACAGCAGTGATCACCCTTGGGTTTTGGATACCTTTGTCTCTCTGTCTGTGCACATATGTATAAATACACACACGTATGCATATGATTGAGTGGATGTAACTTGTATGATTTCATACTTATGCTGTGAACAAAATATGTTAAGTACCAAATAAACAGAGAAGAACATCTAACTGCTGTCACAAAGACAGACAAATTTGAATGAAGTCAGTTAAAGGATAGCACAGAACCAAAGTAATTAAACTAATGTCTTGCAAATATTTCCCTCATTACTCACTTGTTTACTGTGATTCTTAGCCTAGTTTTCCACAACTGTGCTTACCCTGTCTGTCCTATCTGTCCATCAGTTCACCCTAATTGCATTTGGCAGACAGTAGACATCTTAGAGGACATTCACACATATTTGCTGAAAATCAGAAATGTCTGATGGAAATGCAAGGAGAACTCAGCTGTTGTTCAATCTGTTTGGCAGCAGCTGGCCAGTCCACAGACATGTGCTCTCTAGAAAATGAATATATATGTGCCTCTGCATCATCACACACAGTGTCTTGCCCAACAGCAAAAAAACATGAGGGGGCTTAGAATACTGTGGAAGGGGAATAGGACCAGAGGGAGAATTGACTGTGCTGTTGCAGGGGAGGTTGGCAGCGTGGATAGCGCTCAGGAGGGCAGGAATAGAGGTTACTGCATTGAGCTAAGGATTACGAGACACAGGACAACAAGCCTAGAGGAAACTGCTAGTTCTGCTGCTCAGGGAGCTTCTATCTTAGCAGAAAAATACCAAATCCCTTTCCCCAGATCAGGCTTCCTCCAGCGCTCAGACCCCTCATCCTCTCACCATGGAAGGCCACAGCTTCCACACCTGCTTCCCCAGGAAAAATTTTGTTTGAGAACTGCCAGAAGTCTAGGATGCTGCTTGCACCAGGAGAGAGAGCACTTGGCAGCCTCTCGCTCAGCTCAGATATCTCAGACTGTGATATGTCTGGGTTACACCAGCTCCTGGGACTAAATCCTCAAAGTCACTCCCACACTTGAGTTCCTTCCACGGCAGTGGAGTGCATCGCCTCCAAGCCACTGGCGTGGCCCCTCCAAAATAGCCCGTCTTAATTGGTCTTGGCTAAGGAAATGCAAATAAATCCATTGATATTGCAACTTAATGCACAGCATCTTCCTTAATGCGTCAAATCTTTATATGACTAAACTTAAACTCTCAGGGATACAATGTAAAGCTAGTCAGCATCCATAAATCCAGTACTTGTAATGAAAATAATGTAGTAGAGAAAGACATTTAACCACATACAGAATAGCTGAAATTAATTCATGCTGTCTGCCCAACTACCTGCCAGAGAGGTTGTAATTCAGCTGACAGTGTTCTCAACAGATGTTGTCTGACTGTCAAAAAAATAAAATGTCTGGGTTCATTTCCAATATAGAAATGGAATGGAAATAAATATGAAATATTTTGCCATCTGTTACATTGCTGAGTCACTGGAGAATATCATCCCCAAATGTGCATACTTGTAGATTAATTGGTCTATAGCTGTCTGGCAGCTAGAATAAAAAAAAATTCTCCAAGGCACTGATTCCACCACGTTACAGAAGATATATGGAGACTGCTGTAAGGAGGAATATTAAACCCAAGCACTAGGAGAAGGCTACAAGAAACCCTTGAAGATATTGTGCTGTCTTATCACACATTAATTAATAACCAGATTTTTCCAATGAGCCTCCTGAGAGCCTGTGAATATTGTGCCTTCCACCAAGTCACTTATTGCTTGGATTTGGTGCACAGACTGTGCTTTCAGGGAGCTCCATGTGCTGTACAGCGGGATGGGCTTGGGGGTGGAGAAGGGATAAGGAGGGATTTCTCCCCGAGGAGAAAGAGGGATTTCTTGGGGTGAGGCTTTGCATTTATGTGCTGTTTGAATGCAAGCCCTAGTGGGAAGAGCATGAGGCTTCAGGCAGTATGATGTCTCCAGAAGCTACAGGTTATGCCAAGATAATTCATCTACTTCAGGTGGCTGTGATGGTACCCAGAGGAGCACTGAGATGCCTTACCTTTGTGTCCTTTTGTTCCAGGGTGTTAGTCACACCTTGTCTCACCTGAACATACATGCCTGGCACTCTTTGAGGTGCCCTCAAGTGTCCAAGATCTCAAAACGGAGTTTGCAGATATGACTCATGGTCAGAGGCCAAGTAGGATACTGCAGACCATAGCAAGTAGCAGCAAGCACCTGTGTTTATGCAACTGAACCCTGCCTACAGCACCTCTCAGATCACAAATGCCTCAACTTATAGTTCACAAATGACTCTATATACCAACAGCACTGAATTTTGTAAAGCCACTTCTATTCATTTTTCTATCTTCGAGGCTGAACCATGGGCTTGGGCGTAAAGCTGAATTCACAGACATGGCAGCTTTCTGGTGCCATAGAGAGGTCCCTTTCAAGGACCCACCCGGACTTGCTAGGATGGAATTCACTCCCACCCATTCCTGTCCCACAGCACCACAAGAGTTAACGTGAGATCCGTCTGCACACAGCATGTTACAGGTGGCACCACAAGGGTGCTGTCAGGGTACTACTGGGAGGATAGCTTTCCCCCTTTTCACTTGCTATACACTTAGATCCGAAAGATATGAAAACCAGCAACATGCTGTAAGAATCCCCTCAGCAGAGTCCAAAGAAATACCTGGATCAGCAAGTCAGCCTGAGCTAAGCCAACGCTGACATTCAGAATCAGAGAGAGGATACGCAGCTAGATTTGAGCATGGTACCAGGTGGTGGGTTTAAACATATCTCAGCTTCTCACCCTCCTCTGAAGAGTGGATGGAAGAGAAGAAAGCAGAGAAGCTGCAGAACAACCAAGTCTTCTAGCCCTGCATAAAACAAAAGAAATTGGCTTCATCTTCTACATGAGGGTAAGAGGAACAGGTCACTTCAGCAGAAAAGGGTGATCTTGGCAGGAATTGGTTTTTATTTTTCACCTAAAATAGTTTGTGTTATTACGTTTCTTACAGCATCCTACCCATCTCGGAGAGTAAAAGACCTGAGGAAGAATGCATTTTGCAGAACGTCTTCCTAAGAATGGGCTTTTCCACCTCCATCCCTGAGCCACTTTCTCACGAGCAGTGAGCTCACCCACTGCAAGCCTCACTGCCATCCCCTACAGATCCTCAGCAACACTGGGCAAGAGGGACTGGTGAAGCTGAGCTGGTAGCACAAGATCCAGCAAAAGTGGCAGCCCTTGGCACACACCTGACCACAGGAGGTCAGCCCCTTAAGTTTTCTTCCATGATGAGGAACTCTCTCAAATACATTGAGAAGCCAAAGGATTTAGTGATACGTCCAGGTAAGCAGCATTGTGTTACCTTCCAAATTTATGAATGTTGGTAAACATTCATGGTAAAATTATGAATTTACCTTCCAAATTATGAATGTTACCACATTCACTATTACAATGAAAACTATGACTCCTCTCCAAATGATCACCTATACAGGTCTTCTAGATTATTTCCAAACAGGGAAGCAGGAGTTCAACTTCTGGGTTTGCACTTGGACACCATGTGTTTTAAACTATTTATGGAGGAACTGACCTTATTGAAACAATTTGGGACACAGAAATATAGCCTACGGAGACAATATATAGAAAATATAGTGAAGGGGGAAAAAAGTTCATTTTTCAGGAGTAACATCAGTCCTTAGGGCTGTATGATTCAGAAAAGCAGGAGGAGTTCTTGCCCCAAAATGCTTCGTCTCTGACAGAGAGATCAATGACAGTGTGAGTGGAGGAGTAAAACTTCTCTGACTTTCCGTTACTCTTGACTGGAGATGCTCTCAGTATGGAAAAGCCCATGGGAGTCATTCTGTGATGGCGAAGCCAACTGTGCATGAACTGTGTTACCATGCCTGCGGAGCAGTGGCTCCGGCAGCTCAGGAGGGCTGGGATGGCCAGGCAGGCTCTACCGTGTGCCCTGCCTGTGCGAGGCTGGAGGCAGCTCCACTGCTTCTCTGCCGGTTGATAATTCCCCCTCACTGGGGAAAGCGTTGCCTGCCAGACATCTGCAGCCAAAGTACCTAGTTTCTGAAGCACTCAGGTGGCATGAAAGGGTCAGGATCAGCTGCTCAAGGGTTGATGCACCTTCCCAGAGCACAGCAAAACTCCCAGAATTTTTTCAGGAAAGATAATGGATCCTTTTAGACACTGGCTTAGCATAAAAGAAACCGCAGCACCAGGAGATCAGTCCCCTTGCAATTCACACGAGACCAGTCATGAAGTATTTGGCCATATTCTGCTCCATTACATGGGGGCACTTCTTTCAAGTCTGTGGCATTAGTCCAAGGTTACTGTTGTGCTACTGAGATTGAAATCAATGCCTTCAGCCAAGTCTACCTCAGAGCATGTCTACTATTTACCTATTTGTGCTTTACCCCATTCAAACGAAGAAGTGGTTGGGAGAGAAAAGCAATCTGATGGCACAGCAGATCTGACTCTCTAGAAATCCCCTCTTCTGCTTCATAATATTACTTCAACATGATCATTTTTTATTGCTAATTGCTAAATGGCACCCATCATCCATTGCACTAAAAGCCAGAGAGACCAAGTGAGCTGGGACTACTGACTCACACCTAGACAGCCTTGGGGGGTGAGGGCAGTTACACCCAAGTGGGAGGGACACATCCCCACTTATTCCTGTGAGAGAAATTAACTATCAGCCAGAATGTATCAGAAATACAGCACAAGAACTCACTCCTCTAAGACTCTGAGCAGCTTTGGCTTACTTTGAAATCAAAGGGAAATGTGAATGCCAAATGAGTCTCTCATCTGAGCTCATACCTGTACTTTAGATAATGTCTATAAAGACTCTACACTTAGGGAGCCAAAAAGTTAAAAACACTCCACTCTTCTGAAATCCAGCAATGTGAAGGGTGGTTGAGGACTTAAAATAATTCCAACCCATCTTACACATTTTTTGAAGTAATGTCACATTTAATGTCATAAAACCAAGGTTTGAAAAACAGCCTTTTTGCAATGATGACATTTTATGAGTTGTATTTGGATGAAGTGAACTCACTAAAAGAAAAAAATGGATTTGAAGACTGAGGTTGTTGAGCTCTAATATTGCTTGACACTGGAGAATAATTTAAAATGTCCTTACTGTTCATTTTGCAAATGAGGCAGATACAGACACCTGTTCAGTTACCAATAACATAAAGTATTCATGGTGGTGAGAGAGTCTTGAGACCAGGCACTAGAAGAAGCAAATATAGGCAGAACTTGGCCTATTCTGTTTACTTGAAGCACATGATCCCAATGAATTCAACAGAAAGAACAGACAAAAGCTAGAAGACAGAAAAGATGTGGCCGAAACCAAGCCACACAGGTTACACCACGAATTAATAACATTAAACAGCAGATAAGGACAATATTATGCCAAGGGAGAGCAGGGGAGATGGGGGAGAAGAACAACAAGTCTTCATGAACAAACTCAGGAAATCAGACCAACTCCCCAGAAAGTAATAAGAGAGCTCAGAGAAAATTTCCAAGGTGTCTGTAGACAAATTCAACAACAAAGAGAAAGAACTTAAAGGAAATAGAGACAGCAGCATGGGCGGGGGCACGAAAAAGAAGCAAAAGCCACAACAAAAAAGCAGAGGTCTGTAAATATTAAATAGGAAGGATGGTGTTAGAGAATAGCCCATATTCACTGAGATTTGGAAGAAAAGACTCTCTCGGTTTAAGTCAAGTACTCCATGTGAGCCTTATCTTCCTGAATCTCATGATTTGCATGTTTGATACCTCTTGGAATTGAAGCAAACCTTTACTTCCCCTGGTCACGAGCATACTGTTTAGCAGCTGGAACTCCACTCATCACATCTTTCTGACCTAGCAGACCAGGCTTGCCTTTTGGCACAGGACTAATTTTGTGGCTCTCACGCCCACCTTTCCTTGCATTCTGAAGTGAAAATAGATCAAGATTCTCAGTTTCATTAAGGTGCACGTGATTGCTATTTCTGTATAGTATCTTCAAATAGAAGGTTTGTTCATATTATCTCATCCAACTGCAAAGAGAGCTTCTTCAAGGGTCTGGTTCCTCCCTCTCCCCCATGAAGGTCCTAAACTCTTCCATCTTTGAGTTCCACGTGGTCATCACCTCTCCCAGGACATCCAAGCAGTTTTGGACCCTCATGGCTGTCCTCTCTTCCAGCACTTTCTGTCAAGACAAGGCTGCGCTTAGATCCACTCCCCCTGCCCTCCGTCAAGTTTTACCCACTTTGGTATCAGGGAACTATCTAAAACAGAGCTTTACATATTTTTGCCCCTTAAATTGCAGACGTCCAAGGCAGGATCTCTGTTTCTGGGTAGCAAACATTGTCTTTTCCTACCAACTAACTCCCCAGGACACGTCAGGGAAGCTCCCTGGCAGTTTGCAAGGTGTCCTATGGGAACCTCCTCACTCCTCTGTGTCCACAGCTGAAAGGCCCAGGATGAGTCACCTCACTCAGAGGATATCTCATTGGATAACTCATTGAATAGGCTTTGAAAAGATAAATGAGAGCTCTGGAGGGTTGGGGTTTTTTTTCAGATAATAATATCGGTAGCTATGATATCTCTCCTCTCCTTTCCTTTTTTCTTCTTTTCCAAACCTTTTCTTCATGGGATTTCATTTGCAGCACACATATGTGCATACAACTCATTTGTCTTGAGGGCAGTCTTAAGTATTTCTGTTTGTCATATTGGTGATGACTTTTTTCCTATCTTGTAGAAAGGGAAACGTCTGAATTCCTTTTCTAACCCTGGCCACTATATGTACACTCTCTTTTTATACTCTCCTCAAAGCATCCACTGCAGCCATCGCTGGATATTGGCCCTGTGGTCCAGCCCAGCATGACTGTTCTTATATTCCTGCCTCCTCATACCAAATATTCTTCCAGGAGTGGACGCAGCAGCTTTCCAAATGTTCCCAGCCTGTGCCTGTGTGCTGTTTCTGCCTGTTAGAAAAGGTCAGCTTGACTCTCACTGGCCTGGATATGTACAAGCCAACAGGATTAGCTAGAATGAGACCTTAAAAAAATGCATACCTACAAGTGAATACATTTTAGTCACTTCAAGAGGGAGATGCAGCACCATAACAGGTACCCAGCAATGTGCTGGAATTGGAGGGTTTTAAAATTCATCTAAACAACGCTATGTCTGACCTGACCTAGTGATGGTGGCAGTCCTGTTTTCACCAGGCAGTTCCCACCAACATCCCTCTCAGTGGTGTTCCCATAATTACAAACAGGACATTTGAAGAAAAAGGACAGCCCTGAAGTGGCTTTCAATCACTCAGATGGATCCCATCAAACAAATTCAAACTCTCCAGTTGAGTTTATCCCCTTTATTAACTCCGGTAGCTTGCAACAAAGGCACAGTCTGTCCAGCTCATTTAGACTGGAGCTGTTGGGGAGAGGTTCCTAGCAGACCCCTTAATGTCAGTGCTTGAGTGTCTTATGGGCTTCTCATAGTGGGCAAGATCAAGTTTGTTTGTTTTTTTAATAAAGAATAGAGCAAAACAAAACAGAACCTGAACTGTCAGACAGTATGCAGGCTGGCAAACACAGAACAATGAACGAATTCATAGATTCTCACATAATACATGGGTTGGTACAAAATAAACGTGAAAAACAGGTAAAATGCTTAAAAGCAAAATAAGGCTGCAAGCTACATCTCCTTTTTAAATGTATTCCCCTAGGAAAGTCCGTACTCTCAGTAATTTAGAATGCTTGTTTAATATTGGATTTTTTTCTCTAAGAATAGTGAATGTTTTTATTAACTGAGCAAGCAAAGGTGCGCTTGGAAACAGGCTGAGAGAGGAAGGCTTACCTACTAATGCCATGATGAAAGTCTCCCACTCTGACGTATGTGGATGAAATCTCCGCATGCTTGATTTCTAAGCCTTCCTTGACAAATATGGCCAGCAGGAAAGAGGGAGAGAAAACAGAGGAGGAAGAGCCTAAGGGAAAAAAAAAGGTAGAGTAAGTCTGTGCAGCTTGTTTTACTTCGCTGGTGAAATAACCATTTGTTTCCAAATAGCACCATAGCTCCCAATAGCCCTGACTGGCTATTACTCCACTGTTCTGGCAAGCTGCTAATGGCTTTGCATTTTCTCTTATTGTCAGCAGGAGTGGCTGGAATTCATTAAGAATTATATGAATAGCCTCCATGCTTTCAAACTAGATTTGGGAATATACTCAGAAGTGATCAGTGATTTTAGACTTCTGTTAATTCTATGGTAGCCCATCATAATTATCGAAGGATTGAATAAATAAAAAAACACTTGGTAAGTTGTGAAAAGCTGTATGTACGTGTAATAAAGTGCCATGTAAACGTAACAGAGAATATCAGTTACAAGAGTTATTATTTCATAACTTGTATTTAAAAGTTGTATCAAGAGCAAAAATAAACTAAAAAGATAACATTTGCAACAGCTATAAACTAAAAAAAACCTGTTCCCTGAAATTAAAAGCAAATACTTGCACCCATTCACATACTTTTAACTGACCATAAAGATCTAACAGTGGCAACATTCACTTATAAGAGCTTCTAGAGGAATAAGAGAACCAGCAGACCCAATCCTTTTTCCAAAGTGGAAAGAATGCGTGCTGAAAACCCAGAGGACAGCTCAGGGGGCGGCTCGCAGAGAGATTAGATACCACATAAACACATTACATTGACTCAAACACAGGGACAGAAGTAGAAAATGTGGCCATTTAGGTTTTATTTTTTCTTCTATTACTTCTCAGCACATAAGTTTTTAAAGAGACAGGAATGTACTGAAACATTTATTTCAGACTCATAGAATTTAAAGTCTTCACATGCAGCAATCTTGATACCTCCCATGCATTTTTCCTTACCTGTGTGTATTACTTATAACCAGATATTGAACTAGATACTCCTACTCCAAATGCATTAAATGTTAATTGAAATGAGGCTGGATCCCAGTGAGGACTACTAGACTATGGAATAATCTCCCAAAGGAGGTGATGCAGGGTAAATTGTTTCAGAAACTGAAAACTAGACCAGTCAAGATACTAGGAAATATAACCAAGAAAACAACCCCCTAACGCAGAGACAGCATCTGGCCAACCTGTAATAGCTGATGTGGTATTCTGCAACTTGTGGTCCTTGGCCATCCCCAGGAAAGCACCTGAAAAATATTAGATCTACTCATCTGGTCAAACACACAGTATAGGCTGACCTACTGACAGGTGCTGGTCTTCTATGGATGATGCAATTCACTTAATTGACCATTTTTCTTTCACCTGAACCTGGCAGAGAACAGTGTGTACATCTCAGTAACAAATGAAGTGTGAGTTGGTGAAAGTCAACATTGTGGAGAAAGAAAACGGGTGCAAGTGCTTGCGGTGGTGTGATGCTTCTCCTGCCATCGATCCAGCCTGCTGCCACTGTCCCCCTCACCCCAAAAGCCAGCTCCCGCTCCTTGCCTTTGCACCTCTAGGTGGTCCCACACTCTCCACTGCTTTTGCACAGGATAGGGAGAGGGGACCAAGACCCACAACCTTCTAAGAGGAAATTTTCCTAGAGTTACTAGAGGAGAAGACAGTGGTCTCAAAACACTGGTGAGCGGCACTGGGCACACTGCAGGATTGGGTCCCAAGAGAGACAAACCTTAGGGAAAATGCCTGTTGAACTGAATGTGATCAGATGATGCCAGGGGCTTAAGCTGTGGCTGACTGAACTGAACAAAGCCTGAGAGGTGAGGACATGGCCATTACTACAATAAGTCTATGTGTTTTGATCTATACTATAAGGATGAGCATTATCAGCAGTAGCGATCAGGGCACATACATTCCCCTGGAGATTAATCACTGTTTGGAAAGAGCTGAGGGACAGAGGGCCTTAGGGCATTAACCCCAAATGGCCATTAATCCCCCAAAATGCCATCTACCCAGGCCTTTACCAGTATTAAAAGATAAAAAAACTTTGAAAGGGAAAGGGACAGAAGGGGAAAGACTGATGGAAAATCAGTATTTTTTAGTTCCTTCCTGTGGGACAGTTTAGATTTGTATAACAAGTCACATCAATCAACTGTTTTGAGATATTGAACTTTACTGGGACAAAAACAATTCTCCCTTTTCCTCCTTCCCTCTCAGTTAAGAAAAAAAATAAATACGGTGCTTAAAAGAAAATGAGGGGGAGAGAGAGACTGTGATACAGTGCTGGGTTTTAAGCTGGCGTGTTTTATCCGTTAAAGGCCACGTCGATCTGACCGCTGTGATCAGTTTTGGAAATTCAAAATAGAAAAAATGATTTTCGTACTAGGTGCAACTGACTCCCAAGATATCTGTATACACATAAAGTGAAATAATTAGACCTTGGATGAAAAATCTTGACAGTACAAAGAAAGACCATGATCTAATATCAGAACAAAGTTAACAGATGTCATTAAGTGAGACGATTAGCTGATGATGGAAGGTCGCACCCAGTTTACTTTTCACAGTTGACAGATCAAAGTTATTCGTTCAGTTTGAGCAAAGACTGAATACAGTTACCCTAGGAAAATCCTTTCACATAACATTAAGTCTCTCTCTGTCTTGTGTTTCTTAGACATGAATTGTCAGGAAAAATACCAGTGAAACAGTACAGAGCAAGGGCAACCAGCTCACATAGTACTGAATGGAAATTCCCTTAGTGGTAGGTAAAAATAAATGTGTAATTGTATCCAGCGGCCTTTACACTCGTGTGAATCACATGCCTGAGATATTATGAACCTGACTCCACCGCGAGTTACGCAGCTGTGAATCGGGAGAAGCCATTATGCCAGGTCCCGAGCCGGATCTGGGCCCCCAGGTCTCCTCTGATGCTGATTCTCGTGGGCCACCGAGGGACTCCCCTCGCCCCTCCCTGCCCCAACCCTTGCCCCGCTATCAGTGAAACACAATTATCCAGCACCAGGGCGTGAGGCCAGGAAGAAGCATCCCCGTTGTGAGTGGGTGCAGGCTGGGCGGCACTGGAGGTCTTAGGTGATGACGGGCGGCACAGGGAGAAGCGCAGCTGCCTTTCCCCTTGGCAAGCCCCAGCCCGGCGCCCAGGGCCCATCCTGCGCTCTGGAACTCCAATGGGTCTCCTCAAGTCAGTCTCCATCAGCATCAGCAGTGCTGTGCATCATCGCCAGCGCATCAGCAGTAGGGACACACTGCCGCTCAGCTGGGTGTCGTGCCCCTCCTGCCCAGGTGGGCATCTGGCATGGCTAATGAATGCTGCAAATAGCAAGCAGAGCCATCATAATTTCTTTTTTATTATTAAACTTTTACATAGCATCTGTATGGGTTTTGGATAGTTGCTGCTAGTGTTGGGTTTTGCTCCTGGTTTTTCTTGTTTGCTCTCCAGAAATGGGAGGAAAGGGAATATTTAAAACTCAGATTTTAAACCTGACCTCTTTCGTACCTTTTCTACTATAAAGTGTAATTAATTTTATATTGGATTTCACTTAGGAAGACACTGAATTTATGCATGTGTAATCTTGAAATCTACAGTGAAAAACACACAGGAGGAATCCTCAACTTCAGTAGACTAACTTTGCTCCAACTGTGCATCCAACACTTGTCCATTTACTTAGCTACACCATCAAATAATACCCCATATAGAACTACACTTCTTTTCTTCTGTCCATTCAATCCACAGGCTGGATTAAGTTGGTTTAAAAACTACGAGCCTTTATCTCAATGCTGCCCATTTTGTATCAAGCTTCCAATAATGCACGTGTCCCATCTAGGGAAAAATGAAGCTGTAGCCTCCAAATAAGCCACAGAACAAGTATTAAAAATATGCTTGAACCATAATAAATAAAAGGAAAAATAGCACATTTATACTGTAATAAAAATATTCACAAATGCAGTGGAGTAGAGTTTCAATAGGCTGCAGTTCAAATATTCTACAAAACTCTATGTCAGCTAAAGTTACCATTTGAATGCAGAGAGCCTAACATTAAAGAATGTTTTAAAATGCAGAAAGATTATGCTGGCCACTGCCCTTTGCAAGCTGGGGAATTTGTTCCCTGCCAAACCTGCTGTGGGATGAGAATCAAGACATTCAGACCCTGCCGGGGAAGAATGATTGCTTCATTGTGTGAAGGTATTTCTGTTACATGCAGCACAATAGCAGGGTTCTTCATCAGAGAAGCGCACGGTGGATTATAAAAACTCTTAACTCTGTGGTCATCAGGAATTTTAGCAGTATCGAAGTCAGAGGACCAAAGAAAGTGGTGCCTAACAGAGAAAAGAAAGGGAGGGCTTAACCTTTGTCCTGAGGGTGATAAAATAGCATCACATGGCTGAAAATCAGTCTAACTTCAGCCATGTGATGCAGTTGACACAGTCACTTTTGTGAAAGTTACAGGATGGCATCAGTAGTTAAAAGGTCGTATCTGAAAGGACTTTCTAATTATACCATCAAAACACTGACTGGAAGACTGTGTGAGGTTTTATTATGTAGCTACAAGTCCGGGTATATATGTTCCTCTTTGCATTAAACACCATTGTACATTCACAAAGAGCAACAGGCAGACCACAGGAACTACAGCATGCAATTGAGACATTTACTTCTGGTAAGGGTAACATAGCAAATCTTGCATCTCATTGCAGAGAGCCCATCTCCACCTGTCTCAGCACTTTTACAGTGCCAATTACAACAGTATTTAGGTGGAATTATGAGCAGACTTAATTGGCAGAAGACAATTTCTAGAGGGATCACTGAAGACATGGACTGAATTCTCTGCTCTACGTGTTGCTGTTGTTGAAAGAGTATAAAAATGTGTTTGTGTGCTTCAGCTTTCTTTTGAGAGAAGATATGTTCCTCAAAGCAGTAGGAGCTATTTGTCACCACTGCTGGTGGATGTCCAAACAACAGATCTGTTTCAACTGGCTTTACCTGTGGAGTCAGTAATTGTTCTTTATTTCCTCTTCCCAAGACTGTTCTGCTCTCATTCTCCTCAACACAGTCCACCACGCGCTGTCCTTCTGCAGGTTTCATGACCATGCTTTCTTCTGGATCTCCTCCTACCCACCTAGGCAATCCATCCATATCTTTCTTGGTAAACCCAGCTCCTCACCACTCACCCATGAATGCTAACAAAGGTCCTCTCCTATGCCTTCTCTTGCAGTAACCTCATCCACTTGTAGACATGTGCCTTTTCCCGAGAACTCTCTCTCCCCAGACTTTCTATCTCCCCCTGTATAACTTCCTGAATCCCTCTGGCTCAGACATTTCAGCCTGCTTGGCCTTCTGCTGAGATCTGTGTGACCAGAACTCATTTCCTAAACTTTCCTTCTGAAGTTTTCCTGCTCTCCCACCATCACTGGCAACACCAAGAGGGTTTCCACAACATACCCCACACCTTTAGAGCCACCAATTCTTAAAAAATAGATGATAAAGCTGTCTTTCACCTCTTACAAATAAATAGTGAGCTGTTTTTTAAACTGACCTTTCATGTTTATCACAGTAACTTGGACAGATCTGAAAATTTTCTCCATGGTTTTGTGATCATATTCCTCTACACTGAGTTATATAACATCAGATGAGAGTTCAAGATCCAAGAGCATAAACTGCCATAAGAATCTGTAAACCAGGACAACATAAATTTCTCACACATCTCTCAGACAATTTCCCCAAGTGTCTCTAAAGGGGAACAGGCAGACATCCCAAGATGAACAGCCTTAAGCACAGATTTTGCAAAAGAGTAGTTTGGCAACCTGGGAAGAGTATTGAACTTCAGCATCCCTCTTATCCCACAGTAACCTTCTGGAAAGCAGATGAGTGATTCCAGTAACAACTTTCCCAACTTGCCTGTACAAGTAAGAAGAAAAGACTGTGAGATAGGTTCATATCGGTTTATTCTGCAAAATACCCTGAAAAAGCTCAGAAGCGTACAGAGGACAGGAACTCCCTCATTTTGTTTTGCAATTATCCTTTGGTTCCCCAGAAATCTCAGATCTAATCAGTCACCTTATTAAGAATGAAAGAAGCCTTCTCCTGCCTACTTAAAAAAGAGGTACAAAGTTGGGAGAGCAGTACAACCTTCCCATGCCTGTGACCAGACCTGGGGAAAGGATCCCATGCACACTTAACAGTGCAGTTCATTGTTTTGCCCCACCAATGGCTACTCTGTGGTGGCTATTAATTCCAGCAATGACAAGGAACTCCTGAGCTACAGATGCTTTTCCGGACACACTGCTTGCTGGGGAGCGACTGTCAGCTATTAAACCGTTGTGCCACAGGCCACCCAGGCCTCGCTGAATGGTAACCATTTTCTGTCACTGCTGGCTCATATCTTTGTCCTAGACGATTTAGATTTTAGCTGCACATCAAGAACATCTGCCCTGCGCCCCTGCCCCAGGCACAGCACTTGGTGTCTGCCACCCAGCTGGCCGCAGCTCTCACCATCACAGCATGCACTGTCATGCTTTTGGTACCTGAGCCATCCTGTTCACCTCTGAAGACCGTATGTCTTACCACATAAATGTCCCTTCAGTCTATTTATAAAGCACATACTGGTAACAACACTCAACGTTGTTCCCATCATGAGATTTTATAACAGGAACAGGAGGCTAATCCCAAACTGTTATTTCCAAACAAGCATCATCTCTCCCCTGTTTTATTGCGAAGTCTGTTGTTTTCTGATGTTATTTTTAAGAGGAAGAGCATGCAACGCATCCCAGAACACATCGCTCTGTTCAAAAGAAAGAGAGGGAGTTACTAACCACAGCAGCAATTCAAAACTAATAAACACATCATTGTACCCAACATTTACAGAAAGGCTTCCTGTTGGAGAGAAAATCAATGACCAGTTCAACAGATACTATTCTTTTCTTTTTTTAAGGAAAAATTATATTCTCTTGGGTATTGAAAGTCACTGTTTATAGCCAGGTTCTAAATTCCTGAAACCTAAGATGCATTATGGGAACTTTTAATATTAACTATATTTAGTGGGCATTTTATTGTCCATACCGGCAACGCTATAAAAAAAATATTTCTTTCCTAAGCTATATATATGTGTGTGTATATGTGTGTGTGTGCTCTTGAAGAAATTCATATGGTCAGCAAAAAGGCTTTGGGTTTTATTTTTAAATGAACAGAAATACTTACAAGATCTTAACACTAAATGCAAAGGAAACCAGAAATGGACAAAGCATTTGTGAGTGCAAGCAGCCAAACAGTTTGCAATCTGAGTATCAGCAGAATCGGTCATATATGTTATAACAAAGTTATTGTTAGTTTTTGCCCACACACCAAGAAAATGTTTCAAAGGTCTGTGTCTCTTCAGACTTCTAACTCAGGAAATAGTTAAGGGTTTTTTTCCATACAAAAGAGCAAGCAGATATGTTCACATTTTAAATGAGGGGAACAAAAGCACAAGAACAAAAGTAACGTTTCTGTGTGAGCACGTGTTTCCCTCTGTGACAGTCTGCACTGAACAAAATAGCAGCCTGGGTCTGCAGGCACCAGAGGGTTGGGAACTGTAAATGTGCAGCCTGCAGAAAGCGGAGATGACAGCTGCCCAGCAAAACCGCACACAGGAGGTGAAGGGGGTCTCTCCAGCCACCTCCACCAACACAGACACTGAAATATCTAGTCGAAATGCCTAATCAAAATACTAGGAGGTGAGCTGTGCTTTCCTTTTTTTCTCTCTTACCAGTAACCTGGGAGGTTAGCTACACAAAAGTGGCTCTCTCACAGCCACCTCATGCAGTGTGAAGGGAACATGGAAGGAACAAACTCCATCTTAGGCTACAACCCTTTCAACAGCCCTTGCTACAAAAGTGGTTGACATGGATTTATCCCATTTATGCTGCACTCAGCATCAGCTGCTGGGGAGCAAAGAAATGTTTGCCAGTAATTATTGCTTTCAACCAGTAGTCTTCCTAGTACAGAGTTTAGAGAGTCTTATGAATTGAGGACTGCAGAACTGGCATCACACTAAACCTCAAAAGAGAATACAAATATTGAGCCTTTTTTGGTTTATTGTTTTCTGAGCCTGAAATGTAGGTGTTATCTCTTTAAAAGAGGAGAGTGGCAAGCCATATCTCTAGTAAACTTTCCCACTTTGTGTAAACCCTCATGTTGTCTTATCTTACCAGGGGATCTGTTGCACAACCACCACTCACAAAAGAGATCACAAGGTCATGCAAATCTTGTGATCTGTCTGTGGTGAAATTTCAACCAGCATACAATGAAAGTCTCTTTGGTGCGATCACACTGACCTGATTTCTTACGGAGGTTTCAGCAAAGCTCCGTTCTGAAAGGACAGAAAAACATGCCTGATGCTGCCACCATCATATAGACCTACTTAAGTTGATCTGGTGAGCCCTCCTCATCCGTTCAGCCAACCATACAACCCAGTGTCTTACAGGTTGTACCATGTAGGAGGAGAAGCTGGTGCTGGGCGCTGGGCTCAGTGGCTTTGATGCACTTCTGTACAACAAGGAAGAGATGATTGTCAGGGGCAGGTCAGGGTGCATCAGAGAGACAGCTCTTCTTATGGGTCTTCAAGTTCTTTGACTCACCAGCTCATCCTGGAAGTCCTATATCTTCTGCCATGGCCAGTTCAAGTGCAGTTCAGGCTGTGTTCATTTTTTCTTCTCCATGGTATGATACTGTTTCTTACCTGTCCACACACAGAGAAGACTGCTGTAGCTCTTCTATCACGGGCATTCAAACTGCTGAGTCTTGCAGTTGCCTTTGTCCTGGGGGGAAAATCCTGTCCTGCAGCTAACAGAAATGGAAGGCCAAAGTTAAATCTGTCTTTCATAACAAGATTTAATCCAATTTATAGCTGGACTTAATGTGAAACTGAAGAAGTGTTATGGCTTAGAAGGAATATCAGCAGCATCTCAGACAGAACAGTCCTTGAGTATAAAGGTAAGTCTCCCTAGGGTGAGGTGTTTGATTCAGATGGACAAGCAGAGCTGGGTTTATTATCCAAACTTCTCAAGCTTGCAACACTGGGCTGGAAATCTCATGAAAACATGATTTATTGGAAGATTTCTAATACTTCCTGCTTCTGCCGGGGCTGGAAGTACCAGAAGAACTACATTTCTGTGGTATTTTGGTATTTCCAGTTGTGGTCCCAGCTGGAACTGAGAAGGGAAGAGGCACACACACTTGGAAATGATATTTTTTTGGTCATCTGCATTTTTTTGGAATCATGGGAAAGATTTCTTCTAGGTCCACTTTGTGGCAATACGTTTTGGGGAGGTATTCTCATTCTAGCAGAGTTCTAAATGCTACATAAAGTCATGACTTTTCAGTTACATAAAATTTGCACTTTAGGTTGGAATTTTATGAAAAATGCCTCTCTGGCTTACTGTTTTATATTAACTCTACATAGTTCTGTAACATAAGAATTTCACGATGTCAGTCATGCATAATAATAATATAACAATCTAAAATAATAATGTAATAAATCCACTCACTAGTCATCATGGGCCAAACTCTGGCAACCCTTTGTGAAAATGTGCTGCAAACACATGTACAAAAAGTCTCTTAGCTCAGCCTCGGCTGGCTTCAAGCCAAGAAGTTATCTAACGGCAAATCAACAGACAAGTGTCACCAAAAATGTCTAATAGCTAAACAGCTCTGCTGTGAGCATAAGTTATTCCATTTTAGACGTGGAAAGGTTTAATTGGGTTCTATGCAATTAACAAACCTTAATTATGAGTAATTTGTTAGTCATGCTTACTTTTGGCTAAGCCTTGCTTTTTTCCTTCTCTCAGCTTTCCCTCTTGAAACACCTGCAAGGAGATTTGCAGGGGGAGCTAAGTAGGGGGGTTTCTGGCCAGAACTCTGATAAAATGTCTCATTGGTACAGATTTTAATCATTTTTATGAAAACAGCTGCTCTCCTTAGAGAATGTGCCCGTGGGCAAAGCCGTTTTCACTTCTAACAAGGGCCTGAGGAGCTGCACTGGCAAAAATCACCTGCTGGAAATAGTGAATCAGTACGTCTCCAACCCAGCGCGGTGCTGCTCTCCATCTCATTAACCTGGTCGCCCCTGCGTCTGTGCTAGGCAGGTCTCGGTCATCTCTGGTGGAGAAATAACCTGGACTGCTCCCCACTCGAACGTAATAAGAGCTGGGGCAGCAGTCCAAGGGGGGGAGATATGCCTTTGAATCACCTGATGGAATATGCCTCCATGCTGTGCTAAATACCCTGCTTCCGCTGGGAGTGTAACTTGTGCTCTCCCTCCAGCTCTCCTGTTACATGGTGCATATCTTGAACCATCATTTAGCTCCTCAAACTTTAACCGTATCAACTTTCTAAATACAGACCAGTCTCATATTACTGCTCAACCGAAGTCTTCAGAATCAACAAAGAGGATGAATTTTACCCATCTGTTTCAATCTTTATATGAAGATAATTGCAAAGAAGTAGAAACGAAGCAATTTTGACTATGAAGAAAGAAGCCTGAGACTGAAACCCAGGGTTTACTGGAGAAAAGGTCTTACGGATGCTGATTGCGCTCATGGCGGGACAAAGAAACAGCAGTTCCTCCCGACGTGAGCTCAGATTATTCATTCTCCACAGCCAACTGTCCTGGAGGCTATGCACACTTGTGTTCCACTTCACTGCTGTTTTGCAAAGTGGTGCTCTTTGAATAGAGGGAAATTTTACTCTGACTACTCCACTCAGTGGAGCATGGCTCAGAGACTCCCAAGCTAATAGGAAAAATGTTAGTCCAGAGGTGGAAGCAGTATAGCATGACCAAAGGTAATCCTCTTTAGTGGTGGTGTGGAGGCAGGCTAACACAGCAATATTATTTTCAGGCCCACACTTAAGACGACTGCACATATCAGTGCTGATGAGTGCTAACTCGGGTGCCTCTGCTCTACTCTCCTTTGCTCAGCGTGGCCGGACAGCCTGTGTGCCATTACAGTCTGCAGCCTCTCACCTTGGCTGAGAGAGCTTGTCTGAAGCAAGCAGTACCAGGTCTGATGGTGTAAAAACAAAACCATGGGAATGCCATACTGCTATCTAAAATGTAAGAGAGGAAAGAGAAATCCATGGTCGGGCTTCTCTGAGCTTGTCTGCAAGGCCCTGCTATATTCTGCTGAACTATCTATTCAGACACATTTTAGGAGGCTGCCTACAGATTTGTACAGAAAATCCCTCTAGTTGCTTTTATTCCCTCTGATCTCTTCCATCACCTCTTGACTACATGCTCCTTATGGCAGTTAACATCTCCCTCTTTATGTCTTGTAGGTACCCAGGACACCACTGAGAACAGGTCCTCACTACTGAAATCAACAGGTTCTGCCATAGATCAAAATTTCTCTTCTTTCAAACTCTCCAATCTGACATTAACATCATGAAAGTCTGAAGTTCCTTTTCCCCAGGGACATGACAGAGAGGGACAGATTACCTGCACCTAAAAAGTCAAAACTTTATTGGGTTTTATATGAAAGTCAATTTAACCTTTAATGGCAAAACATCTGATGATTTTGTGCCTGATAGATCAGTTATTTCCAATCAAAAAGCAACTTTGTGGCAAAAATTTACAGTTACCAAGGCCCCTCAGAAATATTTAAAACTCTCATGAACATAACCAGACAGTAATTAAGCTTTGGAAAAGAAATCTCTGCGGCAACAGTGGTTATGTGCTATGTGCTCATTCACTGGGGTGGAAGCTAAAATCTAACAAGAGGACTTGCAGATTTAACATAAAATAACAGCCAGGGAATATAAATAAAATGTAATATAGCAAATGGGGAATAATTATTTTGTGGATTTATGACACCTGCTTCCCCATTCCATATTCAGCACTGGTAAGGGAAAAGAAAAAGGTATTCGCAGAGGTGAAAAGTTCTCCTAATTTTTTGTTATTATTATTTTTCAATTAATTTCTAAGTATGGGCTTACCAGCAACATGGTACTGTGAAGAAAAAAAAAAAAAAAGACTGAGCTATAAATAATATTTCCTCTCCCGGGAGTTTTCCTAAGCTGCAAATTTTTTGCTGTTGTCAGAAGTGGGAAAACACACAAAAGATGCAAGTTTTAGATTTGAACTTCACATGACATTTTCAGGATCTTGCTTTTATTAGAACCTTTTAAAATACTGACTGGTCTTGCAAAAAAACAGCACTGTTTTCACACTTACTCTCTGTCTCAAGTACATTCAGGTGCATAAGCTTTCATACCAATTATCATGCACGTGTTAAAGGGATTAACAGCTTCTGCCTTATTGTCTCTTCCATCCAGTCTCCCTCAAACTGTTTTCTAAGTACAGTGTCTTACATCGTAGCAAGTCAAATATTGTTATAATCACCCCACCTCCACAGCCAGTGGTGACTCCGGTATCAGCAGGTTGCACGTTTAGCACTATTTCAGTTAGTGATGGGTGAACTCCCAGGCGGCAGCGATAAACCCCTGAGACCTTTCCCTGCCTCCCAAGGAATGCGGCGGGGTCACGGCTTGAGTGGCCTCAGATACTACAGCGACGGGCACCCTGGAAAGGCTTATCAATAAATAAAGCCATGACTTTTGGTGCTTAATTAAACCCGAGGGACAAAATCCTCCTGCCACTAACAAGCAGGGAAGAGGGAAAACTGCTTCATTTGTGAATGCAGGAAAAATACCATATTGATAAATAGGTCTGTGCGGTTGACACCAGGGCAGTGACTTCTTCCATGTTTTTGAGATCCTGTGCTGGTTTTTTTATGCATGATGCAGTCCTTGCAAAAGCAAAAAGATTTTCAGAACAGATGCCAGAGGATGGACAGACAGCAGGACATGAGGACTCTAGCCTGTATTTGTTGCCCAAATGCTTGCCCCTGAACTCCCAGCAGAGTCAAGAAACTTTGCGAATGACTTTAACCTTTGCTTCTCACAAAATGCACTTTACTTTGATCCTTGAACCATGATCAATAGAAGGTGCAGAATGGCAGGGGAGAATTTTTCGGCTCAGGGGGAAACAATGTAGTTCAAAATGCTCAAATAGCCTTAAAAATCTCCCACTAGAATGTGTCTGGGGATTGCAGACCAGTTATTTACTTCTTCCTGATGGTTTCAAATAATATCATGAAGTCAGTTCCCCATCTTCATTCTGTGGGAGGAGAGCAAGACCTGTATGCAATAAGGACATTTTCCTGTAGCAGCAGAATTTCCTTTGCTTGCACCCAGACTGAATTTAATCCCCTATCCTACAGGTACAACGAAGTGGATGCAGGTGCCATACAGCTACATTGTCTACCACATCATGCCAGAAGTTCCTACACACAAAGAAAGGATGTTCAACAAACAGCTACATCAGCTGAGCAGCGCTTCCAAGATGAGTTGGTCTACCGCAGGAAAAATGTACTTTTTGCAGCAAAAATAGCAGCATTTCACAGTCACGCAGGGAGGTTGTTTCCAAGAATAAGAGCCACAGGCATGTGTACAAATTAACTGGTAATAAACATTCTGACTTTGGTCACAGTCACTGGGCCAAATTCTGTTTGACGCTATATCTGAACCATCTTCAGAGTGGTTTGCTGTAACAGGATGCTGTGATCCTGAAAATTATGGGCTAGATCCACAGGTGGTTTAAACAGATGCAGTTCATTTTATTCTAATGTCAAAAGCATGCCGCAGTAGTGGTTTAGAGAACTAACACCAAGTTGGGCGGGAGTGTTGATCTGCTCGAGGGTAGGAAGGCTCTGCAGAGGGACCTGGACAGGCTGGATCGATGGGCCCAGGCCAATTGTATGAGGTTCAACAAGGCCAAGTGCCGGGTCCTGCACTTCGGCCACAACAACCCCATGCAGCGCTACAGGCTTGGGGAAGAGTGGCTGGAAAGCTGCCTGGCAGAAAAGGACGTGGGGGTGCTGGTCGACAGCCGGCTGAACATGAGCCGGCAGTGTGCCCAGGCGGCCAAGAAGGCCAATGGCATCCTGGCCTGTATCAGAACTAGTGTGGCCAGCAGGAGTAGGGAAGTGATCGTGCCCCTGTACTCGGCACTGGTGAGGCCGCACCTCGAATACTGTGTTCAGTTTTGGGCCCCTCACTACAAGAAGGACGTCGAGGTGCTGGAGCGTGTCCAGAGAAGGGCAATGAGGTTGGTGAGGGGTCTGGAGAACAAGTCTTATGAGGAGCAGCTGAGGGAACTGGGGTTGTTTAGCCTGGAGAAAAGGAGGCTGAGGGGAGACCTCATCGCTCTCTACAACTCCCTGAAAGGAGGTTGTAGCGAGGTGGGTGTTGGTCTCTTCTCCCAAGTAACTAGCGATAGGACGAGAGGAAATGGCCTCAAGTTGCACCAGGGGAGGTCTAGATTGGATGTGAGGAAAAATTTCTGTCCTGGTTTCGGCAGGGATAGAGTTAATTTCCTTTCTAGTAGCTGGCACAGTGTTTTGGATTTAGGATGAGAACAAAGTTGATAACACACCGGTGTTTTAGTTGTTGCTAGGTAATGCTTACACTAGCCAAGGACTTTTCAGCTTCCCATGCTCTACTGACTGAGAAGGCTGGGGGTGCACAAGAAGCTGGGAGGGGGCACAGCCAAACTGGCCAAAGGGACATTCCGTACCATGTGACGTCATGCTCAGTACATAAACTGGGAAAAGCTGGCCGGGGGGGCCGCTGCTCGGGGACTGGCTGGGCATCGGTCAGCGGGTGGTGAGCAATTGTGCTGTGCATCACTTGTTTTGTGTATTATTATTATTATTATCATATTATTATTATCATTTTATTTCAATTATTAAACTGTTTTTATCTCAACCCACGAGTCTTTCTAACTTGTGCTCTTCCAATTCTCTCCCCCATCCCACCGGGTGGGGGGGAGTGAGCGAGCGGCTGCGTGGTGCTTAATTGCTGACTGAGATTAAACCACGACAGTCCTTTTTGGCGCCCAACGTGGGGCACGAAGGGTTTGAGATAATAACAGATTAACCGGAGTGTATTAAGGAACTTATATCTGTTAATAGTTGAGGGTCACAATGTTGGTTTCTCTGTTCTCGATATTGATTTGTATAATCTGCATCGCGCTCTTTTTCCTGCTGTACATGTTAAAGATTGGTGTTGGGTTTTGCAGTTTGCTGTGGTCTGCAGTGAATAGTAATGTCTCGCTTGTGAGGTTTGTTTTTAGAACATTGACCTTGACGTTTCTGTGGTATGTAAACTTCGCAATGAAGCCGTTACTGTACCATGGATACCATATCGTGGAGACAACTAGCAATTGCAGTAACTTTTCTGAGAGTTTTTTTACAGAGGAAATACAGAATGGCAGTGTCACTACCTTCTTCTATGATGTTTCCTCCTTCATTACAGTAATTTTTCAGTATTTTGAGCATCCTTGGGCAGTTAAGATACTTCTATTAATACTTCTTGGGAATATTGTTTCGGTTTTGTCTAAAGTTGGTAAGCAATTTAAGAATATCATCCAGAGATCTGCCCCAAGGGTGAATAATTATGAGTGGCAGGGTGTGTGGGACAAGATGGGCAAGTACCTAGGCCAATGGGCACCCCCAGTGTTTTGGAACTTCACCCCTGAGCAAGTGCAGAATCCTGAAAAGTTAGTAGAATATTTGGAAAAAGTATGCTGTCACCCTGGCAACTCTAGAGAGATGCAACTCATTGCAACGTGCTGGGGCCTGGCCCATGCCTACCGAGCCCTGTTCAACACTACTCAGTACCCTCAAAGGGAAGAGAAGGTCTCTGGCTCTGACAGTAAAACGACACGCACTGCGGCCACTCAGACCCGGGCAACAGGCCGTGCAGCCACTCAAACCCGGGCAACACGCACTACGGCCACTCCAACCCCGGCGACAGGCTCTGCGGCCACTCAGACCCCGGCGACAGGCCCTGTGGCCACTCCAACCCCGGCGACAGGCCCTGCGGCCACTCCAACCCCGGCGACATGCACTGCGGCCACTCCAACCCCGGCGACAGGCCCTGCGGCCACTCCAACCCCGGCGACATGCACTGCGGCCACTCCAACCCCGGCGACAGGCCCTGCGGCCACTCAGACCCCGGCGACAGGCCCTGCGGCCACTCCAACCCCGGCGACATGCACTGCGGCCACTCCAACCCCAGCAACAGGCCCTGCGGCCACTCAGACTCCGGTGACATGCACTTGCACTGCGGCCACTCCAACCCCAGCAACAGGCCCTGCGGCCACTCAGACTCCGGTGACATGCACTTGCACTGCGGCCACTCCAACCCCGGCGACATGCACTGCGGCCACTCCAACCCCGGCGACATGCACTGCAGCCACTCCAACCCCAGCAACAGGCCCTGCGGCCACTCAGACTCCGGTGACATGCACTTGCACTGCGGCCACTCCAACCCCGGCGACATGCACTGCGGCCACTCCAACCCCAGCGACATGCACTGCGGCCACTCCAACCCCGGCAACAGGCCCTGCGGCCACTCAGACTCCGGTGACATGCACTTGCACTGCGGCCACTCCAACCCCAGCAACACGCCCTGTGGCTGAACCAAAGAACGAGCCTGTGCCAGTATCAGTCGCCCCTGTACACAAGAAGAAATCTTGGAAGCGGAAGTCAGCTCGTTTAGTAAGGGAGGAAGAAGCTTCTTCTAAAAGGGAACCGGAGGAAGAAGTATACGAGACAGATGACCCTAGAGAAGGACCATCACGAGAACGGGAGGAGGAAAGCCGGCCGCTGATCGGGGAGGAGGAAGAGGAAGAACTCATAAACGAGACAGTGACCACCCGATCTCTATCCCTGAGTGAGCTGCGAGATATACGAAAAGATTTCAGCCGCCGTCCAGGTGAGCATATTGTCACCTGGCTGCTCCGATGCTGGGATAATGGGGCCAGTAGCCTGGAATTAGAGGGTAGGGAAGCCAAGCAGCTGGGATCCCTTTCTAGGGAAGGGGGCATTGACAAAGCAATTGGAAAAGGGACACGTATCCTCAGCCTTTGGAGGCGACTCTTGTCAAGCGTGAAGGAAAGGTATCCCTTTAAGGAAGATGTCATATGTCGCCCAAGCAAGTGGGCCACCATGGAGAAGGGTATCCAGTTTCTGAGAGAATTAGCTGTGCTGGAGGTGATTTATGATGACCTGAACAATGAACAACTATCCAAAGATCCAGACGAAGTCAAGTGCACACGACCCATGTGGCGGAAGTTTATAAGGAGCGCACCATCGTCATACGCCAATTCATTGGCAGTGATAACCTGGAAAGATGGAGAGGAACAAACAGTGGATGAATTGGCTAGTCAACTCCGGCAATACGAGGAAAGTCTTTCTTCCTCCATCGTCTCGGCTGTGGAGAAACTGTCCGAAAAACTGTCCCGGGAGATCCAGCAACTCAGAGAGGATAGGTCCTACTCCTCACCTGTACGGACCAGTATCTCGGCTATTAGAAGTAAGCGTTCTTTTGCTCAAGAGAGAGAATATAAAGGATACACACCACGGGGCACCCTATGGTTTTACCTGCGTGACCACGGAGAGGACATGAGGAAGTGGGATGGGAAACCTACTGCAGCCCTAGGGGCACGGGTACGTGAATTACAAGGGAAAACAATCACAGAAAGAGGTTCTTCCAGGAAAATTGCTGCTCCAGTTTCCAGCGGGCAGTTCCCCAGAGAGAGTAGAAGGGCTGATCTTACTCTTGATCTTAATAAAGAAACTTCTGACTCATACGTACAAGAAATGAGAAACGAGTACTGTGATGAGGATTAGAGAGGCCCTGCCTCCAGCCAGGGGGAGGAAAGGGACAACCGGGTTTACTGGACTGTGTGGATTCGGTGGCCTGGCACATCAGACCCACAGAAGTATAAGGCTCTGGTAGACACCGGTGCACAGTGTACCCTAATGCCATCAAGATATATAGGAACAGAACCCATCTATATTTCTGGGGTGACGGGGGGATCCCAACAGCTATCTGTATTGGAAGCCGAAGTGAGTCTAACTGGGAATGGGTGGCAGAAGCACCCCATTGTGACTGGCCCAGATGCTCCGTGCATCCTTGGCATAGACTACCTCAGGAGAGGGTATTTCAAGGACCCAAAAGGGTACAGGTGGGCTTTTGGTATAGCTGCCTTGGAGACGGAGGAGATTAAACAGCTGTCCACCTTGCCTGGTCTCTCGGAGGACCCTTCTGTTGTGGGGTTGCTGAAGGTCGAAGACCAACAAGTGCCAATCGCTACCACCACAGTGCACCGGCGGCAATATCGCACCAACCGAGACTCCCTGATTCCCATTCATGAGCTGATTCGTCGACTGGAGAGCCAAGGAGTGATCAGCAAGACCCACTCACCCTTTAACAGTCCCATATGGCCAGTGCGGAAGTCTAATGGAGAGTGGAGACTAACAGTAGACTATCGTGGCCTAAATGAAGTCACGCCACCGCTGAGTGCTGCTGTGCCAGACATGCTAGAACTTCAATATGAATTGGAATCAAAGGCAGCCAAGTGGTATGCCACAATTGATATTGCTAATGCATTTTTCTCAATCCCTTTGGCAGCAGAGTGCAGGCCACAGTTTGCTTTCACTTGGAGGGGCGTTCAGTACACCTGGAACCGACTGCCCCAGGGGTGGAAACACAGCCCTACCATTTGCCATGGACTGATCCAGACTGCATTAGAACAGGGTGGAGCTCCAGAACACCTGCAATACATTGATGATATCATCGTGTGGGGCAACACAGCAGAAGAAGTTTTTGAAAAAGGGAAGGAAATAGTCCAAATCCTGCTGAAGGCCGGTTTTGCCATAAAACAAAGTAAGGTCAAGGGACCTGCACAGGAGATCCAGTTTTTAGGAATAAAATGGCAAGATGGACGTCGTCAGATCCCAATAGATGTGATCAACAAAATAACAGCCATGTCTCCACCAACTAGCAAAAAAGAAACACAAGCTTTCTTAGGCGTGGTGGGTTTTTGGAGAATGCACATTCCAAATTACAGTCTGATTGTAAACCCTCTCTATCAAGTGACCCGGAAGAAGAACGATTTCAAATGGGGCCCTGAGCAACGACAAGCTTTTGAACAAATTAAACGGGAGATAGTTCATGCAGTAGCCCTGGGGCCAGTCCGGGCAGGGCAAGATGTAAAAAATGTGCTCTATACCGCAGCCGGGGAGAATGGCCCTACCTGGAGCCTCTGGCAGAAAGCACCAGGGGAGACTCGAGGTCGACCCCTAGGGTTTTGGAGTCGGGGATACAGAGGATCCGAGGCCCGCTATACTCCAACTGAAAAAGAGATATTAGCAGCATATGAAGGGGTTCGAGCTGCTTCAGAAGTGATCGGCACTGAAGCACAGCTCCTCCTGGCACCCCGACTGCCGGTGCTGGGCTGGATGTTCAGAGGGAGGGTCCCCTGTACACATCATGCAACTGATGCTACATGGAGTAAGTGGGTCGCACTAATCACACAACGGGCTCGAATAGGAAACCCCAGTCGCCCAGGAATTCTGGAAGTGATCATGGATTGGCCAGAGGGCAAAGATTTTGGAATATTGCCAGAGGAGGAGGTAACGCGTGCTGAAGAGGCCCCAATGTATAATGAACTACCAGAAAATGAGAAGCAATATGCCCTGTTCACTGATGGGTCCTGTCGTCTTGTGGGAAAACATCGGAGGTGGAAAGCTGCTGTATGGAGTCCTATGCGACAAGTTGTAGAAACGGCTGAAGGAGAAGGTGAATCAAGCCAATTTGCAGAAGTAAAGGCCATCCAGCTGGCTTTAGACATTGCTGATCGAGAAAAGTGGCCAGTGCTCTATCTCTATACTGACTCATGGATGGTGGCAAATGCCCTGTGGGGGTGGTTGCAGCAATGGAAGCAGAGCAACTGGCAGCGCAGAGGCAAACCCATCTGGGCTGCCGCATTGTGGCAAGATATTGCTGCCCGGGTGGAGAACCTGGTTGTAAAAGTCCGTCACGTAGATGCTCACGTACCCAAGAGTCGGGCCACTGAAGAACATCAAAACAACCAGCAGGTGGATCAGGCTGCTAAGATTGAAGTGGCTCAGGTGGATCTGGACTGGCAACATAAGGGTGAATTATTTCTAGCTCGGTGGGCCCATGACACCTCAGGTCACCAAGGAAGAGATGCAACATACAGATGGGCTCGTGATCGAGGGGTGGACTTGACCATGGACACTATAGCCCAGGTTATCCATGAATGCGAAACATGTGCTGCAATCAAGCAAGCCAAACGGTTAAAGCCTTTTTGGTATGGAGGACGATGGTTGAAATATAAATATGGGGAGGCCTGGCAGATCGATTATATCACACTCCCACAAACCCGCCAAGGCAAGCGCCACGTGCTTACAATGGTGGAGGCAACCACCGGATGGCTGGAAACATATCCCGTGCCCCATGCCACTGCCCGGAACACTATCCTGGGCCTTGAAAAGCAAGTCCTATGGCGACATGGCACCCCAGAAAGAATTGAGTCAGACAATGGGACTCATTTCCGAAACAACCTCATAGACACCTGGGCCAAAGAGCACGGCATTGAGTGGGTGTATCACATCCCCTATCATGCACCAGCTTCTGGGAAAATTGAACGATACAATGGACTGTTAAAGACTACGCTGAGAGCAATGGGTGGTGGGACATTCAAACATTGGGATACGCATTTAGCAAAGGCCACCTGGTTAGTCAACACTCGGGGATCTGCCAATCGAGCAGGCCCTGCCCAGTCAGAACTTTTACGTACTGTAGATGGGAATAAAGTCCCTGTAGTGCACATAAAAAATATGCTGGGGAAGACAGTCTGGGTTATTCCTGCCTCAGGCAGAGGCAGACCCATCCGTGGGATTGCTTTTGCTCAAGGACCTGGGTGCACTTGGTGGATAATGCGGAAGGATGGGGAAGTCCGATGTGTGCCTCAAGGGGATTTGATTTTGGGTGAGAATAGCCAATGATCTGAATTATGTGATGTTAAGTACTAATTATAGTTATAATAGTTATACTAATAATACACAGATATACTAATAATACTAATAATATTATATGCCATACTAATGTTATTATAATAAGAATCACCCAGATTAATGAAGAATAACTTCAGTGAAACCAAGCAAAGCACAGTGATGATGGTACCAGAACTGACTTCAACCTGAAACAATCCAACACCACATACCATCTCCATTTTTCCTGCCCTGAAAGATTATTATGACAGATGGAGCCCGAAGTCATGGACTAAATGAACTCACCGAACATTTTAGAGGGATGGCCCACAGATGAAGGGAATGATATCTGTGTATGTGTGTATATATATATATAAAAGGGGGTGGTGATTAATGAAAATGTACTGGAAAATGTGAGACTTGAGCATGATGCAAATGGTATAGAATAAGGGGTGGATATTGTCCTGGTTTCGGCAGGGATAGAGTTAATTTCCTTTCTAGTAGCTGGCACAGTGTTTTGGATTTAGGATGAGAACAAAGTTGATAACACACCGGTGTTTTAGTTGTTGCTAGGTAATGCTTACACTAGCCAAGGACTTTTCAGCTTCCCATGCTCTACTGACTGAGGAGGCTGGAGGTGCACAAGAAGCTGGGAGGGGGCACAGCCAAACTGGCCAAAGGGACATTCCATACCATGTGACGTCATGCTCAGTACATAAACTGGGAAAAGCTGGCCGGGGGGGCCGCTGCTCGGGGACTGGCTGGGCATCGGTCAGCGGGTGGTGAGCAATTGTGCTGTGCATCACTTGTTTTGTGTATTATTATTATTATTATCATATTATCATTTTATTTCAATTATTAAACTGTTTTTATCTCAACCCACGAGTCTTTCTAACTTGTGCTCTTCCAATTCTCTCCCCCATCCCACCGGGTGGGGGGGAGTGAGCGAGCGGCTGCGTGGTGCTTAATTGCTGACTGAGATTAAACCACGACAATTTCTTTACTGAAAGAGTGGTGAAACATTGGAACAGGCTGCCCAGGGAAGTGGTGGAGTCCCCATCCCTGGAGGTATTTAAAAGACATGTAGATGAGGCTCTTAGGGACATGGTTTAGTGGGCATGGTGGTGTTGGGTTGACGGTTGGACTCGATGATCTTAGAGGTCTTTTCCAACCTCAATGATTCTATGATTCTATAATTCTATGATTCTATAATTCTATGATTCTATGATAACTAGTTCCTTTATTTTTCTCCATGAAAACACCAGGTTGGCCATATTCCTGGCTTGACCATGTTGAAAAGCTTTCAGGTTTGCAGCCAGTGGAGGCCACTCAAAGGAGCTACAGCTCCTGACATGTTCACTACTCTAAGGTTGAGTCCAGTGCTCATCATCTCACCACTGCCTGGCAGTCAGAGGAGCTCAAAGATGCTGCTACAGCCCAGCAAGAGTGACAGCACTGGATGGTGTTCCCTGAGCATACATTATCACATTTGCAAACTATCAGCTCTTGCAATGCCATGCTGAGAGCCAAGACCTTGTGGCAGGTGCTTGGACGTCTGCTGCCTGCATCATTCCTCCCTACCTAATCCGCCAGCCAGTTATGGAGGAAACAAAGAGCTCAAATATTTACTGCAAATCAAGCAACGAAGAGGTGAAAGGAAATATTTCGGCTCCAGTTGGAGCCTTGTGATGGACAGCAGAGTATACTGAAGGACTTTGAATGTAAATTGTGCCCATGGTCCAAATGAACACACTTGCTCTCCTTTTCTGTAACCCAGCAATGGACAGCCCTCCCAAACATGTCTTACGGCCGTCTTGCTAGCAAATACGAACTTAAACACAGCTGTAGCATTTGTATGTGCAAGAGCCAGATCCATCAGCGAGGCTCATGCCGTGCCAGTTCTCACAGTTTTGGCATGGTGTGAGAAGACCCAACAGTGAAGGGGAGAAGGAGATCAGCGAAATGAAGAGTTAACTACTTCAGTGCTGCATAGGGGGCAGGACGGGTGGCACAGAAGCACACTTCTGCTCTGTATCTCTCCTCACTGAAATACTGGTGGCAGCACAGATGTTGCGGCAAAGGCCAGCATTAGAGTTAAGAAGTTGTCCTCACAGACTGCTATTCACTGTTCAGCTTATACACATGATAAATGTGATGTCAAGGTTTACTAGATGAGTATCTCATAGCAATTGCCAGCTTTATCAGCCCATGTCTTTCAAGGGATAAGAAATGCAGAAGTGTTTTATAAGTCACCATGCATCTGCTGAGCTAAAATACCTGCTGAAGTTTAAGCTGACATTTTTCCCTTCTGTTTGCCCAGACTGTAAGCATGCACGGGGACAGCACTCACAGCTCAGCCAAACGGCATTATCTGTGCTCCTTACCTGGGTGGTGTCCAAATCTTATGCCACATTGAATGATAACAGGGTGCACTTTGTGTTGGCAAAGCAGGTATTTGGGAGATTTTATATCAATGTACTCTATTTGCATACTTTTAGGTACAATCAGGGAATGACGAAGATGATAAAAAATTACTAGCAATATTTTCATGGAGGGCCCAACAACTCATGACACTTAAAAAAGGTTAAAGAATTATGTCAGGACGCATTTTTTCTATTCAGAGCCCAGAGGTGGAGCAAAGTATTTATCTTTCCTGTACTGCAATCAGACCTACAATTTAATTTACATCGTATATAATACTTATATACCTGCATCTCACAAGATTAGCGTGAAACTAATATTCTGCCTTTGGATAACTGGACACCACCAGAATGTCATATCAGCATTTTATTCTTTCAGTCCACATTGGAAGACAGCTCTCTCCAATCTGACCTGGTGTAAATAATAGTCCAGCTCCAAGGCAAAGTTGAGCTAGATGACTGCCAGCGGTCCCTTCCAGAAAATATTTCTGTGATTCTGTGACTCAGATGTTGCATTGAACCATTCAGAAATCAACAACAGATAGCCCTTGTTTGGCTTCAGGTTGTGTGTGTCCTGATGAATTTCTTTATGTAGTTGTTTAGTGTTGCTTATAAATGTACGAAACATTTTCTTAAAGTCTTAAGTCAGTGCAAACATATGGTCATTTCTGCCAATGTATTAGAACAATTTTTCAGAGCTATTTGAAGGCTATCTTTGATATCACAGATTTTAAATGACTTGATATAAAACAGAATCTATTATGGATATTAAAAATTTATTGACTCACTAGCAGATTCAGCAGAGTGGTACAGTATATCCTGTTCCGCCCAAATGAAAGTGTGGAGTTTTAAGCTTCACTAACACTTGCCCGTACCTCTAATTGCTTAACTTTTAAAAGGCCTTAGACCTGTGAATTTCTAGCACTGTTATCCTTATTACCTCTTTTTTGTTGTTATTGTTATATACTCTATTAAACATGGTTTTAAAGTGTAGTCTTTCCAGACCATGAAGGATGTGACAAACGCCCTCCACCACGGGACAGTAGTCCTGACTGCAGTCAGTTCATTCTAGTGCATTAATAATATGGCAATTAATACCAATGGTAATAATGGGCAGCTCACTCAAAGAATTATTCCTATAAGAGCTGTGCATGGGAGCTTGTCTGCAAGCAGCAGATCCAGAAGAATACATTATAGATCTGTAAGTTACGTGTTCAGGACCCCAGCCCGCTAGTGAGAAGGAGCTGCATATTCACATTTTTTTATCCAGCCGACCACCATAGGATCTCATTGCTCCTTGCCTCAGGAAATCAAGTTCCCTATTTCACAAGATCATTCAAGACATTTCTCTGAGATCAGATGGACAGCACCATCCCCATGTCAGGGTAAAATGTCATTAAAGATGAAACATGAGTTGCTGGCGTAACATTTTCCACTCCTTTTCCTCATGCTGTAGTTTCTTCAAACATGCTCTCTTGGTCATGAAAGGTATCTTTGTCAACGAGATAGGAACTACTAAGCTCCTCTGACATTTCTACTTTCCAGTCCTCAAAAAGCATTGCTTCACTTTGGATATCTCTGGACCATCTCTGTTTCTGTTTTTTATGCAGGCTTTAAGATGACGCTTCGCTAAAGCGCTGTATAGCTTGCAACTGCTGTGTCCTTAGGTGGTCAGTACACAAGCAAACGGCAAGCATTAAATATTACACCCATAATGTAGTACTAGCCTTTCGTGAAGCTGCAAGTGGATCCCTGCAGGCTCTCATACTTCGTGGCTCATGCATCTTCCTACTTCTGATAGTTAGTGGAGATTTTTTTTTAATTCTTTCTTTTTCCAAACACTAAGATACATATGTAGTTCAGGAGAAATTGACTGATAACCCCATGCTTGCACACTTCTGCAAAGGACGTGAAGGTGACAAATACTTGTTTTAAATACTCTGAAGCTAAAGCAAGCAGGTGTTTTCAGACAAGACTGTTCTAGTAACTGGTTTTATTAGACAGCTTGAAACTATATGTGGTTTTATGCTGTTATGTTTAAAAACTTCACACATACTTGGTTTAAAAAGTAACACCTATTCTACTGTTTTCTGCTTAGCTCTCTTTCTAATCATCTTTACTCTCTTTATCTCTTATGTAAAAATAAACACAGATTCTCCCTTCTGTGCCCTGATGACTGCAGCAAAAAAAGACAGCTACATCCCAGCTGAGACCAGAGGCTCCTCTGCTAGCCAACTTCCCTGGTAGAAGTCGACATGCCAGAAAGTTTGAAGGTAGAGCCAAATAGAAAAGGTCTGGTTTGGCTGACGTGACTAGAAAGCACGCCAAGTCATTGAGGTGACTGTATACATATAGAAAAATAAATACATAAAATGATATATAGGGTCACTTTGACCACTGGGAAGTCATGCCAAAATATTGTCACTGTCTTGGCTCTGCCATTTTAATGGGTTTTGTAGCCCGGCCAAAACCAGGCACTCCATTAGCAGCTTCATTCACTTGCTCTTCTCCGTGCAGGCGGAGCAAAAGAGCCGCTCAAACCCCAGCCGCGCAGCCTAGCAGGAGGTTTGCTCTTTCTGTTTTGAACTCCTCTGCTTGCCCTTTTTGGTTTTCTCATTTTTAAGACAGTGGTGAACCTCCTGACACCTGGAAAACTCAGTAAGGGGTGTGATTAGGAATGTCTTCAAGGTCAGCTGTGTCCTAGCACTTTCCCTTCAGCATCTCCATAAGAAAGTCTCTGCCTGTGAGAAATCTTCACTCACGGTACTTTTTCCTAGTGATTGAAAAGCCCTGTGCAGATATTTGTATTTGCTTTCCCTGCCTCCCTGCCACCACCACCCTTCCTCCTCTACTCTTCCAGGAGAGAACATGCTGGGCACAGTGACATTTCCCTTCTCACTGTGGCCACCAGGCACCAGAATGATATGAGATAACACGATAACATGGGACCGACAAAATACATGATGCAATGCAGCAATAGAAACACCTCACTTTGTTCTCATGGGACTTTTTACACTAACCTGATGAATATTCTGCCAGATGACTTCTGCAAATGCAGCCAGGGTAGCAACCATCAGGCAGGGAAAAGTAGCTGTCTCATGCCTCACCTAAGATTTTAAACCAGAGATGGTTTAAAATACATGCACCCCATTTGTTGTCCGAGGAGGACTTTCACAAATTCTGCTGTAGCATATGTGCTCTGACTAGTTGTAGAATTTTATGAAATACAGAAAAATATCTCAACTTCCGACCATATGCAAATTTCCCAAGGCCATGCTGCACCAGCAAACTCCTGCTGTATAAAACACAAGGACAGGGACGTGTTTTCAGGTAGAGCTTCAAAGATATTAGTTTAGCAGGAAGTAGAAACACAGTAATCCCCAATGGAAATCCTAATTCTCTCTGATGGTGCTCTTGAATGCACATCTGGCCTCCAAGAGCTGTGTTTCTGGGTTAAATAACTGTGATGGGTATACGTGTGCCTGTATTCAGCCATAAGTTTTTATGGGAAAGTCCTCATAAGATGGAAAAGCAGGCTATTATCATAGGTTAAGAAATAAAAACAAGAATGAATCCAAACATCTTCCTCTTTCATCTGCCACCTCTGAGGGCTGGAAAAGCTTTCTTATGACTCTAAGGAGTATGCAAGCACATAGGCCCATTCCACCTCTCTCTTTCTTTTTCACTTTCTCTTTCTCTCCCACCTTTTTATTTATTGCTCTGCATTAAATGTAGGATGAGGACTTTAATCTTTAGGCTGCTATGCGAATTGGATCTCTTCCCCTGGCTTTTTTTGTGAGTGTTTTAATGTGGCTGCTGTGTTTCAGGAGGTTTAGGAAGAGGGTTTTTTTGCATCGTCTTGATGTTGGGTGCCTAAACTCTGCCAAAGTTGTATCCTAGGTGACAATGTGCTTTTTTGGATCTTGGAGAACTTGGTAGTGGTACTTGGTACTTGGAGAACTCTTATTATGATTTTTAATTACACCCTCAGCCAAAGATATGCACTTTTTCACTTATTTCAGTTCATTTCAGTTCAAGTTATCAACCCAGCCCAGTTTTATTATTCTTCGTGCTATATCATCTTTCTTGCTATACCAGGCAGCAAAGGGAGAAGCATTGTCAGACTGATGGACTTCAGGGGCAGAAGACTCTGCCATCTACCTTCTTTTCTAGCATAAAGTTTTAAGGAATTAATTCCTGCTTCATGTTGAGTTGAACTGGAGCTTGGCTTTTAGAAGAACATCCAGTCTTAATAAAAACATTGTCAGAATTGTCAAGGGCTGAGGTCCCATCAACACCTTTAAGAAAATTATCCTCACTATTAAAGTTCTAAAATGTCTAATTTTGCTCTTGAATATTTGGTTGCTCTTTTTAAAATCTGAGTTGTCATACCTCTGTAGTACCTGTAATTTTATGTGTATATGCTTGGGAAAGGATTCACCTCATTTGGCTGTATCCATCTAGGAGCTGGACTTCTAGCCCAGACTGCCTCTACAGTCCTACTCGTAGAGGACCAGTGTCTCCAAAAACCAACTCATCCCACCTACTCTACAGATCCATCTTAATATGAGAATGACTGCTTTCCAGATGTCTCTCTATGATCTGCCAAAGAAGGCTGGGTATTTAGATCTGAACCAGATGAATGAAACTACATGACTAAATTTTAGATAACTCATAATCTCATTAGTAAAAAGGAAAAGAAAATCAAGCTGCATAAGCATTGCCATTGAATGACCAGCTGGAGTGCACAGAGCTCTGCCTGGGGATGGATGAGGAGCTGACCAAGAGCTTCTGGGTCAGAATCAAAGGGAAGGCAGGGACAGGTGACATTACGGTGGGGGTCTGCTACAGGCCACCTGACCAGGAAGACCGAGCGGATGAGACCCTCTATAGACAGATAGGAGCAGCCTCACGCTCACAAGCCCTGGTCCTCATGGGGGACTTCAACCACTCCAATATCTATTATAAGGACAGCACAGTAGGGCATAAGGAATCTGGAAGGTTCCTGGAATGCGTCGATGATAACTTCCTTCTCCAAGTGGTAGAGGAGCCAACGAGGAGAGGTGCTACTCTGGACCTTGTTATCATCAACAAGGAGGGGCTGGTGGGGAATGCTCAAGAGCAGCCTGGGCTGCAGTGACCATGAAATGGTGGAGTTCAAGATCCTCAGGGCACCGAGGAGGGCACACAACAAGCTCACTACCCTGGACTCCAGGAGAGCAGACTTTGGCCTCTTCAGGGATCTGCTTGGTGGAGTGCCATGGGACAAAGCCCTGGAGGGAAGAGGGGCCCAAGAAAGCTGGGTAATATCCAAGGATCACCTCCTCCAAGCTCAGGAGCGATGCATCCCAACAAAGAGGAAGTCAGGCAAAAACACCAGGAGGCCTGCATGGATGAACAAGGAGCCTCTAGACAAACTCAAACACAAAAAGGAAGCCTACAGAGGGTGGAAGCAAGGACAGGTAGCCTGGGAGAAATACAGAGAGATTGTCCGAGCAGCCAGGGAGCAGGTTAGGAAAGCTAAAGCCCTGATAGAATTAAATCTGGCCAGGGACGTCAAGGGCAACAAGAAAAGATTCTATAGGTACGTAGGGGATAAAAGGAAGACGAGGGAAAATGTGGGCCCTCTCCAGAACGAAACGGGAGACCTGGTTACCCGGGACACAGAGAAGGCGGAGGTACTTAATGACTTTTTTGCCTAGGTCTTCACCGGCAAGTGCTCGAGCCTCACCGCCCAAGCCACAGAAGGCAAAGGCGGGGACTGGGAGAATGAAGAGCCACCCACTGTGGGAGAACATCAGGTTCGAGACCATCTAAGGCACCTGAAGGTGCACAAGTCCATGGGACCCAATGAGATCCATCCACGGGTCCTGAAGGAACTGGCAGATGAAGTTGCTAAGCCACTATCCATCGTATTTGAGAAGTCGTGGCAGTCCGGTGAAGCTCCCACTGACTGGGAAAGGGGAAACATAATCCCCATTTTTAAAAAAGGAAAAAGGAAGATCCGGGGAACTACAGGCCAGTCAGTCTCACTGACTTTCTCACACTCTCTGTGCCTGGGAAGATCATGGAACAGATCCTCCTGGAAGCTATGCTAAGGACAGGGAGGTGATTCGAGACAGCCAACATGGCTTCACCAAGGGCAAGTCCTGCCTGACTAACCTAGTGGCCTTCTATGATGGAGTGACTACATCAGTGGACATGGGAAGGGCTACAGATGTCGTCTATCTGGACCTCTGTAAGGCCTTTGACATGGTCCCCCACAACATCTTTCTCTCTAAACTGGAGAGGTATGGATTTGATGGGTGGACTGTCCGGTGGGTGAGGAATTGGTTAGATGGTCACATCCAGAGGGTAGTGGTCAACGGCTCAATGTCCAGATGGAGGTTGGTGATGAGTGGCATCCCGCAGGGGTCCATATTGGGACCGGTACTGTTTAATATCTTCATCAATGACATGGACAGTGGGATCGAGTGCACCCTCAGCAAGTTTTCAGACATCACCAAGCTGAGTGGTGTGGTTGACACACCAGAGGGACCTGGACAAGCTCAAGAAGTGGACCTGTGTGAACCTCATGAGGTTTAACAAGGCCAAGGGCAAGGTCCTGCACCTGGGTCGGGGCAACCCCCGGTATCAATCCAGGCTGCGGTTGAAGGGATTGAGAGCAGCCCCGCCGAGAAGGACTTGGGGGTACTGGTGGATGAAAAGCTGGACATGAGCCAGCAAGGTGCGCTCGCAGCCCAGAAGGCCAACCGTATCCTGGGCTGCATCAAAAGAAGCATGGCCAGCAGGTCGAGGGAGGGGATTCTGCCCCTCTACTCTGCTCTGGCGAGACCCCACCTGGAGTACTGCGTCCAGCTCTGGAGCCCTCAGCATAAGAACAACACGGACCTGTTGGAGCGGGTCCAGAGGAGGGTCACGAAAATCATCAGGGGGATGGAACACCTCTCCTATGAAGAAAGGCTGAGAGAGTTGGGGCTGTTCAGCCTGGAGAAGAGAAGGCTTTCGGGAGACCTTATTGCAGCCTATCAGTACTTAAAGGGGGCTTATAAAAAAGATGGCGGGAAACTTTTTAGCACAGCCTGTTGAAAAAGGACAAGGGGGAATGGCTTTAAGCTAAGGGGGGGTAGATACAGACTAGATAGAAGGAAGAAATTTTTTACGCTGAGGGTGGTGAAACACTGGAAGAGGTTTCCCAGAGAGGTGGTGGATGCCCCATCCCTGGAACCATTCAAGGTCAGGTTGGGCGGGGCTCTGAGCAACCTGATCTAGTTGAAGATGTCCCTGCCCATGGCAGGGGGGTTGGACTAGATGACCTTTAGAGGTCCCTTCCAACCCAAACTATTCTATGATTCTATAATGAAACTGCCCTCCTTTAGTACTCTTTAGCGGTCATTGACTTACTCTTGTTTCCACAGTTCTATCATCTGCCCAAAACATACATGAAGCTGGCTGATCTTTATTTAGCCACATTTAACAAGTCATTATCTTCAGGTTTTTTTAAACGATGGCAGAATAATACTAAGATTTTTTTTTCAGTCCCCCAATATTTCAGAACTGAGAAACATTACCAGTGGCTCAAAGAGTGCCCTAGACTGCTTTTCTGAAAGCCTTGTTTGCAATCTACCCATACCTTTAATTTTAAAATCTTACGCTTTATTTCCAAAAAGGTGCAGTGTTTAGCAACTGCATCTGAACATCCTCCTTACTGTCTGTTTGGAGTGATCAGACGTGGCCTGTCTACATCAACTGGCTTTCCCCCAGCTGCAAAAGAGTAACATTTATTGACTCTCGTAGCTAGACTACTACGAGTGGTATTTACTGTATTTACTATAAAGGCAGTCTGAAGGATGAGTTGCACATTTGTACCATGGGCGAAGCTAGCTAGCACAAGGCAAGTCACAGAAGGAATCCGTGACCATGCACATGAAAAATGGTGGCAATTCATGATCTGAAACATCTTCAGAAAGTCTACTTCCAATTCTTTATCAGGTCTGACATTTTTATGCATAATCAGTTATTTGTTGCATTTAGAAGTAAAATAGTTCTTCGTTCTGTTCAGGGGATCACCTTGGAAAACCACTTCCATAGCTTAAAACAATTATGATTATCAAAAGGCCAGTGAAACCACTAATTCCCTGCTGAAAACTTTGAGACCTAGCAAGAGAAACGCCAGGCTTCAGCCGCAGGCCTCGCTGTCTACCGGAGGGGACGGTCACTCACTGCCCCTACGCCTACACAAACCCGGTGGTTCCCCCAAGCCCAACAGCCGCCGCTGCAGCTTTCAGTGCCCTCAACTGCTGCTGCGCGGGGGTGGGCACCAGGAGGTGAGGGTTTGGTTTTCCTAAGCCTGGCTCTGTGGGTTTGGGTCCGAAATCCCCAACCAGCAGTGGTTTGCATCTGGGTCCCACCCAGCTGGATCCCAAGAGTCGAGGGGGGAGGAAGAAGAGACGTCGTCCTGGTTTCATATAAAAATAACCAAAATGACAGTTGGTTTTGGTTTGAGCAAAGTAAAATCAGGGCAGTTTGGAACAAAGCTTTATTTTGTATTAACAGCCCGAGGTTAGAAAAACTGCTCTTAAGTTTGATCCACGGCTAGAAACAAAATGAGCAAGAATCTTCTGCTGAGTGACCAAAACTACCAACGCCGCCAGGGTTATGGTGCTGCGACACCCCCGCCCGCCGAACACCCAGCCCCAGGGCGGCCACCGAACACCCAGCCCCAGGGCGCCCGCCGCCCGCTCCGCCCGCGGCTCCGCGCAGCCATCTTGCGCACACGGCGAGGGACACCTAGCGGGGTGCTCGGGCTGCTGCCGCCCCGGCCCTCGGCCTGCGCCGGCGGGCCGCCTGACAGCCGGGAGGGCTTTCCCCCGGCGCGGCCAAACTCCTTGCCCCGCCGCCAACCCCTCAGGGCGGGCCGCGAGGTGGGCTTGGCTCGACGGGGCCCGTGGCTGGGCAGAGCAGGGCTGTGGGGAGCTGGAGCCTGGCCCTGCTCTGGTATCTCTGGGGCAGAGATTGAGGCCCCAGGGGCTGACATGGGGTCCTGGGCAGGGTGCGGGGAGCCCCGGCGGGTGGGCAGGGGCGGTCAGGGCTGTGGGTGCCCTCAGGGCCCTGACACAAGGGTCCTGATATAACCTAGCTATTCACTGTCAGCACCAGCTGTTGTTTTAATGCTGTGTTTATTAAATGTGTAAAAATGTCTCTGAAAACCACAGTCACTTCCACAGGTCACTATCTACTTTTCCTACAAGCCAAGACTCCCATCATAAACACAGGGCTGCCCACTGGTAAATCGAACAAAGCCTGTGCCCTCCCCAGCAGCCCTGACAAACAGGGGCAGCTTTGGAGAGCACCCGCCGGAAAAGCAGGATGGCGTCCTTCAGCGGGATTGCAGTGAGGGGGAGAGGAAAGCACACTTCAAAATCAAAGCATCTCCCACCCCTCCTCACCCATCCCCACTAAGATGTGGCCTCTCCATGTAAGGTGGTGCTTTCTCTCTATTCCCTAATACTCCCTACTATAGGGAATATTCCCTGTTGCCTGTGAGATGTTGTGTCTCACAGCATCAGGCACAACTCAATTCTCTCCAGCAAGGCTGCAGTCTTTTTTATGGTATGTCCATCAGCAATAATAGCTCATCCTTTAATGGAACATTTGTTATTTGTTTTGCTATTGCAGTACAGCAGCAGTTCCGCCATTGTCATAGCAAATGTTTCACTTCTTTCTCTCCGCAAGCACTTACCTGGTTCCCTATTCCCATAGTTTCTGAGCACATCATACTCTTTTTACCTTCTCTTTTTATTCTTGCAAGCTAATTAATCTCTTTCTCCCTGACCTGTATTCAGAAAAAACGTATTTGACTCAGAGTCAAAGTCCTTAAATTATCACAGTGTGTTACTGCAAGCAGATTTTTCTTTCATGTTAGAGAAAAAGAAAAGAAAGAAAACAAAAAGTCAAGAAATATTCTTTCTTAAGAGGTCAGTCAGAAAAAGTTATCTGCTGTGGGACCCACCCTATCTGACTATCTAAAAGCTCCACATCCAGCCTACAACCAATACAGAGTGATGGTCACCTTCCAAGGGCAACTTATTATAAGATAAAGGCCTAAGACAGCTTGAATGAATCAACCTGGAGATACCCATTTCTCTCCACTGAGGCCAAGAAACTAGATTAGACACCTGACTTCAAGATGCCAATAATTAGGTGGTATGAGTGCATCCCAAGAAGCCATTACACTGAGTGAGTATCATTAGCAGGGAATTCACACAAAGCTTCATGCTTCTCCCCTGTGAAGGACATGGAGAACCCAACCATTCTCCTAAGACCTGGAAAATCAATAGAGGGAGCTCCCTACACACTCTCCATCCCAGGCAAGACACTGCTACTGTTCACCTACCCTAGCTAGCTGGCCTCTTTGAACCTGCTTCTGTAAACTATTGCATATGCACAGAGGACTGGTGGAATAAAGGGCTTTAAGAGAAAGCAAACCGTCCCTCCACTGTTCTGGGAGCCAGGGAAAGGATATGGAAAGAATACACAGTGAACTCTGGAACTGAGCTCAGTAATCTCCACTACAAACCTCAGGTCACCAAAGCTCATCTAGGTTCTACAGCAGGGTAAAGTGTGCTGACTAGCCCTCAGCTCCCTTCAGGACCTGACAGAATTAGGAAGCTCATTGGAGTCCACCTGCAGTGAGATATGTATGTGTTTGGGACATTTGGACAATCAGCTCACTTTTGGCAGGCTATGGCAAGTTTTCACACTGCTAGTGGTACTTGGTGTTTCTTGTCTGATACACCTTAAAAGATTGTGATGGAACCGTGTAAGACCTGTGCAAGATCTGTGGGGGGCTTGAGTTGTATCTTCATTCATAGCTTGTGAACAGAAGGAAAATGATTTTCATGAAGATCTGCAAAGTCTTGCTTGGCTGTCAGAACAGGGAATTATACAAAAGACAGTCCTGAAACACTTCTTGACAGGGTGAAGTTTGTCCACTGAAAGACAGGGAAGGGATTTATTACATTGAAGACAACACCTGCAAGGGCTGCTTGGAATAGGTTACCATATCCCTTGATGCCTAACACTGAGATCAGGAGGAGTAAGATAGGTGTGTAAAAAAAAAAAAAAAGTAAGTGTTTCTGAGTGTTTACAAGGCGTCGGGATGGGATATGAACACCTGCAGTCTTCCAGAGCCCTCAAAGAAAGGAGCTCAGAGTGTGAGGACTGAGATTTGTTAGGTCAGAAGGTAGTGTTGGAGACACCAGTCATGCTTTAGGAGATGTAAATCCTCAGGACTTATCTACAGAATAGCACTGGGTGATTAAGACGAGCAGAAGACTTCATGGACTTTTCATTCAGCCAAACTCTGGTGGAGAGGCTCCCTCTCCACAAGCCATTTCAGCACTAACAAAACCCTCTGTCATTCCTAACAAAAGCCTCTTTAAGAGGCAATTATCACTAAGGCAAAATTCAGTAAATTTGACTCACTTTATTGCCTAAGACCTCTGGAGTTTTGAAAAGAAAATCTAGACCCCTAAACTGCAAAATGCAATTTGCCCTGCTGCACCAGGATGTCCTGCACTGCATGACACAGGAGACTCAACAGCATGAAGCCATTTTGTTCCCATCTTGTGAGGGTGGGGACACACTGGTTTCATACAGGCTCTGCTGAAGACATAGATGTGAGAACCCTGAGAAAAATCAGTCTGTCCTGTTAATCTGCCTGTCCTACAGAGTTTCATTTTTCAAGTAATTACACAGCAGAAGCATTCTCTGGAGTAGTGGTTGGTCTGTGTTAGAGCTTCCTTCACCACCATGATATACAAATTATATGGAGAGATATTACAGCTTCCTCTTTGTGGGAGAACAACGAGGTCTGAGAACCTTAACAGCATGTCCTACATTTTTAACTCATGACCTCTATTGCTTGTTTGTTTTTTATTCCAAATTGAAAGTACTTGACAGCTATTCTGATCTCAGGCTACTGATAATGTGTCTGCAGCTGAAATGTCACCCATTTTGAGGGGGGGGTGGGGTGTAGATATCAAAAGCAAAACAATCACTTCACTCTTTGACTTGATCTCTGGGGCATCCGACCCAGATTTAGCATTATCTGAAGTATTCAGGGAGTGCTTCCACAGATGTGCAGCTCCTTTTGAAGAACTGTCTCAAGCATCGTTTTAAGCCTTGGGTATAAAATAAACTTCAAATCTGTTACAGCTTGAACAAAAAGCAAAGCTGGCAGCCATTCTTTCCTTTAAAGACCTCTGTTTACTGTAGAGAGTTTTAGCCATGTTTTAATTTCAGAATTTTTTAAATATGTATTTTCTGAGAAATAAACATAGATGACTGAACTGTAAATTAAACCTGAGTCCCCTGGCTGCTAGCCCAGGCATCTACCAAGAAGGCTGACTGTCTTGCAAGTTCAGCTGCATCTCCCTGGCTGCCCTACAGCCAGGACAAGCTCTGTTCATGTTCCTCTTAAAATGCATGTATTTAGTGGTACAGGGATCAGCAAACCAGAGCTTATTCTGTTAGACTTTCTTCTCCCAAGGAGTCTCATGTGGCTGCTGGCCTGCGTGATTAAGTCCACACAGGTACAGTATAGAAAAATATTTCCATTGGTATAGAAAAACCCATGCATCAGTACTGAGCATCAGTACTGAGGCTGGTAGTTAGATACTGCGTAGTTGCTTATGTGCTGGAAAGGCAAAAGAAGAATCTGAAATGCAATCAGCTAGTAAAGCTGTGACAGTGGCTGGAGGGGGAGCGGTGTGGGTGAGATGGGTGACAGTAGAGGGAGCAGCACAAACGCTGGGGGAAAGGTAGGAGGTAAAAGAGAAAACAGGAGCCAGCCCTCCAGTACATTTGGCAATGACACCCACTGGCTCGCTGCAAGTATGGCCATGCATTGCGCAGGCTGGTCTTTCCTGGGGATACACTTCTAAACTCCATACTCCTGGTTTCTAGTCACTGCACAGACAAATCAGTGATGCAGATCTCTCTGGTGACTCTGAATCCACCTAACATATCCCTGGAGAGCCTCGGGGGAGTCTGTGGTTCCTTTTACTGCCAGGACTACATTGTCTGAAAACTGTGCAATTGCTACTAGCAGCAATAAGCTTTTGAAGAAACACTGTGCATAAACACCACAGTGGATCTGCAGGCAGGTCTGCATGCTAGGCACTCCTCTTTCTTTGCCAGTGACAAACACAATAGTACACTCTTAGTTTTTAAGAGTTTTTTGTGCCTAAAATAAATGTGGTAGTGAATGCCAAGAATTTCAGCAGTATGGAAAATAGTCAGGTGAGTCAACAAAAACTGTGCTGCTTCTTTAAAATAGCAGATCATTACATGTCAGTCAGAGCATGGCAAATGGAAAGGATTCAAGTGTATTCCCACTTGATCCAGATCTGGCAGAAGCTTTTAACCATCACTGATGAGACTAAGTCGGCTGTAATAAGCATGCAAGTGATAACCCAGAGTACACTAAGCCAGCAATGATGTTGTTTATAATAATGATTAATGGAGAATTACAATAACACAAACGCACATCCATATGCTCTATGAGTTGCTAACTAGAAAGGGAGAAGATGCAGCCCTTACGAATCCACGAAGGCACAGTGCAAATAATGTGGGTGTTTCAATGAAGAAAGCTCAGTGCAAACCACTATGGAAGAACGGGGAATTTGGCTAAATTTCAGCAGAAGTCTCTGCCTCCACAACAGGTATCAAAAGTTACTGGGCCAAGGGGAACTGTTTTGAGTAAGCGTAGATGCAGTAGCAAACACATCATGTGGTGTGGTATGCAGTATTGTGGATGCTCCTTTTACATCAGGAGGACAGTCATGGGCTAAAGAAGAAAAGCTGGATACTTGTCTACAGTGTCCATACTATCCCAGTCATTTTATTTGCAATGTCTAGAGCCACCTGCAGAACCAAATTCCTGAGCTGCCTGCAGAACAAAATTCCTGTGCTTGTCTACCTACACATAAATTTGATTTTTTATTTAGCTTTCATACGTGACAAAATTTATATTCCATATACTGATACCCCATCCAATGCGGAGACCAGCTTCAGGTATTAACACATGCAAATAATTGACAGACCCACAAATTCAATGCCACCAAAGTGGCATCTTCTAACACTCTTAGAAGAAACCATGCCAATAGAACATTGCTATATAAAAGACCTTGTGCAGAGAATAACTATTTGACCTAGTATGACAGAAAGACAACAGAAATTATGTTTGCCACTGTGGTGAGAAACACCTGTAGCACAAGAGCTTAAGAAAATGAGCCTGGAACAATGGATCCAGTTTAGAAATGGGTTTCACCAATAATCATAGGAAAGAACAAGGCTTTTCATACTATTTTCATACAATTTCATACTATTTTCATACTCATCTCTGCATGATCTTAAGGAGGCCAGATGAAGCCATGGTGACAGATGTATGGAGTAACTATGTCACCATTGAACAAGTATTTGTTCTGATGGACAAAGTTGTTTTATACTTTTGCTGTACAGAGTGTGTCTCAGCAAGTAATGCTGCTGGCAGGCAGCAGAGACCTCACAGCACATAATATACATAATAATTTACCATTTTAAATGTCTGCCCTAAAGCATTCATATCAGATGCCACATACTTTTTCTGAAAATGATGTCCATGACTTCCAATAACCAGCCTAGTTTCCCATTATGGTCTGGATGATGTTACTGTACTCTAAAAGACTTCCAAAGTACATGAAAAAGACTTCTCTACTGCATCAACACAACAGGACTGAAACCAAACTTCGACAAATACCACTTTCTGTGCACAGAATTGGCTTTTATTGGGCAAGAAACTCCTCCCTTTTGAATGAAATTTGACAGTCTTTACAAAAGCCAGATCCCTGAAAATATTGCATACATTATGTTTGTTCTTTAGAAATAAATGATGGTATGCAAAGCTTATCCCTATCTTTGCTTCAGCTGTAAAACTATTGAAATATTACTTTGAGGAACCCCAAAGTTGTCCTAGACGGATGCTGCAAAAATGTTTGAAATCAGGAGGATCATGGATAGCCCAGGACTTAGGCTGTTTGATCCTGGATTGTCTACAACTTATTGATGTCTTAGATGATGGACCAGAACTGGATGTGCTCAACTTCATCAGTTGAGCATGGAGCATGGAGCATGGAGAAAGACACTGTATTTGCTCAAGAATTTTCAAGGGAGAAAAGAGTGAGCAGTCTCTTGTAAAAAAAGCTTATCCTTAGTCTGGCGTCAGAAAGCCATGGAGCTGTGGACTCCTGCTGCACACAGACCACAGCCCTTTGACCACACTGTGAACAATGAACAGGTCCATTGAGTGCAGATCTGAATTGTCTAATGGTCAATGACACTATATATGTTTATACATGAGACAGACCCAGACGAGATTGAAAGCTGGCTGCTTGTCTGGCTTGCTCCTATTCTTTGCCACCTACGCTGATGGATGATGACAATGCACTTACTGCACAAGCATACAGACCAGCTGCAGCTGCAGGAAAGCAATGTAAAGAGCTTTGCTTAGCGTGTCTGATTCAATAAAAACAATGTGGTTTTCTGACACCAAGATGGCTTAATAGTTCCAAGCCTTGAGCCAGCTCCACTGTCACACTTCTGTGGATTCCAGAGTAATTCGTCTCTATGGACAAATGTGTGATATAAGCTATTTATCAACTTCTTATTCAGGGGAATCTATTGGAAAGCATGCCCACATGGCTCATGATGATTTCAAGGGGTTAAGTATAAAAAAGTGTTTATCCAATCTGTGCGGGTGTCCAGGACTGGATTCTCAACTAAAAGCTCCTCTGAAAGCTTGTGTTATTTGCCAGTCCCATGAGAAGGCATGGCAAGCTGTTTATGTATCTTTTCAATCTGTTCCTCTACCCAGATAGTCGGAAAAACCCACTATTAACTTCACAACCCTGTTAGATCATGTGCCATTTAATTGTCACTGTGCTATCCCCATCATTTCATGCAGTAGCTAGAAGCATTCCTATATATGTTTACATACATTTTTATAGGTACATATATACATACACATATGTATGTATACATATATGCATGATGTTTATATTTTCATGAGAAAAATCCACAAAGAATTCATATCGGCCAACAGGTTAAATTTCCCCTCATTAGAACCTGACATTTTTTGAGGAAGAAAAGCATAATGTACAAAATCTTTTTTTTTTTTTTTGTGATGAGGGTGGTGAAACACTGGAACAAGTTGCCCAGAGAAGCTGTACATGCCTCATCCCTAGAAACATTCTATGATCATCCAAATATTACCTGTAGTCCAATGGAAAAAATCAAACATTACAAAGGGACTTTGAAAAGGTGTTTGCAGACTGTTGCCTTGGAAGAGAGGGTTTGAAGAGCCCTTGTTACAGATGCTCTACAAAAATACCAAGCCACACACCGTGTAACAACTTACTTCATGAATTTCTGCGTGGTAGAGCAGGTGCATCATAAACTACATGTTGCTGATACAGAAGCTTAAACCCAAAGCAACATCATATTCAGATAGCGGTCAAATAGGAGCAGCAAAAATCAAAATATATCCACTAATGTATTGAGGAGCTACAGTTTGAATACACATGCAGTAATCCAATGAAAAGTATAAAAAATCTTCCTATTTCCTCTCATTTTGCTCTTCATATTTCTCATTTTGTACTTTGCCAGAGACAGCATCAAAATGTTTGGTCTTCCTACCTAGTATAAATACCTTCTCATTTTACTTCAGCCTCTCCAATACTAAATGCATACAGGAATTTGAACCAGCTCAGCATCCTACAAAATCCTAGCAATCACTTGCATGGATGGGAAACTAAGAAGGTTCTGGAAAGAGGTAAGGTTTCATTTATTTTTGCCTAAACCACAGTTTGTCTTTTTGTTCCTACGTTATTGGCAGCCTCATAAGTGATGATCCAGACGCTGAACACTGCAATAACAAAAATCCCTTGCAGCAGGAACCAGGTTTTCTTCCAAGAAAAGGAGGGAGCACTGTTGCCTGACTGGTGGTGCCAATCAGCAGAAAGTGCCGATCAGCTGTTCCCAAAGAGAAGCGCTGGGACCCTTTGCTGTGTTGATTGTCCTCTCCTTGTGCATCCTTTGCAAGCCTCAGGCTGATGTGGGCACTGCTAGACTGTCTCCGTCTTTGGTTCCCATCATGATGGGCAGTTAACTTCTCACTAGAGAGCCCTCTCAGAACCATTCGCACTGAAGGTTGCACAGAAGTCCTGAAGGTGACCTCAGCTCAAACACAGGCAACACTTCTTCTAATGAAGAAGCACTTTCTTCTCACCTAGGTGGCTGAATCCTAACCACTTCATTCTATAAAATAAAATAAGTGCCACCTACAGTGGCACCCTGCAGGTCATCTATTCCTAGAAAGCCACATTAAAAAAAAAGAGTCCTAAAGAAAAAATAGAGAGAAAGCTATGAAGATACCCTACACAAAGTACTGAATATTTACAGAACAGATTGATAAGAAAGGCAATATACAATAAACTCCAAGAGGTCGCTGAAGACCTGAACTCTCAGTGCTGATGAGAAGGAGTCAGAAAGATGTTGAGATGGTTCCAATCTTTATATCCCTGGCTGGGAGAAGAAGGACATCCTGAGAATGTGCCCCAACAGGTACAGCAACCCAGGAGTTGCTAAAGCATGGGAACCATGTGTGGGTTTGTCACCAATCAGGTGAAAAACAACTTCCAACCAGAAGAAAAAAAAAACACGTTGATTTTCTTTGTAGCAACAGCAATTTTTCAAGCCAGGTGACTAGACAGAGACGTTTACCTTCAGTGCAGTCACCTAGACAAAGGTCCGGTGTTCAGTGGGGCTGTGCACTAGGCATTTCGTTCCCAGCAGCAGGAAAGGGCAGGTGCCTTGGACCCATGGGTAGTTGCAACCTTCAGTGATGGGACTTGTGATACCTTTAGGTGTGCGAGGTGTAGGTGAGAGAAACTGAGGTTGTGGTTAATGCTTTTGGATCCAAGAGACATGTTCAGTTCTCAGCATCGCCACTTAACACAGTTTGATCTCTGCCTTGCATGTTGCAACCTTTTTCCTATTCACTCGCCTCGTCTATTTAGTCTATGGCAGGAATTGCTGTTGCGAGTCCCATGCCCAATGCTATTCCACTGTTGCCTAGGGCCTCTAATAACAGAAAATAATAACAATCATAATCTTAGAAACCAGAGTTTGAAAAAAAAAATTTATTTCCAGGGATGCTTTGGGCAGCTTTTTACTTTCTCTGTGCGTGCAGCTCCCTCAGTGCTGGCACCAATTCCACATTTGCCCCGGTTGGTTGGAGACAGAACTTTGTGTATAAAAAAAGGATGTTTTCGCGTAAGTCTCTTTTTTTGTATAAGTGAAGTTTAAAAGACTTTAAAAACCGTCAGAGGAAAAAAAAGGAAGAAGAAGAACTTAGTCACCAGGATATGAAAAACTGCTTTTTCTAGACATCCTGGTTGACTTCCAAGCTGCATCTGACAGCTAGAGAAGCGCAGTCCATCATGGCTCTTTTTCCATTTCCAGTCCTTTCCCTGAAGCCTTTCATTTCTGTAAAACATTCCCTCTCAGTGTCCCCCACACTTCATCCCACTCATGACTGGCTTAAGTGATGCATCTGAAAGATCTAAGCTGTGTGAAACACGACTTTGTGCAAGTCCAACACCAGGGACGGATGGAGGGACTCAGACAACCCTTTTTTTTCTGCAGGTGTGGTAATTTGGGAAACTTACAGATGCTGAATCTGTCACACTAGATCCATTAGTCTCTGCACAGAGTGCTGAGTATGCTCATGTGTGCACATGGTCATATAGAAACATGCACATACAGGAGAAAAATCAGAAAAAATTGTAGAGCTTTCCTTTCCATTAACCTGATCTTTCAGCTATACCTTCCTAACCTGAGAGGAGTGGATACCCTACAGCTTATAGAAAGACCAGCTTTGAGTGGGGAATTTATTTTCCTCTTAAAACCAACATAGGTATTTTTTATTAATTCATCCTGTATCTTCTAGCTTTAGCAATAGCCTGTGCCATGTCAGGCTTTACTGAAGACCTCCCATTTGTGTAAGAATTGCTATACTCCATCAAGCCACAATCTGCTTAGTCTAATATCTTGCTTTCAAGACTTGCCAAGATGTTTCAAAGGAAATTCTTGAAAATCCCAGTGGTACTCAAATTATGGCAAAATCTGTTTCTAAGATGCCACCTTCTTTTTAGCAGTTGGTTTATGTCCTTATTTTTTCTGCTCTCCGTTTTCAATATTTATGTCAGTAAACAAGGTGAGATCCTCGTTAGTTATCTAAAGGGAGCATTGCTCCACTGATTCCAGTTGAGATGCATCATGTCATACCAGATTAAGATGTGTTTCCCTCTTCTTATTGTGCCCATCATTGCCACGGTATCAAAGCATTCTCTTTTGAAACAGTAGCATTTTTTGTTTGGTTAGTTTTGGACACTGATAATTTAGTAAAGGACTTCATAGACCTTCTGCTGTGCTCTAATTTATGAATTATAATAGTTCATTTTAAATGCACCGTAAGTCCTGTAAGTGGTTCATGTACCCCTTCTCAAAAGCTGCCATGCGTGGCGCCTGGTAGGCAGTGTAAGCAACCCTGCTCACATCCAAGACCTCCCCTCACTGTTCACCTCTTTCTGCAGAATCATCAGTGATGATATTCTACAGCATGGGTTGCAACTGTTTCTCTTTCGGCCTGTCTAAAATCAGTCATTTTTCCTTTTTCTTCTGTTTCTGTCTCTTGGCCCATTTCTAATCCATGACAGCACTTTTCTTCTTGTCCCGTCACTGCTTAGTTTCTTCAATACCCTCTTGTGAGGGATTTTGTAAGAGACTTTTTGAAAGCTTTGGTGATCTCCTGAACGGAGGGTATGACATCATTTCAGAGTCCAAACATTACCTGTCCCCTGTCTCCCTACAAAATCTGCCGAGGTGAGAAGGGCGGAGGGGACTGAACAGCCATTGTGTGCGTGCTGGCTGGCACAGTCTCCTCCATCTGATGGTGCTTTCCATGGAAATTGTGGCTGCATTCACTTTGGCTGAGTTTTGAGGGCTATTTCTGGAAGGTTTAAGAACCTCCAGGGAGTGACTTTTATTCATGTAAAGGGTCTTGACTTTAATTTATTAAAGAAATAAAAACATGCCCCCATGCTTAACTTCAGTTGGCTTTCACAGAGTATAAAGAAGGGGGATGGCTGGAGCAGAAGCCAGGTGGGTATGGATCCCTGGTTTGCTGGGATGGCTTTTCTGAACCAGGACAGGATCAAACAGCCTGAGAGGAGATGAGTAGGGGAGAGAGGAGCTGATGCTACCTGTGACCAAAAGATTGTCAACCAATGATGATGGCTTGGGGCAGTGAATAAAAGTCCTTTGGATCTTCCACAAGACTTCCCTCCAGGTGAGGGAAGAGGTCAGGAGAAGAGAAGAACGTTTGGGGGAGAGGTGTACAGAGGACCAAAGAGGGGAGTTTTTGAGCACGGTCACTACAGTAAAGGCAAGTCTCAGGGACCTTTAAACAGTGGAGTGACTATAATCTGCCAGTACTCTATATTACAGAACATAGATAGACTATGCTGCTGCTACTGTGTAACTCAGGGTGGATGAGTTGTCCATTTTTTTTAATATCCTCTATTCCAGTATACTAGGTTATGTGGATACATGAACAGAGAGAGAATCTAAGGCATAATTTTGGAGAAAATCAAGCCTTGTTGGCTTTTTAAAAGTGAGCAACCTGTACATTCAAAAAGCAGGCATTTGAGAGCATGTCAAAGTTTGTTTTGATTCACTGAGGGGTAAATTTGCCATTGTTTGTGTTGGAAGAAATTGATTCTAGGGGTTGCATAAGTTGGAAGCTTTTTAAATTTGGGACAGCTGGACTTCCCAAAAATTAACAAATGGCCTTAGAATCTGCAATATTATTGTATTTAAATAACCATTAGTGCGTAGCCTCCAAAACCAGGCACATCTTCTCCAAACCATCCTTTCCTTCTCTTCTTATCTTGGAATTCTCCCTTACTTGAAGGTATCTTCTATGGACATCCAGGGACTTTCATCTACTGCCCTAACTTCTTGCAGCAAAGTCTTTTGGTCACTGATGGTGCCATATCTTTTTCAATAAGCTCAGTGTTGGCATGTAGGAACTGGTGCTGCCTTAGGGGGCTTGGGAAACTTCTGAGCAATTGGAATTAAACATCCTTTGGCCACAGGTGAGAAGGCAGTGTGCAGTAATTGTCTAGCTAGACAAAGTGGGATTGCTTGGCTGTTATCCAGAAGGTGCATGTCTGAATAGAATGTATTAATGCAACAGTCAAGAAATGCTAATGCCACTGTTTTCCAGGTTAGCAGATGTTGGTGGAGGGGAAAACCTCAGAAAAAATGGGATCAATGGGAGTGAGGGATTCAACTGTCATTTTACTGCTGTAGATGGCCTTTCTATAGTAAACCTAAGCCCCGTTGGTAATGAGGTCATTCTTCACCTGCTCTTCGAACAGCAGATTTCTATCTCCAGCAGTGTAAATCTGGTACTTCTTATGAATCATAAAATCTTTTTTTAAAACTATACAAGAAAAAGAAACGGTCACTCAAGGAACAACTAATCCAATATCGTCCCATAAAATGGGTAGGCATCTCCTGTAATAAACCTTAATTGAGAACGTGTTACCAAAATAGATGCGGTAAGTTATACTTGATACAGAAAAATGTCTTCTCCTTTCTATCTAAATAGCCTTTTTCTGTGTTGTGGTATTTCCTGACTGCACCATTTGGCTCATTGCGACAGCAGAACGATTCAGTGTAGCTGCGAGAGCTGGGAGGCAGGCTCTCTCTTCTGTCAACAGGCAACTTGAAGGGTTTGCCAGATAGATAAGCTCCAGGCTGTACTTTTGCCTCAGGATACCAGCACACGTGCCAGCCCAGGTAACAGCAAACTCCGGGATTAAGCTAGGAAATAAACTGTAATGTAAATAGGTGGAGGTTTTGAACCAAATTAATAATACATTTGTTGAATGCAACCTTTCTTTTTCCTCTTGACCGTTGATAATTTATAGCACCCTGCACTAATTTGTTCCTCTTTCCGATTGCCCATTTTGCTCCTTCTCTTTCCCTTTCCATCCAGCAAGTGTTGCTATCCCCAAAATTTCGAACACCACCATTATGGCAGTAACTCCTACCACAGAGGTGCAGACCTTACCTCTACCAATGGCAGGTAATGCAGACCTGAGAGATACTGGTGCTGGTAAGGCAGGAAGGTATTATGAGATTATAGCTATCCTAGTAATTTAGGCACGCCTAGGTTTAAATACCTAGATGGATGGACCAACTGTAACAGCACCCCCTGGCTCATGACGCCTCCTGACCAAGTCCAGGAGCTGTCTGGGAGAACGGTCAAAAGCATGCCTGAAACCATATAACAGTATAGGTGATCATAGTCATTGTCCAGAAGTGTTCCCACCATTTGATTTTCTAGTACAGACTTAGCCTGGATGTCCTTTGCACTGCATAGCAAATACCAAAAGCAAATTAATTGGTGGTGCCCTGGTCAGGGTGGTCAGTACTGAAGATGTTGGCATTATCTGCTCTCATACTGCTGAGATGATCACAGGCATATTTTAATTCTTGATGCTTTGAGGACATGATACCAGAATCTGGTAGCCAAAGCTTGGGAGGGCTGCAGAGGAAGCTACCAGCTCTTCTCCAAGGCAGGACTGCAACTGAGGTCTCTGAACCACCATTATGGAAAAGAGATTAGATCCCTTTCTCCAGCTATGGAAATGGTCCCTCTTTTCCCATTGTGAAAGTTGTTGCTAGATAATCAGACAACACCTGCAGCAGAACAGTAGCTGTAGATAACTGTGCCATGTTTCATGGGACCGAGGAAAGATGCATGGATTTTTCCAGCAAAAATACATTCAGGTGTGCTGACCCAGTGGTTTGTGGTGGTTTTGGGAATGACACCAGCTGAGCGCTTTTGTAGGGCAGTGGCATTTCCTTGGATACAGGCAGCACCAGGCGCAGACGAGGCCAGTGCAAACCAAAGCAAGGCAGCACTGCAAGGGATCAATAGGGAGGAAAAGGGGAAAAAAGGCAGGTAAAAGATATATCAGTATTACTTTATATTTAGAGATAGTAAAGGCTGTGAAGCGGACAAGATGATTAAAAGATAACACTAATGCAAGAATGAATTGGTATAAAATTAGTCATGAATACATGAATGAGGGTAATTAAAAGGCTTTAACTGTCAGATGGCAGTGAGGTTCTGGTATGCACTTCTAACGCATGCAAACTGCTTTAAAATGGAGCTGATTCAGTTTAAGAAAGTGATTGCCTGACGAGACTGTGAGAGCAGGAGAGCTGCTGCATCACCTCGAGGCTGCAGGCCCAGGAATGGTGCTGTTTAAATGCCAGGATATATGCAATGATATACCTGAGCAAGACTACCTGAAGCCTCTCAGCCAAAGCAGCTGACAGTCAACTGCTTTGCAGAGACATCCTTTTCTTACAGGCCAGTTTCTGCTGGTTCAGGAGATGAGCAAACATCATTCATCTGACTCGCCTTCTAATGGACTTAAGTTATTATACGTTATTCCCTACATCTGTATATAAGATCAGTATATCTTTGCTTAAGCCCAATTAAAAGAAAAATCTGGTAGATTAATGTATGAAAACACCATTGTAATTTTATTTGATCAGTTCTTAAGCTAAAGACAACTGACTGGCGTGCTCTATTGGCACGCGGATGCTAGTCCCACGCGTACAACCACAACCAGCTCAGAGCAAGCCAGCTTCATTAAGCTGGTCCTTAGTAACTCTAATCCCGGTGTTATATATTCCCTCTGGGACCAGCAGGCAGAACCTGTCCTTTTCCCAGAAGGTCAGTGTTTTCTCTCAACTGTTTTCATTTCCATTTTTTAAGGCCCACATGGGGAAAGGTGAGATTAACGTGGCCTAATTCTGTGGTGCTCAACCATAAGCAGTCTTTGCTAAAGCTAATGGGAATTGCTTGGGGCTGCAAATGCAGCACTGCACGAGCAAACCGGAATTTGGACTGAAAAACAAGTATCCTAGGTCTTCTGCACTTGCTTGATCACAGAAGTTCCCTCTGGTCTTAAGGCCTTACCTAAGATCAGAATTGCTCACAACAACTTTATAGAAGCAAATTTTTAAAATATCTGAAAACCTGCATTAGTGCAATTCTGCCACTAATGTCATTGATATTTTTCCTACCTGTTAGGCATCTGTTTAACCCCCTCTGTGCCATACTGCAGGTCTGTGTTTGTAGTGTGGATGTAGGTCTGGGAAAATACATTCTGGAGCTTCTAACAACTGGAGGCCCTTGGTCTCCTGAGGCAACGGAGGACCCAGAGACCTTTGGTGTAACTCATCATTTGCATTCAATATGCACCAGTATTCCAACCCATGTGCTCAGGACACATTCTCCCTTTCAGGAATTGCAGCTGGATCACCCACTGTCTGGATCCTAGGAAGCCACTCTGCCTTAGTGAAATCGCCATTACTCTTCCAGAAATGAATCACATCACACAAACAGTAACATTTTTTTAATGAACCTTACAAAAAGACCTGGTGAGTTGGTATAACAGTCTCTGGAGTGAAGGAAGGCTGTGCTTTGCGATCTGCAATAGGCTGCAAACCAATTAAGAAAATTCAACTTCAGGAATGCAATTTGTTAATCTCTTTTCAGATGATTGTCTTGAAAACATCCAAATGAGACTTCACTTGACCTAGATGTAGGTCAACAGAGAGATAATTGCTTCAAAAAATAGTGTCGCTAATCTTGTGAGCACGGCAATATTTTTGAGCAGGCTGTAAACAGCTGGAGAACCCTTACCAGAGAGCCAAGTCTGAGTGTGTGCTGTGAACAGTAGTGCTGCAGTAAAAACCTGGAGCATCTTCTTATGGGTGTAGTGAATAGTGTAAATTCACGCCATATCAAAACTCCAAATTAGACTCTGCTCTGTCTGCAAAAATGACTGTGAGTATAGGTGTTGCAGGGGAAACCTGCAGAGGAGGAAGCGCTGCACAAACAGGCAGCAGGAACATGGATGCCTCACCAACACCTTTCCAGGCTGGTCCAAAACTCATCCCATGGGTGTACTGCCCTCTTCCAGCATCCCCCACCCGGCCGTGGGCAGGACGTGAAGAGGTCCCAGAAAAATACAGCACAGGGACAGCCTCCCAGATGACCAACAAAGTTTGGAAAGGGGAGGGAGGAATCACAGTGTCCTGCATATTTTTCCTTCAAAACATTGTAAAATTAGTACAAGTCCACATGACATACATGTCTTGGTATGTGTTTGTTTTCTTAACAACATGCTCCAGATAGCTGTAGCACTCCATGCACACATGGGGTAGGGTTGTCGTAGTAAATGCTGGGTCTTTGGGATCAAAAAACAGGGTAAATCAGTGGCAAAAGTGCCCTTCGCTCTCTCCATGGCAATTCTATAGGGTACCCCCATCTCTAAGCCAGTTTCAACTGGCTTTTGTTTCTTTGGCACAATATGCCATTACTAAGGCAAGAGTGAGTGTATTTGGCATTTTTAATCTTTTCTGACTGGAAGTTATTCTATGGTTTGTGACAACATAGTGAAGTGTATCTTCTTAAATAAATTTACCTTTCAGCAGAGATTCCTGGGAAGGAGGCTTCCGACAGGTGGCTTATTTGCTGCAAATGCTGCGCAATGTTTCATTTCCTCTGAATTTTCTGCAGCGTTTTTTGTCTCTGTAATAAAATTCTCCATAGTAGATGGGTGAGGGTCTCCTTCTTTCTCGCTGCTTTTAACCAGCAATTTCATTCTGGTTGAAACTAGTTTGAGCAGCCGGGCAGAAATCTGGATTTCAGCAGATTGGCATTTGCATGCAAAACCCAACCATGTTGTATGACCTGCACTGCATCACACCCACTGAGGATCTGGCCCGTTTTTTTTATGCAGGAAATGTTGATCTCCCATTAGGAAAGACCAAGCCATTTCACACAAGGGCCAGGATCACGCACTCCATTTTACAGACAAGGAAATGGAGCACAAAGAAGAAAAAAGAAGTGGTTTGTCCCAGTACCGCAAGACAGAAGGAAATTTTTAAAACGTTATTTTGTTTGACTTTCACATGGGATTGTCTTATCAGCTTGACCCTCACATAGTAATGGCAGTAAGGAAGTGATGATTTCAGGGGGATGGAAGATGGAGGGATGGAAGATGGAAGGATGGAAGATGGAGGATGAAGGTGAGAGCTTTGAGGACTTATCTCCTCCAAAAACAGAAAGTTGGACATCCCTTAACTGTTAAAGGCAGGTCTACAATTCCCTTTACTTGCATCTGACTGTGGTTGCTCATAAATCCCCTGATAAGAAGTCAGAACTTTTGCAGAGAAATACACAATATTTTCAAGAAATTTAAATGACCTTCCTCATGTCAAGTGGAGTTAATTGGGACACGTAATGATAATGTTTTTTCTCAGAAAATTCCAATTTGCCAGAATTAAAACATTATACAGGAAAAGCTGCATTCAAACAGATTTTTCAACATTTTCAAGAGCTTTTTGTAAAGGTTTGAAATTATCAAAATGAAAAGTCTCAGGAGTTCTGATGTTCAAAATTCTGGTTCTCCAGCTCAGCACTACTTTGTTTCAAAATATAACCAAATTAAAGTCAAAGCCTTTACTCAGGGTGGAAAAAATGCTGCCACATCTCATAACCTGTTCTACACAATTTTCATGAGCATCAATTACACCATAAAGCAAAGAAAAGTCAGAGCCTGTAAACCAAACTTCATCACTTCTCTGTGTCTCGGGTAGTCAGTTAAAACAGTGCGAAGCGGGCCTAGGTCTCACACTTTATTATTTGTTTATTAGTACCATTGTTCCGCAGAGCACCATTATTTAAGTAGAAATATGTTTTAAGGAACAGCCATAGAGAGCTGGTTTTCTGCCATCTGGAAAAAATAAAGGAGCCTGATTCTAAGACATGTTTGTGACATTTGTAATGTAGATATGATGCTGTACGCATGCAGAAAACGTGCAGGTAATGATTTTTCCTTGTGAGCATATGAGGCATTTTTTGGTGATTTATTGAATTGCTTTTCTGCAAAGGTAAGGGAAAAAAAAATTATGAGGGTCTAAGTAGAGGAGTAAATCTCCCAAAGGTGCTCTCTGCCTCTTGGTGCAGCCCAGCCTCAGTGTCCCACCAAGGTGGCTTTTAGCCCCAGAGCACAGTCGGACACCTCTAATCCCCTACTCACGGCAGTCCCACTGCGCTGGCCACCCCATCCCACACCGAGTGGGACAGGGCTGAGGCTGCAGGAAGGCGGTGCAAGGAAACCAGACCCCTGTTTTCTGGCCATGCTGTTGTCAGTCTGAGTGGACAATGGTTAAAAACCAAAAGTAAGCACACCAAGGGCTATGTAGGGTCACAGTGAGTGGCAAGCTGGGGTGAGACCTGGGCAAGTCTATGAAGAACCTGAATAACCCCAAAATCATCTTGTCCACCCTACTGCTATCTTCGCCCACCGGGCAGCTTTAGCAGGCATTTACTGTGCATGCCTTGGAGGCTGCTGACTAAAGCTGTGGTCCTGCTCTCCCTTCCTGCCCCATCCTCATCTCACCCTGGTTTCTGCAACGAAACACCCGGCTGCAAGAGGCGGCACCTGGGGTGTGCCTGTGCGTGTGTGCATGCATGCATATGTGCATGCTTTCCAGCAGACACAGCTCACAACGGTGGTTTCCTGGCACCTCCACCCAGTGCAAGCAAAGCCGTGGGAAAAGGCAGCCTGGGGTGGACACTGTGTCCAAAACTGGCCAAATCTTGGTTTTCCTCTGGCTCCGCTCAGGGATTTGTGTCCAAAGGAATATCATGCAGCTGCAGGGGTAACATCACTGGTGGGGTCAAAGCCCCAAGGAAGAGGCTCTCTGTCCTCTTCCCTTCTGCAGACCGAGCCTGAGCTGGAGCAGAGGAGAAGGAAACACACGTGCTGCACTCAGCAGGGGCAGCGTGCATCCAAAGATGAGGCAGGAGTGGTGGAACGGGGCTTGCTGTGACTTTCACCATTGCTGCTGCCCACCCACCTGCAGTACCTGCCTGACCTCTGCCAGGCTGTGGGAGCTCACAGCCTTCCCAAAACACCACACTGGGCATCTTGATACCTGGCCGCCAGGATAGGTGCCTGTGGTTGTAGGCACCCTTGGCCAAATGTGCTGCCTGACATATTCAGCACATTTAGTGTAAAAACTCATTTCTGTCCCTAATCAGCAGCAAATTTTGCCAACAGCATGCTAAAGTCAAGAGTCTGTCCCCCGCTCTAGGTGCTGAGCGTGGGCCTCATCATGCCTGTACATCTGTGAGCATATTTTCAAGTGCTTACACACTTATGTGCAATACAGCATCATAAAATGAAAGGAAAACACTCACGCGTTCTGTGAGAGTAGACAGACACAGGCATTATCAAATGATCTGGCTGCAGTTATAAATATATAATAATATTTAAATTTACAAATCTGACTGCTTATATCTAAAAGCCATTATTTACTTTGTACATAAAAGTGCTTTACGTCATACACACATAATAAAGAAATGGAAAGTCTGAATTGCTCTACAAACATGGGACCTCATCATCTTCTAAGATTTAAGAAAGAAAAAGTTCACATGGAAAATTTAAACTTGGGCTACCAGGGTGGATTAGAGAGATCTAGTGATACGTATCAGAAAACTGAACTCTTTTTTTTTTAACAGTACTCTTTGTATAATGTGTTTTAATTCACCAGAATCAAATTAGACTTATCACTGTATTCTTTCAAGTGCAATTCAGAAGCATCTTGTGATAGTTATTCTCAGTGTGAAAAAATTTTCTCTAGTTTACTGCAAGTTTCATGTTTCAGAGATACAATATATAAATGATACAAGTCAAAATGTGACTAATCCATTTCTACACATACTGATTAATACTTTTGGGCTTCAAGCATCATCAGTTATTTTTTAAATCAATTATTTATAATTTTTATAGTTGCCTTAATGCTCATCTCATCTCCAAAGTGGCTTTTATTAAAGTAAATTTTGTAAATGAGCAATTATTAACAGGAAAGTATCAGCATACACTCATGTAACAGTAAACCAGCTTACTGACACCATGACGGAAGGAAAGGCCAGAGAAAGTATTTCTGTAGAAACTGGATCCATTGGCACTTTGGTCTCATGTGACTTTCTTCCTCTTGGCCATCTCGGCTTGTGAAATGTACAGGGACGTCCTGTGCTTGAAACCTTCACCTCTGTCAGATTTGGTTGCTCTACATTCATGAGGGCTTACAGATAAAGGACTATATTGCTCTCAGTGCCTAAAGAAACTAGATTAAAACTGGGATGAATGAGAAAAAAAGAAAACAAGCAAATCGTGCTTTATAGCTCTAGTTCATCACTATTTCTGTACATTGCTTCTCCTGTGTTTAATAATGACCTATCCTTTCCAGAGAAGGGTGGTCTTTTAGTTAAAAGTACGTGACCAGCAAATCAGGACACTCGGCTTCTGTTTTCAGCTTTGGCATGTTTGTTCCTTGGCTTTGGGAAAATCACATCATTCCTGCCTACCAGGATTTTCACAAATGTCAAACAGGTTAATAACCTTGGGAGGAAACCTGAGTATTCCCCCTGCCTCCCCGGGTGAGCATCCCAGCTCCTCTGCAGCCAGTCAACCAGAGGGACGCGCCATCCTCCTTACAAGCAGACTGGGAGCAGGAGTCCATCTTCAGAGCCACTAATTGCCCTCACCTCTCTCTCCCCGGTGACCCCAGAAGAACTGCAGACCCTTACATAGACAGCTGGCTTTAGATGACCAAGGAGGACAGCATGCCCATCCTCCCATGTCCATGGGCAGAGCAACATGTTTTCACATGTAATTGGGAAGAGATTTATGCCTTGCGATTAATCATAGTCACTCATTTTGACATTTTTCTGATAAATATGCTAATACAAAGTACTCTTAATATTCTAGCAACCAACTGTAATCACTCTTATAACCATTTTTTCCCTCGTTGGTAAATCAGTGTCACGTATTTATGGCCCTTAGTGCAAAGATGTGAATAATTGAAGTGCATATTGAAACAGTTACGTAAGAAAAGGTTTTGATTTCTATGCTACATATTTTTGCATGCACTGATGTCCATTACTTCACAAAATGGATGCAATTTTGTACTTGGGTGTATACATTACAGTACCCAGTCCCTTTACAGAACCTTCACTCAGCACTTTGAAAATCCGCTGAAGCCTTGGATTTTTTACTTCTAAAAGTTGACCTTAAACTTTTCCCTTGCTTAGAAAGTCCTGTATGTCTCAGCAGCACCCAGTCTTTTTGTATCATCTCAAATGTGAAGTGAAAGATCCACTGTGTGGCACACTGTTAACCAAGGGAAAAGGAATGGGATATCAGCCCTTTGGACATGATGAGGAATATTGATCTAGTTATTTCCCTTTTGCAAGCTTTCATGCTGCTTGGTTGCTGGTGGATTGAGCTGGTCTTCAACAAAGTGTACGTGCAATTTTGAAACAGGTGAAAAGGGTAAGACATGAAAAATCATGGGGACAAGTGAGATATAGTATGAATTTCAACTTGTAATTGTTTTGTTTAACCTTTCACAGTCCTGCAAGTTGTCCCCCATATTGAAAGACATGATGTATTTCCTCCTATTTATTATTTGCAGCAGGCTACTGAAGAAAAAAAACGGTGAAGTATGCCTGTGAGTCAAAACGGTCTCTGCCAGGAATAACAGCAAAGCTCTTGCACCAGTGCCTCATTAGTTTATGGAAAACAGGTCCCTAAAGAAATGGTGGGGTGTAAATAAATTTAAAACAGTTTAGCCTTGCAAGTAAAGGGGATGCCAGATTTTTAAAAGAGTGGTGGCTCAATGATGCCTTAACACTGTGTTGCACGTATCATAAATTTCAGCTAGGTTCTCCAAGATGTTTATAAGCACCATAGAGCGATACTATTACAGACGCACATTTTTAACCTGTAAAGTGCACATGTGCTCTTTGTCATCTCTAAGTGGTATTTTTACTAGTGGCAACAATCCCTGTTAGATATATTTGATAGAGGCACAAAAGGATCTCTCTGCCCCTTGACACACCATCCCCACTCCGTTCTGCCAAACAAACTGACTTGCTTTGTGTTCATGCAGCATCCACAAATGCCACAGGATTAGAGCAGAGCACTCCGGATAAACATCTCTCTGGATGAGCAATGAAGTTCAAACTGCTGGACAAAATCCTACTGCTGATAGAGACTCACATGTAGATAGCTCATCCGGGTGTCTGAAGTTCCCACACCTGGAATCAGCCTAGGAACAACATCCAGGTCCTCCATGCCAGCTCCGTGGATCTTGACTGCTGATCTAGTTCATGATGGGTTTCTGTATTTGGAAAGCTCCAAGACTTGGATGTCATAGAATCATAGAATCATAGAATCATTGAGGTTGGAAAAGACCTCTAAGATCATTGAGTCCAACCGTCAACCCAACACCACCATGTCCACTAAACCATGTCCCTAAGCGCCTCATCTACATGGAAAGGGTACCAAGATGTCTGCAGTGTCTTCAGAAAGACGGGTCCAACTCCAGCCTAGGCACTGAGACTTATTCTCATATATCCAGGGGTCCTTACACAATTTGAGAATATAGTCATCTTTCAGCCAACAGATGTTTGAAGGTAGATACAAAGGATTCATTAGTCATTCTTGAACCTGGAGCTACATAAAATATTGTCTAAAATCAGGTCAAGGTCATATGAAATGTTTATATTTGTTTAGGAAAGTAATTTAACAAAAGATAAGCAAAATTAGTGCCCAGAGGTTTAGATGAGAAAATGTCCAACAGCATAAAAAGACTAAATATATCACCAATACCAGATCCTTCACTGCTTTTATGTCCAGTGGCAACTAAATGTCCTCTGTGGCAAACACCAACCAGGTCAGGGGCAAAATGGGAGAATCCACCTTCGTTATGTTTCAGATCACTGGAAAAAAGCATCATGCAGCATCACTTAAATGAGCTACCTAAGGCCAAAACAAGTCTGTGGTATGCAGGCCTCCCAGGCAGTAACCACTCTCGTGTATTCTGGTGAAGCAATAGCCCTGTCTTATGTTATACAATACAGGCAGGAGGCAGTACCTTATTCAAAGGTGATATTCAGGCACATTTTAAATTCTAAGTCTCAGAATACATGGCAAGTGTATTTCTGTGTCCATTAATAAGATATCCCTTATTGCTCAAGGCTTCGGTGTAGCAGTCTGACAGCAATAGGCCCTGTTTCTACTTAACACATAGGAGCAAGATTACATCCATCCTGAGCTGCCAAAAATTTATGAAGCAAAAATTCTCCAGGGAAAGACATAGCTTTATATAACATTACTGGATGTTTACATTTACAGTGGGACGTGGGACTTCTCCATTAGCAGATATGTGTGAGAAAATACATTAATCCAGCCATCCTCCTCGTGCCTGTACATCTAGGAAAGCTACTGCATATCAGTTATTTCATCTGAAGGCTGCAATAACTGTTTTTACTGACTCTGGTCTTCATCTAAGCCAATATCAGCATTGAAAATTTGATTTTGCAATATATTTCCTTGTTTTGGAGATGGGAATGGGGTTAATCAGAATAAACTCAATAATAGAGATGTGAATATCTGGAGTAAACAACCATTCAGAGAATCACTCAGACCTCCCATGTTTCATTGTTGACACACAAAGATGCTCAGCACCAAGAATTCCCCAAGAGAGTATGTGGAGCTGTAAAAATCTGGCACCTTCAGAAAAGCCACATTTTTTTAGGTGCCAGTTGGAGCAGGACAGTTTGATACTGAAGTTTTTGCTTGTGACCATGGGCAAGTTTCTCCCTGCCTTTGCTTGATAGGATGCAGAGCAGAGAGACAGCATGCTCCAGAATAGGGTGTCATGCCATCCCACAGGAGGAACTACGCAGGTTGTCCAACATCACCTGTGACCCAGGCAGGGCAAGGAGGAGGGCTGGGAAAACTCTGCCAGACCTGCCAAGATCGGACCTTGTCAGCTCAGAGGCTTACAAATGAGATTTTGAGATATTGCAGGGAAGATCTTTCTGCAGGAATAGGCACAGGTGACTCAAGTGTTGCTGAGTTAAAAAAAAAAAAAAAGCATTTGAGAATCCTGACATTTGTCCACAGACATAGTGGATAAGTGTTTTTCTTTTCTCATTAGGATACATTAGTTCGGGCAGACTGTATTAATGAAGATGCCCAGCAACCTCTGTGCATGACTCCAGCCATCCTCAGAGAGGGGCAGAAGAGCCTGGCTATGTCTGTGCTGCTCTCTAGAAGAGTGCCCTAAACTCCAAGGCTGGGCATCGCAACAAAAGTTGTATCTGCTCAACTAAACCAGCCAAGGTGGAAGCAGAATCCTCCCAGGTCTGTGAGTGTCCTCGTAATCCAGTTGTATCTTCTCTGCCCAGCCCATATACAAGCCTGAGAAGCATCATCACGTCCTGTGCTAAATGTTTCACTAGTGCAAATTCAGTTCCCCGGAGGCTGAATATTGTGCCCATTCTCTTTTATTTACTGGTCCTGGTGGAGAACTGGTTGCCACTGGCATAAGAAGCACTGTCCTGGAATGCGCCAGGCCCAGACCCATGCTCCAGGCAGGAGAACATCCCTGCAGAGCCAGCCCAAAGCTGTGAACAGCCCCAAGCACCCCTCCCATGCAATGCTTTTAGGCGGGCTAGCCACTGCAGACATATCTCCAGCACCCTAGCTAACATCTCTGAGGTCTTCACGGCTCCTCATGGAGAGCGGGTGCAATGGAAAAGCCTTCTTGGCTTGTCCAGGGCTGTTTGAGGGGACAGCAAGGGAAGGGGCTGCCTGCCCTGCTTCTGGCAAGGCAGCAGCAGCAGGGCTGGGCTGTGTGGGCCAGCAGGGTATCAGACATGTTGTACTGCTTCATTTCCTATTACTCCATCTCTCAGGTCTAGTGAAAAAGGTGCACAGTCTTGTGGGAGATAGATCTACCACACACGCAGAGGAACAAGTGCACTGCTACGTTACCGGCAGGATCCCAGGAGCCTGCTTCACTCTCACTGACAGCTTGTGCGCTACTGGCTTATCCCACTGATGGTGCCAGGGGTGTCCTGTTACAGCTGAACATGGGCACAAAACGACACACCTCAACAGCAAGCCATCTATCCTTTCCACTGTTCTCAGGTCTTCAAACAGGCTTAAGCTGGATTATTCAAGTTTGAAAGGTAAGAAAAAAACTTTTTGTCAATTGATGTAGCTACAGGCCCAATACAGTACCTGGCGCAGCATTATCCAGACATTAAGACTAGAAAATTGCTAGAAAACACACCAAAGCAGGCCAAGATCCTTTTAATGAACTTCAGGGTGGTTTTCAATTTGCTTTGTGGACAACACTCCCTTCCACCACCGACACCAAGGAATACAAGTGTGACAGTCTCTGAAAAGGCAGAGTTACAGCTGTATTAGAATAAAAGTAGAACTAGGTAAAGGTTGGCAATCACTTTTCCTTGAAACCTTTTTTTCTCTAGCTTGAGTCTCTGTGACGATCAGTAGGAAGATTACTGTGCCTTCCTTCTAAAAATCAGCAAGCAGCCACAGGTTACCAACAAGTGAAAACCTTCCAGAGCCTGCTGGAAAGGAGCGGGCTGCTAACAAAGCAGCAGAAAGCAGCTAAAGGGTGAGGAAGGGCATTACTGATGAAGAGGACGTTCCTTAACAAGGGAAATGATACACTGCACGTATCTCAAATGGGATTTGTTTCCCCCACAGTAAAATGAGATTTATTTCTGATTCTGCTAAAAGACAACAGCCAAGTCTGATTCCAAACCCCAGACCCAAGAGCCTGAGATCGCAAGTGATCCTTAAAATTGTAAGGAAGACTTAATTCAACTCCACTTCATGTCTAAACAATAGTTTGAACCTTCATTTAATAGGACCAGAATAGCTTAACATATTCCAAGCCTCAGTGGGTTTCCAGTGATTAAATTGGACAATAAAATTGAATGAAAAGTGTTAAAGAGGTAGAACTCATGCAGTATTTGTTCCTCTATGTTTGCTTTTGTGTGTAACCTGGATTTAGCTGTAACAACACTACATAAAACACTGGTGCATGTTCAGCAATGCCTCTGGAACAAAAAAGGATGATGATAGGAAATCTTGCTACAGCTTCTGCTATTAAGTCTTTGGGAGAGCTGAGAAGAGATTGCTCATTAAATAAGTGTTATAAAGCATTCAGCACTGAGAGACTAGTTCAGAAGTAGAAAGTGAAAGGTCAACTGTTCCCACTAGAAAAGTATCCATCACAGCCAAGCAGTTATTATTGCCTATTGTCACAGCGCCCTTCCCAGAAACATGGGAGAGGTCTTGGAGAAGTGACAGCAACGAAAATAACAGTGATTAAACAGGACAGCAGTACATCATGGAGTCAAGACGACAAAGTAATCCAGAGAGCAGTCCCGTGCACAGAGAGGGAAATATCTGGAAGCTGCTTCCACTGTATCCTTGTGCCATTCACTAGTGAGCAAACATATGTGGACTGAGGAAGAAAATGGTCTCTGGGTCTGTGTCAGCTGACGAAACAGACATAGAAAAATGAGAATAATTTTTAATTGCTTCTTGAAGGCAACAAAAAAAAAAGCACATTTCCTACATTTTCATCTGTACTTAAAGTATCTAATGTGCTCTACATCAGAGCACACTGTAAATATTACTGAAAAGCAAAATCTAACTCATAAATTATTGGCATTCTGTGCCAGACAGGCTTGTACTAATGTTTAGAGAAGCAGATCACCTGGGAGAAATGTGCTCTACAAGTTGCAGGAGAAACTAAAGAGACAATGGGCATTGGCTGTGCTGCACATATTGTTCCCATGTTGTTCAGGCCAAAGTTGACTGCCTGCCAATAGATATAGAAGCAATTGTCAAGAAGATTTACAGTTACTTTTTCATTTGCACAGTTAAAGTAGAAAGGTTGAAAGAGTTATGTGATTTGTTGAAGGTCTGTGCTAACAACTGATAGACCATAGCATCCTGCACCAGTGATCGGTAAAGAACACAGAACACAGACTTCACATTTTTCTTGATTCTGGAAGCTATTCTTCGTGGTGGAAAGCTGAAGTGCCTTGCTATCGTCAGCAACTGTTTTTTATTTTACACATCCGTCCGAAAAGCCATCCTTCCTGCTGCCAAACTAGGCACCAGGCAAGTTCTAATCCTACCAGTGGAGGGAAAAAGAGTATTTTTTAGCAAGTTGCACTTTAATGTAACAAAATGAAGGATATGGTGTTTCAGCTTGTGGCAGAACTTCTAGCAGCTCCTGAATTGGCCACTCTTGTATGTGAAAGTGGGTGGCATTATTTAATTAACTGCGTTAGACTGCAGCCTGATGATACGCATCTCCACTCTGCAAAAATATAAAATGGGAAAGTAAACACCCTATGAATGTCCAGGAAAATGGTGAAAATAATCAGGTAATGGCAGAAGGTTAGAAAGATCTCTGCAGTTTTAGGAAGCCTTGTTGCCCATAATGTTACATGGGTATGACTCTATTTATCATTCAAACATGGAAAATAGAAGATACAAACTACTTTGAAGGAACAGCCTGGTCCAGAAAGCCTGTGACTCTGTTCCAGGCTGCACAACGGATCAGCAACAATTCAGGATCAATCTGGAGATCCAGGCAGTCAGTCTGAGGATGTATCCAGGAGATGCTGGATTGAAAAAGGATTCATAAGGTCTTCTCTTTGGTGGCTTTCTGGAATATCTCTAGAGCCTTGAGTAAATTCCCTCCTGCATTAGTATATGGAAGGCAATGAAATGCAACCGTCCCATCAAGGTCAAAGCATGTCCACTACTAGACCACCTTTTGCAAAAATGACTGTACCTCCCTACTGGCTCCTTCGCAGCTCACTCCTGGTCAGCCCCACAGGCTTCTCCTCTCGGCAAATCCTCCCACTGGGGCTCACAGGCAGGGCAGAGACAGCGTCTGTGCTTTCCTTATTCCCAGCTAACACAGCGTCCAACAGGCTTTGGCTGGTTTGTAGCTGCACCCCGCTGGCTAGAGTTTGCCTTGTGCTCAGACAGTGTAAACTATGACACAAGTGGCTCTTTCAGCCCTTTCTGAACTGGGTCTCCAGTCCCTGAAGGAGAACACCGTTTGTAAATGTGGCTTTGACACAGTTTGGTGCTATCCACACAAGTTTGTGAAAACATTTCATAAGGCATCTCAGCTGGAAGTAGGCTTAACTCTGTCCTCCAGCAGAGGTGAAGTCCTTTGTCATGGCCAGTGTAAACAGGGCTTAAGCTCAGCAGAAATTAATTGGGCTAATTAAGAGGTAACCCTAGATTTGTAGGATGACTCTATAAGGATTTGTATTCCCATCAGCATTTAAGACTGTGGCAAATGTTACTCGCTAGAGTAATTGCTGTGTGATTGTCACAGAAACACTGCAGGCCAGAATCAATAGGCTGCAGCCACTCAGCAATGCCAGACTCAGAGAGGATGGAAAATGTGATGTATCAAATTAGGGGCAATAAGTGATGATGATGCTGAATAAACATGATAATGGATTTGGAGATATTTGAAGACACTTTTCAGTCTTCCACCCTCATGGAAAGGAAATGTGAAAATGCTAATATAACCTCCCACATTATTTTGACTAGCCAGGGCTGGGATCCCTTGGTTTATAACAAAATAAATCCTGGACTTCAAGAGGCTTTTCATCATCCTTGCATTTTCTGGTGCACTTCGTTAAAATGAGTAACAGAGGAAAGAGGGGTTCAAGCTTCAGGTACAAAAATCAGTAGAACATAGAACTCGTGCATGTTCTGGCTAGAGGAGAGTCAAGCTAACTCTGGACTCTTGGGTCAAGCCTCACCAGTTCTTCCTCCAGAAATACCACTGGCATGAGGTCAGAGGGAGAAAAAGTCAGAGGGAGAAAATACATTTCTACTCCACCGCAGAGAAAGCTTTTCCTCTAGCAATGCAAACATCAATTCTTAGTTCAGATCACCAGCACCAATGCTCCATGACTCCATCGTGTCCGTCCTCCAGGGTCACCCAAGAAGGATACCACCTAACTTCCCTCTTGAAGGAGGGATTCCTAGAGATGGGCTTCTTGGAAACCATGAAATGTGTGGATGTCTCAAGCAATCTCTCATCTGTATGCTAAAGCTGTACAACTTAGCACACATTACCCCACATTACCCCAACTCACTAATACTTCCTCACCCTTCTACTTTCATTTTCCACACCACACAGTGGTCACAGAAAATGATGATAGGTAACATGAGACCTTCAGGCTAGCATTAACTCAAAGGTGGGTAACACTCTCTAGGAAGGAAGAAATTGTCTCACAGCCAGGACCCACTATGGCCAAATGCTGGGGAAATCATTTTCCCAGAACAACTGTTTTCCCTTTTACACAGAAAAAAAAAAAAAAACCCTAAGAATGTTAAGAGGTTTAGAAAACATGACCTATGAGGGAAAAGCTGAAGGAACTGGGTTTGTTTAGTCTAGAAAAGAGAAGACTGAAGGGGCACACGATAACAGTCTTCCAGTATGAAAAAGGCTGTTGGAGACAGAGATGATGAACTGTTCTCTGTGGCCACAGAGGAAAGGATGAAAAATTAATTTGCAGTAAAGAAGGTTTCAGAGCAATGCAGGCAAAGAGGGAAAGAGCTATCAGTCTGTGAGGTGATCAGAGTGAGCAGTGGACCAGAGCTTCAACCTATTGGGGAAGACAGTGCAGATCTTTAAGAACAAACTAGACATATGTGTCTATCATGGAATCCTGCTGCGGTATGGGGGGTGGGACACTTTGTGAGCCCTTCCAGCCCTGTAGCTTTGTGACTGAGCTCTGATACAGATAAGCCTCACATTGAAGCCAATGGGTTTGTATGTCAAATGACTGAGCAAAAACTTCAGGCATTAGCCTAGTAACTTCAAAATCAAAATAGAAGGTTGCAACGCACAATCGGATGCCAGTTAGAACCAAATTTTTGTTCCTAACCCTGACTAAATAAGGAATATTCATTAAAGGAATCAGGAATTGGACATGCTGTATCTTCATGCTTTATCTTCGGAAGATAGACCACTTGCTGGGTGACAATGCAGAAAGAAGTCTCCCGAGTGTGCCTTGGTGAGAAAATACAATTCCTTGGCAGCAGCAGACCCAAAAAGACTGTGAGGCTGGTTACAATGCTGTAAATCCAAGGTAACGCAGAAGAAATCAGTAGATTTATAACAGCATAATTGTGATCAGCATAGAAGCCATTGTATTTTCGCTTGGGAAACGGTAGCTAAGCATTCAGCAAAGGCTCTGTTTTCTCCCCTCAAGCCTCTCACATGATTCTGTGTCACATTGCTGGCTTTTTCCATGCTCAGACATCACTTTTTTTTACCCAGAGATTTCAGTCAAGTTTTAGGATGTCAAGGAAAAGACCACAAGGGTAAACCATACATCTGGTTGTTGAAGTATTTTCAGATTTTTATTGTGATGTGTTCTTTCTCAAGCCCACTTGCAAAAATGATGGCTTGCCAAAAAACCTGGCAGCATACCTACAGCAAGCCTGGAGGACCTGGAAGGGAGGCAAATATGCTGACCACTTGCTCATCTGTATTATTCTGCACGTGTTCTTAAGTTATGGCTGCCTCCAGATCTGTTTTAATCTCTCTGCTGAATTAGTCCTATAGAGCATGTCTAATAGGCTGTTCTTTGAACACTGCATGGACTCCCTTTTTGAAAAGACCCATTTCAACTCATCTGTTAGTGTGTACCATAACGTATTGCCATTCCGTTGAACATGCCCGCAACATGAATAAGTGTAAGAGGCAGAAACACAAGATGTGAGCTTAAACAGAAAGGATTCTGATTTCTTGACTCCTAACATGTCTTTACCCTTCCCTGCCCTCAGCTATTCTCCAAAGGCAGAGTCAATGGGCTTAGGACAAGGCTTGTGAAAAGGCTGCTGAAAAAAGGACTCCAGACCCCAAGGAAACCTGCAGGTGGAGGAACCCTAGACCATATTTCTTCAGTTAGACTTAGACAACAGCTACCTCAAGCTGTGTTGTTACCAGGTCTAAGTAAATGTGAACTTGTTGGTTCCATCCTGCCTTTCCCTTTGCCCTATTCACAGACTTCAACTGAATGAGCTATTTGTTTTACGGACAAGAAGCCATTTCTTCTGGTCATCTGTGATCTTCCTGCTCTTGACCAAAATGAACAATCAAGACCTTCTTTCAGTGTAACTCTGGCAAGTTATGAAAAATTTACAAGCACTTCATGCATCAATGGCATGCTGCATCTAGAGGCTTCCACATGGATAAACCTAAGCAAGCAGAACCCACTTGCCACCAGCCCAGGTGGGACAAGTTGCCCACACACTCAAATGCGGCTTACCCTGAAGTCATAAAAACCTTAGGGAAGCAGAAGCTGCGGCATATCTTAGGCCCTAGTTCAGATACAAATATTTCCAACCAGCAGGACACAAAATATGTCGGACCTAGAAACTCAGAAGAGTATCTTGAAAATTCAAAACTATCTCAGAGGTGAAGAATTGCATTCATTTTTTGAGATTTTTTTCCTCCTTTTTGAAGCTAGAGTGTGCTCCAACTTTGTGTGCATGGCCAGTGTAAATTGAACATGTAACCTTAAAAACATGCAAAAGGTGGGATTTCCAGCTGTACTTAGGGCTCACTTTATTGTGTTCCCACTGAAGTAATGGGAGTTATCTCATCCATTTCAACAGGCTAGAGGTAACAGTAGTTACAATAAGAGTTTTGGAAAATAACATAGAATGGTAGCTTGATTGCTTGGAAAGAAATTTCCCTTACCTGCTCAATAGGGATTCAATACCTGCCGGGTTTTTCCCTCCCAGCCCACTCTTAGTGCTATTACTCTGTCCCTCTTTTACCTTTCTGCCTCCTTCCCAGTCATTTTCCTGTTGCACCTACCCACAGGAGAGTCCCAAATTTCCCCCATAATCCCTAGAGGAATTCAGATACGAGAACAAAACAAGAAAAGCGTAACTTGCAACAGAGATGCCAATAGCGTTTTTCAACATGTAATGACAATGTTGAAACTGCATTTGGAAGGAGACTTGGTAATGTATTAACTCTACTGGCAGGCCATGCATCAGGTTTTTAATCATACTTTAATCTTACATTTATTATTTTAATCACACTAAATCAGAAAGATTTAATCTTCTTTTAGTTTCAAAGGAGACCTTCAGCAATTCAAAAATATTGCTCATTTTTCATACACATAAATAGATAAGTATGACCTACCACCACTTAGCTTCTTAATCATCAAGAAATGTATCTCATGTCACCACTGATCCATCACATGATGGTAGCTGTAGTGAAAAAATAACCAGAGGAAAGAAAGAGATGATAAAGTTTGGATGTTCTGCATATACACTGGTGGATGGTAGACTTGAGAGTTGGCTAATTTCTTTTCAGATTCATTACATTCAGATCCAATTAGTTGCAAGGTGCATGGCTTTTGCAAACAGACAGAATTCTGTAGAGCTGTTATAAAAATAATTTATTTGCAAAGGGTTGAGGTAATGTGTGGACCAGCACGTGAAGTTTCACACTCTTATAGGAAAGACAGAGTAAGAACATGGGATTTCCAATCATAGATGCTATAATCATTCCCAGATGGTGTCAGACAATGTCTGTGCAGTGATACCAAACAAGGAACTGATCCCTCTTCCATATACTGAAGAAAGAAATAATGTGTGCTCAGAATTAATATCAAATGAATCTCAAACTTCTCCATGTGTTTGTGCAGTCAGATACATACCCTCTATGTACACATGGAAGTATATGTTGGGAAAAGATAGGCAGGGAATTTCTTCCAATTATGAAGCTTCCCATTAAACAAATCACACCCAACCCTGTGAATATGTTAATGAACAAGTGGGCATGCTCCAAGGAAATGAAAATTTGAATGTACATTTGTGGTGGGTTGACCCTGGCTGGACACCAGGTGCCCACCAAAGCTGCTCTATCACTCGCCCTCCTCAACTGGACAGGGGAGAGAATATATAATGAAAGGCTTGTGGGTTGAGATAAGGACAGGGAGACATCACTCACCAATTACCGTCACGGGCAAAACAGACTTGACTTGGGGAAATTAGTTTAATTTATTACCAATCAAATCAGAGTAGGATAATGAGAAATAAAACCAAATCCTAAAAACACCTTCCCCCCCCCACCCCCCTTCTTCCTGGGATTAACTTTACTCCCAATTTTCTCTACCTCCTCCCCCCCAGCGGCACAGAGGGACAGGGAATGGGGGTTGTGGTCAGTTCATCACACATTGTCTCTGCCGCTCCTTCCTCCTCAGGGGGAGGACTCCTCACACTCTTGCCCTGCTCCAGCATGGGGTCCCTCCCATGGGAGACAGTTCTCCACGAACTTCTCCAACGTGAGTCCTTCCCACGGGCTGCAGTTCTTCACGAACTGCTCCAGCGTGGGTCCTTTCCACAGGGTGCAGTCCTTCAGGAACAGACTGCTCCACATGGGTCCCCCACGGGGTCACAAGTCCTGCCAGCAAACCTGCTCCAGTGTGGGCTCCTCTCTCCATGGGTCCACAGGTCCTGCCAGGAGCCTGCTCCAGCGCTGGCTTCCCACGGAGTTACAGCCTCCTTTGGGCGCATCCACCTGCTCCGGCGTGGGGTCCTCCATGGGCTGCAGGTGGATATCTGCTCCACTGTTAACCTCCATGGGCTGCAGGGGGACAGCCTGCCTCACCATGGTCTTCACCATGGGCTGCAGGGGAATCTCTGCTCCGGCACCTGGAGCACCTCCTCCTCCTCCTTCTTCACTGACCTTGGTGTCTGCAAAGTTGTTTCTCTCACATATTCTCACTCCTCTCTCCTGCTGCAGTTGCTGTTGCACAGCAACTTTTTCCCCTTCTTAAATACATTATCCCAGAGGCACTACCACCGTTGCTGACGGGATCAGCCTTGGCCAGCGGTGGGTCCATCTCAGAGCCAGCTGGCATTGGCTGTATCAGACACAGGGGAAGCTTCTAGCAGCTTCCCACAGAAGCCCCCCCTGTAGCCCTCCCTGCTACCAAAACCTTGCCACGCAAATCCAATACAACATTCAGCATGGTCTATTCTGGAAGGACCAAGAGGAGAAAAATACTTTTAAGTTACTTAAAATACTTCAAGTGTTTTTGTCAGGAAAACACCCTTGTGCCCCTCAGCCTTGCTGAGGTGAAGGCATCGTATAGCAAACCTGGTGCAACTCAGACAATTTTTAGACAATAAATGTAGCAAACAACTGAACTTTGGAAAGAGCATAAACTTATAAATGAGTTTTAGTCACGTTTGGAAAAATAATTTTGGCTGGGATTAAAAAATGGAGGAATGCTTTTTTATGTTGAAACTTTTCATTTAGCAAAATAAATATTTGGTTTGGGAAATGTTGAAACATCATTTTTTAATATTCCCAAACAGAAACTCATCAGCCTTTCGTTTTGAACTGGTGTTTCTCTTTTTAAAAATTACCTTGTAAGCCTGTGTGGGTGACAAAGGGGAGTGGAGGTAAAGGCCACTTGATTCGCATCCACCAGGAAAAGAATTGTGGTGTGAAGATACGGCTAGGGAGCTGTAAGTTGAGATCTGCCCCGTAAAGGAGAAAATGTGCTCATTTTGGCCAGAGAGCTCTACAAAGCCCTTCTTTCGGTATGCACACATGTCCTGAGCTCCAGCCTGGATTCCAAAGGCTCCTTAGTTTTTGAATAGTCTCAAAAGTGTGTTAAAAGCTTAACAAAGATGACAAATGTTGCCTTTAAGGTTTTACAGGCCTTAATCACACAATCTGTTACACAGAAATAGGCCTTTCTATGCTCGTCAGTAGTAGTGCACATTTATACAGTATTAAGTATAAAAGTGGCCTCAATAATTTCATACCTATTGGTGAATGTGGGTGAAATTCTTTATCTCTAGGAATGCAGGAGTTCATATCAATTTATCATAATTGGCTTTTTGACATCTGTAAATTTCTGATATTTTCCCAGCTACTCCATTTCTGAGTTACATGTTTTTCACCAAACTGTTCTTCATACACCTTATTATTATGTATAGAAGCAGGTAAGAGTGGTCCTGGAGAATGCCACAAAGGTGCTCAAAAGGATCACGTTAGTAGGTTAGGGCCCGATCCCGCAGTCTCCTTGTACTCCCAGGAGAGCTCTGTGGATTTCAGTGGCATTTCTCATGTCTGCCAATGTCCTCCTGTGTTACTCAAACTACAGCATCAGGGCCTTGGTCAAAGGAGAGGGTCACAGGTTTTTAAGGGATCTGCACTAAAATTTTTGTCATATTTTTTATGTCTCCAACGCAAGTACAGTTAAATAACCCATGGACTACAGCCACTGAACATTTCACTTAGCTATCCAGGGGTGAATATTACCATTTATTTGGGGACTTGTCAAAGTATTATTTTCATTACACTAATAAATACTGTAAAAGTCAAAATAAAAAATGTTGTAAGTTCTGGAACATGTCTTATCTAAATCTATATGATCTGGAAATACTTAGCAAGGGAGTTCAGTAATACAAAACAGAAACAGAAAGGGTCCTGGGTAAAGCCTTAGGGAAATGCCAAACTATTAATTACACATTAAGTGGATGGTTTTTATTTTTCTGTTGAAACAGCAACTATTCAAAGCCTATGCTACAGTGCAACAAAAATTATTCTCTGGTATAACTTAGCATAGAAGTCCAAGCTATTTTGATCCCTAGAGTCAAAGTGCTTTAAAAGATGAAATAAAATTGTGTTGGGATTTTTTTAAATTAGGAAATAGGAGAGAGAAATTCTGACCCATTAGCACAGAACTTGGCAAAAACTAATGATAAATCAAAGCTATGCTCTGCAAATATTCTTGCAAGTTTAACTGTATACTTGCAAATTCTTTTTCTCACCTAAATGATTTTTCCAACTTGAATTTAATATTGGTAATTATCACCAATACTGCTAACAGTTCTGATGAAGTCAAAAGGACTGCCCTTATGTGTAAAACTCCACACACACAAGAACATTTGCCCAATCAAGCCCAACAGCTGTTACATGTTGTTTCTTGCACTGCTGGCCATCCCTTTATATTAATTATAAATAACAAAGATTATCTAAAAAAGGATGCGTACAAACATGGGAATCTTGCTTTTGTGTGCAAAGCCCCCTGCAATACCCAAGTCCTTCTGTATACACTTGTGTGTGTGTTTACACAAAGGTACAAGCTGCATCATTGAAATGCAGACACTTCCAGGATGGAGAAGAGCCTCTAATCAGAGTATGGTATGCTCCTTTGCTCTGGGGAAAAGGTTACGTTTTAGTCAGGACATGGGGGTAAATCCTCCCCTAGTATGTAAAGCACCGCGGGATCTTTAATGTCTACGCTGAGCAGACATGACCTCAGTTTTCTAAGGTTTCCTTAATTCCTCAGCTCCCACCTGTGAAGGTCACAGAGCAGTTCCAGTGTTATTGAATTTGTGCTTTGCTTTGGATTTTTGGGAGGATTGGTTTGGGTTTTAGGGTTTTTTTTTCATGTGACCAACCTGTTTCCTCCCCGGATTTGTCTGGTCCTCAGAACCATGAAGTCAGTTTCTGTGAGTGCCTTGCATGCAGGGTGGGGGAGAAGAGGGAATCTGGAATCTGAAACCAGACAGGACACATCATCCCATGAATCCGTGCTCATCTTTGTCCTTTTCAGCCTTTAATGAAAGCAACCTGGAAGCTGCAAAAGTACAGTAATATAAGCACGGATCAATTTGGACAGTATGGAGAACTGGAGAAGCCAGTGCTCAAGTTACACACAAAATCAAGTGAAAATGAAGATACAAATCTCTCTTAGATCAAAAAGACTTCCTCCACTAACTATAGTCCTTCCAGTATCCTGCTGTGAATGAAACCCTGTTTGTTGAACTCACCATCCAGCACGGAAGGGAACTCAGGAGCCCCTGAATGACCAAGAAAGTGGAAGAGAACTGGGGAGAAATTTATAAAAGAAATCCTCAAAGATTCTTGTTTAGTGGACACCCTTCTTCTTCTGAGGGTTCCCACCCAAGAAAGAGGTACCTCTCTTTGTTCACAGTGATTTCTGCCAGCTGTTGCAAGTGAGCAACTGCTTTCCTCTAGGTATGATTAGTAACCTACCTAAGTATCTGGGACTCAGCACTGTCCAAAGACTGCTCCGCAGATGTGTCTAAGATTTGCAAAGGTGTATGAAATTTATATAACTACAAATTAATAAAGCTCCCATTTCAAATGACTGCAATTTTCATGACAAACCTATGATCCCTTCCCAGTTATATCCTGAAATCCATAAAACTTCTGCATGTGAAAGAACTGAAAAGCATGAAGTCCTGCTCAGCAGAGAATGCACTGTAATTCATTGACTTGGACTAAGATGCAAGCTACAGTGACTCTAATGCCCTGCAAGTCTTCCATCAGAAAGTAACACGCCGGTGATGAACACTCCTTCCAAATTCACATTCTTACTTTTTTGTGTGTCTGAGCATTCTTCTTTGTGGTCTCACAGGGAACCTGAGAGAGGATTTTCATTATCCACCCTCACAAAGTCCTCCCTCCCCACCAGGATATTATCCACTTGACTCACTAGTTAAGGTCAACATAACCTTGAGGAAGTTATCACAGTAAAGCTACGTGCATTTGTCTACAACAGGAGGAATAGCTCAGCACTCTGCGGAAGCAGGCATTTGCTTTGAGGAACTTCATAAAGTGCCAGGGCCAATTTAAACCCACAGCTGACCTGTGTCCACTGACACAGAGGGCTACCAAGGGATAATGGGGTGGAAGTCATTGCATAACGGTGGAAGGGAGGGACTGTCCATAGTAGTTCACCCTTCCAGTTTAAAAAGTTAAAATAAGCTTGCCAAAAGATGTTTTATCTTTTTGCACTCTGGGTTGACTTTCCTCTGTCTGCCTCCTCCCCCGAGTTCCACTAGTTACATCCTTTTCTTATTACACTAAAGTCATAAAAAAATTGTAAAAATACCTTCATTTCACCTATTGACCACTCTTAGATATCATAGTCCATAGCTCCTTTAATGAAGTCCTCAGGCAGCATTTCCCTGTATCTTTATCTGAGTTTGGTAATAAAGCATATCTTAAGCCAACCTCCTTTTACAATATATGAACTAGAGCTGGGCAAGCTTTTCATAGCAAATGTTTTATTGAGTGGATTAAGCCTTTTGTTCTCTTTGTGAATTATTATGGACAAACTTTGACTTTAATTCATCTGGTTGTTATTCACAATTGTTCAAATAACTGTGTCAGTGAACACATTTCAGCTGCTTAGATTGTTCTGAAGTGATTCACTTCAGTTCTTTCTTTTGCTATTTGTTATATGCTATTTACTATTCAAGGGCTGTATTTGGTTTTACCCACCCCACCTGGTGACAATATTACCTGATCCTTACATCACTGGAAGGTCTATGTAGAGGAGCAAAATCAAAGAGATTTCATAATGCCCTCTCTTCCTACTGTTCTCTGTTCACAACACACATTTTGTACAAAATTTTGTATCTGTGAAAAGGCCTATTTTTCACAAATAGCCTTTCAGTAAAAGTAATTAGGTGTCCCCATATTAACGGAAACCATTAAAAGGTCTGAGAATACCATCTAATGGGACTGACAGCTTCAGTCAAATATTTAAGATTCCACCTAGAAGTAACAAGGCAATGGGATACCAGACTTCATTAGTTCTGCACCTCACTGAGCTCCTTCTTTTGTTGAAACAAGCATTTCTAAATATTTTTGTACAATATTCACCTGTCTTTAATGCAAACTAAGTAGCATATGTATCTTCAGATTTCCAATAGTGCCCACCAAGCATAAACCAGCAGTACTCCAATATAATTGCAGAAATACACAGTATGTTCCTGCAAGTATAAATCCAGAGACAGCATACATCCCACTAAATCTATTTCAAATTATTTTGATTTTTATACTTAATAACACATTGTGCATATAATAATAGATTGTGCATCTCTTTTTTGCATTTAAAGAGATTCTCAGAAACTGTAAAACCAAATCCAAACCTAGATTTGACTTGCAGCAAAATTAGAGTGTACTAGTTCAGGCTTTTAGTTCTGGTCCATATCATCTGTATTATGTGCCTCAGGGCTCTGAAAATACAGTTTCTACAATGGTTTCCTCCACACATGCACAAACAAACAAAAGCAATACAAATTTGTCAACGAGAAAATAGGCTAAAAGAACTACAATGGGCCAAATTATATCCTGAAGTCAATACTGGAGCTGCAGGCACTTTTTTGTAGGGAGACTTTAAATTCTTAGTTCTCACATTTGAACAGAATATTTGGTAAACTTTTTCAAGGATTCAAAGCTTTTGTTTTGAACTCTAATGAACCATGATTCAGTGAACCCAGTAAAAATACTTGCCAAAATCTCTTCAGGTGCTGCAAGTATTTGAACCTATCTCACTCCTCTATCCGAAGCTTTCACTTACTGTGTTATGTGTTCATATGTTTTCCTTTCAACCTGTTAAAGTTATCAGCCATGAGAATAAGTTCTTCAGATTTCTGCTGAAAAATTTTAACGTTTACTGCATTTTTGCAATCTATCACTCTTTCTACCCTAGTATAGCATGAGCTCTTCAATTTGCTTAGGTAAATATTGGCAACAAATCAAAGAAAGTAATATAAGTCCATGGAACACAATTTTGAACTAACTATGGAAAGCCTGCCAGGGATAGCCATGATGTTAAATGTGTCAGGCTCACTAATTTTCCTATGTAGTATATACTTCCCTGACTATATGCACACAAAGGGGAAAATACAACCTATGAAATGTTATATTGTCTAGTTCCTACAGTGTCTTCAGAAATACTCTATTCATTTCCTTTCAAGGGTCACCACAGCACTATTTAGACAGAGCTGGCGACCTGACTAATGACATTTGTTAATCTTAGAATCACATTTCTGTAATATTTTCATTAGTGACATTTTTCTCTTAAATCTGTATTTTCTACAGTGTAGTGTTATAGCTTTGTATTATGCTTCTTCGGTTACGAGGAACTCCAGCAGGGCACCAAAAAATGGTACTGTAAAAGACAATTGGGATCCTGCCTGTGAACTTGTCCAGACTTGCATACATCCACCAAAGGATATTTCCACCAAAGGGTGGCTTGCAACATGCTAGGCACGAGCTGTGTTTAATTCAGCAGCAGTGTGGTCAGGACCCTATTAAGCTCCCCGTGGAGTTACTCTGGATTTATACCAGTGTGATTGTGATTAAGATTTAAACCAGACTGTGAGATCTAGCTGTAAAAATTTCTCTCCCTCCAATTTCCAGTGGCTGTAGAGTTCAGTCTTCTCAAACACTTATCTTCTTTTCCATAAATTGCATGTAAACTACATGCAGGTACCCCAGAGCATATGAACACATTTAATACTCAAGACGCCAGTGTTGTCCTAAAGGAATTGTAATAAATAATGGAAAACCCATTACTTACCAAGAAAAAAAACTGTAATAATCCATGATTCACATTTTCCATCAGATCTATACAGAAAATACAGCCTTGCTGCAGGTGCAGTTTTACAGACACTGTCATTTCTTGCCTGGAAAACTATCACAATTCATCATAATGATTATAAAATGCATGATTATATAAAACTCCATTTTACATTCATCGGACAACTTTGCTTTTGCAGCTCAGCTTTCATTGGCTAGTGTTGGTTTTCCCATGCTGGATATAGCATGGACATTTGTAAAAACAAATAACAGAAGAAAATTTAAAACTATACTAAAACTAATAACCTGTGTTCAGAATCATACAGGAGCTTGGTGCTTGGGTGGTAGGCATAGACAACTGCTCACACTTTGGTCTCCAACAAACAGCAAATCCTCCCAGTTTTTCTCCTGGAGGAAACTTTGCCCCCCACCTTGGTTTTTGGATAAATGTAGCCTGTGGTAAAATCAGCAAGCACCAGCCAAGCACTCCCACCCCTGGCTTCTTTGTGAAAGTGTTCCCCTCATTGAGATGTTTGCCCATCTCAGCCACCCTCGTTCCTCTCCCGTTACTGCCTGCAAGCACAGCAGCTTCTCCTCCCTCACCTCTGCCTCTCATCCTCCACTACCTATGTCTTATCTCTAGGAATAAATCTTTGCCCCTCTTTCTCCCATAAGAACCCCAAAATATTGCCAAGTCTCAAGGCTGGGAGGTGACATACCAAGGATTTGAGGTGGACATCAGCAGGTGCCCTGAGTGGGTGCCACGGTGGGTAAAGATGATGGCTGGACGAACCACCAGTGTGTGCACCAAAGGGTGCCAGGTGGGGACAGGGCAGGCTAGGGGCAGGGCCCTGAATCCAGCCATACTAGCTACTATGAAGAAAATGAACTCTATCCCAGCCAAAACTGGCACTGGAAAGAAGGAAGAAATTGGTGGGGAAGAAAAAAGACAAGGAAGTCAAAATCAAGATACATAAATACACAGATATCTTAGGAGTATTTTAGCTGCCTGGAAACCACTTGCAAACAAAGGACACAGCTCTTGAACCTGGTCGATCTGCCCAACCCAGAATGTTTTACCTTTATGAAATTATTATCTCTTGAGGCAAATTATTTTCTTTCCTGGACAGCTGTTCAACTCACTACCTTTTGCTTCAGTGGCTCTGCCCAGCATTTGCCAAAGTGCTGGGTGAAAGATCATTGCTCATAAGATCCTTGATTCACACAGAGGAGCTGTAGCTAAAAATACTTTATTAAGCTAATGATCCAATGCCATTCTTTTCCTCAGTCTTGGACTGTGTTGCATTTATTTATCCCTTTGCCAACTCCAGTCTAGATTCCTACCACACATTGTGCCAGGGCCAACTGGAGAGGCCTCACAGAAGCCTGGGTGAAGAAGATGGATGCCTGTTTCAGGGTGGACTTCAGCAGTACCCACAAAATGAGTAGATGGTTATGCCTTGCAGGTAACCAATAGTTACAACTTGGATCATCTACAAATAAAAGTACTATGGAGCTGGACCTTCTCTCGGATGTATTCCCAAGGTAAATGGTAGAAAGAAAAGAGATTCATTAATCCCAACCCATTGAGATAGACATGAACAGCTGCATATCTGAACTCTAGTCTTGGGTAAGCAAGATTCACTAAGCTAGGCAACTTTGTGGTACTGACAATACAAGAAGGAAGGACTGAATGCTGAAAGCCACAGTGCCTGAGTTGTAGGTGCTGAAATAGAAACCAACCCCTCCACAGCTAGGCTTCCCACATGTGCAGTTTGAGTCAGAAATCCCAGGAAGGGATCCCAACATGCCCAGTACCAAGGGGACATACATCTAGAGCTAGCTAACATGAAACATGGGCAGCAATAGGGTGTCAACAGCTTCCTTTCACCCCACAGCTGAAGCTCCTTTCTTTATGCTGCAGAGCACCCTTCTCCTTGAGTTCAAGAGTTCCAGAGCTGCTCCTGAAGCCTTTTTTCAGAAACTAGCTACAGATCATTATGGTCTTTAAAAAGCTGGTGTACAGAGATCCTACCATCAGTGTTTTATACAGTAGCCTGCTGGATAGAGCACTTCAGCAGTTCTTTCCTCTGCCTGAAAGGTTCAAGCTCCCTGCCCTAACCACAAGACATCCCTCCAGGCTCTCAGGTGAAAATCATGCAAGCATGGCTGCATATCCTGCTGGGACACTCACCTGGAAAAAGTGGGACTCATGTTCCAGTCTGTGCTCCAAGGCCTACAGAGATGTTTTCCTATCCATTAATTATTCAACGTGAAAGAAAAAAATCACTCAAAACACTCTTGGAGAAGTATGTCCCTAAAAACACCTCAAAGCTAACTCCACTAATGTAACAACTAACAAGCATTAAATGGTAGCCATTGAGTCTTGGTTTCTTCACACCGCAAGAGGAACTGAGAACACCTCTCCAAACAAGAGAGACTAAATCCCGAAATCGGTGGGAAATATAGTTCTGGATTTTTTTGAGCAAGGGATGGAACTGAACCTGGATTTTCCACATCCTGGGTGAGGGCATTAATCTCTAGGCTTTGGGAGTGGGGGGTGGTAAAAGAAGATATAGCCATAACCTTTGAAGGAAAGGAGGCTCTCTTGCACCCTTTTCAGGATTTATTGATGTTGTCCCTGAGAGCTGGGCTCTGAGAACGTCTAGAAGATCTGTCCCATTTGGAGACCTAGTTCTAGATCCCCACCTTATTTAGATGCTAGGACTCAGATGGCTATGAGCTTGCCTAGCAGCAGAACTGCAGGCAACTGAGGAAATATGAGATAAAAAAAGAATTAGGCACCACCTGCAAAATCCCCAAAACTCCTGCTCTGATGCCGCTGCCTTCCTGAGGTGCTTAAAACCCATCTAAGTTTTAGGTACCTAAATCTAACTGGAATGTGACCTTCAGCTGCAGATGTCCTGATTTGTTTACGTTATTGAGAAACACTGACATTTAGTTGAGTGAAGGTGATGAGCTCTGTCATGCTTACTGTAAGATAATTCATGTCAGTGCCCACAGGCAGCCATTATGTAAAGACTGGGTGCGTGACTTTACCCAACAACAGGAAAATACATACTACCTCATCCTAGCTACCAGCAAGTGTTTAGGAGACCTGTCTAGTTTCCATGTTTCATAGAATTATCATTGGGATTGCTACTACAGAGATATGTATTGTGTTTGCAATCCCCCTTAATCAGAAGAGAGAAAATGAGATTAGTTCCATAAGGGTTATTACTGTTCATTTCTCTTCATGCTGCTCTTCTGGGTCATGATTTAGATGAAATTTCAGTAAATTTGTGTTCTTTTTGTCCTGTAGATTTTTTCAGACTACTGGTAATCCCACAGAAGCCAAGAAGAAAAAAGAAAGCCCATAAAAATCTATACTCTAAAGAAAACTGAACTATCATCAATAAACAACCAAACAAGAGAAAAATGTGAATTCCTTTGGAACCAGAATATTCATTTAAAGAGTTTCAAAACAACAGCCTGCTCTCTCACGGACACAAGCAATTTCCAAAATGTAAAACAGGTCTGGAAGGTGTCAGTCACTTTTGGTGGCATTAGACACGGAGGGCAAGGAGCAGTGGAGTAAAATCAAAATTGACATAGATCAGGAGCACTTAGAACTTGCTATCTATAGAAGTGTGTGCTTTATTTCCACCACAGATTAATGAAACACCTCACAAATGTTGTGCCTTTGTGGAGAGCACGCAGGTCTGTAGGCAGCATACATATTACATAGTGTGCACTACTCCTGTGCATTGCTTTTGAGCATCATCACCGGAGGCTTTTTAAGACTCTGCAGCCATGGAATTAGCTGTGGTATTGCCAGCCAGCTGTGTATCCTCCATGGACTTTGGAATAAGCTATAAAAGTAAAAAGAAAAACATACTTTGCCAGCTCATCACAAAACAGAGCCAGCACTTTAAAACCAAGTGGGTCCTTTTCTGCCAGGCAAATCTTGAGGTCGGCCTCACAGGTCACCATTCGGGATTACGTCAGGGACCAACCAGTTGGGTTCAGGCAGGCTCGGGTTGGTCTGGCAGGCTGCGTGAAGCGAACAAAAGCCAGACCAAGACAAAAAGTTGAGGGAGTGGGATAGGAGGAAATGAAGAAGACTGTTCCAAAGGCTTTTAAATTATGATGGCCATGTTGTTGCAATACTATTGGAAAACTAAATGAATTGCTCCCTTCCTTAGCCCCCTCCTGCTGTGGCTGCATTTCTTTTAGCTAAGGGCCTGAGTCAGTAACGATGCATCCAATTTCCATGCTGTCCAAATGCCTGTAATCACTGCAGAAGCCAGACAGAGATTTCAATAAACTGGCTTTTCATGATAAACAAGGCTGTTCATTAGGTGGCTCTTGGCCTTCAAACTTTTCAAGACAACAGAACTACTGGGAGAAGGTCACAAATTTACCCTAGAGAGGGCTGATTTCCACAAAATTCTGCTCACCTATTTTCTTGAAAGCAGAGGACTTTAAACAGTTTCTGTTCAGGAACCCAAAAGCTGAGGCACCTTGACTCTACAGTCACTACTGAAAAAAAGCAGACTATCTTTATTATGTTTTAGTTCACAGTTACATTACTGGAGAACCAAAGGTTTTCTAGGCCCTGTAAAACCATATAATAAAAGCAGTGCACATTTTCTGTAGAAGCCAGGGGCTCTGTAACTTCACAATCCATAATACAATTTGCAAGGAAACCAATTTTTTTAGTACACCACAGTAAAAATAATCCAAATTTTGCACAACATTTGAGCTTCACCTGGCACAGGTTGCCAGAATCTCATTGGTAGCATTCCAAGAAAATGCTACTCGTTACATACGAGATCTATCACCCTTTCTTGAGTTGCTCTGTAGCCATTAAACACCCCATGAGTGCAATGACAGCCATGTAAGCTAGCAAGTTCCCTGTACAGCACAAAGAACTATGTTAAAAGAAATTGAAATTGTAGAGCATGAGAAGTTGTGAATTTCATGGTGGATTCCCCTTCCCTTTGTTTGCCCTTCTTCTCCCCTTAAACACCCAATGTGTCTGTTTAAAGAGTGAGGGTTGTTTTCTGTTTTGCGTTTTGTTTCCTCTTACTTTACTCATGTAATTCGTTGCAGACTTCAGGACAGTAACCCCTGTAGAATTTGCTAGTGGCCCACAGAGCTAGCATAAAATAAAAAGTTACAAGTCCACATAACCTTTATTTTACGGTTATAAGCTATATTTACTGCTATATCATAAGTTTGAAAAGACTGCTAAGTGTTCAGTGTGGGAATGCAGGGAATTTCTCTTAAGTTAGTTTTATGGAGAAATGTGTTGTTAAACTGTAGGAAAGGTTACGGTCCTTTCAAGTCCTCCAGAGCAGAATGCCTATTAGGCATTTTTAGGGTATTTATAAAATACCCCAACCACTCCCTCAGTATCATTCATTGAAATTCAAATTCAGGACCTTTGGTCTGTTCAAGTCCCTTCGGTTTTAACACTGTAAACTAACCTGAGTGAGAACGCTATCAAAAATCAAGATGGGAGAATTTGCTTTTTAACTCTTGCCCACCTGCACTTTTTAAACTTTGCAAGTGTTTCTCACCACAGCACATAAATATGGTGAAGCCCAGTGAGTGTACAACGTACTAAGCTAAGACTTCATCAACAGGAGCGATGAGAGTGCTCTTAGTACTTCTGTCCTGATTTTACGTGATGAGCCCGGGCAGGATACAACCTTCTGCCCACCTGTAAAACTACAATGATAGTACTCACTTCCGAACACGCTGAATCCTCTTGTGACCTGCCAAAGAACAAATGCTAAACAAGAGAAAGTACTGTTGCTCCACGCACCTCTCAGCCTCCCCTTCTCCCCTCAGTCCCTCACTCTCCTCTTCCAAGGCATGTGCTGTTTGCTGGTGGCCACACAACAAGCTGGACTAAATGCTGCCTGCAGAGACCTAACGGGATGCCTGTGTTGTGGAGTCAACCTGATCATGTACAGTAAATCCACTGTCTCCAGAAAGGGGATTGGCACTACTGTTATGGGACAGAACTGGCCAGGATGTGGGGACAGGGTCAGAGGACGCTTCATCTGCCCTGCACGATAGCTACATCCCTGTCTGTCCTCTGGATGTGCTCCCGACGTGTAATGTGGGGGGCTGCAGGGCTTGGGGCAGAGATGGCAGGAAAGACAGAAACTTGGTACTGGAGGCTATGCACTGCCCATGGGTACCTGATCACCGCATAGCTTCTTGGTTTCATACACAGCTCACCTCTGACTTTTTAAAAATCTTTTCCTTTCTTACATCCACTTTTCGAAATTATGTTTCTCATTCATATCTACCACAAATGATGAAGTTTCTCTCTTCTCCTTGTCGCTCACGTCATTTTTACTTTAATGCTGCATTTCATTTTTATAGGGAACAGTTTATTATTTTTTACAGAATGTCAAGAGGATCTCAGCCTGAAACAAGCCTTTGCAATTCAGCCTACAGTGTCATTTAAAACAGGAAAATAAATTGTGTGGTAGAGACACTGAAGAGCACATGCCTTCTGGCATTAGTTTTCTCTTTCAGGCATTAGGGTTTTCTAGAGTGCAAGGAAAAATGCCTTTTACCTTCCAACTACAGAGTTAGCTAGCAGCATCTTTTGGGTTTAAATGGCTGATAATCTATTCTCCCAGTGGAGGTCATTAAAATAAATTTTAGACCGGCCTAACAACCCCTTGAAGTTCAGTTTACCTTCTGCTAGCTTGTCCTAAAAAACAGTAATGTCACCCCGCAATGCCCTCTGCTGGGAGAAGCGACTTGGAGCTGGAAGGAGAGCTACCAGTTCATGTCCTCAAGCAAGGAACAGATATTTGCAACGAGATGGACAGGATTCTCACCTTCTATGTGAAATCCTGATCCCGCTGAAATCAGGGTGGTTCTAGCTTTTAATTTTCACTTTGCCCTTAATCATTCCCCCTTTTGAAAACTGCACTAACTACAGTGGAAAAAACCTGTTTATTTCAAGTCCAAATGAAAACCTCATTACTGACTTACAGACATGAAGATCCCCTTTTAGCATTTATTGAGCTCCTAGCAAGAGGTTTTATAAGGAAGCTTTCAGCTGCAAAAGACGTTGTTCCTCTTGACATTCTTCTAAGTCATTTTAACTGTAAAAGCCTGTACAAAATCACACATGCAAATAGCATTCATGTTACACAGGTGGGATTCTGCCTAACGTATTTTCACTGAACAGGATTCTTGTACTGAGAAAAGGAAGCCAGGGAAATGTTATGCAGTAAAACAAAGGAGTATATCTGGAACCTGATGTGTGAGAACACCAACCCTGTCAACTGCCACCTCCCACTCCCTCTGAGATGCAGCATCCTGGGGCCTGAGGAAGAAAAGTCTGAATCAGCCCTGCCGAGGAGTGGGATACTAGCATGGAGTTCACACAAACAGCAATCTTCCCCTACTGGCGCCACGACCCCATGGCTTATGGGCTAGTTATTCCCAGCTCACAACTCATCTGGAGAATCATCCCTGAAAAATATTTTCCAGCCTTGGCAAGGGTGATGTAACACTATCGCTGCTTTGATTTCAGCTCCTGTGTCCCTCAGCCTGGATGGCCTTGCGTGTTGTTTGTCTCTCACCGCAGCTGTGCAACAGGTAGCAAGTAGGAAGGATTTTTCCACAACAGCCCCCGGTCCTCTCTGCTGGACGCTTGCTCCTTACTACTCATGTTCCACAGCTTAGGTCCTTCCTGGCAGGCCAATTATTTTATATTTACTACTAATTATTATTTCTATCTTTTAGATGGAAACATTTTTTCCTTGTGATGAGATGTTTCCTCTGCATTAACCTGCTTTATCACCATGTGCCTCCCTGTGCCCTACTTTACAGGGACAGACGCCCTTGGTGCCAGAGAATGCAGGTGCAGTAAAGCCACACAGCGCCTGGCAACACCATTTTTATTTGAAGTTACACGTAATTATCATTGATTTGGAAGTGTGACCCTCTTGATACACAGCCTTACAAGCTAACAGGTTTTTTTTCCAGAAACGACTTTACAATGTTTGTTATTCCCTCATGGAGATCAAAATGTCATGGTTATAAGCAGTTTTCAAGACTATGCCAGGTTCATTAAAAGGCCCCCAAACAAGTGGTTTTTTGCTTTGTATACTGTCCTGAAAACCTTCTGCTTCCCTTGGTAAGCACCACAACGTCGCACTCGTTTGAAAAAGGGCACGTGTGGCTACAAAAATCCAAAAGTACATTTACCCCTGACGGCAAAGGCTCAGATTGTCACTCTGGACACTTACCTGCTCTTCTCAGGAATATCTTCCTTTGCAAGAGAACTGGGTAGCCCAGGGACCAGGTGGTGGGTGCTCACATACCCTAACCCTGAAATGATTAATTTGAGGGAAGGTTGAAAGTAACTGAAAGTTGTTCCAGTCCTGATAACAGTCTGGTCCCTCATAAGTGAGGCAGCTGTGTCAGAAAACCAAACTGAAAATCCACCCTTTGAGCTGGCACCTTTGATGGAAGGATCGGCAGTGAAGTCCAAGACTGAATTGGCCTCCAGCTTAAATTGTGCTCTGATCCAAGGCTGTCTCTCAACATCACAAACAAATAACGTTATATGAGGAATCTTGCACACACTGCTATTTTTGCTGCCAAGCACTCTTTCAAGAAGTTGTCTCCCAATCTGATATCTCTACACAGAATAATTTCATCCACAGAAATGCTTGCTAGTGGTTAAATTATGGCCAAGAATCTACATTCGGCCTGAATTTGCTCATGTTGATGCATTGTGCCACTACTGGAAAATAAGTGTGGTGTCACGCAAAATTATATTAGACTGGAGTGTGACCAGGAACAGGATTAGACCAATATCCTGTGACTGGGAGGAAGAAGTTGAACTGGATCTACATTTGCTGGAGGCAGCAGAACACCTTGGTGGAGGCAGTCACTGTGCTACCTCCATCCTAGCTTCTGGGGCAAGAGATGGGAAGACATAAAGGACTGCAACATGCCGTCACATCAAAAAGAAGAGTGCCTGCCTGCATTCATTCCCCTCCTTGCTGGCAGTGGGTAGCACTAGGAAATGACAGCTTTGGTATTCCTTGGCTCTGCTGACCTCTTGGTCATCACCCAAGCCCTGGAGAGTTCATCATTCAGAGAAGAGGGCTGAGGAAAGCTCTGCTCGATCTCAATTAAGGCTCTCTTTGGTTCCCAGGGAAAAAAGAAGAGGCAAATTAACATCCTGCCCTGGGAAGTTTTTTTGTCCTCATCACTGTGGTGGCAAAATCCAGTTTTATCAACACCACTGAGAAAGCTTGCAGTAACTTGAGGATTAGAGAACATGATGGCTTCCACCCAGGACAGCATTCCAGCTTTCTGTCCTCTCTTCCGAAGGAGAAAGTATCAAAGTAAGTATCAAAAAAAAAAAAGCATCATCATCAGACAAAGTGGTCATTCTGTACTTTTCCAGCCCTCAGCAGTCAGTAACCTTTCTGTTTGCACCAATATAAGCCGTCAGCGGGAGACATGATTTGCACAAGCAAATTCACTCATTTCCTAAGAGAGGGCAAAATTCAGGGCGTGACCTCAACTCCTTTCTCCTGGCCACAGCTTAGCTGAAGGCCCAGTATGTCAGATTCACCTCAGTGTGATCCCAGGAACTGGTCTGGAATCAATTTCACCCAGTAAGTCTCTTTGATTGCATCAGGCCTTTCAGAAGTTTTGAACAACAAGGATCTAAACAGCAGGCAGCAATCTGCACAAAAACAATCATTGCAGTTTAAGGAATTTTTAAAGGTCTGTGCCTCCTTTTTTTCTTTTTTTTTTTCCTTTTTTGTTTCAAATGCTTTCCAACTGAGCAAATGCTGCAGCGGGTTCATGGGAGAAGGCCTTGAGGCACCCCTGACTTTGGCAGTGTTATCCCATAGACACTCCATACGTTTTTGGCACCTTGCAGCAGACACATTGACAGCCACGGGATTGATCGAAAGGGAAAGAAGCTGTTTTGCAGTCAAAAGCAAATGTACTCAGATTTCTAAGGCCATTTGAAAGAATGCCAGAATGATACTGGATTTCGGCATTCTTAAGCTCCTTTAAGATGATGCAGCAAGTGGTCTTTTCCACATGTGATGATGTATTTCAGGACAAGAGTTCCTTCAAGATTTTCCAAGCCTGTGGGCTCCTGATCCTTTTTCAAATTACAGAGATGATAGCATACTGGGGAGAATTGTGATTAGTTTAAACTCTCCACAGCTGCGAGAGATGAATGTAAAAATTCCACCAAAAAATCCACTTCTTCTGGATTGAATTTACCTACATGACACCGAGTCCTGACCAAGGGACCACTTAAAAGAGCTGGAGCAGCATCAACACTATTTAGTTTCTTCCATCACATCAACCCAGGGAAGGCTCACAACTGTTCTACCCAACACATCTCCCCCAGCAGCACTGCTATGATAGGGGCTGGGGTATTAACGAAGCCCCAAGATGCATGAGGAGGAAAATGGAATGATGAAATAAAAGCTTAAGTACGAGGGAATTCAAACAGGGCTTGCAACTCATTACTTGGAATACCAGGAGAATTGTAAAACACCTTGTAACCGAGAGGCTTTGCTTGGAGCTGTTAAGGACTGCAGCCCCCACTTCATCATGGGCTGACAAATTTTGAACAGTCTTGGCAACAGGGGGGGACGAGCACCGGGCTTTCTGTCAGCTGACCTGAGGAGACAGCAATGCTTTGTTTTGCTTAACAGGACCTCTCTCTCTCTCTCTCGTTTGTTTCCTTGGGTTTCCAATAAAATATAGTAATATACAGCATTCACCTCCATTGTTTGTCTCAAAGTATTGGCATTGACAAAGCTGGCAGCACGGCCAGCTTGAGACATTTGACCTTCCGCTTGTCTCTGAAGACAGAGGGGGCCGGAGCACGCATTGGAAGACCAGTGACTGATACTACGTTTGACTGGATTTATTAACACAGCGATAGGCAAGACCCTGTTTTATGGAACTTTCCTCAAAAATGCTAAATAAAGCGCAAAAAAAAAAAAAATCCCGCTTGCTTAAGTTGTCTGTCAAGGAAAGGGAGGCCTGTAGTACTACTGCACGAAGCCCCAGAAACCCCACAGCCAGGCGGGAGGCGGTGCGGGGCTGCAGCCGCTTCCCTCAGGGCCTCAGCTGAAACCGGATGGAACCGGCCAGAACTGGCTGGAACCAGCCGCCCCCCCAGCCCAGTACTGCCAGCATCTCCCTGTCCGTCCCAGAGCCTGCCCCAAGTTCCCCCAAGTGCTGTAGAGGACGCCTGCTTGGGAGCGTACTTGTTTTTATGGGGGCTAGGGCCATTCTCTCCACAAGTGTTTCTAATCTATGCAAAAAAACAGGCTTCTCCTGCAGGACTTAGCGAAGTGTAACCATTTCTTTTTGCTCTAAACAGACCAATATACAGCATACTGAACTATATTACAAATATATTCAGCATAAACTCTATTTTATGTCTTTCACATCACCCCATGAGGAGACATGCCCTAAATACCAAACCATAATCCTCACAGTTGTATCAGGTAACGTTTCCCTAAAACGTTCCTGACGGCGGCCTGGCCGTGCTCCTGCGGCCCGTTCTGAGGCGGCTGGCCGGGACAGAGCGGCTCAGCCTGGCTCCGTTCGGCGCGGCGGCCCGTTCTGAGGCGGCTGGCCGGGACAGAGCGGCCCAGCCTGGCTCGGTTCGGCGCGGCGGCAGTTCGGGTAGTTAGAGCTAGTGTGGCGCAGAAATATATGTAAGTATGTGTAGTCGTGGCCGAGTGGTTAAGGCGATGGACTAGAAATCCATTGGGGTCTCCCCGCGCAGGTTCGAATCCTGCCGACTACGGGCGGAGCCTAGCGGCTCTGTGCGTTTTTGTTTTTTTTTTTCCTCACTCCCGCTTCCCGGGGTGGCGGAGCGGCAGGCGGGGCGGGCCGGGGGCTCGGCTGCGGACGAGCTCCACAGGCGCCCCACAGGCACCCCCCACACCCCGCCGGGCACAGAGACTCCGCCCCTGCCGGCGCGGGGCCGCCTTGGCAACCGCTGGCGGCGGCAAGATGGCGGACGACTTGGACCGATTACTGGATGAAGTGGAGAGGCGGCTCTGCCGCCTGCCGGAGCGGGGGGCGGCGGGCGGCCACCGGCACGGCGTCAGCGAGGAGGAGGAGGAGGGGGCGGCGGCGGCGAAGGAGGGCAGGTTAGCGGTCCTACGTCGGTCCCGGCGCCCTCACGCACCTCCCCGCCGAGCGGGCGGCCGCTGGGCTGGCGCGCAGCCCGCCCTCGGGGGCGGGAGGGGATCGGTGTCCGGCGAGACCCGTCAGGAACCGAAGATACCGAGGTTCGGGAACGGAAACGCTGGCCGGCGGTCAACGAATATCCCCTACCGTCCTTATTTTTAAACACCTCAGTCGTGTGCCAGCGAGCTGAGTTACTTCAGATAGTCTTTGTCTCTCGGGAGTATCCCAAACCTCGGATTAAATATGGCGTTAAAAGCTCCACTAATTTGCTTGTGAGTTAGGATCAAGGGTTACTTAGCTTTGTAACTGATCTCGTGGTATATATATAAAATATATATAAATCTTGCAACTTAGAGCAGGAAGAACTTCAGCAATAGTATCAATCAAACATTCTGTTGATACTTCAGTCATTTATGTATTCTGTTCATACTTTTTCTATTAACTGTATATTCTACAGTAAGCGCATAATTTACACCCTACACTTTCATGTATACACCTCACATTTCACAATTTGAAAAAAGATGGTCTGAATACCAACAGTTTCAGTCATGACAGGGTCACTGCTGACAGTACTGCCAAGTGGTCTGCCACACCGCTGCCTGCCCTCAGGTTTCCATCCCAACCTGCACAGGTGTCTTTACTTGCCCTCGGGTTTCCATCCCGGCCCTCACTGGTGTCTCAGACTCCGGTTGGAAGGTCTGTGTACCAGAGGGGCTTGGCCAGATGTCTCCACAGGTGGGCTGCTGAGCGCTTACCCAACAGGCATCTCAGAGTCCCAGGCAAGGCTCTTGAAGAGCCAAATGACTAATACAAGACCTACAAGCCCACTACCTTTGGCCACGTTACTGGACTTCCCTCTTGTTTGCATAATGGTTAGATGAGCACCTAAGTTTAGTCAATCTAATTACAGTATTTTAAAAAATTACAGAGTTTTCTTCTTTCTCAGGAGTAGAATTGTTCTTGATTGGTTGATGCAGCAGTATTACAGGCCTCCCTTTCCTTGACAAAGAGCTAGCAAACAGCAGACTTGAGTGACAAGACTCCTCACTTGAGTGAAAGCAAAGTGCAGGTGATCTCTCTAAATGCATACAATTTGGCAGGAATTCCTTCAGAACCCCTGCAGCTGTATAGCATGAGGAGAGAACTCCCTCTGACCTTTTTATATTCCTGCTGCTGAAGATTAATGTGAAAAATCAGGGCTGTCCAATTTGTTGCTCAGTAAGTGCAGCATGGGCTATATTATCATAGTTTTATTCAGGGTTGGAAATAAAAGAAGCAAGCAAAAGTAAGACCTATGACAGGACAGGGACTGAAAGGCATCATCCTGCAGTTTACATCTGTCCAGTCATGATTTGCATGGCCTACCTTAGATACTACAGAAATATTAGAAGAAAAAGTCTGTAACTAATTTTATGTTTTAATTTACAATTCTTGGAACTGCTCTGGTCATGCTACAGAATGAAGGCTCATTTGTTTGTTTTTCAGATCAGCTAAACTGTTAATGAGTGCTGGCAGCAGTGAAGAAGATATAGATGATATTATTGATGAAATCTGCAACGACAGCAGCTTTGCCAAAACACCTCTGGTGAGTAGGAGTCTGGAGAAATGCAGAACGGATGAGGCTCAGCGATGGAAAGAAAAGCACCGTAAACTACAACCGTTTTAAAGCAAAAAATGGACTAAAACAACCTGTAGGATAAACTTGGAAAATAAAGCAGAAAGGAAAATGCAACAATCCTATAGTGAGGAACAGGAGAGGTATAAAGGGATGGTCTTACCCAGGCAGTTACAGGAAGTTAAAGGAAATGCTAGTTCAAGATAGAGCACAGTGTCAAATATCACAGAATCACGGAATGGTTGAGGTTGGCAGGGACCTCTAGAGGTCATCTGGTCCAGCCATCTGCTCAGGCAGGGCTACATAGAGCTGGTTGCCCAGGACCGTGTCCAGACAGCTTTTAAATATCTCCAAGGATGGAGACTGTACAGCCTCTCTAAGTAACCTGTTCCAGTGTTTGACCACCCTCACAAGAAGTAAAGAAGTTTTTTCATGTGTTTAACTGGAATTTCTTGTATTTCAGTTTGTGCCCATTGTCTCTCCTCCTGTCAGTGGGCCCCACTGAAGAGTCTGGCTACGTCTTCTTTATTCTTTCCCGTTATGTATTTTTATACATTGATAAGATTCTCTTGACCCTTGTCTTCTCCAGGCTAAACAATTCCAGCTCTCTTAGCCTCTACCTGTATGTCAGATGGTCTGAGTCCTTAATCACCATTGTGTCCATGTCTCTTTTGTACTGGGCACAGCACCCCAGACATGTCTATGAGGCCATATCTGGAGTACTGTGTCCAGTTCTGGGCTCCCCGGTACAAGAGAGAGATGGAGCTACTGGAGAGCCTCCAGCAAAGGCCCATGGAGATGATTAAGAGACTGGAGTATCTTTCATGTGAGGAGAGGCTGAGAGAGCTGGGACTGTTCAGCCTGGAGAAGAGAAGGCTCCAGTGGGATCTTATCAATGTGTGTAAATACCTGATGAGTGGAGTAAAGAAGGGGCCAGACTCTCCTCTGTAGTGCCCAGTGACAAGACAAGAGGCAATGGGCACAAACTGAAACACATGAAATTCCACCCGTACACCAGAAAACACTTTTTTACTGCGAGGGTGGTCAAACACTGGGACAGGTTGCCCCAGAGAGGTTGTGGAGTCTCCATCTGTGGAGATTTTCAAAACCCAACTGGACACAGTCCTGGGCAAGCTGCTGAAGCTGACCCTGCTTTGAGCGGGGGGGGGGGGGGGGGGGGCGGTGTTAGCCTAGATGATCTCAAGAGGTCCCTTCCAACCAAAATGATTCTGTGATTCTGTCTCACCAGTGCTGAGTGGAGAGGAAGGATCACCTCCCTTGACCTGCTGGCAATGTCCCTCCTAATGTAGCCCAGGATGCTGTTGGCCTTCTGTGCTGCAAGGGCACACTGCTGGCTCATGGTCAACTTATCATCGACCAAATTTCCCACGGCCTTCTCTGCAAAGCTGCTTTCCAGCTGGTCAGCCCTCTGTGTTCTGCTGCATGAGGGTTATTCCTCCCCAGGGGCCGGAGTTTGCATTTCCCCTTAGTTGAACTTCAAGAGATTCCTCTCAGCCCATTTCTGCAGTCTTTTGAGGTCCCTCTGAATGGCAGTGCAGTCATCTGGCATACCAACCACTGCTCCCTGTTTTGTACCATCTGCAAATGACTTCTGTTGCGTGACAGCAGGAGATGGAGATGAAGCCGCAAATTTACATCGTCAAGACAGTCATAATGATAGAAGACACAGAAGATAGATATTCATTTAGGTATCACCAGTAGAAAATTGTGTTATTTATACTTAATAACCCCCTGTGCAGATTCTCTTACTTTCATGAGTGACGTTGGTTTTGCTTTGTTTGTCTTTGATTTCTAACAGAGTGGCTAAATCTGAACCAACAAAAAACACTTGTATACCACAATACGTATGTCTGAGTGAGAGAGAATTATGTCAGTAAATCTGTATAATTTTATTATTTTATATCCCTAGGACTTCCCATTTAGGATCTAGAATTCTAGTATTTTAGAATTCAGATAAACTGTTTTATGTGCAGCAAATAAGAAACTTTTCAAAGACACTTTATCTTTTTGAATAATTTAAGTCCTTGATGTGTTTTCAGTAAAACAAAAGCTCGAAAACATTGAGGGAGAAGGTTCCTAAATTAAAACTGTTTTTAAAAGCAAAATTATTAAGAAGAGGGCATGAAATACTAAGTCTTGATTGTAAAGTAAAGTGATCATGTGGTGTTGAATTCCTTCAGGCAGAGCTGGGAATTCAGTATGGGAAGAGAAGCCTCATTCCTCATTTATCTGTTACTTCAGCAGCTTTTGTCTCAAGGAGCCTCACAGAAACCTGAGCAAGAAAATTCCGAAATTCTTATTCCCCTTCTTCTGTGACTGAGATTTTCTAGCTCCTGCTTATTAAGTAAAACAGAATATTGTTACCTTGCTGTAATGCTGCCTTTTATTCTTTGATTACTTTTTAAATAGAAATTGAAGTCTAACTCTGCAAGTCTCACACCTGAAAGCAATAGTGCTGTTGTACAAGCTCATAGGAAAAGGTAAGTGAAAAATGGTTTGGCTGGTTGAACATAGCTTGATTATAGCTTGTTGTTAGTCTAATAATATTACTACTGTTTAATCTGTGTTGTTATTAACTAAGAAAGAAACTGAGTATTTAGAGAAGCACTCTTTTTAAAGAAAAACAAAGGTAAACAAAGATAATTTTGAAGAATTACTAGTGTGCTTTCATGTGGTCAAAATTATTTATTGTAAGTTTATTTAAGTTATTGAACCACAGCTTTCTTTGCCTTATGGACATACAGATTTATCACATGCTGCAATATATAGTCCCATGTATATTTGGTATAGAGAGTGGTTGTCATCATAGAGTTTTTCTCTGAACACCCTGGTAATGAAAATTTTAAAATTCTATACTTTGTAATCATTCAGATGCTTTGCCTATATTTAATAAATATTATTTTAGAAATACCATGCTGTTAAACTAGGAGAAGCATTATACTACTTTCTCCAAAATGTTTTGCTATAATTTAATATTTTTTAATGAAATCCATATAGATGCTGTCCAGTGTACCTGGGTGGAAGCTCTTCACCATATGGCATAGGAACAAATATTTCAAAAAGGTAGGAAACGTGAAAAAAAATGTCCCGCTTGCTTTATCATTATTTTTATTCAGAACTGTGTTTCTGTGGTGGTACGGAGTTCTGCATTTGAACTGGACAGGACAGCCCTATATTCATCTAAATATGTGGCTGCCTGTAACTGCAGTTGAAGTCAGGTGGTCCCTTCCAGTCCTCTGCTATTGACCACTAGATCTTTTGTTCATCTGAGGAGTTGAAAGATGTGTGCAAATGAGACATGAGACTCCAAAAATCAGTAACATGTAGTTAAGGAAATCGCTGCTGTAGAGTATTGTTATTTTTCCCTGCCTCTCTTCAGCTTTCTGTGTGATGCCGAGTATGTGACTTAAATCAGTGGGCTGGTTTAAATCATCCCAGAGCCTGAACTGAAAATAGCCAGAGTGCTTTGCAGCTGCAGCTGAACGTAGCAGGAGAGGTACTTTAAAGATTTATCGCCAACATCCTATAGAACATTATTGCATTTCCATGTGGGATTTTTTTGCAGCAAGTAATTATGCACTTGATGCGTATTTGGATGCGAGTCAGGTGCCATACCAGTGAGGAAGACCAAAGAGAATATATTAAGAGATTATCAGTTTATTTTATGTGTTCAGTGAGGTTAGGAACCTGTAAAAATAATACATGATCATATAGTTAAAACACATACCATAATGAATGTGCCAGAGATGTAAAAAAATTAAGATTACAGGTAACCTTGCTTCTAGTATTTCTGAGTGAGTGCTGTGCTTTAAAACAGTTACGATCTGTGTAGCTTCTCTGATTGTAATAAGCTCTTGGAGCTTTCTGTCCTTTTTTGACCAGAACATGTGATCAACTACGTTGTACTGCTTGCGACTTTCGTGTGTCACTTTTCAATGACTACATCTGGGATCAGTCCTGTGATTATCTTTTTTTCAGGTATGTCTGAGGTGGGTTTGGTATTAGTATTGTGTTACTGTGCTTTGGGGCTTGATAGGAATGGGAAAGGTGAAAAGTCGTGAGCACTCCTGTGTTACCTTAAAAAGGAGCATGTGTGCAACCTGTTCGGTGTTCAGGTGGGAGAGTCTGCAGGGAGAGGGATGCAACATCTCCCATAATCTGCTTTCATGCCTTTCCATTTCTTCCCCCACCACTCTCCCTCTCTGCTTTTAAAAAGAATTCAAGTTTCATGGATCAAAAGGCAACTTTACTGCTGAAATAAGCAGATAATCTGTGTGATGGGTTGGCCTCTGGTGTGCCATTGCAGGATGCCTACAAAATAAATGCAGACTGTTCAGCATGTACTTCTGACCATACCTTCAGTCATACAGACTGTGAATGTTCGAGTCGGATTTTCTTTTTTCCAGTATCAAGTATTATGCTGTCATGTTCAGTGAAAATCAAATAGTTCGATTTCTTAACAGACTTGTTTTTGAAGCAAGGTTTGGTTAAATGGAGGGGTGGGATTTTTGTTTTCTTGTTATATTGTGATGTCTTTGACTTCAGTTATTTTTATTTTTTTTAAGACTTAAAATTAAGAAGTTCCTATTTCCAGTTTCTCTAAAACTGTATCTAATGCCAAGACTTAGTGAAGGGTAATGTAGTAGGCATGCTCCTAATACAGACGTCGAATTTGAATTCCTCTTATTTTAGTAAAGTCTTCGTATTGCCCGTTAACTGACGGAGGTCGTGGATGTGTTCGGAGTATGTGCTTGGCCACCAGGGGGTGTGGCAGCTGGAGTAGAACAGTAATGGATACATCATCTCCTTTTCCATTATTTTTCTTATATTACATGTTAGGTTTTTCCTGTATTTGCCTTCCAGTTTTGAAGTTTGTATTTCTCTCTGAATGAAAATTTTGTTTTCCCATTACTTAAAGCAGTGTTAGAAATACAGTGCTGCATTAGTCTCCTGAGATGAGTTTGGTAGCTGGAAAGGTTAAATAGATGATTCTTTTATTTACTCGAAGTCTAAGTTACCTGCTTCTGAGATGTTGAAATTAATTAAGTTTAAAAAAAAAAAGACATGAAAGGCATTAGTATCAGATACTTGTAACATTGATTAAAATCTGTAATCTTTAGCAAGATATTTAGCTATTTATTTTGACTAACCTGAATTTTAAAAAGCAAACTTTAAGATTAAACATTTGCCTTCCATGCATAGGTGTCTGACCTCTTTTTCAAAAAATTCTTCCTTTGATGTTTGTTTTGGGTTTTCTTTATTTAGCTGGGCTTGTTAATGTTGGTTTTGAGCAATTCAGTGGCCAGTGATTGATGGCCAGGAGGAGCTCATGAGAGCAGGGATAGTTAAAATGCCAAATTTTCATTTGTTTTTTGAAACAACTTGGTTTTGTAACAGCCATGCTGATTTTTCATTTGTTGTGGTTGATGTTTGCACAGGAATTATTTGTGGTTTGATGTACATTCTTCTCTCTGATGGCCATTTCATTTCAGTCACTTTAACAATCATCGTGAGTAACAGTTCCTGATGAAAAGTTTAACTCTGTAGTTGTACCCATTCTGCATAGGAATTCTTACAGTAAGTCTGGTAAGATAAATACATTTTTGGATAATTTCTTAACACACGGATTAACGCTACCTGGTTTTCTTCCCAACTCTTTCTCTGGAGGCTGGCACAGGGTTTCTAAACCCAACAGAGAACATTGCTTACAAAAACATCAATCTCCAGTTGATGTGAGTATACAGCAACTATGCACCGAGGGTGCTCTCAGGAAAGGATTGTGTTCAAAACAGAATTTAAACATATCCCTAAATTAATTCATAACAGTGGTACTCAGAAATGTTCTTAAGAGCTTTTCTGAATTGAAATGGCCTCATGAATCTTTCTTCTTTAAAAAAAAAAAATGCATGATCCTAAACTGAATTCACTTGATTGGCAGGAATAACATGCCTGAGCTCAGTAAACTAAGAGCAAAGATGATAAAGAAGAAAGGAGCACGAGCATATGCTTGTCAGTGCAGCTGGAGATCCATTGATGAATTAACTGACCTCCAAACAGACCAGCAGCTTCGGTGGGTTTGTGGTAAACATGCAGAATGAAGTCCTCTTGTGTGTGGTACCTACTTGTGTGGAAACAGGTCATAAACTCAAGAGTTTTCTGAGAACAGATGGAAACCTGAATACTTATATCTAGAAATAGATTATAATACCCTGACTTCAACCTGAAAACTTTTTTTCAATTTAAATGTCTTGCAAGCAATATGGGGTGTTGAATTATTAGAAGAAACAACCAATTTGGAGGCTTTCTGGAAGGTAAATAAGGTTAAAGCTCATACTCAGTAGTGTTAAAGAAAGGAAGAGATAATAGATTTAGGCATGGGGCAAAGCACCTTGAGACTGCTCCTCGTATCTAGCAGAGAGCCTTATTTCCCATGTCTGCAAAATCTTGGACTCAAAATGGTGGGTTGGGATGCAGCCATGACACACAAGCGTATGAATTTCTGTACGGAAAATAATACTGCTGTTCTGCTTTGCTCATAGCTGTTAATGAGCAAGTGGTTGTAGATCTCTTAAAAAATTACTGTGAGATCAGCTCTCACCTCGAAGGTTTCAGCACACCCCAAAACTTTATTTTACCCACCAGTAGCCAAAAACTGCAGGTGCTGGAAATCTCCTTCTAGTTCCTACTGCTTGCTTCAAAGCACTTTCTGCTGACTAAAGACTTTTACCACAGTGAATTTCTTGGACTTCCCTTCAGCCTTCACTGCAAGAGGTGAACAAGTTACTGTGCAATTATTAAATATTGTGCAATTTTAAAGAGATTCTGAAGAGTATATGACTCTTCTATCAATATTTGCAAGGGAAAAAAGGCTGAGGCTTTTAAGAGTGAGAAAATATATATATCCCCACTTTTTTTTCAGTTCCACTTAGCTTTCACTTCAGCTTCACTTCAAAAAAGTACATATTCAGAAAGTGTAACTGTCCTGTTTCAACACACTCCCTTCCCCCAGTAACATTGTAAAACTACTTCCTGTATCACGTTACTTGGTGAATTGTCTTGATTACAGTTAATGTCACTATAGTTTATGAGCTCTTTCTTTTCATTATGTATAAATAACACAGGAGATGGATTTGGGTTTTGGGCGGGCAGAGAGGAAGGAAAGGATTACCAGTCCTGGCAATTACTACATTGAAAAGTGTCTCAAAATACAAAGTCTGTCAGTATTTTTGCTATGCAGTATGTGATACTGTACAGATAAATTCAAAATCACTTACTTTGTGCAATTTTAGCTATGCAGAGCCATTTCTCTTTTTGTGAAGTGTTGCTCACGGCCCTAATCTGTACATTGTCAATCTGTTCTTTTTCTGAGCTTTTCCAAAACAATTGCATGGTCTCTCTTATAGAGGTCATTTCTCGAATCTGTCGCTTTGTCTGTACCCCTCTGGAAGAGCAGATCCCGGTAGTGACCAGAGGCATAATGTACTCTGCATCCCGCTCACCTTCCCCCTCCGTGAGTGTTTTTTTAGAACCTGCAGAGGACCAGAAGTGTGCCTGGGACGCCGGGCAGTGCTTAGGTACGCAGTGCTTCTGTGCTCTCGAGTGCCTGTTCCAGTGCCACATGCGGCCTTGCTAGTAGGTTCAGAGGTGAGTTGGCTTTGGAGAGGTACTGCTTGGCATAATGGTATAGATATATTTAGGGTCATGTATTGTTTTCAATGCAATTGGTGTTTCAGGCTGAAGTTTCAACTGCTAGAGTCTAAAACTGCAGGTTCAGGAGAAGGACAGACCCAGAGACCAGCTGTTTAATGCTCAATCAGCTGCTGGAAGAGGTCTGCTTGCCTTTCTGTCCTTTGTGAAGAGATAGCCCCCGTGTGGACTGTAAGCAGTAAGTGTTCCTGGGTTTTCTTCAGGTGGGCCTGAGCGATTTCCATTCCCAGAGAACATCAGTGCTAATGGTGAGAGAAGAACCCAGCAGTAGTATGTAATTTATTAACAAGCTCTAGAGAAGAAGAAACCTACTTTCCATTCTTCTTCTTGAAGAAGAATGCATTTCAAAAAGTGCTGAGTTGCCTTGGCTTGCCTGTTCCAAGGCCATTTGAAACTGATGACTAAGTAGCCCCACAGGATGCTCTTTTGGCCTGGATTTGCACTGGAACCTGTGCCACAATGTAGGGAACAAGTAAGGCCTGCAACTTGTGAGCAGGAAACGGGGGGGGGAATCCTAACATCTTACTTGAGCTGGAAAAGGAGCATGTCTCCTGTACCCTGTTTTAAACAAACCAACAGAAATAGTCACCCCCTCTGGAACAGTTCGCACTACCAAGCGTGTTGGAGCAAATCGTGTGGAAACAAAAGTTCAAGACATCCGTTCTAGTGATTTTTATGACAAGAAGACAGCCTGCAGCACTTGAAAAGGGGAGGCTAGGAAGGAATTGAGACAAAAGGACTAAAAGCGTAGGAGAAGTAAAAAATATTAACACCAATATCTATTGACAACATTAGTCAGCATTTCTCCTAGGTCACCTCATCCCTCAGTCTTCTGTTAGCCCGCAGAGCTGTAGAAAGAGAGTTCTCTTTCTGGGTAGAGATTGTTGTCAGGCGATTGTATCACTAACGCCATTAAGACTGTACTCTAAGCACTGGAAATGTTAGAAGAGAATCTTAGTTGGTAAATGTAAGTGGAAACCTGTGCATTCCCCTGAAATCATCGTGTTTATTCAAGAGTAGTTACTTGTTTCTGGCCTTGGTCAGAATGGTGGGATATGACAGCTCTTTGTCCAAGTGAAGTTTTAAACGCGTGCAGAAATAGTGCTTATTGGATTGTTTTTCATTACAGGATTTAACATATTTCTAGACCTGAGAATAGTTACTATGTCATTAAATATAATTGTTTTGTTGGAAAGAGGAGTGGTATTAAGTATTTGATTTCCCTTGCTGTGCTTTCTTCAGTTACATGTTATAAACCACTCCAAAGTCCTCAAATGAAAAGAATGTAAAGAAAGGTAAAATTGGAGCTTGAATGTTCATTTGATGAAGGTATTGTAAGATAGCACAAGGTTTTCGAAATGTATCCCAGACCCTAAGTGATACTTCCGTGTCGGTTATCTGAGATAGCAGGGATTATGTAAAGAATTTTGTTGAAGAATGCCATTCAGCTGTTGTCAAACGGAAGTACTGGAGAACAGTTTTGCTAAGTATAAATGCGACTATTGTTTTCCTCCAGTTTTTTACTTTGGAAGAAGTAATACTATTTCTGTTTGTGAAATGGGCAACGTGAAAACTTGAGACTTTCATTTTGCTTGGGTGATATGCTTGGAAATTTTCTAGCCTGCAGCATTAGTCTGCAGCAGATCCCTCAACAAAACAAAAGCAACGGAGGATGACAAAATGAGAATCCATGCAAAAGCATTCACCTGGAAATGTAGTTGGTGGTTTAATGCCACACCAGCTTTTCTCAATCTGTCTTCCTGCAGTACTTCTGGATAGGAATCCAATTCTGATGTAGATAGTACATTTTGATAGCTTTTCTTTATCAAATTTTAATGTGCTGTTCTAATTATATCTCACTTGTTTTACCTGTAAACTGTGGAGGGTGTCCAACCCAGATGCTGAATATAGCTCAGAAGAGAAATTGTTAAGGATCTTGCCCTGCCATAAAATTTAACTTAGAGAAGCACAATAGCATTACATATTGCAAGCTCTGCATTGTATAAAATTGAATAAAGATTTCGTTTTTCTGAACGCCCATTTGAGTTTTGTACTGAAGGTATTCCGCAAATGCTAGGCACTGGAAGCTGCAACTTGCTGAAAGGCTGACCACTTCTCTTGTTTCCTGACATGTGAGTCTTTGGGTCATGTAACCAGCATATGTGGTAGTCACACAGTAGCGAAGGGACTGTGTTGGGAGCTGCGTAGGCAAATTTTCCTTCCTGCCAGGCTCTTTTTGCACAAGACCTGACCGGTTTTGCCTGTTGTGTGACACCCGATAACTGCAGACAGGGCAGCCTGGAAGGGGATGGAGTAAAGGAGTGTCAGGTGCTGCTCATTTGTGAGGGCCACATACGATGCCTGGGACTTGGCATGTGTGCTTTGAGGAAAGTGTTTTTTCAAATGTCGACACTTCAATAAAATAAAAAATTGGAACAAATCTGAATTGTATGTTGTGTGAATTCTAGTGTGCTGTTCCTATCCAAGAGAAGCCTTATGAAAATGATGTAGGACTATGTTTTCTCTGACAGAAGGGTTATGAAATGCCCTTAATACAAAAAAGTTGTCCAGCTCATAAGAAACAGTAAGTACTTGGATGTTTTCTCACATCAGTGGGGATGCACCAAATACCTGGGAAGTAAATGAGCTTTAACATTCTTAACCAGGTAATGCGAGGAGAGCACATTAAATTAGAGAGCTCGTAAAGGTGGATGCACTTACCACATTTCTTGGATGTTTACCTGGGATAAAAGATGGAGCCGGTTGCTGTGGGAGGTGGCATATAGCTAAATTTCTTGCAGAGTGGGATGCTGGTACCTTTGTGTATCAGTCAAGGCAGGTTATCACAAGCTTCCTACTGGTCACTTAAAAGAGGGAGAACAGTCAAGGAATCACAGCGTTTGCTGTCCCCTAGATCTTGCTGTAGAAAACTGTTCTTAGTACCAGGAAGAAGTTGCTCCACATATGGGAGCTGGAGCAAATCTTGTTTCTCCATCATGAAGAAATGCTGCGTGGCATACGTTAGAGTCACAGACATAAATATTTCCTATACTCCATTCTGAATTTGGATGCCGGGTGTTGGTGCTGTTCCGGCAGTAATTACTTCCCAGACGTAGTGGGCAGTGTGGACTCAGTGAGAACAGACAGAAAACACCTGCTGCCTCAGGAGTACACCTGGCTTACCTTACTCACGACTGGCAATGTCACAGTGCGCCGTTAGAAGGTAGTGCCCATGTATGTTTAATTCACATTGAAAACTTTTATTCTGTTGTGTTAGGTGTGCTTTAAAAGTATGTAATTTGGGGTAAGATGTAATTATACGATCTAGTCTGCAGAGGGCAGAGCAACACCACCGAGTGTTACAGTTCAGGCTTCTGCTTCACGAATACAAGCTCATACTTCTTTTTTTCTACAATAAGAATAATGAAGGTTTACATTCAACCGACCAAGGCTTCTTGCGTTTGTTCTCTAATGGTGTAATTACAAGCGGGGTAGCCAGATCTGTGGCAACTCCATTTGATTTTTGTGTGACTTCATCCAGATGGTCCTCAAGTGGTCCTTGACCAATACTGAAGCAGATTAACTTTTTTAGCTGTCAGCTAAAGAAGCATAAAAAAATGTATGTCTGTGTGTACATATAGATAGATAGATAGATAGACACATAAGTGTACGTATGTTTATCCTCTAACAACATCAGTACAAGAACTAAATTGCCTTCGGGATTTACCTTTCACCCTGCCCAAATTAAGTTTCCCTGAAAACGTTAAGCGGTTTGGGCAAGTAGAGGTTGTGTACTTTAGGATCTCATAATGCCCAATACAAAATTTGTATAGCACATCACTCAAGATGTGAAAAGATGGCAGATCTTAGAAAGAAAATGGTAAAAGGCCAAGATTTAGAATTGCCAAGCAATTGTTTCTATGTCAGAAAGCCACGCAGAAGACCAGAGATGCTGCAGAGCAGTCTGAGTAATGGCAGTGAGAATCGTCCAAAGACCTGCATCCTGCAGTTCATCGGCCATGAGCCCTGGCTAAGGTTTTGGTGAAGAGTGAGTTTTAAACCATTGTGTCAGCTGCACGTTTGCAAACGCCCTGCTTCCCATGAACAGACACACATACAGAGCGGTTCTTTCACTTTGAACGCTCTTCTGATTCCTTGGGAATCCAGTAAGTCTGAATGTACAGAGCAGATTTACAGTGGATGGAAGTAAACGTGATCTCTGATAACCGGTGAAGTTGTGTCCATTTCTGTAGAAGTGATGATGTGCTTTTAACTAGAAGCACAAACATATCTAAACCATGAAACTAGAGTTTGCTTATTTTACTGGTAAAATAGGGAGTATCATCTAAATTTAGCCTAGTTATGCCATAGGTGAGTGATCTCTGTAACACTTCATTTTTTACTTCCTTCTTTCCCTCTAATAGGAGAAATAGTTGAACAAAATTTTTAGTAGAGAAAATAGGAACCAGCAAGGCTGTGTAGCACACTGTAAGAGGTTGCACACAGAAAAGTTTTGTGAGAACATTTTTTCAGGCAAGAAAGAAGACATTGTTTTTTGTTTGCTTCTAAACTAAAGAAGACACACCTAAGTGAAAGAAACAAAAATTGCATTCTACAGGGGGAAGTTCAAATGCCCACAAAAAATTGCCAAAAGCAAGGACAAAAATTCCTATGGGAGGTGTCCTTTCTAGAGTCTTTTAGGATTGCAGTTCCAGGGGCTGGCCCAGAAGATGGGGGTGGATCCACACCCCCATCCACTGCCCTTCAGTCACTTCCATCCCAGGAACCTGAGCTGCATAGGGAAGCAAAGTGCAGGAGGGACTTGATCCTCAGAGGGTACCTGCTTGCTTCCACATGAGGATGTTGTGGAACACGTGAGCTGACTGTTGTTCATTTGGGTTTGTGGGTTTTTCCTCTAAAATTTGTGAGAAGGGTTTCCTGCAGTATTTTGAAACCTGTTTCCTGGTGATAGGTTTTAGATACAAAAGCTAAGACAGTCAGATATTATATTTAGATATTATAGTCAGATACTATATTTAGATGTAAGAGCTAAGATATTCAGGGCTGCTAAAATCCTCTTAGCCAGTGGTTTATAACTGTTATTCAAATATGAGCAAATTATCTTGAAGTTTTTCATGAGAGTTTAGTGAAACTGAAACTCTTACAGCCTCAGAGCTTATACTAAAGAACTGGGAGGAAGAGAGGAGGAAGACATTTTCATACCGGTCAAACAAATGTATAATATTCTAGCTCCAAGTACCTTAAATACATCTGTTTAAAAATGTAGTTGTCTACAGAGGGGAAAAATATGTTAAGTAGCTCTTGAATGGTGGTAGGATACTTATAAAGCAGCCATAGAATTTTTCAATCTCTATTTAAAGGTAAGCAATATGGCCTTACTCTAAGACAATGCAATATACGCGATAGTAATTAAATACAGTGAGCATACATCTTTCAGCTATTGCAAAGCAGCTTTGGAATAGTCAGCAATCTGACCATGCTCGGAAGCCCGTGTCCTGACCGCCCCAATGTAAACAGCATTCACAGGAAGGGGGAAGCAGCTACCAGAGACAGGAAGGTTGAATTTAGCATCAAACTCCTTATCTAGGCAGAGCGGGCTGCTCAGGATGCTGGTAAGAAAAAATGTACAAATTGCTACAGCAGACTGTGATAGCTGCCTGGCCCTTCCTGGGAAGACCATTCACGTCGATGTAATCAGGGTACAATCTGGCACGTGCAGATGGGTTTAGGAAGAGATTATATCCTGGGGCCAGTTATCCAAAATAATGCTTACCACGGTGTATTATGGTCTCATTCAGTCTTGGTTGCCGTCACTTGCAGGAAGAGATTGATCTGCGTGCTGAAGTAGGAGGGTGTGTGTCTTTTAAAAATAAAAACTTTATCATAGTAAGAGTTATTATTAGTCTTATTAGCCCTAAAGAAATATAAGCCTTTCCTGAATCCTAATACGCACTGCAATATCTGGTTTAATTTTTAGATTATAGGTTTTATATCAGAGCTGGCACAGCTCTGGTTCCAACCAGAGAGATAAAAGCTGTTGTGGCATTCTTTTACGTGCTTTGAATCAGTGAGGCGTCTTGTTTACAAGTGGAAGATAAGCGACTTCAAAACATTCTTTGCAGTGTAATCGGTTGCTCATTAACATATGATGCCCAGTTTCCTTTTGCTTTCTGTGTATATCTTGGGAAATCCATCTGCTCTGCGCCTACAGCACAGCAAGGCACCGTTCAGTCAGTACATGCTCCTTTGTGGCTGAAATGAGGAGTTAACACAAAATCGTAGCGTCCTCTGCATTGATTTTCCTATGAATGATGCCTCTTATTTCTCCCATCTTCCCCAAAGTATACTGCAAAATTATTTCAGATTTTTCTCAAAACTTTATTCAAACTAAGATTGAGACCTGGAAACACTTTAAAGCAGGCTTTTAGTTGCATCTTCCCACATATGTCTGAAACACCTCTTTTCATTTTTTTTTCCATGCTAGATATATATTTAGTTCAATTCCAGTAAGGAAGGCTGGAAACAATTAAACTATGAAAAAGGAGAGTGGTATAAAAGTCTATCCGTGTCCTGAACAGCAATAAAATATATCTGTCCTGGGTAATTGCAAAAAGAACATTCTGGGTTTGAATTGCTAAAACAAGTTAAGCCAGGAAGATATTGGGGTCCATCTGTTCTGCTAGCTGAATGTGGGTACCGCACATCACCAATCTCCTGAGCACAGGAGGATACGCTGACACAGCCGTCAGCAGTCTTAGCACCGAGTATCCAGCCAGGTGCTTCACGCCAGGGTTGCTAGTGTAAGCTAAAATCCTTAATCTCTCTGGTTTTTGCAAAAGATTTTTTTCCCCCATGGTATATTGGAAATCCCTCCTAAAACCTGGAGAGCATTACTTCTTTATAAAGAATATGTTTGTAAAGTGGATAATTTCCAGATGTCAAATGGTTTCTCAGACCTTGCAATAACAATTCACTACTCGGGGTTCTCGGCCAGCGCTGGGCATGTGGTTACCTTGGGTATTTTCAGGATCCATCGTAAGGCAAATGACACCTTTAAAGAGGGGAAAAACAAACAGCCTAATAGGCACCTCACGGCAGAGAGCACCTCATCAGGTTTGTCCCAACACATTCTCACGTCATTGTTCGATAGGGTAACAGGCCATAAAAGAACGAAGCAGCTACTTTCCTTTTCTGTCAGATGTTGCAAGTTACTCATATTTCCTGTTCTGCCATTTAAAGGACTAAGGGCTGAAAATGGGAGTTCATTAACTTGTCTGAAATGAAATATTTTCCTTTCTTTCTACAGCCACGTTCGACTGAATGACATAAACACAGGCCTGGAAGGCATCTCCGAGGAGCGGGTAGTGCCTTCTGCCCTGAGACAGGACTATCCGTACTGGAAGCTCAGGCTGAACCCTGGTGCAGGTTGCCACCAGAAATCTCCCCCCAGTCTGCAGGGGAGCTGGATACAGTATACGTCAAAGAAAGAGAGACCAGGAGTTTCCATGCCGGCTGCCCAGCAGGTCCTAGGAGGGACAGGAGGAACACCCCTCTCTCCCTGCTGCCTGATGGGTTGGGCTGTATTTTAGCCAAGAACAGAAGTACGTGGGAGAACGCGGGAGAATTTCAATAAGCTAGCACCAGTGGTATTTAGGCACCGAATCCCTCTCTGTATTTTTGACAGTCTCCCCTTAACTGAGCACATTCACACTTCAACCATTTAAAAATAAAACATTGCTTCCCACACTTTTTTTCTTTCCTGTCGGCTGTTGTTTTCTTTACAGACTTGAAACTATGTTTATTCATCCTTCAGAAAAAATCTTATCTTGGTCTGGACGGCCTGGGGAAAGCTCAGGGCACGCTTGCAATGCAAATTTTGAGGAAGTAAATTTAGTTTCCCAATGAGTCTTACCAATTCAACTGTTGCATTTGACAACCATCCTTCTAAACTTTTGATGAAGAAAGAGCTTGCTGCTCTGGGACATGCAGTCTAGTGCTGCAGGCCCTAACGTAGCTTTGCACCCCAGGAGGTCACAGGCCACATCTGAGAGGCCCAAGAAAGGTAAGTAAGAAAAGCAAGTCTGTTGTCAACAGCCTTAAATTTGCTGTGCTGGAGTCTGTACTGCTGGGGAAAAAAAAATGTAAGGGTTTGCAGATTGCAAGAAAGGTCTCAGAGCAAGGCCATAAGTCAGGCAGCAGTAGCTGTTGTGTTTTTCAAAATACAAAGGCAAAGTCTTCCTGAAATGCAAAGGTGTTTGCAGGAAAATCTTTTCACTCTAATATATTCTGACTCAGCACCAGTATGTAAACTATAGACCATGAACATACTTACACACAAACGTCCTCACATGAGTTCCTGCCATCCAGGTAGGTGTGGGTGAGCACTGAGGAGCCTGCTTACTGGAAAAGCACACCTGAGGAGCTCCCCTCGCTCTGCTAATTATACTTTAAGAAGCTTTGATGTACAGCACTGACCCATCCTGCCAGCTGCTGGGCTCCATTTTTTTCTTCGGGCACCTTAAATGCAAAGAAAGGGGCTCCCAGCAGGAGCTCCTCGGTGGTTGCTGCCAAAAGAGTAGCAATGGGTTTGAAAGGAGAAGGAGACGCTGCCTGGGAGATGAAAGCCAGCAGAGATCCTTCCATGTATCCTCCTTCCCTAAATCCCACACAGGTAGCAGGGATTCAGGGCTCTCTTTAGTCTGGAGAAAAGGAGGCTGAGGGGAGACCTTATCGCGCTCTACAACTACCTGAAAGGAGGTTGTAGCGAGGTGGGTGTCGGTCTCTTCTCCCAAGTAACTAGCGATAGGACGAGAGGAAATGGCCTCAAGTTGCACCAGGGGAGGTCTAGATTGGACATGAGGAAAAATGTCTTTACTGAAAGAGTGGTTAAACATCGGAAGAGGCTGCCCAGGGAAGTGGTTGAGTCCCCATCCCTGGAGGTATTTAAAAGACGTGTAGATGAGGTGCTTAGGGACATGGTTTAGTGGGCATGGTGGTGTTGGGTTGACGGTTGGACTCGATGATCTTAGAGGTCTTTTCCAACCTTAATGATTCTATGATTCTACCTTGTAAGAAGAAGGAGCCTGTCAAGCCATGAGTGCGCTGAGCCTGGGGAAGGCAGATGCCGGCAGCCAGAGAGGCGGAGAAGAGGAGAAGGAGGAGGCAGGCTGCACTTTTTAAAAAGTTCAGGGAGTTCAGACAATGAGCAGTCACATGTATTACTTACCTTTTAAAATCTCTCCATAAACTGCTAAACATTAAAAAAAAATTAAAGATCACACCTCTTAGTAAGGAAAGCAAAAAAAGATAAAGAATCTAAGAATTAGAATAACCTACAGCCACAGCCTTAAATCAGTGTAAATAAAATGTGGTCCTGACCCAGAGATTTTTACATCTTATAGCCTTGAGAAATTATCTTCTTTTGATTCATAAAATAAATCAACATGATGCAAAGAGCATCAGGAACTTAATAGTTTTGAGAGGAGTTGATGCTAAAATAAGGTACGGGGGCACTGAAACGCCTCCCAGTAGGATGGCCTGACATGTGGTTGTGTAATGGGGATAAGTACAGTATTTCTTTGGAGCATTAACCTGAATTAAAGGATGAAATGGCTGGGCAGCTGGGCAGGGATCAAGTGACACTCCTGGTCACTGCTGAGGCCTTGATAAGTATTAGAGAAATTGCAAGACCATCATTTAAATATGGAAACTCTCACTGAGGAGCGCAGCAGTTTTCTTGCAAGGGATTTCTTCTCCCTGCAGGACCAGATTGGCTCTCAGGGCAGCCATGGCTGGGAAGGAGGGGGTTCAAGGCGGGGTTCAGCATCCCCCTCATCGCATCTGCACCCAGCGCTTGGACGGCATGGCTCTTGTCTGGCCCTGCTTACCCCGTGGACTGCAGTGGCTCTCTGCAGAGCCAAGTGGTGCTTTCCAGGGACAGCAGCTGGACAAAGCATTAGAGACTGATGCAAAACCAGTTTATTGTGCCTATTATGCAGCTGTGTCAGGAGTTACATACCTAAGTCCCTGTGCATCACGGTGGGGGAATGCTCCCCGCGCAACGCTGCTTGTTGTCAGTAATCCCCTCAACTCGCTGCTCAAAATACAGCATGCGGCAGTTGCTGCCACGCCATGGAAAAAACGTGGTATGCACCAAAGTTACGTAGAGCCTGATCTTCATCTGGGGTCAGGCCATGTAAATCAGGGCGATGCCTGCCACAGCTGGTCCATCCCTCTGGAGGCATTCCTTCCCGTGAGAGCGGAGGCAAGGCCACACACCTACGGGAGGCACTGCTTTAAATCTGGAGCCCTTCAACAGAATTATTCCAGATTTTCATTGGAGAGCTAAAATCTGAATTTAGCCAATAGCATGTACACAAATGCCATTTGTTTGAGTTAAATCCACCGGCTTTGCTTCAGTTTGAGAGATACCTCCAAGGAACAAACCTCTCCACATGCTTTGCCACTTGAAAATGGATTTTAAGATGCTACTGCCTGCATAGGACCTGTAACAAACTGTGCCCTTGCAGAACTGCCTTATCTGGCAAACAACGCTGCTATCATCAGCACAAACTTAACCCTGTCATCTCCGTGATAACACACTAGATAGGCTTACTGCAAAGGCTGCCCACCAGAGTGGTATTAGCCCTCAGTAAAGGGAAGACTGGTCTTTGTGTAAGCATATTTTTAAAGCACATTTTCAAATTATAGAAAAAAGACAGTCAAAGTTCTTGCCCACTAGATGAGGATTTTGAGGCTCCCAAGTGTTGGCTCACTCTGTTTCCTCACCGCACCAGCAGCCCCAGGTCTGCCAGCTTTCCTCTGCTGCTGACGTCAATACAGCCCTGTCCTGGTTTCGGCAGGGATAGAGTTAATTTCCTTTCTAGTAGCTGGTACAGTGTTTTGGATTTAGGATGAGAACAAAGTTGATAACGCACCGATGTTTTAGTTGTTGCTAGGTAATGCTTACACTAGCCAAGGACTTTTCAGCTTCCCATGCTCTACCGACTGAGAAGGCTGGAGGTGCACAAGAAGCTGGGAGGGGGCACAGCCAAACTGGCCAAAGGGACATTCCATACCATGTGACGTCATGCTCAGTACATAAACTGGGAAAGCTGGCCGGGGGGGCCGCTGCTCGGGGACTGGCTGGGCATCGGTCAGCGGGTGGTGAGCAATTGTACTGTGCATCACTTGTTTTGTGTATTATTATTATTATTATTATCATATTATTATTATCATTTTATTTCAATTATTAAACTGTTTTTATCTCAACCCACGAGTCTTTCTAACTTGTGCTCTTCCAATTCTCTCCCCCATCCCACCGGGTGGGGGGGAGTGAGCGAGCGGCTGCGTGGTGCTTAATTGCTGACTGAGATTAAACCACGACAAGCCCCATTGTTTTGTTGCGGCGACTTTCATGCTTATGTCTTCTTGATGGGATGAGCAGGGCTGGCACACACATATCCTCTCAACCATCACCACTGCTAGCTTCTGGGGGGGCTTATGCTCTCAAAACCAGCTCCCAGAATTGCAACAGAATAAGGCCTGAGTCAAATCTAGGTTCAAAGGGGGAAGAGGATAAAACCAGGCTCACTAGAGATGAGCCTAGGGGTAGCATGCCAATGCTGGGGGCGAAATTGATAGCCCAGCTCAAGTGCACCCACACCAATGCACGCAGCATGGGCGGCAAACAGGAGGAGCTGGAAGCCATTGTGCAGCGGGAGAGATATGACTTAGTCACCATCACAGAAACATGGTGGGGTGACTCTCACGATTGGAGTGCTGCAATGGATGGCTATAAACTCTTCAGGAGGGACAGGCGAGGAAGGAGAGGCGGTGGGGTGGCTCTGTATGTTAGGGAGTGTTTCGATTGTCTAGAGCTCAACGATTGTGATGATGATATGGTCAAGTGTTTATGGGTAAGGATGAGGGGGAAGGCCAACGAGGCAGATATCCTGCTGGGAGTCTGTTATAGACCACCCAACCAGGATGAAGGGGCAGATGAAGCGTTCTGCAAGTGGCTGGCAGAAGTCTCACAATCGCTAGCCCTTGTTCTCGTGGGGGACTTCAACTTCCCGGGCATCTGCTGGCAATACAACACGGCAGAGAGGAAGCAGTCTAGGAGGTTCCTGGAGTGTGTGGAAGACAACTTCCTGACACAGCTGGTAAGTGAGCCTACCAGGGGAGGTGCCTCGCTCGACCTGCTGCTTACAAACAGAGAAGGACTGGTGGGAGATGTGGTGGTCGGAGGCCGTCTTGGGCTTAGCGACCATGAAATGATAGAATTCTCGATTCTCAGTGAAATAAGGAGGTGGACCAGCAAAACCGCAACCATGGACTTCCGGAGGGCGGACTTTGGCCTGTTCAGGATGCTGGTTGAGAAAGTCCCTTGGGAGACAGTCCTGAACGGCAAAGGGGTCCAGGAAGGCTGGACGATCTTCAAGAAGGAAGTCTTAAAGGCACAGGAGCAGGTTGTCCCCATGTGCCATAAGAAGAACAGACGGGGAAGACGACTGCCCTGGCTGAATGGGAAGCTCTTACTGGGACTCAGGAAAAAAAGGAGAGTTTACCACTTGTGGAAGAAGGGGCAGGCGACTCAAGAAGAGTACAGGGATCTCGTTAGGTCATGCAGAGAGGGAATGAGAAAGGCAAAAGCCCAGCTAGAATACAATCTGGCCGCTGTCGTTAAAGACAACAAAAAATGTTTTTACAAATATATTAATGACAAGAAGAGAGCCAAGGAGAATCGCCATCCTTTATTGGATGTGGGGGGGAACATTGCCACCGAGGATGAGGAAAAGGCTGAGGTACTCAATGCCTTCTTTGCCTCAGTCTTTAACAGGCAGACCAGTTATCCTCAGGGTACTCGGCCCCCCGAGCTGGAAGACAGGGACGGCGAGCAGAATGAACCCCCCAAAGTCCAAGAGGAAGCAGTTAACGACCTGCTACGCCACCTGGATGCTCACAAGTCTATGGGGCCGGATGGGATCCACCCGAGAGTGCTGAGGGAGCTGGCTGAGGTGCTCGCCAAGCCACTCTCCATCATTTATCAGCAGTCCTGGTTAACGGGGGAGGTCCCGGACGACTGGAGGCTTGCCAGTGTGACGCCCATCCACAAGAAGGGCCGGAAGGAGGATCCGGGGAACTACAGGCCTGTCAGCCTGACCTCGGTGCCGGGGAAGATTATGGAGCGGTTCATCTTGAGGGCGCTCACAAGGCATGAGTGGGACAACCAGGGGATCGGGCCCAGCCAGCACGGGTTCATGAGAGGCAGGTCCTGCTTGACCAACCTGATCTCCTTCTATGACCAGGTGACCCGCCCAGTGGATGAGGGAAAGGCTGTGGATGTGGTCTACCTGGACTTCAGTAAGGCCTTTGACACCGTCTCCCACAGCATTCTCCTTGAGAAGCTGGCGGCTCACGGCTTAGACAGGTGTACTCTGTGCTGGGTAAAAAAATGGCTGGATGGCCGGGCCCAAAGAGTTGTGGTGAATGGAGTTCAATCCAGTTGGCGGCCGGTCACGAGCGGTGTTCCCCAGGGTTCAGTTTTGGGGCTGGTCTTGTTCAATATCCTTATCAATGATCTGGATGAGGGGATCGAGTGCACCCTCAGTAAGTTTGCAGACGACACCAAGCTGGGCGGGAGTGTTGATCTGCTCGAGGGTAGGAAGGCTCTGCAGAGGGACCTGGACAGGCTGGATCGATGGGCCCAGGCCAACTGGATGAGGTTCAACAAGGCCAAGTGCCGGGTCCTGCACTTCGGCCACAACAACCCCATGCAGCGCTACAGGCTTGGGGAAGAGTGGCTGGAAAGCTGCCTGGCAGAAAAGGACCTGGGGGTGTTGGTCGACAGCCGGCTGAACATGAGCCGGCAGTGTGCCCAGGTGGCCAAGAAGGCCAATGGCATCCTGGCCTGTGTCAGAAATAGTGTGGCCAGCAGGAGTAGGGACGTGATCGTGCCCCTGTACTCGGCACTGGTGAGGCCGCACCTCGAATACTGTGTTCAGTTCTGGGCCCCTCACTACAAGACGGACGTTGAGGTGCTGGAGCGTGTCCAGAGAAGGGCAACGAGGCTGGTGAGGGGTCTGGAGAACAAGTCTTATGAGGAGCGGCTGAGGGAACTGGGGTTGTTTAGCCTGGAGAGAAGGAGGCTGAGGGGAGACCTCATCGCTCTCTACAACTACCTGAAAGGAGGTTGTAGCGAGGTGGGTGTCGGTCTCTTCTCCCAAGTAACCAGCGATAGGACGAGAGGAAATGGCCTCAAGTTGCACCAGGGGAGGTTTAGATTGGATGTGAGGAAAAATTTCTTTACTGAAAGAGTGGTTAAACATTGGACCAGGCTGCCCAGGGAAGTGGTTGAGTCCCCATCCCTGGCAGTATTTAAAAGACGTGTAGATGAGGCGCTTAGGGACATGGTTTAGTGGGCATGGTGGTGTTGGGTTGACGGTTGGACTCGATGATCTTAGAGGTCTTTTCCAACCTTAATGATTCTATGATTCTGTGAAATGGTGTTAACATGCAATTGCACACTGAAAAAATCTTCCTTTGCCACTGATTAAAGGCAACATGAAGACATTTGGCTGATGTGTTCCTCTAACCTGATCACGTGTCTGAGCACTAAAACATCCTATAACTAGGCAAGGCAAGCTGGCTCTAGGACAGCTTCCCACTAGGAGTGGTTTAACATGTGCTGGGGAACAAGTGATGGTGCCTTCACTTGATTTAGGGCATGCTGGTTACATCAAACCAGCTGGGATGATTTTGCATCATCCCTTTCAGCTCTGCCTAGAGTTAGGAAGCCAGAAATAAGAACAAGTCATCCAGACTTTGATACTCTCGTAGGAAAACTAGTTTAAGAGTCATACCTCAGGAGCTTATCTAAATGTAGAATTGCATTAATTCAATGGAAAAAATTAAACTACTTGAAGGTTTTGCAAAACACTGTGCACGTACTCCCACTTGCATTTTAACCAGGTGTCTTTCATACCTGCCTCCACCATCACTTGCTCCAGTGGTTTTCAGTGTGTGCTTCCTCCACCTTCAGGCAGGTCACAAAAAATAACTGAGAAAAGCAGTTTGGCAACAGGTTTGAATTCCTCTGGGGTAAGCACTGTAAAGTATCTGGGCGAACAACAAATTTTAAAAGATAAAAAATCCACCAGCTTCTTTAGTTAGTTAAATGTACATGTAGCTAAAGCCTGGGAATGAAACCCACCGCTCCCTCAGACAATGATGGTCGGGACTGATCTGGCCGGCCGCACCGCAGCACGGAGCAGAGGTGCTGCGGCAGGGCACTTGGTGGAGACCAAATAGCTGCAAAGTGGGATCCCACCCTGTTGCTTATTTTCCCCATGCTGGGTGCTTCGAAAATAAAAAATCACAGCCACTCACCGCCTCACCTCTGCTAAGCCCAGTGCTGCTCAGGTCCGCTGTGATTTCCAGAGCATTGTTGGCCAGCTGAAAACCTGGTCCTTGCTCTTGGGTGACCAACCCCCAGCACACACAAGGCACTATGTGGCACTGCCCTTCACATGTAGGACTGTAGAGATGTCCCCGCGCCACTGCAGTTTGGCATTACAGGGAGCCCTCAGTCTTGCTGGCAGGTGGCAAGTTGAACTGAGCTGGCTCTTTGGAGGAGATTTTGTGTGCATGATTTCTTGTTCAGTACTTCCCACAGCTAAAATACAAAACATGGAGGCTGAAGGGTTTAGAGTCTGTGTCCAGGCTACAATGCTCTGTTTATTTTATAGAATTATTACTGTATGAAAGTGTACACTTCAGATCCCCTCTAAGGCAAATTCTGGGGTAGTGACACATGGCGGGAAGGAGAAAGTCTTACTGGGGTTTCATCCCTTTTCATTCTTTAAACCACATTTTCAAATTATAGAACTCATATCACACATCTGATTGGATCCCAGACTGGCAGAACCATTCCCAACAGAGCTGTTCTCCTTAACTGTTTAACCTTTAGAAATAAATAGAGATACATTATCGAGATCTTCTGCCCACTGAAATGTCCATTCACTTAGCGTACATTCACCACTTTTTCAATTTGACAGAGTTTTTTTAGGAACTGTTTTTGCAGAGGCAAGAAAGTAACATAAATAATCAAGCAGACTTTCATAGTCTTTACCTGTTTGTAGATTAGTGGTGTTTAACTACATGTCTAACAACCATTGCTCCTAGATACATCAGTTATAGCTGAACCAACTGATATGCTTAAATGTAGCCAAGAAATATGGGAAATATAGAGGGAAAAATCTATCAAGAAAGAGAAACTTTGGGGTGTTTGTGTATGTACATGTCCTTTTACCAAACCGGTATTTAGCTATCTCATAAAAGAGAGAGTCTGGAGCAAGGAGCTCACCTATTCCTGCAGTTCTTTAACATTCATTTAAAGCATCGTGCATTTAAAATGCAAGAGAATCACCTCTATAAAGCAAATATCAACCTGCAGATGTTTACTCTGGTCGGTGAAAGTGCCTGAAGCTCACAAACTTTTCTCTTGCCATCAGAGCAGACAGACATTAAGGCAGGTGAGAGACTGCTTATTTGACAGCTTATCTATCAGCGGCTGTGCTGCCACTACCACCCCCATTTCACCCACAGGCACTTGGAGGAGGGAAACGCGATGCTGCAACGAGGAAAGGTAACACTGAAGAGCATGGAGCATGACTAGCAGCCAAGACGTAGATGGGAGACTGAATATAACTGATGGAAGAAGCTTGAGGAGGTAGCACATGGCAGAGAAGAAGAGCTGAAGTGTGCATGGGAAGTGCAGGCCTGATCCGCCTTTCCAGAGGAAACACAGAGGGGTGGGGGCAGATATTTGTGCAAAGGAGGCTGCAAGGGACAGTGACAGACGCAGCACAGCAAACGGTGACATAAATGCCCTTGGAGAGGACCACCACGCCAGCAGCACTGGCCAGAAGAGGAGCTGCTTCATGTCCATGGTGGCAGCTCAGGAGGAGAGGGAGAAACACTGAAGTGAGGGTGAGGGTTGGCTGTTGCACAGTACCTCCTCACCATGCTGAGGTCTCTCAGCCCTTGGCCAACACATCCCTCCTCTCATCCTGGGCAGGGCTTTCCATTTATAGGGTTGGGCTTTGACCTTCTTACTACCCTTCCTCTCATTTTTTAATGACCACAGCACAGGACATCAGCAGTAAGACCTGAAGGACTATCCTGCCCTCACTTGGGAGGGTGAAGAGGAGACACGAGGCCTTGTTTGTGTACCACATGCTGTTTCCTCCTGCATTAGATGGATATTTCTGTTTCAGTGGCTATCAGAAACTGGGAAGGTGTGTTAGCAACTGATAGCATAGCTGCTCTTCTCCAGCTCCCTGAAAGAACTTAGGTACAAAAAGGGAAATTAAGCCAAATTAGGCACCTATTTCCAAAGTCCCCCTCTGAGCTCCCTTCCCTCACTCCAGCAGCTGGAGACACACTGCGAGTGAAGAGCAGGCGGCACGGCCACATTACCCCATGCTTCACCAGGGCATTGCACAAGCCCAGAGATGCTTCCCTCCCACATCCCAGCCATCAGGAGGCTGGAGCTACCTCCAGTTGCTGCTTGTGGAGCTTGCAGAAGGGCAATGCACAAGCTCTTTCCATCCCATCAAGCAGGGTAAAAAAGGTACTTTTAAATGTTGCAATTTTAAATTTGCAGACATTTCTTTTCCTTGCAAAAAAGCAGGGAGAATGCATTTTTGCTTCCTATAATCGGTGTCAGCTAAGTGCCCCCCTTGTCCTCTACTGCTCCCTGTGGCCCCAGAGTTGATGCTGTTCCTCTTGGCACTTGTGTGCACCTCTCCTGCTCTCAGTCGTTGGCTTAATGGCTGTCTCCAAACGGTGACTTTTCCATGAGTCCTGTAGCCCCATGGCCTGCACAGGGGAGTCCTCACTGAACCTGACCGCAAGCAACGGGGCACTCAGAGCAGAAAGTCCCTCTAGGACACAGCGGGATGCATGGCCCATGGGATGCTCTGCCCACCACTGCTTGCTTAAATGTTGACACTGTGGCAACTTTGGAAACAGCAACTTTACGAACATGCTGGATGAATTATGTACAGGTTTGAGCTATTTCTGATTCCCACTGGGAATACTCAGCCTGCAGAAGAAAAGCTCAGGTACTGCAGGAATGAGAAAAGCCAAAAACCCTAAGAAGCTACAGATCTTTGTCCATGACTTTGGTGCTCTACATTGCATGGAGATCCCGTCCCTGCTACAAGTAAAAATGGGATGGTCAAAAATGTGAGGTCATCAAAAATGTGAGGTGAGTATCCCACTAAAAGAGAAAATAAAAGCCAGAGCCTGGACCTTTAAACCTCACATGTGCCTCTGCCAGAAATGTCACAGCACTGCCAAACACCGGGAGCAGCAGGTAGTACCCTTGCCTGTATAACATCATTTTCATTGCTTTTTTTTTTTAATTTAATCGAAACCTAAGGTCTGTTCTGAAACATTAGACTGCTGAAAAACACCCACTAGTCCCACAGGGTGTGCATAACCAGGCAGGCGGATGTAAAATGGCACCTGGCACCAGGGGGCCTGAAGTGCCCTTCTCCAGTAGACGCTGCCCACCTGCCAGACCGAAACCGCCCCCGGATGAGATGCCATGGAAGTGGGGAAAATGACCTGCTGGGCTGGATCAGGCCCCACTTCTGGCCGGGGATGCTCATCAATGCCTCTTTCAGAGCAGCAAGTTTAGCATGAGACACCTGAGCAAACATCCTTGAGGTTCCAGGCTATTTGCATGTCCTGGGGTTTCCAGATGTCGCTCCCTTGCCTCCGCTAGTGCCCCCAGCTTGGCAGCACCCCCCTTCGCACACCACAGAAGCGGGACCCACATCTTTACCCAAACCTGTGTGCTTTAGAGTGGTTTTGAAGCAAGTTTAGCCTCACGGGTACTGACTGTGCCGGTCCTTGATGCTTCAGCTGCTCCGATCTGCTCAGAGACACAAACGCTGCTGGTTTTCATCAGGGAAATGGCTGTAGCAAAAGAAAAATGATCATTCCTTTGGTTTTCTTCCCCTCTCAAGAAGACTTTCCAAAAGCAGAGTTTCTGTGGCTTCGGCCTCAACCCCTTCTGAGGTATCTTTCGACTGCAGCTTCTGCAACGGCTTGCGTGCACCATGGGTGCTTGGCAGGGTGGCACTCGCTGGTGAGTGCAAGGGGAATGTGAGGTGCTGTATCTAGATTCCCATTTTCTGAGTAAGTAAAGACATGGCAAACAAGGGATATTCCTCTGGGCTTGCAGGACCTGCCCTTCATCCCCACTGGCGAGCCTCTCACCCTGTGCCCTGTGCTGCCCCAAAGGTTTTTATAAAGCTTGCGCTTTTGCCGGTGTGGGACATCACTAGTGTAAACATTAAGAGAGGCTCTTTGGCCTGCTCGGAGGCTCTGCGAAGCATCCGTATGGCAGAGCTGCCATGGGTGGGTTGCTCTTAAAGAGCTACGGAACTGATTTTTCTTATGCTAATGTGACTTGGAGGGGTTAACGCTGGGGAGGAAAGTCTGCATGTTTGGAGACGAGTGTAACATCAAATGTGCCTTTGACACATGTCCAAAGTGAGTTCAGTCCAGAGAGGCCCGAGCATCCATATGGGCCAAAATGGGGGACCTTATTTCCCCCACTGGAGCAGCTCATTTGGGGGGAGGGAGGGGGCGGGGGATGCCAGTGAAGGGCAGGCAGCAGGAGGCTGCAGCCAGCCGCCACTCCCCATGCCATGAGTTTAATAACCTGGTTTTCTGTAAGCGCCATGTAAGACCAAAGACTGAAGATACGTGCTTGCCAGGCAGCCACGTGGGTATTGCAAGCTTTGGGGGGGTAAACTGCACCCTGGCCTGGCCCTCCTGCCTGTGCTGCCAGGCAGTGCCCCCCCGGGGCTCAGCACCATCCTCATGCCCTGCAGGGATGGGACAGGGACCAGGAGCTGACACCAGCGCCATGCAGCTCCTCGCCCCAAAGTGCCTGGAGGAGGATGGTGTGGACTGGCACCATGCAACCACCCAGGTAGCTCTGGCTCTCAGCCAGCCCCTGTGTCACATGCACCTGGCTCGATGGCTGTGATATTTAAAATTACCACCACCTTCATGCTGAGACCACGGGATCTTCCCCAACATCCAGCAGCGTCCCCTGCATTTGTAAGTCCGGCTGAACGTGAGCTCCATGAGGCATGTGCCACACCAGCTAGTGCTAATCACTGTTTACTCCCTGCATCCCTTCCCATCTGCTCACTTGCAGCAAGTTAAAATAAATGAATAATATTTAAATCAATAGTGCATTTGTGATTCCTAGTAATTTCCCTTGAAGTAGTTATGCATATGACGAATGCATTAACTGGTACTAATTCATCATGCTGCTTGTAATTTGGCCAGGATTCAGACAGGAGAACCTGTTTTCATAGCAGCTAATAAACGGTGGTTTATTGCTGCCCTACCAGGTGTCCCATAGCTGCAGCCTCCTTCCCAGCGCAGAAGCCATGAACGTCTGCTTCTCTTGGCACGCGCTTTTGGTTAGAGAGATGATACTTTACAAATAGGCCAGGTTGGTTATGATTCAGCCCTAACCACCACAAACAGTCTTTCTGTTTCATCCACAAACAGCCTTTCTGTTTCATCAAGGGAAAACCGGGTGGAGCAAACATCTACCCATCGGTTCCACCTAACGCCGCACAGCTCAGGTGCATTAAATAGCACCTGGAGCCCAGGGATGTGTTCATAGGCCTTGCCCTAAAATTCAGTGCAGGCTTAGGAAACCAAATTATACCGTGACCTTGCTTATGCATCATGCTTACAGCCATTACTTCCTGACACAGCTGATAAGTGAGCCTACCAGGGGAGGTGCCTCGCTCGACCTGCTGCTTACAAACAGAGAAGGACTGGTGGGAGATGTGGTGGTCGGAGGCCGTCTTGGGCTTAGCGACCATGAAATGATAGAATTCTCGATTCTCAGTGAAATAAGGAGGTGGACCAGCAAAACCACAACCATGGACTTCCGGAGGGCGGACTTTGGCCTGTTCAGGACGTTGGTTGAGAGAGTCCCGTGGGAGACGGTCCTGAAGGGCAAAGGGGTCCAGGAAGGCTGGACGATCTTCAAGAAGGAAGTCTTAAAGGCACAGGAGCAGGCTGTCCCTGTACACCGTAAGAAGAATGGGCGGGGAAGACGACCAGCCTGGCTGAACGGGGAGCTCTTGCTGGGACTCAGGAAAAAAAGGAGAGTTTACCACTTGTGGAAGAAGGGGCAGGCAACTCAAGAAGAGTACAGGGATCTCGTTAGGTCGTGCAGAGAAGAAATGAGAAAGGCAAAAGCCCAGCTAGAACGCAATCTGGCCGCTGTCGTTAAAGACAACAAAAAAAGTTTTTACAAATATATTAATGACAAGAAGAGAGCCAAGGAGAATCTCCATCCTTTATTGGATGCGGGGGGGAACATTGTCACTGAGGATGAGGAAAAGGCTGAGGTACTCAATGCCTTCTTTGCCTCAGTCTTTAACAGGCAGACCAGTTATCCTCAGGGTACTCGGCCCCCCGAGCTGGAAGACAGGGACGGCGAGCAGAATGAACCCCCCATAATCCAAAAGTAAGCAGTTAATGACCTGCTACGCCACCTGGATGCTCACAAGTCTATGGGGCCGGATGGGATCCACCCGAGAGTGCTGAGGGAGCTGGCTGAGGTGCTCGCCAAGCCGCTCTCCATCATTTATCAGCAGTCCTGGTTAACGGGGGAGGTCCCGGACGACTGGAGGCTTGCCAATGTGTCGCCCATCCACAAGAAGGGCCGGAAGGAGGATCCGGGGAACTACAGGCCTGTCAGCCTGACCTCAGTGCCGGGGAAGATTATGGAGCGGTTCATCTTGAGGGCGCTCACAAGGCATGAGCGGGACAACCAGGGGATCCGGCCCAGCCAGCACGGGTTCATGAAAGGCAGGTCCTGCTTGACCAACCTGATCTCCTTCTATGACCAGGTGACCCGCCTAGTGGATGAGGGAAAGGCTGTGGATGTGGTCTACCTGGACTTCAGCAAGGCCTTTGACACTGTCTCCCACAGCATTCTCCTAGAGAAGCTGGCGGCTCATGGCTTAGACAGGTGTACTCTGCGCTGGGTCAAAAACTGTCTGGACGGCCGGGCCCAGAGAGTTGTGGTGAATGGAGTTACATCCAGTTGGCGGCCGGTCACGAGCGGTGTTCCCCAGGGCTCAGTACTGGGGCCGGTCTTGTTTAATATCTTTATTGATGATCTGGATGAGGGGATTGAGTGCACCCTCAGTAAGTTTGCAGACGACACCAAGCTGGGCGGGAGTGTTGATCTGCTCGAGGGTAGGAAGGCTCTGCAGAGGGACCTGGACAGGCTGGATCGATGGGCCGAGGCCAACTGGATGAGGTTCAACAAGGCCAAGTGCCGGGTCCTGCACTTGGGCCACAACAACCCCATGCAGTGCTACAGGCTTGGGGAAGAGTGGCTGGAAAGCTGCCTGGCAGAAAAGGACCTGGGGGTGTTGGTTGACAGCCGGCTGAACATGAGCCGGCAGTGTGCTCAGGCGGCCAAGAAGGCCAATGGCATCCTGGCCTGTATCAGAACTAGTGTGGCCAGCAGAAGTAGGGAAGTGATCGTGCCCCTGTACTCGGCACTGGTGAGGCCACACCTCGAATACTGTGCTCAGTTTTGGGCCCCTCACTACAAGAAGGACGTTGAGGTGCTGGAGCGTGTCCAGAGAAGGGCAACGAGGCTGGTGAGGGGTCTGGAGAACAAGTCTTATGAGGAGCGGCTGAGGGAACTGGGACTGTTTAGCCTGGAGAAAAGGAGGCTGAGGGGAGACCTCATCGCTCTCTACAACTACCTGAAAGGAGGTTGTAGTGAGGTGGGTGTTGGTCTCTTCTCCGAAGTAACAAGTGATAGGACGAGAGGAAATGGCCTCAAGTTGCGGCAGGGGAGGTTTAGATTGGATGTTAGGAAAAATTTCTTTACTGAAAGAGTGGTGAAACATTGGACCAGGCTGCCCAGGGAAGTGGTTGAGTCCCCATCCCTGGAGGTATTTAAAAGACGTGTAGATGAGGCGCTTAGGGACATGGTTTAGTGAGCATGGTGGTGTTGGGTTGACGGTTGGACTCGATGATCTTAGAGGTCTTTTCCAACCTCAATGATTCTATGATTCTATGATTCTATGATTTCAGGTTACGCAGGCGGCCCGTGCTCCTGGGGTTCCCACTGAAACCGGACCTGCAGCGGGGACTGGTCCAGCAGCACCACGGGCTCCGACCCAGCCCCAGAAGTTGATGGCAAAATGGGGAGCTGAGGAAAAAGGGCTGCAAGAGGTTGGCAGGATCCCCAGGTCCACAGAGGCAGTCGGGCTCTGCACTTACCCCGCCTCAGCAAGGCAGGAATTAAATTAAAACCTGGCTTATGAAGGCTGCATGGGCTCTGCTGACTCACGCCAGGATGTCAGATGAGGGGGCTCGCCTTGTTAGCCAGAGAAATGGCAAGGCTGGGAGAGGAAGCCAGGGCTGAGATTTCCATCCTGCTCTTGCCAGCACACCCAAACGCTGGAAGGGAACATGCTTACCTGGCATAAGTGGGATTGAGTGGGATCCGCTTACGGGGACAGTGAGGGGATTTGCTCGTCAATGGGCCCCTGTAATTTGAAAGGGTTTGTCCTAGTGTGGGCAAGGACAGCAGGCACATACCCCTAGGGGATGCGGGAGAGCTTGCCAAGTCCCTCCTATGGCTAACGTTGCTAAGTTTCTGCTAAAACCATCAGCAGCAAAATAGTTAATAGCTAATTATTAGCTAACAGATAATTATTAGCTAATATCTAATAGAAAACATAGCTAATAAGCACTGAAGAAAGAGAATTGGGTTTGATGGTCCCAGTCAAGGTTGTATCAAGACATAATCAGCAACGACCCCTGGAACCAGAGATACCCCGGGGTTGCCAGCAGTGGGTTTGTTTTGGGTCTGCCTGTGTCACTGCTCAGCAGCACTGTCCATACCCAGCAAGGCGCTGGAGCATCCCTATCCTACCCTCCGCTCGCAGCAGCCAACTGTGCTTCATGCCTTGATACCAAGCTGCCGGGCTTGGGGGAAGGCAGGTCAGCCTGGAGCAGGAGACATCGCAAGGTCCTTGGGTTAGGTCTGGCTCTCCTTCCCTGCAGGAACAATCTCATCGATGTCAACTGCTTGTTGTAAGAGAGAAGCAAGTCCTGGTCTGTCTGCTCTTGCTCACTGCTGATGATGCACCGCTGCGCAGCAATGGTGAATCTTGTGGGTGTCCAGCCACGGGCTCAAAATTAAAAAAGCCTTGCATCTCCCTAGCGCGGGTGCCAGGCGACCCCTCCAGCACACCGCATCGCGGGGCCCAGCTGCGCTGGCAGTTGCATGGCCACGGCAATGAGCCCGATCCTCCCTGTGTGCAGTCAGATGACGAGCCACCACCGCCAGCGGGCAGCATGTGGGGACTGTCCCAGAGGAGCTGCTGTTTGCAGCAGTGCTGGTTCCTTGCTCTCCAGCATTTCAGAAGATGCTCCATGAAAGAGGGTGTTACTTTTTGGACCCAGGCTGGTTTTACTCACTCAATACTCCTTGCAACTTCAGGAAGATTGCAAGCAGGCAGAAAATTGCTGGGGAGAAAACACACATATAGCTTTGTCTCGTAAAAGGACGGCCGCTCTGTGGCCTCAAGCAATCGTTTCGCTTGGTATCCCTGTACTCAAAACCCTGGCAAGCAGCTGTGCAAAACAGGCTGCAGACGCTCAGCTGGGTGCTGCGAGTCTACAGCCATTTGGTATTTAGCCAGGCACCAGCTTGCCCTTGGCCAGTCACCTAACAATGACAGCTAAGTCAGGCCTGGATCTTAGAAACTGCATTTTGATTCCCTACATGCTTCATCACACCATCAGACACCACGTCTTTATTTTTTAAAAAAATGCAAAAGCAAACCACAAACATGACTGGTATGTTTTAAAGCAGGTAGGAGTGGTTTATCACACACTAATAAAAACTCAGATTCTTTCTCCACGATGCAGCTAACTTCACATTAATTATACTTGGGCATCTCTCCCCCTTCCCAGGCACAGGTCTCATCTAAAGCCCACTTTTCTCTGTTAGCGGCACAGGGCAAGGCTAGGGCTGGCCCTATGCTGGGGGGTGAGAAGGAGGCGTTTTATAGTCTGAAAGGCTACAGAAACCAAAAGCTTCATACATTTTTTACCACATTATCCCAATTTTCTGCTGTAAACTCTGCAGGGGCCTCATCCCTGCAACCTCTTCTGTAAGCCAAGTTTTTGCAGCAGATAGCTCGCTTTGCCAAATGACTGATCGACACTTTATCCCTGTGGGTAGCGGCATGAAGGCAATGCTGCACCTCTCCGAGGGGTGGGCAGCATTTGCTCACCTCTCCAGCACCTTTCATCCTCCATGGTTGGGCTGTGCCTCTTAGTAGCTCCATGCCCACAGCAGCCCCATTGCCCAGTTATCTCCCTCTCCCCATCACCCCAATCAGCAAAGGCTGATTGCAAGCAGCAGGTCCTGGCCCAAGGATGGCCAAACACCGGCATGCACCCCAAAATCATACATGATGAAGGGCTAAAAAACATGTGTCTCACCTTAGCGAGGGGGTGCTCACTGGGGTGACTTGGGGTGCAGGGAGCCACGCGTGAGCTGCTGGCTGCCCACATGGTTACAAGAAGAGCTGAAAAGTGCATGTTCTTACTGCTTTTGAAATAGAAAAATCAGATCCCAGAAAACTTCTGTTTCAGTCAGGATGTTTAAGTGGTTTAAGTGGTTTTTAAGCTGTCCAGAGGGAAAAGGGCTGCTCGAACCAGGGGTTTTGGCTTTTGATATGAGCTGTGCTGGTGCTGGGGTCCACTCAAAGTACATGATGGGAAGCTGAAAGACAGGGATCAGCATGGAAAGGAGACACACTTACACTTGGGCAGGCCCTCATGCCAAGCAGCAGGCCCACAGCCAGTCTCCAAACACCAAACAGGGATGGGAGCTCGCAGGATCCAGCCCTTGGTCCTGATGGCACCAGGGACTCCACGCTGCGCCCAAGCACCTGCAGCTAAAGCAGAGACCAGCAGTGCTGGCAGGCAGGGACAGGGCAGAGACCGCACCAGCACCAGCCCCGGAGGAGCACCAGACCCTCTGCTGCAACAGATGAGCAAAAGTGCTCCTTGGTGGAGCGACTCCAGCTTCCCTCTCAGACTGTTTTTATTAGCAAAATATTACTCATTTTTACATTATCACTTTCTACAAAATGACAGCTCTGTTTCCTTCTGCCCCGGGGAAAGACCACCCCACCAAAAGAAACATCCAGCAGGACAAGAGTCGTCCCAGACCAGCCTGACCACATCTCAAATCCTGGTGGTTCTTTTTTTTTTTTTTTACCCATTTTACCTTCTTGTTCTCTAATCTATCTTCCCTTCCTCTTTCTTATGCTCACTCCCAGGCCTTTTTCTCCCTTTTTTCCCTTTGCAGCCCCTTCCATGGCTGTCATCCCCTATCTTTTTGCAGCATTGCAGGGAAAACCATCACCCCTAAATGCGGCTGCTGGTACTCGGCAGTGCAGATGATGGCCTCACGTGCCCCCCATGTAACCCTTACCTTGCAGACTCAGGAGCTATATTGCAGGCTCACAGCTCTTCCCTGTCTGCATCTGAGCAGGCAGCAGTTGAAGAAACTTACTTGTCCTTGGCAGGAGCCCACACGGTGCCTCCAGCAGTGATCACACCACCAGCGGCCGCCCGAAAGGGAGATGCTATGTTTACCCAGGCCAGCCGCAGCCCTCTGCTGCCAGAGCTTTGGCAATGAAAGATGTTCCTAAATTATTAAGCAAGAAGAGGGGGCTGCCTTGCTTAAAGGCTTTGTACTTTTAGGCCATTACACCATTTGCCACGGAGGCCAAGGGTGAGGGATTGACCAAGGGAGGAGAACCGGAGGCGAGGAGAGCGGAGATGCACCCAACGCAGCGGGATCAGGCTTTGGAAAGGGCTTCAAAGCCATTAGCTGCACCATGGCTTAACCAGGAAGGATACCAACCAAAGCTGCCAGATGAAAGAGAAGATAAAAAGCACGAGCAGGGTAGCACCTTGCACAGAGTTGCCATCTCTCAAGAATTCAAAGATCACAAGTCAACACTTACAAAGCAAGAATTTACATATAATACACTTGGGCTCTTTATTTCTCCTTCAGATTGGGAGCCTTTAGGGTTGTGTTTCAGTTTTCCTTCCTTATGCACTTACTGCATAATGAAACCTGACATTTTGATGTACTTCATGTTACTCTGGGGAGGTGGAGCTTTAGAAAAACACCAAATATATCAAGAGCCGGCAGCACCGCTTTCATTGCCCTCTGCAGCCGGCTGCAATGCTAATAGCCAGCAAGAGGGCTCCTCTGCTGCGGGCTGCCAGACCAAATTAACCGTCCTGACTTCTCTGCTGAAGGGGAAAGCTGTGAAGTGTTACCAACCCAAAAGAAATTACAGCAAAATCTGGTTGGGAAGGAAATTAATGATCAGCCGCATCGTTCACTCCCCACCGCTTTGAGGGAAGCATGGCTGAAGCAGCACGCCGCCCTTGCACCAGGTAACGTTACAGCATCATCCTGCCCGCCTGCAGACAGGCACCCAGCCTTGCTTTGTGTTAGGAAAACACAGCGCTGTATCACTAACCAAAAATGAATGCACAGTGCTGCCAGGGGTCTCCGTACGCACGGCCTCCAGCCAAACTCTTGCCTTCTCCGAGGGCTCTTCTCATTCTTGGTTTCTCATCCAGTTCACGTTTGGATACTCAGAGGTACGGTTTTAGCCAGGTCGTCTGAGGAAAGCAAGCCTTCTCTCTTACACTGCACACACACGTGCCTAAACAGTGTTTGAACCTGCTCATCATATTTTAACATAATTTGATAAGGAAAAAAAAGAAAAAAGGTAGAAGCCTTGAAGCTTGCAGAAGTCTTGTGAAGACAGAGATAATGAATAAAGATCTTGCTGTCACCCTCATGGCAGGACAGGCTGATAAATGAAGCTGGCTTGCAGCAGGCATCAGGGAATCCCGCAGCAGAGCATGCCCCCAGCAACCCACCTCTCCTGGCTCTCACAGCTGCCTGTTTACAGCACTTCTGTAAAACTCTTGCTATGGACAGTTATAGTATTTCAGAAACACATGCAGCATCTCTCTCGTCCTATGTGGCAACAGCATCACGTCACAAACGGCAGCTCTGGTACTACGTATCGGCTACATGTGTACCAGGGGCACTGAAGGGTTCAATGGAGAAAGGCCCCAGAGGATACAGTGACTCTGCACGATGATCAGCAGATTCCCTTTGCGCCACGGAAAGCACGGCGTAAGCGAGGTTATGGCAATGAGCAGGTTTCTCTGCGTGCAGCACGGTCTCCCTGTGATGTTCTCCGTGTGTAGGTGCCTACTCGGTTTGAATCATGAGCCTCCTGTCTGATTTCCTTCCATGATAAGGCTTTTAATAATTAAGTGCGTATACAATAAAGTAAATATTCAACCAGCTCAGAGCTAGACTGCAGATCAAATATCTTCAAATCTTTCTTCTTTCTCTTTTAAAAACAAAAACCCACACATGCAGCCTGCAGGGGAAAAGATTGCTCGCTTAGCACTTCCCTCAGCTTATCAGATAAATAAGCAACTACCAGTTCTGTACTTTACAAAAAATAGGCGAGGCAGGTGCTCCACAGCATACCGTGGTAATGTGATGGTGAAGAGCCGGATGCCTGCCGAAGTCTGGCTCCTCTCCTGCGATTGCTCTTTAGCTCTGTCCTCCAATCCAGCGTGCTGGCATGCTGGCATGGGCTGCCCGAGCTGTCACTGGTTGGGAGAGGAGGTAGGTGCCATCCCCAGTGTCCTTCCCCACTGAGTGGTAGGGCCGCATTCATACAGACTCAGACTAAAGAAAAACTCTAGAGAGACTGAGGCTACAAAGCCCAAGTGCAAAACAGAGGGAGGAAAGAGAGAATAGGAGACATATCCTCTTTCCTCGTTGTGGATCCTGCAAAAGCGGGTGCCAGCCCCAATACGGGATGTCCCCAGGAAGACCAGACAGAAGCCGATGTCCATCCATTTCTGCAAACCACCAGGGCTTGCCAGGAGCACCTTCTGCAGGGCAAGGCAGTGGCTCTTGGTAAGGGGGGTAAACTCTCCTTCCCCCATTGCTGGGGTCATTTCATCTAAGGAGGGACACAGATCCTTGTGTAAAACATCCACATGGGAAACAGTGGAGAGGGTTTGTGCCCTGCCTCAGCCAGATGTTCAACAAGTCACAACTTCATCAGTGTCCCCATGCCCGAGCAAAATGGTACCCAGCACATTCTGCAAAGTGCTTTAGGACTGCTGGAAAGTTACTTCACAGTCCCTCTCATCCAGGTCAAGAAACTCTTATTTATACAAGCTAGCAAATCGGACCTGTGAATGGCACATGTTTGGGGCTGAGCAGTAGCACTTGATTTAGAGCAGTGCTTTGTTGCAAGCGGCAAATCTGAGATGGGAATGAAGTCTTAAAGCTTCTCACCTGTGAAGAGTTGAAACTTGAGAGACAGAGAAAAAAACTAAAATTAACCCCGCGCTGCTTATGTGTGGCTTTGGCTGCCCACCAAGTGTTAGTGACGGCTGTAACTGTCCCTCCACCTCTTATTCTGGTGGAGTAACACAGCTGGGTCTCACTAACAGCTCAGTATTTGTTCTTGTAGCACCAGGTACTGAACAATTTCCCCATGGGACAGGTAACGACTGACAGTCACTTACCTCCGAGCATTTTGTCAGGGTGGGAGCTCATATTTGTGAGTTTCAAGTAAATCGTGTATCTCTGTTCACATTAGTTGTACTGCTACGTTTGCTGTTGGGCCCACAAGGATAAGGCTTCCCTTAAAGGGTTTTGACGGTTATTTCCATTAAGAATTGTGTTGCAAAAGCAACTGGCAGCACCTAAAAACTAAAGTTTTCCTCCTTGCCCTCAGCTTATAGGCAAACAGCAGAAACTGTCTGCCTTTCCCTTCCCCTCCGTACCTTTCCTGCTTTCCACTGCAGTATGCTAGGGAGAGAGCAGCCAATTTTCTTTCGCAGGTGTTCCTCTGTGAACCCCTTGGGAAGCAGCCTCCATTTCCACATCAGATGCAAGCGTTCCCTTATCTGTCGTTGCTCCCCGGGTTGGAAGAGCTGCCCTCCCTCGCAGTTGCAAGGAGTTTCATGCCTTCACCTCAGCGGAGTGCATCGAAGCAGAGGCATTGCACAGCCCCCACCTCGGCACAAGGAGAGGACAGAAAATGGCTGTACCCCTGCTGCCAGGAAGCTCCCCACTTTGCAGCCACCCGCTGCAGCGGCTCCTGCAGCCCATGATACCCCCATGTTGTTCTTAAGACAAGCTGCACTGGAAATCTATTAAGCACAGCTCAAGTTATTGACAGTGCCAAGCTAATGCGCAGGGAACTTGCAGCATGTGCGAGGGGAAAGGGAGTATCAATGGCATCTTTGATAGGATGAATGAATCTGGGTAGAGCGAGGGACTTAAAGATTTGGGGGAGGGTTTCCGAAGGCACTGAAGAACTCGGTTGAAGGCTGCATCTCACACTGTGATGTTTTACGCTGTGAACTAGGCCCCACTCGACCCCAGTCACGTCCCTGGGAACGGCCCGTGCTCAGCCCGGGGACGCGGCTGCTGCCGAGCAGGCAGCCGAACCAGGCAGATGTCATTTGGGGGCAGGCGGGCTCTGACACAGTGGGGATTTAGACTGTTTAGAGCTTTACAGAGCATAAACTGCACCTTACATCCACCTGCTAAAAAAGCCCTGACAGCCACTAGTAGCCAGTGCAGCAAGGGCAGGGAAATCCTCTCCTTCCCCCCATGGCCTCTGCAACTCCCAGCACAAGCAGTTACACAGATTACAAGAGGAAAATCCCATCTGCAGCATTAAATTATTATTTAACCTCGGTCCAGCTACCTCCATGCCAGGGATCTAGTAAAACGTGCATGTAATTCTGCTTTGGGTTCTCCATGCATAAAGAGAGCCCCGGTTCCTTGGTCACTAACAGAAGTTTGCTTTAAACTGTACATACACTGTATTCTTCCCACATCCCAATAACCCTGAAATGCAGCTCTTAAGGTCCAGATAGCACCATTGTATGGGTCATGCACCCTGTACAGTGGAGGACTAATGCAAAGAGAAGCCTGGTGCAACTTTCCTGGAGCCACAGCAGTGCTGAGGGTGCTCCCAGTGCATGAGCATGGTATGGGTGGGACGGATTTGCACCTGGATCCCCAGCACCATCATCCCTCCCCCTGAGATAGCTGAGGGCGCTGCTTCTGCGACAAATGGGAGGTTGGGCCTTGCCACCAGATCGCTGTGATCAACTAGAGGACACTGCACACAGCAGAGAAAGGGAGCCAGGAGGAAAGGAACACACAGATGGCTCCAAACCTTGCCCTGGGCTTCTCTCGCATTGCCCTGAACCAGTTGTTTCTCTGTGACTCATCTCCCCTTCTCCTTTATCTGCCCTTTTTTCTTCCAAACTTGTTAGAGAAGGCAGGTCTAGGCATTTATATGAAGTGAAGCAACAAAGGAGCCCTTATCTCAGCAGGGATGCAGCGCGGTTTCTGTAAGAGCTGGGGTGCTGCCTCGCAGAGGCATTACAGCCGAGCGGGAGCAGCGCTGCTCCCTGCTCTCCCAGCCTCCCTGCCCGCAAGCTGGGTGATGCCTGCACTGGCACACGCTTCTTCTCCAGGGCAGACACGAGTGCTTAATGCCAAGGCAAATGCCCATCCCGTCTTGCTTGGTGGTTCCTTGCTTCGAGCGCCACATCCTCCCCCCCAGCTTCTGGATGGTCAGAGGCGTGGCAGCGTTGCAAGCCATGCCAGGAGGGTTATGGTTACCGCACCAGGCAGAATATTCCTCTGCCTGCATTAAACTGCTTCAGGCATTAAGGACAAACACATTCAGGTGAGGAAAGTCCTCTTCCTACTACCATAAGCTGTCATGGTACTAACACCCACAGATGTGCTATTTTAGTCATAGGCGGACCCACAGGTGGGGCATGATGCGCTGTGGAGCATGTGTCATCTGGGATGCAACCACCCCGAACGTGGCAGGCTATGCCAAGATGTTTGGCATGTGAACTCCAGGCTGGAGCAAATCAAATCATTGCACTATGCTGGCAAGGCCAAATCAAACCAATGTCAGCACTTCTGCTAGAAAACAGAAAATAGAAGTATTTAAGAGGTTGGATAATAGTTCTCCCACCTAGAAAGAAATACACAATACACTATGGGTGAGAATGCATAGCAGAGCAAAGGGATGACAACAGGGAAACATCCTTGTGTGAAAAACCTGGGTACAAATAAAAGAAAATACCAGCAATGTTTAGAATTTCTTCCTCCATCTTTCCAAAACCATAAAAAATTAAGCTTTTTCTCTTTTTTTTGGGGGAGGGGGACATGACAACACAGGGGGGACCAACAAAACTGAAATAAAGAATCAAGTTACCAAAAGTTTATAGACATAAAGCAGCACTTTATGATCCATCTTACATGAGGCAGAAACATGCCCTTGCAGCAAAGAAGGCTAACAGTATCCCCAGCTGCATGGGGGAAAATAGTGCCAGCAGGTAGAGGGAGGTGATCCTTCCCCTCTGCTCAGCACTGATGAGGCCACACCTGGAGTGCTGGGTCCAGTTCTGGGCTCCCCAGTACAAGAGAGACATGGACGTGCTGGGGAGAGTCCAACAATGGGCCACGAAGATGATTAAGGGACTGGAGCACCTCTCGTATGAGGAGAGGCTGAGAGAGCCGGGACTGTTCAGCCTGAAGAAGAGTAGGCTCAAGGGGGACCTCATCAACGTGTGTAAATACCCGAAGGGAGGGTGCAGAGAGGACAAAGCCAGGCTCTTTGCAGTGGTGCCCAGTGACAGGACCAGAGGCAATGGGCACACGCTGAAATACAGGAGGCTCCCTCTGAACACCAGGAAACACTTTTTCACTGTGAGGGCGACCAAGCACTGGCACAGGTCGCCCAGGGAGGTCGTGGAGTCTCCTTCCTTGGAAATATTCAAAAGCCTCCTGGACATGGTCCTGGGCAACCAGCTCTAGGTGGCCCTGCTTGAGCAGGGGGTTGGACCAGATGACCTCCAGAGATCCTGCCAGACTCAGCCATCCTGTGACTCTCATACAGGAGGCAGACAAGCACTGCCTTCCTTCCCCTCCCAGTTTACACAAGTACAGCAAAACCGAGAAAACAGTTCACAGATTTTTCTACAGCCAAGGAGTCAGGTCAGTCCTGGCCTTGCATCACTGGTCCGACAGCCCACAGGACAGAGGAGCAGAAGGGACCTTGCATGGCACTGTTGGTCCCTTGCTACTGCAGGCAACCGTGTTATATACATTCTCTGGACCAACAAGCTCCCTTTTAACCCTGCTTAGGTTGCCACTGCACGGTGTAATGAATAGCATCAGCCACAAAACTGGCAGGGACAGAAGCCGGCCTCAGGCACTAGTCACCTTTACACCAGGCACTGACGCTTGCACAAGCAGGAGGACAATTACATGCACCTCTGACGCTCTTCTGACACAACTGAAACAGCCTCTTAATACAGGTACTGCCAAAGAGCATGGATCCAAGACAGAAACTGCAGATAAAAGCTTCTGAGGCAGCAGCTTCAGTGCCAGGTATTCATTGCTGAGCCCCAACTACCTGACTAAAGCCAGGTGACATGCACAAGACATGTTGACGCTTGCCACTACAAGCAGATTGCAGTCTCTGTACTCACTCTACTAACCAACTGCAAACTTCATCCAAACCCGTCTGTAGCCCGGGGTGATCCTCCCTGCACCCCCTCTCCAGCTCTGAGCTAGCCAGCCCGCTCAGATGGGGTTTGCAGAGGCACAGTCAGGTAGCAAAAGAGCTCCCAGCATTTTTTAAGAGCTGCTGTAGAGCAGCCAACAGCACTGGGCACGCCGTTCCAGGGCGGACAGGCATGGCGCATTTCAGATGAGGCATGGTTCCTTCCCCATGTGTGGTTTTGGGACAGCGTGGCAGGAAGTTACCTGTCTCCAAAACTACACCAAAGGAGCCTCCGGCATTTGCAGCTGCTAAAGATCACACAGTGCACTTTTCAGCATTAATTTGTACATGCTGACCAGCGACAGCAGTAACTGGTTTTCCTTCCCAAATTGTTCCTGTCCCTTGGAACAAAGGGTGACAGGAACCCTGTTAGCATTGTACTCACATCTGCTGCTCAAGACCTGCTGTCATCACCTGGAAGCCTGAAGCCACCGGCTTCCACTACACAACACATGGGAGCCGCTTTGTTTTAGGCATGAGCAGAACTGCACTGCGCTCATTTGAATCGTGTTAAATATTTCCTGCAACTAGTAAAATGGGTTTATTCACAAAAAGAAGAGTTTTTCTTGGACTTACCACATTTAGCTTCCATTAAGGGAGACAACAAACCCTTTTCGTTATGTGCACTACAAACACTAGGAAGCAAGTACCCCAACAGAGGGTAACTTTCCTCTGCTTCCAGAGATCTCTCGTGAGAGGAGCTATATCCATCACTAAAAGCCAAAAGAGAATTGTATTCAAAATGGGCTTTTTCATGCGTTCCTCCTCTCATACACTACTGCTTCAGTGCTGTTAAAAACATTAAACAACTCTCTTGTTTAAAAGCCAGGTTGGTCCTTCCGACCTTTAAGACTCCTCTACTCAAAATGCCAAGTTATATATAACAAAGGTCAGCTCAGATGCACACGAGTAATACTATTACAGACCTATTACAGGCTGTCTTTTTTTTTTTTTTTATCTTTTTTTTAAATAGTAACTTTAGCTTCAGAAGAAAAGCCTCAAAGCAGACTACAGGACCTCTAAGGCCTATTTTTACTGAAGCTAGTTGCCTTTCCTTCTGCATCTGGCAGTAAGCACTTTGCATGCTCACGATAGACTGAGAGGCCAGGTCTTTCCGTGCAGACAATGTTCATTTACTAGCGTGCTCATTTTTTCAGTGTAGCAATTAGCTCTGTTGTCTTCCTTATTTCCAGCACACATCCCACAACCCATCTTACCACCGTAACACATCATCCCTGTCAGACAGGAGAGGCAGGCTCAGCCCTCGGTTATCCATCTTATCTTCCAGGGTAATACCCTGATAAGGCACATATGAAGCAAGCCAGGTGGAGAAGGAAGGAAATTACTCTACTCATATATTTATATATACAGAAGCAGGTGTCCCACCACATTTTGGAGATGTCATTCTGGAGAGACAACACAAACCTGGACGGGGGCAAACGGGTACCAGAAGGAACCAACTGCTATTTCAAGCAGACCAAGCAGGTCCCCTTCCTTTGCTGCTGGACAGCTTTCTCAGAGACTGCTGCTGTTATGCAAACCCGTTACAAGCTCACAGGTTAGAAGTGCTCAACAGCAGCACCAGGCTCTATAAAAAGCAACCAGCAAAGCTCTAACTCTTACTACAATGCAGACTACGATTAAATTTGCATACAGGCAACAGCTTTTGGAGAGAAAAATCTAAATAGCAAGTCTAGCCAGAAGCTAAAATGAATTGCTAGCAAGCCACTCACACCTGTAATAGAGCTGACCACATCTACTTTTCATCAGCAAAAAAGACTACCTAAGAAAGGTCCACAAATGTTCTTGAAGATCTGACTGTTGAAAGATTTAAGTTCTCGAACTCATTAGCATTACACCTCAGAACATCCGAATAAAATGAGCTCTTGCTTTCTGCCTGAACACTACTTAGGCTGGGGGCATCATCTTGTGTAAAAGGATTTCTAAAGGTGGTTTCTTTTAGATACATTCTTACCATTTAATCCAGTTACCCTCTGTGGAACTGAGAATGACCCAGAACAGGGGGGTGGAATCAGGTCTGTTTGCATCACCTTAGGTTTTGCTGCTGCTGTTATTTGGTAGCTTTTTATGCTTGCAGAAATTAATCTGAGACAGAGTTTCTTAAAATACTAGATACACGTAACTGCAAGTTTTCTATGCAAAACTTCATCCCAATGGAAAGATTATTCTACTTAGGCAGACTAAACAACAGTTACATGCACTAAGTGACCCTGAAATGCCTCCTGCTCCTTAGCAGATTATTTCACTGTCAATTCAATCAATTTACACTGTCAGTTTTCATCCTAAATGGGTCCAAGTGCAGTTGAAGTGTTGTGATTTTTACTCTGTCTGTAAAATACTACCTGCGCCCAACTAAAAAATAATTTAGAAAACAATGAATCCCCAGTCTGAAGATCAAGATTCATACTTCTTATTCCTGATGGAGCTTAAGAATAGTTTTAGATACATGCAGTACAGCAGAGCTGTCTATCACTGTACAGCAGACCCATCGTCGCTGTGCTGCACTCCCCGGCAGCTCCAAACTCGATCACAGCAAGGAACAGAGCAGAGATTCTTCCTGGCGAGAGCGCCGGCTACCCGATGAGTCACGGGAGCCAGCGCTGGCAAGAGACCGGCTGCAGGCACAAACAAGTAGCTCAGGCTTCATCAGATGAAAGGCAGTAAACAGCCAAGATACTTTCTAATATTTACTACAATAATTTGCTACTGGGGGGGGGGGGGGGGGGGGGGGGGGAATCAACACTCCAACTCTATTCCAGCTGTATCTGCTAACAGAACCAGGCATTCTTCTATCGGTTCAGGGAAATTACAGGAAAATACAAAAATCACAATAATACAATCCATAATCTGCTTCCACTTAAACATTAACCAGCAACGACGATAACCACCATTTCATTTGCATTAAGAGATTAGCTAAAGCGTATCCCCCAGGGGGAAAGGCCCACGTAAATACAAGGTCTCTGCATGTCATTTTCATAATCTGCCTGTTAGGGAAGAGACCGTAAAAGCCCAGCTGCAAACTCCATGCTCATTGATCCACTCGCCCATTTTTTTAAAACTTTATTTTAAACTGAGTAACAGCACCTGACCCTCACAGATTACACACTAGCTACAGGAAGTTCGGCTGCATCAAGGTAAATTAGACTTTCAGGTTTAAGATAACAACAGCAGTTTAAGTGCAGAGGCTAGAATTAGTAGGCTTCAATTAAAACCCTCAGAAGAGAGACTTTTCCCTTTCCTTTAATATTTCCAGCAAACGAACTATGAAGCACCAGCAAGAGTGTGCAAAATGTGAACTCAGCTAAAGCAGTAAGTACTTATTTCTTCAATATAGCATCTTCTACAATGCAGAAGCTGACTGCAGAGCCTTACAAGAGAGACACTGCAGGCACTGCTGCTGCTTTCGTTCCATTGGGTTTGAAAAGCTTATCAAAAAAGAGCAGATTAAGACTACCACAAACCAAAAGAGTACATAAAATATACAGAGACTGACCGTATTTAATCACTATTTGAAGATCTTAAGAGTGTAGAAGCTCCAGGAAAAGTACTAAGTTACTCTCCAGTTTGATACCACGAGAAGTCTCATCCCCAGTGGCAGTTCGATGGGGCCCAGAGCCGAGACCTGCAGCGCTGGGGCTGGGCTGCTCAGCACCCTGCCGCACATGGCGGTGGGGTCCTCCAGCCTCTTCCAGTGGCTCAGCTGCCACCAGTCCAACAAAAGCCAACTTTGCAACACGCTTGGTCATCCTTGTTTTAAACAGTTACTCAATTGCATAATTTTTTTTCTAAATCCTCCTGTATGCTTATACTCCCAGTTTATTAATCCCTCCTGACAGTGAATAAACTTGCTGCTAAAATACCTGTCAAGATAAAAAGCAGCTGCCCTATTTTCTGTCACCCTTGGAGGCCCACAGTTAAAGAAAATTAAACACATAGGCTTGAAGCTACACCGTATATTTGTAAATAAAATAATTTGACAGAACAAGATTACAAAGTATGAAACAAGCCCTTTCAGGAATTTGTAAGTACAAGCGAAGTCGATGTTAAATCCATTTTGTAAAGTTTTAAACAAATACCACTGAGGGATAGGAGTATTACCATAAAACACTTTTTTTTCCTTAACGCTTTCTCAAAAAGCTTCGACCATGTACATCAATTTCAGATAAAAAAAAAAAAATCACACACGCGCATTGGTTTGGTTACAGCTTCAGGGATCAGTGCAGCACAGTGCAAGTTTCATTCACAGATAAAGAGATATTTGAAGTAGGTACAAGAACATTCTGCAAAATATAGGATGTTATCTAACTCTAGGCAACCCTTTTCCCACCCCCTAAAAAGTGCTCAAAAGTAAGCACAACATATAGAAACACGGGGAAAAGCACACAAGAAGATGGACTCTTTAACAAGACAAGTTAATATTTGACAGCTTAAGGCAGAGGAAACAATTGCATCAGGAAGAAAATGATTGTTAGTCATTAGAAGGTATGTACAAGGGAGGTTTGTACTTTGATTCTGTAGAAAAACTGAAGCTGACAAGTCTCCATTCCTGAAATATAGAGTAAGAGAGGTACAAGAAGTAAGCACTAATAACTGAAAGTGCCTTCTCAGAATAGCCTGTTTTCCCCTGCTGCAGGTCATCATTGCCACATCTTTCAAGGAATAACTATATGTAACTATTTATTTCAGCTAGTCTTTCAGTATGTGTTTATTGCTTATCTGGCAACTTTACAGAATCTTCCTGGTCCCTAGTCTCCATCAGAAAGCGTTTTCCCCTTTTTATGTTTATTTCAAAGTAGATCAAATACTCTTCACTGCTTTTAAAAAAAAACTTTAAGAAATTGCCCGAGCTAAAAATATTAACGCAATTTTCACCTGAAGCAATGTATTGCAGACTATTAATGTAAAGTGCCTCCCTAAAGACGTTAAGTGCATCTTTAGCTACCAGAAATCTCACGGAGGGCTACGGCTTTGAAGTGTTCTGCTAATTTTTATAAAAAAAAAAAAATATGACTGACATTTACAGCATACAGAATGGGAGACTAGTGCAATATGCAGCATTGATTGTTTATTCAATAAATATTTAACCCAATTATTGCCAACCAAGGCAAACAGTGCAGAAATTGTCACTTAAAGAGATACAAAAGTTTAACATTTTTTTTCTATAAAGTCAGTTGCTACTATATTCATACAACTATTTCAAAGAGGTTTTTCTGCTTCAAAATTGACACTACCATTATAAAAATATAGAAACATAGCATTCCGGGGTTTAACATGTCTTTGCAAGTCTAACTTTTACATTTATATAGGAAAATGACATTTCTGTATTCAAGAACTTATTAAAAGTAAAAATGAATACTATAGTAGAGACATTTTCTGCACTGACAGTTTCATTATAGCTCTTAAATACATCTTTCTTGGTCCTGGGTATACATTTAGAATGAAATAACTTGCATCTCACATTTATCCTGAGGTCAGCTGTGTAAAAAGGAAAGCCAATTTTATAAGGATACTAGCAGGCTTTTTGTTCAAAATCTGAGGCTATTTTTTAAAAAGCCAATAAAACTCCTGGGGTGGGGGGGGGGGGTGGGGTGGGGGGAACCAACCCTCTTACCAATGTTTTAAGGAACAATTCAGTGTCATTTTGGGGAATTATTTCAAAAAATATATAGGCTATCACATCCAAATGATATATTACCCAACTAAAATTTCAGTATGCATTTGCCAAATTTGAAACTTAGAAACTGTTCTGAAAAGAAAGTGTATAAATCCCCGTGAAGAGTCACCCTAAGCTTCTCATCTCAAGATCCCGACCCGCAATGCAACTCCTGCAAGGAGAACCCCACTGAAGCCTGTGGGAATCTGCAGTCTTCGGGTCTGCCTGCACAGGTGAGGACATGTGATTTGGGTCTCCGTCACCCACCGAGGGGTACAGTTATGACCTTGTCAAAGCTCCACTTTGAACACAGCAGTTATTTTCAATAGCACCAACAATCTCTCAGATACCAGCATCAGGCAAATACAGACGACATAGAATAGGTTTTGTGTCTTCCTGAATCAGCACAATTGGTACAAGGCACTGCTTGGCATAGGAAGTCATAAATAAGAGCAAAACAAGACAATTTCCAAGTTTTGTGACACTTAAGTTTGTATGTTATGTCACATTTCAACATACTATATACCATGGTTAAAAAAACCAAGACGGTCTAAGGGATTAACCAAAACATCACTGTTTCATGCATGCTTACGGTTTTCCTCCCCGTATCCAAAAAAACCCACGTAAGAACATATCAATATGAAACATTGGGAAGTATGGGTTGTTAAATTAAGTAGTACATTTTATTCTCCAATCTTCCACAAAAGTCTAACCTAGACACAACTCAAGTATAAGAAGTTGGAAAATATTCTGATAACATTTGCAACAGTATCCCTGCAGAGGAGTGAAAAACCTATTGTCTAGAGAATTCATAGATTGAGGCACATCGCAATTGAAGATATTCAGGCATATTTTATGGCTAGAACAGGATTTTTCTGAGGAACCTCACTATAGACTTCCCCAAAAGCAGCTCCATATGGTTTGAAACACAAATTGCAACACATGGAAAAAACGTTTGGTCCTTAATCACTACTGTCTTCGTCGTCGTCATCATCAGATACATCATTTAAAGATGATTTAGGTGACTGGCTGTAGGAGTCTGATCTAGTGGACTGACAAGCAGTCATCTCCCCCGTAGAAAGAAGATCATAGCAGAAGTCGCAAATCCGCACAGGCTTGGAAGACTGGCTTGGAAGAAGAAACCTCTTTTCAGAGCAAGGCCCGCACACAACAAAGCCACACTTGCGACAGTGGTGACGACGGTTGACGGGTGTAAATTTTGCTTTCTGACAGCGCATGCACACAGTGGCTTCTGAGTCTGGTACCCAGACAGCTGCATGTTCATTGCTAGGAGTCTTCCCGCTTTTGGAAAGCAAATCAGAAACACACTTATTTATGTGGTTCATCCACTCAGACTTCTCTGTAGCGGTGGCAGCATAAACCGCAAAAGACTTTGTTGGTGTCTTGATAAGCCACCCATTCCGTAAGTCTCCCTCATCCTGGATGGAATCAATAGTGACGTTTTCCAGCGGGATTATGTGCTGTTTATTGTATTTCTTCTTCTGGATGACAATGTTACCGTAAACAAGAATGTCATTGAACAGGAAGAACTGCCTCGCTTTGGGCTTCTTCCTACACAGCTTTGTTAGTACTCCCTCTCCGATCAGAACACGACCAGGAATAGTCAGAGGTTGTCCAGCGGCTCCAAAGCAGTTTTCTACTATACTTATTCTTCTAGTATTTGCCTCACTGTTTGCCAAGCGATCCACCATCTTTCACAAGTATCCTAAAGTTAGAAAAAAAAGTTTGCTGTTAGAACAGGACTGATTCAACAGCAGCCTTCCCCAAGAAAGGTACCAACCCCACATTTCTTAAAATATCTAACAGAACCCGCTGGCTCAGAGGCACCGACTTGGGCTAGATTTAAATAAGTATTAACACCTAAGAATTTTTAGCAACCGATTAGTCTTTTTTTCAAAAGCAAAAATGTTCCATCCAGCTGACAGCTATCTTTATCACACGGACAGCACCTACAGCACTGCTCTTGAGAGCCTCTGGCAACAGACTAGGAGGCTTCCCCTCTAGTAAGGTTACCGCATCCTGGTTTAACACTCACATTTCTCTGTATATCCTCCTGCACGTACTCTCTGGATGGCAAAAACAAGTATCATCCATCATTCCAAATTCTAATACTGACAGAAGCATCGACTTAACTGAGCAGCTTGGAGACTGTTAGTGTTAACACGACAAACAAAAATTATAGAATTGATGTTCAGAGAGGAAACCACCATATTCAAGCTCAGTACTGCTCTTTTTTCAGTACGTAAACCTTAAATCATGGGCCAAAACCATGAATCTACCTACTAGAAACATTTTGTATAGGCCACAGCTTGCACCCACCACCACCTGCTTTCATGGCAAACTCCTGAGCCAGGAGCAGGGAGCGAGTCGTGGCTGGTGGCTCATTGCCTGCTTGCTGCTGCCTTCTTTCTGCAGGGGTCCCACCGTCCTTCCCTCCTCGCCTACTCGAACCACATCTGCATCCATCATGATCACGCAACGTACAAAGGCAGACCAGCACAGAGGACAAGTCACAGCTCGCAACTGTTCCTGAGAAAGACTGTGACCTGCACTGGCTGAAAGTTTAGGCAAGAAGGCTTTGTATTTCAGGAAGCTGATAAACTACAGAGTACATATGTTCCAGTTACAGATTAAAACCACCCCTTGTCCTTCCCCAAGTAGCAAGTAAGATTTTCTCTTGTAAGGGTAAGATTCCTAAGACATCCAATGGAGAACTGAAAATAAGAAGTTACTATAGTCACTCATATCTTGGCAAACCACTCTTTAGCCTATCATTTACCCTAGAGCTTCCTGGGCAGAAGTCAGGCAAAGGAAACTCCTGCCAGTCCAATCCAGATCTGCTCCCCCCAAGCTCCTCCTGAGTACAGCCATGAACCTGAACTGTGTGCTTGAGGGAGCAGCGAGACAGCTGGCAGAGGCGAGTACTACGGAAAGACCTGTTTCTCGGCATGCAGAAGACAGCTCTCCTGTGCCTTCCTTTCTAGCTACCACAGGGCTGATGCTCACAACACCCTTTGGTAGAAACCACTGCTTTGAACGGGCCTGAAGGAGAGCAGAGTAGCAAATACTCCAGTGCCTGTTACCTGTACTTCCCAACACAGTCCCAGTTTGGGACGTCCTCTACATTCACCTACCTTTTCTTTTAGATCTACGCTGCCTGCCATCAATACAGCATCAGCCCATAACTGAGATGAAACTGGGCTGAAACAAGGCTCAGACTTGATGCTGCTCAGACTCTCTCGCTCTGCCATAACCTGATCCAGTCAATCTTCTTCCTATAAATCAAAGCTCAGATACTTCCTTACAAAATAGGGATGAACTTCTTGATAGAGATTTGGTGGCAGAGAAATCTCTCATCAGGCCTCATCTAAATAAGTATGTGTTGTGGTTTAACCCCAGTCAGCAACCAAACACCACACAGCTGCTCACTCACCCTCCCCTCCTGGTGTGATGGGGGAGAAAACTGGAAGAGCAAAAGTAAGAAAACTCATGGGTTGAGGTAAGAACAGTTTAATAATTGAAATAAAATAATTAATAATAATAATTAATAATAAGAATTGTAATGAAAAGGAAAACAACAAGAGAGAGAGGGGAACAAAACCCATTTTAAAAAAGTGATGCAACTGCTCACCACCCGCCAACTGACACCCAGCGAGTCCCCCCTGCACAGTGATCACTGCCTCCTGGCCAACTCCTCCTAGCTTATATACTGAGCATGACGTCATATGGTATGGAATATCCCTTTGACCAGTTTGGGTCAGCTGTCCTGGCTGTGCCCCCTCCCAGCTTCTTGTACACCTCCTCACTGGCAGAGTATGGGAAGCTGAAAAAAGTCCTTGACTTAGTATAAACACTACTTAGCAACAACTAAAACATCGGTGTGTTATCATATTATTCTCATGCTAAATCCAAAACACAGCACTATACTAGCTAATAGGACAAAAATTAACTCTATCCCAGCCGGAACCAGGACAGTATGTTACCCATGATTACACAAATCCACATGCCTAATGTTAAGTGTGATTAAAAAATAACTTACAAGTTACTGCTTTGAGAGTTTAATTAGTTCCACACTAAAATAGTTTAACAAGTGGGCTTACTCAGATACAACTAAACTGACCTTTTTTTAAGCTCTGCACATGACATCATCTTCTATCAAAATCTGACACTGAAGACAGAAGAATCTATTAAAGATATTACTCAGCACTTCTTTTAAATTTTCTTTATGTGCCTTACAGCATTAGTTACAATACGTGAGTATTGTAGTAACCAGTTTTACGGTTAGTAGGATTACAAAGCCACGAAATCTGAAATTATTTTGATCTGCAGAAGGTCAAGACAAAACACAAACTGACTTATAAAAAGGGTTCAAGAGATTTAATTGTGCTGCATCAAGGCACACAAGCAAGTAGACCTATGCTATTTCCACCAGGTATCAGTCAAACCTTAATTAAAAAAAAAAAAAAAAAAAAAAAAAAAAAAAAAAAAAAAAGGCTGACCTCCTCCATTACCCTGTCCAGTGGCTCCCATTTGATCGGTTAGAAAGTATTTTCTTAACAGTAAGCTTAAGTCATCTTTGCTGCAAAACAAACACTTCTTTTTGTTCTTCAATCAGTATAACTATCACTACCTTCTTTATTAAGCTTTCTGAGGACTGAAGTGCTTGTCACTTCTCTCTAGAGACAATACTGGGAGTCCAAGTGGAAGGGGGAAAAAACCACCAACAAAACGCCCCGTTATTTCCATCTCCTTCACCAGCCCTACTTTTCTGAATCATTACTGTTGTCAAGGTTCTCAAAGCTTTGTCCATCATTCCCTTTAAGAGATGCCCACAAGTGGACACTGTACTAAATCCCTAAAATCCTTCTGCAACACCAAACTTAGCTGACATGGTTCTGCTTTGTTTCCTTCTGTGGCGATACCAATTTATGCCATCTGCCCCCCTGTCTGCTCCCTTGTGCCATTACAAAAGCTACACAGTGGGTTAGATCAGAGGGCTGATCAAGTTGAGAACAAACCAGAGTTTTAGGGCTCAAGTCGGCAGGATAGCTGCACTGGAGGAAGATAACGGAGGGATGGGAAGGGAGGTGCTTAGACAGTGCCCTGCATAGAAAGTACATTGGCTTAAACTGATCAGTAAAAGTATTAGAGTTTGGTTTTTTTTTCTCCCAGAGAACGGCAGAAGACTCAAATTACATCAGTACGATTCATTTTTTTTAATGCTGTGACTACACAGGCATATCCAAAATATACCTTTCAATAGACACCTTATTTCTTAGAAGTATTCCAGGCACCAATACTAACTTATACACATGGGGACACACAATACCCACCTTGACATGTTTTATTCAGCATTAAGATCTAGCTGCTTTTTTCCTCCCCCCCCTTTTTTTTTTAAATATATACCTTCCAACTACCTACTACCACGTGGCAAGGCAGCACAACACTGGCACTTGGGAGTGAGTTTTTTGGGTAAGTTATCGGCTTCACTTCTACTACAGCCTTGTCTAATGCAGAGGTGCCATTCCGCAGAAATGCTGCTGGCTTGTCTGAACTATTATCTCTGTATCTACCAAGGAGAAAGTACTAAGGAGGGAACACAAAAGATTAACTAGGAACTTTTTGATGTGTATTTACTGTAGTCCTAGGCTCAAAAAAAAATCAAATTCAGGTGCCTGACTGCCAAAGCCCAGGATTTGGAATGAAGGTTAATTGCCATTAACTGCCAAATAACCATTCCCATCTAACAACATACTAGCAATAAACAGCCTTTGCAAGTGCCAAAGCTGAACCAACAATTGCTTTGGACTTAGAAAGCAAAGAATCAGTCACAGGGTCAGTCTAAAGTTATTTAGTAATCCCATGTTCCCTGTGAATCAGGGAAGGAAATCAGTCAGCAGAGTGCAAAGGGGACAGACCAGAAGAATACACTTTTCTGCAGGTACAAATCAATACGCATTACTTCTAAACTTACACTTTTATACAAATTATCTGCAAATTACAGCAAGTTAAATGCTTTTTCTAGTCCACCATGGAGAACACCCACCCCACCCCCCGCAAACCCCACAATCATACTGATGAGTTTCAGTGAAGCAAGCTCTTGATGTGAAGTTACAGCAACTTGTAGGAAGCACTCACTGCTCCACAACTCCAACTCAGCGCTCTCTGCACTCCCTGCCAATAAACAGCAAACTTGGTCCAAGGTCACCATGAAAGCTTTCAAAATACAAGTCACCAGGAGAAGAAAACAGGCGGAGAAAAGGCTAAAGGTTTTAATTAACTGTTCTCTAGAACGGCCTAAAAGAAAACAACTCTAACCAGGATCGTTTAATAATCATCATGGCTTGAAACCAAGACACATGACTCCAGAACTTGTGCTGAAGACTGTACTTTCAGCTTGTTGTGAAAATAATCACTTACTGGACTTAAAGCAAGAATCCAGGGCAAGTTAAGGACTATTAAGACAGACAAGATATTAAGACATCTCTTCTAGTTTGAAACTTTTGTCTATAACATTCAACAAATTCTCACCTACCAGCCTCAAGTAAGGTAGTAAAAGCCACAGACTGCTGATGGATTATTCCACCTTTCCAGGGCACGAACTGTATTTTCCCACACTAATAGATTAGACTTTTTATAATAAGCACTCTGACATTTTTCTCGTAAGTTTTTAGAGAACTAAAAATTAAAAATCCATCTGAAATCCTATGCACACTAACGCTCATTCACTTTCACTAACCTTTTCCGAGAAAGGAAGTAAGTTCAGAAATGCATAATGAGAAACTACCTGGAAAGTATCATGATTACAAATAATAATGAAACATGGAAAAATAGACCAGGTATAGAAAAGAGAAGCCATCCCTAAGTCACAAGAGATAAAGTTAGAAGAGGTGCACCTCTTCTTCTCATGAGCACACAGACCAAGGAGATGTTAAATTAAAATATTGTCTGGACACACAAAGGAACTTTTAACCCCAAGATGTCACAGTCCAAAAGCTATGCAAGGTTATCAATTACCAGTCTTTTAAAATTACAACAATCTTTTCTTAAAGCATATTCAGATATATTGTAAGAGATAACAGATCATACCCTGGAACTGGGTGGCAATATCCTCCTCTCTACCAGCTAAAACTTTCTTCTGAAGTTTCTACTGTTGGCCACTGTAAGAAGCAGATACTGGATTACTCTCCTTCAAGATGCAGGATCTCAAGACCTAATCAAACAAAGCAACTCCTGAGTGATGGCAAATTGCTGAAAACATGCCCCAAATCTTCCCCAAAGCAAGTGAGGAATAAACCAGAACCACGGGCTTCAAAATGACAGGCTAGACAGCTCCACTTAAGGGGAGAGTGGGAGCATCTTATACATAGTCTCAGTGTATGGATGCTATGAAGTCAAAAACATCAAACCTATTGTTCAGACTTTTACCACGTATGACTCCAGTTTTACACTTTTTGCATACAAACTCCTGAAGGTCCCCAGGCCCTTATGCAAGGAGGACTCCATTTATCTATAAGGACCATCCATTACATCAGATTCATTTTCTGTGCCCAGGCTGCAGTGTAGTACTAGTACTAGTAATAGCTGCTAGTCAAAACATTGCAAAAATAAATAGATCACCTTCTAAGAAAAATTAGCTACATGGAGCTGCACCATGAGCAGGGTTTAGCAGCCTTTCCAAATAAGTATCTCAACTCTCAAAATGCTGCAATAGCTTCAGTTTGTCCTCCTTCTCACACACATGCTCTCAGTAAGCCCATTTCACAATGCAGATGCTGGGCAAAGGCTTTCATCTCCATAGTGTAATATGCTATTTAAAAGTGACAAAATATTTCATGACACAGAAAGCCCCAACTCCTCTACCATATGCAGAGCCATCTTTGACACTGTTATTCCTACTTTTACTCACAAGAAGCTTCTACAGAAATAACAATTCTGTTATCAAGATACCAAGATCTTCTTGTTCCCCTATTTTACTCCAGTTTTACATTTGTATCCTGTCAGTGAGAACAGTCATCTCCAAAGTGAGCAAACTTAGATGTTACTGAAACCTTTGAAGAACCAGCAAGTTACCCACTTACCTAAAACACAACCCGTGTTGAGGAAGTCACATATTTACTACAGTTATTAACATTCCACACTACTGCAGTAGGAAAATAATTCTGTTAGGGTTGCTGTGCACTGACAAGTCACTTCCCACATAATTGTGTCTTTCTGCCACTGTATCCTGGTGACCAAACCGATGATCTCCTCAATGCTTCTACAGATCTTATTTAAAATAAGAGAATGTTTATTTTATATGCTAGCTCTGCTCTTGATAAAGGCCAGACTAAACTGCACAGAAGAATAGCTGTTGTTGAAGACAGACATAAGGAGTCAACTAAAAAGAAAGCAACCCTGACTGACATAGCTACTCCTAATTCAACACTGCCAGAAAAGTCTTCTACTACTACATTAGCACTGTAGCAGCTGGCACGATCACCACAGAGCAGAACCATAGATAACACAAAGGTGCTGGAAGGGAGAAATCAGATGAAAAAAACTATTATGGCATAGTGATGCAGACTGCATACAGCTCAGCACAAAAACATGTCCTCACCCCAGCTCAGTGCATACTACCATCATGACCAGCACTCCCTTTAGACTGCAAGACAGGCACAAAAGGTATGCAGGAGAGGGACACAACCTGAATTCCCAAGTTTCTTCAGCAATACAGCAGAACCAGCAGTGCTCCATTACTTTCTAGCCTGGGCAAGAACAAGTTTTGTCCAGTACACAGTCCCTGCTAACAAGCATTAATTAATAAGCATCTAATTTTTAGCATTATTTTTCTTCAACACTCCTTCAAGGGAGGAAAATGCTACTGGCCTTGCCATAGTTGCCAATTCATCTATCACCATCTTTACAATTAGCAATTAGACTGTTAACAATTACATTTAACACATTGCATTAATACAAACCAGACAGTCTAGCTTTCTCAGAGCCATGGTATCAGGATGCAGGCAGCTCATCCATTACTACATATATTCACAGTTAAGGTGACAGCTTTAAAGAAAAAAAAAAAGTATTTATGCTGCTGGAAAGGGTACAAGAGCTCAAAACTAACCACACAGAGGCCCATCCAGTCCTAAAGCAGCAGCAGATCCTGGATGTTTCCAAACCAGATTTGGTAACACAAGTCCAATAAAAAAAGTCACTAACAACAGTATCCGATCACACCATTAGAACAGATGAAATGAGATCTAGATATGGTTTTCTATTCTCCATTTGCAGTGAAGCAAATGGAGAATAGAAAAGAGAAGACTCAGAAATGGAGGAATACAAAAGGAATAGAATAAAGAAAGAAAAGGTAGAAATAGCAGATCTAAATTGCCACTCAATAAACTTCTAAATAATTATCCAGTTGTCATACAGAGCCCTTGTTCTCACACCTGCATTTGCACATACAGACAACATCAGCAACTATGTTTCACCACATACATTCAAATCCATTTTCCTTCTTGCCTAAGGGTAACATATATGTTTCATAATAAAAGTTTTTGTTTAGAGGTCCCTTAATAAAAGGCAAAGTTAAAGGTTTTATCATGTCTGACTCTACAACCTGAAGGCTCTGAATAAAAGAGAAATTTCAAATAGAACCGAATCTTGTTTTATTATACTTAATCACACAAGTTAAACAGACATGAAAGGTACAGAAGATCAATAAAACTTTTACAAGACAGAAACAAGTAAATTGTAAACCTAAGACAGACAAGGACTAACTGCAGACCAGATATCTAATGTGCATTAAATGACTGGTTTGTAAGATGACTCATCTTTTGGATCTACAGAGGAAAAATATCACACTCTCCTTAAAAAGAGTTCATCAGGCAGAATCAGTCATTCAGTACATAGTTATGGGGGTTTTTTTAGTAATAGGTTTCAAATAATTGTTATACATTATATTATCACATCAGACTCATTCAGCTTTCCTCTTGCACTTTGCCTATGCAAGGAAGACACACTAATTTGACTTAAAGCTGAACAAACACAATTAAGTTACCCAGAAGCCTCATACATCCCTGTGATTTAAAGCTGTCTGAAATGGTAATATCACTACTTTTTGTGGACAAACGTTCAGCTATGAAGGCATCTCAGTACTGTAATAGAGTACTCTAATCTGCTAGTATTAGATGTATTGCTCTTAAGAACAACACAGCTTTTTGCACCACTGCCAAGTGAAACACTGTAAATTTCTGAAGTGCAACCTGTTTAAGGAATCTTATCAATGTCTAATGCTTTGCAAATAGTTTTAATGTGGAAAATCACTGAACACAGCACAGCAGAAGTTTGTGATACAGGTCAGAAGAGAAATCAGCATAAATTTAAAATCTTACTTTGGCCTCACTAGTTCCACCTCCTGCACAGCCTCCTTCAATACATACAGAGAAGGATGATACCATCGCTTGTCCTGAATGTTTCACTGTCATCTTTGTTGGCAAAATTAAGCTTTCTATGCACTTAGATCTGATTAGCGGCAATCAGAATCCAAGCATTCACGCACAAGTCAGCACTACCTGTCAAGGACCATAAAGGTAATAACAAGAGCTGGATTAAAGATGATATAGAAATACCAGCAAGAGGTATTAAACTTTATTTCTATCATTCAGTATGTAGAATAAAATATTGAGGAAAATGAAGTTTTAAGTATCCATTAACCCATTTATGAATTCATTAATATTTCATTCTATATTTTAATACAACTATAACAATTAACTGCATTTTTTTAATATTAATTATATATTTCCATTATTCACCATTTGCTTTTTATAAAACAGTAAAAAGACCAATTTGACCATAAAGTTAAGTGAAATTGAAAGAAATTTCACCCCAAAAAATATTATGTTGAGAGGAGATACGAGTATGACAAATGCTTTCTAAAGGTCTTTATCACTGCTAAAAGCTGACATGACAGTAACAACTAAATGCCTGTACTGTGCTGGATCTAGCTGTCCTGGATGCTATTTAAAACATAAGACAACAACTGTCACTTAAAGAGAAATACAGCCTTCTAACGAGCAGTTCTCTAATAATTCTCTTCATAAAAGTATTCCCGAAACTGTTGTATTTAACAAACTGTCTTGCTATCGCTACTGTAACCAGCTGGTAAGGATGCAGAGGATAACCTGATGGTATCTGAAAGATATGAATATCAAGAATGACAAAAAGCTACATCACAATACTGCAAAGAAATAAGAAGGACTGAGAGATTAAAGAGACTCGACATTGATATGGTAGAGATGACAGCAGGAAAGGAGGCAATAAGATCCCTCTGAACTTCTTCAACATAGTCTTTATCCAGAATCACTTCTGACTAATCTGGTTAATGGCTGCAGCATTCAGAAAGGTACCGGTAGCAGAACAGAAACTTTGACTTGATTTACAGACAAAAATAGTACCTTTTCCTTAAGGCAATGTACGCTGTTGCCTCTTTGCACCATTTTTCACACCCTTATTAATTACTGGCATTTAATAAAGTCAAAAAAGCAGCAAGATAGAACACTGGAAAAGAATGGTGGCAGTATCAAGGCTGCCTTGGATTACTCTAAGGAAGCAAAGGTGCTTGTGCCATTTTCATCCAAACACTATAAAGAAAACATAGTGTAAGCATCAATCAATACTACACAGGCAGGAAAGTGGAATAAATGATACTGCGGACCTCTCCCAAGTCTCATTTCTATGATTCGCAGTGTCATGTTTTGTACATGAATGTGATTTTTTTATTTTTTCTTCCCCACTGTGAGGACACGGCTTCCTGCATTGCACAAGCCTGTGGAGCAACAGCTGGAGCGTGGGGAAACGCAGATGAGCTAACCCGCTTCCTTACTGGTATATCCAGTACAAACCAGCAGTCTTAACCTTTCATTTGTCTCAACCCGTTGGCTAATGTTCTGGCATCGGCCACAGACTCATAAAAACCATGCTGGAAATACATTAACAGCAACCACGTCACTCCATACTGCGCGACCTGTGAATACGCTGCCTTGCCAGTATTTTAGAAATATTTAGATTATTTCTCAGTCCAGCATTTAGTCGTGTCCAAATATATCATGAAAGCAAATCCACACATTTGCCTAGTCATATGTCATCATAAACCTACAATTATGATAATAACCCCAACAGATCTGTTTGGGTTTTATTTTTAAACTGCTGTAAGTGACTGTCAAAAGCCTAGTCCCACTAAAACTCTTCTTGAAGTTACAACGTAGAAATCTCTATTTTAACTGCCTAATGTCTTACAGTTTAGTAATTCTTGCAATACATTACAGTTAATTTTAGTATACTCTAATTTCCAATTTCCAAGGAAGGATTGCTGTTCCCCTTTAATTGACCGGTTGTGTAAGAATTGCTCATAGAATGTAAGTGATTCTAAATGAAGAACAACAACAACAAACTTTATTATCAAACCTGCATGGCAAGTGCATTACTCTTCAAATTTGCAACAGCCAACTGAGCTAGGAACGCCTAGAAAGGCCAATTCCATTTTGGGGATGGAGATCATTTCTAGGTAGAACTTTCAAGATGTATGATCTTATATTCCCCAACCCACTCAGAAGCTAGTTTGGGTACAGGAACCTATTTTTAGCAAAAGACTATCGGTTTTGCCAAGCAGCATATGTATTAGCACAGCAAGAGCAGAGCAATGCTGTTTTACTATCCAAGCTACTCCGCTGAACAGCTAGCACACTGCCTGAGCAGCTGTATGCAGGCAAAACCATCCAAGTTCTGCACATTAGCTTCTTACAAGGTTTGGTATTTAACACAATAAACCTCAGCTGGAAAAGGAACACCAATTTAACCTGCCTGCAAACAGAAAGACTAGCTCCCCCATCCCGTATGTGTTGTAATGCTAAATAATCATAGAGGAGACCTGAGGAAAACAAAGGCAAGCGGAAGCGAGCTGCCCCACCAGGCGAGTTTGGCTAGTTTGCAGTCCTCCCCACGCAAAGGGCGAGAGGAACCGCCCTGGCCATAATGCCACGTGCCGTAACGCCAGCACCCCTGCTCCAAGCAAGAAATGTGTGGCACCCATTAGAGAGACGCAGAAATCCAGAATTGTTGAGTCCCAAAGCTGTTCCCACTACCTTCTCCTGCTTGGCAGTAACAGAAAACATGAAAGATGGAAACCCAAACAGCGTTGAAAGGTTCATACCACAGGAAAGTACATGACCAGGAAAGCCTCAATCCACTCCTAGACCAACTGGAAGTGGCTGTATTTTCCCCCACCCCCAACTTCATTGGAAAAAGTCCCTGAATGCCTCTTAGGGCAGAAAGACCTCACTGCAGAAGCCCAGGAGCAACATTCTTGTAAGAGATCCAGCCTTTTAATGAAATCAGCTGCTTATTACCACTGTCAGGCTTCTATTTATAATAAACCATAGTAGCTGATATTGTTTTTGTCTCCTGGCATGACAGAGACAGAGCTGCTGCTGGAAAGAAATACGTAGTTCTCCATCCCCCACCTGGTAGTCAAGGGTTGGAGCAACAAAGGGAGCAAGTTCCTAAACTCGGTTCATCTCCGTGTCCTTACCCGTCTGCCAACAAGCTGAGCACTCCCCAAGCACTGATACAGGCTTACACGTATCTGAACAGCACTTGTGAAACACGGTACTGCCAGCCGAACCGCTGCCATTTAGATGAAAAAATTCTTAAGGCCTTTTAAGATGCAAAGGAGGAGGTAGCCAGCACATGCATGTGGGAAACAGGTAATGGCTAGAATTAAAGTAATTTTAAAAAAGCCAAAAAATCCCACAGCACACAGCCACACAACCCTAAAAGCTTGAGTTCTGCAAACAGAGGTGAACAGGCAGGCCTGACCCACCAGGAACAGTGTTTCCAATTCGACAACAAACTCATCTGTCAAAGCACAGAAAGTAAGATCCGGACAAATATGGGCATATCAAATACTCACAGCTGTCAGCATACTGAAATGGGTATAAGTAAAACAACTGAGGTTTTGTATGTTTTTATATATATATACACACACACACAACACATATATATAAAAACCTATATATTTGTAAACTATATATAACACATATGCCCTTTTAAATTAACCAACAAATGATTAACTGAAAAAAGCCCAATATTCAGATCAAATCTTTGCCATCATGGGAAAATACCCTAGTATTTCAACTTTCCATTTGCATGTATTTAAGCTAACCACTGCTAGTGCTCCTAGCTTCTGGTGCTAGCAAATGGCATCTTTCATCTTAACCAAATACTGGGAACATACACCAGAATAGGGTTTCAAAACCAGCTTCCACAGATCTTGAGCCTAAAAAAAGTTCAAGTTCCTACCAAGGTTCTGCATAGCCGTGAATAACTAAAAGCCATCAGAAGAACAGCAGACAACAGACGAACACCTTAGAAATGTGCCAGAAGAGTTAAGGGCAGAAGACAGGAGCCTGGGATCCTGCTCCAGCTTGAGAAGCTCCAGCAGACAGGAACCCTGCATGCTGGGCCGGTGCCTAAAGGATCACTCAACCAGGCTGCGATACCAAACACTGGAATACGTTTTTCTGTTTACAATTTAATGTTTCCCTACTCCAATTGTTTAACTGTTTGAAGAGTCTCTCCCAGCAAATGTTATTTTCCACTTTGGCAGCAGTGACTTACCCCTCCCTTCCAGGCTGCTTGGACAGGCGCCGGGTGTGCCCTTCCCATCTGACAGGCTGCCTGTGAAGGAACGGCTTAATCGACAACAGCCCCCTTCGGCAGCACTGGGGCACCCATCTGGACTAGCAAATAACCTGACATGTACAACTACTACCACACTTAACATTAAATGGACGTTGGGTGAGGGACATGAAAAAAATCAATTGAAAGGATCCGACCAGTTTCAGAACAAGCTAGATCCTGCCTTAAGTTTTGCTAATCCAGCACAATGAAGAGAATCCACAGCATCAACTACCTTTTAAATCTTGAAATAGACAGACATATTTAAATTCTTTTGCAGAGGGGACACATTATCATTAGAATAGAAAAAACAGATCCAGATACAGCTGTTCTACAAGAAATAGAATCCATCTTGCAAGCAGTTCTCCAAAGCCAGATTGATGTGCGGTTTGTTGTTGTTATGGATTACTGTATTTAGAGCACACATGGAGGCAACTTGCTAATGGCTAGCTAAACCATCTCTCAGTCAACGTGAAAAAGAGGATTTGGTCTTCAGTGACTGAAATAAATAGTATTTGCCAGCATCCCTTTTGCAGCATCTTCAACCTACAAGTAGATAACATTCACAAAAGGATTTTCAATGTGTATCTCTTACACGCAAGTATACACTAAAAATAGCACCTCCTAGGTTTCAGAGCACCTGCATGTTTTAGCACTTGAGAGCTACCAGAACATCTGCATGTTCAAATGAGCTTCCTCGAGTTAACAGAATTTTATTTTCCCTTTCTTCATGAATGCACACCTATGATACACCTGACTGTTCACTGGCTTATATCTTTTTACTATGCACAGGTACTTAAAACAGCCAGTGGGGGGGGAAAAAAAAAAAAAAAAAAAAAAAAAAGAAGTTTTCTGTTTTAAGTTTTCTTTAGTTTACTTTTATTACCATTATGACAGAAGGTACTGAATTTTACTAACAGTCCAACAAGGACTAGACTATAGATAATTGATTATAGCATGACGAAGCTATAGAGAGAGTTACCAAGTCGTCAAAGCTAGGCAAGAGCCATTGACTTCCTACAAGTTACTGCAACACAAAAGGACTTCTGATTTTAGCCAGCCATGTTTTAAAACAGAGCAAAGTTTTCCCATGCAGTCTCACAATTTACAAGCACAGCAGCATAACCACATCAGCACTATTTTATTTTTTATTATATCAATATTCATTATTTTCACATGCACATGTCCTTTAAATTCAGATATCCTGTTATAGGAGAAGAAGCTGCCCAATAAAGAGGTTTCTTTAACCAGCTCAGCAATTCCAAGCATTTCCACAAAACTAAACAAGACAGAAGCCAAGTAACAACACTCAAACTCCTTCTCTGACCAAGTGCAATCCCCTCAACTTTCTTAACTTACTTGGGTCAAGAGGAGCAGAAATCTCCACTTTAGGGGTCAACCATAATACTGTATTATACTGTAAAAATACTTTCAGGAGGCCAGGCAGCTGGCCACTACCTAACAGGGTCACATGAAGTACTGCTGCAGCACATTTTCAATATTATAGTAGGAAAACCAGAATATTCAGACATACTTAGTTCCTTAAAATTCTTAACTCCTTAAAAAAAAAAAAAAAAAAGCCAAACAATTTCTACCACTAGTTCACCAGCAAGAACAGACTAAGGGTAAGTATGGCTGGCTACAAGGAATCTTCTTCCTACCATTTAAACCTCCTAAAAGAAGTTGCTCAAATTGGTACCAAAAAATGTCTCAAGCCCCACTAACCATGTGCACAGCAGGGTTGTCATCAGGCTGCAAACCACCAGCCCAGCCGAAACCAGGGGCTCGTAAGCAGCCGAAACACAGCTTGGAATCAAACCACATGTTGCGATTTTCAGGAAGCTTGGCAACACTGAAGTGCTGCAATCATGGACCTGTCACTGTCACCCCCCAGCAATATTTAAAATTTATTTATCCAGCAATACTTAAAATACATAAGCCAAGCATTGCATTGCTCTTTCTTGAGCAAGGGACATAAGCCCTTTTTTATACCGAATGCTGCTACCTGGTAACATTATGGTGAAGGTCTAGAAAACCGACATCTGACAGCTATTGACAAAAGCCAAAAGGAAAGCTTTAACAATGATACTGTAAATAGAATTTGTCAGTCTTCAATGTAACCAGCTTTTCAGCCATAACCTGCGTGTTAAAAGGGCAGTTCACTTGCCTCCATGCTGCTAACCTAGATCAGAAATGGGGCAGTGGGAAATCACTGTCACACACAGCTTTCAGAACAGACATACGTTGAAAATCAGCCTCAGAAGTTTTACATTCCCAACTATTGACAGCTAAGTCAGGAGAAATTTAAAGCAGAAGAAGGGGGGGGAAAAAAAAAAAAAGGAGTCATTTCCTGAAAGAACCCCATAATCACAGCAGCTTACTGTAGGTGGCCTTCCTGGGAAATGCACTCACTGGACTTTTTCCCCTTTTACTGCCTGTCGAATGTGTTTGATGCATTTTAAAGTTCTATGGAAAGCACTTGGAGCACAGACATTAGAGCACTCAGCACAACCCAGTCCACCGAGTGCAATAAACAGCATCCAGAATACCGCAGGGGCTCGTGGTCCACATGCTTCTCGTTCAGCAGGCCATTTTCCTTTGCTCTTAGGCCCTTATTTCTGCAGCAAAGATGGCATGATCTAGAGGAAACTTTGAAAACTGCACAACGGTTTGCACTGAAGTTAACCTGCACAGCTCACTGTTCCAAGAAAGATGCTATCTGACAACCTGAACAACAGCATGTACTGTACACTCTTCAATATTAATTTGCATTAACAAATTATGCGTACACTTTAGAAATGCAAGTCAAAGAACATGCTGTAACTTTTCCTTTTGCAGAAGGCATACTAAGTACTTAAAAGCAAAACAGTTACTTCTAGATGATATGTTTGAGGTACAAGTGGTATCTAGTGAAAGCTAAAGCTGCTGATAGAAAGATCAGATACATCACTACCTAACAACCCCCCTGTATCTATTTGAATCAGTACAACTTCTCAAGAGATTGCATCTCAACACAGTAGTTAACTGCTTGCATGTCATCTTCTTCCATTCAGGAATGGGGGCGGGTGTAGAGAGAACATTCCTGTATTTGAAATCCTTAACTTTCAACCGTTTTTTCTTCTTTTACACCTATACAAAATGCCAAAATCCTGCCATATTACATACAGAATATGCTTAATACTGCTTTATTGTAAAACATAACAATGCAAAAGAAAAAAAAAGAAAAAAGAAAGCCACTCTCTTCAAAATAATTTTTTAAATCCGTAAGTTATTTATCATCACTAGTAGGTTAAAAAAAAAAAGGCATTATTACGTCCAAGGCAGTAGCACTCTTACCTATTTATGTAACTTCAGAAAACCAAAGTAAACATATGAGTGTATTTTTGACTATGTAGTACTAAAGTGTCAGGCTGAAAAACATGAAGTACTCTTCTGTTCAATAACACTTATGCACAATAATATTTATTTTCATAAAAGGAGAATCTTTGTCCTACAACTCTCAGTCAAGCCACTTCTCATGCGAGCAGACTCATTTATTTCAACAGAACTACTCATGTGGCTTGAATTTGCAGGACTCTACTTGCTAACACAGTTGTCATCACATCTTACAGCTTATGACAATGCTAAAATAATCTTTAGTATGGTAAACATGTTCTACCACACCTATCTACAGAGTAGCTTTTCACCCCCCCTCAACTGTAAAAACAAGTCCTCCGCTAAATCATAAAAAACAAGTTATTCTACAACAGCCAACTTCGCATTTGCTGCATAGGGAGAGTGTTTTAAATACGCAGTTCTATTTCAAAAGCCTATGTTTGCACCTTATTTATTCTGTTTCGGAACAATCTCAATTAACACACTTCCATCAAATTACTCAGTTAATCCTTGAAAGTAGTAACATATGCATATATAAGCATCATCTATCATTAAAAAAAAAAATCACAAAAATTAAATGGAAAAGTAAGCTTGACTATTAACAGAGCTTGGCATAAGTCACAAACATACCTTCAGAACTTGAAGCAGTACAGAACAAGGTTTAATTTCTTCATACAAAAATTAAGAAGTTAACTAAGTTTCTTATCTACCAACATCTAAGAAACTTAACCATCGTTAACGCTGGGGTTTCCTTATTTGACAACGCCTGCTAATAAATGGCCTTTAAGAACAAAAACTTGTATGCCATTTGTTTGCTTGACCACCGCTTCTAACATTTTAGTTAACAGACACTTTTTCAGAAAATTTTATCTGCAAGTATTAAAAACCTCAATGCTCCCTCATCTACATGCCATGCTTTGACCCTAAGCTTTCACTTTAACACCCTAGCCCTCTTTGGTGAAGACAAGTCACCAAAAATGCTGCAAGTGTAACAAAGCCAGTGTTTGTACCCTGCCTGCAGGCAGCACCCTGGCTTTATTGCCCACTCTTGGCAAGGTAAATGAGACATGCTAAGCTCTGTCATATCATGCCTCACCTGAAACTGCAGTTCCGTCTCTCTCTACTGCGCTGACTCAGGAGAGATGAAACCTTCCCGCGTTCACTAACCACAACAGTGAAACCTAAAAGTCACAATGCTGTTTGAATATAACAAACATTTTACCGATAATAATTTTTGTAAAATAATGGGCTTCAGGATGTTACAGGTAAATCTTCCGTTCATCCAGGGACATATGTAATACTAAAGTTATGGACTGAGACTTAAAGGGAAACAGAATGCAGCTCTTGCTAAATAATGATTTCATCACTGCACCTAATGAAAACTTGCTTCTAGATGAAAAGACACTACTCCATTTCTTTTCAGATGATACGACAGAGGAAACTGATCCAGCTTCCCCAGCTCCAAATTTCTACTCACTGGTTTTCATTTAGCATTTAAGGGACTTCCTCTGTGTGGGTTTCTGTGCAGGACAAAACTCATAGATACTCCAAAAGGCACGTGGCCAATTTGCATTCAGAAGCAAGAATTTGGGACTCAGGCTCACAACGGTTCACTTTCACTGCCGTTTTCAACATAAGTAGCACAGCCCTAATCCAACTGGGAAAATGTTATTTAACAAACTGAGTTGATATACATGACATTTAACTACATAAGGGTTCTTATTTGTCACTTGATTAGTCAACAGTATTTAGATTATATAGTTTAACAGCAAAAACATTGCCTTCTGAGCTAAAGAACTGATTCCTTTCCGCAAGTTGATGAGTGCACAGAAAGCAGATCATCTGTAGCATCTCAGCACTGATTACACTGTCATCTTTAAGTACTTTCCTTATTTCAGAGAGCCATCCCTAAAATAATTCAATATACAAATCTTAGAACTTGAAAGCTGAGTATTTAAGTTCTCTTTATTTCAGGAGAGAAAAAGGAATTAGCAATCTCAGTTCTGAAACCGATTCCAGTGTTGTGGGTTTGATTTTAGACTCACTTTGCCTACTGTAGTAACCTCATCCGAACTTAAGCTGTTAGGCACATCACAGCCTCGGACGTAGTGTTTGTCAAATAAGCATCAACCCCTACAGTAACTACTCAGCACACCTGACAGCCTGAGTTAGGACTTAATGATGCTTCTGGAACCACTCTCATCAATTCAACCAAAATATAGGCAAAGGAATCTTCTTAATCTCTGGTTAAGGATATAACAGGTCATTTTGGTTATCAACAACTATTGCACTGACGCTTCATGTCAAAACTTGAGCTACAGCCATTTCTCTTAGCAGCGACGAAGTCGATGCCAAGACACGCTGCTCAGCAGACTCACTCATCGCTTTCTTGCCATGATGAGCAGTTTTGCCATTTATAAATATCGGTGTCTATGCACACAGTATTTCAAATGAGGCGAGAGGAAAAACATGTGGCTGTCTTTTCCTGAACCACTTTCAGACAACAGCTTATGTGCAACATGTATCTTAAGCAGACCAGTCACGTTCCTCTCCAAAATATGAGAATTTCACAGAAAAAATAGCACCTTATGCTCGCAGCCGCACCACTCGCGGTTCCGCTGCTTTTTTTTACCGCAGCATCAAGACTTTTCAGGCGACTCGCTCCGAGAACGACGAGGAGTTTAAAACGGCGAGCAAGGCGCTTCCCCGCGGCGGGCGAAGCCTCCGGGGGAGCGCGGCGGCGGACGGCTGCCCCGCGGGGCCCGCCGGGGAAGGAAGCGCCCTCCGCCCCGTCCCGTCCCGCCGCCCCACGGCGAGGGGCCGCCGCCGCCCGGGCCACGGCGCCAGTCACGAGTTGGGGAGTTTCAGGCGCTTATGTAACACCGCGGGGCCGATGTCGCTGCTGTTTTCTTCCCCCTCCTGAAAGCGAACTCGTTTCCGAGGCCCCGCAACTCCCTCAGCGCCCTGGGACAAGCCAGCGCCCGCCGCCGCCACCCCTTTCTTCCAGAGGTCCTTCCCGACCCGGCGCCTCCCTCCCGTCGGGAAGCGGCGCTGCCCCCGCGAACGGCCGACAGCGCCCCAGCCCCGCCGCGGGACAGCCCCGCACGGCGGCCGCCGGCGGAGTCCGGCACTGACTCCCGCCGGGGGAGATCCTTCCCCGCCAGGCAGCCCCCGGCTCCCAACATGGCCGCGGAAAAGCGGCCGGAGCCCCGGCGGGGAAGGGCTCCGCGAGGAAAGTTTCTCTCTCCCTCCCCGACCGGTCCCGGCGCCGAGCCCCCTCCACCCAGGACACGGCCGGGCCCGCGCCGCTCACCCGGCGCGCTCCACTCCAGCTGCCGCCCCAGCGCCTGGCTGCCGCCAGCCCCGCCGTTCTCTCCCCGCACCGCCGCGGTCATACACCCCGCCGTCGTAGGATGGGCTCCGGGACACCGCCCGCGCGGGGCGGGGCCGCCGCCATCTTGGGAGGAGCCAGGCGGCGGGAAGGGCTGAGGGGGCCCCGAGGAGCTGCCTTTCGTGGGGAGAGCATGGCGCTTCTCAACCCACGAGCGGCACGTCATGGAAGACGGATTCTCAGGGCACGAGAGTATTACCTCAGGTTTTTTTTGAAAAACCCCACATTTCCATTCTTTGTGCACCATCCCGGGTCCACGTTTTATGTGCACGGCTCCAGGCACGCTCTCCCAGAAGTAAGGATGGTCACGTTTTTCATTACCTATCTCTACATAAACCTTCTATAGCACATGGAAGGGAGTTATTAACATGTTTTGGTTTGAAGCATTGCCGGTCAGCTTGGAGAAACTACGGCTGGTCTGCTAGTACGAGTCCCACCAAAAACAGCACCGGAGTCGTAAACACAAGGAGCCCCTTCCCTCCTCCATATTACCACTGATAGCATCTATGCATCAAGCCATTCAGAGCAGTGTTTTCTAAATCTATCCTGCTGATCAGCAGCTAACCTGGTCCTTCCAAGATTTCCAGATGTTGATCGGTGCTACCAGAGTGGGAGGGTGGCTGGGGTGTTTTGGGGAGCTGTGGAGTGGGAGGGAAGGGGGCACAGCTCCCCTGATTTGGCAGTAGCACCATGCACTGCTACAGTGCCGCTCCAGTGCCCAAGTGCGCTCTGGAAAATAGCCCAAGGGTGGTTTTTTTTTAAGAAAGTTCCACTTACATGCAATACAGCAGGGTTTCATTTTCCAAATTTCACATTATTGGGCAATGATGCGGCTGGCTTTTCTGGGTAAAAAAAAAGAGTAGTTAGGCAGTGGGGCTTTCCAGTGGTAATAATGAACCCACTGAAGTTTCTGAATGTCATCTGAATTTTTTATCCCAGCTCAGACGGGGACACGGATAGGCAAGAGCCACATCACTGAGCTGGGTCTCTCCCGCTGTGGGAGAGGGACACGGGGAAGGGAGCAGGACATGGAGGGCTGAGCACGCATGTCCTCCCCCCCTACAGCCCGGCAGCCCGGCTGGCTGCTTCTCCCCTCAAATCCACGTGGCGTTCAGCCCAAGCCGAATGCTGCCCTAAGGGTTTATCAAAGGACAGAAATGAAAGAATGGCACTCTTTCACTGTTGTGATAGATGTAGCTTCTGGATGTGGGGCACATTGAAAAGCTTCTGCATGGGGGTGTGACAAGTGACATGGACAGCTGTGAAAGACCACTAACATACGTTCAGATACGTTCCCAGCTCCGTGAGTGAATTTCCTACAGAACCAAAGCAAGCAGGGCTGCTGAACCCACATCCCTTCTGCAAGTAACAGATCTGACCCCTTCCAGTGGACCCTGATGAAGAGCCAACGAACGGTGCTAAGGAGAAAGCACCTGGTGAAGGAGAGCAAATCTCCCACGGAGACAAGAAACCCATGGCAAGCCACTTGGATTCTACGCAGAAAGCAAGCAATAGCTAGAAAACCAAGCATGCATCAAAAACATTTTTAATTAATGCTTTTTCTTTCTCTAAACAATATTGTGGTAGTTTTTTAAGCCCTGATGTAGACCTATATATGTCGCCTGTCAACAACAATTTTATTTTTTTAGAGCGTTTCTGCACAATATGAGTTTTCTTTTTCATTCTTATCACTTCCTCACTCCTTTTTGGGTTCTGTTCATTTTGTTGTAGACAAAAATAGAATAATAAAAAAACCCCAACAAATAAAAGCTCCATAATGCTCAAAAGAGACCACTCTCTCCTTAAAACTCAACAGCAGCCGTAAGTGGTGTTTGACGTCCGTTTAACTTTGCGCCCTGTCCCCAACTGTGACCACTAGTGGAGGCTTAAGAAAAACAAGTACAAATAGAGCAATTATGTATTTATCTCATTAACTGAGCTTCTAATAAGTCGTCTTTTTGGGGGGGAGGGAGAAAAGTGGGCTTCACGTGATAGAGGTTGCAATTAATATGTTCCTTAATAGACACCAGCTGATAACGAATCCCTAAGTTTATTTAATTCCTTTTTTTACCTTCATAACACATCAATTTATTTATTCTTTGAAAATTTATTAAATGATTGAATTATTTCAAAATAAATTAAAATATATATTATCTATAAATATATGTTACTAAAATTTTGCCACCATCTATTTCTATTCACTCTATAGGATTCAGCACACCCAAGAGTACAGTTTGTATTTGGCAAATTATTACACCTGCTTGCTAACCTTTGAGCAGTTAGTTCTTGGCAAACCCACCACAGCCAACTAACCAGCCGACTAGAGCCAAAGATGAACCACAGAAACTTACTGCTAATCATTTCTGAACACCTTGGTTCTCTAAGCAGGACTCAGGTCAACGAGTGTTTTACCTTCAGTTGGGTCAACGTGGCATTAGAATTTTACTCTCGGCATAGGAAAAAAAAATTGTTAGTAGCAAACAGATGACAGTTGCAATAGAAATAGTCGAATGAGAAATAAAGATTCTCACACCATTTTTATGGAATTGCATTTAACACTCGTAAAATTGATATATTATGGTTCTTATTTTCCATGTAACATTAATGAGAAGAGGCAGTCAAAAGAACATAATTCGATAATTGGCTTTAAGCATTCCCTTTTAAAATAAAAACATGTAAATGTATGGGCATTTTTTTTTTGCTGTGAAAAAGCACAACACTTGTCTATCTCATTTATTATAAACAACATGTCCAGTAAAACAGGACCATCTGTAATTTTGTATCATTTTAAAACATTTTGTCAAGCTTATGTTAGTAACATGAATTTCTGGCTGTTAGATATCTTCCAAAAAAATATGTTGCAAAGGTTTTGAGAGTTGCATTAAAATTACATATACTGTTGCATAATGAAGAGCTTGCACTGATGTATTATGATGAGAGCCAGTATCTGTAAACGTACAATAGAAACTAAGCGTGGGGACTCAAATTCAAGACCGCAGATCAATTCCCAACCTCTCTGGGTTAAAATTGCTTAAGTGTGTTCTGTAAATTTAGCCCCAAGCTGTGAACTTGAATTCAGACGGGCATCTGTAGTTTTTGTCTCAGTTTTTGGTTGAGCGCTGTCCATGTACAACCATTACCAGCGTTTAACATTTTATCCTACCTTAAAAGCTAAATTGCAATTTGATAGATTGTTTTTGAAGTGAGATCAAGATAGACTGCAATGCAGTGCTTTTTCTTTCCGACCCTCTGCTGTATGTACCATACAGATGAGACTCTGCAAGAACCATTTAACACCGTATCTTAACAAATAACAGAGCCAGAAAGGCTCAAGCCAAGCTCATTTTCTGATGGATTGCTTCTCTGACACTGTCAGAAAGGGATCGCTGGTTCTGACACAGTAAGGATTTCTGCTCACCATCTGTATATTCAAAATCTCTTTGGAACTTGAGGGCAATTTCCGACTGGCCAAGGGAAAACTAACAAAATCCATCATCTGTGATCTGAGTTTTTGTATGATGAGAATTCATCATAACCAGGAGGGCTGCACTCATTGTTTGCCTAAGGTATGAAAGAATTTGGCAAAGAAGTAGCCACAACAGGCAAGGCTTGTCCCTAAAAATATTTATAATAGAAATTCATACAAACATAGAACAACCTTTCATTCATTTGGTGTTCATCCCATTTTCATTGCAGAAGCTCAGTTCTCTTCCAAATAGCATTCTTTTTCCTCAGTTTCCACAGCCAAACTGCTAGCCAACAGCTTGAGAAGAAAGGGCTCAGAAGCTGAACCAGAAATACCTCTTTGTTTCCGAGGGATCAATGTGTCTTGTTCCATCCCTGCAAATATTTGTGTCATTTTTAACTTTAGCTTTCATTAAATAATCCATAATGCTGAATTCTAAACTTGCACTGTTGAAAGCGAAAGATGATTCTCTACTCCTTATTAGAAATTAACCTGATAAGATAGATTTAAGGGGGAAACTTCAATAGCTCCTAAGTTTTATACTTTTTGTCTTTCCAAGTGCCATAAAGGCATAGCATTTTTGCAGTTCGAGGTGTATTACCTTACTAAAAGTTTAGAGTATAGGATATGTTAAGTACACAAATCATATTAATCTGGCTTTGTGAGGCGTTCTACAAAACACCAAAGGAGTTCAGTCCCATGCGTTTGTCTCCGAATAAACCATTTGCCGAAACCTGGAATTCCATCCTTAAACTGTCCTGGTCAGAGCTATGGTTTAAGAGGATGAACTCCTGTGTTCAGCTGGGGGAGAAACGAGCAATAGCTCAATTAAGAAAATGTGGATGGACAGATCTTTAGGCTGCTTTTACATCTCCTGACGCTAGAAGATGACAAATAGATGTTATGCTGTACTTGAATCTCTGGGGATTTTTAAGCAATGGTAACTGTGGCTGACTGTGGGCTGGCAGGGAAGGAGTTTCAGACCTCCATCCCTCCAGGAACCGTTTGCAATGAAGCTTCCCAACAGACTGAGGCCTAAATCCACATCTTAAAGGCACATAAATGCCTAGTTCCCAGCCTCAGAAGCAGACACCAGAGCTTAGTGCTCTCCTCTCGGAGGTGACAAATACAACCACTAGGCCTGTATGGTCACGGCCCCTCTCACCTCTTTCCAAATGCACTGTGAATCCTGTGCTGCATCGTGGAGTAACTCCAGTGGAAAAAGCTGAGTCACACAGAGCAGCCTATTTACATCTCCGGTAGCTTCAGGTTAGCTATCTCCTGGTGGATAAGGCACCCTCCTGCACGATGAGGCCTTGAAAGTGCTACAAGCTAGAGGTAAGCTGGTTGGGTCTCCGTTCCTGGGATGCCCGTGAAGGAGCACAGCCACGGCTGTATTCTGTGAAAGCCCAGCCATGCTGTTACATCCTCAGCTTGCCGAGGGGCTCAAGAGGCCTTGGTAGAAGAACAGCGTATATCCAGAGCCTGTATGACATGGTAATGAGAGAAACATCAAACTACCCGTACTGGGACAGCTCTGAGCCTGCCCAGAGACACAGCTCCAAGCACCTCAAGAACTTGAAAGACAGGGGTCTGTGAAGATTAGTGGCAGCTGTTGGGCAGTGGAGTTACTTGCATTGTGATTTTAGATTTATGGGGTGAATTCCTCCTCTGCCTTACATTAGTTGTTTATGTCCTTCACTTACACTACACAAAAAGCAGTATTTGCAGGCAGAGAGATTACATGCAACTTCTGCAGCTACAGTTCATACCTCTCATTTCCAAATACTGCATCCGTTATGAAGCCCCTTACACGTCACCATTGGCTCAGCCCTCCTATGGAGTTTGGGTTTTTTTGGGGAGGGGTGTTGTGTTGTTTGGTTTGGGGTTTTTTTTTTAGTTCGAGTGAAAATATCTGGGGGAGTCTGACTGAATCTGGGAATCTCTAGATTTGTATGGAGTGAAAACAGCAGCCAACCTTTGCTTGGGCTTTTTTGGTTAGAACAGAGACCAGACTTCTAAACCAGAATGCCATATGCAAAGACTTTGTTGAAGGAACATGGTCTTTCTGACACCAAAGAAGCCCAAGAGTTATATCTTAACTATTTTTCCTTCCCCTTCATTTAATTTTATGCTTATTTAAGCATGGAAATCTAAATAGGCATGGATGCCCTAGACCACAATGTTTTGCTCTGCCTGAGGTAACTAAAGAAAGTGTGAAATTACAGAATCTAAGCTTTCACGCTTCAGCCGTAACTGATTATATGCAGTAATATGTCAAGGAACAGCATCTAGATACACTCTGGCAAAACTAGACACGCGCTCTGAATTTTTAAGCATTTGGGGTTTGGGGTTTTTTTTAAACTACAGACTGAGATAAGTCTGAACAATCTCCCCACCCTAGCCCCAACATTTTGGCTTTGATTCTCCAGAGCACTGTGATTCTGATGTAGAAAACCATACGAGATGGATTGGTATACAAAATTTCCCCTCCCTATTACAGCCCCTCTCCCGTTGGCACAGATTAAAGACTGAGGAGTAGTAGTAGGCAGCAAACATGATGACAGTCACTATATGACTGAGAGTCACCTGTGGATGTATTGCCATCCTTGCTCCACTGACAACCCAATGTGATTTAAAACATCCTTTATGTTGCTTTAAAATAATCCTGAAGAGTAGCTGTAAATCCTGAAAAACTGAAAGCAAGAATTATTTTGAGTCCTTTCTGCCATCTTCCTAAACTATAATAAATTATAAATTCCAAATCTCTGACAATAAAAAAAGAAATCCTGTTATTTAATGCATAACATTTCATCCATAAAATGGGTAACTGGATGCTACGGCTATAGTTGATTCTGCTAATAGATGGACTGATACTTTAATTACTTCCCAAGGTCCCTTTTGGCCCTATCTTTATGCTGCTATACTGAATATCTGAGTGAAATCATCAAGACATTTGCATAACAGATCTGTGTGCCCAACTGACCTGATTTGTTCCTGCTAAGATACTGCCCATAAGGAAAAGCAAACAGAAGACACGCATTTGTGGCTATTTAGGAAAAGGAGATCTTTCAACCTATTGGAGCAAGTTGTCAGTGAATATGAAGGTGAAGTGGGCACACCGATTTATTAGGTGCTTAAAGAAAAAATGTTCAGGCTGATGAACCACAACTGAGCTAATTTAATGGAAGGACAAATCAATTAGAGCTGAACTAACAAAAATACCCTGTCTTGTCACAGACTGCCTACCTGCAACTTGAAATAAGCTCCAGATTTTGTGCATTATGTACAACAGAAAAAAAAAAAAAAGGATTTCTGTTCTTGGGCAAATTCCAACCTTCTAGATAGTGACTGGTAGGTAGAGCTTTAATTTTTTTTTTATTATTCCTTTGGAGTCTTCAGATTAATAAAATACAGTTTGAACAGCCTGAGTAAGAAGGGAATATGGTCAGTGTAAGATGCACAGGGCAAAATAATCCTCAGCTCCAGACAGCAGTGCATGGGTAGCTGCTCCTAGACCTTACAGCAGGTTATACAGGAGTAGCTACCATGTACAAGTTGCCTTCCACAGATGACTTGCCAAAAAACCCTCCACCATTTACTACTGCACAATTAAAGGTTTCAGAAATCCCCCCTCTAGTATGAAGAAAACCAGCATCCTCCTTTAAAGATCCCCAGCTTTTTTATCCACAAAACAGACATGCACATCTATCCTGCCTTTCTGACCGTGCACATACAGAGAGGCCCATCCTAGAACAGGGAATGTGAAATATCCATAGATTAACCCATTCCATATATAACTTGCCGCTATTGGAGCAGGATGCTAAACACCATTTGCTTCAGCTGAGAACATAAATCAGTGAATGATTATCTGTGAATGGTTGCCTGTTTATAAAGGCAAATACCAATCAGTGTATAGCCTGAAGCATAAAGGATTGCTTGTATATTTTGTCCTGTTTTATGTATCTGTGGATGTTATTTATGACAATTTTTTACTGGATCGACGTCAATGGATTCAAAGTATTTGAGGGTCAGCAACATTTAAAAAAAAAAGTCTGTAGACTTAGAGCAAGATTCATAAAAGCTGAAAAAAAAAGATGTTTTGAGACGGAAGGACAAGTAGAGTTTTGAGAACGCACAACTGCCATCAGCCAACACAATGGAAAACAGGTTCTGAGAACATTCAGCATAACACTGTATCCCCCTTCTAAATCCCTTCATAACTAAACAATTGCAGTTCAGGTTAACCTGGCATCAGAGCAGTAAGAAAAAAAAAATCCTTTCTATTTTGGCAGGCTGCTTATAATCATCTAAATGGCTCCTTTTGTATCTTCCTTTGAAAAACACCAAGTCGAATGTAAAAGAAGAAGAGTACATGGCACTCCCCTTTTGCAGTACAGCAGTTCCTATGTTTATGGCTGGAAAGCATTTTCTGGTACTGTTGAACGTTGTAACACTAGACAGGACCAAAATAAGATGCAGCTATTCAGATGCTAAGTTGTGAGGGAAGCAGGGACAATCTGGAGGATGTATTTCTCAAAAGCGATGATTGAGGGTTTTGCATTTTTTCTTGAAAATTAATCTTTTCTTTGGTTTGCTTTTATTAAGACTGTTAGATGGCTAAATGGGAAACCAATTAAAGCAAGATCACTGGGCAAGTGATGTCTGATGTGTTTCAATTTGGTCAGCACTTTTGACCCCATAGCTGTTACCTACCATGGACAAAATACAATCTGTTACAGGAGTAATACAATCCTGATGTTTTGCTATATCTTAAACCTGCAAGTCTAAGTGGAAAGAGACTCTGGAACAGACTCCAGCAAACTGCTCTGAAGAGAAAGATGGAGCTATAATTCTATGCTTAACCAAAAGAAAGCAAGACCATAAAGATACACAGAACATGTAAGGTCACTGAGGAGGATACCTGCTAGACTACCGCTTTACGTGGACCAGGCTAACTAGACATGATGTAACTAGGCATGGGAATTATTTTCCCAAGTGTAATTAGCAGGTAGCAACAGATTTGCTAGTTTTGCTAGCTGCTTTTCTGATAAAAATGGTTAGCACGAATGAGAGAAATATTTTGTCAGATTAAAAAAAAAAGGCAGAAATAGGACGAATTTTGGTAGGATGTGGAATTATTAATTATCAGAACTGATGAACGGAATTTCTTATATGGCACCAATCGCTATCGAGAAATAAAAGGAGATAATACTAATGAAAGCAGGCAAATTGAGACTACCTTGTTTGACAGGTATTTAATGCCTCCATTCACAACACTGTCCCTAAGGGCAGAATCAGGCATGACCATCCAAGAGAGCTGTTCCCTGAAGGATACAAAGGAGACATAAGATTGCTTATTCAAGCAACCTCCTGTCATTTGCAATTCAAAGTGCTGCTTTACTTTCCCAGGTCACTCAAAACTCTCTCGTGACTGAAGTCATAACTGGAATTTAGTTATTCCACATCCTGTTTACTAATTCACTGATAAGTCCCTCTCACCATGCTAACCATTCACTGCATCACATGGCTTCTTTTCTACACTAGAACAAATCAGCCCTTCCATTGATACCTTTGTAAGCACGTTGTCAAGATTTGTTCCACTTCAACACCAAAGCAAAGCACTGGCCTTGTGGCCTGGAAGCAAGATATCACTGTAGCAACTCGATGTACTGGTGATACTGCATGGTTTTTCTTCTCTTCCTCCTTACTGTACTGCACTCTTGCCAAAAGTTAACTTTACAGGAGAGTGATTCCTTTTGAGAGGACAGACAGGGCTGCCTCTATTGTCCTGACTCAGCACACTCAGAACAAAATGAGGACCAACTGCAGAAAGAGACATTTGTAACGCTTTCTCCAGAACATAAAATACACAGAGTGAATGCGCAGCTGGCCTGGTAGCAGCAACAGAGCCTAAGCCTTTGCTCTTCATTTGGCAGGAAGAGCTGCGGTGCCTGCATAGGAAGGAAATATTTTCTTTTCACCAGACCTCTTTGCCACATTCAAGAACACCAATGAGAAGATAACAGCAGCTGACTCAAGCAGCGGACAGAGCCTGTGAAGATTTTTCTTTTAGAAAATAGCCAGTATATTGCCGATCCAGTATACATGGATCTTTCTAGGTTCCTATCAACCTTGATTATTACACCTCTAGTAATACAGAAACCAAGATCCTGAGCTGAACAAATTCAAAGAGAAATGTCTTACTCAGGAGTAGGAAACTGCAGAATTAACCAAGATGTGTAGCACAAACTGACTTCAAACATGTAAAATAAAATCACCGAATGAAGGATTTAATGTTGGGTTCCTAAGATTTCTACCATGCTGACAGTTTCTGTGATTAAAAAAAGCCACAAATCTTGTTCTCAGAAATTCATTATGTAGTATTGTACACTAAAATACAGGATGCTGTTATACAACCAAGCATCTGGGGAGATTAACCCCGATTTAAAAAAAAAAAAAAAAAATCTCTGAGAAAAGCAGCTATTTAATAGAACAAGGATGATGGCAGAATAAACTACCGGATTTGTGCAATTGAATCAAGTTGGATGTTAGGAAGTATTATTCTACCAAACAACAAATCAAACAGAAATATTTACCTTGATCCGAAGAGGTGCTGAGTACAAAGCTTCCAGTAATTTCCCACCAAAAAAACAGAGCAGTATCTTTACAGAGAGGGAGGACTAAAATGACCTGGAACATTCAGGAATATGTTTCTTCACAGTACCGAAGAAAAGGAATTCAGGGAAGCCTCCTAAGAGGGTGTCCTGAGACATGGTGAATATGAACAAAGGGGCAGTCGAACCGACGTTGCAATGACAGCTGTGGGCAACAGAGAGACGAGAGGCCAGGAGGAAGATACTGCCACACTAAGAGCAGTCTGAAAAAGTCTTTGGCTGAGTTGGAGAGAAAAACTGTGTAAGGGTTCTCTTTGTATGTTGTAGAGCTATCCTCCCACTACCTGTAGTCACTTCAAGGCTCAATCTCAACATGCAGTTAAGCGATTTCTGTACTACAGCTCTATTTCACCATTCTGAAATTCTATATAAACACTACACTAAAACTGACAGTTTTCTTGCATTCAAATATATGTGGTCATTCTTCCAACTACGAAGCATCATTAGTACTCGCAAAAAGTCTGCTCCTTTCACTAAACAGAATTGCTTAGCTGATTTTATAAGGCATTTACTGTAACTGCTTTTGGGCACAAACAAAGCAGTCTTTTTTCTTTTTTTTTTTCTTTTTTTTTTTTTAATCAGTAAAGTGTCAGAATTGTCAGGAGTATCTATTAGCAAAGAATTTGTCCAAGAAGAATTCTATCATATTGCTGTTATTACAGGAAAGACAAGAAAAGCAATCTCAGACAAGGACATACGACTTGGCAGACATGTGCAGCAGAGATATCAGCCTAATATTCCAAGAACAAACTCAACTGCTGCCAGCAAGCTGACAGCTACAGTTCATGCGCATCTGCTGCTTCCCATGAACTACAGTTTGCAGAAGTGTGAAGTCAGACTCTTAACAATTCTATCAAGTTAAGACGTTAAAGAAAAAACTCAGCACTCTGAACCCATATTAAAAAAAATTAATATGTTTTTTTCCAAGATCTAATATATAAATGCAATGGTAATAACGTACTCTTCTTTTGTAAGCTTGGATGAAATATATTGAAGTCCACTTTTCGCATATTGCATAAATAATCATCTAAAGCAACCTAGAAAAGAAGAAAAAAGCTTAGTCCATATGGTGCAAAGAAATAATTGGGCATTAAGTTTAAAAAGCAATACATGAAACCGAATGAGGAACTGCAAAAAGGCTTGACAGTTTGCTTGTTTTATTTAGTGGTAGCATAACCATCACAATCAAAGGATAAAAAAAAGGCAGGTTTTGTGAAGAGAAGCATTATCTTTTAATAGACCAAACAGCAAATTATAAAAATAGGCAAGATTCTGGGTCCTTGCATCAGAACAATGGTCTATGAATATACAGACATCTTGGGTGAAATGATGTAGTTAAAGAAGAAGGATTAGAAGTGTTGATCAAAACTATGAGGTTCCACAGTCAGACACACATTATGATATTCAGTTGTTTTAGGTATTACATCCTCCCAAAATAGACACATGAACCATTAGTTAACGATGCTTTATTTCATACTCTACTCTTCACAAACATATTAGCACAGAAATGAGTCTATCACTTAAAGAGTGCATGATATCACACCCACCGTACAGAAAAAAGCAGGATATGCCTTCACAGGAACTTTCTTACTGAAAGATCTAGCCTGAAAGTAAATGGGGTAAGGTGGAAGGGGAAGGGAAAAAAAAAAATGTACTTATCAGGAGAATTTAATATTTCAGATTAAACATCAAGTACTATACACAATGGTTAGAGCCAAGAGACTGTATTACAAGCTTCGTCCTTTTTATTTTGACATCCTGAAACTGTAATTTTCCATTCTGTGCAAGCCAGCACCATCCCTCACTGTACACAAAAGTAGTTACACTGAAAGTATGTAATACTGGGAGAGGCCTGCGAAAATTCTTACATGTTTTGACAACCTTACAGTTGACATATAATAAACCAATGTAAACTAGCATCCCTTGTTCCAACAAAGTTCCAAGCTGCATCTGATTTAATAAATACGGTTTAATGCTTTTTTCCCCCCACCAAGTAACTCTCTGCATCCCAAGAGACAGAAATGATAGAAGACCAGATATGCATTTCTCTGAGTGCCTCTTTTTGGTCCAGTGTTGCCATCAGTCCCAGAAGTCCAGTTATGCTCCATTTACATTTATGGGACTTCAAAAGGATCTCAATGCCTCAGGTCCTCAGTATCTACGGATAAACAGAGTCTAAACCATGGCTGAACCAAATCCACAATTTAAACCCATGTACAACTCAGGTACATCTAACAGAGCTGAAGCAAATCTTCCTGTAATGCTTACTTATAAATACAGAATCCCTCCTTGTTTTGCCTTTTCTTACAGGTTAAAACAAACAAACAAACCCTCTATGAATACTGATGAGAATGTATGAGTTTCTGCTAGTTTTCCACGGATCTTTCCAGACAACAGAGAAAATCAGGCTGAAAGTTTAGGAGGGAAAAATACTGAATCTTTTCAGAAGGCAAATTATTTTAAAACTTTGAAATGTAATAACATGTGTGTGTGTGTGTGTGTGTATAAAAAAAAAAAAAAAAGGAAAATGCTTTTCCCTGATCAGAGCATTAGCTCTGCCTTATTATATTAATTGTGAGATGAAAAAAGAAAGTAATCTTGCTTGTCCTTCTTAACCCAGAATGGGTTGCATGTCATTCAGAAAGCATGTTATCTTCCTCAGTAAATCGAGCCCATAATGAGTTAGCATAACTGAGATAAATGCAAAAAGCCAAAAGGAGACCCTCTTTTAAAAAGAGGAATGGGGGAGAGGGTGCTTAAGAGAAAGAAGGGGAACATGTAGATGTATTCGCAGGCTTTTGAAGGGATCACTGTGGGACTGACAGAGCACTTTTATTATATGCTTTTATTCTAATAAAACACAATTCCTAAAGAAAAATGCAACCTTCATTATCTTATTTTGCCCTCTGCTGGTCATCAGTCGCAGTATCAAGAAGAGCTGACCACACTTCAGAAACTTTTCTCCGAAGATTAAGTGCCACATTACTACAATATGTTTCATATAATATCGCTGAGACTTAATTTAGCATTTGAGGATTATGTTTCTTCTGACTGTGAAAGGGGGCTAGTAACTGTTACCCTCATCGTCCAAAATATGTGGTTTGTGTAACAAATGCTGAGATTGTGGAAACCTCTCTGAAGGTTTAAACTTTACCCTGCCCTGTAATTCCAACTAAGACAGAGGGTAACTGGCTGAAAAGACCCTCAGGCAAAACAAGATGTTGATTTTTTACAGGAGAACAGATGCATTTAAAGGCACCAGCCCATTACATTCATGTAAAGTCTTGAAATACCCAGCAAATGTTGCCAGCAAAAGCCCATTTCATCCATTAGGGGAGAAAGTATCTTTATCCTTGCATTAACAAAGACCATCTGATTATCAAGGAGGCTAATACCCTGTTATTACTGCCAGTTATTGCCGGTTCAAGTGATTTGAACACTCTAGAGATCCTGCACTGTCAATTATTCTTCACTGATGATGATGGAGGCTGGAAGCAAGCATTCAGAGAGGAATTTTTTTAATTAAGATGATATAACCCATCCATTTAAAAAAAAAGAGGGCGGAGAGGGCAGCAAGATCAACATTCAATCGAATAAAATGCTAATGCTGCCCTAATCTGGTTTCCTTGTGTTTATTCAGTATAGTCTCCAATTACATGATCACATTGCATATTTTCCATAGGACTCTCCCAGTGCATAACATGGGCAGGGCTCTAGGAATGGAGTGGGAAGAAAGGGGGGGTAACGTTCTGCCTGTTCTCTTCAGAAGCTGGTTGGCATGTTGGGAGCCAGGGGATCAACACACTAAGAATTATCAAATTATCTGAAAGGCTCTGAAGAACTGAATTCTCTTCCTGCTTCTGTCCCAAAGTTTTCCTGCAATACCAGCAACCAAATTTTAAACAGGTGGACAATAAATGCACATTGCTCGTTTTCCATGCCTCCCATCCCTGATATGAGGCATTTCAGGCCAGGTACTCGGCACTTTTTGTAAGCCACAGCTGCAACCAAAGTCAGTGGGTTTTACACACTGTGCATTATGGGTTGAGGGGTGGGGAATGAAAAAAGAAAAATCAAAATATTTCAGCTTGAACAAAGACAGAGGACAGTTTTGACCTTGCATTTTCTTCGTCTCTGTTCCCTGCTTCTAAATGGAATAAACAGTTTCCTTGGGCATGTGACAACAAAAACTGAGACATCAGGTGAAACAACATGAACAGGAATGCATTAAATGCAAATTATAAATAATCTGTATTAAAAATAAAGCCCAAGGCTACATATTATTAACAAAAAATAAAAACATTAATCAACTAACTAACCACTGACTGAACAAACCAGGGATGCCTCATTTTACCTTCAGAAAAATGAAGAAGGGCTCTCCTATGTCTACTGCATAAAATACTGTGATTACAGGTAACGCTGTAATTGGGGATTATGTTAATGGTGTAAATGCAGAGATAAATCTGGTATTTCTTTACTTTGAAGTGGTATCTTTTCAGACTACCTTGACTGGAAGTATTGGGTGCAATACTCAAAGTATACGCGTACATGTACTTGTAGACATAAGAAACTCTTTACAGTGCTTCTTGCAAGTTTTGTTTTCCAGATACAGCATTGCTGATGAAACATCCTTTTGCTTTTGTGTTACGTACCAACAAGCAATTCAGAGTGTAGCTAAAATAAGAGCATAAAAGAAAAATAGAGTAGGACTCTGCAGTTCTTCAGGATTCATTATCCACTGTTCCAAGCAAACAGTCTTTCCTAATTCACTTGGCTGTGAGCCAGAAAAGAAATAAACAGAAAGCACCTTTCCCAACATGGCTTTGAGCATGGCTGGTCATGTCAGGGAATTAATCCCCCCTCCCACACACACTAGCCAGCAGTTAAAGGCAACATGCTCTGCTTTCCTGGCAGCCATTTCACTGTGCTGTGAAATACCATATGCAGAAGTGCTTTCTATGGTGCTGATCCCATGCTGGCATATAGTTGCATTTATAAAAGTCTGCTTGAAGTTTCTCTCCCAGTAATAAGGCTTTTAGGCAGTATTTATATATATGCAATTGGACCTGGCTGTGAATAAACTGCCTCCTGTACATACAGATAAATATAATATTCATACAGAAGTAGTTGTAATATTTAAAGGTTTTGTGTGGTGTTTTGCTTTTTTTTTTTTAATTTAAACTCTCAAAGTCATTAAAGGTAAAATATTTGAAATTAAGTATGCAGCTGTAAGTCTTCTAACAACACATATGCACAATGCTTTGTGAAGATTAGCTTCAGTTATGTTTGTTTAAATAAATAAAAGGGAAGGAATCTCACATGTTCTAGATGAATATGGGCCTGGCTGGCAATGTCATAAATTACATCTCTCACATTTTTCTCTTGCTTGCCTCTTATGAAATCCTCTTGTGAAACTCCATGCTAGACATAGGAAGGAAAATAAAAAAGAGAAAAACCCTCAGTAAATACCAAGTTTCCATTTTAGCTTCTCAAAGACCTGTCCCAGTAACCGAACTAATGACACAAGACTAAACCAGCCTGAATGTTTTACCACTGCCCCCTCCTTTTTTACTTCCCTTTTTTTTTTGTCAGTCACTTGGGGAAAAAAAAGTCAAGAGAACAAAGAGAACAGTTGGTACAGACTCCCTCTGCATGAATTTTTTCCCTAAAGACTTTGTGGTCAGTCAGCTAACCAAGTCAGATTTTAAAGTTTTGGGAATGTAGATGAGTTTAGATGCCCAATTTTTAAAACCATAATCCATGAATCGATATTAAGCAGAAGAAAGCCAGTAACAGCTAACACAGAAGCCATGCTGGCTTATGAAGTAAGTCATTATCTTGGGACTGGTGTGCACCACCAGGCTTGCAAAAAACCCAAACCAGCACCCCACCACCCCCCCAAAAAAAACCACCACCAAAAAAACCCCATCCCAACCCCCCCAAAAAAACAAACCCCAAACTTATTCTTTGACTATAGTGACCAATGTAAGCCATCATATGGTATATTCAGAATTGCACCAGTTGCCTGTTCTTCTCAACAACACTCAGACGTGAAAGCTGTATAAAGGTAGGCAGGTAGGCTTCACCTACCAGACTCCAGTAGAACCCTGCAATACTTGCCAGCAGCTGAAATGCTTACAAGACGCTCAGTCTGAACAGAAGGGATGCAAGCTGTTTTTACAGTTTCACTGTAAAACACCTTCCATGGCAAGGAATGACTGTGAATTTTCAGGCTATGTTTGAAAAGCTAAAAACTTGGAAGGCCTCCCATACCATCCAGTCCCAGAAGGGCTGAAAGCAGGGTGCAGCTCCTTTCTGCCGTCTTATAACCCTGACCTGTATTAGTATCTATGTTTTCTGCAACTATCTAAATTACTAAACTTCAAATCAAAAGTTTCAATTCTATTGAAATGATATTCAGAAAATACTAACACAACTGCCTTAAGCATCACCATAATTACATAAATTTTGGTTAAGTATAAAAAGAACAGCATTAACATTTAAAAATGAAGACTGGAGACAAAGGAGTAACAGCTGCGATGCCTATAGATCTAGCGAGAGAACATTAATGAAAAAATTTGAACTTTAATCCCATTTTACCCAAATTGCAAGACCTGCTAAATTCCAATGGAAATTAGGTGTACAGTTTAAATTGGAGGACTATACCATCTCCCACAGCAATGTATGGAACATATGCTTATAGCTATCAAATATGTAACACCAAAAAAAAAAAACCAACCCCAAAAAACAAAAAAAAACCAAAACCGCCACACATTTATGAAAAGGTAGTAAAGAGAAACCCAAGAAGGTTGTTCAGAAGTAAAATTTCTCACAGTGCTTCCTTTATGGGGATAGGAAAAGAAAAAAGGAAAAAAGCAAAACAAAACAAAAAAACAGGCCCCATTCCATATGTGTATTTCTACACATAAATGGAAAAATTCCTGAAAGCTAAAATACTACTACATTTAATAAAATTAAAAAACAAAAAAACAGAAACCCTAGAGTTTCATGAAGGTCACTCCTCTCACCTCCCAAAAGATATAAAACCATGACTATGGCATATTACTAGGCCACAGCAGAAAGAATTAAAATAAAGAAAAAAGGTGTTCTGTTTCTAGCCTAATAAATTATGATCTCATATCTAGTGTTGAGAGATACATTAGAAACACTATACTGTTCAATTCCAGACAACTTGCTTCTCTTACCAACATACAAATGTCCATGGGAAGAAAGACCTTTTGTCTTGTACTGTGATACGGAGTTGCTCTTAAACAGGTAACTATGCCTTGCGCTTTCCCAATGTGACTGGCTGCATGGTCAGCATGGATGTCCCTCACACCTAAAATTGCAGAAATAATATGTTTAGAACATACTGTCAGGCCTTTTGAGGGGTATAGTCTTCCCTGATGCATATCACAGTCATATTTAAGGAAAGCTAAGTGCGTTGGTCCATCATAGAACTGTCTATGTTCATAAATTGCCTTCAGATCTCATCTCAGAGGTGCAAAGCAGCAGGCAAATTCATTGATTTCCACATTCAGGAGCAAGGTGCCTCTTAGCTTGTTTCAATTTCTGCAAAGGGTACACTTAGCGGAGCGGCACCTATTCAGATACAGTACCTCAGTACACAAACTCATTTTCATTGACACGCCCTCTCCCAGGGTAACAGTATTCCAAGGACTGTTTTCCTGCCAGAAAAATCATTCAAGTATGATATTGCTGACAAGCATTAATGCTTACAGCATGATTTCATGATTAGCTGCAGCTAATTCAGCAGTGTATGGAAGCCAAAGAGAATGGTCCTATGCTCCCCCCTGAACCCGTATATCTGCCACCTCCCTTGTGCTGTCGTGGGCAATGAGGCAGTAGCATGGCAAACTGAATCAGATCACCAAAGCGATGGAAAACTAACTTTAGTTACTGCATGGTCACACAACTGTGAGAACTGAAAGAGGGAGATGAGTGGGGCAGAGCAGCACCATCGCTCTTCATGGCAAGACCATACAAGATTGACTTAAGACTGATCATAAAGCCATAATGTTTTCACAGGACTGACCCGGGATAAAATAAAAATTTAAAGGAAAATTGAAATTAAAATTCACAAAAGCTCTAACAGAAGCAGCATTCTACAAAGAAAGAAATGAGGATACAGGAATTACAGACCAGTGAGCCTAACCGACACCTGAAAACAATCCTGGGCATACCAGATTTGCTGCCCAAGCCTGCCTGAGCCTTGCATGGGTCTCAGAAGCCTTTGCGAAACAGTGACTATAGGTAGACTACATTGACTTATTTTGGCAATGGCAGCAGAAAGCAGAGTATGGCTTGGAGGAATCAATGGATATAACTTACTGATACTGACTGGGCAGCTTAGGCTTTACATATAACTAGGAATTAAAAAAAAAAAAAAAAAAAGCTCAAAGAGTAAGAGTTAGCAGTGACCCATGCTCCACCTGAGAATATATCCCAAAAGTGAGATTCTGAAAAGGTCTAACAAAATTGTTGAGTAGTACCCCTAACTACTTAGGCAATGAATCAGAGAGCACAATATTAGTATTTTTAAATGACAGGAGCTGGGAAGAAGTACCAGGACTTTGGATGACAAAATTGCCAGTCAAAATGAGCTTGACAAAAGAAGTAACCCAAAATCAGTAAGAATAAAGCAGCACTACTACTGGGAGAGATACACACAAACTAGAGACAGGTCAGGAATAAAGAAGCTAAAAAGCACAAGAAATTTAGCAAACATGACCTGTAATGAAACCAGGTCCCCCTAGTCTAGAAAAGACTGCTGATGGGAAACACCAAGAAAAGGGCTGTGTTCAATTAATTTCTTTCTCCATTTGTGGGGAAAAAACCACAGAAGTTAACTGTTTAATATGCAATGAAGGAGACTTTTGCTTAGATATTTTGTTACACTGGTATATTTAAGAGAAGTTAAACATGACAATAGGGCACCTAGCAAAGCCAGAGCCCCCACAACAGATTTTCAAGAGAATCATCTGACTTGTACCAGGAGTGACCCAAGCATGACTGACTTCTTCAGGATTGAAGACATTTCCCAGAATGGAAGATGCTGATATTTCTCATTCTCCTACATTTCTTCCATCAGAAGTTCAGAAAGACACTTGCAACATTTCACCGATTTCTTACTGAGGGAGCGAACATCAGATGTTAAGAGATGGGTTCCTCATTTCTTCCTAAGAAGAATGTGCTCATCATATCTTTTTACTTTTTAAACTCTTTTAACCTCAGCATTGACCTTCTATCAGACTACTCTGATAAGCAAAAGGAAAATACTGCTACTACAATACCAAATACTACTAAATAATAGTAATTTTCACCCTTCTTTTACATCTGAGCTCATACAGGGAATATTTCCATAATGCAACAGACACCTAAAAGAACGTCACCCTTTTCTTCACTGCAAATGAACAGTTCTTTCCCAACCTGTGACTATTATATTAGACATGACACATACTAGCTCTTAACCACAAGGATCATATCATCTTTGTTGCGTTTTTTCTAGCTATTCAATTACTGATAGTTAACCTACTTTTAGGAAGAGGAGAGGATTCAGACCCAAATTTACAGCATCACCAAGGGAAGTTTACAGGTTCGGAAGTCAGCTGTTTCAAAATAACCAGTGTACATCACTGCAATATAGAACAACAGCTGCAGAATAACTACAGCACTTTGTGTTCTGACAAGTGGGACAATCAGAAAATATGGTGAAGAGCTGAATTTACCACCCTCTGTAACAGGAGCAAGAAAAGAGAAAACAGTGTTAAGCAACAAAGAACAGAGCGGTAGGAAACCGCACTTCAATGAGCTTTCCACTGAGCAGCTTCTAAGGAAAGTACGTAGTTCTAGGACAGGTGCAGTAAGATTCCAGATTATGGTTGAGCATTCAAAAGATATCTGAAGTATTACCTAAGACAACTTCTACTGAAATTAAACTCCAGTGGAAAAAGAGTGGGCTTTTTGAAACATCAATAAATATTGTACCTGCACTAATGAGTTCATCAACAAAATCTAAAAAGGGGAAAATGCCTACCCAGCATTTCCAAGGTGAGGTACAAGAGAGCACTCTGAGTGTTCTCAGCATATGTTTCAAGCTCCTGGATGTTACGGTACGCTCTATCATCCAAATTCTTCTCCTGTAATATGAACACAGAACTTCAGTAAAATCTAAATGTAACTGCTATTTCTGCAAGTTTTTTACTATAGTCAGGTCAGCCTAATCCACTATTAGAAAAAAAAGGACAAAATCAAGAGACAGAGAGTACAAGCTCAGATAGAAGTAGTCATTAAAGCTTATAGCAAGTCTAACATAACCAAATAACTACATGCAACTGCAGCCAAGTCTGGTTACTGGAGCAAATATAACCTTTTCCAATAATAAGAAATCAGAATTCTTCATAAAAAAGACACAGCCAAAACAAAACATCGTATGGTATTCTTACACTATGGGGTTGCCAATTTTAGTACTTAATTTGCATCTGAAGCACAGAGAAATTTAGATAAATAAGAATGTATTTTTTAAAACATGCACAAAAATCAATCCATCAAATACACACGAGTTTCAAAGTCATATGCAAATACCCCCCCAAAATATAACATCCTCCAGCATTCTTCCTGTCCTAGTGGCTTTTATGGTTAAAACATACCAGTCTTAGGATTAAAAAACTCTGAAGTCTTTCATAGCAATGACACTCCGCAAGTAACAGACCATCAATTTTCTCAAGGTATAACTTCATGAGACACTAACTTTAGCAGCAAAGCTAGCTTAAGAAATTCCTGCCCTCAGTTATTCATTCTTGCCCTTGTGTCAGAGTTGGTAGCAGCATCACTGTACCAGTGAAATTCCTCCTCTTGTTTTTCCCAGAAGAATGGTTATCTTAAAATTCACACGATTTGAATGCTCCAATTTACAACACTGCTTAGAAAAAACTCCACAGCCACAATAAGGAGAAGCAGCTAAGTGTGGCAGAAAGGCTCAGATGGGTCCTGTGATTTTTGAGATTTTATATCCATTACTCATCCCAAGAGAAGGCTATTTAGGAGCAAAATTGACATGGTAAGAAAAGAGGTGAGGAAGAATAAGATGATGCCAATGACAGAGATTTGTGCAACTTTTTTCAATATGCAACATGTCCTTTCTCTTGGGGCAGGATTGGAATGGCGAAAAAGAGACCGTGTACAGGTTTCCCTTCTTGCCCATCTTCAACTCCATTTCTATTAAAATGTAGCTTTCCAGAATTCTTAACATTGCATATGGATGCATACTTAATCCCATAGGGTGGAACTTCCCTCACTTACATACAGAAAGGTATCTAAGTGTACCTCCCAATGGATTACCTCTAGGGGTAACCACTTCAAATCAGGAATAGAGACCAGCAACAGAAAACATGAGCATAGATACACTGGTTATCAGAGCAGGGAACAAGAAAGATGTCGACCCACAAACTACATCTATTTTAAAGTAAAACTAAACAAAGGATTCTATTAGCCGTTTTGGCTAGAAATAACAGAAATTGTGAGTAGGGGCATCAAAGGAGAATTAAATGGAAATACAGAAGTACCATTCTTAAAGAGAAATACTACTGTCTGGAAAAGATTAATTAGTTAAGCTTTTGTTTTACACATAAACACATAAAATTAAGGGAGAAAAAAACATATACAACTAAAACCAGAATCAGACCTTGAATGGTAAATACTTACTCTTTCATCAATGATCTTCATGAACCACATTTTAGTCAAGTTATGCCTCTTGACAGCCTGAAAATTATCAAATATAACATCCATTTTAATGTATACAAAGTGATGGTAGTACTGCATCCTGAAGGCTGAAATATATTTTAGATAATCCTTTTCTTACAAGGATTGTATTCACTGGGTTAAATCGAAGTGGTATGCCAGTGGAAAATCACAGAATCATACAATTGGCTTCTTCAAATACAAAGATTTTCAACTGGCATTTGTTACAAGTTGTTGCGCACAAAAAATGAAATCTTGGACATCAAGCATTAATGTTAACTAAAAGCATTTCTTTAAAAGCATTTTTGAAAGTAATTTATTCTTTCATGGAGTCATATGTTCCCACAAAATATTTGCAGGTAACTATGTTCACTCTCCAAAGAGAGCAGAGTTTCCTCCAGAGTCAATCAGTAAGATTTCCCGTGTAAATTTTCAAGAAAACATCAGTACAACATACCAACACATACTATAAAGACAGCATCCTAACAAAGTAATATAATGAATATTATGGTTTTGTTTAAAAAAGTATCCCACAGCATCTCACATTCACACATTCTTCTTTTGGCTCTTATCTTGTACTTGACTTCCTGTACCACTTCATTCTATCAACTTACCTTCAATCCTCTTACACACTGAATTTTGCATACCACACTGTCAGAAAAGGTTACAACCACACATATAAATGTTTATAAACAAAACCTATGGAGCACTGTCATAGTTTAACCTCAGTCGGCAACTGAGCACCACACAGCCACTCACTCGCTCCCCCCACCTCCAGTGGGATGGGGGAGAGAATTGGACAAGTAAAAGTGAGAAGACTTGTATGTTGAGATAAAAACAGTTTAATAATTGAAATAGAATAAAATAATAAAATAATAATAATAATAATAGAATATACAAAGCAAGTGATGCACAATGCAGTTGCTCACCACCCGCCGACCAACACCCAGCCAGTCTCCGAGCAGCGGCCCCCCCGGCCAGCTTTCCCCAGTTTATGTACTGAGCATGACGTCACATGGTATGGAATGTCCCTTTGGCCTGTTTGGCTGTGCCCCCTCCCAGCTTCTTGTGCACCTCCAGCCTTCTCAGTCAGTAGAGCATGGGAAGCTGAAAAGCCCTTGGCTAGCGTAAGCACTACTTAGCAACAACTAAAACATGGGTGTGTTATCAACATTGTTCTCACCCTAAATCCAAAACACAGCACTGTACCAGCTACTAGGAAGGAAATTAACTCTATCCCAGCCAAAATCACGACAAGCACATTTCTCACAATCTTAGCCTTTATAGCTCACTTTCAACTTCTTTTCATCCATTATATTTGTAAATATTTTTTGAAGGTTTGACAAGACTAGATCTCGTTGATTCAACAAAATCTGCTTGAGGAAGTACTTGGTATGTGAAAAGGCAAATTTTAAGTTACAACTACAAATGTCAGTTTTGCTTCTCACTTGTTCATCTCGAGTATTGTTTTGTAAATGAAATCCTTGAAATAGTCACAGGTCAAGACTTAAAGCACCAAACTGAGTACTGCTAAACTACCCAATTTGTACATTACATCCATTTTGAGCTACCTTCATTCAAACACACAGGTCCTCATTTTTCAAGTTTTGAAAATTGGTTTCTTCCACAGAAATGAATGGAGAATTAGGCCTCACTGCTCGTATTTTCAAAACAGACAGATAAGTAAGAACAAATATCATACAGTTGCCGTGTAAGTTCATATTAAAGTCACTGAGAGTTGAGCTATTAATAATTCTAGAAAAACTATTAAAGGCTATTTACATACTTTACTAGTGCATAAAACTCTTGGAGTCCAAATGCGAGTACTCCGGGATATACAAAACTTCGGGAACACATTTAACATGATTAGTATTTCTTCTGGAAAATCAAAATTGTCCTCATACAAACTCAAGAGCAAGAAAAGAGTATACACAAAATATGCTGTGCAAAAGACATGCTAATGCTATTAACAGCTCTGCAATACTTGAGAGTTCAGGTGTCTTTCCAAATCCTTCTTTCTAAGAATTGCAATGACATTCTTGAACATTTGGGAAGCTGTGCTCTTCAAATAGGTCATTCTTGGGGTATTTGCTGAAATGTAGAAATAAAGTCACAGCTTGAATGCAAAGATCACCAGGTCAGGTTGGATTGTTAGTTCGCTCCGGCGCTCTGCAGTGTTCAGAGCTATCAGAGCTCCTAAAAATACTTTCTGAATTCTTTTTCAATATCTTATTTCACAACCAGTTCTGTTTGGATTGTCTTATATTGGTCTTCCTTTAGAGAAATCATACGTAAGGTGAAATCTTACCACAAAGATAGGCCAATTCTTTCTTCCACTTTAAAATCAATTTTCTGTTTTGTGAGAAAGGAGTATGACTGGCAGTCTTAGCTGTTGGAAAGGGTCGCAATTGATATCTCAACATCTGAATGATTTACATCTGAATGTTGTGCTGGTTTTGGCTGGGATAGAGTTAAATTTCTTCATAGCAGCTTGTATGGGCCTATGTTTTGGATTTGTGCTGAAAATAGTGTTGATAACACTGTTGATAACAAACTGATGTTTTAGTTACTGCTGAGCAGTGCTGACACAGCGTCAAGGCCTTTTCTGCTTCTCACACTGCTCTGCCAGCGAGTCGACTGGGGGTGCATAAGAAGTTGGGAGGGGACACAGCTGGGACAGTTGACCCCAACTGACCAAAGGGATATTCCATACCATATGACATCATGCTCAGCAATGAAACTAGGGGGGAAGTTGGCAGGGGGGGCCACTGCTCAGGAACTGGTTGGGCATCGGTCGGTTAGTGGTGAGCAATTGTTTTCATTTGCATCATTTGTCTGTCTTGGGTTTTATTTCTCTCTCTTTTTTTTTTCTCTTTTCCTTACAATTTTTATTATTACTATTGTTGTTGTTGTTGTTATTATTTCTTCTTTTTAATTATTAAACTGGTTTTATCTCAACCCACCAGTTTTTTACCCTTCCCATTCTCTCTCCCATCCCACCAGGGGGGAGTGAGCGAGCGGCTGTGTCGTGCTTAGTTGCCGGCTGGGGTTAAAACACAACAATGTTTTGGATTTTTTTTATAAGTTACTCTTCTGCTAACATTTCCACCCCACATTGATGCACACACAAGCAGCCTGAAATTAAAAGTGGTCAAAAGAATATATACAATCATACCCAAAGCTAACTTGTACCTAACCCACTCAGTCAGACAACTAAATGAGAGGGTTATCTTCAGAAACAAAAATAAGTTAATGTACACTAAAGCAAGTTCCTCCTTGGAAAGGAGACAAAAGCATTTTGGGAGAAAACGGTCTTGTTCCTGGGAAGTTTGCCATATGCTGGAAGAGAGACAGAGAGAAGGAAATAAAAAGCAAAGGCATAGACAGACTGACATGCAAAACGACCAATTCTGCATTTTAATGTCCGCATTAAAATATCACCCTGGGTGCATCTTCAACTCCCATAATCCCATAAAAAGGCTCACAACATTTGCCAGTCTTCACTCTAATTGTACAAACGCTTTGTTGTGGCTAAGGCACACACTTTATCTGAGATGGAGACACCTATGAATAGCGCTGGTCTTCCTAAGTGACTGTAACAGGTGTTTTATTTTACTTCTTGGCTTTACCTATGTTTTCTCTTAGTTAAACAAACTGTATCTTGTTTAAATACGAATTTTAATCTAAACACGAGTGTTGATAGACAGGAACAAATGCTCACTTATGCTTTATTTCACATTTCAAGGAGGAAGAGTCAGGGAGAGGCCACAGTTTCAGGACTGCCAAAAATCACTGAAAGAGGATTTGGAAAGGACTCATTTTTGTGGTCTCAGAGGTGCAGCAGAGTGGACGTGAAGCCAAGATGGCAACAAGTGAAATGCTCTAATGCCGCAGGAACTGCATTGTTCTAACCCAGCGTTACAGTCAGTGTCCTGCTTTTCTCAGGATTTTAACAGACACAATGTAGATGAATACTTGGATGAAGACTCCACATTTCACTGCCTGTTTTTCAGCAGGTCCACAAACCTAACTACCTATGGGATCTACATTAACTGTATTCAGCTATTGAGATCAAGACAAACTGCAGCTTCTCCTGTCCAGGAGCCCAGAGATCTTTAGTTTAAATGCAAGTTCTGATCTTATAGAGTAGAGGCCTTACGGTAGCTGCTCTTTTGGAAGGTTCTAAGACTTGCTGTAGCCCGTGGCCCTAAGATGACAAGTTAGCAATGTATGGAATTCCCATCCCCGAAGAAATTCAAAATTCAACTCAATGTGACCCTGACAACCTGATCTAACTTTGATGATAGACCTTCTCTGAGTGGCAAGTTGAACTAGATGACAATCAGAGATCCTTACCAACTAAATTACTCTGTAGTTCTATATCAGCATCAAGGGGAAATCCATTTACGCAGCCTTCAGATCTTCAATCATCCATCGACCATACCAATGACAGTCCTAACTAGAAACAAAAAATTTTGCAAGAAAGCCTCTGTTTCCTTGGCCATGACCAGCAGAGGAACAGATCTGTAGACGTACTTTATGTGTGATATTCTGGTGCCTGCAGAGCTCAGGCATCTTGGTAAAAATAAACTGTTAAGTTCACAAGTACATTCCCTGTTACTCAATGCACCATTAAATTCACAAGTACGTTCCCCATTACTCAATGCACACAAAAGGATCTGTGCAAAACATAATATATAAATAGAAGTCATCAAGCAACTCTTGATGCGAGAAGACTGTATTATGATTCTTCCTATTATCCAGTAACTAGGTATGAAGGTCTTGGGCTTCTCCTCATACCCTATTTGCTAGTTCAACCTCTGTGCTTAGTCTCCTGTCTTTTTGTACAGCTTAATCTCTTCAGGCAGGACTATCACTGGCTCAGGAAAATATACTTAGGCACTTCACTTGCTATCAGCTTACCAAATTTACTCTGTCCTTCACCTAAACAGAAGAGAAAAAAGCAGACGGTTCACAGAAGTCTGACCCTCCAAGTAGGTCCTATCTAAACATCCTCCTTCTCCAACTCTGCTGTTTGGTTGTAGGTAACTTAAAATATCACACACATACACAAACACAATTTACATTATCTGTTTTCTATAAAATAACGCTGTTAACTATGCAACACAGCACACACAAAACAGTGACATTATTTCCCACAGTAGTATTTTAGTTAAGTGAATTTTAGGACAATAAAGGTGTATTTTACCCTCCACAGTTCTGCAGCAACTGGCTGATGTGGTGGGTTATCGCAGTATATATCTTCCACAGCCTCCCTCCAGAACTGCATTCGCATCAAACCTGTAGTCTTCTGAGTTATGGAGTCTTTAATCTGGAAAGGATACATCTGGAGTGAAATTCAGAGTGTCTTTAAGGCACCTGGTCTATCTACATTGAAAAGACAGACACAGGACACAGCCAAACTCAGTAGGGAAAGTGCTCGGTTCTGAATTTATGTTTACTCCTCATAAAGCATATGAACACTACAGAGAGTAAAAAAATCTTCACCACAACACAACTTTGAAACCCATGGAGATTAAGTCCTGGGCAACTCTCACCTTAGCTTTCTTCCCAGAAGGAAAAGAAGCAATGGTAACAGCAGCAAGGGAAGGCAGCACCACAGGTTGCCAGAAGCACAGCCCACAGAAGCTGATCCGGGATTTTGCTTGGTCAGCACATTTCCTGGATTGCTCCTTTCTGGCAAGCACTACCAACTTTCCTGGTTGCACTGGCAGTTTCTGGCCACCTAGCAAAGGGGAGAGACTGCAGCCACTCCCCTCCCACAACTCTCTAATTACAAACTTCCCTCCCGGCAGCCTTTCCGTCACCTAGCTTCTGCCAACAAAGACCTGGGACTGATTATATCATCCAAGTTTTTGACAGACCTTCTACAGATAGGATTTAGCTGCACTTTACCGATTCAGTCGCTGCATTTGAAGCCAGGACATAGATGCAATCACATAACAGTATCAAGGACCACAGCCTGTTGTTATAATTTAATTTTAAAATGCACAACAAAGAGGAAAGTCAGAAAAATTATGTACATAAACAAAACAAACTGGAGGAGGCTGGCTACTTTCCAAGGGCCATTCAAAATTAGAGGTTTGTATTGCACTATTGATTCATTGCCCCTTACAGTACAAAAAGTTAATCTCAGCAAAACACCACCTGCTAGTGTAATTTAGAATATTGAAACTGTTATTCTACATTTCCAGAGTTCACAAATATATTTTAATACCTGCCTGAGCCAGTTCCACATTGAAGGCTCTCAAGGCAAAAGCAGAGGTTCGAGATTCTACAGGCAACAGCAGAGAACACAGAAACCCTTCATAGTCACGCTTTCTATAAAAGGATGAAAAAACACGTTATTTACAGCTTTATGTAAATTGGGTGTGCTATGGCTTAGCACTTAACTCCTAAAACAGTATCAGTAAGTTATAGTTCAAAACTCTGACTTTTGCAAAAGTAGCAGCTTCTAAGCTTATTTTAAAATAAGACAAACTCCAAAAGAGAAGGGATGCTGTCTGAACTCTCAGTGCACCTCTCAAATCCAGATCTCAAGACATTTGGCTAAAGGCATGGAACAAGGCCATGGCAGAACTGCAAAGAGAATCCAGATTGTCCGACTTCCAGACTTCTGTTCCACAGAAGTGGAACATTTTTTTAAAAGATTGTGCTCTGGAGCTTGGCAGAAGAGCGCTTGCTTAACCAGTAAGTTTTTGTTTATTGGCAACTATATTCAAAGCATAAAAACTCTGGGTCTTGGCAGTTTCGCTGCAGGTAACTTGTTGCCAATCTAGAGTGATATGCCTTTGTTTGGCCACTTGGGTGTGCCATTAAATTAAAAACAATCACAGTGCACAGAATCAAATTGCAAAATCATACATAGCTGTAGCTAACAAAAACACTTGGTCACCTCTGAAAAGCTAAATTGCTTGGTTTGAACATTTTTGTGTACTTTCTGATAAGGCTGTAACCTGATCCTTCATTGGAAGACAATCAGCAACTCCAAGTTTTGCCTCGAGAGTAGAGAAGCAGGTGTCAAGGAAAACACATTTACTCATTTTCATGAAGTCTGCTGTTCTTACATGTACTCATATTTCTTTTGAATGTGAGCTTAAAATAGCAAAGCCAAACTAAAACCAAGGCTTATTAGGGTTGCTACTTCTAGCATCAAACAAAAAGGAAGTGAGATTTAACAGAGGTTCTTACCCCTACAATACACAGCAGCTGATAACTAGCACATGCTTAGAGTTTTCACAACAGCTGTGAAACTTGTTTTAGAGCTTGATGCAAATCCAGAAGCATCAACAAAAAAAAAATGACATTTGGGAATTTTAGCAGGCTTTAAAGGTCACCTTCATATTAAAGAACAGATGCATCAAACCTCCCTCAATTAAGATACTTTCTGAAAAGTATTATCAGCTCAAAACCTAGTATTTTTTTCAAGGCTGATTGTAGTAACACCCAGTATTGCCCACCCTGGGCAGAGCTGCAAGGTTTACAGCCACATTTTCCCAGTTCCAGTAATGCAGTTTGCCTGGGTTGTTCACAGAACACAAAACCACCTCTACTTCCAGAAAGGAAACAGAGAAACACATTACACAAAGTAAACAGCAGCACAATAGAGAAATTTGTTTTCCCTCTAGTAATAGCATTGGCATGTTGTTTTGGGGTTTTTTTTCCCACAATTATTCGAAGCTTAAAAATTAAGTGTAGCAAAAAATAGCTAAGGAAAAAAATCAGAAAGAAATGTGAATTTTATGCTGACAGTGCGCCCTTGGATGTAACAGTAGAAAAGCAAATACACTAAGCCTCAGCCTGTAAAATAAATTTTATATTGCTATAGATCATGTTCCACCCCAACTCTGTTTGTGTATTAGGGTAAGGAATGAAGAAAGGAGGGAATGACCTTAAGTCTGGTATTGAGTGTTTTTCATAGTTTCCCTCTCAAGTAAGTATATGCTTACATATGAACCCACAGACGGAAGAAAAGTTGGTTATGACCATTACTGGACTTTCAGTATAATAAAAAATTTAAAGTCTTAAAAAGAATTTCTTCCACATTACAAAACTCCATAATACAATCAAGTCACAAGCTTGTCTTCCAGAGCAGACATCATAAACAGCGAGACAGAAAACATACGTACTAGGGAAACATATTTTTAATCAAATAGCTTAAAGCTACTTGTAAAAGAGTTATTTAACATAAAAGGGAAAACCCAAGAGAAAGGACATCTTGCATATTGCAAAAAGTTGCACAAATCTACATCATTAAAGCAGAACTCTGTTGTTCTTCCTAATGTGTGGGAGACTCAAATTCAGGGCTGGGGAGTTGCTGATGCTTGCATAGCCTCAAGTGTTTTATTTCTGTTTGAATAGTAACTCTTTCCACTTCCTCTAATTTTTTTATAACTTAGGATTTCCATGCAATATATGAGCTACTGGGAACAGCAGCTTCAATTAAATGATGCCAAAACCATAACCACCTTTCATTTTATTACTTTGAATGCTTGTGTTATTTTTATAAGTAGTCTTTTTTATGGTTTAACAAAAATAACAAAAAAAAAATTTAAATTCAACCATCTCAGCTTCTGTGCCTTGGAACCTAGCTATTCTGTTCACAGCTGTTTGTTACTGAAAACATTTTACCTGTATATGTTAACTTTACCTGTATATTAACTGTACATGCAGTCTCTGATCTCCCAAGTAACTGGTAAACAAATCCTGGGTAGAGTAACCAGGAAAACAAAGCTGTAATCTGAAGCTTTATCAAGGAAAATGCAACCTGGCTATGCATTCTGATGCATCTGTAAAGGTCTGTTGCTTGGTGTTGTATAGAAAAATTAAGATTGTCACGTTTCTTTCTGTTAATTTTCCTACTTCAAACATTACTGCTGACCCCACACATCTTTGTATCTTTTACAACTATCAGTTGGAGAAGATGATCCTGTTCCACTCTTTCTATACATGCTTGGAAGCCTTCTCCCTGCTTTTGTCAACCATCTAGGACAACTGTATCCAAAGAAAAATGATTTAAGTCTTTACAAAGAGACTTGTTTAATTTTTTACTTTGTACCTCTGAACTCTTGTGGACTAGAAAGCAGCTAAGAGGCCTTGCACATTGTTTACAGCCCAGAAGCCAAGCAGGAAACATTGCCTGGCCTGAAAGTATCTGAGCTGCACTCCTGCTCCTCTTGGAGCATTTTGGATTTGACCAAAAATGGATACTTTTGAAAACTAGACTTCCTCCTACTTCTTGAGCTGTCTGTCCAGCTGTTGGATTTCCTCTGCTTTTGCTTATTTTCCAAGGAGTACTTGGGAAGCTTGGCTATTTCCCAGTAGCCAAGATCTGAAAACACCCATTATTTTTAAACATCCACTTCGGTGATCTTTCTCTCCAAAAAGCCGAGACAATGAAATGGAAACGTTCAGTATTTCAGAAGAAAAGCAGCTGTGAAAGAAGCAGGGGAGGGAAATTGCCGTTTACAGGTTAAATCATCCATGTAACTTAAATATTTATCTAGTTTCCCTTGCTTCCCCCCCCGCTCCGAAAAGATGAGGTCCGGGAGAAACCCCACCCTCCGGCGCCGTTCACTTCGGGGCCACAGGGGTTATTTTCGCGGCCAGGCATGCCCAGGCGAGGCCGAGGGCGGCCTGGGCAGCTGGGGGGTAACCCCAGCCACCGTTTGCGGGAAACTCAGCAGCCTTGCCATCAGGAGGGAAGCGCTCGCAAGCCTTCCTCTGACAGACTCGCCGACCCCTGAGGAGAGGAAAACCCACGCGTTTGCAGGCCTCCCCCCCGGGCACTCACCGCACCAGCTCGGCACAGTACTGCACCTCTCCTCCGGGCGAGGGGCGGCTCCAGCCCGCCGCCGCCGCCCTCCCGCCGCCAAGCCCCGGCCACGGGAGCCCGCCGCGGGCGCCCGCCGCTCTCAGCATACGGTGGCAGGGCCCGTGCCGCAGCCCGCCCCGCGCCATGCCGGCGGCCGCCATGCTGCCCGCCGCTCCGCCCCTCCCGTCAGTCACCCCAGCCCCGCGGGGCCTGTCCGATGTAAACGTTTAACGGAGAAAGGATCGGTAGATGGCACCCGAGAATGCGCTGTTTCGGCCCGGGGTTTGTGGGAACCATACGGCCTTTTGTTGTCCTGCAAATGGCGTCCGTCGTGCCGTCTTTGCCTCAGTTTCCCCCGGCTCCCGAGGCGGGCACTGTTGGCGGCAGTTTGAGATGAATTCCTCCTCTCCCTGGGAAACCAGGCACTTAGGTTTTTAAACCAAAACTGAGGAAGCTGAATTGTAAAAACCTCCTAGGTATGGGCAATGTGGCATAGGAGGCTTACAGGAGCGGCTGTAGGACTGGGAAAAAGCCTCTGGACAGGTTTGCTGTATGAAGGGAGTAGAGCAAGGCAGTTCTGCCTGGGCAGCAAAGCTGACCCCAGGGCTCAGTTTTGCAACAGAGGCCCTATTTCCTCCTCTTGGCTGAGAGAGGGACTCCATACCAAACAGGCTGGCTGGAGTTTATTTAGAGACAGAATGGCCCTGTTAGTCCTGCAGTCATGGACAGCGTAGCCATGCTCCCTCAAAGTTTGGCCTATATGGGGATAAGCCAGCAAATTCATGCAGAAGTGCCACCATGCTAAAGAGCAGTTTCATCTTAAAACTAGGCCAGCCCAACCTAGTTATTACTAGAAGCAACAGCAGTCTGGCTTTTCTTTCTATCCCCATCCTTGGCATCCTCTTCCCTGGTGCCAGCTTTGACCTTCATTTTATAGTACAGTGAGTTGATTCAGGGAGTTAAACCAGCAGAAACCCATCCACTGTTCGCTTTTGGTTTTCCTGAGTTCATTTTCTGCCAGTTTGGTGCCTTGAATCGGTTCACTGCATGGTCAGGTGAGCATCAGCGCCAGCACGGGGCATTAGCACGAGCAATGGGCTGTGGGCTGGAGAGATGGTAGGATCTCCCGGTTTGTGGACAGTAATACGTATGTTCATTAGCTTAGCTGTAAAGTGAAGATACGCAGTAAATATGGGGAGAGTTCTGAGTGGGCAGCGATATTCAAGTGACAAGGCATCTGTTTGGAAATGACAGCAAGCCTTTATTTTGTGTCACAGAGACGAGGAGGAGAGGGAGGTTAAGGACCTCACTTAAGCATTATTTATTTTATTCATTAGTGGCTATTGCGGGTTTACCCTGAGCCTTTCTTCTTCCCTTTCCCTCGTCTCTAAAGTTCCCTTTGTCTTGAAACTCTGGACCTTGTTTTAAACCCTTGCTATGCCTTGAGCAGGATTTATTGTTTGTCAGGGCACCCAAAGGAGGTCATTTAGCTTTGGGTGGAGGCTGAAACTGCTGTTGTTTAAGTTTTCCAAGAGAACCCCTAGATAAATGAATCCAGCTCTTTCAGCTGCTGCCAATTCCTGGCAGAAGGGTTACATAAACATACTCTAAACCTCAAGGGTATTATAAATAAATCTTATAAAATATTAACTTTTGTTAATCTCTGAATGAACCAAAATGGTGCTAAACTGATTTAAACCCTTAGTAAGAAAAGAATAAACCAGATGTCGTATAAAAAACAATAATCCCGACCTCTTTCTCGGTGTGCTGACATTTGTTTCTTATTGTTCTGTACATTTACTGTTCTCATTAAATTACAATTTTTTTTCACTAAACAAATATTTCACGTCATGTATAGTTATTGAAAAGCTTCTTCAAGTCTGTATTGGTTCTAGTAAGTTAGCCTTTTGTGTTGCCAGCACAGTGGGAGTAATGATTTGGCTTAATGTTTTAGTGAGTTTTTAACACTGTATATGAAAATTTAAGCTTAGTAAGGGGCGTCTACAAACTTTTTTTAATGATCTCATTGTGTTAAAGAGCACATTTCATCACCTTTTTCAATATTGCTCTCAGAAGCTGAAAGATGATTGCCTGTGTCTCTGATGCGTACTTCTTAGTGAAGTATTTTGTCCCGCTGACTCCTTAGATAAAACTCTGAAATTCTTGGGCAGCAACGCTAGTGACAACAATGGCTGGTTTAGGTAGAGATAATTCAGTTATTGCTCTAACCTGGAATTTCTGGAAAAAAACAAGTTTTGTATCAGGAAATACCGATCAGTTATAGCCAATCCTTGTTAAAGGAACATCCAGCTATTATTTGTCAACCTATAAATGAGAAAGAGAGACCCTCAAGCTGTCCTCTGATAGCCAAACAGAGGCTGAAGTGTAGAAGGTCTACGTATATTCAAGTGCTTGTACCAAAAAAGTCTTCATCCAGAGGAGAATGGGGGAAGAGAGAGAGACCTGCCTCAGAATATCCAATGGCTGGAGGCTGAGGTGTTCACTGGGATATGGGAGACTGGCACCGGGATCCCTCGTCTGCAGCGACGAGAGCAGTGATCTGACAGGTCTGTTCTCTATGTTCACATGGGCAAGGATATATTCTCCCTCTCTCTCATTTTCCTCTTCTGAATAATTCTGGATTCATTCCAGTATCAGAGTTAAGGAAAAATCTCTGTGTAGTAACAATAGTGTTTCCTGTCCAGTTCCATGCCACAGCAAACAGGCATATGCAGTTATTTTTACCTGGACTACTAAAAATAGTCAATCAAAAATCTTTGTTTAAAGGAGTACACTAAGAAAACATGTCTAACTGCAGTTGTTCCACTCCTGGCCACAGAATAATACATTAATGCATGTGGTAACAAGCACTGGGCCACTTTAAAACACGGTTTACCCTTTTTCTGTGGTTTAAACATCTAAGTCTTTAATTACAAAGTAGATGGAAAGTTCCAAAAGGATGTTGCAGTGAAGGGGTTTCATCTTTGTTGCTGCTGCATTTGTTGGGGGGGGGGGGTTGTAGTTTTGTCTATGTGCTGGTAAACTTTAATTTATTTCTTGTTACCATTGTGCTCTTTCACTCCCCAGTTTCAAGCACAAATAAAGGTTGTAAAAGGTGCTATGCTAACAGCAGTGGGAAACAAAGGTCTCAGTGATTTATGGAGGATGAGGACCACTGCATGCTTCCTTGGCTGTGTGCTGCAGGACTGAGCTGGAGTGACTGTCCTTCAGAGTGAAAGGAAACAGCTTTTTCCTTATCCACCAACACCTTTGCCAACCGTGGGCACTGCACTCAGTAGGAATTGCTGCTCATCTGATATTCTCAAGCCTCCTGTGGTTTTTACCTGAGATTCAGTTTCACTCTGTGAAACAGATGGATCTGTCAACGCGCTTTACATACACTATCAAGTAAAGGCCAGATATTACCAACTTTCAGTTACTCCTGATTCAGACTGCAGACTCGTGAGTGAAACAGTGGGTATTCAGGTCACGCAACTTTTGTCGCATGATACCTTTTGATACCTATCTTTTGTTAGGACAGTCTCTTATCTCTTTTTAGCCAATGGAGTAAAATAGGACTTCTACAGAGAGTAGTTCAGAATAAGGACATAGCTTCAGCATTCAGATCATGCTAACTAACAGTCTCTCTACTGGTTGTAGGTTACTGACCTTCTCTGACCAGGAACCTCTCCACAGCTGTGCCACATTCTCTGAACACACAAACAGGCAGAAGCAGAACTTGGGGCCAAATTTTCAAGGGCTTAGCACATCCTAACTGCCCAGCTTCCACTTTGACATCAAAATAAGACCTTCAGAATTAAAAAGCCTTCACTATTAACCTAACGAGTTCCTTTGAAAATCCTGCTTTCTGTCGGGACAGTGCACTCTCTTCAGAATTTTGTCTCTAGTTTTTCAAGAGTGATCCTAAAACCTCCATACCGTCATGAGAAGAGATGACTTATCTGGCTGCCCTTGCACAGAAGCACAGGCCCATGCAAACACAGTTTGGTTCCATGTTGTTGCCTGGGGTGACATGCATACAATATCAGATGCAAATACAGTGAGTATTTGAAAGGAATTCACAAAGTGTATGCTTTTAAGATAAAGTAGAGCCAAGTCCTTCTGCTGCCGCTTTGGATGCAAATGTATTTGTAATGAACTCTTGGTTTTGTACGTATCCCTTATCTTGCACCTGTTATCATCTTTGTTGTAAAAAGCTTAGGGGTAAGCTTGCCAAATGATAGGCCCCATCTGTGCTCCCTGGATAAACAGTGTTAGCAAGAAACATGCAAACTGAAAAGCCACAAGTTCTTGACAGACAGGTCAAGGTCTCTCATCAAGGGAGATGAGAGAGAGAGGAAGCTGGAGGTGTCCAAACTCATTTTTGGCATGCAGGTGAAGTCAACTGCAAATATAACAAGGATTTCAATGGAATCCACCAAGTGAATGTTTTTTTTACCAGAGCCAAAATAGAACTAAATGTTGTGTCTGCTGTGTTGGAGGCAGGTGTATTTGTTGTGAACACTGCTCTTGTTTATATTTTTTTGCTTGGACCCCCGCAAACCAGACTAGCACTCAGAAGGAGGGAAGGTGAATAATGGGAAACTGCATCACTAGGACTTGTCCCTGACAAGTCTGGAAAGAGATGACAGCAGATATAGCAAGGTGAGAGAGCCCTCAGGCATTTCAGAAAAGAGGCAACAGTAGGGGAGAGCAACTTGTTCCAGAACCTTATCATGTTCTACTGAGATCTCTACATTTTCCTGTGGTGGTTTTTTTTTTTAGGAACTTGCAAGAGGGAGCACTGTTGAGTAACTAAAGCTGGCAGCTTGCCTTCCGAAGTCCTGTCACTGAGTTCCTGTGGCAACACATGTACTGTCTGCGATGGTCATGCCTGAGAGTGCCTGACACTTCATAGTCCCTGGGCCAAGTCATTCTAACTGACTTGCATCTTTAGTGCTCACATCTCAAGGCCTTTTGGGTGCACAGGACACATCATTACTGCATGTTAGCAGGGACACAGGGTGGTATGAGACCTGTCCCACCGTGGAAACATCCACAGGCCTGTTTCCACCTTTGCTACCTGAGACGGAGGCGATGAGACCAGCAGCACTCGGTGTGGCTGGGTATAGACTGCTCCCTGTTCTGCCAGTCATCCTCTGCCTTGCGCTCCCTGTGCAGGCATGCTGGTGCTTGCTGCTTTTGTGTGTTAGAGTGAGGTAAAGGATAGAATTTGGCATCATGAGTGCCCTGTCCTAGACCTTGAGCTGTAAGGGAGTTTGCCCAATGCCATTTCACCAAAACGAGACAGAACTAGGACCCCCATTCCTTTTGCTGCCTGCCATATGGGGTCTATATCTGCAAGAACTAGGAAGGGTACCGCACCCTGATCTGCCCAAGCCTTGTCAGTCAATGAGGATAATTCATAAACTGGTTACCCTGGCAGAGTCCATGATGACAGCATCTTTTGGCAGTTGGATACATTCCACCAGACACAAGCCAGGAACTTCTGCTGTCTTCTGCTGTTTAAAAAACTGGTGGCCTGAGGGGATCCCTCTTCATTATGGTCAATTCAGCCTGACCCCTGACCTGTCCAGGAACTTTAACCAGGCTCCAAACTCTTGCAGGGTTGAGTGTGCTGCCAGGCAGCTGAGCAAAACATTACAGATTTGCTGGCAGTGCTACAGCATCCCAGGCACCCTTGCTGCCTCGAAGGCCCTTGTAACAGCTTGTAAAAGGGCTCAGAGAAAACTTTCCATGCAGAATGGGCACTCCTGGGGTGTTGCAGGCCAGGCAGTGTGCCAGTCTCTGGGGATGAGACAATGCTTTGGGAAGCTCACCTGTAACCAACGGCTGGCAGCAACATGTCCAAAAGTTACAGAGCTGCAAGGATGCAGACATGGATTCATTCCACCTTGACTTTTGCTCTCTGCCTCCCAGTGCCAGCCTCCTTCCCTGCTCGTGGTATGAAACTAGCCTCCTCTCTCCTTCCTCCATCCCAGCCCCTCATGGCAGGTGCCAGGCAGTCCCACTGAGAGCAGGCTGTGCAGTCAACTGCTTAGCAGAAGAGTGCCCCAAACCCTGCAAGCTTCTTTTTGAAAAAAGTTTCTTTTTGAAACCCATTGTGCAAGGGTGCAAGGCTGCCAACCCAACTGAAATATCCTGAAATGATTTGATGATTTTATACAGTGCAGACCATAGGGAACAATTGTAGGGACAGGACTGCAGAATACAGTGTAGAGACACCCGCGTAGGCTCCTGAGACAGTGCAGCATTTGTTCTATTTATGCTCATTTTAAAATGATTGTTGAGAGGATAGAAGGTTTTCTGGGGTTGGTCCCTGAGGCGAGTAAGGGATGCTGATGTGCAAGAGATGCTATGACAGATGGCTTTACCAAGATAATGGCATCTACAGCCATGTGCAGAAACAGGATCTTGGATGCCTAAGAATTTTTCCTGACAAAATCTTGGGCACTTAGAGCTCCTCAGATCAGCAAGCAGGGCCTGAGTGTCCAGTCAAACTGCTTTCTGCCTAGTCTTTACTTTAGGCAACCATGTCCCCTTCTGAAACTCAGCCTGCTTCCTCGGAGGTCACACAGAGTGCTTCCACCCTGTCACATTGGTCTGCTCCATCTCACATTGGAGATGTGATGGCTCTTTCAACCATCCACATGAGCATTCATGTTTGCATGTTTTCCCCTTACATGACAAAAGGAAGCCCAAGCATGGGGTAGAGAATAGCTCTAGTTGGCTCTGCTTTGAGTGGGGCAGGGTGGACTAGATGACGTCCAGAGGCACCTTCCAGCGTCTGAACAGAATCCACTGATTCTGTCATTCTGTGACTGTGAAAAATGTAAGTGATAGTACCAGTCCTCACTGGATTGACAGAAAGCATTTGAGTGTCCTTGGGCAAAGTATGTACAATGTAGTAGAAACTGAAAGTGCTGAAGAAGCCTGCAGAGGAAACAAGGAATCTGACACTTTGGTTGTGGATGCCAAAGTAACTGAAGTAATTTATGAAGTGCTTCAGGGAAGTGGACAGATAGTAAAATATCCATGTAGCCAGGGAATAATGCCAAATTTATTTTCAAGGGTTTGTTTTTTTTTTTCTTTCCATCCCCTGGCCCTGAGCATGTGAGGAAGCTGCAAAGCAGAGCCATCACAGGTAGGGAAACTTCACATTGTTCAGCAGTTAGCATCCTTGCTGGTTTACAGATGGCGTCGCTATTCCTCAGAGAGAATCTCTCCCTACTCTGCTTGGCCAAAGCGATTTGCCAGATCCAGGGGTCCTAGGAGGGGGGACACACTTGGGCAGGAACTCGGATGATCTTCTGCAGAGGACTTCAGGGCACAGACGTACATGGGATTTGTAATACTGAAATTGGCAGTGGTAGGTAGAAACATTCCCCCCCAAAAGTGCCCCTTATCAGCCAACCATAATAACTAGCTAAGTACAGCAGTTGCTGGGAAAATGAGATGCCTAGCTACTGCCCTGCTTTTCACTTCCCCACATTTTTCTGGTGATGTGGGATCTCAAAGCATTTCTAAAACACCTTTTAAAACCCAACTGTTCTCAAATCCACAAAGAGTCCAGAGTTCAGTTCTGAGCATTATAAATGGTCATGCTAATTAAATGCAGCTAAAATAGTGAAAAGAGTTGCAGGGCAGATGAGATCAATGACAAAACGCCCTTAGAGAGCACGGAAGGGGAAAAAGTGCTGATGTAGAAAGGTGATTTATGGCGATTCTCTGGTTGCTGAAACAGAAGAATTACTGAGAACCTTAAGGAGAAAGGAGCTTTAGGTTGGAAGATTGACAACTGAAAACCATGGGGAAGTAATCCTTTCTGCATCAGTATGGCAAAGCTTCAGTTCTGGGAGGCAGGTCAATGTAGGTCAACACTTGCACTGGAACTGCTCAGCTGGGGAACATCTCTGGTCACCTCCTTCCCCCACGTTGCCTCCTCCCCATCCCTTCTTTGACAAAGGGAAGCCAGTGCATTTCGGTGTTGCAATTTCACATACTGAGCATTCAGCTCCACGGTCTAATTCCTAACCAGACTCCAGCACTCGGCAGCCTGATGCAAACATAAAATAAGTTACTCTGAGTATGGTGATTCTTATTTTAGCCTAGAGTTAGCAAGTTATTAAATGTGGCTGGTGTTGGGATTTGGCGTCTGTGAGTATAGGGGGTCCTTTTATCCTATATAGGCCATTATCATCTTTTAACATAAAAACATTTCAAGATCAATCATCTCATACGCATACACAGCTATGAGTTACTCATATATGGTTCATCTTGAGGGCGCTCACAAGGCATGAGCGGGACAACCAGGGGATCCGGCCTAGCCAGCATGGATTCATGAAAGGCAGGTCCTGCTTGACCAACCTGATCTCCTTCTATGACCAGGTGACCCGCCTAGTGGATGAGGGAAAGGCTGTGGATGTGGTCTACCTGGACTTCAGCAAGGCCTTTGACACTGTCTCCCACAGCATTCTCCTAGAGAAGCTGGCGGCTCATGGCTTAAACAGGTGTACTCTGCGCTGGGTCAAAAACTGGCTGGACGGCCGGGCCCAGAGAGTTGTGGTGAATGGAGTTCAATCCAGTTGGCGGCCGGTCACGAGCGGTGTTCCCCAGGGCTCAGTACTGGGGCCGGTCTTGTTTAATATCTTTATCGATGATCTGGATGAGGGGATTGAGTGCACCCTCAGTAAGTTTGCAGACGACACCAAGTTGGGCGGGAGTGTTGATCTGCTCAAGGGTAGGAAGGCTCTGCAGAGGGACCTGGACAGGCTGGATCGATGGGCCCAGGCCAACTGTATGAGGTTCAACAAGGCCAAGTGCCGGGTCCTGCACTTCGGCCACAACAACCCCATGCAGCGCTACAGGCTTGGGGAAGAGTGGCTGGAAAGCTGCCCAGCAGAGAAGGACCTGGGGGTGCTGGTTGACAGCCGGCTGAACATGAGCCAGCAGTGTGCCCAGGCGGCCAAGAAGGCCAATGGCATCCTGGCCTGTATCAGAAAGAGTGTGGCCAGCAGGAGGAGGGAAGTGATCGTGCCCCTGTACTCGGCACTAGTGAGGCCGCATCTCGAATACTGTGTTCAGTTTTGGGCCCCTCACTACAAGAAGGATGTTGAGATGCTGGAGCGTGTCCAGAGAAGGGCAACGAGGCTGGTGAGGGGTCTGGAGAACAAGTCTTATGAGGAGCGGCTGAGGGAACTGGGACTGTTTAGCCTGGAGAAAAGGAGGCTGAGGGGAGACCTCATCGCTCTCTACAACTCCCTGAAAGGAGGTTGTAGCGAGGTGGGTGTCGGTCTCTTCTCCGAAGTAACAAGTGATAGGACGAGAGGAAATGGCCTCAAGTTGCGGCAGGGGAGGTTTAGATTGGATGTAAGGAAAAATTTCTTTACTGAAAGAGTGGTGAAACATTGGAACAGGCTGCCCAGGGAAGTGGCGGAGTCCCCATCCCTGGAGGTATTTAAAAGACGTGTAGATGAGGCACTTAGGGACATGGTTTAGTGGGCATGGTGGTGTTGGGTTGACGGTTGGACTCGATGATCTTAGAGGTCTTTTCCAACCTCAATGATTCTATGATTCTATGACTGTGAGTTACTTTATGGCCCACCAGCAGCTGCATTAAAAATAAAGCAAGGAGAAGCTTTTATTCAAAGTACCGTTTTCACACTTTCCTATAATCTGAAAACATTGTGTGAAAAGACCGTCACTGCATATTCTATGCAATAAGTAATATTCCAGCCTGATCTGTAATTCCATTGCAATACAGGATGAGAATCTGGGAAGAGTTAGCATGTTGATTTTTGAAACTTCTAAATTTTTTTTGGATGAATGGAGTTACATATTTGAACAATCACACTGTTATATTTGGACAGTTAGTTATATTATTATATGACCATCATAGGCTGTAATTAGACATAGTTGTCTCACTTTAAAGATACCGTTTTCTTTGTTTCAGGAAGTTTCAGCCAGCAATTATTGCAATTGGATGGCATTTCAATAGCTGGTCTCTAGCAAACTCCTATGATGAGTCACAGCATCAGCAAAACATGGCAAGCGTGGTGGTGTAATGTCATGTAACAGCAAGTGAGTGTCTTCTGCTAATATTTTAATGACAACCATCTCAAGTAGACCAAGTTTTCAGAAAGTGTTTGTTATTCACACATAATGATCTGGGTTGCAAAAACACCCCTTGAGGATACAGCTAATAAAATAAGCAGCTAGTTAGTACAAACTTCTTCATTTAATTTTATTGTGTGGAAAAAAGCATAGTTTTCTTGCATGAGAAAGGCACTGCTGTTGTCTGGAAAGTTTCCATTTGGCCCTGCAGCTTTCAGATTGCTCCAGTCAAAGGTATCAATCAGACATTTGCTGCACTTTCACTGTTGTTGGCTTGTACGTCTATATGTATTTCACAGATTGACTTTATTTGAAAAGCAATGTATAGCTGGAGAATATTAGTCATTAATCTGGCACCATTTAGGTGTAAAGTATTAATCGTTCATCTGGCATCATTACATGCTGGGTTTGCATTCTAATTTCCTTTGCTTGATCATAAAATAATGTATTGCAAACAAAATGCAAGCTCACTTTTTGTTTCCTCTGTTCCAGAGATGCATTTCAGAAGCTGCCTGTTGTGCTCCTTTCCATCAGAGAAGCAAGCAAACCTGCCCAGCTCAGCAAGCCACTGCACTGCTTCCTGCTCACCATGACTAACGCAATTACACCAGAAGGAAGTTTAAAATAATTTCATTAGCATTTGGAGCATGAGGTTCATCTTCAGCCAGACCTCAAGCCATGCTTTCCACAGCATTTGGATCACTGAAATACTCTTATATAAGCCTAATTGACACAATTAGAAGAATGACTCCTTACAGATGTGTGTTGCTGTAGCAACCTGGGGGGAGGGCAGCTAAAGTGCCCTCCATATTTAGCAAAATAATATTAATTATAATAGGTAGAAGCACTTTATCCTTTTTATAAGGCACTTGCTCAGGAGCCAAGTGCCTTAGCATGTTGCAACAAGGATCACTGTAATGGAGTTGAAATAATTTGAGGGCAAGCTAAAATTCTGTCAGTAATAACCAAAATTACATGGAGAAAGAAACATTGTCAAACGTTGCCCAAATCTCCCAGGATACAGGCAGGAGGATTAGCTGTTCAAGGCTTTGATTCTGCCGCCATAGGAACACTGGGGGAAGAAAAACACCAAAGGCATCCATGGAAGCAGGAGGAGGCCTAAATTGCTGAGTTTGTCTCAGATTTATCCTACCAAAGGACCCAGTCGCCCAGTGAGAGCACTGTGGGCAGACTTTAAATCCACCTGCCACCTCCTTTGTGTTAGAGGGACTCCCAAGTTGCTCCGTGTTGTTGGCAGTGGATATGGATGCAAGTGTCAATGGGCACTGGCAGCATGGTGAAATGGTAACAGGTCTCCTGCTTCACCTGCGGCACACCAGAGTGGGAACAGCTGCTTTGCAGGGTGGATCCAAATGGGTTTATTCCTGACTCCGTCTGGCCTGTCCCAGTAAACGTGCACATTTCATCCAAACAGCATGCTCTCTTTGAAGTGTCAAAGAGACCGTGCGAATTACCTGAGACGCACGACTTAGGACTTGTTTTCATGAAATCTTTTGATTTGAAGCCAATGATAAGTATTTTGACTAGTATGATTGTCGCTTCAAAGTTATTATTTTAACTAACACCATTTTAAACTTTGTCTTGATGTCTTTGCAACTTGAACAGTCATATTGTGTTGCTACGGAGTACAAGAAAAACCTGAAGTCAGTGCTGACTGGGACTGAATAATGGGATTTCCATTTCCAAGATGAAGAAGCAAGTGAATAGCATGAATAAACAAGTCTGAAAAAAACCCCAAACACTCATCTTTTGGATTATCATGGAAAATACAGATGAAAAGTGATCTCAAGAAGTCATCTATACCATCCCACTCTCTACAGATGGATGAATTCTCTCTCTCTCATTCCTGACTAAGTTTTATCTGATCTCTTTTTAAAAAGATTTACAATCCCCAGGCAATCTAGCTTAATGCATCACCAGGCTTATTTTTAGAAAGTTTTTCCTAATGTCTAACCAAAGTCTATTTCTGCCACAATGGAATGTCTTATTAATCTGCAATATCTTATTTTTGAAGACTGCTCTCATATTTCTGTCAGGTTTCTCTTCACTAGAGCCAGCACCCCCTATTTCTCCAATCTTCCCATGTAAGTTGTGTTTTTCTAGAGCTCTGATCATACACATTGCTCTCCTCTGTAGCCTGATGAGTGTTTTATCTCTCCCAAGCATGGTGCCCCAAGCCAGGCTTGCTGAGCTCCAGCTGAGCTTTGCCAATACTGAGAAAAGTGGAAGAATTACCTCACGTATTTTACAGCCTCTATTTATATTTGTACCTCTCAGTATGTAGTTTGCTGTTTTTGAAAGAGTATGCAACCTCCAGAATGTTTCAGCAGGGCTGCTCCCTGCTCATTTGCTCCTCAGTCTTTGTTTTTGCAGTGGATTATTCTTGACCAGACATAAAATCTTAGATTTCCTATTCTTAAATAGCATCTTCTTTTTTTTCACTAACAATCCAAGCTATGTAGTTAATTAATGAGACATTACTCTGTTGAATAGTAAACTTATATTTCTTCCAACTTACTTTCAAATTTTTTTAAGCTTTATCATGCTGTTTTGTGCCTGGGATCTATAAACCTTCAGCTTTGCTCTAATCATAGTTCCAGAGCCCAGGTACAGTATGTTCATGTTCAGCTTGCACGTGGCCCCTTCACTTATCCTATGCCAGGTAGGGCGGTATGATTATAGCTGTTTGACCTGTTGCACCATTGGAAGCTCAGCTTGTCCTGATAATAGCGCAGTTATGTTTACTGTCCTTGCAGCTCTGGCAATTACATCTCGTTACACCACCTTAATTATTTAAGCACTGACATTTGAGTGATAATATGTCTAAAATTCAGACACAGAGAAAAAGTGTTCTTCCAACTTCAGCGTCTTTTATTTAGCTCTTCTCTTGAACTGCCTGTTTTCTCACAACACATTCCTCAGTCTGTCACAACCAGTCATGATGTTTTTCCAAAAACCCTGGAAGACACTCTAAGGCCCTGCTTCTGCCAGGAATTTTGTTATAAAAAACATTTCTAGAGCACTTTTACCACAGCAGGATGAAAGATGTATCTTTAAAATACATCAGGTAGCATGTTTTGAAGCGCTGGCACAGGTGAGGCAAATGGCTCTTAGCACATCAGCTGTTGGGGTTGAGCCCTCGGGGATACCAGGTGCTTAGAGACTGAGGGCATGATTGTCAAGTTGTCACATTCTGTCACACTGTCACCCATAGCCAAGAAGTGCTGTTTTGGTGTATATGTTTAAGAATTGAAGCATACTAATTTACTTTCTCTAGGTTTTGGACCTCACACCAGCTGAACCATCAGCTGGAAGAATATCCCAGGAGCAGCTGTCCTTCATCGTATCCAAGAACCTTTCCAACAACTTACAGCTATTTGAAAAGTTCTTAGACAGCCTATAGTAAAAAGGGTTAAGTGCAAACAGCTCTCTTGCATCATCCCGGTGGAGTGCCTGACTACCTGACCACATCCTACTTAGGACGAACTTATGCAAAGTTACGTAGTCTGCCCAAAGCCACACAACAGGTTAACAGCTAAATCTGGAACTACAGGTCTCTTGCTGTGATGGCTGGACAAGACGATCTTGCTGGCAAGTTTTACTAAAGCTATACATTGCTGTGAACACTAACTTTTCCAGACTGGAAGGGCATGTGGCAGGATCTGCCTCTTGCCTGGAGGCTTCATTAGCACAAATCTTGCAGAGACTGAGACCTCATTAATTTGTTACTGCACAGAGCCAGTTTTAAAATGCTATCTGAAAAGAGCTCTTCAGATGACTGCAAGACCAGATTCTGAGTTGCAGTGATTCAGTATGCAACGATGAGCCTTGCACCTGGCTTCTATGAAATACTTAGCCCAACAGACAAGACCTCCCACGCTATTTATTCATTCAGCAGAGCTCAGCTGCACAGAGTGCTGGCATTCATCGTGTCTGACCTAAGCAAGAAAGGGAACCTGTCAATAAGTGCTTGGGATCCCAAGTCAATTCCTCCATGTGTAAACTACATATACATACATATATACTGTAATACACTGTATAAATAATTTATGAAATACACAGGGACGCACATTTATATTTATATATAAGCCATGCTAAAATTAGATTTGAACATGCGAGCTAAGGATGTTGTGAAGTATTGATTGTCTTTGTTACCGATGCAGTGCCTGAGACCTGGGAACAGGAAAGGTCATGTCTTTTTTGCCCACCGTGATCACCTCAGGCTCCATTGCAATAGACATTATTTGGTCTTCTCTCAGAAGTACTTGGCCTTTGTTTTTTATCTATTGGGGCTGGTCTGAGCTATGTTGAGAAATGTTGGGCTCAGTATTTGCAAGAAACATCCATGGCTGGAAAGAATAACAACACAGAATCATGGTGTGTGGCTTTGTACCCTGCAAACACTAAGAGATCTTTCAAAAATAATGGTAGTTTGCAATTGGATGGAGTCTTACAGTTGAAATCCAAGCATGTCCAAGTATATGATGTGATTCATATTGCTTGGTGCTAAACTGGTGTTGCCAATTCTTTTGTAACTCGTCACAACAGAACAAAGATAGTGCTCACTATTTTAGGAAGCATATGAATCAGTGGGAGAGCTGAAAGGAAACAAATGGATCGCTGGTGAGACTAAAAATGCCTCAGAGATGTGAACAGTGTGTGTCTGCTGACTCTGCGGTTGTACAGAAAAATTCAAGGAAGGGTTTTAGGCATGGCTAGCCACACAACAAAACACGCTTTGAGCTAACAATATAAGGAGGAAGCTCTCTTGCACACTGTCATTCCCACATGATTTAAAGCGCAGATATGCTACAGACACAGAAACCTACTTATCCTCTCACTGAACATTAAGTTACAATCATTGTGAAGATAAATCCAGCACAGGAAAATAAGTTACGGCACCAAGGTAAATTCCTCCTAAACTCAACCTGTAGTAGGTGCTTAAGAACAACTTTTTACCGACATGAAACTGCAGCAGCTTTCCTCGGTGTTGATCAAGCGCACTTGCCTATATGCTGGCTGTGGGATGCCCATCATCCTAAGATCACCACTGAAATAAAGAACAAAAAAAATGCAGTGTTAATAGCCGTGGTAATAACCCATCAAACATCTGAAGCGTGTAGGAATTTCATAAATGTAACACGTGCATGTTCAATGCCAAAGTCAAAAATTCACGGGTCATTTCTCCTTTGTCTGATAAGAGTGCTTTACTTGACTGTCTTAGGCGGGAGACGTGCTTCTGGAAAGCCTCTCCAATCACAGGGCAAAGAGGAACACAGTAAGGCAGCACGACTCCTGGCTGTACCCAGAGGTACAATAGGGTCTTTTATTACCAAGCGCTTGAAGGAGAGGACAGGTTCAGGCAAGAGCAGTGAAGCCATGCTGGACTTTTTCTAGTACAAGAGACAAATATGAAAGGGGACAGACAATCCCAATGGAAAATGTTTGATGAATGCCTCTGGGCTCAGGAGAAAAATCGTTCACATAATGACACAAGAAGAGGCATCTGCCTCTGGCTCTCTGCTGCCTGGCACTGCTGTGTGGCACTGCCTGCTGAGACGCCCGACGCACTCCAGCCAAGCTAACGATTCAGATGCTGTCACTGAAGGTGCTCTAGAAAAAAGCAGAGTTATTCAGACCATGGAAATCTATACTGACTTCTGAGAGGATTTTTATTTTGACAGAGCCAAGGAAAAGAGCTCAAAGTATGGCTAAAGCTTACCGTTATTTTTTTAATCTGGCTATGATTTACAATGGCTTCCTGCCAATGGCAATTTGAAGACAGAGTTATACCTGGTTTTGCTCTCGAACAATATGAAAAGCAGGAATTGCGTTTTGACAGTTTCTAAGGAAAAAGAGTTTTTTTCTAACACGGACTCTGCTGAAAAGGACAACAGGTTTAATGTTTTCAGATAATAGTTCTTCCACAGAAAACTGAATCCCTCAACTTTTTCAATCTGGTTTGGAGGATCATATAGAGTAATTTCTGCCTCCTTGGATCTCGCTCAGCCAAATCATGAGGCTCCTAGTCATGTCAAAATTGGATTCTTGAATTTGCTGAGTTCATGCTCTAGAAATACAAAAACAGGTCTCTAACACCTGTTTTGCATAAAAGTCTGGAAAGGCCTGTTCTTACTCAAAATTTTAACTTGCTGTTTGGGAAAATAGCATTAGAAGCTTGTGACTTACAGGAGGAACAATCAATCTGGTGTCTTTAAGCCAGTGTTGAAGAAACCTTTGCACTACTCAAGTCAGAGGAAGAAGAGCAGAAAAGGAAGTGCCCATTTTCATTGAGATTGATGTTTAAATCTAGAAGTCCGCTTCAAAAAAGGGATTGACATTTGTGCGAGGACACCAATGTCAGACTGTGCTTTTTTAAGCTTGGACCTGTTCAGACTGCTTGTACTTTAAACAACAGGTTTGAAGTGTTTGTACCTAAATTTGGACAGAAAAGCTTGGACTCTTTTGAACAGCATTTTTCCATAGGGAAAATAAAAAGTATTTCATTCTGGTTAATCATAAACTTGAGATATTTTTTAAATTATAAATCCCCACTATTTCTGCATATTGCATTCAGCAGGACAGACCAAGATGTATCTGACAGCGGTGATCTTGCAGAATCATGCAGAACCTCTTCACATACAGCACAGGACTTTCTGCCACAGCCAGACGGAAGCTATCTTCCATGGGGCAACAGGCATTAGACTTGGTCGTAATCACGATTAGGTTCAGGGCATTGGTTTTTAACTGAACGTTAAACTGAAACTTCGGTTTTGATAGCTGTGCTGCACTGACCTTAAATCAATGACACACGTTTCAACAAAGGTGAGTGGTATGGAGGTTCTTGTACAGATATGCCAGGTTCATGCTGCATGGGAACGATGGATTTGTTCGTGCAAATCACTCAGAGTGATATCCAGTGGTTTGTTACACATTTTTTTGAAAGCCTTTTTATTTATCTTTGTCTGGAGGATATATCTTCTCCAAAGTTTAGAGGGAGTTTATTTTTTTAGTCTGTGCAAGCTCTATTTGGCATCATTCTCCCTCCTGCTACTCAATGTTTCTGATACGGAGGTAGATCTGCGTTCTCACCTACCATTTAAACAGGCACGTCTGCGGAGTAGGGCCTCTCCAAGAGGCACGACACATGGCAGTGCTTTGTTATAACTTCAATGCGCTCACTGTAACTCGCAGGTCTTGTGGTAGGAAGGTCAGTGTTTCTGTACTCCATGGATAGACATATATTGTGCCTGCTAAATACTGCTGTAGTATGTCATCGTAGTGGGAACCCAGACAATAGGTCATGCCTCACATTAACGCGTAGGATCTTGAAAAATCAATACAGTTCAAATAACAGGGGACCGCTGCCCAATCGGTTACTATTCCTATGACATACAGCGCACTCTGGACGCACAGGGAAATTTTTGCAGGCACAGCAATGGCTGTGCCATTAAGCTGCCACTGAGCACACAGAAAGTACAATGGACTCTCTGCTAACTCCTACCAATAGTTCAGAGTCATGCAAGGACACGTATTATTGGAAACATGAACAGTTCCCTTGCTCCAGAGATCTCCAGATTTTTTTTTTCTGTAATACAAATACAAAAGTCAAATTCCTCAAAGGAAGACCAGTCCCTGAGTCAGCTTTTGCTTTGGTCCAGCAAGCCCCCAGACCAAAGTGACTGTATTTCTTTTGCTGTCTAAGGGCCTGATCTAACAACCCTTAGAATCAATAGAAAGGCTAATTGATTTGAAAGACTTTGAATAAAGCATCTAAGGCCACAACCTACACCATTGCAATCACCAGAAAATTCGTCGCTGACCTCAGTGAGCGTGGGATGAAATACCCGGTTTCTTGGTCAGCAGGTATTTAAGTACACACACGTAATTTATTTCATTTGTAACCATTCATATGCCTAAGTACTTGTCAGATCTGGAACAAAAGCGCACTGGTTGCCAGGTTGAGAAGAGGGGTAGCTTTCAGATCTGCCCCTCTCCTGCCAACAGCGATGCGATTTGGAGGAAAGAATAAGCAAGTCCATTGTTTCCACCACTTTGTGACAATAGGGAATTAATAAATAAGATAAGTGAAATGAAGAGGAAAGAAATTGAGAGCAACGCTGCAGAAAGAGAAGAGCTTCTATCCCTTTATTTACTTCTCAGGGGACTTTAAAAAATATAAACACTGGCCTTTTAACTTCATTATGAGTCTGTATCTCAAATACAACCCAAGCCCTCCTAGGGCTTGCCTACACTAGAAAAATACATTATGTTAATTGATTAACACGTAATGCTTAGTGTAACAGTCAATATAAACAAAGACTACTATGTTTAACATTTTTTGTTGTTGTTGACCCAAGGTAACCCAGCTGCCAAACATGACAGTTCTTGTCTACACTAAGTGCTTTGTATCGCCTTAATTAACGTGTTCTAACACAATGTAATTTTGCGATACAGATAAATTCTTTGGGGCATTTATTCTGTAAATTTAATCTTCTGTCTCGCCTATCTTGAATTTACAGACACGTGCTGCTTCTGCCATCTCCCCTCCCCCCCTCAACCCTGGAGCCCCTATCACTGAAAATCAAGAGCCTTTGTAGGCTTTTTCCCGAGTTGCTTCAACTTATAAACCGAAAGTTCAATCAAACGTACAATCAGTTTACGCCCCTTGATAGTGCCGATGTTATAAAAGTCAAGTTGATCTCATAATTCAGGAAGGGTTAGTTCAGCCTAGAAAAATATCATCAAATACCAGACATTTGAAGTTTTTGCAAAAATATTGCAAATCATACAGCTAGACAGTTTGTCAGTCAAATTACACAGGCTATTCCCGGCTGCAGGAAGACACTTTTTGGTGTTTTTCCAAAATTTACTTTATCCATTTTGTTTTACATAGAAAAGCTTTGTCCTTACAAGAAAGAAAAAAAAAAAAGTGTACAAAAAAGATATTATTAAACACTGAGGTTAAAAGATCAAGAAGTTTATCTGGACTCCAGCAACTGTAACACATTCATATTGCACACCTGTATTTTAGTAGAAAATGTTATTATCGCTTGTTACAAATCCAGTTACTCATCACTACTGAAACCATGAAAAATCCTAAATTGTTAAGATGTGTTGCATGTAAAACAGTTTGGCTACACATCACCCATTTATTTCAGCATCTTCCGAAGGATGCAGATATTTGCCCATCTGGCATCCGCCGCAGTCTGAAGCAACTATTAACACTCTGATATAGTCAGAGTTACATTAGGCGACTGAAGGTGTGCAGCACGGCTACACCGGCTGCCCTGGACTGTAAGTTCACCGCCTGGAAATTCCTTTCCTTTAAGCTGTTCATCTCTCAGAAGAGCACTGCATTTATGTTCATCGCCTCTTCTTTTTTTTTCCTGAAAGAAAAACAGTGAGTGGATGGGGTAAGTGACCTAATGCACAAGTTTTCTAGGGCTTCAGATGTGTGACTTGGGAACTTTACAGCCCAGCTAAGGCGCTTCAGCCTAGTAAATGTCAAGGGAGGTGATTCTCCTCCTATACTCTGCTCTGGTGAGACCCCACCTGGAGTACTGCGTCCAGCTCTGGAGCCCTCGGCATAAGAAAGACACGGACCTGTTGGAGCGGGTCCAGAGGAGGGCCACGAAAATGATCAGGGGGATGGAACACCTCTCCTATGAAGAAAGGCTGAGAGAGTTGGGGTGGTTCAGCCTGGAGAAGAGAAGGCTCCGGGGAGACCTTATTGCAGCCTATCAGTACCTAAAGGGGGCTTATAGGAAAGATGGGGACAGACTTTTTACCGGGTGACAGTAGTGACAGGACAAGGGGCGATGGTTTTAAACTGAAAGAGGGCAGATTTAGGTTGGACATAAGGGTGGTGAGACACTGGAACAGATTTTAAACTGAAAGAGAGTAAATTGGGCACAAGGGAGAAATATTTTACAATGAGGGTGGTGAGCCCCTGGACCAGGTTGCCCAGAGGAGTTGTGGATGCCCCATCACTGGCAGTGTTCAAGGCCAAGTTGGACGGGGCTTTGAGCAACCCTACCTGCTGCAAGATGTCCCTGCCCATGGCAGGGGAGTTGGACTTGGATGCTCTTTGAAGACCCCTTCCAACCCAAACCACCCTATAAATTATCATTCTGAGTATTTGATTCCTAATTAAACAGGCACGTTTAATTAACAATCAAATCGCATATTTAATTACGTTATTAATTAAGATTTTGTATACTTAATTACCTCTGTTCCTAACCACCTGCTTTCCAAGGTAGCCGTATAACTGCCACCTTAACGGAATTTGCCCCCCCCCCGGTGTGTTCAGCACTTTATTTCCCCAAACGTAGAGAATTTATACCCAGCCACCGGCTCCGGTAATGCGGGGGGGGGGGGGACGGGGCGGGCGCGGGGGCGGGGCTCCGCCCCGCCCCCGCGCCCGCCCCGTCCCCCCCCCCCCCCCGCGGCGTCCCTGCCCGCCCGTCACGTGCGTTAGCGACAGCCGCCGGCGGCGCCCATTGGCGGAGGGGCGGGGAGGGGCGGGGCCGGGGCGGCCGGGCCGTCAGCTGCGGGCCGCGGCTATAACAACAAAGGGCTCCGCAGGGTGCGGAGTCAGCGCGGCCGCGGAGGCGGGAGCAGCGCGGTCCGGGTGAGTTTGCTTTGCCCGGCTCGCCGCCGGTGCCCCGGCTGACTGAACGGCGGGGGACGCGGCGGCGGTGGTGGTCTGAGTGCCCGGGCGAGGCGGGGGAAGGCGGCGGCGGCGGAGCTCCCGTTTCCCCGCGCATCCGTCCCGGCTCCCCTCTCCTCGGAAAACACCGAGGCCGGGAGGGTTTTGCCGTTTTCCCGGCTGTCGGGTAGCCGGTAGTCCTGTCCTACCGCCCGCCCAGCGGCGGGGCTGGGCTCCGGAGCGCAGCCGGGAAGGTGCGCAGCTGCTGCGGGCTCTGCCGGGTCACCCGCCGGCTGCGCGGAAAGCGGCTTTTTGGAGCCTCCTGGTGGTAATTAAAAGGCTGCGAGCTTGAGGGCACGGGAAGATCGGTAGCCAAGCTCTCACAGAGAACTGCAGAAGTGATGGGGGGGGGGTGTTTGTTTTCCCCCCCCTCACCCCGGGATTTTTTGCTTCACATGTGCCCCATCTCCCCTGCTAGGATAGGAGGAAAAAAAAAGAAAAAAAGGGTTTTTTTTAATGCAACAATACAATATTGGTGGCATGCATTGGATGTGTTATCTACAACAGCCTTTTTATCACTACTGTAGCTGAGCCAGCTGTTCTTAGTCTTGTCTTTTCTCGTGGCTGATAGTGTCTTGAGAACTAGAGTACCTCTCTTTCAGCCTCTGCCTCGTTTGCCTCCCCTAATGATGGTCTGTGGTAACAGTGTCGCTTCTTGGTCCCCATCTGACTTGCACAATAGCACGCAAGTGTGGTGGTTTCAGAGGCACTCGTCCGAAAGGATGTCAAAACATCAACTGGTTTCTAAATGATTCAGATGGTTTTTTGGATCCTCCTTGGGGAAGGGGAAAATGGGACAACCTGCTTTTGATCTACAGAAAGACATTTATGGGTCAAAAGCTGTAGTTTCTTTAGCTTATGTTCTCAGGAACAGTGATCTCCCTTTTCCTTGTTAGAGGTTAATTATTTGATGTTGCTGTGATGCCTATGAAGCCGTAATATAGGCGTGTGAGCTCTCATCTTGCTCCACTCCATGCGCAAAACAAAAAGACAGCCCTTGCCTAAAGGTACTTCCAGCCTCAATTTAGGAAAGGGGCAGCACATGCGTGTGGCAGTGGGAGTATGGAGAAAGACAGCGCTGAACAGCAATTATGCTGTGGCTTGCTAGTTAGCCTAAAGAAAAAATGAACTCTTTTGTTCCTAGGCCTTGTGCCAAAAGAGGGTTAGGGATGGATGTGGAAGATAACTGGAAAGCTACAGACTTCAAGCTTTCACTTAGAGTCCATTTCCTTATCTGTAGCAAGCTCTGTCTATAATTGAAGCACTCAAACCTTCTCAAGAAGATGCTTAGGAACGCTGTGGGCACTTGGCGTTTCCTTAGGTAACTCAACCAGGGCTTAGCGACCTTAATGGTTAAACGTGTTTCCTGCTAGTAGCCACTGAAAATTGAACTTTACTGCAGTTAAAAGCCACTTCTGCTTGCTGTGAATGTAGAAGAAGGGAATAAATGTTTGCCTCTTTCTTCACATAATTGACTACTGTTGTCATTTTTTCCTTTTCTCTGTTAAGCCTTTCCATTTTTAAAATTTTATCACTTTTCTTTAGACTTCTGATCATTCTTGTAGCTCTCTTAGAGCCTAGATGTTTCATTTTCAAGTATGGTCCTAAAAACCAGCCTTTTGTCACTACTGCAGCTGAGCCGCTTGTTCCTTGTCTTGTATTTTCTTGCAGCTGATAGTTCCTGTCGAAGAACTAGAGTGCATATCTTCTTGAGTTACACTGTACCTTTTCATATTGCTTCTGAAGACTACTTTAAATTCTAATCCTATCCTTTTGTGCTGCTTGAATAAGGAGGTAGCTGCATAAATGTCTATAGGAGCAGCATTCTGTGGAGCAGGTGCTTGTCCTTGCATTGAACAAGTAGGTGATGGGGTCCGGTGTCCTGGGGTAGGATGACATAGGAGGCCAAAATGACCCTTTAGTGTGGTCTGAGAGTTATAGGATGAAGCTGGGTATACTGACCTTAAATAATATTCTTTATGGGTTGTATCTTCTTTTAATGGCCGGGTTTGTCTAGTGTAGTGTGTCTTAGTCCCTTTCTCTTTCTGAATGCAGACACTCATACCCTCTTACATGTGTATCTTCTTCCCTATTTAATTATTAAACAGGTATTTAATCTGTAATAATTCTGACATTCTGTGATAATTTCACCATAGTAATATTTGAATTAACTTGTAGTTAAATCGGTGAATATTTTTCATATATAGTCTTTACTTATTCAGCTTCTTTAATGGCTTCTATTGTCTTTATTGGCTCATACATAAATATTCAAAGGCTGCAAGCATGCTGATCTGAGGTGGTTGAACATTCAGCTTCTCGGTAGTAATGGGATTTTTTCATCTTAACTGCCAAATGTAGAGTTCAGGTTTATAGTGACTAATTACATGTAGATTTAGGGAAGCATATTGAGAAATAAACATTGATTTTAATTAAGTATACAAGTTACTTTTCCTTGTTACTTAGACTTACCGTACATGACTAGTTGGGCACTCGCTGTGAAAATGATCCCACCGGTAACTATGTAGTGCACTTTGAACCTGAAGAGGGGATGTGCCTTCCCACTGTGTTAACTTGTAAGCAGTGGCCCTGAACTGTGTGTGATGGGAGAGAGAAGATACGCTGCCTTGGGCACCCCTGGGAGCCCTTGCAGGAGTCTCTGGGAGAGGTGTGTGGCTGTGTCAACAGAGGCGGCACGATATCTGGAGCAGAAAAATCTGTGCTTGCCCTTTGCATCTCTCTCTGACCAGGAAGACAGATGGGGAGCTGGGGGAGCACCTCAGTGAGCATAGGCACAAGGCTTCTGTGCAAAAGTTGTCTCCTCCTGTAGGAGAAGGTGGGGACCGACAGCTGAACAGACCTTTGCACGGGGAGGAGGATCTGGAAGAAGATGCTCAGCTCTGAGGAGAGACCTAGAGACCTAGGTTTTTTCTGTGTGTATCTAGCTGGGAGGGAATGGTGAATGCCAGTGAAGCTGCCTCTCCTCTTAGGGAGAAATGTTCACTGGTGCCTCAGACTGCACTAAAGAGAGGGTTTTTAATTTGTTCCCTAGGGATGTTACCTATTGCTTTGTCATTAAGACCTCTGTCATCATTTTTTTTGCAGGTTTCACGTAAACTGTTTACCAGTCATGCCTCTGCATGTCCCATACCTAAGCTGATAAAGCATCTATGCACTTTAATCTCAAGTCTACGCCACTCTTCTAGTACAGTGTGAGCTGTGCCTTGAACCTTGGATATAAAGACCTACCAGCCAAAGTCTTGTTCCTGCCTTAGTAATGTTCCAGAGGTTAAATAACATGCTCATGGGAGAGATTAATAGCTTGTCCAGCCAAGAGCCAGAGTTCAGTGAGAAAGAAGATGACGAGTGGATTCTGGTTGACTTTATAGGTAAGACGTCTGTCAAACGTAAGCTCTACTTAGAAACCATTAGCTTGGGAGAAACTTTACCTAAGCAAAACCAGTGTGGATTAGAGCACAGGGTGTCTTCCAAACAAATGTACCAAAACATGTTATGTAAACTGATGAGAAAAATGATGTCAGATTTATAAGCCTGACACAGGCTTCAGCAGAACCACTTGTACAGATAAAATATGTTTGATTTATTACGCAATTGTATTGCTTTACTGATAACAGTTGTTTTACATGTCTAGCATGGCTCATCAGGGAACTCCCTTTTCCCCTCCCCTTGCTTTTAAAAAAAGTAATAAAAATTTGTATATGTGCTGATAGGGGTTTATTTCTGTTTCTTTGTTGGTTTTTTGATATCCTGTTTCTGGCTACGTGCAACCTTGTTGCGTCCATGGGTTCCTCTCCACTGACTAATGGCCACCTACAGCGGACACTTGCACTAATTGCTCTGTGGAGGAAGCAGACATCACTGAAGCATCGGCTGTGGATGGCTCTCCTGTCTTCTCTTGTTTACCGTCTCCCTTGGAACACTTGCCAGAGGCCAGCGAGTCTTGCTTCATCCAGTTTGAGTCATGTCCCATGGAGGAGAGCTGGTTTATCACCCCTCCCCCATGTTTTACTGCAGGTGGATTAGCCACTATCAAAGTGGAAACCAGTCCGATGGAGAACCTCCTAATAGAGCATCCCAGCATGTCTGTGTATGCTGTCCACAATACCTGTCACGGCCTTAATGAGTCTGGATGTGGAGATGAGGAGTTTCACAGCCCAGGTAGTCCCAGGTATGTCTGACTTCTCCTGTCAAGGAGCTCTGTTGCTGAAAATATCTGGTTTCTACTTGATCAGCTTAGACACTTAATACTGAATTTTCCAGCTTATTTCAGCAAGTGAATAAAGCATGAATACTACACAAGGTGGGTAGGGTGGTCAGGGCTGCCTGCCTGCTTAGAAAAATCTTATACAAGATGACCGTGTCAGGAAACAGTTGGGGTATGCTATTTTGACACTGCAGTGAATATTTATGGAGCCTAATTGTTCCCTTGCAGAATACGCTCCGGTCCTGTTGAAACTGGTGGCAGCTACCCATATAGCTGATAACGTAGATTTGAAAGCACTTTGCCCCCTCCAGAGCTATGTGTATTTTTCATAACTGTTAGTCAGTACCCTTTTAGTCACCTTGTGAGATGAAAAAATACTACTTTAACTATCCTGACAGGGAAGTCTGTTTTGGTATTTTTTTGTTCCTCAAGGTAGTGATAGATTAGGACAGGATTAAATTTTTCCACAGGTGGCTTGTGGAAAAAAAGCAAACTGAAATATTCCACAAAACTTACTCCCTTCAAGGTAAAAAATAGTGCTGCAAACTTCTTACCTTGCTAAAAGTAGAAGTTACCTTGTTTGATTTTTGCAGTCCTAAAGATCCAGCCATGTGGAGTTACTGCAGATGCATGTTTGCCATGCACTGCTGCTTTGATGGTAACTGTCCAGTATATACAGCTATACGAGTATAGTATACATAGACGTATACAAATAGAGTATTTCTACCATTGTGACTCCACACTTGCCCGTGTGTTCATTGATTTGGAAATAATTGGGTGTTTCATGAATCCTGGTTAATAGCAAAGAGTGACTTTTCCTCCAATCTGGTGCCTACGCTTAGAGACAATTGAAAATGGAAAGAAAAAAAAAAATCACAGTATAGTAAGCTTTGTTACACAGGAAAAAATGAGTGTAGTGGTAGAGTTGCTGTAGGTAGATGCCCATTGACCTTTCTGATCACTTCCTTGCCATATTTAAAGTTCTTACTTCAAAGAAATGAGTGACTTGAGATGTCATGCTGCTGTATAATATTGAAGTATAGTGCCGATAATATTGAAGTATAGTGCCGATACCATTAATCTTGGAGAACAGGAGACTTGTATAAATATTTGGGGAGGGCAGTTTGTGATGTTAAGCATCAAGGGTCTAGCTTAACTTAAATCGGGGGGGAGGGAAGCTATGAGCACATAGCACCTCTTAAAAGGAGGGTCTGAAGGAATTAGTAACACACAAAGTCAGTGTCTGACTTCTCTGACTTGTGAACAAGGGATATTGGTATAAATTCTTCTCTAGAAGAATCCTGTGTTATACTATGTGGTACAGTTAAGCTGCTTTAATGTGTTGGGAAGCTAAAGGTGTGATGATCCTCGAGTGGTGTGCAATTAAGTTTTTTTCCACACTGAACTCTGTGCTGTTGCTTCGTCAGAGGATCTAGACTTTTGTATAAGAGTTATTTTGGGTGGCAGAACTGGGAGTAGATTTAAGTCTAAAGCTGAGGTAGACTACAGAAACTGGGAAAATCAATTACACTGATAATGCAGTAAGTTTCAAAAGCTGTTTTGAAGTGTCTAGTGGTTTAATGGTTGGCCATTTAACATTGTAGGGCCAAGAAAAGCTGCTTAAGGCACACTGGCACAGTAAGTACTACTGTTTTGGGACAGTGCTTTTTGTTTGATCAGGCTGCTAGCAACACTGCTTCCTCTAGAGCCTTGTCTGCCAAAACAATACTGGTTTCAGGACTAACCTTTGTGCCAAATGATGTTACTTGATCAAGCCTAACTACATCTGCTTTAACAGGCAAAATGCTAAGTGCAGAAAAATTACTTAAATATTAATTGGGGCGGGGTCTGAATACCTTAATGTTTCTTGTGAGGTCTGGCTCTATAGCACAACTAGCAGGACACTTTTGCTTTCTAGCAAAATAGATGCTGGGGACACAGCAGTGAATATATGTAGCAGCGGTCTGGCTTTAGACACAGCCCCTCTAAAATGACATTTTGACAACATTGATGGAGGCTCATAAGCCCTGTTCTTTCAGTGCCTGGAGCTCACTAGTGCCAGGCTACCAAAGAGAACCACTAAGATACCAAAATGCCGTATTAAAAGAGTATGGGGCCTTCTAGCTAATTCAAACCACCTCTGCTATCCTAGTTTCACTTCAAGGTGACAAATAGAAAAGTATTGGTTTGCAAACCACTGCTGGAAGTGTATTTGATAAGAGGGGAAAAAGCTTTAATATCTTCAGTCAGCAATTTAAACTGTTTTTTTCTCCTTTTGTGGAAGAAATCTATTTGCTCCTTTTAAATTCCTTTCAAAGCAAAAGGATGTCATATAAACTTCCCCCTGTTCGTCAGGTTAGTCATATTTTTCCATTACAAACCACAACGCTCTGTATTAGCAGTTGATGCCCTTCTCTAGCTAATGACATGCAGTGAGGGCGTGCTTAGGAAATACAGGTTCTAGTAACACAACATGGTGTGGCTTCCTAGCTCCTTACAGTTTTCCCCTGTAAGACTTCATTTGGAGTTCTGCCTCCAGCACTGTTGAATGTTAAGGGATTGCCCTGCATAGAAGACAGTAGCCCAATATTTGCAGGCACCCTCATGTGAATTAAACTGGTGTAATCCGCAGAGAAAAATGTTTACAAGGCACTGTGAATTGATTTGTGCTATCTTACTTGTTTCTTGCTTTGTATTTCAAGTGCTAGGTTTAGGACAATATCCAGTTAATGAACAGGGGAAAACGAGCATGTCACACGTGGCTATTCTGGAGTCTGTAGGCTTCAGTCAGTCATCTCAAGCTAGTGAAGGAGCCAAAAGCAAGTGGATTTGGATATTTAAAAGAAAGTAGAAGGGAGGAGTATTCCCTTGCTGACAGGGAATATTTTGCTCCAGTGTGAAGTCGGGGGAGGCAGAAGAGCTCACTTCTGTGCAGGCACCTGCAGCCCCCCCAAGAGCAAGGCTACAAGGGTGTACCATGGGCATGGCAGACCAGACTTGTCTACAGAGACATCATACAATAGAATCATAGAATCATAGAATCATTGAGGTTGGAAAAGACCTCTAAGATCATCGAGTCCAACCGTCAACCCAACACCACCATGCCCACTAAACCATGTCCCTAAGAGCCTCATCTACACGTCTTTTAAATACCTCCAGGGATGGGGACTCCGCCACTTCCCTGGGCAGCCTGTTCCAATGTTTCACCACTCTTTCAGTAAAGAAATTTTTCCTTACATCCAATCTAAACCTCCCCTGGCGCAACTTGAGGCCATTTCCTCTCGTCCTATCACTTGTTACTTCGGAGAAAAGACCAACACCCACCTCGTTACAACCTCCTTTCAGGTAGTTGTAGAGAGCGATGAGGTCTTCCCTCAGCCTCCTTTTCTCCAGGCTAAACAACCCCAGTTCCCTCAGCCGCTCCTCATAAGACTTGTTCTCCAGACCCCTCACCAGCCTCGTTGCCCTTCTCTGGACATGCTCCAGCACCTCAGTGTCCTTCTTGTAGTGAGGGGCCCAAAACTGAACACAGTATTCAAGGTGCGGCCTCACCAGTGCCGAGTACAGGGGCACGATCACTTCCCTACTCCTGCTGGCCACACTAGTTCTAATAAATGCAAATTAAACTCTTCCAGAAGAGACTTTATTATAGAGTCATGCTAGTGCTGAAAAACAGACTTCCCAAGAGACCTCTTGCTCATGCCTGAGCAAGCTCCTGGTCTTGCAGACATCTTTCCTGGGCACCACTGAGTTGAAAGCTAGTCGTTGGGTCCTGGGCGGGGGCAGAGATGGCAAGCAACTCTGGTGCCACTGGTCTCACACCAGCTGTGGCATTCAGACTTGGAATTTGCTTTGCTTTTAAAACTGCCAAGCTATTTTTAGCTTTACTTTGGAAGTTTCAGGAAACACCAGTGATTGTTCTGTCAAGTAGGGAAGTCCTTTTTCAATATGTCAGTCCCTGCTTGCATAGGCTGCTGATTTGTTTTTTACTAGTGCATGATGGAGTAAGGGTTTGCCAAAACTGCTGACTCTGCTCATAAAATCTAGAGGGCTGGTTGAGGAACAATCCTTCTAAGTTATTTCCTCTGTGTGTCACAACTGGTCTATCTTTCCCATTCCTCTGCATGAACATTGTTTGGATGTATTTGTGTGGCTGGCAATCCAAACACACTGTCACTAGTGTGCTCCTGTTTTTCAGGCTGAACCACCTATGCTCAAGATGATTTTTAAACCAAACTTTGCCTAGTGGATAACTCAAGTCTTCTAAAGCTGGAGCAGTGTGACACACATTGCCTTATATTTCTGATTTATATTGCATCTTGGGCTTAGGGAGGCGGGGTCGGGAAGGAAGGGTGCAATAGCATAATATGCCAAAAGTCCAAAGGCTATTGTGGTGCCTTCACACTAAAAGTGAGTTAGGAGCACTACGTGTTACTTACCAATGTGGTTTTCCTAAACTGGCTTGACCTCGCCTCAGCCCAAATGTCTGTCCAGTAGATTAAGGGTGCACTTTTGAAATGCTGGATGTTGATGTCTGTGTTCTCCTGCCCTCTATAGTTTGCATGTATTTCCAATGCACCTCAGTAATGACTGATACCTGCTTGTTATGTTTCTAGACTGGAGGCCCGAAATGAAACAGGACAGCATGTTCACTGCTATGTCGCAGCTCTTGCTACTCATTCAACTTTTCTGGAAAAAACCAAGAGCTTTCATCCTACCCACTGGATAAAAGAACATAACGAAAGACACTATCTCAACAAAAACGGTCTCCGTCGCCAAAACCTCACCAGGGATTGCCACTCTCGGCAAATCAAGCACAACAGACTGTTTGTTCACCAGCCTTGCCAGCGTCAGTTCAATTACTGATGGCTCTCGTGGTTTTAATCTATGGTCTAATTGTTTTTAGGTTGCTCTTGTTTTCATGCATAGTTAAGTGTGGTCAATCTGAAGCTGGTCATCAATCCTTCAAACACAACTGTAACTAGTGTTGCATTCTCTTGAAATGACACACAAATCTCTGAACATCTTGCAGCAAGTTCTAAACATTGATGTTAAATATCAATGTCTTGGAAGCCTATCATATGATAGTTTGTGTGCTGTTTTATAAACTATGATGTATAGATGGGTTCTTAATTGGTATTTTAAAGAAACTTAACTGAGATGGAAATCAGTTACACTTTGCATTAATCAAAGTGGAGTTAGAAAATTTAAGGTTAGCTGTATGCTTTAAAGACCAGTACTTGACAGCTTGTGTGTCTGTCTATATTCAGTATATATGATTACTTTCTAAGATGGAAATTTTATAGCTGCCGGTGGATATTACATAGCTATGCCGAACTGTTACAAGAAGGACATCTAATCTAAATTGCCTAGAACCTACTTGTGTTAGTGGAATCTGTGTAGGTGTGTTGGGTACTTAATGTGGGTATCGGAAAAGGGTTAAATGTCCCCCCCAGTATTGTTGCAGTATGATATGGCACTGTGTTACAGATGTAGTACCTCACAGTGGAGTGGAAGGAAAAGTGGACCTATGGGTTAAGTGCAGACACAGAACCCAGAGAGCTGAACTGGGTGTTACTTGGCACAGTTCGAGTTCTTACTCCCTTTCTCTAGCTCTTTCTCTTTCTGTCTTTGAAAGATGTATTTCCCCTACCCTATTTCATTTAATCTCTAATCTAGTTAAAGGAAAAAGATGGTGGATCAACCATTCTTTTAATCCTATCAGTAGCTGACTGCTACTGATAGTAGCAGTAGAAGTCAGGCTGATGGATAGCTATTTCTGAGCTGCTAATTGCTGTTAGATTGTCTCATATTTACAGATTGAGAGTAGCTCAAAAGTAGCTAGAAGGAAGGTTTTATCAGAAGCTGTCCTAATTTTCTCTCGTTCTCTCTATGAAAATGAAGTCTGAGTTAATTGTGACTGGAAATGAAGGGCAGTGTGTGGCAGGGAGAAGAGCATGCTGAAAAACAGTCTTACACAATTAAACACAGTGATAAGAGGGTGTATAAAAATTGAGATAAATCGGCAGTGGCTGTTCTCCTAGCCCATTGGGGGCAGAAGGACTGGATAGCAATTCTGTGGGCCAACAGGAAAGAAAAGCCATTCAAAACTAACAAGTAGTTTTCTTAAGAACACTGTGTGAGATGTTTTGGAAGTTGGCAGGCACTTAAAAAAAAAAGTAAAGTTTACCTGTTTAACAAAGAGCGTGTATTACACAGCAGCCACGTGGCATGCCGAACCCTGATAGATCAATCTAGGAAGTAGATTAAATGGCTGTAGAGGTGAGGAAACAGAAATCTGCACTGAAAGAGGGGGGGAAATATAACTAAGTTTATCCCCCTTTCTGTCGGTGCTTAATGTGACTTACTGTTTTTCCTTGTGTTTAGTGCCTAGGGCATTAAAGTGTTAACATTCAACCATGTCTTCCAGTAGTCCTTATACAGAAGTTAGTATGAGGAGTCTTTGAAACTAGGCAGGATCAATAATGTGAATTATTCCAGACCTATGAAGTATTTGAAATTCAGCCAAATGCTTCAATTTCACTGAAGCAAAACCCAAGAATTTGGATTAACCTTGATGTAGTGGTACTGTTGCACATTCTGCAGCTAGAATTGTTGTGGCATATACTTAGTGTACAGGAAACAACATTTATAATCTGTTTCACTGCAGATGTGCTGCTTCACTGGGATTAGTTGGGATTGTTGCAAAGGGATGATGACAAATTGTTAAATGTATAAAAGCAAGAGGTGCTTTCCTGGATACACTAGTCTTTTTTTTTTTTTTTAAAGACACATTGAATTCACATGGACAGTGAAAGAAAACAAAATTGGTCACATCATGTGTTTCCAGAACAGAGATTTTGTTACTGCTCTTTTCAGCAGTATGTGCCCATGTCCATACAACAATTCTTTTGTGGTCCAAATACTCTGGTTTATCTGCAAATAGCTGTAGCTTCACCAGTCTCTCGTCTGTTCACTGATACTCTTACTAGCCTCAGATTATCTACCTTTATCACTCCAACTTTTTGCCCAGCTTAAACTTCCTTCTCCTCACCGCCAACTCTCTAGCTCAGGAAAATTCTTTGCTTTCCTTTATTTTTCTTTTTATATAAAAGTAACTGCTTTCCTTCAGCTTTAATTTTCTTAAAGTGAAATGAAGGAAGATGGAGTTCTCCACCTCCCCGTGTTGGAAGGAGTAATCCTTCAACTTTTAACGGGGAGATGAAGTTGAGAGTATAAGGCTCCCAGGCATTACAATGAGAGCCTTGGTCTGTTCTTCTCAGTAGGCAAGTAAATGCAACTTTAGACTGCTCCTAGAATTGGGAGATACTGATCTTTTTATACTACATTACTAGATGACTTTCTGGTGATGAAAACCTATATCTTTCAGGATATAAACTGTTTTGTTGCACAAAGCTGTGCATCTCAATTTTTAATATTGGAAACCATATTATTGTGTGAGAGAGTACTGCATCAATGGCTTTCTGTTAATTTGTTTTACATATTTATGTTGGTCTAGCCCTGTTTTGTGCCTGGAACTGTTGGGCAATTAGATTTGTTTTGGTTTTCTGTTTTAATAGCGAGCTATGTGGCTTTTTATATGGTTTTCGAATTGTATTAAAGTGTGTGTGTGTTTTTTCTTGTAAAAGTGGAGGCCTTGCACTGTCTCATACTGATTGATATTCATGAATCTTGCTGAAACTGTATTTTCATATGTATTGGTCAATAGACAGATTTGCATTTTAAACTGTGCCTTCTACACAGCAAACTTGAAGATTCAAAAGGGACATTTCAGTTAGGATTAATACTGTATGTCAGTCTATGCATATATGGCAGCTTCTCTCCAGAGCCACTTCTTTATTTGTAGCAGTCCTTTTGATATGGAAGAATGTCTGGCTCTTATTTTTAATAGTTTAACACAAGCTGAAAACCGACAAAATACAGCACTTTGCCAAAAAGTAGCGTTGCTTAACCAGTGTGTATTTACTAAAGCGGTCTTCTGTATTTTGTTTTCATAGTGCGTTCTGCGCACCATAGGGAGACATGATCTTAACTCTCAATAAAAAATGGTCTATTAAAAATTGTCAGTCTGTTCTCTTATGTTACAGGTCAGTCAAAATCCAAATGCCTGAGTACCCCATTCAGGTGTGGTAGGTGCAAGTACTGAGTATCTCAGCATGCTTGCTCTAGTACAGAAGTTCTCTTGGGAATCAGTTTCCACTGCTGATCAAGTGACAATACGTGGTCTAAGAAGTGCTTATACATCTCTGCCAACTGCTGCATTTCCTGGTCAGCATGCAGAAGTGCCACAGGTGAACAGGACAGAGATAAAAACATATTACCACTTAAAGCATGCACAGGGTCGGGGGAAGGTTTTTGCTTTATCTAGGCTGAACCTGTCTTGTTTCAACTCGTACCCATTGCCTTTCATCCTCCTACCATGCACCACCGTGAAGAATCTGTATGGAAGACTGATGTTAGCATTCAAGAGGTGGAAGCAGGGACGGGTAACCTGTGAGGGACATAGAGACCCTGTGCAAATGTCCAGGGATGGGGTCAGGGAAGCCAAGCCATCTGTAGCTGAACTTGGCAAGGGCTGTGAAGGGCAACAGGCCTTCCACAGATATATTGGCTGCAAAAGGAAGACTAGAGAAAATGTGGGCCTGCTGCTAAACTGGGCAGGAGTCTTCCTGATAAAGGACATGGAGAAGGCTGACGTAGTCCCTGTCTTCTTTGCCTTGGTCTCGGCTGGTAAGACCAGCCTTTGGGAACTGCAAGCCCCTGAGGCCAGTGGGAAAGGCTAGAGCAAGGAAGATCAACCCTTGGTTGAGAAGGGTCAAGTTAAGAAATGCTTAAAAGGGATGGGACATACACCGATCTACTGGACACATCCATGACTGGCGAAGGAGCTGGCTGATGTCATTGTGAAGCTGTTCTCAATTATTTTAAAGGTTATAGCAATGGGCGGGGTTCATGAGGGCTGGAAGAAAGCAAATGTGCTTCCTATCTTCAAGAAGGACAAGAAGAATAGGGTGAACTACAAGACAGTCAGTCTCACCTTGATCTCTGGGAAGGTGATGGAGCAAATAACCCTGGAAACCATTTCCAAACAGGAACAAGAAGGTGATTAGGACTAGCCAGAATGGATTTATGCAGGGGAAAGGATGCCTGACAACCTGATAGCCTTCTACAATTAGATGACTGGCTCAGTGGATGAGGGGAGAGCAGTGGATGTTGTTTATCTTGGCTTTAGCAAGGCTTTTAACACTGTCCCCCATAACATCCTCCCAAACTGCTGAATTATGGACCACGTAAGTAGATGGTGAGCAGGTGTATCAAGAACTGGCTGAACTGTTGTGCTCAAAGGGTTGTGATCAGTGGCATGAAGCCTAGCTGGAGGCCAGTTGCTATTGGTGTACCCTATCAATATTGTATCTTATGCTGTTAAAAACCTTCATTAATGATCTGGGTCATGGGGCAGAGTGCACAATCAGCAAGCTTGCAGAAGATAGGAGGAGTTGTTTATACACCAGAGGGTTGTGCTGCTATTCAGAAGGACCTTGACAGGCTAGAGAAATGGGCTGACAGGAACCTCGTGGAGTTCAACAAGGGGAAATGTGGAGTCTTGTACCTGGGGGAAAAATAACCCCAGGTACTAGTACAGGCTGGAGGCCAACTGGCTGGAAAGCATCTTGGCAGAAAAGGCCCTGGGGGTCCTGGTGGACACCAAGCTGACTATGAGCCAGCAGTGCACCCTTGTGGCCTCAAAAACTAAAAGCTTCCTGGGCTGCATTAGGAAGAGCGTTGCCAGCAGGTGGAGGGAGGTGATCCTTCCCTTCCACTGTGTGCTGGTGAGACACATAGAATCATAGAATAGTTTGGGTTGGAAGGGACCTCTAAAGGACATCTAGTCCAATCCGCCTGCTGTGCGCAGGGACATCTTCAACTAGATCAGGTTGCTCAGAGCCCCGTCCAACCTGACCTTGAATGGTTCCAGGGATGGGGCATCCACCACTGATCTGGGAAACCTGTGCCAGTGTTTCACCACCCTCAGCATAAAAAATTTCTTCCTTCTATCTAGTCTAAATCTACCCCCCTTTAGCTTAAAGCCATTCCCCCTTGTCCTGTCGCAAAAGGCCCTGCTAAAAAGTTTGCCGCCATCTTTTTTATAAGCACCCTTTAAGGACTGATAGGCTGCAATAAGGTCTCCCCGAAGCCTTCTCTTCTCTAGGCTGAACAACCCCAACTCTCTCAGCCTTTCTTCATAGGAGAGGTGTTCCATCCCCCTGATCATTTTCGTGGCCCTCCTCTGGACCCGCTCCAACAGGTCCATGTCTTTCTTATGCTGAGGGGTCCAGAGCTGGACACAGTACTCCAGGTGGGGTCTCACCAGAGCAGAGTAGAGGGGCAGAATCCCCTCCCTCGACCTGCTGGCCACGCTTCTTTTGATGCAGCCCAGGAGACGACTGGCCTTCTGGGCTGCGAGCGCACCTTGCTGACTCATGTCCAGCTTTTCATCCACCAGTACCCCCAAGTCCTTCTCAGCAGGGCTGCTCTCAATCCCTTCAACCCCCAGCCTGGATTTATACTGGGGGGTTGCCCCGACCCAGGTGCAGGACCTTGCCCTTGGCCTTGTTGAACCTCATGAGGTTCACACAGGCCCACTTCTCGACTTGTCCAGGTCCCTCTGGATGGCATCCCGTCCCTCTGGCGTGTCGACCGCACCACTCAGCTTGGTATCATCTGCAAACTTGCTGAGGGTGCACTCGATCCCACTGTCTATGTCATTGATGAAGACATTAAACAGTACCGGTCCCAATACGGACCCTTGTGGGATGCCACTCATCACCAACCTCCATCTGGACATTGAGCCGTTGACCACTGCCCTCTGGATGCGACCATCTAACCAATTCCTCACCTACCGGACAGTCCACCCATCAAATCCATACCTCTCCAGTTTAGAGAGAAAGATGTTGTGGGGGACCATGTCAAAGGCCTTACAGAGGTCCAGATAGACGACATCTGTAGCCCTTCCCATGTCCACTGATGTAGTCACTCCGTCATAGAAGGCCACTAGGTTAGTCAGGCAGGACTTGCCCTTGGTGAAGCCATGCTGGCTGTCTCAAATCACCTCCCTGTCCTCCATGTGCCTTAGCATAGCTTCCAGGAGGATCTGTTCCATGGTCTTCCCAGGCACAGAGGTGAGACTGACTGGCCTGTAGTTCCCCCTGGCTGTGGCACCAGTCCTGTAACCACTTGTTGACTCACCAGATTCGACTGGCCCTTTCAAACCCCTTCCCTTTGACCCGCAGGATTGATGAAAAAACTACCTGCGCTCCTGAGTCCCTTACCACCACTCCCAGGGCTCTGTAGTCCTTCTTGATAGTCCTCAGACTGCCCCTGGCTGTGTCACTGGTGCCCACGTGAAACAGGAGCAGTGGAATAGGAAACATCTAGGGTGCTGTGTCCAGTGCTGAGCTCCCCAGTACAAGAGAGACGTGGACATACCGGAGTGTACCCAGCAAGAGGCCAGGGAGGTGATAATAGGATTGAAGACTGAAATAATGGGGACAGGCTGAGAGCTGGGATTGTTTAGGCTGGAGAAGAAAAGGCTCAGGGGGATCTTGTCAAGGTGTATAAACACCTGATGGGGGCAGTAAAGATGACAGAGCCAGACTCTTCTCTAGTGGTGCCCAGTGAAAGGACAAAAGGCAATGGGTGCAAGCTGAAACATGGGGAATTCCATTTAAATGTAAGAAATAGTCTCACTGGTCTTCTCCGGGCTGTTCTTTTGGCTTTTTCTGAAAATGTGTGTGAATATTTTTTTTTTCCCTCCAGTCATCAGGGATCCTTGATCTATGTGGCTTTTCAAAGATCATGGAGAGTGGCCTTGCAAGGCCATCAGCCAGCTCTCTCAGCACATTGGATGCAGGCCGCTGGGCTCCACAGACTTCTATGGGTTGTGTTGTTGCAAGTAGTCCCTGATTTGATTCTCACCCACTGAACAAACTGGGTGACAAAATGATCTGTTTAACTGACAGTGATGAAACGGGATTTGTGCAACAAAGCGTCCATCTTCCTAGAGGAAGCACTGACTAAAACCTCTCCTTTTCAAATGTAGATTTTGTGACTTGTGCATTTATCAAAGCAGCGAGTCTATGCTGAGAGCTGTACAGTATTCTGCAGGAGAAAGTTTGACCAATTATGCCTGTATAATCATATCCATACAGATAACCTAACATAGCTACACTGATAGTGTTCCTCTTGGGGGTGCTTAGTTCAGACTTAATGCAGCTTTTTAAATTTAGGTTGGACACTTTCCAAAACATCATGAACTAGTGTTTTTTTAAAACTTCCCCGTGCCAAAGCAAAAATGTTCATATAAAGGGTCATATCAATGTAACCATACTAAATTCTCACTTTACATTCGGGTTTTCCTGTTTATGTAAATCCTTGTACGTCTCTGATGAAGCTAGCATACTAATTACTGTTCTCTGACACTTAACACTGATGGAGGCACTCTGTTTCCTCATTGAGTCGTTCAGTATCTGCTTTCTTCATCTCATTAACTTCTTTTGGTGCATGTTTATAACCACAAAATGCTGTTACCTCCATTATTCAGTGATACTTGCAAGTAGGGTTCAGGGTTTTTGACACACGTAGAAATGACTCATCAAAAGATCATGGTGCTGCTGCAGCACTGTTGTTCCCATCATGTGGTCACGATAGATCAGTCTTAGAATAAATGGGACTGAATTGAGACTTAACAGGATGTGTAGAAAGTTTTGTTTCTCAGCCAGCCTTTTTCTTCATGAAAATACTGTCCTGGAGCTACTGCTGCATAACTAATACTTCAGAAGTTAAAGTCTCTTGACTTGTTCCAAAGTTTTGTGGGCAGTTTGGTAGTTGAACACTCAAATACCTTAATGAGGCAGATAACTGTATTGTAATTTCATGGGCAAGCTAAGGAAAAAGAATAATAGCCAAAAAAAGAAAACCCAGATAAGAGTAACAAAACTAGGCTAGTGGCCAGGAGCAGACTTCAGATCTCAACTTGCAGACATGGGCTGTGCCATAAGTTTATACTTTCTCCTGAAGTGCAGCCTTCACATTGTTGTGTCCAAGCAAGGTGACCTAGTCAGGCAATATAGTAAGAAATATAATTATGTCCAAAAATCAGCCTGAGTGCTAAAAGAATCCCAGATTCCCTGAAATGGGGCTCTACGGAGAATTAGTAGAGGCAGAGAGAGGTGGGAAAGAGGAGGGAGGCCTCAGGCTTTTGGGGTATGTGGGTAATGGCCAACAGCTGTCAATTTTTGCAAGGTGAATAAAGAAGATGCTTTTCTGTCTGTGGTGTGAGGCTGAGGAATAGGAGATGGATGTGTCTTGTATTAAATAGGGAGGAAAGAGAGGAGTTTGACTTCTGTGGCTCATGACAAACCGCCTAACAGCTGAATTAGTAAACACATCTTTACCAAATATCTGCTAATGGAGGGCAGTTTGGGATGGGGTATTATCTCCTGCACATCACCTTTTCCTCTGGAGAGATCCATGGTGTGTCCTAAACATAGGCAAGACTGGGGCTATGGAGAATCATAAGTCTTAGTCCCCAGGTGTTGAAAAGGTGTTTGTTACTGATGCTCCAGGAAGCTGGAGCATCAGCAGTAAACACACTTCACCTTGCATGCTTGGGAGGGAAAGTCCTGAGGCTAGGGCCAGCAGCTGTAGGTTTGATGAGGTGGTGTGAGTCATTTGAATGAGGAACCACACACACTCCTAGGTCAGAGGCTGAGCCAGGGAGGAGAGGGCCTTCCCCTGCAGCCAGCTGCCTGCTTCTCCTGGTAGCAGGGGGAAGGGATGTCTCCTAAAATACTGCCCACCCTAGGAGGTCATGGTGAGATAAGTTAATCTATTTTGTTTTTAAAAAGTACTGTATTATTGTCCTACTTGTGTTCTATGTGGCTCTTTTCCGTGACCTGAGATTCCTTCTTTTCCCTTACCTACATTTATCTCCTGGTCCAAAAGGTGTCATGTTTACAGCCCAGTGGTGGAGCAATGCTGGAAAACATGAGGAAGATGGGTCTTTGAGCTGCAGACAGGAGATCCAACACAGGGGTAGGTGAAGATAGACTCAATGCTTGGCTGTTAGTTATATGTGCTGCTTCTCACTGCAGAGGTGCTGTCCTTACTGGGGTTTGACGGTGGGCTTTGTTCAGGGTATCAACTGTATCACCGTTTCACTCTTGGTGTTTTGAAAATGGGAGTTTAAATGTTCACGTACGGGAAAGGATATGGGTCTCTGACAAGACAGGGATAAAGTGTCTCCTGCGTAAAAGGACTTTCAGGACAAGCTAATGTTTATTCCAAGCTTCTTACTGCTGAGAAAGGTACATCATCTCAAGAAGAAAGAAAGAGGCTACTAAGAGCCAGAAGGACACAGTCCGTTGGTTTGCTTTATGACTGCTGGGAAGTGATGGCATCTACTTCTGAACGTGGGTTTAAAAGGTTGGTAACTCTCACTCTCTCTGCTCCCCCCCTTCCTTAAAAAGCGTGCCTTGAAAAAATCAAGTCAAAGGGGAAAACCTTGTATCATGCTATACTGTTGTAGGTCTCACCCTGCAAATTATAAGGGAACTGTTAACTTATTCTTGATTTCCACTTGAGTTTTCTTCCTCTATTATAAAAATAATTCTTAGTACTTGTTGTCTTAAGCTGATTTGACTGTTGTACAGGCTGCTTGTCAATAGCTGGTTATTGCCTATGCTTTCTGTTGCTGGTATTGACCTTAGAAAGACATATTTACATGCTTATGACTAAAAGGTTTACTCTGTGTTATATTTTAGCTAACAAGTTCTTAAGAACTGTAATATGGGCTCTCTCCCCTCCAAATCAGAAAAAAAAACAACCCCAGATAAGTCAATTTTGTAATGTCTTAAAAATATTCCTTAATGCATGTTAAACTGGATCATGCCTTGTTTGAAAAAGTCTCTGAAATGAAACAAGAAGGAAAGTAGTAGAATACTATAGGTTCTAATAGAAAACAAGGGTGTTGAAACCTCAGGGTTTCAAGTTATCCCATGCTGTTCAGCGGAAGAAAAACATTTCAGTTTGGGAAGGGTGCAACTTCCTACTAAAGGATTCCTCTTTAGGAAGGGTGTAAAGCTTTAATGGTGCTTTGCTTAGACTGTGTAGCTGGAGCCATTCTGCAATAAATAAGTCTAAAACTCCTCTTAAAAACAATGAAGTTCATCCACCCGAGAGTCCTGGAGAAGACCTTTCCCTTAACTAAGTTATAGAATAGCTTTGACAACGTGGCTGTGACTCAAAAGGACAAAGCCCAGCAGCACAAGCGAATGACCATAGTGAAATATTTACTGCAACAAGGTAGGAATACGGGGGGCAATATTCCATGTTATTTTGTGCCTGGATCACAGTGGAGCTATGTGCAAATGTTTGTAATGAAATACCGCTCCCTTCCTTGGGAACAACCAGGTGACTTCAGAAGCCCTGGGAGAAGAGCAGTATTAAGCACACTCTGCAAATGGATTGATCCTCATGGCTTTCGATCTGTGCTTTATAGAGCCCTAGTAGACTCTGGGCTCCTTCAAAGAGATCCATAAAAGGATAACCAAGAAAAGCAACCTCAGCTGTGTAAAGTTGTAAGGAAGGCCCTGTAATTCTTACCTTTCCAATGGGGTTCACACCTTCTCTGGAACATATCTAGAAGTGGTAATTAGAAGAAAAAAAAAAAAGAAAACCGCTAGACTAATCTAAAAGGACTTACCAGATCCCAGCACAAATACTGCTTAGATGTTGTAGCGTATTTCTAGAAGCTTAAAAATTCTTCTCTCTTTTACACTTATCCTCCCTAAGGAGGTATCCACATAATGAAAGTGGATGTACTTGTGTTAACTCACTTGGAAATATCCCGGTGTGGACTAAGTCACTTGAGTTTTATTGCCACATCAAAAGATCAACATGTTAGTTTTCATTAGAATCACAATTTCATTGTCTGCAGCAGGATATTATTACACGCTAGCTTCTGGGGTTTTTTTTCTGCTGAAAATTTATGGGAGAAGTTGCTGGCAGGGTGGAGAATGCTTACAGGACCTGGTGCATTTTCCACTACTGAGGCAAAACCACAAATACAGTGGCACGTGACCTGCAGCATCTCACATCAAAAGGTGTGGAAAAATGAGCAGCATAGTCATTACAGTCTTTGTGCTGAGACCTATTCATGGCAGACCTGATCCATTCAATTTTTAGTTACTATTCATTTTGCAGTATTCTCTTTTCACGGTGTGCCACAGAGTTTATTCCTGGTGCACCAAACCCGCTTTGCTACTTGGAGGCTGGCTGCCACCAAGCCCTAATTTGACATCTGTGAGGGGTGGAGGTTTTTTAGGAAAAAAGATACTTTGTCTCTCCTCTCTTGCTAGCCCCTTCATGAAGTTCCAGTTCTTCTTAACAAGTTGGCTATGGTAGGGTTTCAACTTCAGCAAGTCAGTTAAAGGCCTGAGGTTAGAGTTAGGTCAAGTCTGCCCAAATTCGACCACTTTCCCTCTGTAGTCAGTGGAGTGGGAGATGCACTTCCAGACAGCAGGATGTATCTTGCTGGTGGACTTCAGTGGATATCAACTCACAGAGCTACCTGCTGAAGGCTACGCCTACTTTAGGCATCCCGAACTATGACATGAGTTAGATTTCTTGAAATGAGCTGGTGCAATATAGACAGTTGCCAAAGATTGTTTCTAAGTGCCAATGGGCTTGAACAGATGACAGTGGTTTGTGGTTTTTTTACGTCCCTTTTGAGCCACAACTAGCATATTTTCTTCATGATAAGGACTGGAACGGGCATTTTGCAGAGCTGAGGAGGCTGGGTGGCTGCAACATCCATCTCACATCTGTCATGCACGCTGCTTTACTTGACATCTGCAGGAATTGTTGTCCCCACTCCATGAGCTGCTGTAAGCACACGCAATTGGGAGATGGCTCTTACTGTCCAAAACTTGTGATCTGTTAAACTGCTGTTAGCAACCCTACTGTAACATCTCTGCCTTTGGTGAGCTGTACTGCCTTTTCTCTTGCCCTTTAAAATGGCAAAGCTATGAAAAGGTAAGCACCAAAACCTGGTTATCATGCTTAATTACTATAATACGTATTTAGAGGTGAAGACTATGTTTACTTTTTAATAGCATTACACTTGGGAAAAGAAAAAACAGAAGTGAAAAAAATGATGATGAGGTGGATTTACTTGAAGGCAACTGCAGCTTCTCTTCGTGCTGTTTTGCAGCACGTGTGCTCTGCACTGCAAGAGAGGAGAGGGAAAGTACCAGTTGCTTCTCATCAGCAAAATGGCCACAGGTGCCCTGCGTTGCGGTAAGGGCCTGCCTCCACGCACAGCTCCTGCCATGGGTGTTTTAAAGAAAAGCATGCACTCAAAGCATTGCTAAGTACATGGTACTGTGGGGTTTGGTTGCTTTTGGGGCAGTGTGGATTGGTGTGGGTTTTTTTTTTCTTTTTAGGATATTTGTTAAGAAAACTCCACACAACCCTCAAGCGATGTTACCAGTGACTGGGAGGCGTGCCTGGCACTGAGGGTAAGCTTCACCCTTCAGCATCTTCTCCTGATGGACATGGTGGGTGCTCCTGCGGTGGGCACTGCTGCCCTGGGACTTGGTGGCACCCCAAGGGGCAGTGGTGGGCCTGGCTAACAGGTGTGGAAAGCAGGGCCATCCATGGGAGAACATGGAGGCTGTGCTTGGGGAAGGCCTGTTTTCTGCTGGGACGGATTTCTCTGTGGTTAAACACGCTGAAAAAATGAAGGGAGAGAGAAGGGACCTCAGGGAAGGTTTTGGACACAAAGGCCCAGGCCCCTCACAGCAGAGCCAGGTGTCTTCATGGGGCACAGCTGGGTGAAGGCCATCCCTGTGTGGTGAGACGTGTGACAGCCATCTGGCAGCGGGCTTACACCCCCCCCATCCGTGACGTGGGGTGCTGGTGGGGTCTCAGAGGTCTGGTCCCACAGGAGCGGGGTGTCGGTGGATCAGGAGGCTGGTGGCACAGGGAGAAACAGGGTGTCGCTGGGCGGCCGCGGGCTGACACCCCCGATGGGCAGGGGTGCCGCTGACGGGCAGCGGCCGCTCCCCAGTGGCACGGAGCGCCGGGGAAACGCGTCCCCGCTGACAGGGGCTGCCGGCGGCGACACCGGCCGGGCGGCTGCCCTCAGGCGGGCGGGAGGAGCCGCCCCGCCCTCAGGCCGCGGCGGGAGCGGGGCGGGGCGGGGCGGTGCAGGGCGCGCGCGGCGGAGCCGTGTTTACATTCCGCCGCCCGCTGCACGTTGCCGCGGAGCGGCGCGCTCCCATTGGCCAGGGCGGGCAGCGGCCCCGCCCCGGGGCGGGCTGCGCCCTGCCGGGCGCGCGGGGCCGCCGGCGGAGCTGTCCCGGCGGGGCGCGGACCCAGGGCTTGATGCAGCGGATCGGGATGACGGTGCCGGGGGGTGCCCCGCCAGCAGGGCCAGGGCGGCGGGGAGCGGACGGGGCAGCGGGCGGCTCTGCCTGCCGGGGTGGCAGTCCTCCTACCGGCACTGCCCGCCGCTCTCCCGGGACGCCTCCGCCAAGGGAGCCGCGGCGGGCGGGAGGGGCGCGGGGGTGTCCTGGCAGCGGCGGCGGGCCGGGGAGCCGCTGGGCCCGGGGCGGCCCCGCGGCGAATGGGCGGCGCTGGGGCGAGCGGGGCGCGGGCGCTGGCGGAGGGAGGGCGGCCGGCAGGCGGGGGAGCTGTCTGCCGCCCTCGCACATGCGCAGCGCGGGCCCGGGCCGCGCTATATAGCGACTTGGCGCCGGCGCCAGCTGAGCAGCGCGGCCCGGGCGGCGGCGGCAGAGGTGCGCGGGGTGTGGCGGGAGGGGGTCCCGCCGGTGGGCGGCCGTCGTGGCGGCGATGGTGGTAGTGGTGGCGGTGGTTACGATGGTGATGATGGTGGTAGCGGCAGTGGCAGTGGTTATGATGGTGATGATGGCAGTAGCGGTGGCAATGGTGGTGGCGGTACCGGCAGACCCGGTGCCGGTGTGAGGGGCGCAGTCGCGGCGGGCGGTGGAGTGGCGCGGGCCGGCGGCCGGGAGCGGGAGCGGTGAGGCGGGCTGCCCGCCCGCCCGGGCACCGTTTTGGAGGGAGAGCGGCTGAGGAGAGCCGGGGGGGTAGGTGTCCGCGCGCGGCCCCATCCGCCCCCGCGGTGCCCTCCCGCCCGGGGCAGGGAGCACTGCGGGGCGCCCCTGCGAGGGGCGATGGCCCGGGCGGGCACCGCCGGCGGGGGGCAGCGCGGCGGGCCAGGGTGTCGGCGGGAGCCCGCCATCGCCTCCCTGCCCGCCCACCCCGGGGCCGCCCGGCGGCGGAGAGCCCCGTGGGGGTGGCGGGGGGCGGGCTGCCGGGTTTTGGAGGGAGACGGGCGCGGTGGGGGCGGGGAAGCCGGCCGAGCCGCTTGGCGGGCTGACCCCGATTGCCGGCCCGCGCCGCCCGCCCTCGCCCCATCCCGGCGGTGGGTCCCGGCCCTGGCGAGTCCCGGCTCCCCCCGCCCTGGCCCTCAGGACAGGGGCTTGGCGAGGAGGGCGCCTGGTGGGGACACCCCCCCTCGCAGCTCCCGATCCCTGAGGGGCGCTGGGGGGTCCTCCCTTGTGTGGGGTCCCCCCCTGAGGGAAGGTGTCCCTGTGTGAGGGGCTGCCGTCCCGGCAGGCCCACCCCGCCGCTTCCCCCTCAGGTTTTGGAGGGAGCCTCGCTCGCAGCAAGGCGGGAGCGCGGGGGAGGGGGGGCCGCGGTCCTGCCCTGCTCCCTGCCCCCTCACGCGTCCCCTCAGCACCCCTCGGCCGGGGGAGGGAGGGGGGCAGGCGGCGGCTCGACCCCTTTTGGAGGGAGAGCGAGCGCGGGCAGCGGCGGTGCCTCCCCTCCTAGCCTGACCCCCGCTGCGCCCCGGGGCTGGCCGAGGCGCCCCCCCGGCCCTGCCCAGCTCGGCACGGCGCGGCGCAGCGCAGGCCGCCGCCTCCCCGCTCTCTGCAAATTGGCGCGGAACCGGCGCGGCGGGAGCGCGGGCGACGGCGGGCGGCCCGGCCCGGCTCGGCTCAGCTCGGCACGGCCCAGCCCGGCAGGTGTGGGGGGGCCGGCGGCGAAATCTCCCCGGAGGGAGCCGCTGCACCGGTAAAACGCGTGTCTGTGTGGATGTCTGGTGGCTGCAGTATGCAGGGTGTAGAGGGAGCGGGGGGGTCACAGCCCCAGGGACCACCCCACCCCCCTCCACCCCCCCATCCTCTTGCGTGGGAAATGTCCCTTTACAGCTTCCCCCGCCCCCCCGGGCTAGATGAGCCCAGCTAGCCTGAGCCAAATGTACTGCTGGCATACGTGGGCACCCCTGTGTAACCCACTTCAGCAGTGTAACTCCCAGCAGGACGTGGAGCTGCCTGTGATTATACGCCACAGAGGTCCTCTGCTCAGGCGTTCCTCACACCAGTAAAATACTTGCGCCCTTCTATTTCAGTTGTGTAAACCATGCTGCTCTTTGTGATGCGTCTTATGACGCAAAGGATGGAACTTGGTCCTAACTTCTTGAGGATACGTTAACCGAGCTTATGTTATTCCTTTGGTGCAGGTAGAGATCTTGCAACCCAAAGAAGATGTCAAGACGCAGGTAAACTGTTAGCATCGTAATACACCAAGCTTATCTGTATTCACTTAACAACTGCTGCTCTCCTAACATCTAATGTCTTTTTGCTCTTTGCAGTAGCCGGTTGCAAGCCAAGCAGCAGCAGCCACTGTCATGTCAAGAAGAGTCTCCACAAGAACTGCAGGCACCAGAACATCTCCAGACCAGAAAAAGGAGAACAGCAGAGGTGACCAGTTTGGGCAACTTGAAAAGTTTAATAATATTGAATGTTCTTCAGTGCATTTGGATGGGAGAATCTTTACTCTGCTGAGTGAGAAAGTGGGGCAGGAGTAGCAACAGTTTGCTTTAGCTTTAGAGGTGGGTGTGCTGGTCATTGTCAGTGTATTGATGTGTGTCTCTCTTCTCAGCAGGAGATTAAGAAAAGAGAAGATGGGAAAATTGCTAAAAAGCATCAATATGAGATTAAGGTAATTCAATCCTGATTATTGGTTCAAACTAGGTGAGGGAGTCCATCTGGTTTATGTTGGTGGGTGTGAGGTCATGCATTCCACACTAGAAAGTATTGAATAGGGGAAGTTTCTACCTTCAGATATTAAAAACCATGGGAGCTCTGCACCTTAGCATCTTTTTATACGTTTTTGCTTTTTTACGCATGGCTTTGTGCAGATAAAGGGTCCTTCAATGTGGAAACCACTGCAGAGTAAGGTTAGGTGTAAAAATGAGAATAAACCCAGATATTTCAGAATAACTCTATGTGCAGAGCAACTGGAGGCCTAGAGGCAAGTCTAAACAAGATCCTTGCACTTGTTTTAACTCAAGGTGTGGTTTCATGGCCATTTAGTTAAGAAGACTCATAAGCACGCAGGCCCTCTTTACTTTCATTTAACAGTTCCTTTGATTATTTAAATCAATTTAGGAATCTGTTTTAACTAACACAGGCTACTCCTAAACCAAGTGAGGGGCTTTACAGTTGTTTATTTTAAAGTGGGTTAGTAAAATAATGTAACTTTCTCTTGCAAACAATGTTGTTTGCAGTTACTCTGTTTGTAAAGCAAATGAGACTAACAGCTATGGTGAAGCAAAACTCTTCTGATTGTGAAGTTGTCTTTGCAAACTTTGTGTAGGGAAAAATGCTGTGTAAGTACGTCAGCTGTGCTTGGGGTGAAACTGCGTGTCACAGTTTGCCTTTGCTGAAAGGGGGAAATCCTGCTCCCCTTTCTTTCAGGCAGGCATTCCATCCCCTGCCTTGCTCCATTTTTGGTTCTCTTTAAATGAAGCAGTATGCAGGTTCAGCTTGCTAATTTGGCACTACAAAATGAGTTTATGTTCTGCCAGGTTAGTGAGTTGAATCAACCCAGCAGAGGGTCTGACAAGCATCAAAGCTGACAAAAGAAGGAAGGGGTGGGACTTGGGCAGTGAGGATCACAGGAGAGGAGAAAGAGCAGGATCTCCCTTTTCTCCTGGCTGTGTGCTGTTAAGACCAATTCTGCTGGAATATGTAACTTCACTCTTAGGGTACTTTAGTCTGGCTATAAATAGGTTTAGATATGCTAAGGAAATTGTATGTAGTTTACATTGCAAAACAGCTATATAAGAAAAGTTTCTGTGTTCAGGTGTTGCCATTCATTGGCAATGGGATTCCCCCTAACTCCACAGAGCATAATTGAAGTTCTGTGTCACCATTTTGAAGGCTGTCAGCCATTACAGCATTGCATATGCTCCATGCGTTTGATACCTCCTTACTTGTATTGGTTAGGTACAACCAAATAAGTATTAGTGAAACAAGTTACAGAGTTAACTAAAGTAATCTAGAATTCCTTCTTTGAAGCTTTCTGCATGAATAACTTTGGGCTCTTCTCCTTTTGAGTCGTTGCATCCCATATTTGGCATTGGCAGGCTGAGAGATAGTTCACAGCTGCTGCTTGCTCAGTGGGTATCTAGCTCTGGAGCTGAGATGGGTGGCTCCTCTCTGGAGTGCTTAATTGGAAGATAACAAGTTGCTGAATTTCCCCTGAGAGACAGTAGAACCTCCACCCTCTCCTTTCTTTTCCCTCTGAGTAGATAAGTAGATAGGACTGGCAACCTAATGTCCTGTGTTTTAGTAGCAATGAGTACCTTTGCCTTATGTACTGTAACTGAGCAGCTCAAGCAATGGATAGGTTACTTGTGGGTTCATAAATTAAAGACAGTTAGTTATCTTCCTCAAAGCTGAGTTTCCCAAATTTGTCGGATTTGTTTATACATCTTCCGTCTTGACTACGAAAGGCTTTGTTGGCATTTAATCTCTCTGGCTTTCTTGGTTTCAGTACATGAATCGATGCTGAGGTCCAAAAAGACTAATGTACATTACATATATTGTTGTTACTGTAATCTACTCGCCTTTCTTGCTCTCATAGTAAAATCAGCATTTAAAAGATACCTTCTTTATGTTGCAGAGTTGTTGGCCGCCCACAATAACAGGAGGCATCTCGCCTTGCATAATTATTGAAACGCCTCACAAAGAATCAGTAACCACTGACTTCTCAAGATTCAAAAAATACAGGTTCAGAAACCTCTTCATAAACCCGTCACCTTTGCCAGAACTCAAGTAAGTTTACCAGATGCAGCAGTTGTTTGATGTTTTATCAAATATGCTGAACTACTGTAGTAAAATCTGTTGTTGTATTGTGTTTGTATAACGGTGGGCAGTACTCAACCCATACCTGTACTTGCCTCCTCATCCCACAAACAATTCAATGACCAAAAAAAGACAGAAATTCTGGGTATTTTTCCTCCCCCCCTGATCTTATAAATGCACAGGACAAATAATTTTAGCCTTTCAGAGCTGTCCTTTTATAACTTAGCAATGGAGACTCTAAGTGGTTAAGAGACACATAATGCTTAAACTAAACTTCTTTCAGTGTTATTGGAACTGAGTGATCAAAAAATACTAAGCAAAGTTTACTTTAAGAACTTAAAAATGTACAAATATGCAAATAAACTTGTGGCAATATTGCTGCGCAGGTAGCTTGCTAATGCAATGCAGTATGCTTAGTGCAGTCACAGTTCTAGAAAGTTTCCCTTCTGCAGAGGGATAGATTAGCTGACTAAATCAGATTTTTCAATTTCTGAATTTCTTAGCCATTCAGGTGTGTTAGATGAGTACCCCAGTTGCTGTTTTTATCAGCCTGGTGTTTAATGAGAGAGTTGTTAAATTTACTGCAATGCATTAGGGAAAACTGCTGAGGTGAATGAGAAGAGAAGCAGAACATGAAGCATTACTTTAAGAGAACCTTTCTAGATACACCATGTTTTTATTTGTTCCGGCCAAAACTTGATCATAACTGGGAGATGCTGCATGGTGATGTTTTGCCTCAGTGCAAAGCAATAGGTCTCTTACAGTCCCTTTCACCGAGTTTCAAACTCAACTGCTCTTCTCTCTCACTATTAATCCCAAGCCTGCTGAACTGTGCTGTAAAGAACAGTATACTCTTCTCTATACTTAGCAAATCACATTTTTGCATGTGTTGGAAAGCTTAGTGCAAAGTAGTTTTTTAAAAATAAAAAAAAAGGATGGTGAATGAGGGAATCTCATGAGTTCCTTTAGCAAGTTGTTGGAAACTGCTGGATCCCAAAAGATAGGTTCAAATACAGAATTCCATGCAAGGAGTTTAATCCTTGATGTTCACCTCTTGTCAATAGGCATCTGGTAAAGCTGAGCTCCATGCTTTCCGATTAGCTGAGTAAGAGGATCATTTACTCTCTCTTGCCTTCTTCATGCTTTCCTAACTGCTGCAGGGAGATCATAATAGGAGATTTCTCTATGCCTGCCCACTTAAATGGGGAGATTTGTGCATTAAACAAGCAAGTATCTCTCCAGCTTTTAACTTATGATGGCAGCAGAATGGAACTGATCTGGGTTAGAATTTGTAGGCAATACCAGCGATCAGGTCTGTTTAATCTCTCTCTGCTTCTGCTTGGGGAAAGGTAAAAGTATAACTCCAAAAATGTCAGTAGGAAATCAGCATTGCATTGATTAACGTGCTGTCCGTCTTAGTAACTGGAGGATGAGAAGTACATCTAAGAAAAAAACCCACATCAATTCATAATAACAATAATTACAAATTAAAAACAAGCCATATTAATGATATAGGCATCTTCTTCTTTCCAGGTAGACTTGAGTGCTAATAAATTATGTTAGCAATAAACAAGAACTCAGTTTTTCTCACAATAGCCTGTTTCTGAGCCTTAAGGTAGGCTAGAAAAGGAAGGGATGGGTGAATGACTTTTAAACACCATCTGTAAATGTTTTTCTCAAACTAAACTGGACAACTTCATGTATGTTCTGTGTTTCTTGGGGACTGGGGTGGTTTTTTTCTTTTTTATGGGGAGGGTTTGGTTTTTATATTGCTCTCTGGACAGCCACCTAACTAGGCAAAATAGGAAACTCTGGTTGTATGTGCAACTTTGGGATGCACAGGTTCAGTTTTATTGGCTGTTCTATAAAACTGGACTGGCTGATGATCTTGGCAAGCTGCTGTTGTGGTGATGTAAAATGTTCAAAGTATACCTGCAGTTTTCTAATTACCATAAGGATCTTTTAGCATGTGGAATTTTTCTTTTTGTTCCTGAATATCTGTAAACAATAAATAATGTTTTTATACTCCTTTTGTGAAGGTGTATATATATTTAACAATGCTTTGTGTAACTTTATTCCATAGCTGGGGAAATTCCAAAGATGTCTGGCTCAACATCCTGAAGAAGGAGAACAGATATGCTCATTGCAAACATTTCACATCACTACATTCTAGTTTGCAACCTCACATGAGATCAATACTGTTAGACTGGCTCTTAGAGGTGTGTTCTTTTTGTTACTTTGCCACGTGTTATGCCTGTGAAGTAGGCAGATAAAAGCACAGCTTTTATGTAAAAGATCTAATAGCAAAATGTACTGTATGGTAAATGCTAAAAGTAGTTTGCAACAAAAGGGTTACATGTTACTGCTTTTCATCCTCTTGGTGAGCTACATTCAGTCTTCCCTGGCAGGAGACGCTGAACCTTCCACACAGGGCAGCAAGCAATAGTACTAAATTTTTGCTCTTGCCACAACTACGTCCTGGGAAGGGGATAAATCTAGTTTTGAGACACTTACACTGAAATTGCTATGGACAGATTAGTTATGGAGTTCTACCTTTACATCTTAGACTGTATCTAAGCCATGAGACAACTGCATCTGTATTGAGGACTTGAGTTATCACCCTGGCCCTGTCTACATCAAGAGCTCTTACGTGTCAGCCCCTGACACTATTTTCTGGCTTACCAGTAAATTTTTAATTCTATCCTATGAAGAGAGAAGAAGAAAGTAGTGCATTAGAGGCCGATATCTTGAGGCTCTTGATATAGACAGGTTCTTGTTGGAAAACGATTATAAACAAATCATCCATATTCCAGTCTAATTACTGTACTTCAGAGTATTCCAGTTGCCAAACAAAATGGAAGTTCTCGATCTTGGCAGCCGATGTGAAGGAGTATTAGTGTTGTGAATAGAGAGCTATGTTCTGGAGGTGTTTCCAAGAACTCTATATTGAGCATATTCAATCACCACTGCCAAAAGCAACCTTTGACTCATGCAATCCTTGCCTATCAGCAGAAGGGATCTTGCAGGTTTACCAATTCCATATCGAGTACTCCAAGGAAGCAGATGTTAGTGGCGCTCTTGCTGCCTTGGTGGAACAGTGCTAATAGCAGGGAATTTTGAGGGAAAGGAAAGGAGCGTGTGGGTTTTGGTTTTTTTGTTTTTGTTTTTTTTTTTTTTTAAATATGGTCTGAATATAAAAACTGTTCCAGTTGTAATTTACATACCACCATTAAATTGTGTTTTGTTGCTTTTTTTTGAAAATCTTGAACTCTTAGGAAATCATCTAATTTCCAAACAAAAATGTCAATGAGGGCCTTGTTGTTGTCCAGCGCAGTGTTCTATATGCCACGGTGGATTAAAATCCCAGCAACTTTGAGAGTCCTCCAGTAGTTCCTAACATTGTCTTCTGTAATGTCATAACCGAGATACTATTTAACATGACCAAGCCTTTATTGCTTATGTTTGGGCAATATACTTTCATAGAAATTGTGCCATTTATTCATGGGTGGGCCTGGTCTGTACTTTTTTAGTTCTGAATCTTGTTTGGAGCAGTAGTTAATAATACCAGAGTAGCGCATCAGTTGGCAAATATTAGATCAGGTCTAAAAGAATGAGCTGTGGTGTTACTGCCAGCCAGTTGCATTTTTGATGATCAGGAAGGGTTTTAATTTGTAAATGGGCTTTCAATCTTAGGAAATGGCTAGTAGTAGTGACATTTTATTCTGACTTTTTATCCAAGCGAAATAATGAAGCAGGGCAGGAAGCTGGGACTTGGGATCTATTTCTTGGATATTCTTTCCTGTTGACTGTATGTAGATTATAAGTAATTTATAGATATCTAACTAGTTTCCAGTTGTGGAAGGGATACAGAGTTGCAGATAAGCTGGAGTTGTGGTAGACCCACCCAAATTCAGTTAGAGATGATAGGAAAAAATAGGGCCCTGCATAAGGTCTCCAACCCCGGGCAGTCTCCTTTCCTTTTTTCTTGAACTGGCATTTGAACCACTTTGATACAATGCAAGTATTAAAAGTTCTTCCTGCCAGGGAAACTCGCAACTGTACGGAGCAGATGGCTGTTCTTGCAGTTTTGTCCCTGCATAGTGAGGCTGTCGGTGTGCCTGAGGGGCTGCAGGCAGCGCTCCTGGCTTGCCAGCAGAGCCCCCTCGGGCAGGAGCTTCCAGGCTTATTTGCTGTAGAGCCAAAGACTTCGAGTTTTTTAGTGGTTCTGCCCTGGGACAGACCTACTAGGAATAAAGGGAGGATCTGCTCAGTGACTTCAACTTGAGGTTTGAGCCCAGAGTATTCTTAATCAAGCAGATTAGTGGGGGCGTTGCTGATTTTTTTCTTTTTTTTTTTTTTTTCCTCCCCTCCAATGACGCTTTCTTCTTTCAGTGGAAAATTGTTTGTACTCATTTTTAGGAAAACTGGGTGCTATTTAGATTGGAAAAAGTATACTTTGGAAGCATGTTAGTGCATCATAGACAATTCATATTTAGGTGGGAGCATGGGAAATACTTTTCCCAGTCCCATACTAACCACTGCATCCTAACACACCTAGGTATGTGATAGTTTGTGTGTGCAAAAGATAAAATTGTGCATGCTGTGTTTTACTACTAAAGCTTGAATACTCCAATGTATGTACATAGAGTGTTATAACAGAAAACTGATTTTTTTTTTTTTCCCTGTTGTAGGTATGTGAGGTGTATGCACTCCACAGGGAAACTTTCTACCTAGCTCAAGACTTTTTTGATAGATTCATGTTGACACAAAAGAACATTAACAAGAGCATGCTTCAGCTCATAGGAATTACCTCATTATTCATTGCCTCCAAACTTGAGGTAAGAAGCTCTGTTACAGGGAGGAGGATATTAAGTTTGGAATAACTAAAAAGATAGTGATAACACATTTACTACCTCTGTCTGACTCTTTTGAACTTGGTGGTGTACATACAACACTGAAGGTCAGAAGGGGAAATTTTTTTCTCTTCCTTCAGTTGTGCATATGTCAATCTCTTGGAGTGTGGTCTTTGTCCTCCCTTTCCTCAGCAGCAGGGAAGGAGACCACATAAGCTTAGAAGGTATACAAACGTGCTAGGAGTAGTTTTATTTTGTTTTGTCTCTTTCCAAATATACAGCGGTTGGCAAACAATCTCAGGAATGGGTGTGGGATTTGAACAAAACTAAGCCTAAGTCTCAAACTGCCTGTACGTCAGGATGATATCCCTATAAACCCATTTAGCGGAGGTTTTTTTCTTTTGAAGTGCAGTGATGGTGATACATTACATTGTGCACTACATCTATAAGCCAAGAGCATATTTTTGTATAGTGCCTGGTAGGCTAGACCTGAGAGGAAAATTTGGGTTATTAAGTTTTTATACTTGGGAACCCCCCCTGATCTAGCTGTTGTTCCTAAAGCCAAGGTAGCGTGCTACAAGCAGTTGTCTATCCTGAGGAAGTGCGTGGGGCATCAGGGTGTAGAGCCAGCTGGTAGAGAAGCAGTTCTGCTGGCAAGTTCTCTTTTATTCACACAGCTAGCTATAGGTGGCCCAAACTGGCATGACTGCATTGGCAAATTTCTTTGTTAACCATCTCTGCACCATGGATTTTGCCAGCTACAGTGGCTGTGGGATTTTCTCTCATCTTTTTCTAGCTTTTTTTTTTTTTAAATCTGTGTGACTACATCAGCACTGACATTGCATGTAACCTGTATCAGCAAGCCATTTCTAACACAGCAGTGTGCTGCAAGAATGGGATGGCGTATGTTTTTACATCAAATGGAACGGCTGAGTAGAAAGCAGTATAATGAAAGGCTGTTCCAATTGTTTGGTCAGCATTTATTTCCCCAAAAGCTAAAAGAGTTGCAATAAATCTGTCGTGTTTCACAATAGATAACACATAATCTACTTGTTTTTAGTATCTCATAATCCTGTAAGTTTCAAGTCACTTAATTTGATGAGAAAAGCACTGTTTTAGCATAAGGAATGTTAATACTTCACTATGGACTGAAATGTATTTGCCGGTATCTTCTCAAGCTTTCTTAGTATTGTAAGGCACTCTAATCTTCACTTTTTCACCCCCTCCCTTTAAAGGAAATCTACGCTCCTAAAATACAAGAATTTGCTTACGTCACTGATGGTGCTTGCAGTGAAGATGATATTGTAAGAATGGAACTTATTATGTTAAAGGTAATAACTTTGCTGTGCTTGTAAGTGCCGGTTGAAAGACTGTCCAGCTGAGCCTTGTATTTTAATGTCATTTATTTGCTTGGAAAAGGAACGTGTTTAGTATGTCCTTCTTTCTGCAAAACAATGAAACCTTCATTGTATGTGCAGTGGACCTCTAGAGCCCCTTGGCTGGGGTGAAATCCCTGTCTGTTAGAAAAGGACAGGTTTCTCAAGCTTGTGTGAAAGTAAAGGCTCTTAACAGGTACAGCCAGCCACGGGGCCCACTACGAGGCTGTCACTGTAATGTACCGCCCTTGCCAGGGTCCTTTGCTGGCGGGAACAGGAGAGCCAGGAAAGAGCTGACACCGACACTACTCAGTGCTCCTCATGTTGGAAAGGATCCATCTTTACCGTCACAGAACTCCTTACACATTTTATTCTTCCTTAATAGATAGGAGCTGCAGGTTCAGGCAGCTAGCCTGAAGGCTCGGGGGAAATACTCTAATTTCCTAGCTTCTGAATGGGGAAGATACATAAGCTCCAACCTCACAGGTATAGGGATACATGTTTCTGCTGATTGTAATACCGCCTGTTCAAAAAGTACTGAGAATTCAAGTACAGATACTCATTTCAGATTGCAATTGTACATAAGCTTTAGTGTCTTTTGAGGATCTGTGCAACAAGCTGAGCAAACTCGGAAGGGGAGGTATGGGAAAAGAGATCAGGGCACAAAACTATCGTTGCGTGGTTTAAGGTGCTTACCTGTTTGTTTAATATTTGCAGGCTTTAAAATGGGAACTCTGTCCAGTGACAATCGTCTCTTGGCTGAACCTCTATCTTCAAGTGGATGCTCTGAAGGATGTTCCAAAAGTGCTGCTACCTCAGTATTCTCAGGAAAAATTCATTCAGATAGCACAGGTAAGTAGTAAACTGTATCAGAAAATGCTTTTTGGAGCGATTACAAGCGCAACTGAACGTTATACCCCAAAAGCCATTAAAGAATGCTTTTCCTTGTGTCACCTCACCTGTTACTTTGTTAAGGAATGTGCAAGTTTGACTGCCAGAGAACTTCATACTAAATTTTGAGGACGAGCACCCACGTGCTTCTTGTCTCCCAGCTCACATATCCTAAGACTTTTCTGTACACTGGAAAACTAAAAATCCATCTTGTTTTTTTAATCGCTGTGCGCTACAGCGGCAACAGCTCTGAGAGGAGGGTGGGTAATTTGAGATGCTATGGACAGTTAACTGTTTTTACCTGTGTTATCTGTAATGGTGTTTCTGTGTATTTGCCTAAAGGGCAGTCTGAGGAGTGTTTTGACTATTTTGAAACTGCTGTGGTTCAATTTTTATGGGCATGTGTTGTGTCCAGCCTCAGAGAGGCTTACTGAAGAGTAGGCTGGTCTAAGTCACTGAGCTGCTAGGTAATATTTTAATTTAAGAAAATACCGTCCTGGAGGTCTGCTAAGCGTTTCAAGGTGTACTTAAATCTGTGCGAGCAAAGTGTCTTGCATGTTACTGGTAAAAGTGCAAATTGGTTTGCATTGTAACTCTGTGAGATCCATTTTAACTGCAATTGGTGCCAAAAATAGATGCATGCAATTGATGCTGAAAAAGGTCAGCCATGTTATAGAGCATAGGCTGTAGGACTGCTGTATGCATAGCAGTTTCTGAGACAGGATTATACTAAAGTATCATTTTGTTAAAATTTGTAACTCTTACTTCCTCCACTCTTTATTTCCTCAGCTCTTAGACCTGTGTATCCTGGATGTGAATTCTTTGGACTTCCAGTACAGAACACTAGCTGCTGCAGCGCTCTGCCACTATACCTCAATTGAAGTAGTTAAGAAAGCTTCAGGTAAGAAGCCTTTGTAAAGCTTGGTCTTGTTAGGCAGGGAATTCTGAAAGCTGTTGCACGCCTGAGGCTGCTAAGAGTGTATTGGTTTACCAGGCTGCCAAAGAGCAAAAGCTACATGGACACTTAACAGTTTTGTTCTTCTGTTCTGTGGGGTGTTTTTTCCCCCCTAATTTCACTTCCTTCCTACCCCGATTTCAGATGTTACAAAGACTCAAAAAAGAAGGAAACGCTTTCAGAAGCGTCATAAGACCAGAAGCATGGTCTTAGCTAAGGAAATGAAGCAGACTTACCCTTCTTGCTTTTGGGTTAATACTGCTCTCTGACTTCAGTTGTTTTGGGGATCGTTAGCTATATGTTATTTGGCTACTTTTTCTCCTAGAATGTAGTCAGCCACCAGTCATCCTCAGCTGTCGGTGGCATTCAGTTAACCTGTGTGCAAATTCCTACAAGCCTGTCGCTTACACAGTGGGGGGAAAAAAAAAATCACTGAACTAAGCTTAGCACTTGTGTGTTGCCTGAGGTACTATAAAGGACTGTGGCAATAGTCTATGTTTTTATAAGTGTGAACCAAAATCTTGTGCTCAAGCTGAAAAAGTCACTTCAGCCTCCCCTGGTAAGCAAGGGGAACCCTCATGGCCACAGAGCTGCTTTGCTCAGGAGGCCTGTGCTCGCCATCCTCTGCCATGACACTTAAGTGACAAGCGCAAGGAAATGCTGGGAGATTCTGGGAGGATGTTTCTGAATTTTTATCTGCAGTATTAATTAGTGTTGTTTTTAAAGTTATGACCATATTGGAACACTGCAACTCCCCGTGATCTCTGTATACGTATTACTGTGTTCTACCCTTTAGGCTTAGATTGGGACAGCATTTCAGAGTGTGTAGAATGGATGGTTCCCTTTGTGAGTGTGGTGAAAAAAGTCCCCGTGAAGCTGAAGAACTTCAAGAAGGTTGCAGTAGAAGATCGACATAATATCCAGACACACACAAATTATTTGGACATGCTGGTAGGTGGCTTGTGGATTCAGACAGCTGAGAGTGCATTACACACCCCTTCTCCTGAGGCAGCTAAGGCTGGCCAATCCTGCTCACACCTGGCCCGGCTCTCCTCAGCCAGCATGGTCAGCGGTGCCTAACCTTTTGTTTCTTGCTCCTCCTATAAACTAAAGGTGTTTTACTGTAACGCTTGCAGGCTGTGAGGAAAGACTCAGATTAGAAGTACCAGTGAAGTGTTTAAAAGATAATCATCTTTACTTTGTCGTGTAACATCATCTCCTTGTTTTTTTATTCAGTATCCTAAATCTGGAGTACTTGAATTGTACTAGCAGTGTAACAAATACTAGTGAAACAAGGAAGTAGAACTTGTCACAGGTATTAACTTGTTGCCGTCTTCCCCTGATACACAGGAAGAAGTTAACAGTGGAGTAGCATCCACTGCCCCAGGTCAGTTATCACCCGTGTCAACAGGAGGAATAATAACCCCTCCCAAAAGTACAGAGAAGAAGTGAAATACAGACAACAAACATCACAAACAACAGTCTCAGAAACAGAACTTGGTGCTTCAGAACAAGACCGCACTAAAGGTGACCCATGCTCTTTACTGCTATTCAAGACTTGGGCAGTAAAAGACGCATCAAATAGAGCAGCAGATGGAAATTGAGACCGGTGTCCTCCTACAGACTTACTTGACAAAAGATTTAGACCAAGCATCCCTCCCTGCTGTCACCGGAGCCTGGATGACTTGGTCCATTCTCAGACATGACTCAGTTCAACTCTCACCCTTCCTAACTTATGAATTTCAAGAACTTCTTAAAAATGGCTGAGTGGCAAAGTTTGTCCACTCGACTTACACATCAAACTTGCTTTAACTTGGGCTAGCCATACAGGAGAACTTAATGACAGCTTGTACATATTACCTCTTTGTTTTTTTCTTTTTCTTGGTAAGGTCAGAGCTTAATGCCTGTCAGTTAGCCACCCATGAGCTCAGGTGCAGTGTTAGAGGTCAGTGGGTAAGTTTACTTTTCTGAAACCACTCTGCCCTTGCATTACAGCATAGCCCAGCATCAAACTCTAGCTCCACGTGAGGCCGATGAACTTTAGCCCCTTTAGGGCTGCCATAAACTTCAGTTCTAGTGTAGCACTGACCTCAGGTAAGAGTACAAGCAGAGAACGTGCTGCTGAACTGGAAGAAGTACAGTCCTGGAAGGAAGGAGTCCTATTTTGTAAGATCCAGCCACCAACACTCAACAAGAACAAACCGGATGAAAACTGGAGAGGGTATGGAAAAAAGTGAGCCACTGGTACTCTACAACCACTCATGTCATAGGAACAGTACTTTAAACTAACTGTGGAGCTGTATTTTATCAGTGTTTATAAAACAGCATTAACTACTGTGTTTTCCTTGGAGTATTCACTACCTCTGCCTATGAGGTGCTTCACTTCCGTGCTGAAGGGCCAGTGTGGGTATCGGTCCTCCCTGTGCCCCACATCCAGGGACAAGTTTTACATGACATTGAGCAGTCCAGGAAGCTGCACTAGAGCATCAAGTGCCACCTGCATCCACATTAAACTCACATTAACTTAGCAAACTTGAATTTACATCTCCTTCAAACAAGTCCTTGTGGAACTAGCTGAAGTTGCTTCCAGCCTTCTGTACAGTTTGTAAAAATAAGGGGTTTATTATAAGATTTCATCTATTTCTAAAAAGAAAGATACTAGACTGTAAATGTTGTATAAAAATTTAAATGAATTTAAAAATAATAAAGTCTTGAAAGATTTTTTTTCCACTTCCACACATTTTATAATAGTCTTCCAGCATTAGCCTAGAAGTAAAGTTTTGCCATTGCTTGAAGAAACTTCTTTTTTCTTCTCTGTGCAGCAAGCTGTAGGACTTCCTCAGGATTACTGGCATTCAGCTCTGTCTGGCCAATGGCTTTTATCTGGAAACAAAAGAGGAGGAGACATCACTAGCAACAGTCATGCTAGTAAAGCTGTTTCATTACAAGGCATTTTCAGCACTAGCCCAACAGGTGATTTATTTCTGTAACATGCTGTGCCAGCCCACCCCTAAACGCTCCAAGTACAACTTCACATCAGCATCCAGATGCTATTAAGAATTACACAACAAAATTAAAACTGGAAGTGGCAATTCTTTTCGGGGAGGGAAAGGCACCCCAAAGAAATCCCATACCCCCAAGCCCCCTGTGTTCACTTACTGCTATCTGCCGCTTGTCTGTCTCGCCTCTTTTGTGGTGGAGATCTGGGAGTGAGTCAAGGAAAGTCACTTGGGTAGGAAACAGGCTTTTTCCAGCCACAAACACCCAGTATGAGCTTTCTCTAGCAGTATTCATTCTAGGGAAAGGATACATGTCAAATACTCCAGAATTGTGACATCCCAGATGTATTCGTAATAAGAATCCATGGCATCATGACTGAAAGACAATACAAGGTTAGATTACCCAACACATTCACATATCGTGTATACGTATTTATAAACTTCATTGTAACACTTACCTGTTTTGTTCCTGCAGTGCCTTAAATGCAGTTTTATAGTCTACTTCTCTGAGGAACTGGCATAAAATAGCTACCTGTAAGGAAAGACTCACAGGTGACTTTCACAGCCTTAATTCCCCACAAACTAGTCTTCCACAAAATACCTCAGTAATCCCACCCCATTCCTAGACCTAACCAAGTGCCAGTTTCCACAGCAAGCAAGTTCTGAGCACCTGAACTTCAAGAACATACACAACTCATTCTGAAATATCAACAACAGTAGTAGCTAAAAAGGAAGAAAAAGGGGTTTTACTCAAGTCTGAAGGGACTGACCCAGCTTCCGGGTTTCTAAACGCATTTAATAGCTCTGGAATCAGAGCCTAATGTCAGCCTTGTTACTTCCTGGAGAAGGAACAATCCCACTGAACAACAACATCCACAGGCAGTTACCATGAACAACAAGGCCAGGTTCCCAATACCACCCCACGGATACCATACTCATTCTCAACTCTACAAAAAAACCCCCACAAACAAAACACACACCCCTCTATCCTAAGAGAAAAATGGGACAGAAAAAACACAGACTTTCTGCTTTTTACAACATTTCTAAGTATGTGTTTATTTACTTGTTAATTTGGGTCATTTTAGTGTCCTAGAAGCAACAGTAACAACAACAACAACATCTATTTTATTGCAGACTGCATTTACAAGGAAAGTTGGATTCAGTTTTGCTTTTTAGAAAGTTCTCCCCCTCTTTTAACATCAAAATACTTATAAACCAATGTTTTACCAAATGCCGTGTTTCAACTCTTACCTGGGTGTGACAGTTGAGTAAAGAACAACACTTGATCATTCTTTTTATCACCTACAGAACAGTTAAAAAACAAAACACAAGTTTTGAAATGCTAGTATTGGAACACAAACCAAATTTTTTTTTTTTTTAAATACAAGGGACCAGCTAAATAACTATGTACATTCTTCTACCCACCCCCCAACAATTCCTGGGGTTTGGTACATCCACTGATCAACTGAGCTTTCATCACTTCGGAGACTTCACAGGAGCATGATGCGTGCTACAGAACAAAGCACTGCGTTCCCGCTAAGAGAGCCGGGCCGTGGTCTGTTAAAGCGCTTCACCTTTATCCCCTGCCGCTCACAGAGAAGGCCTGACCTGGGTGGGAACAGCACAGTGAGTGGGCTCACGGACAAAAGCTCTCACATCAAGGCAAAACACGTGCTGGCGAGCAGCAGTGCTGCTGTGTGACAGCACGGTGGTCCCAGCCAGGACGCCTGCACCGCTGTAGCCTGGCACGAGGCACAGCTTAGATTGGGCTGTGAACATTCGGGATCTCAGACAGTGTCCGAAGCTCTCACTTGCCGTATGAACAGGAACATGAAAGGAGCAGTGATCGGACCGGGTATAAAAATAACCTCCTTCTCTGGGTCTGGACAGTCACGACAAGCCTATCACCTACCAAAATGCAGTCTACAAGTAACACAGTGGTGTCCTAATGAAGACGACAAATGCCTGGATAAAGGTTAAAGCAGCTGCCAGATTTCACCAGAACATGCTGTGGCTGGGACTGAAGATTCCCCCCAACACATCCGGTTATTAAGGGGTTCTCACTCATGGCCCACTTGCAAGTGACAAGCCACTTGTTACACCAACTTGCAGAGTACACAGGTACACACTATGTACAGTGCCATACCTCCGGCACGCTCTGACAGTGGTAAGTTACAATCCTACCCATCTCTGGACAACCTTGCACAGCGCTGCAATGCAGCTCTGCTCACTGTCTGGAAAAAGATACCAGTGTGGGCATCTGAAAAGGAGCCAACATTGTCTGGATCTCACTGCTAACATGATCCATACTCCCACCCCTCACCTGTGTTAGCTAGAGCAGACAATATTTTAGAAGTGTTTAGATGATACGCTTATGTTCATCTGCGCCATGGGTGGAAGCAAGCAGGCTCCATCCATGCAATACCAGCACCAGAAGCGCAGTGGAGCTGGATGTTTCCACTGGCTGGAGGCTCAGGCCCAGTGCTGCAGCACAGCCAGTGAGGAAGAGGAAGTGCTGCTGCGCTCTCCTGAGCTGGTCTGCCTGCCCGGCACTGCACAACACGGTGCAGCCCCACAGGGACGAGCTGGGGGATCGCCACACCACACGGTGATGTGCGTGCTCTTGGCTTTTCCATTTGCTCACTGCTGCACCGGAGCCCAGTACCAGTGCTTCCCCAGCTGGCAACTCTGCACGTTCAGTCTCTACAAACTAACAGAAAAGCCGCCTGTGCTCCAGCAAAGGAGAAGCTTCACATTTTCTATGGCCTTCAAGCAACAAGCAAAGAAAAATGGATCTATGAGGATTCATATCCCTAAACGCATCAGTATAAAATCTTACAGACTACAGGAACATGAACATGTCTAGCAGTTTTGTCTCTACAGAGAATTAGGATGCTGACTGAATCCAAAGAGGTATTTTTGTATATCTAAATGCCATTTTAACTCACCTGGTCTGTGTACACATCTGGTGGTACCATCTTATTAAAGAAGTCTGAGCATACAGCTCCTGCCTGTAGATAATAGTGAAGGGCTGCTGAATACTGATTTGTTGCTGCAGTGGAAAAAAGCAAAATAAGGCCTTAAAAGCAAACAATTATTTCTAAGACTCTGATCAATTGTGTATAGAATTACTCAGACATGTATCTCACAGCTGAATTCTACTGGGAAAGTGACTTGCATATCATTGTTTAAAAAGCACAGACACACAGGAGGTGGTAAGACAGCGACAGACAGAAAACTACACAATTGGGAAAACTAGCAACACAGGCAAAGTTCTGCCTTCTGAGAACTACTTTTTACTTTTCAGGTATTTGATCACCCTTAGAGTGGAAAAGAAGTTTGCCTTCACTGAACTTAGCACGCAGGCCGTAGTGAAGAAGTTTAGTTAGTACAAGTTAGAGGGGGCCAGCTGCCACCACCACACCCATCTCATGGTTCAGCACTAGTTTTACTCTCAGTAAGTTCTTACTGAACTGACGTGAAGGCAGCCTTCAGGGGCTCTGTGGTGAGAGCAGTCTGCTTGTCCACGCAGCTTCTGAAATACAGACCTGACACATGCCAGGAGTGCTCCAACCATTGCTCTTTCAGGTAGCAGCTTCTGAGGCTTCCTACACAAACATCCTCCTTCTGGGATGTTGTTCCACCTTGTACGAGCAGTAAATACTGCCAGTTTATAACCTTGAATCAGTATCCAATATTTAAGGTGACAGCCCTCAACACAAGACTAAGACCCCTCCCCTCACCCCAAGGGTTATAAAGCATCTTCTAGACAAATTTGTCTCCTTTGGAAGCAACAGGCTAGGGTTTCTGCACTACATCTTACTGCACACCACAGACATCCTTCCAGTCCAAAAAGAGAGATTTGGAAACGTGCACCTTGCCTCCTGCAATAGCCCAAAGCACCAGCAAGTAGATGGCAGAGGCACAGCACACATCTTGTTTTATTGCCAGAAAAGAACAATCTGGCTTAAATGCTAAATTTCACCAGACTGCTCTCCACAGATAATTTCAGTGGAAGAAATGCCCAACTACCTTTGAGGACAGCTATGGCCATGTCCTTCTCTAGCACATACACCAGGTAGTACTGTACTTGTCTGGCTATCTTCTGAAAGTTCATTCTTCATCACCTACCTCTCTCCACTCTACTCACACTGTAAAGTAAGCCCCAGGAACTGACTCTAGATTGGGGAATAATTTAACAAAGCATAGTATCACATAGGCTGGACAAGATTTTCCCAGGCAACCGCTGCCCTGCTGCAGGCTGGGTGCCATGTCATGGTGTCCAGAACCTGAAACACTACGTCCCAATTCTGTTGGCTGCTCCCAGCTGAGGAGCAAGGGTAAGTACTGGAAAAGTGGCAGGTGAGGACAGAACGACAGGAAAGAGCTTCCCATCACAACCAATACCAGGATCAGGAGTTCATGCTTCCTCATTTACAAATCCTAGATACTTCCCTATATAAAATACAGATCCTCTCTACCCTGCTCGTCTTCTGCTCCAGTGAAGCTGATCTCCACATTTAAGAGCAAGCACTGCTCACACAGCTTTCCATTCACTTAATAAAAGACTCAAATGTTAGGGGGTTGCGTAATTATACCACTCAAGGACCAACTGCACCCACTAAAAACGTGAAGTTAACAAAGACACTCACAGTAAAGTTTCCCTTGCCCTAAAAGCACGTTCGCATGACCCATCGAAAGCTCAGTCTCCCTGTGAGCTTAGACAACCTCCCAGACAAATTCACCTACACTATTGCACCTGAAGATTTTAAACTCATATATCACTTAAGCTTCTTTTCGTAAGAGGAAACACAAGGAGGGTTATGTCAGGCAAATCTCAGAGAAGCAAGGGACCCCTACACACATGCTAACAATAGACATTGGTTTCACTTACCAAAATAAATATCTGCCTGAATAATCAACCAGAAGTGGTTGTTCGCGTTGATAGTCAATGCATAGCTGACTAGCTCTTTTACTGTAACAGCCACAGCTTCAAAGTCCACTGACTGAAGACTAAAGGAAAAAAAGGAAGAAAAATAATTCCTAAATTATTGTTTTGGTTTTTTAAACAGTAATCTGATTTTACACCTAGTCTAGCCCAAAGCACCTTGCATTAAATGTCAAGCAAAAATAACTCCAGGAAAGACTTAGTGTTAACTCAGACTACCGTTGAATTGTTTCAATACAGTAAATCTGAGAACAAATACACCCTTCACAGAGTCAGACAAAAAGTCCGAAGTTTATCTGTGGCTGGCACCATAAAAGGGTTCTGTGCAAGAATATAAGTTCTCAGTTTCAAGAAGTTTAAAGACAACACCCGAAACCACTACAAATTTATCACAGTATCTGCATAAGTGGCCACAGACAGCAGTCTCTAGAACCTTGTGGAACTAGCTTGGAGAGGAAGGCTGGGAATGGTTTGGCACATTGCTTGGGCAGCCTTTCCCAAAGCTCGTGTGGAATCTCCATTTCTAAAACTTGTTTTTTCTCACCGTACTGCTAAATTCTGGTAACCTTGAAAACGACTGTCTTCTGATTAGCCTTATAACATACACTGAAGTCTACATCAGTAACAATGAGACTATTCAATCAGACCAATTAAAGACAGGTTAGCCACACTAAGCATTACACACTCTCCCTCACAAAAGTCACCTCTCCCAGGGCATACCTGGAATCTAAAACAGTGAGGTTCTAGCCCCACAGAGCCTCTAAACTTCATTGGAGAAATACAGTCCAATCCAGCCAGAACCAGTCAATACATACCATATGCCACTTAGTATTTTGGCAATTATTCAAACACACGTCAAAAATATTAGATATTTTGTATTAAAATATTATATAGTTCACATAGCTGCACATAGCTCAGTAAAATACACAGCTAAAACCTCTCTAGTTTCTTGTATCCACATCTCCATCAGGACCATCAACTTAGGAGCAAAAACCTCCATGCAATCAGACCAATCTGCCTGCAAACAGAATGGGGGTCAGTGATGCCCTTACATGGCAGAAATCACACTGACACACAGTAACTAATACACAGTAACTGGAACCCAACCAACTATGTAAACATGTATTTTGAAAATTGTATTTTTAATTATCATCTTACTTGGGGATGGATGAGGGCCAGATGGAAATGTGCTCTGCTGCAATATCATTCACAATATCTTCCTAAGAGAAGAAAGATAGTAAGAGACATTACAAAGAGAAATGTTTCAAGAAAACCAAGTAAGATATTTATGATATATACTAACCCGAACATTATGAAGCTTGACAAAGAGGGACAATATTGTGGTTAAAACCAATGGTTCCTGTAAGGAAAAAAAATAGCATTCCCATGAACTAACAAAACTCAGCTTTAAAGCTTAGGGAAGAAAGTGGTGTAAGAAGTTCTGACACCATTATAATTTCCTATTGAAACAGGGCAATATTTTGTTAAGAATCCTGCAACATAGGAATACCGCAAGAAAGTTTCTGTAGGAAGTCTTTAATTACTTCAGGTTTTCCTGAATAACTGCTTGGATTAAAACCTTACTTAGGTTTTAGACATCTTTATCTTGTTTCTGTGGCTACTGCCTAGCCTTAAACTTAAGCTAGGTATACGACAACTTTCTATGCATTTACAAACCCACAAGGTATAAAACAATTTCCCTTCTTACTTCTGCTGCTTAGTAACGATGCAAGTAGCAGCTTCCTTCTCCCTCCAAAAGGAATGCTTTGCTTCGTGATAGCTGGAATAAAATGAACTTCATGATAGCTGGAATAAAATATACTCCTAATGTTAACAGATCTCCACTGTCAGAATTCAGGATTTTTTTTTAATTTTTTTTTTTTTAACAAGGTATTCCACACTGCTGTATGGCAGGTATAGCAAATTCAGAAGTTCTTCAGCCATATAAAACACCTGTACAGCTATCAGATTTTCTGAATTTAACTGGAAAGTGCAGAGAAATAATACACCAAAAGAAAGTTCTCGTTGCAAACACATTCTCAAGACCACTATAACTTACCCGAAGCTTTTTGATGAAGGACAGCAATTCACTCCTAAATTAGGGATGCAAATATCCATGTAAGTAATCGTCCACAGCAAAGAATATATGCAAACCTAATACACTGGAAATGAGAGTCAGTAAAGCAAATTCTTCACCCACCAAAATACTCCTTCACCTCTAAGTTTACAAATGCAGGGTATATAAGTGAAAGTGCTCGAGCAGGTCATTCATTTTCAATACAGTCACTGGCAAGTTTTACTTTTACATTTAAAACAGGTTAAATAAGAGATATTTGTTATTCCATCAAGCTATAAAAGGCATGAAAAATCACTTTGTAGTAAGTCAACCATTGACTCTAAAGGGGAAAGCAATTGAACTGTACTGTAATTCTCCAAGCTAGGATTGCAACAATGACCTACAGGCTTATAGAAGAGGGTACGCTGTGATCATTTATAAAGTACATTGATTTCCTTGTCATGCCACATCAGAAATTGTCACTAGAAGACAATCAAGACAAGCACAGCCTGCTTGGAAAAGGTTTCACTGCTGTTTTTCCGTAACAGCAACAGGGTCACTGCCCTTTACTGTTTGAATCAGAGGGGTCAGAAAAGGTTCAGTATCCTAGAGTACACCTGTACTGCTTCCTTTTCCTCGCCGGAGTATACAACTGAAACCTAGAGCAAGCACATACCCTCTTCCACCCATCCCACAGCAGCATAAGCAAAAGCAGCTGGCCTTTAGGCACATATTAACCTGCTTAGCTCAAGAAAGGCAAAGAAACAGTCCATAGTTTGACAGGGGCACCTTTTCCACGTTTTTAACATGGAAGACTGTTCAATATAATCATACATTCCAGAATTTACCGTAATAGGCAACTTATAATAAGGCTTGGACTTAAGAACAGGCTGAAAACACTTACTGAGTGGACAAATCAGAGTCCTGAATCAATCAAACAGTTAAAGCTAAGGCTGGCAGAGGTTAGGTAACCGACAGTGAAATTACTCTAGTCAACAATATTTTCTTCCTTTCCCTCTCCCAAGGGGCTCAGCTGAACTAGAATTTCATTTCAAGAGTGACTAACATCTAGCTTTAGATTCAGAAAACCTAAAGCTAAGTGTAGACACCTAGGCTGTGAGCTAGGTATTTAATACAGTTATAAAAGCAGTTAACTGATACAGTCAATGGAGCAATTCTATTCGATGTAAAGCAGACACCTCCAGTCGGTCAGCTAAACTGCCCTCTAGATGCCCTTGACTTCATTGGAAGATGTACACTGATTATAATGGGAGCACAGGCATATATGCTTTGGTGTCTGAATGTTGACCTGAATCCCACACACTCCTTTTCTCTCTCTGAAAAGGAAAGTCAACACATCACTGCTAATACCCAACATCGCCAGTGAACAGATCGTTCACTTGGTAGAGATCTTTAGCTGCTCCCACCACTCTGATAGTGGAATCCAGATAATTTTTGAAGGGAACACGGGGTCAAATATACAATTCAAACTTTAAAAGTAATTTAAGAAAACACACCTGTACATAATGCCCAGTGTAGACTCCCTGTGTTTTATCAAACTCACTCTGCCATCATTCCCCCGTTTGTGCTGGTTGGATACACTGCAGATTTGTACAACAACTTCCCAAAGGTCTTTAGCTGTCCGTCTACTTTCTTTGGGACCTGGAAGTTCTTTGCATGTAGCAGCCAGCAACTGTCCCAGCTACGCAATGCAAGAGAAAAAAAAATACAACTACAGCTTCTCTGAATATTGACTACAGCAAAGTAACTACTGGCATTTAAAATGGCTAAGCACGTGATTTTAAGTTACAAACTACAAAACAATGTGACTAAACTTTGCAGCAGAGGACACTGATGAGGGGAACCTGGAAGACAGGAATTAAACAGAGGATTTTTCCCTTTATTAGTTTCCTTAGGGTATATTTCATTACTACAGGCTCCGGAAAACAAGCTTTACACCCTACTTAAATATTTTGCATAAAAGCTAAAAACCATAAGATACAGTTTTACAAAGACTGGCTCCCTAGAACTCCCTTAACTTTCATAAAATAATTAATCTGAACTGAAACTGGCACCCTCTGCTATACGGAAAAAGCTGAACCTCAAAATGGAAATTAGGAAATACCACAGGTAAGCAGAGCAGGCCAAAAATGAATCTGTCCTGTAATATGATCTGCATTCAGTTTCATTGCCTGACTTTGAAGTAGAAACATTGCTGTAAAACCATTTTGAAAGTAAAGTTTCAAAAAACGCAGTGCTTGAATGTCTCCAGAAATTCCACACTGGTGTTGGGTTCAAAAATGGAACCATTACAGCACATTTAGAAAAAGTGTCTTAGGAACAGAAAAATCAACCAGACATGAAGCCCGAGATCTGTACACTTCTCATACCTCCTACATGAACTAGGCGGAGTTCCAGCTGAGAGGAGAGTCCTTTATGGGAGTGCTACAGGGTTTCAATCAGCTTATGGATCATAACCACACATGCCTGATGCTTATGGAACCAACCTCAGTTGGCAGCCAACAAGGGCTAAGATGCAGTTTGTTTCATCTGTTCTTGCAGCACAACCTCCATGTCTTTTGTCAATCTTCAAATACACTTACTGCTTAGCCCTACTGCCTTCTATACCAGACTTAATTTATTATAGTCACAAAACCGGACACTCTTGAGACAGAAGGGTACATGATTTTAAAAGTACAAAAGACTTTAACAGGAGAAAGTCAATTATAGACTGACGAGGCTTTGAGACTGAGCACTCATTACCTTCACGTAAGGATTAGTTTGAACCAGAGGTAATGGAACTTGCATGGTCAAATACTCGTTCTCACGCCAGTTTAACAGGAAGGCAACACATTCTTCAGCTATAACTTGTCGAAGAGGTATATCTGGAAGAAAAGGGGTTCTTTGCTTAACTTTTTTTTTTTGAGAAAACACAGCATTATACAAAAACAAGCAAAACACATTCCCTCTAGGTACGCATGTTCCGTATCTATCACGGAAAAACACGATACTCAGCCCTACAAGAGACTTCACCTCTGAAAATTAGGAGCAACAACAGCTTCCTCCAACCACAACAGTACTATGTTACTCCCTCCCTCAGTGTGAAACCACGTGGACTACTTTAACAACTAGCAAAACTTTTCAGGTAAAAATGCAGACATGTTTATCCTGTTCGAGTCCTTTAAGTGGCACTAAACAGAAACTGTCAGTATTTAGCAATACGTAGGCATCATGATGTTGCCGTTCTCATTTCCAGCTTCCAAAAACTAACCAAGCTTCTAAAGACTCACTAAAACCAGTGTCAAACTTCACTATTGTTTTTCCAGTTATACACCTAAATGGTAGATCTACAATACAAAGTTGTTCTTTTTTTTTCCCCTTTCTCTCAAGCTTTGTGCTTTATTGCATCCCAGGGAAGACAGCAATGTACTTACCAGGTACTCTCATTTCCAAATATCCTCGGACTCTGCTTATAAGATCAGAAGGAGGACGTTCTCCAGAAACACCAGCTCCAGCTTCGTGAGTGTAAATGTCCAAAAGTAGCATTTCATTCAGCATGACTTGACGGAGTTTTGGAGAAAACTCTGTCACAAGCTCCAAGCAAGCAGCAAAAAGCTGTTTTGCATGGACAAAATCCTGAAATAGAGAGGATCCTGCAATTAATGCTTCTTAATGGATTAACGAGGAAAAAGACTAAGAGTTAAAGTGCTGTTCAGCTCTATCCTGGTTGAACCAGCCTCGGCATCCATTATCATTAGCATTGCTCAAGCATCTCACAATTACTATTTACATTTTTGAGTCCTTTGGACTTGCTATTAAGCTTAACAGTTCCAACAGTTCCAGCTTTTTCAAACAAAACAAGAAGTTTAAGCAAAAACATACCAGAAGTAACTACTGGCACATTAGGTACAGTTTGTTTTTACCTTGTAGTTTAGCAGACTACAGTATTGTCAACTACAAGGCAAATGGAACAGCATTCCAATAAATTCCTTATGTAAAACAGTTAGCCAAAAGAACAGCACTTCATATCAGTAAGTCCAATCACCGCTGGCTTTAGATGCAACATGATTTAGTACATCATAATCAAAACTTCGTATGAATGAAATTATCTCCAGGCCCAACTCACCGGAAAGCCATTATCCTCTCTCTACTGATGGAACTTTGTGAGACAGAAATATTTAACCATTATATGACACAGAACTTGTTACTACATCTCCCTCAGCTCCCAATTTTTCAATTCTTTTTCTCAAAAAGGGCTTTCTGTATTTTTAGTGTTGTTAAAATTCAGCTGTTCAAACTAACTCACCAGTAACTTGAGATGGCTTGCTCACCTTAATTGCACAGCAGTGTAATCCCTTCGCCATAAGGATGTAGACCAAATCCCTAGTCAGATTGTCTTTGATTCCTAAAATAACATTGCCGTAAACATTTGGTACTTCCCACTGGGAGAGAAATACATAGGACATTTGTACAGAAACAGGTTTTAGAATTCACATCACTGCTTAAAACATTAAAAACAAAACTCAAATATTGAAAGTGATTGACATCTAAATGCCAACTCTAATTTTTACATCTAATCAGAAGTAGCGTATTGCTCATATAGAAGTACAATAAAAATGGCTATCTACCCTACTTTGTTCATACTCTGAATATGCAATAATTGGGAGGGGAAAAAAAAACAAAAAAGACAAGAAATCCTTACTTAAAAAAAAACTCTTCTCTCCTGCTCCCAGCTTTTAATGGTAGGAATTTAAACTAAAATATTGCTAACTAGTCAGAATACTGAAAGCGAAAACTACAGAAATTTGTTTTCTCACAAGGAAAGCTAGTGATACAGCCAGTAATTCCTTAAAACAAAGGTTATACATTTTGTTGTAATACTTTTCATAGAGTATGTGAGTTTAGATATGTATCATCATTCTTATTAAACCACCATTATGCAGAGAGAGGGGAAAATAAAAATAAATCACATTTTGTCATAGATCCTCAATGTTTACTGTTCATTGCAGTATGATACCTAACCAGTCCTTGAATTACACTCTCTCATGACCACATCAAATAAATTACCTTATTCGAAACTGTCCAGAATTGGCGTTCTGAAGTCATACCATGCAACTCAATTAAGATCTGGCGAATCCTCCAGGGATCTACTGACAATATGAGCTGATGTTCAAGCTGGCCAATATTGACACTTGCTGAAGCTAGAAGAAAAGCAATCAGGTCTCCAGTGCGTTCCTTCTTAATGTAGAAGTGTAAGCGCACTTCTTTAGTACATAACATTTTAAACATAACACAGTAAGAACAGCAGAAACATCAATGCTTTTGTAGGCCCCGTACATCCTTTCATGCCCTTCCACAAACACCTTGTGCTAACTTCCTAGCTCCCCTGACCTAAAGGGCTGCTTGCAATGCCCCCTTTTCTCACACCAGCAGCTCTGAGTATTCCCTTACCCTTGCTACAGCGAAGCAAGAGGTTCAAGATCTGCACCAAAAAAAAAAGTGTTCCTATACTGCCTTAGTGAAAATATGCATTTTCACAACTGGCTTAAGTCAATGCAAGGCTATATTAGAGCTGAAAAGATAAGTTCTTTCCAGCTCAAGTCACCATCTGGCACCTCTTATGTTAGCTTTGACTTGTGCAGCTGCACAGCCAGCCAGCTACATCTGGGAAATGAACTGGACGAAAAGATCTGGGTTTCACTTTGGTAGGTTTAAAACTTCATCCAGATGGCACTCCTGGTCCAGCTCACCACACAGTCACATAAGCATTAGTGCTGGTGTAAGTCCAGAGGCAGGGTGCCCTTTCCGGGAACAGCTGTCACAGCCAGATTTGGTTCAAACCAACTGCCACACCTCTCTTCCACTTGGTCAGCTAGGACACATTCATTTGAGCATACCTATTATACTCAGTTGAGATACAAGCAAAATACAAGCAAATAACAGCCACCTTCAAACAAGCAGGACATTCACCAACTAAAAATGGGAAGTATTCTCTCTAAAAAACTTTTTTTGAGAACAGACCTGCACATAGTAACCTCAAGCATGGGAACAGGTGACTGCCTGCATATAAGTTAATGGAAGTGCTGTGAAAATTACCTGGGATATCATAAAAAGAAGTCACAGGTTTTGTGCACAGGTTGATTCGAGGAGATCTCTTCCGCATTTGATCAATGAGCAGCTTCCGTTCGTCATCTTTCAGCAGTTTTATGAACAACTCATGAGATGAAATCATGAAGACAAGCTGAAGATCTTCCAAACCCAAACACAAGTTTCTAAACAAATATAAAAGTTACTACATGAGCAGAAAGAAGCTGCTTATTTTTCCAATTATAAGTTCAAAACATTTATTGTGCTGTATTACATTGCTTACAAAGTGTAAATTCATGTTATCTTAATATGGGTACATACTTAAGAAATGCTGCCATTTTTCTCTTCAACGCTTCAGAAGCATTTTCCAAGTTTATCGATCTTGAACAAACCTGGGAAAGCAAGCAGTAAGTAATTAAGCAGCCCCTTAGAACGCCTAAAATATTTAGTTACATACAGTGTTACTGCCCAGTTTTCTGACTCACAATTAGTATCAGGCAGTAACCCTCTCTCTCAAGGGAGGCAACAAAGTTATCTGATAAACACTGTAGCAATCACAGATAGATCAGAGTTTCAACCTGTCTGAAACAGCTTGTTTTGTGTACAACTGTTATCTTCCCTCAGACACAATTCACATTCCTTTTTCCTATTCCTCTGATATTTAGGTGTGCTGACACTGAGCACCACAGTATCAGTTAGCCTCACAAGACATTAAGTACATAACAAAGCCCTTTTACAAGAGTTTAAAAATGAACCAACATTTTTAAGTGCAAAAACATAAGACTTACTAGGACTTAGTGGTTTTTTTTTAAACTGTTAAACAGTAGTTGAAAGATAACTAGTTAGTTGAATTTAATTGCCAGCTTGCAAGAAATAAACATTTCTCAGAAAAAAAAGTCCTAATATGAGCAGTTGATGGAACAGCTTTTATTTGCTCTGAGGTACAGAGTCAATTTTTGTCAGTCAATTTTTGCCACGTGCTTGAAAGACAAGCAAAAGACAAGGCTCAAATTAAGCAAAGAAGATACAAAAATAACAGTAAAGCAACAAAAGGAGTAAGTTTAGTTTGAGCAATAATAGTTTCCTAAGAAGCTTCACTGAGGGCAACAGTTTAAATCTCACACATACAGTAACTCAGGATCATTTCATGACATGGTAACTTTTACAACAAAGCTGGTAAAGGAAAGTGGTCCTCTTCAATAAATACTTCTTTTTCTAGTATCTCTCTCTGTCTTGGAGAACTTGTTTCTTTGTTCCTTGAAAACAAACATTCAACAATATCTCTATATAATTTAATAATGTCAGGAATCGCAGCAATTTCAAATCCAAGCTGAAGCAACAGGTCAATATTGTTCCTCCCCAATAGATGGAAACAGAGCTATGAAGATGCGAGACTGATCACATGAAGTATATTTGTACTAACTGCAAAGAAGTTGAATAAAGTTTGAGAAGTTACCTTACAAAGTATTTTTCTCTGCTTCCGAAATTTGAGCATTACTTGCAACAATAATACAGTTATATGGCGAAAGAGATACCTCACTAAATACCATTTCCTCTTCTAATTTCAGATAATTTCTTACCTCAAGGAGGAAGTCTATTTTCTCTTTGCTGGGTTTCAGGAACAGCTGACAAAATTGAATATCAATTGTTCGCCCCTGCAATACATCACAGACTGTGTTGCACACGCAGACTTTGAAACAAACTTCATCCAGAGCATCATTCCTGCATGAACACAAAACCAAAGATCACAGAACTTCTCTGACAAACACAGAGTTGGTATCACAGCAAAGCTCCAGGTGCCAGATCCCGAGACAGGTTTAGAGCACATGCCTCTGTCCAAGACTGCACTCTGAAAAACTTTACTCAGGATCTACTGAAGTTTACCCAGGACCTCACTTTTTTTTTTTTTTTTGTTAAGAAAATTCCCTCCCTGCCCACAGCTCTGTTTCACACGCAGACTTCATTATTGCTTCAGCCTGAGCAGCACTGGAACTCCAACTAGGGTTGTGTCAGTATGACTGACACAAAGGTGCACTGCTTCTTGGCAAGTATGCCCTGAGCATGGCTGACAGACCAAAAGACTTCAGGAGTATTTATACATCTCAGAATACACAATCACTGGACAAAAATAAAAACAAATAACCAGAACCTATGACTTCCTTCTCTTAACCCTTCTCTGTGTGCCTTAACTAGATTGCAAAGTCATGCTCCTCCATCTGTCTCCTCTCCATCCTTCTCTGTCTAGTGCTCATCACTGAAGGCGCTCCGTATCAGCCATATCAGAGATGAAAACACCCCTACACAGTGCTAAGCTACAGCCTCCAAGATCCTCTTCTAAGAGATGTTTGACTCCTCTCTGGCTGAAGTGAAAGCTGAATTCAGTAACTACTAAGCTCTTACACAAGAGGCTGTCACCATCCATACTTTTTCCTCACACATATGTTTGTAAAACTGAGCCTCTCTCACTTCTTCAACTGAAATACTTGAGGCACCTTCCCTTCAGAGAAGAATTATCATCATGGTTATATGGAGATGCTTTCCATATAACCCTGATTCAAGTGCCTAAGCTCCACAGAAGGTTGAATTTTGGATGTGGCCAATGCACTGCCAGTATTTCTCAGTTGAGAGCCATCCACAAGCTACCCTCGTAATATGCCTAATTCTCTCTGCTTATTATAAATTTTTTCTTTTTATAAGTGTACCATACTAATCCTTCAGCCCTGGGCTAGTTCAGCAGTGCACAAGGCTCCTAATCACAGATAACTACACTGCCAGTGTTCCCAATGAAGCACACATCTCTTACAATAATACTGCTTAGTATGGTTTGCCTGACCAGCTTTGACTTCAAGTTTCAGAAGACCTCTAAAGAGGCATTAACTCAGTTATAAGTTTTATATATATACACACACGATCAATTATGACTTTTACCACTTTACTGATTTTTTATTTATGTAAATGTCAATACTCATTAAATTTTTCCCATACATGGCCACAGTGAGATACATCACAACATAGCTCCTTAGTTGGAAGATGTAGTTTAGACTATTGCTAACAGAAATAAAGGCTGAAGTTTCCTGAATGTAAGTTGTATACTTCCCACGAAAAACATAGAACTCATGAAAATTGCTTTTCATCATCACTGAACAGATCATTATTTTGTGTCTCACCCCTGCTGAGCTTTTTGGAAGAGTTCTCTCAGCACTGATTGCCTGAACTGAACAGGTAGACTGAGGGTTAGATTATCTTCAAGGAATATCTTCACTAAGTCCTGTAACACAAACACAGTTGGAATAGTCAATGGATAATGCAAAAGATACAGATAAAGTAGGTTTTTTTATCTGGTAAAAGCGATCAAACTAACAGAAGCAGCCTGCACCCATATGTAATACTAAAATTCATTAAACAACCATAAAGGGACCAAACAACAAGAAGTTCTCTAACATCAGAGAATCAAAGGAAAAAACCAAACTTGCACATCTCAGCAGCAATGTTCCCTGAAACCCAAAGAATTAGATTCTACCTGAAAATTCCATACATCAACTAGTAGAAATTACTTAGTTGTATGGAATCCAAGATATTTTAATCTAATATGTACCAGATTATGTTATATTCCTATATACGTGTGTTCTAAAACAGTATGTTAATGGTTAACTGGAACACTTAAATTTATTAAAATCCCTATCAATTCAGGTGGAATCATCCACATGGAATGATTAAAAAACCTCAAATATATGTGGGTTTATTTAAGCACCCTACCTGATAGTTGCCAGATTTCATACAGCTATGGATTTGACTGTAAGGAGTTGCCTGTTGAGATGCATCATCAGAAGATGAGGTAAGAACTCCGCAAGCTTGACAGTACCCAGCTAACCGTTCTTCATCAATGGTAAAATGAAGTGATGATGAACCATTCTGAAAAGTAAGAGTCAATCAAATCTTAATGGCCAAAATATTATGAAATATAAGCTTAATTCGGAAACACAAACAGACACTCACAATTTACCCAAGTAACAGCAAAAAACAGAACAATGTGTGTGTACAGGCTTTTTTTTTTTAATAGCATACTTTTATATGTGCTCTTTACAGCTTAGACCATGTTTTGTCTATTTAAATAAAAATCTGAGTTTTGCAGTTTTGGGAATATAAATACGAAGCAAAATAAAAAAGGAAGCATACCTTAGTTGTAAATTAAAACAATGTGTTTTTGAAAAGGGCAGAACATAAATGATCTGATTTCCAAGGGAAACTTAGATTAAAAAAAGAACAGGAAGTGCTGGTTACCTTCCTCAAAAACACATCACCACAATCAAAATACCACAATGGACACAGAATGTACTGTTCAGTTGAGTTATATTAGCACTGGAGATGTTATTTTTGCATTTCTTGCATCAATACAATTTGTGTAAGAGAATATTCATTACAAAACGTAAAACAAAGCAGCAATATATGGCAGCTGATTAATATAATTTCAAACAAGGCACAATGTGAAAAAACAAAAATTGTTGTCAAAATCCCATATCGTGGTTTAACCTCAGTCGGCAACTGAGCACCACACAGCCACTCACTCACTCACTCCCCTCCCGTCCCCCCCGGTGGGAGGGGGGACAGAATTGGAAGAGTAGAAGTAAGAAAGACTCATGGGTTGAGATAAAAACAGTTTAATAATTGAAATAAAATAATAATAAAAACAATAATAATAATGTAATAATAATAGTAATATACAAAGCAAGTGATTGCATAGTGCAATTGCTCACCACCTGCTGACCAATGCCCAGCCAGTCCCCGAGCAGCGGCCCCCCCCGGCCAGCTTTCCCCCAGTTTATGTACTGAGCATGACGTCACATGGTACGGAATGTCCCTTTGGTCAGTTTGGGTCAGCTGTCCTGGCTGTGCCCCCTCCCAGCTTCTTGTGCACCTCCAGCCTTCTCAGTCTGAAGCTGAAAGTCCTTGACTAGTGTAAGCACTACTTAGTAACAACTAAAACATGGGTGTGTTATCAACATTGTTCTCACCCTAAATCCAAAACACAGCACTGTACCAGCTACTAGGAAGGAAATTAACTCTATCCCTGCCGAAACCACGACATCCCATGAAGTTTCTTTAAATCCACGTGTACCACTTACAGTTATTAAATTGCTAAAGAAGGAAGCAATAATTTAGACAAGTTTTTTTTTTTTAAGAAGAGTTGAACATACATGCTAATAAAACACTCATTACCTTTGCAATCAACTCCTTTGTTTTGAAAAACTTTTCTTTAGCATTTTCATGAACAGCTGCATTTGTAGATCCTTGTTGAAAATAGATTGCACCCAAATCATAGCAAACCTGCAAATAGTATATATTAGTGTTTTATATCAATATTATATATAAAATCTCAGAAATTTATATAACATTTTAAGTGAAGATTAAGTATTTCAGCTCAAACCTCACACGTACTTTAAACTATTCCTAGTTTTATCTAATGTTCTGACATACACCACATACCTTTCCCCACGTACTTCAATTGTTTCCTCTTTAACTGTGATCTCAGTATGAGTAATTCTGCACAAGCATTACAAAATTACAGGATGATTTCCATGTAATCATCAAGAACAATGCAATAAGCTGTCCTTGCCATATAATGGTTTAGTCCAGACAGGGAGTAGGGGGAAGCAGCAATATTTACAGTGTTGAAAAAAGTTCCAATAATGTAAAAATGAAGTCAATAATATCTCATTGCATTAAAAAAACACAGGAAATATTAGCAGAAAAACACTGCAATTTGTCTCGAAAATATTACGTAACACTTTGTCTAAAGAGATAGATATAAATTGAAAGCTTTAGTATAGAACGTAAGGTACCTGGCACTGTATTTCCTCTGCACTGATTTTCAGTCCAGCTGTGGAACTCTCTGTTTCTCCATTCACCATACCAGGCTCCATGGCTAATAAATCCAGAGTTCTTATAGTGTGGACATAAAGATCTTTGTTTAATTTAAGTGCTCCTTCTAGGACCAGGATGGAATCAGCAGCCTGCTCTTTCAACTGTAATAGTTCAAACGCATTGAAAAAATTAACCTCTTGGGTTTGAGTTTAGCTCTGGGTTTAAATTAACACTAGAAATGTAACAGTACAGTAAAAGGATAGTAAAAAAAAAGTCCTTATACACCTGTGTCATTGTTATGTAGAATCTGCTCCTGTATTTCTTGTACAGTAAGAAATTTGTGACTTCTACTTCAGTTTCAGGTACTCAGAGAAAGAGGATCAAACCATTACTTCCACTTGAAACAAAACATTTCTCTCTGTTTCACCTACACCTTTTTGTCCATTTTTGGAGCATTAAGTTATGCAACAGTCAGATTGTAAATTTTAAGTTATCATTTCACAGCTGAAACAAAACCAGCTTCTATGTGAACAGCAAGATTTCTTCAAAAATTTTGATGAATTGGTAAAACAGTTAAACATCGTTCACGCTCACCTATTTGAAAAAGTATGAAAAAGTAAAAAATTGTAGAAAATGTGTAATACAAATTCTTTAACTGATTCCAAGTAGTACAAGAGTAGGAAAATGAGCTAGGCTGCTTATGGAAGTAGAGGGTTTGTTCTTCCTTGTTCTTGCCTCTCTCAAAGGGAAACACTTCAGGCACAACTAGCATTCTGTTGAAAGCTACATACAGAAAACACTCAGCTACTAAATCCTTTTAAAAAAAGAAAACGTTTTAAGTGTTGAATTTTGCTGCCATATGATTTTGCAACTCAAGCATGGTATTGTCTTAATTACTAATCACACACTGATTTTGTAGAGGCTTGCTCAATTCATATAGCTCCAAGGATGGGCTGATGAAAGAATACTTCAATCACACAAAACAAATTCCATCCTACATGCAGTGCAGAGACAACACTGTCCAAAATGCACACAGTGGAACTGTAGCAAATACTAAAAGTGACAAATATAATATAAATGTACTGAATCCAACAAAACTGTGATGCAATTGTTTATTTCTTGTCCATTCATATTTACGTGTAAATTCAAGCAAAAATAAGAGGGGAAAAAAGTCTCACCACTTTCAAAATATTTTCAGTTAGTTCCTTTTCTTGCTGCATCTGGTTCATCCTGGAAAATACAGAGAAGAGGTCAACATCACAATTATAAAGCAAACCTGCATGTTACTTTACTTAATGTTCTAGACCACAACAATGAATTCATAATAAGTTCTGCTTAATTACATTTTAAACATCATTATGCAGGACCACTGACTGTTCTTATCTATCTATATATGAAATACAGAATTATATAACAAAAAGGTAGTTTTGGATGAGAATGTGGTTCAATAAAATGGAAGTTACAAAGTTTCCGTTGCTTTTTTCCTTCAAAAATCAGATTGTTAATATTAGCAAAACTATCATGAAGAAATCAGCTTCCACAGCCTCAAGTCTCTTGAAGCTTCACTATTTAATTCTTCTAGAACATCCGTCAGGGGTAAAAGTGTGTTAATGTGTTTATGTAAAAGTTACAAGTATTTTAAAATTATTTCCCCATACAGAATTTTTTGATTCAGGATCAGACTCTGATACACATATGGCAATACAAGATTTATAGTAAAATGAGTAGTAGTAGTGGTATTTTTAATCAACATACTTAACAGACTGACTCTCTCAAACAAGTATGGCCTAATGCTAGAGTATAAAATTAACATAAAACAATGAAAAGTACCTCTGAGATATTCCCAACTTTATCAGAGAAATTTATAACATAAAAGTCCATTCCAAGGACAGGTTGTAACTAAAGCCACACAACTTCTAGAATGCAAAATGAATACTGACTTTAAATTACAATTTATTGCCTAATGAGGCAAATGAAAATACTTCATTATTTCTCAGGTTATCATACATAATGTGGCAAATTGCTGTAATAGAACAACTGTATTAAGCAATATACTGTAAGTTAAAACAGGATGCAAGAAATGTACCATGTTTAAACCAGAGAATAAGCATTCTGCCTAGGCAAACTGCTATCTCCCTTTCTCTCATGATTTTTCATGCCTCTACGAAGTCAGAGATGACATACTAAGAGTGGAACGACAGACAAGTACATATATGCATCAAGCATGTCTGACAGGAAAATAATAATATACTTGAAATAAATGCAAGTCTTCCGTGCTATAACTAGCCATTTTAAGCAACAGTATGCTATTAACATGGTTTAATCCAATTAGAAATTAAATTTCTAATTACAAAATACAGGTATAATTCATTTGGACTTTGTGTGTAACTTACACATTTAATTGAGGTGGACCAGGTTTCACTTGCTTTACAGGAAAACTACTTTGAACAATGGTCCTTATGGCCCTACATAGGGAAGAAAATTAAGCGAAGAACGGTATTAGCCTCAGAAGTGTAATAAGCAGATTACATGCCTCTTAAAAATATCAGTTTATCATTTCAGATACATTATACCATTAGAATACATCCTCTACTCAAGAGCACATCTAGTATTTAAGAAGTGCTAAAATAATAATAAAATAATAAAAAGCTAAAAGGCAGCAAAATTCTTATCTTTATAAGGTGACAGTTCAAACCACTACCTTGATTATTTTTTTAGGTAACAAAACCAACTGTAGAATAGCTTTTCAGACTCGGCTCCTCACTATAACCTACCTACAGATCACAAAATTATTATTACTTTGAGACTCTTTCTCCTTCTATGTACAAATATATAGATAGAAGAAAACATTGTTTTGTTCTATCATGATTTTAAGACTATTGCCTTAAAGTAGTTTACCATCTGTTGTAGAGCAGTATTGCCATTGCAGTGGTTGGGGGTAAGCTGGACAGGTCTACATCCACATGTTTAGTTCCTGGGGGAACTTTGCTGATACACAGAAGTTCATTCAGTAGCATGTTCAATACAGGAACAGACAAGCTATTAAAAAAAAGAGAATCAGATACTTCATACAGTAATCCTACTCCTGTAATGTTTAAATAATATACACTACTATTCAGTACTATATTATTACTTAACATCCCATGGAAGTAAGGGTAGTATGTTTACTTAGCCTAATGAAATGCTCTGTATCAGATGGCATTCTAGATCAGGTATGTAAAGCAGTTACCAGTATTAGCAGCGTAAATTAAGCTGAAGTAGAAGGTTGCCCTGACAGCTGAACTACTATTATGCACCACTGCATTAGTCCACAGAGACACATCCCCAGAATAATCCAGTCACCTATAACAACAGGTCCCAACTAATAAGAAATTTGTTTCAAAGTATTCCCAGATCATACTTCCAGAAGGTAAACAACCACATTTCCAGTGCAAATGGCATTTCACTCACGTAAAGGGAACATTTCTCTATGCTATTACAGCTTATCTCCCTTTCTGCAGCATCCACTAGTAAACAGTGAAGTTAAGACTAGGAACTGGAATAGAACACTGTAGAGCACTGTAAACTGTATTGTGTAAAATATACATTAGCTGGGACAGAATCTTCCTTGATAAAATGAGCAGGCATGCAGGCTGGACTGCATCACTCCAAGCTTTTGAAGTATAATTTAACACAACTGAAACACTATTACTAATTTAGACATTACTTAAAATCAGAAGTTATCAGCTACTGCCAAAGTACCTTTGATCTTGTGAAAAAATTGCATTCTTTGCAACCAGCATTGAAAACAACCAGTGAAACTACACTTTTAGCAACTAAAGCCAGAATTCCTGTTTAACAAATTTTAGGTCTTGTGTAACATCAGACTCCAGGTCTGTTATCAAGCTATCATTTTCAACTAACAAACTCCGTTTTCACTATGTGAGGTCCAGGAATCTTGTTTTCATTGGCGAGAGTAGAACATCATTCAACTGTTTGTAACAGCAGAAGTTTTAGAAGAAAGCTGGGCTCAAGCTGTTATTTTATTCCTTTTTAACTACCGTGACTGAACCTTTGGGTATAATCAGTTAAAAAACAAAAGGATGTTTCTTAATTAAGAACAATCTTAGCCTTCACAAGCCAACAGAACAAGAACTCTAACTGCTATATAGAGATGCTAAATTAGTAGTTGAAATTACTTCAGGTTGGTTCTCAAAAAAAACCCACCACAGATAGGACAAAACAATCCTATCAAAACCCAGAATTAGCCCAATAGTGTCATACAGTAGGGCTGATTTTTGAATAGGGATTATACCTGCATTTTAAGAAGTAAAGGTACTAACTGACATAAAATACACCATGAATAAATGTCAGTATAAATTCCTCCTGCAAGAAGGGAAGCAACTATAAAGAAAAAAAAGCCCTCTTGTACACATTCACATACATCTGCTTTCAAAGCTAAAGCATATATAAAAAACCCTATTGTATACCAGATACTTTTGTCCATACAATATTTTCATAACTAACCACAATAAAGGTTTCTGTTCATTCTCTGCAGTTGTGCAGTATCTTGCAAAGGTACTTTGGCAAGCAGTAATCCCGCCTCACAACACTTCACTAAGGCAGATATATATGACATAGCTTAACAGATGACAAAATATTATTCAGGGGAGAAGGGGGGTGGGGGAGAAAAAAGAAAGAGAACTTCCTAGGTAAAAATCAAGAACATCTCATTCCAAGCCCTTTGACTGCTCATTATAACACGTTATAAAAAAAAAATCCACAGAAATATTGTAATACAAATGAGAAATACAAATAAAAGTATACAGGAAGAAACAAGCCCTACCAGTAACTTGAAGGAATATTAAAAAAAATTCTATATAACATCATAGACCATATGATTTTCAGATCAACTCAAGACAAATAAAAAAAAAAATCATGTTATATTGTCTTAAAGAAACTTTAACACACACAGAGTCAATGTAACTTTTATCTAGCAAAGAACTTTCTTCTTCCAAGGTGTCTGCAAGCTAAATGTTTTGTTTAATATCTTCATCAATGATCTCGACGAGAGGATTGAGTGCACCCTCAGTAAGTTTGTAGACGACACCAAGTTGGGCGGGAGTGTTGATCTGCTCGAGGGTAGGAAGGCTCTGCAGAGGGAACTGGACAGGCAGGATCGATGGGCCGAGGCCAACTGTATGAGATTCAACAAGGCCAAGCGCTGGGTCCTGCACTTCGGCCACAACAACCCCATGCAGCGCTACAGGCTTGGGGAAGAGTGGCTGGAAAGCTGCCTGGAGGAAAAGGACCTGGGGGTGTTGGTTGACAGCAGCCTGAACATGAGCCGGCAGTGTGCCCAAGTGGCCAAGAAGGCCAATGGCATCCTGGCCTGTATCAGAACTAGTGTGGCCAGCAGGAGTAGGGAAGTGACTGTGCCCCTGTACTCGGCACTGGTGAGGCCGCACCTCGAATACTGTGTTCAGTTTTGGGCCCCTCACTACAAGACAGACATTGAGGTGCAGGAGTGTGTTCAAAGAAGGGCAACAAAGCTGGTGAAGGGTCTAGAGCACAAGTCTTATGAGGGAACTGAGACTGTTTAGCCTGGAGAAAAGGAGGCTGAGGGGAGACCTCATCGCTCTCTACAACTACCTGAAAGGAGGTTGTAGCAAGGTGGGTGTTGGTCTCTTCTCCCAAGTAACAAGTGATAGGACAAGAGGAAATGGCCTCAAGTTGCGCCAGGGGAGGTTTAGATTGGATATGAGGAAAAATTTCTTCACCGAAAGGGTTGTCAAGCATTGGAACAGGCTGCCCAGGGAAGTGGTAGAGCCACCATCCCTGGAGGTATTTAAAAGACATGTAGATGTGGTGCTTGGGTTTAGTGGTGGATTTGGCAGTGTTAGGTTAACGGCTGGACTCGATGATCTTAGAGGCCTTTTCCAACCTAAACGATTCTATGATTCTACACAAGTTGCAACTGGGGCAAGTATTGCCCCACTAAGATTTTACACTGCTGAAGCGTAGCTCCCTAATGTGCTTAGCACTGCCAGAGTAAAGAAGTTCTCAACTGTTCTACCCCATCAGACCATTCAGCAGCTGAAATTATTTGCGTTAAAAAAATTCAAAGGAAAAATGCAAAGGTGGAGTTTGACTGTGGTTGAAACAGACAGTTCAGTGATCTAGTTAGCAGATATATGGAGTGCTTTACATCAACAAACTGGAGCAAGACCTCCAACTTCAAGCATGTCAGAATGGGGAAACTTAAGCTAGTTTTGTCACTGAAGAAAATGTAACCTAAAATTCATCTTTATGCAGTTCAGATGTGCGCATCTTAATGCCTAATACCCACTATTCTTCCTCTCTACATTATAAACAGTATTGATTTGCGCATAGACATTGCCTTTATCAAAACCCTTTTCTAACTCATAGATGAAACTGAACTTTATTTCAGTTGTCACACCCAAGACTCTTCTTAATGTAAGGAAGATACTGTCAGAAAAGGGAGCAAGACAGATTTCCATTTCTTAAAATAAAGATCTCAAGCCACTTCAGTTTAGTAATTTCAGCATGAAGATGTGCAGACTATACCTTTTCTCTAATACATCCAAATCCCACTTCAGATGAGCAGCAACTTTAAGAGCAAGAAGTTTTAAAATACGGTTTCTTTTGTTATCCGGTGGTGGCTGGACTTGGTTCTGTTCATTCACTGATGGTTTCGAAGCTTGTTCCAAGAACTGGACAATCAGCTGTACAGGTGGCGGATCTGCAAAAAACACAGCCACTCTTCAAATTTTTTCTAAGACCAGAAATTAATTTCTTGTTGCAGCTATGAACAGGGATCTTATCTCCTTGTCATTTATACAGCTTGCATTGTCACCTGGCAGATTCTAATCCCAAAAGGTACCTTGCTTATGCTGACTCAAATCAGACTATTAATGTATCTTGTTTAACCTTCAAGTTTACTTGACCGTGGTAACCACACTCTCATACTTTTATTTATTTTCACTATTTTGTATTAATTATGTTTCAGTACTTGCATCTACAGAAAATAAGTGTTGCCTATTGAAATCACAAGTAAGTTAGCTGTTGTAAAAATATACACCTACCTGTAATTCTCCTCAGTATTTTAAAATATATTTACAAGCAACTACTGGTACCTCTGAACACATTTAGAAGACACTTTCAGACTGCTTTTAAAAAAAAAAAAAGCAGCCCTCAAATCTCTCCCTTACAATAAGACAGTCTCTCCAGTACCTTTGAGCTGTTTTGAAAAACTGAAACCAAATCATAACTATAACACTCTCACTGAACTTCGTGAAACATAAAACTAGTATTAATCATTATTTTTAATTGCAAAATAGCAGTGTAAGATCCAAGCACAAAGATACAGCCTGACTATGCTTAAATTTACTTTTTGTAGAGGCAATAGTGTCCCAAGTTTTCCTGTTTTGTCCACCTGCTTGTAGAATTCAGTTACTGAAAAAGATGATTCCCACTTACAATCATCAAAAGATCAGCTACTTTTAAATATGGCCACTTTCTTAAATACATCAGACTAGCTTTCTATTAATTCCAGGTCTAAGCAGACAGAGCAATTTCAGCACTGAACCTTTAGGAGGACTCTAGTTCCTGATGCCAGCAAGACTTAATGGGAGAAGACCAGCTGCAAATTGTAATGATTTTTTACAAACAGCACTTCACATTGTAAAAATAAACAACTTGTAACATTTCCATAAACAAAATTCACATACGCGAAAGGAAAAGTGATCTACCACACAGGAAAGATGGAGAAGTGAAGTTATTAAATAGGAAAGTGAATGTAAAATGAGAAAAATACATTCTCGTTTGTGCTAACTACCGTGACTTCCACACCACCGGAGCCGCCAGTACCAGAGCGTACAAGCCGCCCGGCAGCAGACCCCCCTCCGCATCGCCACCCTTCCACCTCACAACCCCTCCGGCGGCCCCCCCGCGCCCAAGCCCGCCCTTTGGGCGGGGGCTTTTTGCCACCGCGCTACCAGCGCCGGGGTAGCAAAGCCGCCCGGCGCCTCCCTGGGGGGAAGCCAAAGGCGAGGGAGAGACACAGGAGGGCGGGCGGGAGGCGGCGCCGGTGCGCGGCCGGCAGCGCCAGCAGCAGGCCCCGGGAAGGCGGAGGCACCGGCCGAGCTTGCAGGCCGCAGCGGCGAGAGAAGGGGCCCGCAGGGAAACGAGCGAGCGTTTCTTCCCCGGCACCCGTGAGGAGCTGGGGAGCGACGCCAGGCCGCGCCCAAAGCCGAGGGAAGTTGGCCGCCAGCGGGGCCGCGCCACACGCACCGGGAGAGGGCTTCTGCAGGTGCTGCTCCAGCAGCGCCTCCTCCAGCAGGAACTCGAACCAGGAGGTCTGCGGCGGCGTGCAAGGCCGGCTGGAGGTGGCGGCTTCCCGGTCGGCCGCTTCCGCGCTCATCGCTGCCGCCTGCCCCGAAGGCACCCCCGCAAGCACCCGCGGCCGCGCAAGTCGCGTCCTCCCCAGAAGGAGGCGGCGGCAACAAGATGGCCGCCGGCCACCGCCCCCTCGCGCAGGCAGGGGGCGGGGCTACGTGCGGCTCCGCTCCTCGGCGCGGAGCCCCAGCCGATGGGGCAGCGCGGGGGCGGTCCTGTGGCTGAGGCCCCGCCCACCACGGCGGGGAGGGGACATGGCTCTTGCCTGCCCCCCGCCCTCACAGCCGCAGCCCCCAGGCTCGTACCTCCGCCCGTGCCTTACCTCTCCCTCCTTCCCTCCCGCTGCTGCTGATTAATTAAGTAACGGCAAATACATTTTTTAATTTGTGGTGACGAGCAGTTATCCAGAGAAGAGGGCAAGAAGGGAGTGCTCGGAGCAGGGCCCTTCCAGTGCTCGGAGCAGGGTCCCGCAGCTCAGCCTAGCGTAAAATGGCTAATCCTCCATCCTCCTCCTGCCCGTGCACACCTTAGCGCCTTATGAAAAGGCAAAGAAATTAAGACCTTGATCCATGAACAAAGGCAGATTCAAGTCAAATGGCAGAAGCAGCCACTTCTTTTCAGCAGTAGCTTCCACCGTTACTAAGATGTCCACATTTACATAGTCCATGTCTGTCTATGCCAGTCTCTAAGCTGCAACTGGCCAGGAGCTGGTTCTCAAGCTTTTCAGGTATGCCTCTTCCTAGGATGTCAATGTCTGGTGGAGAAGCAGGATGACTAGCAGAAGCTTTTAACTATTTCAGTCATTTGGCTGAATTTCTCAAATATTTTACCAAGAAAAGAGTTCACAAAGGCTGCACAGCAAGTTTTCAATGTAGATATACAATGTCAATCTCTTTCGCCCCCATCATTGCCTTAAGTGACCGGCCTGTTTTTCTTTTCCTACAGGACTGCTACTCATCTGCTCAACAGCCGCAACATCCGCAGCATGCAGAACAGGGGATACTGCATCAAACGAGTGCCTGGAATGGCCCTTTCTCAGTCTCAGTCCATTTAACTATCTAGCTAGACAGTGACCTGCCAGCCATAAACATTCTGCATTTGGCTGTAAGTGACCCAAGGAGACAGAAGAACTTTCCTCTTTCTCATCTTCCATGAGGACAGAAATCTATTACATGTCCTGACTACAACGGAATTTGTTACCTTCTGTCATGCATATTACTTTGTGTCTTCAGTTATTTGAGGGGAAAAAAACCCCCTACTGCTTCAACTTTCCTGAGTTATTGTTTAATGTAGGGTCACGAAAAGGATCAGGGAGATGGAACACCTCTCCTATGAAGAAAGGCTGAGAGAGTTGGGGTGGTTCAGCCTGGAGAAGAGAAGGCTTTGGGGAGACCTTATTGCAGCCTTTCAGTACCTAAAGGGTGCTTATAAAAAAGATGGCGGCAAACTTTTTAGCAGGGCCTGTTGTGACGGGACAAGGGGGAATGGCTTTAAACTAAAGGGGGGTAGGTATAGACTAGATAGAAGGAAGAAATTTTTTACACTGAGGGTGGTGAAACACTGGAAGAGGTTTCCCAGAGAGGTGGTGGATGCCCCATCCCTGGAACCATTCAAGGTCAGGTTGGACGGGGCTCTGAGCAACCTGATCTAGTTGAAGATGTTCCTGCCCACAGCAAGGGGGTTGGACTAGATGTCCTTTAGAGGTCCCTTCCAACCCAAACTATTCTATGATTCTATAATGCATCCATATGTAAAATGCTCAGTTTCAGAATATGAATTACAAAATAATCCTCTGGGAGATCATAGCCTGTCAGCATTATTTGTAGAACATTGTTCAAATTAGTCTCTTTTGGAAGAGACAGTTTACCAGTAATTATGCTAAGCTTTACTTGATACCAAGTTCAGAAGAGGCAACTTAATAAAGAGCAATAAAAATGTATATGCACTTCATGAAAGTGTTCTAAGAGTTCAAGACTCAGAACAGTCGCCGTACTGAAGTTTTGGGGCTCAGCAGTTTTCATTTGCAGCAACAACATATCCTCAAATCATAGTTATATAGTTATACACTATATATATACACTATATATATACACATGCAGTTGTATAGTTATACACTATATCCCCGGATGTAGTTTCTTACAAGACCATACGTATTTAGAAAGGAGGAAAGATTTACATTAGGCAAGATGTGGCTATATGTTAATATAGCTACAATATTTACAATATTTACTTTTTATGACTTTGTAGGAACAATCAATGCCCAGCCATATGAGACTTTGGCATGAAGGAGTGGCTCATACTGACCCTTTGCTCTAAATCTCTCTAATAAATATTGCTATTTTAGTATCGTTGATATAAATAATTTTATGGAATGAATGCATATTGTTTTATTCAGTTCACACGGTGGTTTTGTTCAATAAATTTTCAGTGTAAATTATACTTATTCTAATAGTATCAAAATCTTCCTTCTAGGTACAAAACTAATTTACATTTGCATTTTTTATGCCAAGTAAAATGATGAATAGTGATGAAAGATCTAATTTTAAAACAATATTTATAAATCAAAGGAAGTGTCAAGACTTCAATAAAAACCACACATTGAGTACCATGTTGTGCTGATAATTAAAAAAACACTGAGTAGAAAACAATTAAACAAATCTTAGCACTTCAGAGCTTTCAAGCACACTGTAAGCACCTATTAACATTCACACATCACCCCAGGCATTGGTAGCTGCCCCTATTTCAGAAAGGTAAGAAACAGAGAAAGGGAAAGAACAAGGTGATTTACCCATGGTCACAGAGGTGAGTGTTCAAGTCAATGTTAGATTTCAGAAGCTCCTGACTCCCCTTTCCATGCTCAAACCACAGTCCTTTTTTGGGGGGTGGGAGCAGGAGGAAGCAAAAAGGAACAGGGTAGGTTTTCCATGGTTTCTGTTTTGAGGAACCAAATTTTTACAATGACTGTCCTGATTGAAAGAGTTTGGTTCCAACTTTTGCCTGGATTCCCTTCTAGCTTCTCTTCACACCTACTATCAGCTCTTCTGTTTTCCAGCTGCAGACTTTGAAGAAGGGTTCCACGTGGAAAGCAAAGTTGGAAATAAAAGCTTACTGAATATAAACTTTTCCCAAACCTGACAACTGCTTTTAAGAGTGTAAATTGTCACGTCAGCAAAGTGCTATTCACAGCTAGGATCTTTCCACTATTTCCCCCTCTTTACAGGTAATTAGAAAAAGGGTCAGACAGAAAAGTTTCACATGGTTGGGCAGCTTGTAACAGTGAGTGAGATGGTGTGTGTGATGTCGGGGGAGATTACAGTTTAGGAGGATAAGACAAAAGCTGACAAGAAAAACAGAAATTTAAAATGTTTTATATTTAACATTTGTAATAATTATTTCACAGTCTAAAATTAATGCAGAATGCAATTAAAAAAAATGCCCTACCCATTGTTACCCACCTGATAGGAATCATATTAATAGTAGGGAGAAAATAATTCAAGTTCTTGCATCCAGGACAATTATAGTACTGGCACAGGTTGCCCAGAGAGGTGGTGGATGCCCCATCCCTGGAAACATTCAAGGTCAGGTTGGACGGGGCTCTGAGCAACCTGATTTAGTTGAAGATGTCCCTGCGCACAGCAGGCGGGTTGGACTAGATGACCTTCAGAGGTCCCTTCCAACCCAAACCATTCTATGATTCTATAGTAAGTCACTGTGGTCTACACAAATAAAAAGAGATGTTATAATGCTACTCTATACAAATCCTACATTCCAAAGTTTTCAAGAAAATTCATGCTTTAAAAGTCTTTGCACTTCTACCATTAAATAACTGTACAGCGCATATAAAAAGACTGTTCGGATTATCACTTCTGGGAAAAGTGAGTATATCATACTACTGTAACTAAAAACTTGCATCAATTTAAGTACCTTATATATAAAAAAGGACATTTTTAAAAGTAGTGTCCATATGTCATGGCAATGTTTCAAGTTCCTTTAACTCTGGTTACAAATGTTTGTTTGAGACTTTATAGAGTTCTTTAAGCTTGTCAAACTTTGACCCCCACTCTTGGAGGCAATCATAATTTAGATCTTCATCACCACTAATGGAGTCTAAGGAACTAAGGCTCCCTGCTAGAGAGCATTGTCCTTCTAAGCAGTAAAAATGAATAGTGTCAGCTGGAAGACTCTGTAGATCATTGTCTGCATCCCAGATGATTTGAGAAACATATTCCTTGAAGTCTGGGACACTGGTGACAGCTGATGTTGATTGTTTCTGATGTGCATGTTTTGAGAGTGAGTCTCTTGTTGGGCCAGTGGGTGTCCTGGAGTGTGGAGCAGCTGCCCTCAAGGAGAAGCAGGGAACGGTATGGAGAGGTTTCTTCAGTTCATCTATATTGTAAGCATTCTGGAAAAAAAAGAATGCAAATATCAGAGAGAAACAACACAAAAGGAAACAGGTTCCAAAAATGTTTTAAAACTCAATGCAACACAAAACTGGATTCTGTGAGTTTTCTGCAAACTGAAGAAAAGAGAGGGCCTAGTTCAGAGGGCTAAGTTCAGATCATATCAAATCCCTTTGCGATGATAGTCTTCAGCTAAAGCAAGAATGCAGTGTCCAGAGCAGCTCCCTCAAAGGTGGCTACAGATGACCAGCATCGTGAAAGATACAGATTGGGTTGAAATAGAAGCCTCCCACTCAAGAGTACTTCAGGTTAAAAAAACAAAACAAAACAAAACAAAAAAACCAATTGGATAAGGACAATAAGTTAAATAAAAGGTCTGGGAAAGGAAGGTGAGGAGAGGTTGGATTTGCAAAGACTGGATTGAAGCTGCATCATACCTGGTCACGTTCTCCACCTCCTTCTTCATTATAATTGAAGACATTTTCTCTAACATCCTCCCAGCTTTCACGCTCTTCAGGAATGTGGTAAATTCCTCCTTTCCGAAACCCTGAACTTCCCCACTGACTCCACACCGTGTAGGAGACCAAGAGTGCTGGAAGAAATAAAGACACATATTTGTTATATGACATATGACACATGACATATATGCATGACAAACAAGTAGTTATATGACTCCTGAGACATTAAATCAACTCTTAATTTGACAACCAATTTCCCAGGTAAAAGATGTGTAATTGTTAATATATAAACAACTTATATTCAGGAATGTAAAGAATCATCTATGTATATTACATCATAAACTTCATTAAAAGGGTATTTTACTTACCTAAAGGAATCCATTTAAATAGAAGGAATTTTGGCCAATCTCTGGCCTTTCACCAACCCTGAGTAAATAAGATACCCAAAGTAAGTAAAACACTGTTTTAATGAAGGTTACAAGTGTAATATAATCATGGACTCTTTGCTATTCTGAGATGTGCATGCAGTTTTTCTTTATCAATGAGAAACAGTTTTATGGTGTTATTAACTTTTCGGCCAAAGTGCACCTGAAACTGGACACACTGTAAACATTTCTTTCTGCCCCACACTCTTAATGAGGCTCGCCTGTTAAGATCATAAACTTTCTAGAGAAAGATCTCTGCCTTCCTAATATGTGAATAGCACGTACTAGCTGTAGGTCCTACCTAATACAAATGTTAGGGCTCAGGGCAGGTGGGGGTTTCAGATGGAGGTGGCTGCACACAGATTTGCACACATAGACGGAAAGCTTTTATTTAAGAAAGATTGAAAATAAGTGATTGTGAAAGAGAGAAGTCCTAAATTTGCTTGAACTGGCTTCAAAGCAAGTAAACTGTAACTACGTGCTGATGCCTGCCTCTTAGCATCCTCAAATGAACTCCCAACTGGTGATGTCCAGAAAAAGTGAAACACTGATCACAACATCCAAGGGTAAAGCAGACTTGATTCAATGGACCAAGGTACAAAATTAAAAAGAAGGAAAAAAAGTACTTGCTTTCCTACCTAGGAAGACAAGGAGGCACATGCTGATTGCCAGAATTGAGCCAGAGCTGAGTCCAATGGGCCTTCCAGCCTTCATCTGGCTAATTTCACACCATCTTCCCCTGTAACCTTTGGGGCACTGGCAGGTAGTCTTGTCTGGGGATTGAGCCACACAGGTACCCCCATTCCTACAGGTCCAGTGTCCACAAGGTGATGAGGTACAGTGTCTGAGCCCTGTAAGGTTGTCAGTCACTTCTACTTTCCCAGCTGGACACCTGAACAACAAAAGCAGAAGATATCTTTCAGGCAAGCAAAGCATCTGGAGTTGTATGTTGGTTTGTGCAAAGTTTGTTACTATTTCTTTAAAGCCAATAATTAAAGTATTTTCAAGCAAACCACAAATCCACATTGAGAGTATGAAATAGATGTAAACTCTAACACAGTGAGCTAGTAGGCTATGAAAACATGCACATATGTTCTGCTTTCCCTATCCAGAAGATAGGCAGAAGAGCTTCACTCCTTCCTTAAAAAAGGGATCCGTCAGCTTCTGAACAGACTAACCCTTTTTCTACAGTCATGTTCAAAACCCCTAGAAGGAAATGGATGCCTGAGATCAATGGGGTTAGCAAGCACTTAGTATAAGCTTTGCAATGTTCATCTGGGCCTTTGGGAAAGAGATGTCAGTGACCTCCTCAGAATGACCCATCTTGTCTTTTAGTACTTTAATTGGAAGATAAAGTGATTTTTTCTGGTATGTAATTGGAGAGGCTGTGCAGGAATGCTGTGAGGAGCACAGATCTGCTTTCTGGAATCCAAAGGAGAAATACTAGTGAATAAATGTTCTTCATATTGTTCTTTCAGAAGTAGACTGAAGAAAGCAGTGTCCCAAGGCACACTTAAAAAAGAGGCACACAGCCTCTTTCAGCAATGAATCACCAGGCCTCAGAAGTGCCAAATTTTGGCTGAATTGAAGGAATGCAAGTGACACCTTCTCCCAGTCCTGTGTGTATGTATGCTTGGTTTTTTTGAGCAGAAATGCCTGTATTTTGATTTTTATATTTTAATATATGTTTTGAAAACTTTCCTTAAATAGTGGATCTTCTCCAAGGAACTAACTGTGTAGGATACCAGCTGGTAGGCTTTGATTCTGGCCCTGGGCAGCCAATTTTAGAATCCAGTTTTGTGACAGTCTAATTCTGAAAGTCTCATTGTTTCATACAAAGTATGATTAATTTCAACTTCTTTACAGAAAATACATTTAAATATATATTGTATATGCAATATGTATTTTATACATACATATACACACACAATATATGTATATACTATATCAGAATATATATATTGTCACACAGAGAAAGAGAGACCAAAGCTTTTGCAATCCACCTTTTATCAAAGGGCATTTCACTTCCTCACTGGCCTGTGATCTTCTCACCATGGAAGAAATGGTGGAGTAAATAGGTTCCATATCAGACTTGCAGGAAAAAGCAAGTTTGGCCCATGCTGGGAGATGAGATGGAGAGCAGGATTTGTCCTTGGGATGCCCCTCTCTTACCAGCAGCAGCAGAGAGTTTCACTGTTAGAAGCAAGTTGCCTGAACTAAGGCAGAAAGAAAGAGCTTCCCAACCACCCCTGGATGAAAAAAAAAAGCTTAATGTACCGGCATTCATATTTTCTCCACAGGTCTACACAAAGGAAAGGGCTGTAACAGGGCTGGCTGCTGCAGGCACTGGAATGGCATCCCATCGTGACACCTTGCCGCCTCAGAATAAAGCCAAATTCCGTGCTTTTGCCCTCCACAAGAAGTGGATGGCCATTCAGCTGGACATCACGCATACAACCTGCATCAAAGCAGGGGAGTACACAGAGAAATACGTTGAGTTAGCAACATCCCCACCTCAAGCCTTGCCCCCAGTACATATGCAGGAGATGTTAGAGCATTGTAAAAAACTTAAAATATTTTTTAAAAAGATCCTTATACTGCTTATCAGTTTTATTTTAGAAGAAGAGCTACAGGACACATGCCTGTGTGCCCTGGTTGATCTACAGATTGACAATACTTCTATAGGACAGCTTGGTTGTACCAATGCAACGATTTAGCAGAACTGTGCTATGAACCAGAACAGCTCCACTAAATAAATTTAGATTTAAATATAGTCTTAAAAGTGGGCCTAATGAGAAGTGACAGAATGGAAAAAACTGTCTTCTGTTGAGCCACAATCTCTAAGTCCCAGCACCCCACCGCAGGAAATGGACAGCGCGCCGTGAATTGCCTTGCAAATCCTTCTCCTCCTACCAGGAGGTGTTGTGTCTGTTCCTTAAACCCTTCCAAGGCAAAAAGGCAGTGAAGATCACAGCATGAGTTCCCTACCTGGGGACTCTGGCATGGGAAATAAAAAACTGAAGTGCTATCTTCCAATATCTACAGGAAATCTCACATCTTCACTAGGACCAGATACAATGGCAAATAGAGAGTTGAACATGAGCTCTGAATTCCCTAGTAGAGGAGATGGGATTTCATGGGCATAGTAGTCACCATGGGAATTCTTACCTGGGTTTTAGACTCTCCAATACACTCAAAGATGCCCCTTTTAGGCTTTAATTGCCTCCCTTTGGGAGCTCATCATATCACGTACCTTGGAAATCACTCTCTGAATGATTGGGAAAGCGGTTTCCTAGCACAATGCTTGCCCAATCCATTTCAAACCATCTGTTTGTACCCAAGACAGAGGTCACTTCTTGATCACCTCCACCACTGTTAACGCGCAGGGTAAATTCGTTGTTGTAGCGCTCCATGGTCAGAAGAACCCACTGGCCATTGTTTATACGTAATGTCCTCATTCTCAAAGAGTGATTTTTGTCCCCCAAGCTGAAGTTAACACTAAAGAAACCCTCAACCACCTAGAAGACAAGAATAAAGATATTTAATAACAGAAATGCACTTCTAAATGTTATTACACTCTCCTGCCTCAAGAAATGGACCTGAGTTTTTAAAAAACAAGAGTACCATTTTCATTTAAGTGCTTTATTCCCAGATAAAAATTACCACAAGAAAACAGCAAGTCCAGGGATTATCAGCTTTTTTTCTTTACAGGCCGCTCTCTCTTCTAACTCAGATGAGCCTTTTTATCAATCTTCTCCCTATTGCTGTCTACCTCTAAGTCTTCCCAGCTGACCCTCCTGTTACAACTGGAATAATTAGCTTCTCTCTGGCTAATATAATCCAGACAGCTTTTTCAACGGCAACAAAAACATAGAGACAAGTTTTATAGCTGGAGACAGATAGAAGCAATGGGAAAAGGCAAACAGGACAAAACAATCTTCTCCATTCACGTGTATCACATGCACTCACCTGTACTTTTTGCAGTGAAACAGCTAGAATCTATGCTATGAAAGGGTAATACTGAGAAGGACAACACAAATGAGAATAGTTACCCTCACGTGGAAAATTCTTGCTCTTTATTACGTGAAAGAATAAGTGTCCTTAATCAGAAACTGCATCTTTTTCTCTTATTGGGGTACTCCATGACAAATTTAAGAGCACTGAAACAGAATGGCTTTTGGACTGCTCACCTCCAGTCGGATGTATCCATTCCAATCTGCAGAGGCCAAGCTGAGAAGGGTGCTGTGGGAGATACGGGTGCGCACCATCAGCTGGATCTGAGTGCTGCGAGTGCTGAGGATGCTTCTCAGCTCATAATGGATCCAACTGTCCCTTCCAAAAGCCCATTCTGGAAGAACTAAGCACAACACACAAAATCAAAGCAAAAATCTCAGAACTTGCTGCTCCCTCAGATCTGTACTGCTTGAGAATTAACCAATTCTGAATGTCAGAATTTTAGTTCTTATGAAGCTTTGACAACGTAATGAAGCATCACGGAAAGCACCCCCCCACCCCCCAGGGAATTAAGAGAAAAAGAACAAACAAAGGATACGTAATTTAGGTAGGAAAGGGACAATTAGATAATGTCTCTAACATTCTGTCTGTTACAAGCTACACATTCTACCCAATCACTCCTACACTGCGTCAAATAACTCCTATATTTATTTTTTTTTAAGATCTGAAGCATACCTTCCAGTAAAGTAGTTAGTATTGATCTAAAGACAAAAAAAAGAGACTCTGATGTTTCTTTCAGTAGTTTAGTCCTGTGGTTAATAACCCGCACTGTTAGAAAATATGGACTTTACTTCCCATTTCAGTTGGCACAAGAGAAAGCCTGGGGTCTGGCACAGAATCAAAAGTTGTAATATGTAATTTTTTTCATTACAAAGAGAGATTAAGTCAGTGTTTATTATCTTAACTAGGGAAAACACGGAAATTCATTCTTTCCCCATCATCCTGGGGAATCCATCTGACAGCTGTCCAGCAGAGAGTGTGATGAAGTTGCACTTTTGTGGAAATCAAAAAACACTAAACCACCCAGACCCTGGTGCTCTTATGCGGCAGGCACCCATTTCAGTCTCGCTACCTGACAGCAATCCTAGATCTGCTTGTTCTGGGCACAGCTTAGTTGAAAAAAGAAATTTCTTCTTACCACATAAAGATATAGTCCAAGTTAGTGACTAGACAGGAAGAATGCTGGGTCGCCAACAGCTAATCTAAGGTCACTGTCATGCAAGTAGAAATCCAAGAACTGCCTAGCTGATGCTGGGGCACTTAGACTGGTTCCCAGGACACGAAATATTAAATGATCAAGAGACTTCATTTCTGCATTCTCTTTTCCTCTCACTGTTTCTGCTCTCTCTTTTCTTTCTTAAAGCATATTTTCTTTTCTCCTCTAGCTTATTCCCTTCATATTATTCTTCCTAGCCCACTGTTCTCTCTTGTTCATGATCTCTGCAACTACAGGCTGTAACTGATGAGCAGGGATAGATTTTCTTGGGACACTACAGTGATTCCTGTCCCCAGCTGCCTGCTCCTTGCTGCGAGCATGGCTCAGCCATTCATAAAGCATCAGCTGAACACCAGCATTTTGCAGCCCAATATATTAGAAGAAGCTAGAACCAATCAAAGTTTTCCTATCTATTACATCAGGATATGACTTACAGATTTCGAGTAATTACTTTCTGAGCACTTGGTTTGTCCCACAGTGGTGAGGGGTAGGAGCCAATACAGCAGTTGGGCTTGTGAACCGGCATCCCAAGATAATGCAAAACAGAAGAAGATTTAAATCTAGACAGATGTTTATAAACCAGTATCATCTGTCTGCAAAACATTAATACAAATAACTGAACTATATTAACCATTTCCGTGGTCATTATAAATACTTTAAACAGTGAAGGCTGCAGGCCTAGAACATGCCAATTACAATTCCAGTCCTCACTCTGTTGGACAGACAGAGCTTCCGCTGAGTAATTTACTGTCACACCTTTTAAGTCTTGTGTGGCAGATGGAGAAAGGAAGAGAGGGTCTGGCTGTCTGCATAGGGTATTATTGTTCCGTATACAAGAAGGAAAAGTAAGCGCACAGAGCTGAAAGGATGTGTGTAATACACCACCAGTCGTGTCTATTAATCACAGCACATTGATTCAATGCTAGCTCACCTGTGCTCCTTCCCAACTGCTCACTGCTGCTCATCCTCACCTGTACCTCATTCAAACTACAGGACTGAGGGGGCTAATCCTCTTCCAACACTACACGAAACCCCCAAAGGGGGCACTGGTGCTCATTACAGACTGTTACGATCAACCCCATTGTTTGTACCTTGTACCCAGAGGGAGAAGGCAGATACAGGGCAGGTAAAGTCCCAATAAACACCTGTAACTCACTTCTGATTTCTACTTCAGAGCAATGGCTGCTGAAAGTATTAAGACAGGGAAGATAGAGCCAACTTGAAGTGTGTTTCCCCTGTACCCTAAACATGGCTGTGGGCTACTAGGAGTTAAATAATTTATTTGCTAAATTTTTGAATTGTGCTAAAATTTTGCCCTTTCTTACAATGTCTCCGAGGTTTTCATTATTAGTCTGGTGAAGTTCCCACTGACTGGAAAAGGGGAAACATAACCCCTATTTTTAAAAAGGGAAAAAAGGAAGACCCGGGGAACTACAGGCCAGTCAGTCTCACCTCTGTGCCTGGGAAGACCATGGAACAGATCCTCCTGGAAGCTATGCTAAGGCACATGGAGGACAGGGAGGTGATTTGAGACAGCCAGCATGGCTTCACCAAGGGCAAGTCCTGCCTGACTAACCTAGTGGCCTTCTATGACGGAGTGACTACATCAGTGGACATGGGAAGGGCTACAGATGTCGTCTATCTGGACCTCTGTAAGGCCTTTGACATGGTCCCCCACAACATCCTTCTCTCTAAACTGGAGAGGTATGGATTTGATGGGTGGACTGTCCGGTGGGTGAGGAATTGGTTAGATGGTCACATCCAGAGGGTAGTGGTCAACGGCTCAATGTCCAGATGGAGGTTGGTGACGAATGGTGTCCCGCAGTGGTCCGTATTGGGACCGGTACTGTTTAATATCTTCATTGATGACATAGACAGTGAGATCGAGTGCACCCTCAGCAAGTTTGCACATGATACCAAGCTGAGTGGTGCGGTCAACACGCCAGAGGGACAGGATGCCATCCAGAGGGACCTGGACAAGCTCAAGAAGTGGGCCTGTGTGAACCTCATGAGGTTTAACAAGGCCAAGGGCAAGGTCCTGCACCTGGGTCAGGGCAACCCGCCAGTATAAATCCAGGCTGGGGGATGAAGGGATTAGAATCATAGAATCATAGAATCATTAAGGTTGGAAAAGACCTCTAAGATCATCGAGTCCAACCGTTGACCCAACACCACCATGCCCACTAAACCATGTCCCTAAGCGCCACATCTACATGTCTTTTAAATATGTCCAGGGATGGTGACTCAACCACTTCCCTGGGCAGCCTGGTCCAATGTTTAACCACTCTTTCAGTAAAGAAATTTTTCCCCATGTCCAATCTAAACCTCCCCTGGCGCAACTTGAGGCCGTTTCCTCTCGTCCTATTGCTAGTTACTTGGGAGAAGAGACTGACACCCACCTCGCTACAACCTCCTTTCAGGTAGTCGTAGAGAACGATGAGGTCTCCCCTCAGCCTCCTTTTCTCCAGGCTAAACAACCCCAGTTCCCTCAGCCCTGCTGAGAAGGACTTGGGGGTACTGGTGGATGAAAAGCTGGACATGAGCCAGCAAGGTGCGCTCGCAGCCCAGAAGGCCAGTCGTCTCCTGGGCTGCATCAAAAGAAGCGTGGCCAGCAGGTCGAGGGAGGGGATTCTGCCCCTCTACTCTGCTCTGGTGAGACCCCACCTGGAGTACTGTGTCCAGCTCTGGAGCCCTCAGCATAAGAAAGACATGGACCTGTTGGAGCGGGTCCAGAGGAGGGCCACAAAAATAATCAGGGGGATGGAACACCTCTCCTATGAAGAAAGGCTGAGAGAGTTGGGGTTGTTCAGCCTAGAGAAGAGAAGGCTTCGGGGAGACCTTATTGCAGCCTATCAGTCCTTAAAGGGGGCTTATAAAAAAGATGGCGGCAAACTTTTTAGCAGAGCCTGTTGCGGCAGGACAAGGGGGAACGGCTTTAAACTAAAGGGGGGTAGATTTAGACTAGATAGAAGGAAGAAATTTTTTATGCTGAGGGTGGTGAAACACTGGCACAGGTTTCCCAGAGAGGTGGTGGATGCCCCATCCCTGGAACCATTCAAGGTCAGGTTGGACGGGGCTCTGAGCAACCTGATCTAGTTGAAGATGTCCCTGCGCACAGCAGGCGGATTGGACTAGATGTCCTTTAGAGGTCCCTTCCAACCCAAACTATTCTATGATTCTATGATTATCCACTCTTGCATGCTTTTGTTCTCCGATACATATTTCATGCTGATTTTGTACAGGATAACACATTTGCTGGAGCCAGCCTGATATTATGTCCCCACATGCACGCACTGCTGTAATCAAGGGGCATTGCACAACCTTCAATTCATTCCAGTGACTGTCACAGGCAAATGCAATTATCCCCATTTTATAGATGGAAAATTGGGCCTAAGGACTTGAGGGTTGTGCCCCCAGGTTTCACAGAGAGAACATACCAAGCTGGCAACCTCATCACTCTTATAACCGCTGCAAGGTGACAAATAGTACCATGTTCATTAAACTACATTTTGTGATCAGTATGATCAGAGGAAGAAGGCACAATGCAGAATGTTTCATCTTTCACCACTGAGAAATAAGATGCTGTGACGAAAAGGACAAAACAACCCATCTGACCACATGCCTCCCCTACAAAGTAAAGCAGGTCTCAACAAGACCCTCATCTGTGACATTATCTTTATTCAACAAGAGTTAGAAGGATCTTTACATTGCTGCAGATCGAAATCACTCTCAGAGTACAGCATGGTCTTATTAGGCTACTCAGTTCAAAGTCATGGCAAATTTAAAGCAGTATGTTTGATGCTGTTCCCACAGATCCTCACCATTAATTTCACCCTAGAACTTGCAGTACCTTTTTCGCAGGCTGGTCCAGCATATCCTGGGGAACAGTCACAGTGAAAGAAATCCCAACCACCAACACACTTGCCATGGACGCCACAGGAGGCCATCCCACTGCTTTGACACATCTCATCCGTAAGGACACAGCCGGGAGCACTGTTCAAAGACTCTGCAGGGTGCTCTAAATCATAGACCTGGAAAAGGACAAAGAGAAGCATCACATCAGGTGTCTATAGTTAACAGCAGTAAACCCAAGACTGGTCTTAGTAGCCCTACCTTACTATCAACAATGACATTGCGTATGCAGCCAACAAACCCTCTGAAGCGCCTTTGTGAATCGTGGTAAGGCAAAGTCTTCTTAACTCCACCCAGCTGCAGGGGCTGATGGCCACTGAAGAGCCTACTCATGCTGAAGGGAAGGGAGGGAAAGAAAGAATTAGTGGCATGCAAAATACAGCAGCTTGGCTGAATTCTTTTCCCCCCTTTTTCCTTAGCTCTTTTGAGTCATTATGTTTCCAGTTCTTGTTGTTTGTTTTTGTTTCTTTTTTACCTTTGAGATCCCACAGTCTCTTCAGAGGCTTCACAGGCAGACAGATCCATTTGGGAGATCTTCTTAACAACACTGTCATTGTCTCTAACCGAGATATTTACGCAGTGGTCAAGAATCAGCTTCACTTTCTAGAGAAAAGCATTATGTAAAACAATTGCATCTGGGGGACGTGCATACATTTTAATTACACATTTTCTTTCACTTAGCAGAAGGGGGGATAGTAACTAGCAATTACAGTGCAGGAAACTTTATTAAAATAATAAAATACTTCCACATACTAATCTGGAAGGTTATTGCACATGGTGTATAACTAAGGAGCCACACAAAAGAAAGATCTGACTCTATCATGACCATGCCAAGTCACTGACACGGCAGAGGGAAGATGGGATTTTCTTGGAGTTCTCTGCCAAATCAGAACCCAGAGAGATAATCTAGCAGAGCAGATGGTCTGCCAGGCTCCCCATCCCAGATCCTGACATGCCCCCCAGCTTGTCTTATGGGGGAGAGGAAGGGGGAGCCTAGTAGATGCCTTCACCAGTGTTACATCAGCAAGCTCTTCCCTTTACACAAAAGCATATCTATTTCCTTTGTGCTGCATGTCTAAAGTCACTTGGTGAGGCAGGGTTTCCCGCTCAGAGAAATTAAGGATATTTCACTCCATCAGTCCAGGAAGCATTTAGCCCCTGGATTATTACAGCTCTGTAGTCTAAGTGATAGGTAGGATCATTAAACAAAGAAAATAGCAGGGCCAGTTTCAAAATTGGACGAGACTTCTCCAGGCCTTGTTCTGCTTCACTGCTTCAAGACTGAGGGGACGAGCTGACAAACTTCAATCCCTGCTGTTGCAGAGATGATGGAAGACTGATTGATAAGAGCTCTACAGAAGGGAGGAAGGATTTGGAAGGAATAACTAGGTACATGAATTAGTGCTTCCACAGGATTGTCCATATTTACACTTGCCTTTCCATCATTTATAATTTTAATATTGTGCCAGCGGCGATCTGCAACATTAACTTTTTGTGACAGCTGCAGGAAAAGGTCACCAGAGCTGTGGCTCACGGTCAACGATGGGACACCACCAGAGAGCTCTGCAAAGGAAAGACTCTTATTGGATACTCACTAACCATGTTCTCACTCAAACTCAGTTGAAACGACTGTTGCAGTTAGATTTTAGTTGGAGGAGTTCTTTAGACAGCTTAAAAAAATCCAACTTCTAACAGAGTGACACAGGATACAAACTGGGCATACTCGCAAATTTTTCTGCATTTTCCTTATTTTCCAAAAGTAACTTTCTGAACCTTTTTTTAAAAAAACCCTATCAACTGTAAGTAGAATCTCACCTTCACACAAACATAAAGAACAAATAGTCTTTAGGTTGCTAACCTAATGCAAGGAAATCTTCCCGTTCTCCAGGCTGCCCTCGTGCCACTGGTCCGTGGTACAACAGAAGGCCATCGGCGACTTCAGTGATAAACTCTAAGGAGATGCGGCTCTCAAAGCAAGGCTTAAGAGGAGGGAACCAGGCATAGCCATGGCCTCTGAAGCTGTGTTTTGTCTGTTGGCAGTCTGGTCCATGGAAATTTGCAGAACATTTGCATCTATTAAAAAAATAAATAAAAGCAAAAATCCACCATCCAAGCAGAAGTCATGAAGGGCTCTTCCCACAGCAGGACTCTCCACTTTAAGCACAGGGGCCCATGTTGCCTAGGCCATAGTGCGGGTTAAGCACTAGCAAAACTCCCGTCATAAAATGTTCCCTATTGACTTGTTTGTACAAACACAATTTAGCTTTAGTTCTAAATGATAATATGTCTATGCAAGAATAATTCTGTGAACAAATGATGGAGACATTGTAATATACAAAGCACCTGAAAACCTCTAATCTCTTCAGCAAAGATAAGAAACCCACTTTTCACTAGGCTTAGTTATCAGCTTGTTTAAAGACTTTATAATGTTGACAGGGAAAGCAAAGGAAGGCTGTGGGAAGGTAATACGATCCAGAAAAAGTGAGAAAAGGGATGACAGTCATAGATCTTGATAACTTCACTCTTATTGCAAGCTACTTACTGGTTTATTTCCTTTACACTATCAAAAATAGATGCTTGGGGTTCTTTCCTTAATACTCTGGGGATTCTGTAGAAAAGAGTTATCATGGCATGACAATAACAAAAACGGTAAGGGGGAAACTAAAGAAGCAACAGAAATGGGCAGGAGGACAGGGAGGGAGAACAGCTGGGCCCCTATTTCTTAGTTTCTACTTCCCATAGATTGCTAGTACCTAATGGGAGCAGAGTGACGGGGTAGGATGCAGAAAAAGATCACTCAAAAAAAACCACTAAAAATGGAGCAGAAGTAAAGAAGCCTCAGAGTTGAGCAAATGATAGGTGGAGGAGCCTACCGAGAGTTTCTGGGCAGCAAGATTTCCCTGGCTGATTACATCTGAGCAGCAATGTCAGACGCAGATCTTTACTATGACCAGGGCTTCTGCAGCTTCATTCTGAGTCCTATCACCCCTATCAAGGGTTCTTAGAAGAGGCTGGCTAGTTGTTTCTGCTTTCCTAAGTTGGGATGACCGTTTTTAAGCAAACATGCTTAAGTCTTGCCTTCTGGAAGGGGACCAGGCTCATTCTGAGCTACTACAGTCTCATCATTTTTTTCACCTTCATACTATTTTGTCTATAAGATGTCATTTCTGGAGAAAAAATGAGGCAAGGAATGTGGGGAAGAGGTTATTAAGTGACATAAGTGACATGATTTAAGTGTTTAACAACATTAAGGTAGGTTGCACAAAAGAAGAGCATTTTGCGGGATGATATTAAAGGAACCGGTACAGCCTACAAACTTCCCAAGGTTTTCCCGGAGACTATGATGAACCTAAGTATCTACCTGAAAATAGAGGTTTGTTTGCAAGACCTGTGCGTGAAGTATAACAAAACTCAGATCTGCCACAGCGAGAAGACATGCAGTGACATGTCCCCAAGCTTCCAGTCCTCCTCCTTACTGAGGAGACTGAGCTAGAAGCATTTTGCTTGCACACCAGACAAAACTTTACCAACCTGTAGCCCAAATCAGTATCCACACATGTGCCATCATTGAGACAAGGGTTTGTCTGGTATGAGGAGCAGGAGAGATGAGGACTCTCCCGAGCTGCGCAACCACACAGGGCACGACTCAGGACTGCCACAGACACCAGTGAAATGCTTCCAGCTGTGGTTATTGTTGGCACATGACTCTGTTCATGCCTGCTGATGCATCCGCTGCTATGAGTGCAGTTTGCAGTCACGCATTCATCAATGCCAATCTGGGTTATATTTATATCCAAGATCTTTTCCAGCTGTGGAGAACAATTAGTTGCATTCATCTGACTTTTCCACAGAGAGGAAGCTCACAACGACAGCCATGAAAAGCCCAAGTCTTATTTATTGTCAATATTAGTTGCTGTGCCACTTCCTTCCAACGTCTACCTCGCTCTATCCCACCAAGGGCAGCTCAGCCTGGCATCTGTTAAGGCCAAAGCCTTGGTATAAGTCAATTATAGTGTGAGTAAGCACTTAGAAGACAAAAAGATTGTCATATTGATCATAAGCTGAGTGGATAAATTTTAATCTCTGATGGCTGTGATGGATTATTTACATAGCATCTGATCTGTATTTTTAATTCGCACTTCTGTCTTAAAAATATTGGGAAGGGTGGACAGGCATTGGGCAATGAAGAAATACCTTTTCTGGCAAGAGTGAGTTGGTACTGCAGCACTGATTCTAAAATAACGCTTATTTCAGCCTCTGTGTACCAACAGACACATTTCCAACAGAGTGAGTCATTTAACTTTGATCAAAACTTTTTTTTTGCAAGAGGGGCGGGAACTTTACTAAATTGTCAATGCACATTTCCAATCTGGTTTTCCACTGGAGAATGGTTATTTTACTGCTTTGCCCTCTTAACTTAGAAAGTTGGAACTTTTGACTGGTTTGTGAGTTTCAGCTACAGAACATTTCTGTGTAGAAGGCTATAAATTGAAACATTAAGACACCATGTAGAAAGGCAACAGCCAAACACATCCTTTATACAGAGTTTAACAGTCTTTCCAATAGGAAAAACAACTTCACTTTCCTAAAAGCTCATTGTGTTTGTGTGACTTAATATGTACTTATAGGCTGGCTTTTAAAACACTCATATGTGAAGCTTTTAATATAAGTGCTAAAGGACTGTTTGAGTTTACTGATAAAAATGATCCATTTTTCTCACACATTAATTACTCCCTCAGTCATTCTAAATACGCACATCCACTAGGCAATGGATATTATCTGAATAGACACAATGAGAAGATGCTTTAGTTTCATACGTAGTATGGATACTTACCCATGCTCTGGAGGCTGCTACATTGCCATTAAGTTTTTCTGCTTTATAATAGGGTGGACCATAAACTGCAAACCAAACATCAACCCCTTGGGTTTGACTTGTGCTATTTAATACACTGAAAATGTGAACGTTTTCGAGTTGGACTGATATAATTTCTGAAAGCAGCTTCTTCATCTGGTAGTATTTACTCTGTTTTTCAGGGGACTGGGATATGAACTCCTCTGGAGTGATATCTGTAATAAAAGTTAAAAACCTGACAAACACGTATCTTGCAACTGTTGTAGCAATAAGAGAGGAGCACCACAGAATAATATTAAGGCTGCAGAAAATGCACTCAACTGCAAACTCAGGAGTATTCTCACTTTTAGGCTCTGAAATTTTCCATGCTGGCTTCTGCTCAGGGTTTGTGTTCTCAAGCTTTTTGACTCCTATTAATTTCTTTTTTTCATTCTTTTAAATCAGAAACATGTTTAAGAAGATTTTACTTTTCCACAAAGACTGAAACCATTTGATGAATTTCAGGCAGACACTTGTTCAAATTAATTTTTTTCTGAAATATAAATTGCTGTTTTGTTAAAAAGTTGGTGTAGAAATCTTGCATCTTTGTCTTCTCCATCAGACAAGCATTTCTTGCTGTCTTTTTCTCCATAGATGTACCTTCACATACAGTGTCAGAGGACCATACAAACAAAGATGCATTTTCAAACCCTTACCTAGAAAACTATTAACTCTCATCTCATGTTTAAGAGCATGAGAATTCTAAGTAACACACCAGTAACACGAAAGAGGTAGATTTCAGTATTACGATCCTAACATACTTCATCCCATTGCTTACCTTTTATTCGTATAGAACCAGCATTATGAAGGGCATCATCTTTGATTTCCTTCACTATAACCTTTACAGTTGAGACAACATCTGGCCAGACTTCATCAATTACTCTGACTCTTATGTTGTATGTTCCTGGTGGGGTTCCTTCTTTAATAGTCAGCAAACCTGAGTTATCATTAAGGCTAAAGTACCTGTAATAAGAGTTAAGCCAAGGAACAAGCTATGAGAAGTTCAAAAGCTAAGTAGCAATTATCATCGCCGCTGTTTTTTCTGATCCACTTTATTTTGGGAAAGCTATCAAAGAAAGCAGATGTGTTCCCTCATGAAGGGACAGGGCAGAACAGAACTTTTTTACATTGCCTTCTGTTGGCTCCTAATGACTCTTCACCAGTATATCAAGAAGGTTTCTTCCTGCTTTTATGCCATAGGAACCATGTAGGAAGACTCAGGCTACTATAACCATAACTTTGGAAACAGTGCAGACTCCCAGTTTAGATACATTCATTGAGAGTGACACCTCTGTCAAAACCTCCGAATGGCACATGTACATCTCAACCGCAGTCACAATCCAGACACTTTGGTATGAATACATCCAATACAAGTAAGGTCTTAAAACTAGTGGTGACACAGAAACATCAACTCTCCAGCAGCATGGAGGAAGGAGGATGGAAGTTAGTGGGTATTTTTTCTGTTGTGGCTTGCTGATACTGATTATAGGTATGACTGTGAACAGGAATTTGGAATGGTGTTCTAGCCCATCAAGCAACAGGAAGCAGACCGGTTTGGCATACAACATTATCTACTGCAGCCTCACACTCAGAAGGGCTTTTGGAGAGCTACACACAAGCATCTAACCAACAAAATGCTTTTGCACGCTTGTTTTCAAAAAAAGGCAGTTTAGATACTTTTTAGGTTTTTGTGTGTGGGCAAGATTTCCATACGTTTCACCCAACTTCCATGTTTCTCTCCAAATACCTTGATGTTTTTCCTTCAAATTGGTAGATTTTGTGATCCCAGTCGTCATCATCAGGGGCATGGACCTGGCCCAGTACAGTCATGGGGAGGATACCTAAAACAACATAGCATATAAGTGGCATGGTCAGATCTTTCACACATACACAAACAGGCTGGCCATTCAAGTTTTACTGGTTTAAGTCTAAAACCTCTTCAGAAGTAGTTATGATGGTTCTTGAGATAAGATGTGCACCAGTCTGCAAATACCACACAGTGTCCTGCTTATCGGGTGTTTGCTGTATGGCTACAGCGATTTAATTCAGCAGGTGGCTGCAATGAAAAGCAGACGAGAAGGAAAAAAGACAAGCCACCTCTAAGGAAAGATGTAAGAGATACTCAGAAACAACATTGGAATTACTAATTTTCACTATTTTGGCTGCAGTATCCCACCAACTTACAGAGTGGTTTAGGCAGGGTTTGGGGTTTGGCAGGATAAACAACCAAAATGCTGACTAGGTTATAAAGGGTAAAAACCAATAGCAATTTGGATGAAATTACAGCAAGATAGAGAGGATGTCCAAAATACAGTAACCAGGCTTATTTTGAGTAGATGGTGAGACTTTGGGGTGAGATGGAAAGCAGCATGTATTCTGCTGGTTTTGCATCCTCTCAGCAAAGCTCACAAATTAGTATTTTTTTGTTTTACAAAAGCTATTTCTGAAGGAGAGATCCACAGGTATCTGAACTCGTATATCTACTGAGTAAAGAATCAAGGATACACAAAGAGGAAAAAATGTGGGACTTCACCTTGTGAAAGGGAACAGCACAAACCCTGACAAGTGAGGGACTGCATGCAAAAAGGAGAGAAAACTGTACCTCTCCTGCAACTGTGGCAACATTCATTGGATATTTTGCGGGAGACAGTGTACAGGATGCCCTGGTGTTTGTCTCCCACATTATATGAATGTAACATACAACATGATAGTAGCCTTTTGATTCGGTCTCTCCTTAATATTTTAAATAACCAAAGAGCTGAAGACTTGAATAGTCCCTCCCAGAAATTAACAATACGGATGAGTTTAACCTTTAAAGAGGCAACTAAAAGGGAATTCAGGCTTAATGAAAAGATCTGGTACTTAGGCTGCAAGCAGACTTTCTCAGCAAATAGCAACCAGACTTGGTTTCAACTTTACAATAAGCTGAACTTGAAAGCGAGCACACAACAGGCAGAACGTTTCAGTACAAATAAACAGTCAACAGAATCTACACAGAAGTAGTTTCTAGCGTGCCCACAATAGACTATTTAATGTGCTATCAAACCATAGGATACACAGCAGAGTAGAAGAGGAAGGAATGACCTGAGCCTACATGGATGCAAGCATCCCAAAATCTTTTTACCTGTGTGGTTTATTTTGCTGTTGGGCTTATTATGTGGGGCTTACCACAAGAGAACTGCTAGCTAATTGCCAAAGCAAGAAGGGAACGGTGGCTTTTCTTGCGCTGCCTGCAGCCAACATTCACAGAAAATTCCCCCATAACAGCATTTGTCAGCTGAAGGCTTATATGAATGTCTCAGGAAGTTTACACATGAGTTCAGCTTAAGAGTATTCACTAAAACTGAATTCAATCTGGAGGAGAAAAAAGATTTAAGGAGGAAGAAGAAGGTTCTCAGCATTCAGACTCATCACTTCTTAGCAACATTATGAATTTTGTTAATTTTTTTCCCCCTGAAATGTTAATGCTGCTGGAAAACTGCATCTGAAAACAAGAGACCATTACTCAAGTTTGATAGAAACATGCATGGAATAGCAGCCAGCTATGCTCTTCTTTCAAGGCTGGCTTAGTTTCTTCCACAAACCAAGTGGCCCAGAGTCCTGTGCCCCACACACCTACTGCTCTCCAATGGGGCTTAAGCAAACTTCAGTAGCACCTCTATTAAGATCTTAGCTTATGTGGAACAGGACAGAGTCCTCCTATGAATCTCACAGCTGCTCCTTTGACCTTACTGTCACACTTGGAAGCAAGCATCAGGGAGTGATTTACCATTATAGCTGTAAATGAGATATTCCATGTAGCCAGCAGAATGCGGGTGGTCATTTTGGTCCCCAATATTCACGGTCAGGGTGTTGGTGGAACTCATTGGCGGGATCCCGCTGTCCGTGATCAGGATGGGCAGGTAGAACACCTTGTGCACTTCTCTGTCAAAGGTACGCAGCGCGGTGAGCAAGGCACTTCCATTGTGGAAGTCCTGCAAGTTGAAGTTAGTCAGACTATCGAAATCACTGAGAAGGTGAAAGGAGAAAGGTGCTCCGTTAGCAGCAGTGTCTCGGTCCTTAGCATACAGCAATGTAGAGGTCTCGTTCATTTGGACGACCTGTGGAGAGGCTGTGTTTTCCCAGACCACTGGGTTATAATGAGCCTCAAACTCTGGCCCGTTGTCATTTACATCCTGCAGAGTCACTAAAACAGTGGCACTGCCAGTCAGAGGGGGTTGCCCCATATCAGTGGCAATGACAATGAGCTGGTACTGTGTCACTGCCTCATGATCCAGCAGTCCTGCAACCACCACCCACCCATCACTAGCCATAGAGAACTGGCCACCTGGGTCAGACTTGTTTAGCAGGTGGAAAGAAAACCTTCCGTTCAGGCCAGAATCCAAGTCAACAGCAGAAACCTGAACAACTTTGGTGCCAACTGGCGTGTCTTCCCCCAGTGCAGCCAATTCATAGAACTGAGGGTAGAAGACAGGAGCATGGTCATTGGAGTCCTCCACATAGATCACGCAGTGAGCGATGCTGAAGAAATCCATATCCTCTGCTTTCACAGTCAAATTGAACACCCTTTCATGAGGCTTCTCGAAGTCAACCCGCTTTCGTAGCCGGATAAACCCACAGTTGTTGAATTCATCTGTCTCTATGGAGAACTTGTGGTCGTTGTCGCCATCAAGGATGCTGAACGTCACCATGGCATTTTCTCCCTCATCTCTGTCCACAGCAGACACCACTGCCACCTCAGTATTAATACTCGCATTCTCAGAGACAAATGCCGTGTAGATCCTTTGCAGGAAGACTGGAGCATGATCATTTACATCGGTCACCAAAATAGTGGCGGTGCCTGTCCCAGTGAGCCCTCCTCCATCTCTGGCCTCAACCACTACTAGGTACTTGTCTTCCTTCTCCCGATCCAGGGACCCGAGCACTGTATAGATGGTGCCGCTAACTGAGTCAATTGAGAACAAGTTCAGATTAATTTCATTTCGGACGTTCTGAATGATGCTGTATGTTAGCACAGCATTCATACCAGCCTTTGGGTCATCGAGGTCCACTGCTGTCATTTCCATGACGGGAGTGTCTGCTGGAGAATCCTCAGGGACGTGGCCCATGAAACAGCCATCCAACACACAGAGGAAAAGGGGTGCATTGTCATTCACATCCCTCACTTCTATGATCACATCTGCAAAGCCAGTCAGTCCTTCTCCGCTCTCATCTGTTGCAAGAACAAGAAAGCGCCACGTTGATCGCTTCTCACGATCTAATCTTTTATTTGCGCTGATCTCGCCCGTGTTCTCATTGATGCTGAATTCACTACTGGCCCCCTGTCCATGCAGGGAATAGTTAATGGCATTTTGATCAGCCGCTTGGTCGGGGTCTGTGGCAGAAACCTGGAACGAGCCACAGCAGGTAAGTGTTTATGTAAAAGAAAAGGGGAAATCACTGTTCTTTTATTGATGGCAGTTGGTATTGTGCAGGCTAAATAAATAGCATGCATTTTAACAGCAAACATTTATTGGTTTGAGTCATTCAAGTCACGTACTCTTTCAACAAACATCATGCACAGCCTAGAGAAACAAAAAGATCATGTTTAAACAGACTAATATATTCTACTTTCTAGTATATTTTGGAAAGAGGAAATAACTGGAGGAAGAACCAAGTGGAAGTAGTAACAGATCTGCTGAGCAAATGTTTCTTGTGAAACTCTTTCGAGCTGGAATACAAAGGCAAACAGGGGCCGTTTCTCTCTGAGTGAAGAGAAGGCTGCAAAAACAGTGTGGCCATACATCCAAGCTGATTATCAGCACAGGCCAGAGAGAATGCCCAGCTCCTGATCTGCATCCAGGGATTGTTTGGGAGACTGCTAGCTGGACCAACCAAGCAGTCCTCATGCCAGGGACTGCTCTAACAACAAAACGATGAAGATGATCAAGTTCCAGAGTCAAAGAACAATCCCTGGTAATGTTTATTTGGTAGTATAAATGTAGCCAAAGAGTCTGTGACTTAAATGCAAGAGGTAAACATGCCAACCTTGCTATGCTTATACAGTTACTCAAAATACGCTAACTCTGCTTTGTAAAGGAAAGCCATCACATTTTTCAACATTTAGAATCATAGAATCATTTAGGTTGGAAAAGACCCTTAAGATCATCGAGTCCAACTGTTATTTATGCTGGTCAAGGGAGCAAGTCCATCATGCAAATTCAACCAGACTTTATTCTTTTCTTTTCAGAAAGTTGCTAGCTAAATGCTAATACCAGGGCTCACCCACCCTAAAGAAACTATCTTTTTGGATTTGTGTGAATGGATGGGATTGACCAGAACAAAAAGTCAGGTTTTGCTCTGCTTTGTGCAAACTGCTTTACCTTTAGGACAAGTACAGGCAGATCTGTGAATTCCTCCAAGACACTGCCCTGGTATTCGTTCTGAGTGAAGGCTGGTGCTTCGTCATTCTTATTGACAACATTGATGATGATAAGAGTGTGGTTTTCCCATTTTCCATCAGAAGCTACAAGCTGGAGCTCATAACGTTGTTCTTGTTCATAATCCAGAGGCTGAGCAATGAAGACAGTTCCAACCTCAGGTTCCACATCAAAAACTCCTTTCACATTTCCTGATGTGATCTGGTACCTTAGTTTAGCATTTGCACCTACAAGAGAAAGCAAATGACCGCTGCCTGTCCACTCTCTGAATGCTCAATCCAGCTATACACAGTGGACATGTAGCCAAGAGAAACCTTATTTGCCCAGACTGTTACAGTGTGTGTGGGAGATAAAACGTAGACACAGCCACAAACAGAATGATCCATGTATGTAATTTGAAGGGTTTGTGTATGGTAGATCGGGGGTTAGGTCTGCATTTATATTTACAAATATCATTTGCAGTCACAGACAAGCACCTGTTTATTGATAATGAAGGAATTGTGTGTCTCTAATTTATTGTGCATTCATTTGACAATAATAAAAAGGTAACATACTATTAAAACACTAGAAGCTATTTTTGCTCAATGTTTCCTAAGCCTCCCATTTCAAATGCCAATATTCCTTAACTTTTTTTTTTTAACCACTTGATGGTGCTAAAATATAACAGAAGTCCTCTATTTTGAGCAAGAATTCGTCTCAGAACATTCCACCTGTACAACAGCAGTTGTTTGATTGCTGCAAAAAGTTTAGGAAAAATAGAATTGTTTGGTGCTTCATGTTTACTTATTGGAAAAGGAAAAAAATACATGACATTGCATTCCAGGATAGAAAGTCATTTCCCAAATTATACAGGTGAACTGCTAGGAGTAGAAAGAACATTCAGCATTTTAAGTTGTGAGTCAACTGTGGATGAGAAGACTAGAGCAACATGGATGGCAAGAAAGTGAAAAGGCTGTACTCAACATTAGTGCTTGGAAGAGATTGGCTACCTTTGCAGCATGAGTTTGAGCATCACTTGCTAGTCGCCTTTGCCAAACTCTCTCAAGTGCAGCAGCCGGTTTTAAATGGCCTCTTTACTTCTCCATCATGGGCACTAAGAGGCACGGGCATTACAGCACTGCTACTGAAAGGGATGGTCAACTCCCACCTGCTCCCAGCAACACGTTCCTCTGGTGCTAATTCGGGCTTTGTCACCAACACACCAGCTTGCCTTCTTTTTTCCAATGGGTTTGTTTTACTCCAGCAAGTTGAGCTGGACCAACTCATGAAAGGAGAAAAAAAGCCGCAGCAGAAGCAAAGACAGGAACTGACTGGTGGTGCATGATATTGGACCGGCTCAGCCCATCTGGTCGCACCACACTGTAGGGGCAGTGTCACACCATCAGAGCTGATGTAAATGTGAGCCCAAAAAGAAGGTCTAGCTTTCCCTTTTTTTCTGCCTTATTCCTGCCTTCTCCCTGTGTTCACTTCTGGCCATGTCATGCCCCATTGTCCACTGCTTGTCAGATTCTTCCACAAGCATATTCAACCCACTAACTCACCAAAAAGCACACAGGTTTGGTTTTCTTGCAATAGTAGTAAGTAAAACTGACTCCCAGGGAGATCTGGAAAGCACAGGAGTCAGCACAAAGCGAGCACATGCTCAGGAGTGAGTGAGTTTTTATGTTACCTCTTGTGAAGTTACAGCAGGGTTGTGACTCCAGGTGATTTCATTCTGCCCTAAAGAGATTGCCAGCTAGCTTAACCTTTGCACTGCGAGCCTGAGCACCTAACAAAAGAAAACGCTCCTGTGTGCCCAGAACTTCTCTCCTCACTTTTACAAATGCTTGAAATGCTTACTCATCTCCTGAATGCAGAGATCTGTTTGCCCATGAAGGAAGTAGCACTACACACAACACACAGTAACACTAAGAGAACTTAGAAAGGTCCACTCACCCTCATCTTCATCATCTGCTGTTGCTGTCACAACAGGACTTCCAACATCCCTGTCCTCGTCTATGCTGACCTCATACACTGGCCGAGGAAATGCCGGAGCGTTGTCATTCACATCACTGACAAAAATCCTTATGTAGGCTGTGTCTAAGAAGGAGATGCAAGAAGAACATGCGTACTAGAAATGGCAGAGGTGGAATACCATGTCATATTCCAGACAGCTCACATACCCCCCAAGTCTAGAAAAGTTAAAGAACCCAATCTCTGATATCTTTTACCCAATATATAATTCCTTACTAGTTTTACCTGTGTTGGGCTGCCCATGAACACCAGGTCTAGCAGATTCTGAAGAGTCCTGAGACTGAACTTCAATCAAGTAAGAGGCTCTTTTCTCTCTGTCAAAAGATGCACGAGTAGAAATAATTCCTGTCTCAGGCTCAATGGTGAAGAATTGGTAATCCTCACTAGCATCTTTCAATATTAAGTAGTGAACCTAAATAGGAAACAGTTAAGAGAGGTTGCATTTTCCACTTTCATTTGTATGTCCAAGTGCTGTGACCTCCCCCTTCCCCAGTAGCCTCCTGGGCCTGTCTGCAAAGTAGCAACACTCTGAAGAAAGACAGTTCACCTAGACATAATTTTTCTAAGTCTTTTGCCCATTTTGATATAAAAAACCAGAATTCTTAAACAGAAGAACATCTGTACCAGTGATATCAAGGCCCATCAGCCCAGTGTCTAATCTCCAACAGTGGCCAGTAGGAGCAGTTAAGAAAGATCATGAATAACAGGACAGAGAATGTATGGAATGACATCTTCCCTGGTGTCTCCCCAGCTTCTAGCAACCCACTGTGCTTCTGATTAAAAAAAAAATGGGGCTAACTGAGAGTTTGTGTCTCGATCAACAGGACTGAATAAATTAAAACCTCCACTGATGAAAGCTATCCACATTTTTCCCTTTAACAAAGGTTTGGCTTCCTCCTCTGAAAAAAACATTTCCACCCCCACCGCCAAATCGTGCCCAGAGCACCGCCAGGCAGTTCTACCACACAGGTTGCTCTTCAGAAGTTGCAAAATGACAGTTACAGAACAGCAGATCTCTAGTAGTCAGAGTTCCCTCCCAGAACAGCTAGTAGGATTTTTGGAAAAGGCTCAGGAAAATGCACAGAAAATGAGCAGTTTCCTTCATAACACTGCTTTTTCCTAGGGTTGGGTCATTATGACAATGATGGTCAAATGTTGGTTTGACCAACCATTTGACCAATGATGGTGAAATGCAATGTTATTTAATTGACCATATTTATATGGCCGTGTTTAACTGATCATTGTCCTGGTTTCGGCAGGGATAGAGTTAATTTCCTTCCTAGTAGCTGGTACAGTGCTGTGTTTTGGATTTAGGGTGAGAACAATGTTGATAACACACCCATGTTTTAGTTGTTGCTAAGCAGTGTTTATACTAAGTCAAGGACTTTTCAGCTTCCCATGCTCTACCGACTGAGAAGGCTGGAGGTGCACAAGAAGCTGGGAGGGGGCACAGCCAGGACAGCTGACCCAAACAGGCCAAAGGGACATTCCATACCATGTGACGTCATGCTCAGTACATAAACTGGGGAAAGCTGGCCGGGGGGGCCACTGCTCGGGGACTGGCTGGGCATGGGTCATGGGTGGTGAGCAATTGCATTGTGCGTCACTTGCTTTGTATATTCTTTTATTATTATTATTATTATTATTATTATTATTACTATTTTATTTCAATTATTAATCTGTTCTTATCTCAATCCACAAGTTTTCTCACTTTTACTCTTCTGATTCTCTTCCCCATCCCACTGGGGGGTGGGGGGAGAGTGAGCAAGCAGCTGTGCGGTGCTCAGTTGCTGGCTGAGGTTAAACCACGACACCACAATCACTGATGGTCAATTAAATAATGAGCTGAAGAGGCGAGAGTTTGGAAGCATGTTCTGCAGCCACCTCCACTTGTCATGGGAGCAACCCTGAGAATCACGCAGCAGTGATTTTGTCACAGTTGCTGGATCAGGATGAGCTGCTATGATGCAGGATCCCAAGATCGTGAACAGCATCTTCTCTGCCTGCATCCCATATTATGCACATCAGGCATATGTTAGACAAATGCTTGACAAGTGCTGTAAGAAGTGTTTGTGGCTCATTACCCTGTCATCTGCTGTCTGCGCACTCTCACTAATTACAATACTAAAACTTGCCTATTGGGAGGAAAAGAATTGGATGTAAGGTCAAACCTCTCCATGCAGGCCAGAATCCAAGTCCGTAGCTAACACCTGAACCACAGATTTGCCAACATCAGCTCCTTCTGGCACAGACACCTCATAGTTAGAAGACATGAAGAATGGAACATTATCATTGACATCTGCAAAAGGAGGTGATGGGGATCATGGTGAGAAAATGTTTGAAGACTTTTTTTTACTGTATTTTTTTCCACAGTTGTAATTTTGCTTGGAGAAAGAACTCAGATTGTTCATAGTAAGAAGCAATCCTGCTTTGGGTCTTCCCATTTTCATGGCAGCTGTCAGGAGGCATTTTATAGACATTGAGCAGTTTCTGGGAGACAGTGGCCTAATCTCAGCTAAGATACTAGCTAATGATTTGACCAGCTATCTTCTTATAGTAAGTCCACGAATGCCAGGACCAGGAGGCCTTCCATCCACAGTCTGTAAAGAGCTGGTTATCTACAGCAGTAGTTAATTTCAGCATTTTATTAAGGGCTGACTAACATACAATGGAAATTAAAATTGCAGAGTTGACAAAGAACGTGTGTAAAACAGTCTTTCCTGGCCTTTGCAGGACAGTATAGCCAGAGTTACGTTAGGCCATAGGACCTAATGATTATTTAGGACACAGTTGCACATTAGCCTCCCCTCATGTAACTACTGGCCAATGTCCAAAGGAAGCATGCTGATCTTGCCACTCTTGTCATCCTGCTCTAAGCCATGGGATCCCCCTTCCCACGAGCTGGATCACGTGGCCCCGTGTCAACAGTGCTCATTTTGTTGCCCTGAGAGAGACTGACTTTCTGGAGAGAAAAGGGCTAGCTGTGACTGACATGCTCTGCAGCTGTGTAATCGCCAGATCCAACACAAGGGATGTGGTGGGATTGTGCAGGTGAAGGAAAGGAAGGGCTGCCCCTGTAGCGGCCGTCTGCAGTCAGGTCAGATGAGGCACAAGGCAAAGCCACATTAAGCTTATATCAGTGCTGCTCTTGCTTGTCTTCCTTGCCTGACCCCTGTAGAGACCTAAACTGGAAAAAATGTCCAGTGTTTTGAAGGGCAAGTTTCTGACACATTTTCTCCGTAAAACTGCCGTGTAGGACTAGGTAAGCACAAGGGATGAGCAGAACTATGGCAGCACTGACTCGGATCCATTTAAACTGCTCTGGAATCACGTCCTCTTGCTCAACCCATGACAAATCAGTCTGGTGTTCCTCTTTGTCTGTAAGATGACTAAACTCAGAAATGCTGCATAGTCCCTGTATCTTTTTGCACTTTTCACAGTTTACAGCCACATTTTAAGAAAGTCATTTTCCTGTGTTGTGGCACAGTGCCAGAACAGAGGAGCTGTAATGACAGTTCCTCAGATCCATCTGTCTTTATGAAGAGCAGACAAAATTCTTATTATCTCATTCTGCAAACCCTTAAGCACACATTTAGTTTTACTACTGCCACATGACTCCATTGATTCTGACACACAACTATTTGTAAGAAAGACCAATGTCTTAAATTACTTTTTTTTTTTTAAGTTGTCTATGTGGGCTGCCGTAAATCCCAATTTTCTCTCTCTCTTATATGCATAATCGTCTGTGAAAACTTCTTTTCTAACAGGCTTTTTTCTTTTCATATTTTATAGAAGAGAATATGTCTTGTTAGAGATAAGTTTCAGCAAATTCACTGAGCAGGGTAAGGAAAATAAGGTGCTGTAAAAGACTTCCTTTTCTGTGTGCTTGTGCATAAAAATAAAGGACAATTCTGCATATGAAACTTTCTGGTGGTTATTTCTGTCTTAAAGGTGTTTAACTTGCTTTTTTCTCCCACTAATGCATACATATGTGTGCAAACCTTTTTTTCGTATGAAATACTAAGTTATTGAAAAAGGACTTTTGCTTGTGAGCAAAATGAAGTTTCTGCCAAATTCTGATACCGGTAACGGCACTATAGGAAAAATCTTTTGGGACAGGGTCCATAATCTACAATGAGGCTCAGACCCTGACTTGGAGCACTCTCGCTCTACAAACCTGAAGGGTTTTTGCATTGGTGGACTCTGGAAGACAGGACAATGCTGCGATAAAGTGAAGCAGGGAAGTTGGATTCCCATTCAAGTTACCACTTAGGTGTCTCATTTCCATGGTGGTGAGCGAGACAAATGTTTTTGCTGGAGACTTCACTTGTTCATATTTTCATCTAAATGACTACATATCAAAAGTAACTTCACTAATGCTTCAAAAAGGAGGGATTAAAATCAGATTTATAGTTTTATGTGGATCTATAGTAGAGCCTTACAAAAAGATCCCACTATAAGGAGGGTTGGATCAAATCTTTGAAAACTGTACCTATTGTCAGGACCCTTGCATTTTCATTTCTACAGTTTTAACCTCAATGTTAAATAGAGAATTCTGAATGTAACAACAACCCCTAAACAGATTTAGTTTCTGTTTGATATCTATCTGAGCTATTTCTCTTTCTACAGCACAGAACATTTCTAGTAATACTCGTCTCCTTTCAATAGCTTGGGGACATTAACTAGATTTTTCCTCCTATCAAAAGAAAATCCTTGCAATTACACTTATAAAAGCAGGCACTAGTGTTGCATAAACATTCACACAGCCTATTTTTGCATTATCACATTTCCTCATTTTATAGTTGCTCTTAGAAATTGTCTCAAACAGACCTTTTTAATGACTGCATAACTTCCTTTTACAGTATAGAAACGCACAAAGCATTCTTAGGTGGCTTGGCATTTCACGGATGTTACCTTGATTCATGGTGTTATACTAAAAATAACAAGAATATTGAGCTGTTCTAACAGCAGCAAAGCTCACCTGTTATGTTCACACAAACAGTGGTAAAGGAAGCTAAGGGGGTCATTGCTACGTTTTGCGCCCGGACTGTCAGGGTGAAAAACTTAGTTGTCTCAAAGTCAAGTGGTTCAGCGACTAGAAGAGAAGCAGATCCATCAGCTCTGTTTGGCTTCAGATAGAAACGAACTGGCATGTTAGTCTCTGGAACTTGACCGTCCTCCAGATTATATGTAACTCTGGGATCACCGAGAGGGGATGTGGCTTTGATGGTCTGAAGAAGAAAAGAGCCACCACATATGTTCATGAAGCACGGGGTTGCAAGCGTTAAATGTTCAGTTTGATGGCAAGAACATACATGCTTGTATGTTCTTCAAGAACATACATGCCTGTACAACTTGGTTAACAGACAAAAGAGAAACAGTTTACAGAGCTGAGTTTCATTTTACAACATTTAGGTTTGATGCAGGTCTTTAATCAGCAGTAAATTTACCTGCCTGTAAATGTGCCAAGCAAGAACTGCATCACTGGCTAAAGTAAACCCCTCCTCTCTCCTCCTTCCAAAACAAAAGCAATCCAAAAAGAGACCGTTTCTCCACTGAGTAATACATTTTACCAGGCAAGATACAGACAAACCTAAATTGTTTGCAAGTGCTTGGATATTACATGCAGAAGGAGGAAGGCAGGAATTATCTGGCAATTTACAGAAGAGACTATCCTTAAAAAATAAGTCTGTATAGGTTAAAAAGGAATTGGTTTGGGTTAGAAGAGCCCAAAGCAAACTACAGCCGTTCCATGCTGTAGTGCTAAACTGAGAAAAGCTGTAGGAAAGATGCAGGCAGGCAGCACGGTCCACTGAGGATGGAGCAGTAAGTGCTCAGTAAGGAGCTGACCCTTGGTGGAACACTCAAGGACTTCCCACAGAGGCAGGGCATGGGTCTTGCTTCTGTGGGAGCACCCTGACGGCCGCTGGTGTAAGAATTCACTGGGAAAACTGCTGCCAGCTGAAATGCCAGCCTATTCTGCAACAGGTACTACTGACAAACACTAACAGGGTACACAGCTGTGAAGGGTGATAAGGAAACAGCACAATGCAGTAAGGCTGCAGAGTGGGCATCCACGTACTTTTGACATGGAGACAGAGCACAACAGAGGAAGAAGCTGAAATGAAAAGAAGAGGGAGGGAAGTAATTGCACTTTTAACATACCACTATCTTGGTGTCACGAATGGTGTTTTCAGGGATGGTTACCCAGTATCTGCTCTGCTCCCACCGGGGCGGCTGGCTGAGTGCATTAGTGACAGTTACTGTCAGCTCCACAGTGCTGCTTCTGTTCCCTCCATCTGTTGCTACAATATAGCGACTAACACGTGTTGTCTATGAAAGGAAGAAGATCAAGGATATTTGCAAACCATTTTGTACAAATCAAGAGATTGCAGTTAACCCTCTACAATGGATTTGAGGGGTCGGAGGTTACTTTCTTCCAAGCATTACCTGGGATAGCAGGCGGTTCACGTATACCCAGCCTGTGCTGGGGTTGATCTGGAAGTATTCCAGTTGATGCTCTAACATTGAGTATGTGACAGCAGCATTCACACCTTGGTCACTGTCATGAGCTGCAACACGGAGGAAACTCATCCCCACTGGAGTGTCTTCGCTGAGGAAGTCTTTGAAAAGACAAAGGTATTGTCAGCAAGTCTTGCTCTGGTTTACCAGGCTGTGTGCAATAGAAATACTCCTGTAAAACCTCATAGTCCCCTTCATGGGAGATTAAAAGTTTCTGTAATGAGGCAGGTTATAAAGTATCATCACTAACAGAGTGTCTATAGCTCTCTTTTAGCTTCTCCTTCCCTTTCCCCTGACACACTGGGTTGTTAAGCAAGCTGCTGGTGAAGCAGGTTTACTGACTACGCCGCTGCCAGCACTCGTGCCTCTCCACAGCAGCGCTGGCAAACCCCGCAGCCACCCGCACGCCCACTGCTTCAGATCACAGCCCAGGCTGCTGGGCTCAGCTGCTGATAAAAGCAGGTTGGCATCAAAAGGAACTGTGTGTGAACTGAATTAATCCTGAATGTGAGCAGCATCGCCAGCGGGAGGCAGTAGGTAATTGCAAACCATGAAGACTCAGGTCATGGTGAAGATGCCCCTAACACCCCAGTGTTTTGGAGAAGCTGCCCCGGGCAAGGGCAATGATCATTTTACACGTGCCCCTTTCCTTAGGTCTCACTCCCTGTTCCTAGCAATCCACCTGAGACAGAGGTGGTGTCTTTGTGCCCATAGTCCTAGACAGACCAATCCTTCTTTGAACCCGCTTTTATAATCATCATCTAAAAATCTGGTGGCAGAGTCACACAGTTGAAGTACCTGTTGCACAGAAGAGTAATTCATTTTGTCTTCCTAAAGCCTGATTCCTGGCAGGTACACCAACAAAATGATGGGAAATTGTGAGCAATCATTTCCTACTCCCCTCCTCTCTGTGGATATATGCGATAGAAAGCTATCACATCCCTGCTGGCTGCCTCTCTTCCACACCCCAGTCTTTAGATTGCTCTGATCTGACTTTGGTCCTGCTCTTCCCTCCATCCTCAGCCATCCAGTCCCAATTCCTCCTCCAAGCAGCCATGGGTGCTTGCCTGATCGTGTTTTTGAGCCATTTCCATGCACTAAGACTCCATCAGCTCAGTGTACTGAAATGGCCCTGGCAGTGGGAAGGCTATCACAGTTAGGTTTAGACAACCCAGTCAGTCTATTTAATCACTTCTTGCTCAGAAACCATTTCATATCTTTGATCTCCCTTGTATGTGTCTCCTTTAGCATTTTCAGCGTGGGACAATCAGAATTGCATACTATTTGTAAAGTGCAGTGGTCATGTTTTCTGTTTTGGTTTTCTCCCTTAATATCTACAGTCTGTGGCAGCAGAGCAGTAAAACCTTAAACCACCACAACCGCTTGCTCCATGAACAACAATTTGAGCTTTAATTAGCTTCCCTCATCCCCCAGGACATTTAATTGACCTAGGATTCATGTCCCTGATATGTCAGTAACAGCCAAAGCCACTCTCAGAAGAGATTTACTGGCACTAAAATAGATTAATGAAAATGGAATTTATTGCTAAGAAACACTGCAAAACATCCTTTTTTGTGTTTAAATTTATGCTTTTATAGTCAAATCCTGTTAAATCGCATTGTAAGAAAAAATACAAAATTACTTGGAAGGGCCGTACTCTCTCATTTCATGTAGTTCTGCTTGCTGCTGGCATAACTCTATGTCATCCTGAAGCAAAGGCAGCCCTTTGGGATGGGGAAACTGCAGATAATGAGGTCACTTTACGCATAGCACTTTTCCAGCATCTATACATAAGTAATCAATGTTCGTACGTCACAGAATTAAAAATAGCTTCCTCTCTAACAAGATCAAATGCCATTAGTCATAGGTTTCTATTCTTCTTGGAAACTGCTGGTTCTTTATTCCTCTGCAATAGGATGTTAGTCAAATCCCTGATTTAAGCCATGCATCTTATAATCTGCCTGCAAAACAGACATTAAAGAAATGCTTAACTCCATGCAGTAGGGATGGTATAGTAAGTGTTAGAGTGTCATGGAGTTGTTGTCACATGCATCATCAACCCTTTTTTGCCATTTTGAGGCAATTATGCAAGAAAGGGCCTGTTCTAGTGCAGCAACTAGGGAGCACGCTCGTCATTTGTGGGTGACATCAAATGTAGAGGGTTCAAGTGTACTGAAGTGCAGGATTCTACTGGAGGAGCATCAAGTAAAATTAAAGGAAAGACTGATGAAAAGTACGTCATGTGGGGATGAAAAAGGGAATGGCACCAGGACAAACGGGAAAAGCTAGCTCAGCAGCACAGTTACAGGAGGCATTGGGGCTCCCAGCCAAATGCAGGCTAGAAGCCAAGGATTTCGGGCTGTTTGACAAGAGATAAATACCACTCCAGCCTATTCGAACAGAGGTGCTGTGTTAAAGAGACACAGATGACAATTGCTCTTCTAGATAGGGTTGCTGAATTCCCAGCTAGGATGTCATGTTTTGTTTTGGGACATCAAGTAAAAATTCAGTATGCAGAAAAACTGGGCAGGGAAAAGCCGCAAAGGGAAGGGACCAGATCTGCCTTATCTGTAGGAGTGAAGACTGTCAATGTTTTTAAGAGTATTGCAATGAATAAAGAGAACTGATCAATTCTGCATATTTCCACTGACGATGGATTAAGTGGTAACTGGCTTAGTGGGCAGCAAAGGAAGACTGGTCACCTGAAAACCTGACCACTGTTATAAGGAACTACTAACCAGGTTCATGTTGCGGTACTGGGACAGGTAGTTAAGAAACACTCACACTGATAGCGACTGTTCTCAAACTTGGGATCATTGTCATTGACGTCAGCAATAAGGACGGTGATCTGACACACGCCGATCAGTGGCTCCTGTGCCTGGTCGGTAGCAGTAACAGACAGCATATACTCCCTCTGCTTTTCCCGGTCAAAACTCTGCGTGGTTGTGATGACTCCTGGGAACACAGACACCTCCTGTTCTGCGTGTCACAGTCTCGGGACTGGATTTGCAGAAAGGGACCTGCACATCTCCTGCACAAGAGGAAGCTCTGACCGCATGCAGCACAACCGTCAAGCTTAATCCACACCAACCCTGCAACATGTGTCTTGGACAAGACCAACTCCGATTCCCCTGTCTCTCCTCTCCTCACATGTCACATGCTGCCAGCAGTCAACAGCTTTCTCTCGTGCTGCCCTGATAAGGAGCTTCAGTCCAAGTACCTTGTTATCTCACTCCTCATGGAGCAGAGGACTTTCTCCTCCGCACCGACAGGCCTCTCTTAGGTTTACTCCAGTGATAGTCCAAGTAACTGAATATTTCAAAGACAGCTCATTATTACTTTGGGGAAGAGTCACACCACAGAAGGCACAAGTGATGTGACCAAAGCCATGTCTACTACAGGAGCTGGAGGCTGCCTCATTGAACAGATTAAAACTGGGTAGAATCACATAGCTCAGTTCATAAATCAAACAATTTTCTCCAAATTTTCAGTTTTTCCTCTCTACTAACCAAGTCTCTCCCTGTCTCAGCTCTTTTCTTCTGGTTGGGAGACTTCAAACTGGCCTTCTTGAGGCCACTTCCAGACCTATGTCTCTACTATGCTAGGAACCAGGATTCTGCTGCTCTGTTGTAGGCCCTTCCAGTCTCCTGCACAGTCCTGGACATGCAAATATCCCATTTTACTGTTTTGACTATAGAAATATCAACGACTTTTATAACTTCTTCATCTGAAATGCAGCAAGACTGTCTATCACTGCCCTGTTCTGGTATGAGGGTTTTGACTCTATATGCACTGCACTGGACCTCCTATTTGTGCATGAGATGAGAAATAAACCGTGGCCACATTGAAGGGAAGAACAAACTCAAGCTGTTAGAGTGACACTTTCTGCTCTGCATTTTTGTAACTACACCTGATCCTATAGGAAGATAATTGATACAGAATAGCTTTTTGTCTTATTGAACTGGGGTTTGTTTCCCTACTTAATTTGTCATTTAAATCACTATAATCTTAATTTAATCTATGTGCATGGCTATCCATATACTCTGAACTTTTTCCAGTGTTTATTCTATAAGCTGTTACAGCTAACCAGCCCTGCAGTTACACTGTTAAAGCATGAACCCACATGGACACACTCATACAGTGGCATTCTCATTACAATACAACGGCATTTTCATTTTATCTCAGTAACCTGAAAGCTACTGACCTGTGTCTGGGTCAATGCTGAAGCCTAGGGAAGCTCCATCTCGGTGCATGAGCCCATACTTCACCTCTCCGTTGACACCGAGGTCTGCATCGCAGGCTTCTACCTGTAGCACATACGTGCCTGGAGGCTGATTCTCCAGAACCCAGGTGCTGTCACTGTAGTAAGTGCACTAAAAATAAACCCAAACATCCAACCCCATATATTACACAGAGCCACATGAATTTGCTGCACGGTGTCAATATTTTCTCCAGCACATCTGAGAAGAACTCAGAAGAAAATCACTTCTATTACTTATACTCACAAAGAAATCAAGCTCTAAGGGAGAGGAAGGAAAAAAGGAGAATGAAGTACATACCCTCAAAGTATGAAGAAAGCTGGCTGCGTGTTCACTTACAGATTCATTCTGCACTGCAAACACAGTCCCTTCAGCCCGCCGGCAATCACCGGTAGCCAAGAGGAGTCTATAACCCAAATTATGGATGGGAAAAGAATATCTGCAGAAAGACATCTTACCTCTCTGAAGACAGGCTTGTTGTTGTTTATGTCATTAACTCCCACAATAACCTCAGCAAAACTGCTGAGAGGGGTGGGTCCCCCGGAGGCATTGTCATCTATCGCAGTGATGTTCAGTGTGTATTGTGGCCCTTTCAGGTTGGGCGGTGGGTTTCTGCGGAGTTTAATGATACCTAAATTTGGAAGCATAAAGTGTCATTTTATTTTACCGTGTAAACAAACAAACAAAATCAAGTGGGCATCGCATTTCTCTGCCACTGTATTGTTGGTTCAGTTTGTATTTTGTTTGCAAAGCATAGGAATCAGTCATCTTAGACTGCACAGTCCTTGGCCCAGGATCCCAAGTTTTGGTTGATATTTGGAGAAAGGCCATCATATCAAAGAGCTAATTCTCATTGATACATCCCCATTTGCAGATTATATAAATATGGTGCTTTCTTATGATTTTTGACACATAGGTGAAGCAGAGTCAATACAGATTAGACAGTAAGTAACTGTGTTCTAAAACCTCTTTCCGTACCTTTCTGACTATCCAGTTCAAAGTTGCCCTCCTCATTGCCTCCTGTAATTAGATATAGCAGCCCATCTCCATCAGGGTCCTTTGCCCGAACAGTAGCCACTAAGGTGCTGGGACCAGCATCTTCCGAAAGGAAAGTTCTGTAACTGATGCACATAAGGGAGCAATGGCAGCACATTTAGTGTCAGAATAACCATCACCATGTTAACCATCAGCCAAGGATTTTAAATTAATCATGAATGTAATTTTTTTAAGCTTTGCGCATGCAATCATGGAATCTTTAATCAGTTTAAGATGAGACTTGATCATCTTTGTCCAGCATAAGGTATGTATTTTAGGATTGTAATCCTGCACTTTTGGTATACGTAATTTCCAAGGATCTTTTGGAAGATATCAACATGCACCATACTACATTGCACTGCAAACCAGGATCACTTGTCTCCTAAAGATGAGAAAAAGGACTGGTATCTGTCATGCGGTGTTTCTTATATCCCTGTATACTAATGGAAAGCGTCAGATACTACAGAGATGAATGTAAAACAGTATTTCATTTTGTAAATAAATGTATGCATGTTTTGTATTTAAAACATGTCCATACTTTAAACTTGTGCAAAAAATAGAAATTATATTCATTCAGGAAAGGAAAGAAGGCATTTTAAACAAGCAGGGCCTCATGAAATTAGCTTACAATACAATCTGCTGATGATAAAATTAAGTTTTAATGTTTGCTAACATAAGACCGTCTTTATCTATCATATATTTATACATGGACAATCACTTTGAGACCTAGAAGTCAACACAGTCAAAATCATTCCCTAGAGAGTTAGGTCTTCTATTCATTCTGTTCTCTCTCTATAAATATAAAGTTAATATGCTGGTATCACAACTGGTGTATTTTTTTTATACAATCTAGAAACGAAAGGCCAACTTATAAAGCCTTTCTTCATACAAATTACCCCTCAATTTCACTGGTACTTATAGTTGCACAGCACAACAAGTTACCATTTAGCCGAGTGTTGTTAAGGTTACACGTATGAACAGCATCTGTGAAAACCAAAGCAGGCGTTCAAGCTGGCTTACACGGACTGGGAGAAGACAGGAGCCTCATCATTCACGTTGGCCATTCGAATCCGCACAGACGCCGTCCCTGTCCGAGGGGGTTGTCCTTTATCGACAGCTATTACCACAAACTCATACATATGGTTTGCTCGCTCAAAGTTCAGCCTCTGGTTAGAATTGATGACCCCGTGATGCGTGATGGAAAAATCAGTGCTCTGGATGAAGTAAGTGATCTCAGAGTTGGAGCCAGAGTCGCAGTCTGTTGCAAGCACTATTAGAGAACACGTTTAGCAGAACGGTCATGCTGCAGAAGAGGTTTGGTTATGCCATTTCCTACCAAGTCAACTTCAGATACTCTTTTTTTTTTTTTTGAGAACAGATGTCACCTAAATCTGTTTTATCCATAAAAGCCTTATTTTTGTGGTAAGAGTCTGGGAACTCAGCAGGAGGCTGGGAGTGAAAAAGCCAAACAACTCTTCCCCTCCTCCAACCCAGCCCGACTGATCGCAGCAAGGCGGGTTTGCAAGAGAGCCGTGACCCCAATACTATACAACGTGCTTTGTACAAATAGCAGTCAACACTGGTAATTACCGCACAATCAATATGCATGTTGGTAGAACATTATCAGTCATAAACTGTGTCCTCACTCTCTCCAGGGATGCCATTCAAATTTAATTAGCTCCCAGCTATGTTATAGCTAAAGTACTTTTTAATTACCTGGCACTTCAAGGTACAAAAAGTGATTAAACATTCCTCCCCAGCAAGTGTTTATTCAGTACGTTGGGTGTCCCATCTGCTCAGAAGCAGCAAATCAGCAGAACAAAGAGCTAGAGCTCACAGTGTAGTATCAAAAGTGATTTTTAAGAGCAGGAGCTCACCTCTTTAATTACCCTGCCATTTTTCTAGCCAAACAATGAGGCTTGCGCTCACACCCACCCTGGTATTGAACAAACTCCTTATTCTACCAGGAGGATGCAGATGCAGCCATTGTGGTAGTACACAGCCTTTTGGAAGCAGAACAGTGATTGCAGTGCATGGACACCCTGGCAGACAGCTACAGCGTCATCCAAAAATGAGACGAAGAAACAAGGACCCATCATTATCAGAGTATTAACTCAAAGGGCTTAATTCCCCTCAAAGGGGAAGAGAACGATTTCAAAAAGCGCACTGAAATGCTGTGCTACTTAGTTGCAAAAAACTCAACTACCTCTGCCTGTGGAAAGTTACTCATCTGGGTTTAAAAGGACATTTAGGATGGTTGTAACATTTTGTTTAAAATCTCTCAAAATCCTACTGTGAATAAATGTTTGGGTGTGCTACACACTACAAAGGCAAGGGCTTTAGAGTTAATCACTCTCTTGCTGTATTTAAAACCTAAATATATTAAAACCTCAAGAAAGATTGAAATGAAAGTGGCTTAAAACGGTTAAATTTAGTAGTCAAGTATTGTTTTTAGAGAGAGATGCAGAAAGTGAAAACATACTTGATTTGAAAACTTCTGATTTAATCTGCAGAGTCATTACCAAGATATTGTAACCATTCACAAAAATACATTTTACGTGCTTAACGATCATACTTTTTTCCCCCCAGATGTTTCTGGCAAATAGGGAACGTGATACTTGTACATGACAAAGATGTGCCTTACTTCCCAACAGCAACTGGGAATTCCATTCCCCTTCCATTTCATTCCATCCTGCAAACTGATCTGCATTGCAAAGGTATTTTGAGGATCATATAGCAACCACAAACAGGTCTGTGCTAGCTCTACCCATGCTCTAAGCTAGTTTAGTGCAAGCTAACTCCAGCTCAAAGCCTAGTATGTTAGCACAAAGTTGCCGGCTATAACTCTAAGCCTTGCTCTGCTGGCACAGTGGTGCAGCTGAAGGAGTACGCTAACCCCTGCTGAGAGCATACCTCCATGCTTTTCAGATCATAGCTTGTTTGCATCCAGACACCTTAAAGCACATGCAGTGAGCATAAATCTGCCTGTAATGACTAAGGAGACAGACTGACTCAACTAGCGTAGCATCAGCACTACAAACATGACACAAGCCAGACTTAGAGTGTGTTAAAATAAAAATGGTTAACAACTAAAACCTACATTTACATCATCCACAGTTTTAACAAATGGCATATATCACACGATCTTTTTCACTGCCATTGATAGCAAGCCAGTCAGCCTCAGAATGGCAAAGGCTGTCTCAAATTTGCATTTATTTTTGTTTGTGGGACATTCTGAGGTTGCAACATCTCACCCCTCAAGGAACTATAGCCAGGGTAAGAGCTGCTTTTTTTTTTTTTTTTCCTGAGGCCGATACTTGCTTTGGCAGTCAGAGTTAGTGGCACAGTACTCATCCAGCACAGGGTACAGGTGACTGCACATACGGCTTCCTTGCAGCCACTACCAACGCTGCTCAGCCCTTCAATACCAAGTGAGTGTTCACCCACCCATTTTCACTGACTGTCACTATACTTCCACCTCGCATTTTCTTTTCTAAGAAGGCTCTTTCTCTTGAAATGTGCCCCATACGGCAAGACAACCAAACGGGATGCAATTGCACAGCTTTGCCGTTCTGCTTGCTTTGATCAGCTTTACAAGTGTCCTGGAGAGAAGAGCATACATCTCTTTAAGGAAGATCACATGCTTAGGAGTTTTGGGAGTTGATCATTCCGATCAACTTATTTCTTCCCTAGAGCCATTAAACCAAAAAATGAGCTACAGCAAGCTCTGAACTCTCTTGCTAAGTGTTTAGCAGTCCCTGCAGCCCTCTTACCAGCATGTGGCTATGCAAGGGAAGCTAAGCTTCTTATCATCACTGCAACCTGCATGTGTTCAGCTTCAAATTCAGGAAATTTACATTGTTGTCTTCAAAAAACACATCTTAGACACGTAAATTTTTGCTAAGTCTTGCATTGGCACTTACCTATTTCTCACAAGGTTCATAACCCTCCTGAAGTCTCAGCCCATGTTCCCATTACTACCCCAGTACCGGCCCCTACTTTCAGTTTGAATACTTACAGCAAGCCTGTAAGCATTCTCCCAGTTTTAGGCAGAACACACCTGTGGCATGCATCACATCATGACAGACTATGTCAGATCTCGAGACATCTTTGAAGGCATTTAACTGACACCAGTAAAATAGGTTGGAGAATGGACTTTTGTTCCTTGTCTGTTGGACTCTGAAGACTGAGACAAGAGGTGCAGCATCATCCAATTTCACTCCTTATTTGTGCAACCACAGTATTTCAAGAGTGACCTAGAAGTTTTGGTTGGAACTTGGGGCTTAAAATTATTTCCAACAGCTCTAATCTTTCAACAGGATACTATTCTAGCCTCTAAAAATGTTGTCTGTGCACTCAGGCTTTATGTGCAAGTGATATGTGGCCATGTTAAACACAACAAACTTGGAATGATGACTAGTAAGCCACAACCATAAATATAAAAGTTCACAGGCTTTCCAAAGGTTTCTCCTTTAACACTTTGTAAGTCAATTATACAGCATTAATACCTATTTGATAAAACTAGCTGCCCATTTAAAAAACTTTTTTTTTCTTAACACATTAAGAAAAGAAAAACTAGTTGCAGCTGCTTCCAGGACACAAAAAGATGACCAGATGACCAAGATGAGTTAAAAGACAGCCACAAGATTTAAAGGAAACAAGCTCTGGCAATCCACTAAGTCACTGCCTGTCAGCTGCCTTAACTGCTCTTGGGATACCACAGGATCCCTCCTTGGGCACAGCTGTGTGACACAGCACAGTGGTCCTCACCTGAAGACACAACTCTCAGGATATCTAAAAGCCATCTACAGCTCTCCAGGAAGGCTGCCATCCACATCTTACAAAGGCAGTGCTCGCTGTGGAAGAGACAGCACTTCCTCACGGTAAGAATCATGAACATGGAACACAAGTCAGCAGGTCCATGGCAAGACTGAAACAAAAGGTACCGGGATGGTCCTCACCTTGCAGTAGAGACGTGCCAACAGGAATGGTTTCGGGAATGTTGTCTCTGCTGTAAATGGAGCACTGGAATTCAGGAGAACAGTCATTTTCGTCGGTGATATGGACCATGACCTGAGACAAAAAGACAGGCTGAGAGGAGATTTTAGTTTCTACACTTAGGAAAACGGGCACCTCATTCTGGACACTGCCTGGGCAGTCATTGCTTTTGCTGCTGTCCCATCCTTACACCTCTGATGATAAACTTTTTCTCAAGCTACTCCTGTAACACATAGAAGTATTATCTCCTCCACTTCCAAGCAGATGGGAGGCAAAGCCAAAGACAAATAACAAGAGGTATTTCGCAGAGCCTAGATCTGAGCCCAGATCAGAGCCCAGCCTTCTGCCTGCACCATAAGGCCTCCTCCCTCCCGAGCATCTTCACAAGTTTTCTAGGCTATCCCTGTGTGTAACTGGTCCTGCTAATGAGGTAACAAAGATTGCAGAGACAGTAGGTAGGAAGCAAAGTGATCCACATACCTCAGTCACGCTGCTAAGAGCACTCTCAACTTCCATGGCTTTCAGTAAGAGGTGATAGAGGTGGTGCTCACTCTCATAGTCCACGGGGTGGGTCAGGCTGAGCTCTCCGCTCTCCTGCCTCACCTTGAAGAGCCCACTGGGGTTCATCAGCAGAGTGTACGAAAGAGGCTGGCTCTGGAAAGAAACAGCCTCAACAACTGCTACTCTGTAAAGAATGAGAGAATAACCCTTTGCTTCAAAACAACAATAACAAAAGCTGTCTCCTGAGCACCTAGAAGAGGAAGATGAGGATGTCAAAAGGTGAATCTCTCACTTTGTCAATGCTGGGCTCAGCTTTGTATTTAGACTGGACATCCCCCTGCTACAGGGAGCCCACCTACCCTCTCTTCTCTCACCAAACTGATCCTCTGACATAGAAGGGCTGGGATAACAACCCATTTCAACCCCTTACTAACACGAAGACATCTTTTTCTTCCCCTTTGTACCCTTCCAAATACTTGACAGCAGTTACTGGTTCAGCTTCAGTTACAGAGATTACTGAACTACTACACTTTTGACTTTCTTTGAAGCTGTATATTCAGAAAAGGAACTGGTTCAGAGATGGATGGGAAACCCATGAAGTACAGGGCCTTTCCAGACCCTGCTGTCCACTTTGGCAGGACGCGAAATGAATGTTTGCCTCCCTGCTGTCACTTATGCTTTGAAGCTCCATCTCTCACAGCAGTCTCTGGCCAGAGTGACATTATACTTTAAGCCCATCTGAGTGAAAGCTCCAGCGAAGGAGACAAATTTTCTTCCTCCTCCTCATTCAGTCTCTTTTAAGGGGTAAGTGGCACATCTCCAGTAGTTTTTCCTACTTCATCAGCTTATTTTGAGGTTTCCTACTGCTTAAAGGCCCTATGGCACGGCTCCACCTGCTACTTGGTGCCTTAAAAGCCCATATTGCTCTCAAGCAGCTGAACAGTAACAATAAAACCAGAGCCAGCTCGGCAGCATCTCCCCACTGTGGCCTGGCTTAGTTACTCTTCACACAACGGCAGAGCCCCTTGGAGACTTAGCTGTATCTATTTGCACTTCACACAGGCGTTGTTATCTCAAGAGTCTGGCAATGACTTGCCATTCTAAAAATTTAAATACAAGTCAAACAGGATACGAACAACTCCAAATCTGGTTAATTAAAAGGCAGTCTTTTTCAAGCAGTCATTTATATCTGAAGTTCTCCAGGAGATGCATAGCCAGGAGTTTGGCTGTTTTAATTCACGATGCAATGCAATAAGATCCCAAGAGCATTAAAATAATAATTTCAGCAGAATTCCAGCATCCCAGACTACACCATGTGCCACACTGGAGACTCTTAAACACCAGAAAAGGCACCATTTCTTTTAGAAAACACAACGCTATTTTTAAAGTGTAACAGGCAAACACATACGCATAGCCCTGAGAATCAACAACACAAAAATTTCACTTTATTGTGTTCTGTGAAGTTCCTCTCAGACTGTAGGGAGGGAGTTCACCTAACGAAGTACAACTTACTTTTCTCCTGCTGGAGTATTTTCAGGGACAAAGACACTGTAGGACATGTTAGTGAACTGTGGAGGTCGGGAGCCTGCCAGGATAGAAATGGAGGCATAGGGGCTTTTGTTGCCATACTCATCGGTGGCTTCCACAGTAACCATGTACTCCTTGTTCCACGTCAAAGGCAAGCCAGTCGTCATGATAATGCCAGTATCCTTATCTACTCGGAATCGCTCTTCACCACCTATAAATATATGCACAAAGCTGGTCTGAAAAATGCCCCATAGCAAGAACATTTGCATCTTCACTATTTTAAGGTAAGCTATCCTCAAATCATCTACCTATGTCCTTGCATGCACTTCTTTTTTCCTCTGCAGTTTTGCACCTTATCTTTCACTCACACTGTGCTCTGTTGACCAGTGCAGTGTAAAAGAGATGAGAACAGGTGAGAAATGGAGCCTTAAGATAACAGTAAGCCTGCAATCAATTTCAAAATAGAAGTAAAGCAAAGAAAGTGGCAGCAAGAAAGATTCCCATCCACGTAACTGTTTTACTTAAAGCACCTCCAGCTTCTACTTGCTGTGCCTGCTGTATCTTTAATGATTCCCCAAGGGAAAAATCTATGAACGAAATGATAAAATGGGAAATTGTTAAGAAAAATCTGCAACTTAACTTAATAGAATTTTACCATTTTTTTTCAGAATAGACCTACCTGCAATGAGTGTGTAAGTTATCCCAGCACTGGTGTTTTCATTGTTACTGTAATATGCGACAAGCTGGTAGATGAGAGTGCCTTTTCGGGCATCTGGATCGACACGTGCCAGGTAGGGGTATGGGTACATGCCCCAGGACAGAAGTTCCTCTTCTGGGGCAAGGAGTGTCACATGGCAGAGGTACCAGTCGTTATCTGCAAAAGATGCATGGATTTCTAGACAACTTGTTCACAAACTTTAGTCGGGAATGTTTAAGATCTTATCCGTTAGTATCTGTAAACAAACTGAATTGCCCATCACATTCATGCTATCACGTGCACAAAAAATTCAGTACAGATATGGAGTTTGGCAGCTCGATGTGTATTAAGTGCAGTTAACAACTAAATAAAAATACTTTCAATAATAGCTTTTAATTAGTTAGATATGCATATTAAATACTATGTCAGTTACACCACTTGCCATGACACAGTTTTAAGTGCGTACTTATCCAGACTCAGGTGAAATTTGGCCTTTTTATTTTCAACAAATTCAGCATAAATGTTGCCAGCTTTACCAAATCAGGTTTAGGGCTTATTAAAATATTTCTCTTAAAAATCAGTGGAAATGGTAAGCAATCAAAACCCCCTAAAATTCTTCCCGCTCCAACACTGATTTGTTTAGTTTTCTCAAACCACCAGATATTCAAGGAAAGGCATATGTGCCTTCCCCTTGTGCCCCCAGCATCCCATCTGGTTGCATCTTAGGTGAGTGAAACATGGCCTTTGAAATGGAACCCCCCCAAGGCAAAGCCTTGGGCTTTGCTTCTACAGGGAGAGGCAAGCGAAGTGGCAGGTCAGCCAGCAGCTGCAGTGAGAGAGCAAGCCCTGTGTACTGGCAGGGGAAGCACAGCACAAACTGCTCTCTACTGGGCATGGAGGATCTGGGGTTGGGAGCAAGCACCTCTACCTGAATCCCTGGAGAAAAACGGCACATGTGTTGACTGTGCCTGTATTGTTTTGTGGCTAAGAAGTGAACTCCAATACCTACAACAACTGGTGCAGACGATTGCATCTGCGCAACCTTGGACTGTCAGACTTGGGAGCAGCCTGGAAGGACCCACACCACTGAGTGTCTGACCTAGATCCCCCCTGATCTCTGACCGATAGCATGGTCTGAGGGCGTTTGAGTAGCAGGGTTGACCATCAGCGGAACAACTCCTGGGATCACCCCAGATCTGCTCCTGGGGTGGCTGTGCCACCGCTAGTGCCAGCCCAGTAAAAGGAGTGAACCCCTGACATGCAGAAGGGCTGTCCACAGAGAAGAAAGAGAAGGAACCTTCTACTGCAAAGAACCTGTAGAGATTTAATCACAGTATTTTTACCTCTTGGGACACCTAAATTTAAACCTTTTGAACTCACAGCAACTTGCTAACAGATGCTAAAAGTACATATGAGCTTCTTGAAGAAATTTTCCTAAGCACATTTGTGTTCCAGAGGTGGCCTTGAGATTTGACTTCAAATCAAAATGAATATATTATTGAATATATAAAATAAGTTCAAATTAAAAAAAGAAACTAAATGTAGAAAGGGGGGAGTAGAAAAGTACATATGAAAAATGCACGTTGTCTGCCTGATAAAATATGATCACATGCTTGAACAAACTGGACTGAGGTTGCAGGTCTGTGAAGGGCTACACCACTATGAAAAGAAACACCCACCTGGGTGTACGTATGTCTCATACAGGAAACCCTTGATCTCTGCCTTCAGGAAGGCCACATTTCACATAGGATGGAAGAGGACAGCAGCACGTGGACAAAACCAGCACTAAAGGCAAGAAGTAAGCTAGACATTCCAAACAATTTTTAACTGTGGACCTCAGGGATCCGATACTAAATATAAGACTACACACAGATAGAGACATCTGCTGACACACAAGACCTGTATTTACGAGCAGCCTTACCCCACAGTAAAAATACGTGCTGGACAAATTTACCAGAGGTAATCATTCCCAGGAGAGAAAAGACTTCACTGAAGTTTTGTGGGTTTTTTAAAGTATGTAAAATAATTTAAGACATGGTTTCTTTAGCTAGAGGAAATTCTTAGATTACGTGGTTTCTGGTTTTCTAATGTACCAACATTGCATACATGGGAACATTTGTTAAACATGCTCCTCTAAGATTTTTTTTCTCTGTATGGCTCAGTGTAACACAAGGCACAACCCTCAGCACGAGCTAGTGACTCACAAGAGCAGCTGTAAAATACTGTGGTCAGTATTTTATCCACAGCCAAGAATGAGGGCTGAGAAACACATGTTTTAATTAACCCAGCTATAGGCAGTGTCATTTTGCTAGGGCCAAGTAACAGAATGAAAGCTTGTAGGCATACATCATTAAAAAATATTTTTGTTCATTCATTCGTCTAATTCAGGCAGTTCTAATTTCTGCAGAGATGAATATCTAGTCAAGCATTTTTCCCATTTATTGAAACCTAGAGAATGATTTCAAAGAATTATAATTATACGGCTTATTCCTTAACATTGTCCCATGTAGGTGATCCAAGTGTTAAATATCAATCAATAACAAAGTCCTAATCCTGCTGTAAGAATTGTAAAAACCACCACCATGTCAAAATGTCAGCCCTAAACCAGGACTTCATGCTTTAAAAAAGACAGACAAGGGAATAAATTTCACTGAGTTCAGGACACCATGTCAGGGGAAATATTTGTGTTGTTCAAATTTACAATAATTTTCTGGACTTTTACAAAAACTTCATCTCCCCCCTCTCTGAAATGTGTATTTAAATAGACTCGTAGAAGCATAGAATCATTTAGGTTGGAAAAGACCTCTAAGATCATCAAGTCCAGCCGTTAACCTAACACTGCCAAATCCACCACTAAACCATGTCCCTAAGCACCGCATCTACAAGTCTTTTAAATACCTCCAGGGATGAGGACTCCACCACTTCCCTGGGCAGCCTGGTCCAATGCTTGACAACCCTTTCAGTGAAGAAATTTTTCCTCACATCCAATCTAAACCTCCCCTGGCACAACTTGAGGCCATTTCCTCTCGTCCTATCGCTGGTTACTTGGGAGAAGAGACCGACACCCACCTCGCTACAACCTCCTCTCAGGGAGTTGTAGAGCACGATAAGGTCTCCCCTGAGCCTCCTTTTCTCCAGGCTAAACAACCCCATCTCCCTCAGCCGCTCCTCATAAGACTTGTTCTCCAGACCCCTCACCAGCCTCGTTGCCCTTCTCTGGACACGCTCCAGCACCTCAACGTCCTTCTTGTAGTGAGGGGCCCAAAACTGAACACAGTATTCGAGGTGTGGCCTCACCAGGGCCGAGTACAGGGGCACGATCACTTCCCTACTCCTGCTGGCCACACTATTTCTGATACAGGCCAGGATGCCATTGGCCTTCTTGGCTGCCTGGGCACACTGCCGGCTCATATGCAGTCCTCACTGAACCTTGGTAAAATTGTGACACTAGCAAAGCCTTAGATCACAGAATCACAGGATGGTTGAGGTTGGCAGGGACCTCTGGAGGTCATCTGGTCCAACCGCCCTGCTCAAGCAGGCCTACCTAGAGCCAGTTGCTCAGGACCGTGTCCACATGGCTTTTTAATATCTCTGAGGAGGGAGACTCCACAACCTCCCTGGGTAACCTGTTCCAGTGAACAGGGTTCCAGTTCTGGGGACTGCATTTCAGGAAAGATGTGGACCAGCTGGCAAGTGTCCAGAGAAGAGCAAAAAACACAACCAGAAAACATGGCCTGTCAATGTTGTGGTTTAATCTCAGTCGGCAACTAAGCACCACGCAGCCGCTCGCTCACTCCCCCCCACCCGGTGGGATGGGGGAGAGAATTGGAAGAGCACAAGTTAGAAAAACTCGTGGATTGAGATAAAAACAGTTTAATAATTGAAATAAAATGATGATGATAATAATATGATAATAATAATAATACACAAAACAAGTGATGCACAGTACAATTGCTCACCACCCACCGACCGATGCCCAGCCAGTCCCCGAGCAGCGGCCCCCCCCGGCCAGCTTTCCCCAGTTTATGTACTGAGCATGACGTCACATGGTATGGAATGTCCCTTTGCCCAGTTTGGGTCAGCTGTCCTGGCTGTGCCCCCTCCCAGCTTCTTGTGCACCTCCAGCCTTCTCAGCCGGCAGAGCATGGGAAGCTGAAAAGTCCTTGGCTAGTGTAAGCATTACCTAGCAACAACTAAAACATCGGTGCGTTATCAACTTTGTTCTCATCCTAAATCCAAAACACTGTACCAGCTACTAGAAAGGAAATTAACTCTATCCCTGCCGAAACCAGGACAGTCAAGAAAGGTGGAAAGATGTGGAGATTTTCAGGAGACTGCAAGGGACATGCTAACAGTGCTACAAGATGCCAAAGGACTGATGCATGAAGTCAGTCGCTGTTCCCTACCCCATGAAACAAAAAGTAACAAACTATCATTCCTAAGAAAAAGATTTGCATTAGATGTTAGGGGGTGGGGGGAATCCCCCAGCAATTTTTGAATTATAAGGATAACAGAGCACTTGATAGCGGCTGGAGAGGTGAGAGATCATCCATCAATGAGATCTTTAGGACCTGACTAGACAAGTATCTGCCACCAACCACTTTGTTATAGCAAAGCCTACCTCTAGGCAGGGGCACGGTACCAGCAAGACTGTTAACTCCTTTCCATCATGCTTTAATTCCCCTGCCCTTCAGCTTTTGCATCTCATTGATTTCTGAAGCTTACATGTTCACGTGTCACTCGTTCCCCAGCAGCCTGAGGGAATTTCTAGCATAAACTTTCTTTGGACCTTGTGTTTTTCTTTGGTGTTTGCTTAAAGGTAAGAAGTGAGGGAAGAAATGAATGCCACTCTAGAAACAGACAGCACCACACATGAAAGGAAAAACACAGGATGAGGCCAAACCTGGAGGGTCATAGTACAACAGCAGTTGGTAATAAACTTCAGATATCAGGTGGAACATCTTTCTGCAGCTGAGACCTGGCTCACTCCTTCAGCCCCTCAGCATCTATTTCTGCTTTTAGGGCTTGAAGGAGCAGAGCTGTTCTCTCTGTGCAAGTAAACAAAACTTAAACTGAAACAACCTGCAAGCATGCTGACAAAACAGCCCAGGTTATCTGCATACAGACATCAGAGCTCTAATTCTGGCAGAGAGTGAATGGAAGTAGTGAGGTGGGTGTCGGTCTCTTCTCCCAAGTAACAAGCAATAGGACCAGAGGAAACCGCCTCAAGTTGCACCAGGGGAGGTTTAGATTGGACATGAGGAAAAATTTCTTCATGGAAAGGGTTGTCAAGCATTGGACCAGGCTGCCCAGGGAAGTGGTGGAGTCCCCATCCCTGGAGGTATTTAAAAGATGTGTAGATGTGGCGCTTAGGGACATGGTTTAGTGGTGGACTTGGCAGTGTTAGGTTAACAGTTGGACTTGATGACTTTAAGGGTCTCTTCCAACCTAAATGATTCTATGAAGAAAAGATTGTTATAAAGGTCAGGTCTAAAAAAAGCAGGTTGAACATGCACCGGAGACTAACCGGAGGCCAGTCAAACAGCACTATTCTGCCCTATCATTCAGAAAAAGCTGTTCAGAAGAAGCACTTCGAGCCTTTGCTACTCAGGAGTACAAACATTTCTGTTCTGGTAGCTGTCTCCTCTTTGCACAGGCACCAGGTGTGAGAAACTCAAGGATTTTAAGGTGTTACAGACACATGGCAATCAAATACTATGAAAAATTATTGCATTGACTTGAAACAAGTCAGTGAAACAAAAACAGTCTTGATAAAGTAGGGTTTTTTTCCAGCAATGCACTGGTTTTTCAACTGCCATAACTGTAAAGGCATTAACAGATCAGGCCTCTGAAATCAATAGTGTTTTATTTTGTTCCACTGACACAACCGCAGCATCCTATTAAATCAAAATGCAACATCACCCAGTGATGTTACAGCTCACACATTTTGTCAATATGAATCATCCACTGAAAGGAAGGAAATAATCAGGAAACCAGGCTCTATAGCCTGTGAAACAAGATTATCACCAGGATGAAACATCTGGCCTCTGCATCATGCATTTGAAAAAGAGTCTCGGTATGATCAATCAAGTTTTGCTTGAGATACCAGTATATTGCCAAGGCTTCAGCTCTACCCCTTGTTTACATATAAGAAAAGCATGTCAGGGATGGCATGAAAGGGATGTCAACCAACCACCAGCCAAGAGGAACCTAAGTAAAAGGGTTAGGACGTAGCAAGTGCAAGGATGGGGGAACTCACCACATGGCCATCCATGCAATGAAGAGCTGCTAGCTTTCTGTCTTTGAGGGCTAAACACACTTGAGCAGATCAGAGCAGATATAGCCGCGCCATCCTTGGACAAGAGCATGAAAGCAAAGGAAGAACTGGAAAAGGATTTTAAACTGCAAGTGGCTGTTCTTGCAAGCTTGTATCAATTCCGTGTTCCTTTAGTCATTTATTTTCCTCCCTTAACGGAAGGAGGAAACATGATAGAAGTAATTTTCTTTTCCTGAGATGAGGATTAGAGCTGCACTGACTGATGTGGGTTTGATGGGACTAATGTTGGGAAGCTGAGAAGTAAAAAATGTGCATAAAAACGTTAGTTATGTTTTGCTTATATCCCCTCTGGCAAAATGAATCATTTGAATGTAAAAGAGACAGCATGGTATGCGAAGACGTTTCTGAAGTACCTGGCTTGAAATAGGACATCAAGGCGGGATGCCCACACAGCCCCTCCTTGCACTGTCAGGCCACACTGTTATCCCTCAGTGGCAGGGCAAGACAACAGGACCTTTGGCTCGCTATTGAACCCTCACCAGAAAATCCACACCTGAAAAATGGTTACTATCACAGCTAAGAAACCCTTGTCGTCCTCAGGACTGAAACACAAAATTAGTTTCAAAGGACCTGTATTTCCTCAAATTAAAAAGAATGTAATTGCCAGAAAACATCTGATGCACTGAATAAGTTAATAAATTTCTATCTCAAATATCATACAAAATTATATTTGAGATAGAAAACATCTTGTGTATATACATACATATAAATATAACTTGTCCTAGAAGTCCCATAAATGCTTGTCCTATAAATTTGCAGTTTTCCTTATAAATTATAATTTTCAAGAGTAATTTTTTTAAATGTAATTGGATATACTGAAGACTATGAAAAGATCAGCGTGTTTTGGTAGAAGCAAAAGGAAAAAAAAAGGACTAATTTATTTAGGCTTAAGTTGCCTTCAGGCTCCAGAGCCCCCTGCAGACAGGGCAGGTATGGAGGCAGTAGGGTAAAATGCTTCGCGGGCAGCAGCTTGCACAAAAACATGACGGCAGGTAGCAGCCATCCCAATGAACACCAGCAACATGATGTGTTCCCACATTAACACCGCACTTCAGCGTGGGGGATGGGGGAATCAGCACCTATTTCTGAGATCTACAGCAGAGACCAGACTCTCTGCTTGCCACAAGAAATGTTTTTCTTTTTTTTTTTTATGTTTAACATTACAGTCACCAGGGGTTACAATGTGCAGCTCACACTCCAGTCTCCCAAACGTATGACAGATCCGAGGAGCTTCAGGAAAGATCAAGGGAAGGAAAACAAAGGGGATTTGTGCAGGAAGACAAGAGAAAACACAAGACTAATTGGAAACTGTAATCCTTAGAGTTTAAGGATACTGTGCTTCACACCCCAACACAGAGTGATTTAAAGATAAGCCACTGACAGTGATGAACACTTCCCTTCCCTTAGCTAGCAGCCCCATCCCCTTGATGAGGCTCCAGTGAAGAAGACAGAGAGACGAGGCCTCCTGCTCTTCTGGGGGAGCAGAGAAAAAGCCCCGGCAGTCATCGCTGACACCTGTGCGAGTCAACAGGACTAGAATTGGGGTGAAATCCCCCAGCAGAGTTACTTAAACCACAGGCATGATGGCTGAAGCACTGAGAAGCAGCTTGTACGCCCCTCAAAAGCTATAGACAACCAGTTCCCCCTACTGTCATCGAATACTGGCATGATACTAGATGAAAATGTCTCCTTGTTTTGGTTGTTTTTTCTTGGGTTTTTGGTTTTGTTTTGTTTTTTTTTCTTTCAAGCACTGTTCACTTCTCTGACTCAGTTTTTGTAAGACAGCTTCGCATAAACGACCTCGCAAATCATAAACACCAGTTCATCAGCCTTTTTCATAACCAGATGCTCTATGGTTGCAAGACACACTGGTGCCCCAGTTTCTAACTTATCCTTGACTAACAACAGATATTCTTAAAATTCAAGCTGCTTTTGAACATTCCAGTCTTTATTTTGTAGTTATGGTCAGTCACGTACTCCAGTACTACCTGAGGATCAGACAAGACTGGGTCACTGTGTGACCCAATATACCCATCTCATAAACTAACACTAAAACATCCCTGTCCTCAAAGCACCTGCAATCCAGTCCTCATCCACTACACAGCATCCTACAAACACTGAGGTATTGAATCTGAAAAAAAATTAAAACACATATGGACATGCCTCATGAAAATTCTTCCATGTGTATTTTTGTGCCTTTCAGAAATTCCCCCAAAACTAAAGTATACGTAGGAATAATCTACTTAAGAGTGTTTAAACTTCCAACAAAATGTCTTATAGCAGTAATTAATCTTTACCCAGAGTTCATCTTCACTTTTAGAAATGCCTCTTAGCCTAAAGAAGTGATATTTACGCAGTCACGCTGTCCGCTGTGCCCCCTCTCTCCTGCCCAAGTGGCTTTTGAATCTGGCAGCCAGTTTGCTCCTCAAGCTTTATGAAAGTCAGCAGCTGTCCAGAAGAGGGGGATCCCAAATAAGGGTGCCCACTGAGGGAAAGGAAAAGGGAAAGCAGCTTTTGCTTGGTCTCGACGAGCAGACCGGTCAGCAATGCCTACAATGCTCATGCGTCTGCCCCAGCTGCCACACGTGCTGTCATGCCTCCTGGGAGAAGTGTTGGGGCAAGGAGGAGCTCTCGCAGCGGGGAGAGCCTTCATGGCACAGGTCACCCCTCCAGAACTAAAGCCTTAATTTTCTGAATTTCTTTTCTCCAACTCCCGTAAGAAAAGTTGTACAGGGCAGTTTTAGTACAGCTAGTCTGCTGTCATGGAAATGATGGGTCGGCTCCACCCCAAACGCTGATGAGAGATTCCTGAGGGTGAAGTTTCTGTTAATTAACAGATTCGGTTTCTCAAAAATACTCCTAAGGTTTGGATACAATGCTCAGGGGTATCACATCCCCTTGTGACATACTAGTGTAGCAACTGGACTCTGTTGGACTAAGTAGAGAGGGCCATGTCTTGAAGGCAGGGTAATATCCTCATTATCCCATTTACAGAAACAGGTCTCTTTACTCCCTTGAAAGCCCACAAACCACTACATTAGCTTGTGGATCAACAGCCCACAGCCACAGAACAGCTGGGCAATGCGACTGTACCAACTGCCTCATCTAAAGCTATGTCGGTGGGTTTCAGTTTTCCCTCCTTGGTTAACCACTGCCAGCAAGCTCGACAGGCCATTTGCATTATTTTCATGACATGTTTCTTAATATACACCAGCACTTGGACATGTTTTCTACTCATACACCACCTCTCCAATTTTAGGAGGCAAGGTCTTGCTTACCTCAATACCACCTGTAGACTTATCCAGTGGGATCATCAGAGCTAAAAGGCATTTGCAGGTGCTACTGCACAGATGGGCAGCAGAGACAAATCTTCAGCCAATTTTTTCACTTTTTGTGGGAATGCAAAGCTACAGCGGGTACCTCCATCACACTGGGTATCTGAGACACCTACGGCCTTTGTTGGGCAGCAAAGACATCTCCACAGGCAGATGTCCGTACATCACAGGAGAGGCTTCAGGCAGATGCAGGAACAGGACTGCAAAATCCATTGTATCTTTTCTTCTACCACATCATCCTGCCCTAGCCTTTAAAGCTTGACTGTGGTGTAATCCTCTAGTTTTTAAAATGTTTCAATTTTTTTGTTTGTTTCCAGAGGAAGGCTCTGAAGCACTGTCAGACCTGTGATTACAGAAGTAGCATCTTTGCCTCCACCCTTAAATCCACTGTATCTGCCAACAGCTGCCCATTACCACCTAACCACGAGGATTAGGAACCCTTCACAGCACTGCAGAGAAGGTGGGAAGTACAATTATTTACAGGATCTCAAAAGCTTCCATATGACAGGATTCTTCATAAAACAAGTTTTTTACTACAGCTTGCCATGTTAACAACCTACTAATCACCATTAAAAGATGCTATTAAATATTATACAATCCATAATTATTTGCAGGTATGTCAGTTGGTGAGGAAGTCAGACCATGCTGACATAGTAAGAATAGCTGAGGAGTCAGCAGCGCAGAGGACATTTGGGGGATTTTTTTAATCTTTTTTTTTTTTAAGGAGGAAAGTGTTGTAAGACACAGCTGCAATCTTGGCATTTAAAAGTTGCTTCTCTTTGCAGATCGTTCAGCTTTTACTGTTGATAGGAAGGAGAGGCATGTTCTTTGGGTTTGTTTCCATCCCTCACAACTTCATCTTCCACTCTCTGGTCAATATTGCACAAAGCAGGTGAAACAATACAGACAAAATAGATATTTGTGTGATACAGCACACTCCAAGACTGTACTTAGGTCACTGAAGTGAAACTACCTGCAAGGTCTCTTGTCTGCCAACAAAAAAGAGGCTCAAAACGTATAGTCACAAATTCTAGGAAGATTCCTAAACATTTTTTATAAGGGCAGCATCATTAAAGAAACCCAACATCCTTCGAGGAGCCTACGACTGGACAAGCTCCCAATCGCTGCCTCTGCCTTCCCGTTGTCCCACGCAACACAGCACCTACTCTTCCTCATTAAAATGGCACTTATTAAATTTAAAGTAGTTTGTGTGGAGCATAAAAGATCCTCTTCCTAGGAGGCAGAATCCGATTGCTGCAGTGGTTAGGAATCACCTCGCTTCCAGTCCCAGTCTTTCTGCGGAAAAGCTACAGGCATTTGTTCTTGTGTCAGCATTGTCCTTTAACATAAGTAAGCCTCTTCTTGAGGTTTGTTCAAATGGTTTTGAAATAAAAGTTGCTTGCTGAGGCTTTATGCAATAAGAGCTGTTCCTGTGACCATACTTTGAGTATATTAACTTCTTTCCAAACACTTAAAAATTTATCGTCACCAGCAAAATATCAGTATTTTTTTCAGCAGCAATAGCATGTTTCATATGTACAAAGAGATGCCAAAAAAAGCTGTAGCAATATTTCTTGTTAACACCATTGGATGCAACTGTAAGAGATGCACCTCAAACCCAGTAGCACGTGCACCTTTGGTAAAGGTGGACAGCAGCATTTAGAGGTGCGTTTGGATTAACCGGAGCAGCAGCCTCCAAAGGAGCAGTGTGCTGGTTCCTGTGCTGTGTCCTAAGAAATGAAAAGGTAGAGCTGATAGCCTACCTTCCAGTTCTTCTTATATACTGAATTTCTAAACAGATCCTCTTCCCCTTCCACAGACATATCCCTCACTGCTTTGCTACTTCTCTCTCACGAAGCAGATGTCTATTCCATATGTGTAGCATTTGTTTACTCACTCAAAAGCTCAGCCAACCCATCTGATGTAAAGCAAGTGCGTCCGTAGTCGTATGCACAAACTGCTCTTTACTCTGCTGTCACCAAGCGCTGCTTTTAGGTCCTTCCATCAGCAACGCGCAAGACAGGGAAGAGCATATAGTTACAGGAGCAGGACCCCAAGTCCTTTCCATCAGCCCGCTTCCTAAGGTCAAGCTTTCAAAGGCTTTTCTTAAACTTTCTGCTTAACTTTCTCTTAAATTTTGGACAGTTTCCACTAGCACACCAACTTCTCTGCTCAGGCTAAAACTCCAGTACTGTTGTGATACGCACTAGTCAGGGTCTGACTGCTTTAGCAAGGAAACACTAATGCCTGCACCGAAACGCCCGCTGAGAAGCCACCACCGCTCTCCAGCAAGGACAGCTTTCAAAGCCCATCAGAGATACACGAATGGGAGCAAGTTCAATTCCACTTCAGAGTCATATTCCCAAACGAGAAGGCTACATGCACGTCTGCCTAGGGATGCTTATATGAACAAACTCCTTGTGCAAACACGGTATGTGTGAATTTTGGGCCTCCCATGTGTAATGCAGGTGTGAAAAGGCGGCCGCAGATCAGCCAGCTCCTGCCTGTACACAAAAATTAAACCCTGCTGCACACCGCACAGTGCTCTTGGAGCGTGAGACAACACTGAGAGCATGTAGGGATATTTCTGGCATGGTACAGCTTTCATCTGGGTCTAAAACAGATTTTTAAATGCCTTCCTGCTCTTGTAATATAATGAAAACTCAGAAATATGAAATCACAGACTTTATAAAAGGATTTAAGATGTTAACATTAAGAATAAAGGGCTGAATATTTTATTTTGAAGGTCTCCTATTCCTGTTCTCTTTAACTTGTTATGATAAAGACTTTCTCATCATTTAAATAGCTTCTTATGTACCTTACTAAGAATACTTGGAACACAAACTTTGCATTTACCTCTTCAGTTTTTAAGCTTTTTGTTGGTTTCTCAGCTATAGACTTTATCAGACATTCTTACCATTTATTTATTGCCTCTGGGTCATTATATATTTTTACATCTTTTTTTTTTTACAGTAAGATTCTTCCAAAGATACATACAGACAGCGTAACACAATAACCCTCATCCTGGAGCTTGCTGTTTTGTCTAATGATCCCTGGCCATTAAAACGGTTTCATGGTTTAAGTGAAGCAAGCTTTTTCTCTGTCGGCACCTGAATTTGAAGGCATAGCAATGGTATCCACAGATGGTTTTAATCAGTCTGATACCAGGAGGGGGAAAAAAAAAAGCAGCATATAGTATGACCTCCAAACCTGATTGCCAGGTCAGATTTCTGTTTCTGGAGTCAGATTTATTTTGTTCTAAAAATGTCAGGGGGAGCCAGGAAGCAATGGGCCATTTCTGGCTGCATAAAAAAAAAAAACTAATCTATATCTTGATTTGAAATCATAGCCAACATATATGGATTACTTGTTAGTTTTTACAGAAGCTGTATTATGTGGATTGAAGGGCTTTCCTTTCCCAGTAGGTATCCTGGTGGAAGTTTTTTAAGAAAGTGCAAGGGACTCAAACCACGTAATGTCTCCGTGTGCAGTCTAGGCTCTATTTTCAGGAATTTCAAGATTTGACAGATGCCTTTTTAAAATTTAGTTTTCTTCCAGTGAGTCATAAGGGTTCAATACTGATCATATTCTACCATAAGACACCATACCCGAGGAACAGCATTATGCTACAGCCTCCTCAGTCAGATTTAAGACCTACCTCCTTGGAATTCAGTTACAGTAGTAAATAGTTGTTATCCCACCTGAACGAGAACAGGGGACGAGAGATCCATCTCAATTCCAAAACATTCCAAAATACTGAACAGCCTTACAACTCTTTTATTCATTTCAGTCGTAAACTAACTGCTGGCGTTTACCTCACTTCAATGTCTTAGGGCATCCCAGAGTTAAAGGGTTGCTAGTCTCAAGCTTACTCTTCAGAGCACTGCAGACATGCTGGAGGGGGAAGAGATTTGTCTTGCTGGGCTTTCGAGTCTCCCTTGTCGTTAAAGAAAAATAACCTTTTGTAGACTATGGAGCGACTTCTTACCAAGCGTGTTTTCAGTTTGATTGCATGTGGACTGTATCTGCGGTGTCAGTGTGTGCAGGAGCATGGAAATCACCCAGTGGGTCTCACTATTCCAAGCCAATGCAGCGTGTGCTCAAGTAAGACCTTTGTGGTAGGCTCTTAAGATTAAAAAACCAAAACAGAGCTGAAAGTCTGCTAGAGTCAAAGCACGGGGTAAGAAATTGTGTTCCTTCACTTTTTGAAACACGATAGACAAAGTCCTAAACATAAAGCTTCTACACAGGGTGCACCAGTATGTACCCCAGCTACAGAAAGGACGGCCTTCGGTGGAGGAAGAGGAAACAGTTGTGTAACTGCACACAACCCACCCTGTGTAAGTCGGTAACAAGTATGACAACCTCTGTAGGTGCTTGCAGGTGTGGGCAGGTGTGCATGAACAGAGGCAGACTTGGAAGGGAAAGGGAGCTACAGCCCTTTCAACCCTTCCCCACCTCTCCCAGCTCTTCCACGCTCAGGCTACGCACTGTTCCTCTGCCTTCTGATGGCGTAATCAGTGTTTGCAGGATGTTAAATGTCCCAGAAGAAAATGTGGATGAGGAAAGGGCGGGTCAGTAGTGCCTATCTTTGTGTAAGAGTCTTGTCTGAACTCCAGATCCCAAATCCACAGCTGCGCTCATGCAGAGCCCAGAACAGCAAGACGGAGGCAACCTGCCAGATTCCTAAAGAAGATGCTAACCGCTTTGTGTAGGTAAATAAGACAATTCACAGAAGTTGTGCAAACCTCTTTGCGATGCACAGTCCATGTACCAAGTGTATATTCAATGGGAGAACTGCATTTTCACAGTGCCAGCTACGGTGTCCCCACAGAACAGACGGCAGCCCCATACGCATCACTGCTATGAGTACCACTGAGCAACAGGTAGGATTCATATAGTTACCGTACTCTACGCTCAGCTTATTTCAGTATTTCAATCGTGTACATGAATACCTTGACTTCCTAGGACTACAGTTGCAAGAAACAATGCTCTAAGCTACTATCTGACCTCCTTTATTATTATTTTTTTTAAGTGCCAAAAAAGCTTTGCTTTTCTTGAAAAAAACAAAACCCCAAGACACGCTTCACTGGAGAAGCAGCACCTGTGAAATGCCTAAGTCCATTCACGACTATTACGTAAGAGATGGCAATTGATAAGGGTCCAATAGTTTTGTTTTTCAATTAATGAGAGGATTAAAAGTTTGGCACATGTTCCATAATATTGATTACTATGTGACCCGCTGTTAATTATATTTAGTAAGAGGCACAAGGAGAAATGAGGAGCAAACCAAAGTTAATTCTGTTTGGCTTTAGACAGTTCACCAGGTTTCTTCAGATAAAAAAAAGGATGCTCAAAGCCTCCCACTGTTTCATCATCTTCCTGTAAAATAAGCAGCCAGAAAAAGATCCCAAGTTTGTTACTGTACAAAGTTATGAGATAGTTTTGATTTTAAAAGTAGCTTAAAGGAGTGTCTGAATGACCTTGTCCCACTTGATCATCGAATTCCTTTCTCCCTGAGGCTCATCTCTTGTCAATACATTATCAGCGCATAGAGAGTGGTAAAAACATGTTGTACAGCACCAGACTGGAGAGGACAACATGATTAATTGTTTGTACAACACTGCTCACAAGGTTGTTTGCTTTCATTAAAAATAAGCAAGACAGTCAAGCAACACGTCACCTTTCCAATTCCATCTTTAGCTTGAATGAGAAGTTCTACTTTCAATGTTGGGCGATTTCTTTAAAGTTAGTACCTAGAAATACTGTGCAGCATTTTTATTATGTTAAATGTTTCTCACTTGCATAACACTGCCCATTCCTGCAAGAATAAGTCTCTCAGACAGGCGGCTCTGGGATTCTCAGACCGCACACAGTGCAGGATGGTAAAGGAGATCACAGCCCCCGGCATGCTTCAACACATTTGTTTTCCTCCCAGCTCTATGTTTTGCATTTCCTGAGCATTAGGCTGTAAAAACTATTTGCAGAAAACTATAAACATTTCCCCTGCAATGAAGTGGTAAACATCTAAGAAAAAAACAACAACAACAAAATACAAGCAAATGATAACTGGTAACATTACCAGAGACCTGAGCTACGGTTACAAACACACTATCAAATACTCTGAATAAGATGAAAGTAACACATGGAAAGGATGGCTTTAGTAACCATAACGTACCTCAAGCTTAACACGGTTCAAGAAGTTTAACGTTCTCTTTGCTGTTATTAGGAGAAGCACATACAGTATACAAGCTGTTGATGCATTGAGGATTTACACAGTGGTATAACGTTACCTCCACTTCGTTCTCTACACTGACTCCTATGATTCCAGATTCAGGCTTTTTTTTTTATTTTTTGCTTGTCCCAAGCCCACCGACATCTATTGTGCAACAGCTTCTTTCCCTTCCCATGCACTGCTCTGCCATTGCTGTAGCTGACTTCCAGCATCACTTCAGTGGGGTTCAGCAAACAGTCGCAGAGGGATCTCCAAGCACAGTGGGCTTTAGCTGTAGGTCTGTAAGCATGCATCCCCAGGGCAACGTCACCTCTCCCTTCCCAGGTCACAGAGGACAACAGTGAACTGAAGAGGTTCTCTAGTAACTCTGATTCTGTGAACTCCCCCAGCTATAAGGCAAGCTGTCGGTTGTGATGTGCCCCCTTTTTTAACAAGCTTTAACTGCTTGTTAACCCATGTGCAGACCCCTCTGGTCCTACAGAGGTGAACCTGCTGTGGCAGGAATGCCCTACAAGACAACAGAACCAAAACACCGTTACCCACGTTTTCACCTGTTCCTTCAAAGACAGGAGGTGAAAGCTGTGCAGGCGATACCAGAGAAGAGCCGGCACACCCCCACGTCACCAAACCCAGCCTGGGGGGCAGCTCCCACAGCCGCCCGCGGCTCCCCACACCCCGCCGAGGGCGGCATCAGCGCAGCCGCATCTCCTCGAGTGACAAGTGCCCGGCACGGCCGTGCCGGCTCAGCGTGCCCCCTCCCGCGGGGCGACCCGCCGTTTCGCGGCGGTTCCATCCCCACCCGGCCGTTTCGCGGCCGACCCGCCCCGGCCCGCCCCACCCGGGTCAGCGCCGCCGGGAGATGCGCCCCATTCCCGCCGCCCGGCCCGGCCCCCTACCTCGTCCGCCGCCGCGGTGCACCTTGACCAGCACCTCCGCCCGGCCGCCCGCTCGCAGCTCCCGCCGGAGGTAGAGCCGCCCCGACGCTCTGTCGACCCCCACGGGCGTGGCGCCGGGAGATGCCAGCTCGAACCAGCCGCCCGCCGCCCGGTCGCGGCTCCGCGGGACGGTGAAGACGGCGTCGCCCACCCGCGCCCCGGGGGGCAGGCGGGCCGTGTAGCGCCGGGAGCCGGGCCCCGCCGGCCGCTCGGACGGTGGCAGCGAGCGCGCCCGCCGCCGCCTCCCTCCGCCGGCCGCCGCCCGCCGGCCGCGCACGGCCAGGCGCAGGCACCGCGCGAGGCTGCGCAGCGGCCGCGGCCGGCCGTGGTCGTGAGCCGCGACGCAGAGGCGGAGCCGGCGCAGCCCCAGCAGCGAGCCCACGGTCAGCACCTGCCCGCTGCGGGGCACCACGAAGAGCAGGGGGCTGCCGGCGCCCGGCGGCCAGGGCCGGTAGGTGAGACGCGCGTTGGCGCCCTCGTCGCCGTCCGAGGCGCGGAGCCGGGCCACCTCCGTGCCCAGCGGGGCCAGCTCGTCCACCTCCAGCGGCCGCGCCGGCGGCAGGCGCGGCCGGTGGTCGTTGCGGTCCAGGACCCGGACCCGCAGCAGCGCCTCCCGGGGGGACCGTCCCGCCCGCCGCCGCAGCCGGAGCCCGTACTCGGGCTGCGCCTCCCGGTCCAGGCGCTCGGCCGTGCGGAGCAGCAGCAGCTCCCGCCCGCCGCCCGGCCGCCGCTGGATGGAGAAGCGGGAGGCGCCGTCGCCCTCCAGCGCCCACTTCCCGGCCGGCTGCCCGGGGCCCAGCAGCCTCCGCAGCGGGACCCGCAAGCCCCGCACCCGCGTCCCCGCCGGGCTGTTCTCGGGCACCTGCCCGGAGAAGCGGAGCAGGCGGGGAGCGCCGCCGCGCCCCAGCCCCAGCCCCGCCGCCCCGCAGAGCAGCGGCGGCAGCAGCAGCAGCAGGGCCGGGAGCCGCCCGCAGCCGCCCCGTCGCGCCCGGCCCATCCCGCCGAGCGGAGCGGAACGGAGCGGAGCGGAGCACCCCACGGAGCGGCACTGCGCCTCACTCCTGCCGCGCACACCCACGCCACGTGGAGACCCGGCCCGCCCGCGCCGCCGCGGCCACTCAGAGCCGTGGGCGGGGACGCGGCGAGCCCGCTCCCCCGTGGGTGGAGGCGGAGCCCCGTCCGTGGCAAAGCGCGTAGCAATTCCTTGCAAGTTCCTAATTTCCCCCCATTCCAGAGCTGTCTTTCCGGGCTCCTCTGCCGCTTGCGTGGAACGTGTCTAGATGCTCCCTCCTGCTCCTCCGCGAGTGAGGCGGACACAGGAGGAGGAGGAGGAGCAGTGCTTCCCGGGGCGGGGGGCGACTTCGGGGACAACGGGCAACCTCCTGCTTTCCAGAGCGTACGTGAAAAACTCCAGCCAAGCTAAAAGAGCAACCAGTGAAAGAAACAGAGGGGAAAACACTATTGCATAAAGGAGAGAGGGCCTTGGGATACTTGAATCATTGAAAAATAGTTTTGACCAAGCAGACATTTTTCTGATGCGAGCAGGGCCTGTCTTGGAAGCGTGGCCTCTCAAGAGCGTATATACAGGTTGCTGCTCCTTCAGGGAAGATGCATTTTTGGCAGAAGGGGGAAGAGCAAAACATGTCTCAGCACAATACATGAATGATAGCATCAATTACCGCATTTAAAATATTTTTGTGAAAAGAGTAGCGTGTGGTGCTCTTGAGAGCAATACTGAAATGGTCCTTCTGAACTAGGCAAGCAAATGCATCAGTCTGCTAAACATGCGTAAAACAATCTGGGCGTGGGAATCGTTGCACTGGTTATAACGGGATCGATGGAAGCGCGAATCCAAGCCAGACCACTCCAATGCCAATCACTCCCCACTACTCACCCAACCAAACATTACTCATTTTCTCATCGCTCCAAGCGCAAGTCCCAGCATCTTCCATTCCTGGTAATAAACAAGAACAACAGTACCTCCCTTCGCATAGTGATGGTAACAGCTTAGGAACGGCCTTTTGCCGAGCCTCCACATCCAGCTGGTCAAACCGTGCTAGTATTTTTCCATTAGAAATGCTCCCTGTTGCTGTTTTGAACACAGGTTTGCTAGTTTTACTGGAAGGCTGTTAGCAAGGCAGGGGTGTTTGTTGCCAGCTGTGTTGTAACTTCAGTGACAACGTATCTAGGCTGGAAGTGAAGCTTTGCTCAAGAAAGCCAGAAACCATTTCAATCAGCTTTAGTCAAATATTACGGGCAACAGTCAAAGGTGACAACCAACTGCTAGATCTGCACCTCTGCCACCTGGGGAATTACCGGTTTTAAGGAGAGGTGATCACTGGGTGACCACATCACGTTATTACAAGCTGTCATCCTTCATTTTTACCCTCAGGTGAAGGGACGATCGTTTCTAAAAACCGGCACAATGTGAGATCTCAGACTGGGAAGGCAAAAAGTAAAACCAAGTATTTTTAAGGAATGGTTTACCAGTAACAACAGGAAAGTAACCATCAAGATCCATCCATGGTTAACATGCTGTAGCAAGCTTTGAGTGTGTCACCTTTATTCTTTGTGCCCTACGTAAAAATAAAGTGTGAATAATTCCCTGCCTCACAAAGGCACTAGAAAGCTGACACCACTTAAAACTTACAATACTTAATGAGCCAGCCAGACCACCCGAACGAGCATTCCGTTTAGGACAAGTTTAGATCAGTCCTGAGATACAGCGCAACGTACCCTCTTCTGAAATGCATTGTGTCCTACTGGCCTCACACAAACTCTCAACAAGCAAATTACATCCTCTCAAAATCAAGTGCTCAATTTTAACCTACATTACAAGGTGCGCTACCCTTTCTATTCTCTTACATTCACACGCACACATTTAGAAACACAGTTTTATCTACAGCCTGTCAAGACACGAGCTGGATTTTATTCACAGTACTCCCTCACACATATGAACCCCCGTATTGTTAACACGCTCGTTAACACATCATTTTGGTGATGTAAATTCAGGCTTCTGCTGCACGTCACTCCCATTGACGGAATTTAGGGCCCACCTTACAGAGCAGGACCAGCGAAAACCTTGCCAGCGTGGATACTTACTAGCACAATTGTGTTATTTTCAACATCTGATTGCACAAAACCTGTGCTATGACAAAACAGATATATATACACACACTTGTGGACACACATCCTACCCTACAATTTAAAGAGATGCAAACACAGTTGAGGTGTACCTTGACTGTGATTACCAGCTCTAAAATTATGTGACTGCATCCCAGCCAGGCATGGCTGAAATACTGCTCTTACTGGTGTCAGGCAGTTATATGTGCATTAAATACATGTTTTGAAATGGGTTGCCTTTATTTATAATGGGCTGTTCAGATGTTTTTTCAAGCTACAACAAAAGGACCAAACTGCATTATTTTATTGGGAATACGAAAAGTATCGACGAAAAAACTAAACATCTCAATCAGACTTTTCAATGAAAACCATTTTTCTTCTGGAATTGAGGGCAGGGAGGGAGCTCCAGTTCAGCTGACGGGGATTGGGGAAGTCAAAGCACAGGCTTGTGTTTGGGGCTCTTTAGGGTCAGTGGATGATATTCTGTCCTAGTAACTACTTTGAAAACTAGGAAAAAAATTCTCGACTGTTCACAGTTGACTCTACGTGCTCATCAGGGATCAACAGGCAGCTAAACAGTTCAAGGAATGGTAAGCAACTCTCAAAAGCTGTATTACATATGTATACACATACAGTAAATATTGAAATGCTTCAAGACTGACCATTCCGGAGCAACCTCATCTCCTTCTCAGGACACTGCCAAGAAAAAGGTATGGCTCTTTCTGTGTAGCCCTATTTTCCAAAGGAACTTGACTCTTCCTGTGAAACTGAAGCAGAAACCACAGAGAGACTGATACAGCATTAATCTGAGAGGCGACCTGAGTAAGGATAGCAGAGGTGGCTCTTGGCTCTGATAGGAAACAACACAGAAAAGAAATAAATATAAATTAATTAAATAAGCTCCTTAGATATTTTCAGGACACTGTCAGCTTCTACTGCCAAAGGATCACAGTGAAATTTATTTTTAGGATTCTTCTCTAGCAAACCTTATCTGGTGAACTGAGGACTGTGAATTGCAACCACTAAGTCTAAGAATTGCTATCCTGAGGCCAAACCATCAGCAAGCCCAACAGCCCTCCTCTGGCCCTCTCTCGCAGCTGGGAGAAGTCCCTCGAACGCAACCAGCAGTTCAGACTACAGCTCAGATCAACGTAAAATGAGCCAAATTGGAAGGAGAAAAAAAAAAAGCAAAAAAAAAAAAGCTGCAGCATTTAACCAGGTGTTGATAATGCTGAAACAGATGCAAATTACACCGTTAGCATGTGTTTCAGAAATAAGTTTTCATGATGAAATGAAAACAAGACTTGATTTTAATGTACCTTTCTAAAATTGCATAAACGGGTCAATCACTTCTGCAGCAGTGATTTTGTATTATTTTCCAGAGTTGAGGCTAGATCAACCACGGAAACCACACGCGCTCTTTCCAGCATCCAACAGTTACTCCGGGGAGACCACAGCTTCTGCGCTCAGGCTCTCAGACAGCGTAACATGACGCAGTGAAGAGAAGGCGGCTGCATTCTTGCCCGTCCTTTGTCAACTTTCTTCAGAGGGGAGAATGGCTTAGGGCATCATGTTATATTCACCCTTATCTTACAGAATCTGCTGGTACTTATTGCAACAGTGTTAAAAAAAAAAAAAAAAAATCAGCCTTAACATGTTTTTGGTCTTTCTATACCGGTCAGTATAGTACCATCAGGAGTCAAGGCTTGACAGCAGGCATCACAGCCAAAACTTTGAAACAAGAAGAAATTCCATGGCATTGTAAAGCTGCTCAAAATCCCGAAGGTAAATGTATATATTGCTGGTGTGTTATAACCTACCGAATAGTTCAGTATTACTCTATATCGCTTTACGTTTGTATATTCTATATACGCAATTTCATTCATAATGAGATGCATCTCATCTCATTACTATTAAAAAATGTCTGTGAGGTTTGTTCCCTAAGCAGTCTGAAAGCATACAGGAATTGAAGTACGCTAGTCTGGGTCACAGCAAAAATTGGCAAATCTGGGAAACTAGGTCCTAGAAACAGATTATAGACCTACTATTCAGGGGGAAAAAAAAACCCAAACCAACAGTAATTTTACCTAACACCTCGCAAACATTGATTATAATCAGAATATATATTTCATACAGATATATACACACATAAAATACATATACACATTTTTATATACACCTATTTATAGACACATATAAATTCTATTATATATAATAGAATATTCTGTATTTCACAGCTGGTAACCATGATCTCCGTTTAGGATAAAGACGTGGAAGAGTCCTGGTTAACAGGGGAGGTCCCGGACGACTGGAGGCTTGCCAATGTGACGCCCATCCACAAGAAGGGACAGAAGGAGGATCCGGGGAACTACAGGCCTGTCAGCCTGACCTCGGTGCTGGGGAAGATTATGGAGCAGTTCATCTTGAGGGCGCTCACAAGGCATGAGCAGGACAACCAGGGGATCGGGCCCAGCCAGCACGGGTTCATGAGAGGCAGGTCCTGCTTGACCAACCTGATCTCCTTCTATGACCAGGTGACCCGCCTAGTGGATGAGGGAAAGGCTGTGGATGTGGTCTACCTGGACTTCAGCAAGGCCTTTGACACCATCTCCCACAGCATTCTCCTAGAGAAGCTGGCGGCTCACGGCTTAGACAGGTGTACTCTGCGCTGGGTCAAAAAATGGCTGGATGGCCGGGCCCAGAGAGTTGTGGTGAATGGAGTTCAATCCAGTTGGCGGCCGGTCACGAGCGGTGTTCCCCAGGGCTCAGTTTTGGGGCTGGTCTTGTTCAATATCCTTATCAATGATCTGGATGAGGGGATCGAGTGCGCCCTCAGTAAGTTTGCAGACAACACCAAGTTGGGAGGGAGCGTTGATCTGCTTGAGGGTAGGAAGGCTCTGCAGAAAAGGACCTGGGGGTGTTGGTTGACAGCCGGCTGAACATGAGCCGGCAGTGTGCCCAGGCGGCCAAGAAGGCCAATGGCATCCTGGCCTGTATCAGAAAGAGTGTGGCCAGCAGGAGGAGGGAAGTGATCGTGCCCCTGTCCTCGGCACTGGTGAGGCCGCACCTCAAATACTGTGTTCAGTTTTGGGCCCCTCACTACAAGAAGGACATTGAGGTGCTGGAGCGTGTCCAGAGAAGGGCAACGAGGCTGGTGAGGGGTCTGGAGAACAAGTCTTATGAGGAGCGGCTGAGGGAACTGGGGTTGTTTAGCCTGGAGAAAAGGAGGCTGAGGGGAGACCTCATCGCTCTCTACAACTACCTGAAAGGAGGTTGTAGCGAGGTGGGTGTCGGTCTCTTCTCCCAAGTAACCAGCGACAGGACAAGAGGAAATGGCCTCAAGTTGCACCAGGGGAGGTCTAGATTGGACGTGAGGAAAAATTTCTTTACTGAAAGAGTGGTGAAACATTGGAACAGGCTGCCCAGGGAAGTGGTTGAGTCCCCATCCCTGGAGGTATTTAAAAGACGTGTAGATGAGGTGCTTAGGGACATGGTTTAGTGGGCATGGTGGTGTTGGGTTGACGGTTGGACTCGATGATCTTAGAGGTCTTTTCCAACCTCAATGATTCTATGAGTCTATGATTCTAAGAGTACACAAACACCAACATATATTTCCTGGTGCCATGAAGCTCCATTCCAATTTCAGCTAAGCAATCACAAAGCCTGGGTGCTTGAAGAATTCATGGATAAACTTGAATACTCCAACATCACTGCATTTCATCTTTCTAAAATTAAGCTTGTTTCCTGACTGCTCTAAAAGGAAGCAGTCTGATGAGTTGTTCAAACCCAGTAAGAATTAAAGATGTAAATAAGTATTTTTTAGGTGCTGTATGATTGATTTTTGGAGAAGCACTTTATCGGGTATCTCTATCATCTTTAGAATTTAACTAAAATAATGTCAAGGTTTTCATATCATTATACGGTAAATTCTTACGAAGTAGTCTGCATTCAAAGATTTCACTCCTACTAATAATATCTTATAAGATGATAGAAGGCTTCAATACATGTAATCATGATCTATAAAAATTCAAGACAGATGATACATTAGTTGATTTAAAAAAAAAAAGTCAGTAAGCATTTGATGTTGCATAGCAATTTATTTCCAGGTGACATGCTTGCTGTAGGAGGATCGTTAGGGAGAAAGTCAGAGTTCAGTAATTCCGTATGAAGCACCTCATATTTTGCCACTCACCCTCATACCAGTATGTCGCAACAGGTAGTCACAGTCAGCATGACACACGGATCCAGCCTGAGCAGGCTGCTAATCCTCAAGAGCTGGAAGAGTATTTATGCTGCCCCGTCAAGACAGGTATCTGAGCTATGCTGTACGGTTCTTCACTTGACTGAAAATTGCATATGCAAATAATACAACAGAATACAAAAAAATCATTTTATTACCACAACAGAGGAAGGAGGTTAATTCATTATGAACTACATGTTTTTTGCGAAAGGGTATCAGACTTCTCAAAAGAAAGCATGAAAGGGTTTGTGTCCCAAACAATCCGTACTTTCTGGACTTGGCTTTTATTACAATCCGCGCCCCGCCCCCCCCGCAAAAGTTTGTCACAAGAGCAAAATATTTACTGTATATACATTATTTTGATAAAAAAACCTGTCCAAGACAACAAACAGGATAAAAGGAATTGGATTCCTTAGATCTGTTATTATATATCTGCACATAGATACCTCCATATGCCATACACACTACTGCTAAATGTCACTGTTAACAAGTAAAGCACCACGAATATTCTTCTGCATTACTCAAGTAACAAAGTTTGGAACGCTGAAAGGCATTAAACACCCACCTCTTTTCCACCAAATAAATAGGTAACCCTAACCATCACTTGAAAGGCAGAATGACATACGTTTAACTGCACTGAAGTCGAAAACGTTGCCAGGTTAATTTAAACATCCAGTTGAGGTACCAAACAGTTCAGAAGACCTTGAAGCATCGCTAGCCCTGCATTTGGCATAGTAAGAGTGCAGCAACACAATGGTGATACCGTCTTTTTAGCTGTACCGATGATGTAGAAATGATTACTAAAATAACACACACTGCATGTTTTAGAATTTTCACTTTCTTTTTTCTCCCTAAAGTTAAGTTTTAAAAAGAGTACCAGAGGCACGATTATACAGATTTATGTTGAGGTATTATTTCACATGAAATATTGCTTGTGTTGGAATAAACTCAGCTTTTCTTTCATCTCTAATACCATCATACTCTAGAGTCCACCTGCCCGTCAATATTTAGGAGATTTATAGATTCAACCACCATTAGTGATAACAGAAGTCACTCATTACATCTCCAAATCACAACAGTAAAACAGACCTCTCTAAATGCAAATACGACACGTGTGCCCAGGCATTCACAAAAACGGCCTACGCTTTCTCCTGTTAGATTTTTGGTTAAAGAATACATTATACGTAGTTAACGGCAGTCACTAAGAAGTGTTTCAATGACAGCTTACAATCCCTGCGACCTGATCTTGCAGCTCCTATTCATGTGAATTGCATGGGAAAGCTGATGAAGGGTCACAAGACTTGGACATTTGCAGATGACTTTGTAAAAATAAGGTGGCAAGAACAAGAGTTGGTCCCTAACCTTCCACCTTTCAGTAAACAGTAATGCCACCAGAGCAAATAGTTTGAAGGATTTTCAATGCCTGTTAAACCTTTTGGCCCTCTTTCTTCCATACTTGTGTATCTCCTCCTTACCCCCCCCCAATGGAAATTGTATTTAAGATTGTATTGTATTAAATTGTATTTCCATTTATTTTGGAAGAAATAAAACCAGTATTTTTTTAAATAATATGAGTAGAAGCTTATGTTCTGAAATGCCTTTACTTAATTAGTCTCAGATATCTCCTGGCAAATTGATCAACTGAGTTCAAGCATGTGGTAATTTATGAAGCGAAAGAGTGTTTTTTTAAGATTAAGACAAAACTGTACATGTCAGTTTAGCTGTGGCTTGATTAAACTTTAATCCACAAGTCTAACGGTAACAGGTGAGTGCCTGAAAATACTATATTCAATTTATTCTTTCAAGGTAATTTTTTTGCATTTCCTAAGATCAAGCATATCAGAAACTGGAAATGTGGAGGAAATAAGCCAGCAAAATAGCAACACGAATTACTGTGCAAATTCTCATTCTTCCCAGTGAACAGCTGTTAATCAGATGGCTGGCATACATCCTACCTGCACCACTTACTGCACAAGCATCCTCGGAGGCAGGGGTATTAAGACCCAATGAAAGCTCTACAAATCAGAGGGACAGAAATTTAAAAAAAAAAATCTTCACAAAAAGAAACACAAACTGAGTTTTTTGTTTGTTTAATAAAAGCTTGCAAGGCACATGTTTCAACTGAATTGCAACTTCTACAGCAAAACAGAGCAAGATTTGCAAAACGTTCCCCCAGCCCTTTCAGGGAGTTAAACCTGTGACCTGGTTGAAAACCAAGCGAGGGTTGTGTGTACAAGTCTGATGTAATTATGCCCTGTTATTGTCCTCCTGAGGGATATCATGAAACTTACTGTTTCTTTTTCACAGAAGGTGGAGATCAGAATAGACAATAATATTTTTGCTAATTCATAGCTAGATAAGAAATTAAAGCTTATCATTTTCTTTGTAAGATATGATTCTTCCAGTCACTCATTTTAAAAATGATGCCTTTTTACTGGAACAGCAGCAATGTTTCTCCCACATAAAAGGCTCCTTCTGTTACTTAAGGCTGCTGTGCCAATGGTGCTGCAGTACAATTTTCTCTAATATAAAAAGCAAGGTAAAAATCTTAAATGATTCTCCTAAAGCAGAATCAATTGAAGTATCAAGAATACATCTTAAAAACTATGACAAAACTAGTAACAACAACTATGTCACAGTTCAAATAAAGTTCGACATGTTCGTTTAAACATGTATAAAGGCCAACGTGCTACAAGACAGTTTTCTTCAGATGTACGGATAGCCTCGTTGGTGTTTTTCTTAACATGTGTGCTCTACATGTAAGTATTCAAACTACGTTCTATGTGGTAACACATACATACAGCATTGTGGTAAAACACAACAGGCAGTCAAGGATAGTTAAATATTGCATCTTGGCATGGCAGTCTAAGGCATGAAGCCGTAAGCTATGCGACTTCATCCACCCAAGTGCGGTTGTAACCCTGAAGTTTGCTACCTGGAATACCTTATTGCTGTTATGAAATGGTATTCATGAATGATTAACTTCAGGCGAGTAAATGACTGACACACGGACATATAATTCCTTGACAGTGATTCAAACAAACTTAAATTGTATAAGGAACTCTAAACTTATTTCCAAATATTACATCTACATCCATACTAGCACATACAGAGAAGGTTCCTGCAGGCGTGCCATAGCTCAAGTTAATACACGAGTTTCTGCTGTTATACGGTAATTGAAAAGTCTGAAACAGTCCAGTGCAGTAAAACAGATGCACTTGTCCATAAGCAAATAAATGCAGACTGCATTTGGCCACACATACACACTACCCTCAACACGATGTCTGTATCCCCAGAAAGAATATTTACTTTTAACTTGTAACTCGGTTATACTGATAAATGTTTCTCTCTGATCACATCCAGCATATTTGATGGATTTGTCTGAACATTGGTTTCAAATAAAATGCATAATTTAACATCTTGTCAAGACTCGTAGGCCTAAAAATGTAACTGAAAGTAAAAAACAGATTACAGACATGTTGACTTTTACAACAATAAAGCTTTTTTCTTTTAAGTCACTCCAATAGTGATAATAGGTTTTAAAAAAAAATCTTAGCACTACCGGTTAGTGTAAAGTAAGCAAATGTACCTGCATAGAGCAGATAGGAATCACGCATATACACCAACATGCTGCAGTTCCTAATAATTTCAGAGTTAAAAATCTCTGAATTTGCATTTTATCAACAAGTGTGGTAAGGATTGTTTTGCAGCTTTTATTTGCAGAATGGTCTGCAGATTTTTCAGTTGAAGGTTCATCCTATTATGCCAGATCCTTCATTAAAGACATCTGGGCTCCAAAGAATCATTCCCACGTGCCTGATAGACTGGTCTCTGGGCCAGGTGTTACAAGAATCCATAGTGGCAGGTAACTCCTAACAGGTGAGTAACCTCTTCCAAAACTTACGTCCTGGCTTTTTGTTCAGCTACACCTACGTAAGCAAAGTTACCGTTACCTTTTATTGGATCCTCCATTCACAACACCAGGATTAGGCCCAGAGTTGGAATTAAAGCATCATTTGTTCTCTTGAAAGTGTATCAGCCAGCAACAAACAGGATGAACAGATAATTTGTAAAGAAAAATAGTTGTAGAGGCAAAGGGGGTCATATAAGGAAGACAAATTGTAGAGGGAAGCAAGATTGCAGAGTACTTTCCCAAATTTTCAAAGATCTCAGTGTAGTTGCATAATTGATATAAAAATAGCTATGAACAACTGTACCATTATTTATAAATGGCGGTGATTATAGTGTTTTAAATTACAGTTATGGCACTCTTTTAATATAACTATCACATAGTAAGTTGAATGAAATGAGTATCACCCATCCCTCCCCATACACACACACATATATACCAGCACGCACACAGAGAGGGTGAAACAGAAGTGCAGAAGTCTCAGTAGCAAACCTAGTTGTCCTGCTACACTTGTCTAAAAACAAGTATGGCATACTGTTGTATACTGGCCCATTCTGATGGCTGCTACGACACACGTATGCATACACACATGCACATTTAAGCATGGAAAAATCCTGAAGACAAGTTCTTTCCAAACTGAAGATCTGACCTTGTCAACTCCTACTGCTAGGCCTATGTCCAAGCACTTCCACCAACGTGTCTCTAACAATGTAGAGATCAGTGCCTTAATCTATGGAAGTGTTGTTTAAATAAAATCTTCCTTATTTGATTTATACAGACACTATAGCTACACATAAGTTGTATGAATGTGTGTTTGATAAACATTGAAATGTTTACGGTGGAAGACAGGAAGAATTAAAACAACAAAAACACAAAAACCCCAAACACTTACTTGAAAAGACTCGGGATACCGATTGCTTTCTTGCTAGAAAATAAAAGCTGTATGACTTGAATGAGCTCTTTAAGTAATTTTTCCGCGTTTACTGAAGTCTACCCACACCAGCTCTCTAACACTAAAGTTAGAAATCTCATTTACATGAAGATTAAGATGATTTATAATGGGAAGAAAAATGCAAAAACATGGAAGACTGTCACACTTTGTAGAGACTGTAAAATTGACATATTTCCCCATTTCCTTCAAGGATGGTATCTGTCTGTTGATCTGTAGTTCAAAGAATTCCAGTTTGGTAAAATAAAGTTGTCAATACACTGCATGTGCGCACATGTATCTGCAAAAATAACTTCCTTGATCAAAAGGAACTTTTCCAACTGAATTTCATTCACAATCAATCCTCAGAAAGAAGCTTGCATGCTTTTTCATAACTGGAAGGATATCACAGTGTTGATTCTATATACAAAATAGGATCTATTCCAGTATACCCGAGTAAAATAATTCACATATGGAGAATAGTTCATTTTGATTTCATGACAAAATCGTCCATATTTTGAGTAGGCATAACTGTCGCCTTCCTCACAAACCACCTGTCAGAAAAGAAGAAGATCTAATTAAAATACTGGAGATAAGTGGTTACAGAACGTAATTCTGTACAGTTAATTTACTTCTGTATTCTGTGAATTTCATTTATGATAGACATTTAATTTTCATACTGTACGATTCCAATAAGCTGAAAACATATTCCCCTATAATCTGTTTAACCATCTAAAATAGCTTTGGTAAATTAATACCTTTGTCAGGATAGCAGACATTAAAACCAGTGTACTTTATTCATACAATAAAGAATGACGGCAGTAGAAATTATCCACATGCCCCATTTACCCAGTACTTCAAACCTGACCTGCACATAGCATACCACCTATGTAGGGAAGGAAATTTTCAGTTACCTTTTCCAGGCCAAGTAAGTTTGACATACCTAATAAAGACTGAAGACACACAGACGTATCACCCTATAAATTCCAACCAATTGACTTAGAAGCAAATTGCTTGTGCGTTTCAGCATCTACTATCTGATATCCTTGAAGAAATCCCTTCGCTACTCCTTCTGATGGCACAAGTTTACATGGGTTTAAAAAAAAAAGGTGGTAGGACAAATTAATTCAAATCTATCGGTGGCTACCAAACACAAAGATATTTCCCCTGAGCTACAGTCCTTCAGCAACAGACTGCTGTCTTGCCCTATCAATAATCATATGCTCTCAGCCGGTGTCAGAAACAAGATATCAGACTAGGACTATAGGTCATAGTCCAAGATAGAAAGTAGTACTTATTTTCTTAAACACAGCAATTTGGAAAACACATCCATAGACCTGTCAACAGCATAACAGCCTGTCCGCTGTCTCACTTACTTTGGGAGTAAGTAAATGCTGCAGTCTCCAACTACATATGCACTAGCTTCCACTAGTTTGGAAAGTCTTGACAATTTTTCAATAGGACTTAGACAATTTTTGTTAGCAAGCAAACAGAGTTTTATTTCAAAGCTTCCTGAGACAACATACTATATCAACTTTCAGGAACAAACTATGTCAAATTTCTGAAAAAAATACTTTATTCCTGTGGGCCATTCCAGTATTTTTTCTACAACTAACATTTTTAGCATCCAACCCAGTACAGACTCAGCCACAGACAGGAAGCGTAAGTGATGTTCATTACTAGCCAACCAATCTTTTTCTAAAAATATTGAACACTCAGTTGTCTACATTTAAATGCATATACCAGTTGTTTTGTTACAGATTTAGACTACAGAGATTCAGCAGAACAGATTTTAACTGAATCTCTCATCATGAATCTTCTTTTCCCCTTCTTAATCTCTCCACTATAAATAGGATAACCCTTGTCACTTTGGCAATCCTAATTACACAAAAACAGTAAATGACTGTTTTTGTGTACTGACAGTGCTGTGTGTGGCATTTATCAAAGACAGGTTCCTTGCATTGGATACTGTCTTTTGATGGTTCCCCCCCCCCTTTGACTGAAATTATCATCACAAACAACAGCCACTCTGACAAGGACTGGGAGGTGTTCCTTAGGATGAACTGTTGAGTAACTGGGTGTTAGAATTAAAGGAGGAAGAAACTCATTCTGATATATGAATCAAACAAAAACTTAAAAACCTGACAGTAAAACTGTGCTGCTGAAGTTAGGATGAGATCAGGATTATGTGTGAGAGAGAAGCATGCAGGAAGCGTGGAGATGAGAGATGCAGGGGTATGAATGGAATGGAATCCTGAAATTGTGGTTAATTGTTCCAGCTGACATCCTAAGTGTGAAGAGGGAACAGGAACTTACTCATGCAGAAACAGATCTGAGAGAAACTGAGAGATAACGTGCTGATTATCAATGATGGAGGTTATTCATACACACACACTGTTATGGTATAGTATATTGGTTACAACATGGAATAATCATGGCATACATGATTTTAGCAGCAAGGCAAAGAAAGAAAAAGGATGAATTTCAGCAATGGTAAGGAAGTTAACAGAAAACAGAGACAATATCCTCCATGGATAAACTGGCCAGGAAACCTACACGTGAAACTGACACCAGTTGTAGATTCCTGGGGAAATTAACGAGTAATCCCCTAAAAACATATCACCCCTATAATTACTCCCCCAGATGAAAGCAACTACAGAAATGAAATGCTTGCATTACAAGTTCTTCTGAAACATGTATCATCGAAAGTAGAGCTTATAAAATACCTAACACAGATGAACAGCTTGGATTTTTCCCCAAGAATGGAATGTAAGACTATATACAAGAAACATATGTATCCTCCCCATCAAAAAAAAAAAAAAAAAAAAGGCATTCAAACCAAGGATAACTTGGTATAGTTAATACACAACAGGCTGTAATGTCAAACAGATGCTTAATTTCTTTTTCTTAGAAAACCAGCTAAATGAAGCTAACCTGTGGTTGCTTAGACGTAACTGGTGACTCCCTCTTTCCTGATGACCTGAGAATAAGCAACCAAACCCTAAGTGTGTTTACAGCCACTCCTGCCTTTATAAAGTCAAAAAGCTTTTGCTGGATTCCCAGGAAGCAGATGAACAAGTGGCAATGAGATCACTTCATAAACCCCATCCCATTCCCCACTTCAGCAGCAAGAGCAGTACTATCAGCATTCAGAACAGACACAGCATGGCAAGGACTGAAGTAGCATTCATGGATTTCTTCATAACTCTACAGTTTATTCAATCAATCTTTCTGCCAGCTGTGGCTTAAACTACCCATTGGAGTGCTAACCTATCTGCAAGACTGAACCGAATAGACTTGTAACCTCATCAGTTGCAATCAAAGAGGCTGTACTGAATTAATGCAGGCTGGTCCTCGTCCCAGGCAGAGTTTTAGAACTGAGTTTATCCATTTTAATATTTCATCTTTAAAGCTAGTAAAGAATGCCCTCTGAGGCAGGGCTTTACTGCTTTTGTAATAACCTCTTCAGGTGTTACAGTCTTAAACATTTTTATATAGTTAAATGGTACTTAATGATTGGCAGAAAAGCAGCACAACTAGATACTAACGTATTAGGAGGGATTAGGACAGTTAAAGAATAGTGTGGGGTAAGATTACAGGTGTATAAGAAACAGACAAACCAAAACTTAATTGATCACTTTTAAAATTTATGAGTCTTTGTCTACATGTCAATTACAATCAGAAAAGTAAGATCAGCATTATAAGAGGATCTCTTTTTAAATGAATTATTTAAGCATTCAAACATTCATTTTTTCTTACTGTTACTTACATGACCATTAGCAATATCCAATAGATCTTTAACTCTACATCCTCTTACAGGTCCCACTTCATTGCAAATTGAATCTTCAATAATCAGAAAATTGGCTTTGTAAGATGTGAGTATCTTATAAATATCCTCTGCTGACCTCTTTGAATAGATCTGATAAATCTATAAATTAAGAAAACATGTTCATGCAATGCAAAAATCAGTGATAAATTAAATACTTGGGGGTTGCAGTATTTGGAATGCCGCTCACATGTAGTGGGAGTGGCACCAAACAAATAATTTGCATTACCAGGTGGCCTGGGGGGCACCAAAGAGCAATGCAAACGAGTGTGTCATGAGGAGTGTTACAAGGTCATCTTCTTTGGAGCATTAACATTTACAGTACTCCCACACATCTCAATCAGGCACTTCAGTCTTACATGATGTCTATAAATCACTGATAATACACACACATTTATGGAATTGGATACTCACATTTTCATTTCTTTTTAGAAGATCATCATCATTATATAAAGGCAAGCTCGACACCATCCATCCAGTACAAAGCTTAATCACACCCATCAACTGTGGACTGCCTGCAAACACAGCAGCCACAGGAGCCTGTCGTCTGCAAAAGCAACATCAACATACACATCTGAGTACAGCATGCATTTCTCAAAAAAATGCTTTTAATTTTAAACACTGTGTGAATCTTTTAAGGTGCTATGGTATGAATTGGAGTGTGTGAAGATATCATTGGGTGTCTAATTACAATTGGTGTTAATGCTGCATCGGCACTAGTTTCCTTGCCAGGAAAAGCTCAGACCTGCAGCAAGATGGAGTTTGCAAGGAAGGTCTCCTGCTGGGGCAAGGGCTGATGGCCGTTCTCCTCCCCTCCTTGCAACCCATGGAGCACCATTCAGAGTGGTCCTGGAATGGATCAAACTATTGCTTTTCTGAATGGTTGCTGACTTGTGACAAAGCAAGCTTGGGAGGGAGGGTAGGTAGAAGGAGGAACAACATGATATTATCTTGTAAGGGAAAGATTTGTGATTATTTTCATTTGATCTCTAGGACCATGTATTTAATCATTTAAGAGTAAATAGTGTCATGACACAGAATAACATCTACAGTAATTATGTTTCTGGGTTTGGCTTAATTTTTTGACTATTTGTATCCCTGCATTAGTGAAAGAAAACAGTCATTGTCACACTTTATTACAGACTTTGGGCAACTTTTTCTGCAGAGAAAATTAAAAATAAATTCATTTTATCAGAGAGAAAATTTTAAGAAAATATATTATGACATTCAATTAAAATTCCAATATGGATATCTAAATATATCCTTAAGAAAAAAAATCCTTATTTTCATTAAAAATATGAACAGCTGCTACAAATAAGAGTAGTCAAATTGCTCTTAGCTGAGTGAATCTCAATGCAATTCACCATGATTAATTATGTACTTGAAGTGTAATATATGCAGACTAATGTAAAAGCCATTAGGTACTTGGCATTATTCCACTTGCTGCCTTGAAGAGCTACAGCAGTGACAAACAACATACACTACTATTAACAGAAAGAAGAAATTGGCTGGAACACCATAATTACCAGCCTTATCTTTTCTGAAGATGAACAGGTTGACATTAAAGACTACATAAATACAGAAAATAATATTCTAAAAAAAATACAGTTAAAGGTAAGTAAGTTATTTGAACACATGGGATCTAACTTTTGGAGAAGTGCAGTTCCTAATGACATAGTTCAAAGTTAGATTGAATGAGGCCAGAATCCAGTTCTGAAACTTTTGGTGAGAAGAAAAATATATCTGTGAAAATAACTTGACTCAGTATTAGCTACGTATATGGCTCAGTATGAACTATATAACATGGGTCAGTATTTGCTATGTCCTGCCTAGCCAGCCAGATAAGAACCTTTCCAGCCTTCTGGTCAAAGGGGAAGTTTGAATCATACATGTTACACTGCATGTTTCTTGACTGAAGTCTCTAAATCCTCACATTCAGGCATTTCATTTTACTGGCTCATGCACATAAAAATTTCAGTGTTTGTCCCCCATGGAATTACAATAAACATGAATCCTCTAATCTACTGAGAAGTTAGCGTGCGAAGAACCAAGTACTAAGATGTCCACCTTTATTTGGAAATTAGGTGTAGTAATGATACTAAACATGATTTGCTTTCAGGATCTTCTCCTTTTGTAATCAATGATAAATTCTTGGTTCTTTCCATGGGAATAATACCAAACTTTAAATACACATTTCTCCTCCCATCTTCTGCTACATCATGTAATGACTTAGCAAGGGAAAACTCAGATTCATAGAGGCAGCTCCACAAAATGCTGAGATAAATATACACTGACATAAAGAACTAAAATAGAAATGTAGGTCTTCATACTTACTTTATCCATGTCATGAGTTCTACTGTATCAGGATCATAGAATTCTTGTAGTTCTGAAAGCTCTGTCATTATCCTAGGGAAAAACTGATGGAAACATATTTTTGGTTACTTAGAGTTAAAAAAAAAAAAAAAAAAAAATCTATAGAGCATCGCATTACATTAAGGCCTTAAATAACACAACAGAAATGGGCTTCATCTGAGTTTTCCCTCCTGATTGGTATTTTTGTTTGAATATTTTGCAAAACACACTGTTTATACTCACCTGACAGCAGGAGGCCTTCTCCACAATAAGTATGTTAAACACAAGTTCTCATCTCTCTCTATTTTATTAGAATACTTATAATAAAAAAAGAGAAAAAAACCCCATGTGGCAACAACGTTCATCACCTTTAACTGGCCTTAAATGCATCAAAACCATAGTTCAGGTTTTCATATTCAAATGCATATAAATAAGGGCACTGAACCAAGAAGCTGACAAATCTCTCATGGTAAACCTGCTTGAGCAGGGTGTGTTGGACTGTTGTGACTTGATGGAAAGGTGCTGTGCAAGTGGGAAAGGAGAGATTTCCTGGAAGAGCATTATGTGGGTAATCTGCCCTGGACTTTACTCTGACTTTTACTTTGATCACTGCAGTGAAGGAAAGTACACTATACTGTATGAAGTAGGATATCTCAGTTTATGCTCTTGAAAAACATTTTGGGAAAAGGAGGGATTCTGGGAAGTCAGACAGAATGCCAACTCCTTGAGACCAGCCCAGATTGCAAGCCTGCACCAAGCTTCCCTATTCTGTCAAGTTTGGGGGGTGAAGGAAAAACAGGTCCTTTATTAAGATGGACAATTTTAGACTCAAAGAATCATTTAGGTTGGAAAAGACCCTTAAGATCATTGAGTCCAACCATAAACCTAACACTGCCAAGTCCACCACTAAACCATGTCCCTAATCACCACATCTACACAACTTTTAAATACCTCCAGGGATGGGGACTCCACCACTTCCTTGAGCAGCCTGTTCTAATGCTTGACAACTCTTTCAGTGAAGAAATTTTTCCTCATGTCCAATCTAAACCTCCCCCGGCGCAACTTGAGGCCGTTTCCTCTTGTCCTATTGCTTGTTACTTGGGAGAAGAGACCAACACCCACCTCGCTACAACCTCCTTTCAGGGAGTTGTAGAGCGCAATAAGGTCTCCCCTCAGCCTCCTTTTCTCCAGGCTAAACAGTCCCAGTTCCCTCAGCCACTCCTCATAAGACTTGTTCTCTAGACCCTTCACCAGCTTCGTTGCCCTTCTCTGGACACGCTCCAGCACCTCAGTGTCCTTCTTGTAGTGAGGGGCCCAAAACTGAACACAGTATTCGAGGTGCGGCCTCACCAGTGCCGAGTACAGGGGCACAATCACTTCCCTACTCCTGCTGGCCACACTAGTTCTGATACAGGCCAGGACGCTACTGGCCTTCTTGGCCGCCTGGGCACACTGCCGGCTCATGTTCAGCCACTTTGTAAGTCCTAGAGCCATTTTGAGCATTTATCGGAAGAAGGCATGACTAGAAGCTGGCCAGCCTTGAGAGGCTGGAGGATGTTCATGCTGTTGTAAATGCTAAGTGAAAGCTACTGAATGCCAGCTCTTTTGAAAAGGATACAGTTCACAGGTTATGCCAGACTAAAGGGACAACTTACTTTGAGACAGCCATAGTGGACAGACAGCTGGAAATGGGAGCCTGCTTTTAACTGTGGAGTTTCCACCCCCATTACTGGGACAATTCAGCTGGCAAGTGATAGCAGTCTACAACCAGACATGTTAGGGTAGCACAAGAACAGCTGCCATATGTTCGTACCAGGGCTGAAAGCTGTAGCAGTATTGTTACACATATGCCTGAACTGTCCCTGGAACAGAAGACGACAGAAAGAGGAACTACTGCTGCCACCCCAAGGAGAACCAGCTTCACTTATCAATCAGAGCCCTTAGAAAAATCTAGTTAGATGAGGGACTATGCCAGACTGAGTCAGAAGGCAGCCAAGCAGAAAGATGCTGAGCTGTACACTCAGCCATTTATAGCCACGGTAACGGATTAAGAGCCTAAGGCATTTGCACTGTCCCGTTACTATTAATCAAAGTTTCCAAGCTCAGGAATGAGTTATGAACCTGGAGAGCAAACTGTTCACCACTGCTTAAAAGCAGAAGCTGGATCTGCAATGGATGAAGCCCTCTAGAGCCCAAACCCCCACACTGCTTTTATTAAAAAATAATCTGAAAAAGAATTATTTGGTCAACTAAACTAGTTTCCTCTATTGTAATACATTTCATAAGTCTTTTGAGCAACTGTAGCTTTTTTTTCAGGAGAATATCTACTGCTCTGGCAGAAATGTGTAAAGAGTCAGATTACATTGCAACCAAAATTTCTATTATAAGATAGATGTTACAAAATCTGTTCAAATACTGTTGGTCAAGACTGGCTTTTATATTTGAATGCTGTTTAAAAAAATAAATATTTGAATTCTTATAAAACTATTCAAACTAACTATTTTGAAGATATGTCAGTATAGTAGAGGCTTATACTTTATAGGATATTTCCCATATTTTTTGCACTTACAGAAGTTTAAAAAATAATTACTTATAAAGTCTGTCTGTGACTTGCAATAAAGAACTAAGTATTTATTTTAAACATGGAAACATCTGTAGCTTTTCTTCCCTGTATTGTAGTATATACGTACCTCTACACAGTGCTCTGCACGAAGGATTTAACTCCATTATAATTTGATGGGAGCTTTTCAAACAGATTATTTGCGTATGGCCTCCCATAATTTTACTTCCATTTAACCTCACTCCCTCTCACTAAAACCAAGATTGGAGCAACAAAGTTTTCAATATCCCGAGTTTTTATTTGGCAGTATTTTCTTTCTTGAGTCAGTTTATATATCCAAAGCGCAATAGCTGAATATAATAAAGTCTTCATTTAATTTAAACACTTATTAATTACAATAAGCGATCATTAACAAATTAAATTGTCAAATACCTCATACTGAAAAATGTAAACAGTTTTGTTTAAAAAAAAAAAAAACAACAACAACAAACCAAAACATATTTTCAGTGGATGACAGCTTTTATTTCACCATATATATTTCATTTCACCAAGTATATTTCATTATATTTGCTCATCATTTTGACTCATATTGTGCCTACATACAAAACAAAAAAAAACAAAGGTACTTTTCTTACCTCTTTCCACAAGCTGAATCCAATTATTGTGGGAACTGCCATACTCAGAATAAGAGCCTAGAAAACACACATTAGAAGAAATGGATTATGGACCATTCTCCATTCCCCAGCCTTGGACTATCTGTTGATTCTGCTCATATAGTAGACTACATTTATGCCTGAAATCTTGGAATGACAGTAGGTGAAACTTCAGTTTTCTACAAGGCAAAAGGCTCTCCACAAACAAGAATTTGCCTAATTTAGCATGGAAGAACTTATTTGACCCACGATAATTTTACCACCAATATTAGGGGTGGTTAATTACTGCTCCAATAACAATGATGCAATGTGCACATGATGTAGGGAACAGAAGAAAAGCAAACACCTCTCACATACAAATGAAAATGAGATAATCTGAGAAAGGAAAAAGAGTACGAAATAAGCATGTCAAACCTCTGATCTTGTTGATGTTTTTGTTCAGATTAACAATATTGATATGCAAACCCCAGAAACCCATTCTTCAGCACACCATCATTCTAGCTGATAAAATTTTCGCTTTGTGAAAAGAAGAAAATAGCTCGTGTGGTACAGGAAACATTTGGTAAGGAGTGCACAGAAGGCACTCTCTTGATAATAAGCTATTAACATATCTACTATGTTAACAGTAATAAAGCAGGTCTATATAGCAGAAAACATGAGGTATATAAAGGAATGTGTTTACCGTGTACATGAACATATTGTTACTCCTTGAATGGAAGAACACTGTCAATGTTTCTGATGTAACAGTGTATGGCATTTTCACAAGTGACATAGTGAATCTCTGTTTAAGTACAAAATATTTATTCCTATAAGCCTCTCAAAATTAAGGTAAGTAATATCCTATCCTTATTTTATTAATAAAATTAATGCAGAAAGCTGCCAAAAATTGCACAAAGCAACTCTCAGCATATTAAGAATAAAGCCAGGGTTGGAAGCGGGGGGAGTTGTTTGCACTGTAGCACAAGCTCATCTTGAATCGCAACACTTCTCTGTAACGGCCACACATAAACAAATCTTATGCAAAGTAATTCCACATACCTTTTCTTATGATGCAGCTTTATTCTCAGCAATTAATACACCTAACTACCACATTTTTAGCCTCATTTCCTAGTGAAACAAGGCTTATATCGGTGCTTACCTACATAAGCTTGCCTGTATGCCTGTACTTTTTCTCCTGCACTCCTCCTACAGAGCGCTTGACCTTCTTGGCCAATCTCAACTAAATATGACAGAGGGCTTGAGGTCTCAAAGATTCGTTAAAAGAAATTAAACAGATGAGTGAAAGAGAGAGAGATGAAAACAGCTTTGCTTCTTATGAGGAAAGGCTGTAGTGTGAACACAACTTTATCACCAGGTACCAGAGAATATGTGAAAGTGTGATATTAAGAATGAAAGACACAGAAAAAGCAGACTACGAGAGATCCACTGCTCACAGAACTACATGTTCTTTTAATGCGTTCTTCTATAGGTCTTAGGTCACTGTTGTTTGAAAAGTTGCTTGCTAGCTGTAATTCCCAAGACATTGGCAACAGCAACTCACCAGCAATATCGGGTGCACAGCTTTCAGTCGAAGCCACTTGAAAAGTGTCATCCAAAGTTCAGGAGAGCACACACCAAATGCAGCAAGCATGCAAACATAAGGTGTCCATAGATATTTCATTCTGAAAAACATTGCAATAACTTAGTTGGGACTCTTTGCATGCCTCTGTATTCAAGCTATTTATAAAAACATTCAGATTTTTTTCATATGTCAAACAGTCTGGATGTTCAAGCAATCTGAGATCAAATTTGATGGCACTGAAGGGTAAACCAAGGAAATCTCTAGCAGAAGAGCAGGCACCTGATTATCTGCTGCAAGATGTAGGAGCAAGATCCAAGGTCAAAGATGACAAAATCCTTCACAGAGTTCAGGGGAGGATGAAAGAAAAACAAAGAGACTAGTAAAGTCACTTGGCTGTTGTGGTTTTCCAGCCAAGCAAGGATAAAAAGCAGCTATTCAGCAAAGCTGTACAGACACTGTACTATAAAGGAGTTCCTGAAGAAAGGAAAGGAAAATATTTAATAAACAATTTACGATTTGCTGGTATTGTCTGCCTCTTAAGGATAGACAAGACAACTACATGGTAACACAACAGTCTGCTCACTTTAAGAATTTGTGAATATTCAGATTTTAGGACGATGAGCGTAATACAAACACAAGTCTGCCACCTTCAAGCTGATTTAGCTAAGAGCCGAGATTAGAACAACAACATCTTCCCAACATTAGCTTCTGTAGCTTTAAAGACTAACACAATACCTTTGAAACAGCTTTGCTACTGCTTTAGCATGTCAAGCAAAGGTATACTTCACGCTAGCCTAGACACGAGAAGATAGGTGAGAAATCTTCCACGTTCCAATATTCCAGAACATACACTGTTCATCAAAACACTACACAAGAACTTGCTAGAATACAATACTAAAAGAATTACAGTGCAGTTCTACACTTAAATACCATAAAGAAAATGATTAAAATTTGCTTCAATTAACGTCTCGGATTTTGGCTGCATTAAAGCTTGGAAAACATGTTAAAGAGACTGAGCACAACTCATCATATACGTGTATCCAATTTATAGTCAAAATTATCTTTGCTATCTCCCCTACTAACTCGTACCACTACATGCTAAATACATTTCTGAAAAGGGGTGAATTTCAAAGGGGTGAATGGTGTATCACGTCCAGTTAGGAACTCTCTGTTGCTTTCAAAAGAGATACATCAAAAATCAGACTTACCCTTCCAAACACATCGCTAGACAACCAAGTAAAATTGTGTGAATTACATGATAAACTATTTCTGGCCTCTCTCCAATTCGACCATCCTCAAGTTTAACTGTCTCTTTCAGTGGTTCACCACTGCAGTTGGAGAAAACGAGACATCACTTAATTCAGACATTATCTCAGGCAAAGGTGCCAATAAAAATACTTTTATGACCTTTAAGTCAGCAGTACACTGAGATCATTCTGTGTCATATCATACAATATTGTTGCACTGCTTATTTGGTTTTTGTACTTCATCAATGATCTATCAGTACCCACTGTCCCTTGTTTTAGACTGTAACCTCTCTGGAGCAATGGCTGTGAATTAATACAATGGGATCACTGCCTATGACCGTGAATCCTATTTTGAGGTAATTCAGCAACAAGAGACAGTCTAATTTAAGAGCATGCACACTCCGCAAACATTTAGATGAAGCATGCTGTACATGCATTCTAAGTTTCTTCATATCATTAGCTTGGTGAAGAATTATGGAATCTGTAGGACGATAATTGTGTATACCATTTTATGACAAAGTAAACCAACAAAAACAGTTTTTAGTCACATTATTATAAATTCCAGTAATATATTATAAATAAAAATCATAACCAAAAATCTTACAACAAATGTTTTTCTACAAACGAGACAGCAAGGCACACAATAGATAACATTTTATTCTACCATGATGTGATTTCAGGTTACAATTTTATAATAAGCCTCATGACAAATGGAAAAATATTTGAGATTATTAACTGCTTCAAAATAAATTAAAAAAAAAAAAAGAGGGGGGAGAAGGTTTATTTTAAGCTTTTCTTTAAAAAGCTGTTGGTCATACTGGAGTCACTGCTCATTACAAAGTAGTAAATAGCTATTTCAACTACTAGCAAAAAATCGGAAGATTTTGTTTCATTGTTTTGAATATACTATCACACATCCAACTTGACAAACATTTTCATTTATAGCAATATAATCTTTATCTATTAGAAGTCTTAGTCCTTGAAAAAAATCTATTGATTTTTGCTGCAGACAAGTGAGACATTTGCCCTAATACCTGAGCAGTTACACCATTCATCTTCTACCAGGAAAAGATAATTTCCTAGCCATTGAGTTTCCAAGACAAGTTACGCTAGGATCTACAGTCTTGCTATTCTTAGTCTGTAAACAGACAGCTCCATTACCCCTTCTCTCAAGGGAACTGTGAATCACTGTGAAACTAAAAATAATTGAGGCAGTTTTACTTCAGCTCTGTTCCGAGCAGCAAAGGCTGATGGACCTTATCACAGTAAACAAGAGTTTAAAAAAAAAACAACCCAAAAAACAGTGAAGCATTAGAAATCTGAAATCCTCTCAACTCCACCCATGTCATCCTTCACAGTATATAAACTTGAAAAAAAACACCCAAACCCAAAACAGAGAAACAAATTCTCTAGCAACAATCAGATAACTTTGCTGTTGTAAGGGGAAAACAGACAAAACATCTTTCTCCCTCACAATGGGAAGAGACATAAGCATATCACAAAACATTAGCCAGAGCTCTGCAGGAATTGCACCTATGGGGAAACAAACCAATGCCAACTCCCTGTCTTGACTGGAGAGATGCTCAAGAAGCTTGTCACCAAAGGACTTTCTTTAGGAGCCTCTGGTGGGCCTTTCCACTGGTGCTCACACCCTGGCAAGCTCAATGGTGCAACAAACTCAAAGCAACAAACACCATGACCATTCACTTTGACATCCATGAACCTCTTTTAATTTCTTATTTTTCAGTATAAATAAGATACTTACCAAATTCTCCTAAAAATGACCTGAGTTACAGAAAAAAGGCAGATAATTAATACTAAAATATAGAAAGGCAACAGTGATGACTGTGTTAGTCGCAAAAAAAAGTCTTGGGAGGGTGCCTGAAGAGATTCTTGACAAAGGAGCCAATTCATTGTAAAATTCCTAGTAAGGCAAAAACATCCCATTAAAAACAATAATACCCCACAGATTAGAAAAAAACCCAGCACACAACCAATCACAGTTTAACCTATTCATGTCATAGGAAACTATTTGAAATTTGTCTTTGAAAAGTTATCTTTTTATCATTTGAAACTGCTTTGCAAGTACTCCTTAGAGTAACTGTCAAAAGCTTATCTTCCAAAAAAGAATCTGTGATCTGGAGAGACCAGACTACAACTCTTTTATATCACAAAAACCCAACCTCCCATATAACTCCATTATGGGGACCACAAAGCACTTTGTTGTCACAGTGAATTAAGATTTTAGAGATATTGATGCAAGAAGGTATGCTTGTCCTCATTCCAAACAGGGAGATGAAGAAGGGAAAGTGGTCATCTGAGATCACAAACAAGCCCGAGGCACTGCCAAGAATAGAATCCTTAATGCTGAAATTCTAGTTCTGTAGCCGAACCCATTTGATCATTCTTCTTTCTCAATTAACGAGCAGAAAGATTATATACTCTGCCAAGAAGCACTATCAATGTGTATTCTCAACTGGAATTGGTGCAGCATGTGATGCTGTGAATGCATTCTTGCCTTAATTTGTTTTGCTTTCCTCCCTCTTTTCTTTTTCTTTTCCCCCAAAGGAAGACTAGAGAACTGAACCACTTTCAATTAGACAGAATCAGTTTAAAGATTAACAGCTGGGCATGTCCAAACTGGCCTTAAAAGACAGATCTTGAAGCTCTTGTGCTGCAAACCGTAATTCCAACCCACAGTTACACAATTTTCTAGGCGTAGCTGCACCCAGTTTGTCTCAATCACTGGCTTCATTGCAGAGTTTGACAGCCTGGAAAGTAACATGTAGCAAGTCCCCGGGGATCAAAAAAAAAAAAAATTATCTATAATACCTGGTAGCTGAATAAACTGAAATCCTGACCAGAAGCAGTCCTTTCTTTTCTTGCAAAAACACTTAAGAACGTGCATGTATGTGTGTTAAAGAATGTGTCTTAGTCAATGTCATTACATCTTGTCTTCCAAAAATTCCTCAACAATTTCAATTATGTGTGATGTCATTTTCCACTTCTTCCCCGGAAAGGCTGTGAAGTAGTTTTGTAAGAGAGATGCAGTTCCCAGGAGAGAGTCCCAATTCCTGCACAGAATTACAAGTCTTGGCTTGGGTCCAGGAGGCGTCCCAGTCCTTACCAATACTCCATTTGAAGTTTTCCAGAAAACTGTAGCCATGATGTCTTCTTCTTGTAGACCAACAGTCAGCTCTCACAGATGCAAACAGTTTTTCTTAGAATCACAACAATTCCCTCTGACTTTTAAGTTGTCCCCTGTCCTAATTTCTTCCAAGACATACAGGTTTTTTTTTGGGGGTGTTATTCTTACAAAACAAAAAATACAACCCCACAACCCAACCCTGTTTTGAGACAGCATCGATAGCTCATGGCTCTTTTCAGAGCCCTTTCTTTTCCAGGCTATAAGAAGTTAGTACCACCACCTTTACCCTATTATCTTTGCTTTCAAGTCTCATTAGAAACACTAGATGGGGTACAGAAAGTTTTTGCTCTTCAACGTCAAAAGAAAACAAAAATCTATGAAATGCTTTCACCCCAAGGCATGAAAAATATTGAGGTGCCTCAGAAACCTCAAAATCCTAAGTAAATTCTGTATACGCATCTTTTTTTAATTCAATCTTAAAACCAGGCGACAAATAGAAACTGTTTCCCTAACTCCTCTATAAAATTCTCACAAGCCATTTAAATTTTATACTTCTCAGAGCAGTTTCAGAAGTTTGGACATCTTGGAAGGTGTAAAGAGTTTAAAAACTTACTTAGTTGTGTTTAAGCCAAGTTTTACTTCAATGAACTTCAGCAAATGCTCATTTTCTTTATGAGGAACAAACATCTGAAAATTAATTTAGCAGAGAAAAATCTTGTCAAGTGTTGGAAGCAGCTTTAACATAGTCATTTCATTCAGATTACAAAATGGCAAGGAACAATCAACTATTCAAGATTTGGTTATAACTAACAAATGTGATTAAGTGTGCCAATTAAGGTACCAGTGTAGTAGTGTAAATCTTCACTTAAATAAATCTACCTTTAGGGTTTCCTTGAGAATATCATTCCCTTAATTTCATTCATGTACCCCAACAGGAGGCAAGTGAAAAGCTGTCAACAAGTCGTCAAAAGACTACCAAATGGTGTAAAAAAGATCATGAAAAACGGGCGTGGACTTACCCCCAAGCAAGCCAAAGAACATTGTGTTTGGCTCCACTAAACAATAGGACTGCAGCCTAGCAAAAGTTACGAGCATTTGTAATCTTCACATAAATTGTTTGAGCAGCCAAAAGTTCTGTGTACTGTCTACGTAATTTAACTCTTATTTTTCAAGGTTAGGTTTTATTTTCCTGGACATACAGCAAGGCTAGCCAATCTGAATGGCACAAGAAAACAATCAGTTCTGAGCATTCTCTCAAACTTTTTAGGGTTCACTAGGTTCTTTATTTTTAAGTTGACACTGTTAATTAACACAACCAGGGTGAGTTTGAGACATAGAGGAAAAGCACAATAAATTATGTAAAAGGCTAGAGCCAGCAAGAGGGAGTTGCTAATCAAAATACAAGACCAGGCTAAAATCCCATTGTGTAATCTCAGCTCCTAGCTGACTCCTACACTAAGTGAAGGTCTCTGTTCCCATGCTCTAGTTGAAATGTAATTGAACATTAACATCTACCCTGAGACTACTCATACCTGTTCCTGGCTACCAGGTCTTCTCCTTGCACAAGAATACTGTTTTAATATTCAGCCCAGTTTGTAGAGGCCATCCAAGTTATAACAAAAACCACATTTATGAAATAGCTAAAGTGTGATTTAAGGAGTATTTCTATACTATGCTTCAACCTCAACCCAAAAGACCAAAACCCTAACAAAAACCAGCTGCTTGAGTTGTTAGGTAAAGACTTTTCATGCAGATAAAAAATTACTCAATTTTTAGTACTCCAATTTGCTGTGAATTAAGCTATGAACTCTCAGATCAATAAGATAAGCAACACTTCAAAAGATTTTTCCAAGATACATCTGCAACTTGCCATTTAGATTTTGACAATTCAAATCACTTTTTATAGAGGAATCTTACCTTTAGTAAGAAGTTTAGTGTCACTGTTATTGTAAGTACCAAATAAATGTACATTATTTTCAGCAATCTTGACATAAATGTACCTTTTTTCATATTCATCTGCAAAAATATTTTAAGAATGCCATATCATTTGGAGTTCAATTTAAATAATAAAAAGTACACTCAGAGTTAGAGGAGAGTCTAGTTACCTGAAGGCATTTAGAAAGCATTAAAGCTGCTACAAGACTCAGTAATGGTGACACTAGTAAGGCTGAATTTTCAAACTGCAAAAGGTACCCCAAGAAGAGAGAAAACAAGTAGATTTTGTATACTTCATGCACCTGTTGAAGAAAAAATAAAACACAATAAAATAAAATTACAGTGGATATATGTCTTGCTTTTTAGAGCAGTAGATAGCTCACTCCATTCCTCTGTCAGGGGATTAATGGATCTCTATCCTCCAACTCATGAATCCAGCAGGGTACCGTTTGGCTCTGTAAAGTATTTCACATCAAAGTGATCCTGGTCAGCCTCAGTAACTAGTGCACAATTACTTCACATGAATTCTGTAAAAATGCCAAAGGTAGTAGTATTTTACAATGTCCCCATTCTGTAACACCTCACTGTGATGCAGCGTGAAGCAGTAACCACAATGCAACAGTATGAAAACACACAATTTGTGTGGAAAAGCTGAATACTGTAAAAACATGCGCTTTCCTTGCCCTCTCAATAACTTGTTCATTTAACCTATCTCAGGAATACACAGACTGTTACTGATATTTTCTGTTATTTACTAATTGATAAGCAGATTTGTAAACCCTGACACTTGATTCTTTAGACTTTTACCAAAACACCCATCTTCTCCCTTACATTTTAAGGACCCTGCTTTGAACTAAGATAGATCAAACATCTCCCACTGCTGAGGAACAGGAAAAAAAGCAATTGAAAGAAGAGGTGACGAATTAGTATTGCATGCAGTATGAAATGGAAGTTATATCTAATAAAACTAGAAGGCACACATGTACGAAGTAGCATATATACCATTGCAACAGGCAGAGTAAAAATGCAACATTTCTAAGAACCATTTTGCAGAATAAATTCACATACTTTCTTGTACTGAAAAATCAATTGGTCTTCAGCATCTGTCTAGCTTATTTATTGGCTAAATCAGTACAGGGCAGGCCATTCAGGGTGAAAATGAGCCCCTTAACTGCACAGAGCCACCAGAGCAGTTTTTTGGTCAGCCCCACCCTGTTGTGAATAGGGAAAGGAGAAGAATAGGCACCTAGGCCAAAAAGGATGCATGACTGAGTATCATTCATCACACTTTCAGTTCTCCAAGGATGTTTCAGGTCTCAGAAGCTTTGTTTAGCTTCTGACCTTTTGTTAGGAAAGCTGTCCCAAACACAGTAGTCCAAAAGAGAGTGAGTTTAAAGCCATTTTATTCTGCCAATGGAAATGACATGCACTTCAGCTGGACCCAGGCTGCAAGACACTCAAGTCATCACTCAGTCTGCGCCCTTTGGAGCTCCTGAGCAGTATGTATGGCAGGCTCCTCTGAGGCTGTATTTAAGTCCCCAACTATCAGTAGGTTGAAGAGTTCTAATACCTTCTCTGTCTGTGCCAGGGCAAAGCTGTCTAGCAGAAAAAGAGAAACAGCTTGGACAAACAGGAGATAATGACTGTATTCCCACATCATCATGAAGGTATATGTTGAAGCACTCACCAAAAGGTAACAAAACTTCTAGAGAAAAAGAGAAAAACAAAAAAGGTGTTAATTTCATACCTATGCATCTCTGTCACCAAGTAACTGAGAGGTCATTAAAACAGAAACCATGGAAATTCGTTATTATTTTAGGAAATAATTAAAACACTGACTGCAGACATATTTAACATGTTCTCAGATGGAAGAAAGTAATTACTGAAACATTCAAAAACTTTTAAAGCCAATCAGAAGAAACATCTTTGACAGAGACACAGGGAAAGGAAGTTACCACCATCTTCTCCGAGCAACAGGAAGAACAACAAAATAGTTTACATAGTGAGAAAAATTCTGCATCAGTTTATTTTAAAAAGACAGCATACAGCTCATTACCACACTGTTCTCTCTGAACCCTCATGGGGGCATAACAGGGCAGGGCATGAGTCGCTCAGCAAAAACTGCACATGCCTAGGTGAAATCCAAGTGGCTGTTTTGAAAAGAACAAACAAAACATCTACTGTTTTCTGCCTAGCAGGGCAATAGTGACAGAGGTAACTATTCTAGAGCACAGTTCTACCAGCAACTCTTTATTAGGAAATTAATTTTGCTTTACCTCAGCAGAACAATTTAGGTTTTTTTTTAAATAGCCTGTGAGGGCTGCTACTTGACATGCAAAATATGGCAAAGCCCAATTTTCCCTTGATGGTATGGAGTAATCAATTCTTGTTGTATCTGTCCTAGAATAAAGTACAGACAAACAAAATTATTGTAAGATTTATGGAACAAAAATATCAAGGAAAGCCTAAATGTCACTTCTAGTTATCAGTGTGGCCTTGCAAGCAAACTACACCTATTAGGTGTAAAGTAATACTGACACAATTTTGCTACTGATACAGGTCACAAATTTAATATCAGCATGGAAGGTCCAATCTTTACTCATTTATTCAGCAGGTCTCCTTATTAGGTGGCGTTCATAGGACTGAAGCCAAAAAGTGTCCACCTCCAGCCTTTTCTGACTCACCACAACACTGTGCAAGCCGGATGCACCATGCACTGCTTCTGCCAACCTGCACTGTGACAATGGAGCCTTCTTTGGCCAGGAGCAGTGCTAAATGGTCTTATGTCCATAGGCAGGGGACCACTGCCGTAACAGCAGCTTTTCACATTATGATGAAAATCAGCTCGTAGCTGCGAGAAAAGACTCCTTTCAGTTCTCATACAGTATGTTTTAAATAAGTGATTTAGGCGGTCGAGCACAACATAGTTAGAATCCAAAGTAGTGCTCCCCCGTAGCAGCAGCACCAGCAGATACTCTGTCTACAGGGAAAATTCTGCCCAGCAAAACAAGAGATTAAAGCTGGATGGGGAGCACGGGCCAGAAGAGCAGCAGGATCTTCTCATGGAATGACTTGACAGTATCTGCACAATTAGAGCTGTAGGAGAAAGTTTTAAAAAGTGCTAAAGTGACTTAGAAGCACAAGTCACACTTTCAAATGTGATCAAAGGCATCAGTTTCAGAGGTACATAGTCTTCTTTGTGTCTACTATGCGTTTAAAAAGGAGCCTCAAGCTCCTTTATCATTTAGCTATTTGAAAGCGTCACCTTTCATTTTTACCTCTGAAGCCTCTTACAGAGGCGTATTTGGAGCTTTTTAAACCACTGGACCTTTCAATTTGTTAACAGTGTTTAATCTTCTTTGCTGTTGAAAAAAATACAGATTTATTCACCATTTTTCCTACTTTCCACTGTTCACACCAGCTTGATGAACAATATTTTTAGCTACTAATCACAGATTTGGTCATGATGACTTCACACTCCTAAAAGACGCTTCCCAACAGTTCAACTTTAAAGGTATATCTCTAACATTTTGCTCCTCCATAGCTCTTTCTTTCAAGTGCTCTCAAGTTCATAGAAAGCCCCAGAGCTACTTGGTGACAAACCAGGAACCTGAACACAAGTTCTCATTGCCCAAACGAGGCTCCCTATTATTGTGGTGTTTCATAAAGGGAAGGGACATTTTTTGCAAGTGAAACGTTTTAAAATAAAAAAATCTTGAGATCAGGATCATCTAAGAAGATTCCACTTTGCGCAAAAACCCACTACAAAAAGCAGATTAAGAAAAATATCAAAGACTCTTTACAAGGAAAATGCACTTGGTCATTTCCTTCTAAGCAACAGAACAACCATCACAATACTTAGAGCTGGCCACAGAGGGCAATTCTGTTTTACAGCAACTTCGGAAATTTGTTTTAATTCTTCACCAGCCAAAACCAAAACCTTCTGAGGAATGTTTTTGCAAAATGGAATTGTGTGAGAATACTCCTATATTCACACACATACATAAAGTCAGTTCAACTGGCAGCGTGGATGGTTTGGACAACAGGAGGCCTTTCCATTAATAAAAGCATCATGAGAATCAGTGCAACTCTGGGAAATGTTTTTTATTCAGCATAAGAGCTTGCTCTCACAATGAGAACACAAAGTTTAATAGAAAGCATTTCAATCCGCTCTAATATTTTAAAATGCCTTATTGACAAGCTAGATTGTATAAAGATGTTTTTCTTACCTGTTAATAATGAACCATGCTACAGTCAGCATTCCTGCCAGCCAAGTCCCACTCATAACCCAACTGGTTACAAACAATGCAGTCACATAAATTCCCTGCAGTCCAAAAACTATACCAATGTAGAAATACACTGGTTCAATAACTTCCTGAAATTACAAATAAAAACGAAGAGACATAGCGGCAACTGAGCTGAAGCTGGAAATGATTACTATTTACTATTTGCATACTGCTAACAGTGTGCTAGGTGCTTTACAAACAGGTAAGAGATAGCCCCTATTCTAGAAAAGTACTGAGCATGCTTTTATTTTGGGCTCAGGGAGAACAAAGCAGTGTGAATTAAGAGCACACGTCAGGACTCAGCTTGCTAGTGCCATGATTTTTGTATTTGCTTTAGCATGAACACTGTATGTGTCAGATTTAATAAATCTATACTGCAGTGAGCTATAAAGTTCACAGGACTACTGGAAGAAGTTATGTAGGGGAGGAACTTGGAGAAGTAAAGATGTGGCAAATGGTTCCAAACACAGAGAAGCATATATTAAATAAATAAATAATAAAAAATAAAGATAAATGAGAGAGGACACAAGTATGCAGCGTAAGCAGAACAAAGCCTGAGTAGAGCAGAAGGAGACAAAAGGTTTATCTACAAAAGTGTTTTTCCCTTTTATCTATACAGGAATGGGTAGAGACAGGTACCACTATAACAGACTTCTGTACTCCGAAGGAGCTAACTTTCCTGTTTTTACTGGATAGCACAGATACTCTCCACATTTCTAAGTGGTTTGTAGGAGTAAAGAATAACAGACAGAAAAGTTTAGCGCATATAAACCCCCAAAATCCTATGCCAGAGACTGATCAGAATTGAGGAAAACCTGGATCTGGTAAGAGGCTTAGCTCAATTAATTCAACAAAAATTGCATGTATTTATTGTATGCAGCATAGAAAGTCTCATACACACACACATACACAACCTTAATGAAAGCACAGAAAGTAGGAGAAATGCACATACTTCGCTACCAGATGCTTGATATAAAACACTGGCAATCAACTCTGGGTACAAAGTCATTTGCTGGACTGCATTTATCGTCTTCAGTGATATTGTCTTATTGTTGTGTGTCAACTCATAAACACCTATAGACAAAAAAAATATATTATTCTTGGAATCACTTACTATTGCTGTTCTTAAAAGAGGTGAAAGTGTACTCAGAGGTAGGGGGAAACAGATTTCATCATTAAAGCTACTGATTCACCACTCCCAATTTTAAAGGAAGGAGAAATTTATGTGCCAGATGCCATTCCACCCTACTGATTTAGCAACAAAGTTATTACCTTTTTTTGATCTAGCCTTTAAATAGAAGGCCCAAAACTAACCAGCTGAAGTGTAGTCTTTTCAGCAACACACTGATGCAGCTCTGGAACCGGCTACCTACAGATCACCTTCACAGGAGGTTCTTAAGAAGTGAGACAAAGATCTAACAGGGATGAGCAGGATGTATTAAACCTGTCTCCGCAGAGAGGTCAGATATGATGGCCTCATCACCCTTTTCAGCCCTGTGTTTCTGAGACTTCTAAGAATCACTCACTAAACACAATACGCCTTTGTATGGGATTGAGATGAAATTGAAGCTGGCGTACTTGAAGGATACATCATTCTGAGATATTAAAATTAAAAAACTGACGTCATTACTTAGGACAATAGAGGGAAGAGGAAAAATAATCCAAATTAGAGAAAGAGAAAAAAAAGGAACAAAAACCTCAACAACAATGCAACAGCCAAACAAGATTACTGTTTCCAGCTCTAAGCATATCTTGGTGTGTGGTCTGCAGCTGGTTCTCTTCAGGCCAAACCAGGTCTTGCAGGACTTATAACTGGGTTCAGCACAGCTATGATAGACCTTTGAAAACTGGGTACCCCCATAATACCTAGTAGACACGTGAGTCTATCTGTCTGCAGAGGCAGCATACATGAATGAGGCAGTCCATCTATCCACCGCATGGGTAATCTCCCCAGAGATAATGACGAACTGACTGTACCAAAGACCTATTATATATTGCTGATGAGCTACACATCAGCTGGGAAACTGTTCAACCAATAAAACTATACCTGCAAAGTTTAACTGGCTTCGGATGAGGTTTCACAAGGGGACTGAACTAATTCAATGGCTGATCACTGCGAGACAGGGCTGTTCGCTCCCTCTTCTCTCCTGGAGTTCTCACCTTTTCCCCTTCTGAACTCACTAAACTAGCATGAAAGCATTCTACCTTCTTTTCATTGCTTTAGTTTTCTGCTGGTTTAGGGACCTGGGGTCAGTGAGCTCCAGAGCCAGTGCAGGGTAAAAAGCAGGAGCGCAAAGGGAGAAGAGACCATTGCCGCCCAGTTTATTCTTCTTCCTGTTGGTTTCTGTCCCCATTGCTCAGTGCTTATCAACATCTATTCATCATAGCTGACAGGAGTAGAAACCTCCGGCAGGGACAGGATTGAGCAGATCAACTCTTGACAGAAACTGTTCCATCTTCCGACAGAGTATGGAAAACAGTCATTTCCATCCCCCATTAAAGATCAATTATGCTTAAATGGCAAAAAAGCCCCTATGTAGCATAGGCAAACCTAATGATAACTTCCATATGAGGCACTATGAGAGTAATATTAATCCTATTCCAGAGTATTGATTAAAGGCAATCTGCTGGAATACAGGATAGTTAAATACTGTTTTTTAAAAGGCACTGAAAAGTTAGGTCAGCACGCAGTTTTTAATTAATCTGACTGATATACCTATATAAGAGTGTAAAATCAGCCTCCCCTGTCTGCAGGAGTTTTTTACTGTCTCTAAAAGGAACAGGACTTTTCAAGGTTAATAAAACAAACAGGTTTTGTACCTCTTTCAAAGGAAGGAGCCTTTAGCAGTTCTTTATAGAATGAGTAATAAATGGCGCTGTCACCCTGAAATGTAATTTCTCGTTCAAGTTCCTAGAAAAAAAAAAAAATTCACCTCCTGCAATCTCTTCCCATAGAAGACTATATATTTTCAGACAGACTGGTTTTGTAATACAGCACATGGTTATGACTCCACTGTACATCTTCAAAGTATTCCACAAAACATTAATCTTCACAGCACCTCTGTCAAGTATATAATGCTCTCTATAACTTAGCAAACATGCTTGGAATCAGAGCAACTCAAATCCACATTGTAAGTCAGCACAAGATCCACAGGATCCTTTCATATTCACAAACCTGAATTTCATTCAACTTTCCGTACTTCACTAAATAATACAGTTCTTTAAAAAAAAACAACAAACCCACAACAGAAAAACATACATTCCTGTTGTTTAGCTTATGCAATCCCAGTATGCTTCAGTTTTTTCTCCAAATTTTAGAAAGGTATTTCAACAATAAAGGATGGCATGGAAAAACATATAAAAGCATGACAAGACAAGGCCACTGTTAGTAGGAGAAACACTTAAAAATAAAAGAAAAAAACCCCCACGCAACAAAAAAAAGAGACTATACCAAAGACAGAGGCCTGACTAGAACAACATGGGATTCTGCAAGCAAGTAGTTCCAACATGACATGGATCAGATTTGATTTCAAGGACATAATTTGACTTTTGTTTCAGTAGTTTAACTTTTTTCTTTACCTGCCTGCTGGAAAACCAGAATTTCCGTTCATGATATGTTGAGAGGTACACAGCATACATCATTCCACTAGTGACTGCCGCAAGACAGCCAAAGAAAAGTTTCGCAAAACGCTGAATTAACATATCTGAAAAGGGACAGTGAAAAAGCTAAAATAGTCCAGAGGACTTAGAAACAAACAGTATGCCCTAAATATGACTCATTTCTAAACAGCAAGTAAACTTATAGAATCACAGAATCATAGAATAGTTTGGGTTGGAAGGGACCTCTGAAGGTCATCTAGACCAACCCCCTTGCCGTGGGCAGGGACATCTTCAACTAGATCAGGTTGCTCAGAGCCCCGTCCAACCTGACCTTGAATGGTTCCAGGGATGGGGCACCCACCACCTCTCTGGGAAACCTGTGCCAGTGTTTCACCACCCTCAGCATAAAAAATTTCTTCCTTCTATCTAGTCTATACCTACCCCCCCTTAGTTTAAAGCCATTCCCCCTTGTCCTGTTGCAACAGGCCCTGCTAAAAAGTTTCCCGCCATCTTTTTTATAAGCCCCCTTTAAGTACTGAAAGGCTGCAATAAGGTCTCCCCGAAGCCTTCTCTTCTCTAGGATGAACAACCCCAACTCTCACCTTACTGGCATCAGAATTATCACACCATCAGCAGTACAGATATATCGAGAACTGGTTTGTTATTCCTGTCCTGCAGTTTTCTTTCCCAGTTGTTACCATTGCTTCATAGGACTCAGATATAATACTCACATGCTACCCTGCAAATTTCTCTCCATTCTAGTAAGCTTCATTTTCAAAGGAATTCCAAGAAGAAAAAGTGTCTTCCAAATAAATAAAGCAAACTCTAGATTTTACCCAAAACACCACAAACTTCTTAAAGACATTAACAGAAAGAGGTGGTAATACCACATCTAACATCAATACTGAGACATTCAATTCCCTGTTCTGTTTTCAAATATAAGAGGAAGGAACTAATCTGAATTTTACCAAACTCATTCAATGGGTGTCTACTTCACCCGTAGCTCCCTCAAGTTAGTATGCACTTTTAGCACTTGCCTAAAATTACACCTGGTTTTAGTTCTGTTTCTTGAAAAGCTGTAAGGACTTTTGTCCGTTCTTGTTTCACTACCATTACTTCATGCCTTTCAGCTTCCCAACCGAAAGATCATTCCAGGCGCAATTGAAGTATTTATTTGTACTCAAATAGTAACAACAGTAAGATTCTTAACCCCTCTGCCTCTCCCCCCCTAACCTGAAACAATCCAGGACTACCATTTCACTCTGCAATACATAAAATGTCATTAGAGAATTCTAATGTGCATGCCTGTTTTCTCTTGAAACATTCAAAAACCTAATTCAAAATAAGTCTGTTACAAATTACTGTGCTACAAATATCTTCCCGTAAAGTGTAAAAGAATAATGAAAAAAAAAAATCAGAAGTTGGCTAAAAATTCTGTAGCTTACATTTTGGCGATCTTCCCAGCTTTGAGTTTTCTTTGTTTCTCTCCTCTGGAGCCATTTTGTCAGATTCTGTGCAGTTTTGCTTCTTTCTCTGTCGCAGGTCTGCTGCCCCTGAAGACATTTTTTTTAAGTTATTGCAACACAATACCTAAAAACACACTCTGAGAAATCCACACAGCAGCAGGTAACAGCCAGTTATTGCTACTGGTTCAATCCCACAGCAGATATATTTGACAAAAAGACTGAATTAAAGTATTTCATATGCCTAACTAAAATAACAATGTAACAATACAGAAATCAATTCCTATGTTATTCCTTAGAAAATCTGATAGTTTTCTCTTGAGGCCATACTCTGGGATTACCCAGAACCCAAACTGGAAGCTAACTGGTTTATTCCATGGTGAACGTATTACACAAATGAAGGAAAGCAGTAGTTTAGATAAGTTGATACAGACACTGGGAGAAATTTGTGCCAATTTCATTCTACTCTCATCCTGGTTTTACCCTGCTATGGTACAGTAGTGTACCAAGCACATTACCGTAATACAAAGATTGGGCTAGTCCCATTACTTTTAAATTGAGCTGCCTGTTATTCATACGTGAAAGCTTTTATAAAGTAAATACGTCACTTTTTTTCCTGCTTCCAGATCTACTGGAACTAAGCAGATTTATGAATTTTTAGTCTAACATACAATTAAAAAGCCCAGTCTGCTAGGCCACACAGATCATATCACAAGACTGGGGGCTTCTTCGGCTTCTGTTAACTTTTCTGTAAACAACAGCAGTTTGAAGCCCTGGCCCTTTTATTTTATAGTCTGAAAGGCAATGACGCTAATTCACAGAGTGCAAGTCTCCATACAAAAAGACTAATTGCAAAAAATCTGTTATAGTTTCTGTTATAGTTACTATATTAAAGATGACATCCATGTGTGATGACAAGGTTTAACTGTAACGCATGCTCCAGAATTTTTAGCTATCCAGTTTGATCTACCGTCCAACATTGCTTGAAATTTTGTAGCCACTGATTTCCTCTGGACTTATACCAGCTCTTTCATAAAGCCATTCAACTTCAAACTTGAAGTGTCAATCTTCACATCCCACAATAAAACTTTTAATTACTCTGGTTGTATATTACCTCAGGTCTAAATCAGTCTACTTTTAACTCCCAACTGTTAGCTTTAAAAGTTAGAAACTAGAGATAGTAACATAAATAAACCTTTAAAGTGGTGTCTGCCTGTGTCGGGACACCTGTATGTGTGTTTTAACAGGATTTTCAAAGCAATTTATGAATTATCCTGAGCAAACCAAGATCTCAATGATAACATTTTTCATGGAATGAACAGAAAATGTCTACCTTCTTAAACAAGACAAGAATTGGAAAGATATTAAACAAAACAAGATTTAGGGCATTCAGTATCGCATTTACCGTTATGTCAATCCAAAATGAAATATACACCAGTACCTCTTCATGTCATGTATATTAAGTTAATCAGCAATGCAAACACCGAGTGCACTGCAACTAAAAATCACTTGTACCACACAAAATAAAATGAGGGGAAAAAAATTAGATCACCAGAATGGGCAGATACGTGCTTGGAAAGACAACTGTCTGCCCTTGTCATCCTAGTTATGACCAAAGCAACAGCAGTGAGAACACTGGAGGAAAAGGCATTTATTTTGTTTTTCTGGCAGATAAGTGATCTACCTTGGAAGTGTAACACACATAAAACCTAGAGATAGCAGCAATAATAGAAGACTCCCAAAGAAAGAACAATTTAAAATTCTATTTCCGAAACAAGTACATCTCTGTAGGCAAATGATCTTCACCTCGGTTTTGAAGACTGCACAACAGATTCCCCCCAAAAGCAGTAATAAAGAAAGATCCAAGCATGCTACTTCTGTTTCTTTTGCAGCTGCCTCAAACAAGAAAAATGCTGTTTCCACTTCTATGAATCCTTTAAATGGGGTGAAATGAAAGTCAAACAAGGTGACAACTAAAAATAATCTAGGATTTTGAATTGATGACACAGCCTCTAGTACCTCTTTATCCAGCAAGCAGTTTTTCATCCAAGATTGCTTTCTAGTTCCCTGTAAGTTCCCAGTATATTTTTTTCAACTCTTGTTCAGAAAACATGTTCCACTTATTTTGTGTATCTATTGCAGAAAAGCATAACTCATTGCTCCTGTGTGCCGCTATATTAATCCATTTTTCGCATGCAAATTGAGCACTGTCTGCAATTCTTGTCCTCTCATCTAAAGAAGGACAAAGTAGAGCTGGGAAATGTTCAGAGAAGGGCCACAAGGATGATCAAAGGTGTGCAGTGGCTCCCATACGAGAAACAAGGAAGCAAGTGAGGATGCCTCAGTCTGGAAAAGAAGATGACCAACGGAAACATGCCAGAGGTCTACAAGCCAGTGAAGTGCACAAACAGGCTGAATAGAGAGCAGTGATTCACCTTCTTTTCTAATACTGGAACAAGAAGTTATCAAACAAACCCAGTGAGTCAGGCTAAAAGGAACCAGTTCATCGCACATCACCTTCATGCAGATCACTCCTACCCAAAGAATGTTCTGTAAATGAAGAGTTTACATAGATTCAAGAGAAGAAGGACACATTCATGGAGGACAAATAGCCGAAGACCACTAAATACACGGAAACCACATCCAGCTCAGAAAGTCCCCCAGCTGAGAACAGTTGGGAGGCTGGAATATGCCATGGGACAGTATCGCATATGCTTATTTTGCTCTTGCGTTTCTCCAGGTGCCTACTTACGGTTATGTTTCTGTTGATTTCCCCAAGAAAACTAGATGCCATGTCCCAGTCCCCACAAAGGGGGTTAGCACAAAAGAGACCTGGAGAAAAATGATCGGGGGTGGGGCTAAAAGTGAAACGAGAGAGGAGACAGACTAAAACATACAAACGGGGAAACGGAAGGGATGCCAACGGAAAAGCACACTCACGGAGGCATCCACAGAGCCGATGGACGCTGCCCCGGGGTGCTCTGCACAGAAGCAATACCGGGCGAGGGCAGAGAAACAGACCCCAAGTTTCTGGGCTCCCGTCCACCCAGCTTCCTCCCGCTTGGTGCTGCAAACGATGGGCTGCCCTGGGCGGGGAAGAGGAGGTCTCGTCAGCGGGGCCCGAGGGGACCGCCGAGGAGGGATCGGTCTGGCCTGAGCCTGCGCAGCCACCAGCCGCTGCAGCGGTGGGACCAGCGTTGCCGGGGGAGGCCGGCTCCGTGTCGTGCAGGCGGGCGTTCTACCTTCGTACGTGCGTTACTATCCCGGCACGGACCTGACATAAAACCGCAAGCCCCAGCCGCAGGCCCACTGCCGACCTGCGCCAGGGGAAGAGGCCCCGGCCCCGGCCCCCGGCCCCCGGCCCCAGCCCGGCACGGCAGGCGCCGGTCGGGGCCACACTGACCTCCCTTCCCGCCCCCTCAGCTCCGCGGCCCGAGGCGGCGGCGGCCCCGCGCGTTGGCCGCGCGCCCCGTCACACGGTACCGCCGGGCGCGGGACAGGGCAACCCGCAGCCCCGCCCGCCCCGCCGGCGGCGGCGGAGGGGGATAAGGGTGACACACGCGCCACCGCCCCCCTCACCTTCCTCCATCGCCAGCCTGCGGCCGCCGCCCGCCGCCGGGGCCCCCCGCCGCTCTCTCCGGGGCGACGCCGCCCCGCCCGCGCTCCTGCCGCCGTCGCCCGCCTCTCGTCTGCCCCGGGGGCGGGAGCGCTCTCGCATAACACGGCGAGCGGAGCGCAGCGGCCCCTCACTTCCTGCCGCCCTGCTGTTGCTCCCGCCGTCGGGCGCCTTCTCCAGCGGAACTGTGGTGGCAGAGCGAGGGGGGAAGGCCGGAGCGCAGCCGCGGCGTACCGAGGCGTACCGAGGCGCAGGCGGTCGGCCGGCTGGCTGGCTGGCCGGCCCGCGCTTCCGGCGGGGGGGGAGAGGGGCTCCCCCTGCAGCCGGCACCGGCCCGCTCGGGAGGCGCGAAGCTGCGGCCTTCTGTCAGCCCACCCCGCCTCGCAGCCTCCAAATTAGCGTCACACGGGCAGTGAAGTGCAGTTCCCTGCCGCCCCCGCCTGCCAGCCCGGCTCCAGAGCCGGGATGCCTCCGGGGTGGGCAAGCCTGCCACTTCAGAGGGGCCCACCCAGGCCGTGGGGCCCTAATCAGAGCATCTCTTGTCGGAGCCGCTCGCTCGGCACCCCACCTGCCCTCTGCGAAGAGCCTCCCACCCCGGGAGGGGAGGTCTTCCTCCCGGCATCCCGCTCAGGCTGTAGCATCAGAGCTTCGCCCTCCGTGCCCAGCGCAACCCTGCAGGTTTTTAGCTGCCAAATATAGCTGTGCAGCATCGCCTGGAGAGTCCAGGCTTGATGGTCATGCACAAAACTCTGGGCCAGCTGCGAGGACCTGGTGTGAGAAGTGGTTGATTGAGCCTTGAGGCACGCCTGCTTTGGGCTCCTTTTTGCATCATGATGAACTATCGGAGCACGGTACCAGCACTCTGCTGTAGCAGAGGCTGTACAAATGCAGGACAAAAGGATGCCCCCACCCCCAATGAAGTTACAGCCTGCTTTTGGGAAAATGGGCTGTGTTTGGATAAAGGGAGGCCAGCGAAAGAGTGTAAGGAAGAGATGGAACATCCTTAAGCAGTGGAATAGGTGGGCATTTCAGCATACCAGCCACCTAATGATTATCGTGCTTATTGTTAGCACCCTGGCAAAAGAAGGATTTGGAGGGATGGGTAATTTTGTGAATGTGAGCTGGGCATGCCTTCGGAGCGTAAAGGATAGCATTGAAAAGTGTTTTCTGTAACGTAACAAAAGAGCTGGGGAAGCCAGCACGTTCACTGATGGATGCAATTAGTGTTAGTAGCTAAGTTAGGAGGACGGGACTGGTGATGAAGGATCTTTAAGATGAAGATATGTAGTTTATGCTTGAAATGACAACAGATGGGAGTCCAAGGAAGAGATGCAAAGAATGGGATGATGTGGCTACAACGGCACTTATCTCCTACATTACTTATTGCAGGAACCCTTACGGGCTCCCCCAGTCAAGACCTTGTCATTTTGGGGAGTCTCTGAAGCACAGCATTTGATTGCACCAATCCACAAGTAGTGATGCTGTGAGAAAGAGCATATTTCACCCCAAAGCAGTAGCAGCTTGGATTTTTGGTGGTGAAAGTCCCGAGTTCTGACCATGACAATAAGCTGAGCTGATTATATACATGGAGCTGGGTTTGTTGCAGTATGACAATCCCCTGATTTTGCAGCTATGGCAAGATAAGCTACTTCTGTGCTGCACATGGGATGCCAGGCCAGGGCAAAGGCTGGCGCCCTCCCTGACCACTGCCTGGGGACACACCTCAGGAGGTCCCGCTAAGAAGGAATCTTGCTGATACTGATTGCATTTGCCACTGCAGACACCCTTGATTCTTGGGTTGGGATTGTCAAGGACAGAAGTTCTCACCCTGCCATGCCCCAAATCCGCTTGCAGATCTCTGCGGTGGGCACCAGATCAGGGCTGAGGGGGCTGCTTGGACCACGGAGGGAATGTGTGTCTTGGTGGCTGGCCACAGCCCTGGGGAGGGCTGGGGAGGACCTCCAAGCCTTGCCCAAACCTGCTGTGCAGAGAGAAGATCAAGACAGCTAGTGCAGGACCCAGCCCAGGGGGAAAGGTGCTCCCAAGCAGCACGTCTCTTCCAAGGAGCACCATGTTGTCTCCTTCCCAATGTCTTGCTACAGCTCTAGGGGATGGACTGACCACAGGCATGGGCTTCGGTTGACAGGCAGCTGTTCAACAGACCACAGCTGCACTACAGGCTAGCCTTCCATGTGGGATTGACCACCGCTCATCATCAGATGGTCAGGGTGAGTTCTTTAATAGGTGGTGTATAAGGCCCAATGTATTAAAAGTATGCTGAGAAGCTCCAGAGTCTATAGGACCACGGTCTTGGCAGAGGTAGTCTAGCAAAAGCTGGAGGGCTGGGGCAAGATCTGATGCTTAGCTAAATCATCTTAGATTTTTCTCTATCTTAGGTCAGACCTATAATGTCAAAGGTGGGGGATCTCTCTCTAATAATCTGGGGCATGTGTGTAAAGATGCACTGAGGTTCAGTACCAGGGTGCAGACATCGTTCCCTGCATAAGTGCTCTGGACTAAATTCTGCCACCCTTTGAGGGAGTCTTGCCCTGAACGTGAACTGTCAGATTAGGATCATCATCTCTGGGAGCAGGATGGTATTGACCAAATCTTGAAAGATTGCTGAAGACACCCGGACATTTGCTAACTAATAGTTCAGAAATAACCAGAGTGAAATAACTGAGAGGTGGCCAGGATCTGTGCTGTCTGCATCTCATTGTGTGTGTGTGTGTGTGCGCGCGCACGCGTGTGGAGGGAGTTCCCCAGGCACGGTTTGCCAAGGGCCGCGCTGCCTGGGCTCGATTTTGGGTCGGGAGGCTGTGACCCCAGCAGCTCTTGGCAGCCGGCCCTGTCCGCTGCAGGAGTGCATCGCTGAGCAGAGCAGCTGGGCTTATTTAAACCTCTCAGAAGCAAACCACTGGAGAAGCTATTGAAGAGGTTTGTGGAAATCACCCCTTGGGGACCGCATTGTCTTCTGACATGCCTTCTGACGTGCAGTTGGGCCAATGGCCGATCAACTGCTGGAAAATTGATTTGATTACTTGTCTAGCAGCTGCAAGGAAAAACTAAACCAATTTGTGTGTCCTATTGGAGCGTAAAATGAGATTTATAAGTTTCCTGGATTTTTTAATAAAATCTAAAATACTTCTGCAATTGTTGATTTATTGGATAGTTAAAAGAGTTGCTTATGTTTTTAATGATCCATAAATTATTCATTGCATTTTTAATATAATTGGTTTTGATCTGGTTTATTTTTTTCATTACTTGGTTCTGTTCTAAGTTACTGGAATAAGCACAAATAATCATTGTAATCAAAACAACAATAATCATTTTAAATATTTGTACTCGGACTATCAGTTAATAGACAGGAATAAAACAAATGACTGCTCAGTTATGCTCTAAATTTTGTTTTTCTTAAGCCTTCTTTGTACCTGCTGTTTCATACTGTACCTTGTCACATTTCTTGTGCAACTCCAGTTTTCTACTTATGCTCCAGCATGTGGGTCATCCCACACCTTGAATTCAGTAGAACTATAAATGCACATCAAGTTATTTACGTGCACAACTGTACAGATAGCAGAGAAGTGAAAAATCCAGCCTGCTCACTTGATTTTCATTTTTTTCCAAGTTCTTCTATGGAAAAATTGCACATTTGAAGGTGGGAGAACCAAAAATCATCTTTCATGCAAGTTTCTTTCTCCCAGAGTGAATATGCTGAAATATTTTTGAGAGTAATGTTGAAAATGTTATTACTGCTGCGCTTCAATCTTCCAAAATGCTTTCTGTAACTAATATTATTTGAAAGTTATTTCAGTTGGCAGTTTATAATGTGCCCTAAACGTTGTGCTGTAATACATTACAATGAATAAATATGGGGATGTTGTGTTCTTTTTCCAAGCTTTCTCTGTACAAACATGCATCGTGTATCTCCATGATGGCATTCCTTCTCTATTTACATATTATTTCTAAACCCTACAGACATAACTTTCCTTTTTGTTTACAAGTCCGCGATATTCATGCTTTCTAGTTTAGCAATCTTTCATTCTCTCTTTTAGAGATGTCAGGAGCCAAACAGACACAGATGTACCTGAGTATAAAGCATTAATACTGGGCATATTTGTCATTACTCAAAAGTAAAGAATGTGTACTTGTTTATTTTGTAAACAAACCAAGTTATATTTTTCATATGTTAAAGATCCCACGCCTAAAAATTTTTGTGAAGTTTAGTTTCAATAATCAGGTAGAGACTGCAGATATTTCACCCGTTCTCCTAATTTCAGCCTTTTGTGGAGTTAATTTTCTGGCTTCTAACTTATGGTTCTGGATTATCAGTATCCCCAGGTTTTGCTTATTTTAATTATTTCAGGCCCTTCCCTCCCCAAAGCTGTATATGTTCTACCAGGATGTAAAAAATATTGCCTACATAAGTGTTTGTGGGACCAAAGTTTTGCACTGTGCTCTCCCACCTGATATGGGGAATGCAAGGAAGTAAGTGGGGGGATGTTGGGGGATAATGACAATATGGAAGCATTACTTAAAACTGGACCTAAGAAGTCAGAAAATTAAACTACGCAAACCGTATAGAACCATATAGAACCTTTGGGATTTTTTCACCTATTTAATTCTCTTCCTACTTTATCTCAGCACAGCTTCCAGTGCTTTTGATCACTTCAGATCCTGCCTGCCTTGCCCAGGATATAAGTGAGTCAGGTTCTATCGTCACCTGCTTTCATTGTAAAACTCGGTTAATATCCATTAAATCAGTGGAGCTGATTTAGATTTGTGCACTGAAACTGAGGTGCGGACATGGAAACATACTTTGGCTCTGTTCTCTCTTTGCTTCAATCCTCTGGTGGTAAATCTATGTTTTGATTTCTGCTGGGGACTTTGTAATTTTTACCCCTTTTAGCAGCTGCCCCCGAAATGGAAGGCACTACTGATGTGATTACCACGACCACTTCCCTGTTCTCTCTTCTACCCTGCCTCTTGTATTTACCATGTCTTCAATGATGCATATTCCAATACTGTCCTTGAAGCAGCATGAGATCCTGCGTGTTCATTTTCTTTACTTCTTCCCGTCACTCCTGATCTTCCCTGTAATCTAGAACTAACTCATAAATCAACCTGTGTTTAGATTTGCATGATGCTGTACAGCCTCTCATCCTGTCCAGTTTCTCTTCTACTTCCCTCTAACAATCCCGTCATCTTCTCCATCCCTTTTTTGTACCACCTTAAATAATTCTTCACCCTTCTTTGTGTTTTCACCTCCAAAAATGCATTGATCCTTATCACAGTTGCCTTTATCTGACCTGTAATTTTCTGTATTAGTTTCTCGCTTTTCATCTTTCTTCATAAGACCAAGCCACGTCAGCTGGCTAATTGCTGTATTGCTCCTCCAGCCCAAGTGCCTGTGGAGCACTATATCAGTAATAAAGTCATGGTAAAAAGACTACAGGAGAAAAAAACTTATTATTTATTTATTTGTTTGTTTGTTTAAACACATGCACCCACCCTTAGCAACGTGACTTGCTCTCTGTACCATTTCCCTCTTTCTACTCCTGCTCTAGTTCTTGTTTGTGCTGTAGACGAATTTCCCCAGGGCAGGAGCCTGGCCCTTGTGTTTGTAACACGCAGTGTATTATGTGCCCGGCCAGAAATAGCTATAAGGGAGTGTAACTGGCCGATAGCAGCCTTGCCCTCCGCTTGGCCTCTGCTCTGCAAGGAGGCCCAGTGCTCTGCCATTGCCTCTGTTCTTTCCTGCATTCCTTTTTCCTCCCTGAGCTGTCTCTTTGACTTTTATCCAAGGATAAAGCCCTTTGAGGTGGATGACTCACAGCTCAGCACTTCCTTTGACTCACGCTTTGCCGCCTAGGACACTGGTCAGCTCTTACTAAACCACAATTTGTTTTTTTATTGCTTATGACGACATTCCTTGCAGCTCGTGTCTCTGATTTCACTATCAGTTCTGCCGGGTCAGGGCTGTGTTTGTTTTTCTACGGTTGGTCAAAGCTGTATTTTCCCCCTGTTTCCCTCCCCTTGGGTTTGATGGCCTTTGTTTTTTTAACCATCCCCTGCAGACTTCGGAGCCTGGAGGCTCTCTTCTCTCTGGAGCCTGGCTGTTGGGGCTGCATTTCTGAGGAAGAAGGTGCTGCTCCCTGCCACAGCCTGCCCTGCCAACACGGAAAGGCAGCCTGGCCCCTCGCCTCCCCGTGCAGCGTCATCACTGTTAATCAGTTCCTTGGCCACGAGCAGCGCAGCCTCCCCGACTCCCAGTGGTGTCCCCGGTGACACTTGTGCGATGACAGTGCAGTTGGTGGCATCGCACAGGTGCTGATGATGAGGGCTTAGCAAATGCTTCAGCTGGTACAAAACAAGCACTAGAATCCAGGTCACTTCCCAGGCACCATGTTGTCCCTGCAGGGCAGGGCTAGCATGACTGGAAGTCACTGAAGCCCCGTCCCTGGCACTGGCATCAGCAGGAATGACTGATCACATCCAGCAAATTGCTCTTGGAATATCATGCTGGCCTTTTTTTATATAAGTATTTTTCAGTGAATTGGTGCAATGCAGTCTTTAATGTATTTGTGCCTTAGTGTCTTACTAAATGCACTAGTCGGACACATCTCCCCATCCCAACACAGCGACTCCCACCCTTAGCCCCATGTTCTTGTCCGGCCATGTTACTGCTGGCAGAAGGAAGGGCAGTATTTGCTTTTGATGGGTTTCCAACTTTAAGCAGAAAGGATTTTGGCCTGATGCTTGAAGATTATAAATCAGGAATACAACTCATAGCCCTAACACTAAGCAGACACTAGATCCCTCCTCAAGAGTTGTGTCCAGTGTTATTAAAATGTCTTGGGCTCAAGCAGCTCTCTGCAGCTGGTGCTGCTTTTCAGTGGAGTGAGTAGAAACAGACTCCAACACGGGCAAAACATGCTCCAACCAGGCAGATTAGCTATTACCAAGCTACCGAACTGTTTGTTGTCTGCTAGGATTTCCTAGACAGCAGGAAAAGAAGTGGATGGGACTACATGTCGCACTCTAATGTAGGGTGCAACTTCCATCTGGGATGCGGATTCTTGACTCCCAGGCAGCTCTGAAAATCCCAGCTGCAATTTTCCGAGGAGCAAACGTAGGCCAGGCAGTTTGTTACGGAGAGGTGTGATTCCTCTAGGAGGGGCAGTTCTGTTCCCTGAGCTTTTCTTGACTCCTGGTCAGTGTTGCCGGGCTTTGACTTCATTCCCAGAACTGGTGCTCCCCAAGCCTGGAGTTGTCTGAATTAAACTGCTGCATTTGAAATTATTACTTTTACTGGCACCTACATCAGTCTGTATAACTGCTTTTATGAGACATGGGGCATTATGAAAAACACATAGAACAAATAGACCTAACACGTAAGCAGGACATGCATCACTGTATAATTATGCATAACTATACAGTTACATAAATGCTTTTCTTGGGGAATCACCAGTGACGGCAGCAAGCTTTGCCTATCGTGTTTGGGCTAGTTAAAGCACTGATTCATCATACTTTGAATACTTTGTTTCCTGCTTGTACTACAGTAAATGGATTACTGCCTGCAATTTCAATAGTAATTAATGAAGATGAGAGATTGATCCAGTGATAAAACTGGGTCGTCTGAAGGAGAGGAATGATTTACCCCATGTGTCAAAGCTCATGATGTTACTAGAATATCGCTAGCTTGTTTGCAGACTGACTCTTCCTCTTCCCGACAGATGCATTTCTATCAGCTGGGGTAACAAACCCAAGCATACGAGCCATGATTTGGCTCTTTTGTTCCTCCTCCATCTGAAGTCTCCCCATCCTTATGCCACTCACCTTGGACTCATTTTTGCTGTTACATATTTCTTCTCAAAGAGTCCCACCGTCTGATATGCAGAAAGTTGGTCAAACCTTGGGTGCAGAAAGCAGCACAGCTGCGTTGCTGCAACACTCGCCGCACTTGAATTTGTGCTCTGCTTCCAGTGAAAGTAGTTATACCTCTTCTGGTACCTCCGATAGCTCATTCAGCTAGCTCTGGATGAAACCTTACTGCGTTGAATGAATGTTCTTAGATGGAGAGGGGGGCTTAGGGAGCAATGCCACGAGAGAGAGGAGCTGGCTAGGCAGGGATCTCAGCTTATTCTGTTCAAATGGAATCTGTGGAGGAGATGCCGACATGGCTTGTTTAAAGCCCAGTGTGATCCCCAGAGGAAAGGTGCTATATTAGTGCAAGATACTTATTATCAGTGGTATTATTACTGGTGTTATAGTGGCTGTTACTGTGATACCTTATTGCAGTGCTTACACAGGAAGCAAATATACGTTGGCAGGTGGAGGGAGGGAAGGAAAGCCATGGGTTTGCTTCAAGCAAAAAGTGGCTAAGTTTGACATTTCATCTGAATACAATGTCATCTCAAAACAAAAGCAGATTCTTTGCTTCCTTGTAAACCTTTCTGGGCATTTTTGAGTTGATGATGCAAGTGCTTTCTGCACAGGTAAAACAGACAGCCTAGATGGTAGGTGGAGGAGAGATCTATCATTAACGAGCAATTTATGAAGAGATTAATTTATGAGAGTTCAGATGAGCAAACATTCAACGTGTTGGTGCATATTGCTAGTGAAAGTGCCAAATGTTTACGTGGTTTCTGTGATGGAAGAATCTGGGGAAACCAGGCATTGTGGTTGAGCTTAATTGACCGCGCTACTTTTTCCTGTGTACATCATGTTAGAGTCATTTGTTAAATATCCTTCCCAGCTTTACGTAACTCTGACCTTACAGGTGAAGAGTTTGGTCCTGCCCTAGGAGTTGCAAAGAGAATGATGTTTGTTGACGGAGGCAGATAATACCTTCCTCTTCAGTGAGTCGGGATGTCAACAGCAATGACTTGGACAGGAATTGACAGGAAATTTAGGCTTAGTCCTTGAACTTGTCATTTTTGGCAGAGATGCGAAGGAACGAAACACAAAGAGACAGAGGAGGAAACCTGGATTCCCTCCCGGAGAGAAAGTTTACTTGAATTGCTTGGTCATGGACTAGCTCGTTTCATTCACAGAAAACATTACGGATAGTCTCAAGAGAGACTACGGTATCCATCCCATTGACATCAGGGATCTTGAGAAGCAGAAATGTAACCCTTTCCTGGAATATACTTCAGGAGAGTATAATTAATTGCTGTAAGGGCCCAACGTGGCTTCACTGAATTCAAATAGTCCCACAAAATCACTGAAACTTCTCTGATGAGTTTTGTAAACAGGATTTGATTATAAATTAAAACCAAGTGTAGATGGTGAGTACTCAAAATGTCAGTTAATTTTATCCTGAAACAATTTCTTATATGCTAGAGTTTAAATTTTCATTAGTTCAAAGAATGGACTTTTTTTTTTGTTCATGTCTTCCAGATGTGCAGGGTTGCAAATCAATAGCCAGTCCCCTGCAATAAATTTTCGTTTAGACACTTTATGGCCAGGGCAAAGAGTACATATGTAAATGGGGAGAAAACTGATAGACTGCTAGAAAACGAGTGTTCCTGCCTTTCCTTAGAAAGGTTAATGGAAGTATTGGCCTGCGGGTATTACATTTGCTTGCGGAGTTTTCTTCCCTCCTCCTCCGCTCCCCTGTTTTCCGCAGTTGGCATTTGGAGAAGTACCGAACTAAATCCAAGCTAATGCGTATGTCACGTAATTCTGCTGAACTGAATGGAGGCGCAAGGGGCTGATGGGACCAGTCCTGGGAGATTCTGGCTGCCATTTGTGCCCGCAACAGGGAGCAGTGGAGGGAGTTCAGGGTCTTATGAGAGCAGAGTCTAAATTAAGGCTGGCTCTGGCAGGGAAATGCAATTTGATAGAGATGTTGGGGCTCCGAGGTGAGCGAACGCCACCTACACCGCTCCCAGGAGGGTCCTGTTTCTTGGAAATGTTATAGCAACATGTTGCAATCTAGATATTAGTTGTACTTTTCAGTTTTCTTTGTCATTTTTATCAGTAGCTTTTACTCTGTAACAAAAACATACTAATATGTGATAATGTAATCATATTAATACAAACGCGTGTTTTCAATGACTTGAAAGAAGTGGGCAGCATTCTGGCACGCACTCTTGCAGTTTCCAGACTTGATTGCAGTGAGCAGTTCCTGCCCTAAACACTGAATTTCCATCATTACAAAGAAAGGATTCTCAGTAAATACAAAATTGTTAAGTGCACCAATAATATGTAGCATTTTTCCATTGGATTAGACATACAGAAATTGTCAGGACTCATAACTTGCTGGCCAGGTTCAAAGGTAAATAAGCCAAGAAAGCAAATTCAGATAGATAAAAAAAAATCCTACTTCTACAGCACTGACCAATGAACATTTCTTGCCCTGTGAAATGTTCAGTGATGAGGTGGATATTTTCCCTCAATGGACCCTGCTGAACAGACACGCGTCGGAAGGCTTATTTATAGCTCACATGTACATAAGATGCTGCTCTCCTGTTTGCCAGAGCTCTGCTGCTCTCATTTGACCTCATCCCTAGAAGGCTGAAACTTTATTACTGTAATGAATCTTTGTTTCTCCTTCCCTGCACCTGGGGGATTTAAACGTGCTTGTGCCAAGACGCCGTCTCCTTGCTCGGCAGTATATAATCTAGGATACATGCAACTTGATTTCACATGGGAATTAGAGAGGATGGAAGAGATCTGTGACAAGACATTTGCGACCCTTGTTACATCAGCCTTTGAGAGCACAGTATATCAGCCAAGATGAAGACTTGCCCTGTGAAATAGGTCGTTAGCACTGATAAACAAGGCTTCAAGAAAGACGCAGTTGAGGGTCAAGGTAGTAGTCTGAAATACTGAAGTCATTTGGGACGTTGAATTAATGTATTTACCCACAAACAGGTTCAGGGTAGAGAAGGACAGGGCAGCCTTTCTCACCTAGCAAACACCATGCCCCATCTGATGCCAACCATTGTGGGATAACTTTGACCTTCGCTGAATCCTCGTTAGCCCTCAGATTGCCACTTAATTTGTATTAAGCTGATCAGTGCAGAATTTAGCCAGTCTTGTGCTCTTTTCTCTTTATTCCCAATAGCACCGGCCTTTAGTTTCGTAATGATTTATTGTTTTAATGGCTCTTGTCATACCTGATCCGATGCCCTGTGGCAGTGACCACAAAATGTGTTTCCCATGGAAGCTCTGCTCTCTGAAGGGGAGTGGACCCCTTCGCTTTTAAACTGCTTTATAAATGTGGGCCGCTTAACGTGAGACACAAATGAATACTTCTGCCCCATTTTTAGAGCTTGGATTAACTGCTTTTCATGAGCAGCTCCTAGAGGAATCAGATTTCTTCTTTGGTTGTTCTGGTTCCTCCTTTTCCTCCCAGGATGTGTAATCCTGGGAAAAGGGGTGGAATTCCTCTCCCCTATCTCCAGCCATCTGAATGCCTGGCATGCGGCTCCAGCTCATCATCCCAGCTCCAGCTGAGCTAATGGAGAGAGAAAGACATCTCCTGGGGGCTATTCATCCCATCCTGAGAGAGCTGGCTAGGGGAGGTGTGAGGAATCACACCTGGCAAGCGCCCCTCGCTGGAGTCGGGACTATTGCCGTAGCCGCGTTGAGAGCTGGAGGTGCATGAGATGAATCCTGCCCGAGCAGCACAACTGTGGGACTTAGAAAGAGAAAAAGGCTTAACACCAAGAAGCACAGATTGAAGGTAACGGATACATAGGATGAACAGAGGAGAAAAAGGAGATTTTATGCTGTGGATCATCTAGTATGTCATTAATAAAAAAGTCCACAAAACTTCTACTAACATCTTCTCAGTAGTTTATTTTTAAGATATTAATTATATTTTATTACAGTAAATTTTTAATTTAATATAGAATGTAAATAAATGTAAATTTGTAGATTTTTAATATAATTTTTCTTTTCTTTAAGCTAATATTTATTTCATTTGAAACACTTCTTTCATTTTTTTTCCAGAAAACCTCTTTTTTTTTGTATTTTCAACTAAAAATAAGGTGAATCACAACTTTACCAACAAACCCCAGAAAAACCTCCCAGGAAAGCTAACAGTTAAATCTGTGTGACTCCCTTTGCATCTCAAAAGTTTTCAGCAACCAGAGGCCAATATTTCCACCTCCACCTGTAGCACCCTTCATGCATTATTAACTCTTGTCCTTTTCAAAACACATCGCTGTGCACATTTACTGTATGTAAATACAGTTTGATTTTTTTTTACTCCACATAGTACCACAGAGTTGAAGAGCTTTTAAAGCGCATGTATATTAAACATAGTTTCTCAGAAAATTATTTGGTTTATGTTTAAAAATCTGGACCAAACCTAGAACTTTTTACAGTGTAGATCATCTGTCATAATCCTTATTTGCTATGTGACCTCAGAGTTTATTTACTTGTGTAACACAATAAATGCCACGCACAAATTAGTATTTGTAGTGGTTCTGCTTCTCATGACTTCTAAAGCTTTATATTTGTTTTATGTTTTGCTTTTAAGTCACATTCCAGAAGTCACGTGCCTGGGGAAGAATCTCAGTTATCTTTCTGTTTTGCTTTGTTTTTTTTTTTTTTTAAAAAGCAAATTCCCAACTTTCGTGATTAGATAGAAACTTGGAAAGACTCAAAAACATGAAGGCAAATGTATCCCCAACATACTACTATCGTGACTTCTGAGTTGATCTCCTGATGTGAGGTTTGTTAGTGCATGGGAGGCTCCATGCTACGCTGTAATTTATGAAACCCATACTGCCGCATGAGTAAGCAAAGAAACAACAAGCACAGTCAGGATTTGGGGTAGAGGTGGTAGGTTGCTTTCCATGAAGGCTGTGAGGTTGTTTTAACTGGGGAAAAGGGAAAGAAGGATGCGGAAGTCAAGAAGGAGAACTGATGAAAAGAATATGGGTTAGAACAAGGCTCCTTATTTTCCTTTTGCAGTGTGCTTCAGCAGATAGTAACCTTAACTCAGGGCCCGCCTAGGCTTTTTGGAGAAGGATGCTTAGGGCTTGTCAGTGGGTGATGTACTGACCGGTACAAGCGTGGCGTTGACCCATGTGCGTTCCTGGCTCACTCCAGGAAAGGTTCTGGTAAAGCAGCGAGCATTCCATTGCACACCAAAGGAATGTTTAAATCCTCTGATCACATCTGAAGCATCAGTAGCTGCTTTGTTAGTGGAAAGAAGAAAATGAAAACAATAACATTCAAGCTGTAAATTAAAAGCCCACTGCAGATGTAGATTTCATGACCAAAGTTATTAAGAGCATTACTATGCATATTGGAAGTAATTAAAAACAAGCAAACAGGAAGAATGCCAGTCGAGAACACGCAGGTCAGAGGAGAATTCTCCACTCAATTACACAAGTGCAAATGAATATCTTGTAAATAAATCCACCATCATTTCCATGGGTGAAGTTACAGTCATGCTGTTTATAAGTAGCTTAACCATAAGCACTGGAAACCAAAACAACAGCATACCATTTACAATAACAAGAAGACAAAAACAAAATGGAAAACAAAACCAACTTGTCTGTCTGTTTTCAGCGGTGCCCTGGAAATGAGGTTATCCTCTCTAAGGATGCTGATAATTTGCTGAGGCCTTTGCAGGGCTGGGAACTGCCTGATTTTTTCTGAGTAATGTCATGATTGGTCGGTTGCTTCAAGATATTTGTCTGAGAAGCCTTCTCTGATACTGTTACTGGTTTTTAAAATGTTGTTTACAGTTATAGTCGCTCATGCTATTTCACTGATTAACTTCTTCCCTTTTGAGTATGCACAGTGGTCCCTATTTTCTCTATATAAATTCCTTATTTGTGAGTGTTCTGTGAATAATTCAGAGTAACTTCTCATTTCATGTGATGTTTAGAAATTCTTTATTCCTTGTGTTTTATAGTTAAGCTGTAAAATGCATCATTGTACTTGCTCCTGACCAGAAAATGAAAAGCTTTTAAAACCAGGTATAATCAACAACAATGCTCTTTTGATTAAAATAAGTAAAGGGTTTAGAAGTATTTTCAAGAAGTATTTTAATATCTGAAAGTTGTCCGACTAGTCAAATAAAAGATGACTCATAGATCCCACTAGGAAAAAAAATATCCATCTTATTTGCCCAAATGCCAGCCAATCTTTTAATCCTCTTCAGATTAGTTTACTCGTGTGAAACGGATATTTCAAGGTGCTTCAGTACCTGCCAGAGCAAATAAGTTACTAACCAAGCTGGGCTCTATAGAGCTTCTGCATTCTATCAGGTTCCACAAGGAGCCTTGACTGGTCTGCGCCGACTGGGGGAATTAAGGCCAGGTGAAATGCCAAGCTCCTTAGCTCATCTGCTGCAGAGAACAGGTCTGCAGTGTGCCTGCTCAAGTCCTGTTATGGGAATAAATCTGACGTGCCTCATTTACTAGGTCAGAGACAGTCTACAGTGTCTTGATACGCAGTGTGCCACGATATCATATGTATCACAGAAGCTGAAAACACAATTGGGTTGCAAAGGAAAACACTTGAAAGTTAAGAAATGCCAAAATTAAGGGTGCTTACTCAACCATCATTTGTCTCCCGGAGGCGAATGATTTATGATACAATCTCTAGCCACATGATCACCCACTGGTGTCTTCCCCTCCTCCGGTGCCCAGGATGAGCAGTTTGGTTACTCTGTAGTGGCTGTGCCCAGCCCATGTTTACTGTACACTCTTCAAACCCTGCTTTGAAAACAGAGCTATTTATTCTTACGGGTTTTTTTTCATATGATCGTATCACTAGAGTAGCTCAGAAAAACAGAAGATGTGCAGGGAGTCCCCGGCATTTCCCATCTGCAGATGTTTGACCTGGCAATTGCAATAACACTCCCGAGGGGGAGGAGGGTGAGGGTTTCACCTGCGCGGGGGAATGGGGAAAAAAAACCAAGGGCAATTCCCTCGGGTGCTATCACAGTGAAGCCCACCCGACTCACCAGCAAAATTCAAAGTCTCCTGTACAGACAGTCTATCTCCATCTGCAATTCCTTGCCCTTGTGTAAACCTCCTCTCCCTCCTTCCTGCAATTTATCCTGCCTATATCCTATAAATCAGGCCCTAAACTTCCCACAGCTCCACATTCAAATCGAGCGGTTTCTTCTTCTCGGCTGTATTCACAGGTCGCGTTAGGGACCTAAAATCACCATTTCCCCTTAGTTCTGGCATCTAGTCCTCACTGGACCGACAGCACATCCCACCTGTAACTGCAGGTAAAGTCATGGCCACCTTGGGCTGGATTGCCCTGGGAAGTCAGGTGTGATGCACTAGCATTTCGACTGGGTACGTGCTGATTTATTTTTCTCCCAGAGAACATAATTTACCAGATTTCTCTAATGTTCCTATGAAATTGCAAGAAGTAGATCACCGAAAAGAAATAACGCTGCCATGACAGACTTCTGAGTATAGAGAAATTAGGCTTCCTCAAAGAAAAAGTCGCCGGTGTCTTACTTTAACACAGGCGGAATCATGTCTTTTCCTCTAGCCTCACAGCTGGACACAGCTGCGCTGATCTGCCTGAAATTTTCCACAGTAATTCAACAGGAGACAGAGCTTTGGAATAAAAAATTTCAGTTCAAGTTTGACAAAATCACAAGCAACAGAAAACAAGGCTCCTAATGGGACATGCTGGAGACCTTAATAACAGATGCTGTCAGCAGCTCTGCTTATAATAAGCTGTGGGAATTGAGGGTGTTCATTTTAAAATCATTTTCACATTTAAATTTTGATGGGACTCATTGGTCAGACACTGTGTGCAGGGCAGATAAAGCAAATAGTGTTGCTAAGTCATCAGCAGTCCTGCAGGAGTATTTCAGACAAAACTCCCTTTGCATTTAAGAGGAGGATGGGGTTTGTCTGCAACACAGCTGCAGATTCAGGGCATGTAGGTCTGTTTTCCCACACGACTGTTTTAGTGCCTTGCTCAGAACGGCCCTTGTTGCTGTCCCACATATGATGCACACCTGTGCTCCATACTTGCCCTTTCAGAGACCAGTCCCCACATGGTATATAGGCTTACTCTATAGGCTTGGGCTTTCTCAGGACACTAGTCAGTAAGGTGCTGGTTAGGATGCCCCAGTACCCCAACTGGAGTGACTGATGGGCATTTTCAGTTGCCTGGCTGGGCAAACCCAGGCTGCTCTTTTGTGGTTAGAGGAGGGTTATAAACTATTAGGAAGTGACCTCAGCTGACGAGTATATCATGTTGTTTCATTCTATTCACTTACAGCATTTACAACATCTCCCCATTACCTTTTAGACTTTTACAACTCTTAATGACCCTTTAAGAGCAGCAATAACCAATAAATCCCTTTTGGCATTTATTGCCCTGTCTTTAATACATAAAAGCCCCAATTTATAACATCTCATGAATACTGAAGATTATTTTTCAAACTGCTAGTACTGTAAAACTTCTTCAAATCTCACTACAAAAATAAATGCTCTGATAAAGGCCTTGTTTCTGTGGTTTGCTCGGCATCAGCCCTAAATGAAATTCAGCCACAACCTGCAATAAACTCTGTGGACTGGATGCTGTTTGGCAGAGAGAAACCAGAAGGCCAAAATGCCTCCCCTGTGGGGAGGTGTCCCATTCTGCGCCCATCTCCCACCAGGAGCGGTTTTGTCCTTAGCTGCCAGGAGGGGTTTCAGGCCCGGGCACATTCAGCAGGAGCTCTGGAGACAGGGGACACAGCTTTCATTGCCAACAGCCATCACAGACAGTACAGGTGGGCCTTGTACACCTGACGTGGTCCACTCAGAAGTCAGGTAACTGAAATCAGTTGGCTGGGCTTTGTCTGAAAATGGTGGAGAGAAATGGGCACCACCAGGAGAGGCTTCCTCCCACCCTATATGCAAGGTGCCCAAGATGGACACCTCCGAGGTGCGCAGTCCCAGCTGCCCTCCTCCCTTCAACACAGGTGGAGCTATGCCCCTGGCTGACAACAGTCATCTAACTTCAAAACAGCTAAAATCAGATGTCATCAATCTCTAGGTCTTCATTTGCAGTGATAACAACATAACTTCGAAGTTACCTCTCTGCTATCACAGGCAGGGACCAGACTCCAAAGGTACCTTGTTTACTCATCCTTGTAATTTTTGCCCAACACCCAGTAATGCCCTGCACTGCCTGTAGGACATTTAATGAATTGCCATTAGTACCATTTGAAAGTGTGCCTTGGCTTGATTTATCTGCAGGTGCAACACATACAGCCATGGGACCCTGCAGAAAGGAGCAGGATCTCTGCTCCCCCCTTGCTGAAACCCTCCCCTGCATTTCCAAACCCCAGCAATCAGAGCACAGCAAATTAGTCCTTATGAATAATTTCAAACTGAACTGTTAATGAAGGCAACCCAAGGATACTATGTGTTCCTGGCAACAGTTTCAGTTTTGCTAACTCTATTTCTAGACGCCAGACTAGACGCTTGATTCAAAGCCCAGTGCCGGGAAGACTTCACATCAGTGGATTTTGGACAGGCCCATTAGATATTTCTATGTGGTGAATGCAGTGCTGTCTAAAGACACCCAGGCTAGGTCTAAGAGAGCTACTGCCAGGACTGGAGGTCGGTTATTGCTGTGCTGGTGAGACACCGTATCCCAGCTAATTAGCCTTGATGAGAAACTGCCTATTTTGACCTGGGCAGAGAGCTCAGTTAAGACAGTGATTTTCCTCCTGACATGAGCTAGCCCAAGTATCTCTGTGCCATGTGAAGATGATTTCAGTGCCCAGTACAGTTGGGTCTATGCCAGAGAAAGCAGATGTGCTCAACTCCTCTTGTTTCCCATCTCCTTGGCTGCCCGTTCGTTGCTCTTCCCTGCTCTACCCAGGTCTATTGCCAAGTCCTCTCACTACCCACTCTCATTTTTCTCCTGTCTCCTGCTGACCCTCTTCTCCTCTGCAGAACTATAAACCCAATGGCTCTCTAAAGAACTTTTCATTAATATAATTTATTAGTTAAATCATTCCCCTGACCTATTTCCCGTTCAACTAGCGTGTCTCCCTGTCCACTCGATATAATTGGTACAGCACCTGAACTCCGCTGCTGGGGTTTAAATGGCCTGACATATATCACCAAGTCACAGGATATTAAGAGAAAGGTGAGAGGATTATTGGCGCGCTGCCACCGGGATCAGATTGGATTTCTTCTCCAACCACTGAAACATGCGGTTGTATAAAGAGGGTTCATGCAGGCTTGGTTTGATCCTTACTCAAAGCTTGACTGCTTGCTTGAAAACAACATGGGGGTTTCACTAAGGACTAGGGACTTGGCCCTGTAAGGAAGCCCTCCTTGTATCCATTGTCCTCTTGATTTTTGGAAGGGGACGGTCTGGGTGAGGCTCAGCAGGATGGGGCTGGCAAGGAGAGCTGCGCTGACCTGCTTTCTCTGGAGCCGGAGTCACATCAATGCTCTTCTACTGCCTGGCCACTGTAAGAGCCGGTACAGGCAGCCTGGCCTTGCCTGCCAGCCTGCACGTGGCCCCAGGCGCTCCCATCACTGTGATTTCTTCTTCGGCATCGTGGTTCTCTTCCCCACTGATCCTCTTGTTTCTAAGTCTAAGGAAGTATTGAACACTGGGCTGTAGGTTTTCACTGACGATTAATTTTGTTGCGCAGTCTTTTCCCCTTTTTGAATTATAAAACATCAAAGGTCGCAAAACACAGCCACCGTCTTTGCCAAGAGACATCCATTCTGCCTTTTTGTTCTTTTTCCCAGGGAAAAAAAAGCCTGCTGATGTCATCTGCCTTGTTCAGGATCTTTGCAATTGGCTCCTCCTTCCCTCCCATCTTCCTGCATCCCCCACCCCATACCGAGGGGTAACCAGGGAAACTGGAAACCATGGCAACCCAAAGCAGCATAATTTGTCTCTGATGAAAAAAATATAAGCATGCAAAATCCCTTTAATGTTTATACCAGGCGACTGGGTCCAAATCTTCTCTTTTCCCTCCTCTTTGGAGCAAGGAAGCAATGGGCCTGTCTCCTCTTCGCTGGGGCTGCCGGTGCTGTGAGCCCCGGGCGATGCTCACCTCCCGCCACTCGCTTCGCCTGGCCAAAGCCTTCAGCTCCTTGTGCCCCTGCAAAGCCAATGCGGCAGCAAGGTCCCAGTTTCCATCCGCACGGTGGTCCTGTCCCACCAAGAGCTAGCAAAGCAGTCAGACATGCTAGGATGGCTCCTCCCGCAGCATTTTGCTCTCTGTTATTATCACAGGGACTTGGTTGCCCCATCACTGAGTGCTTCTCAGTTTTGAATACATCTCTCGACAGGACTCTTGTGGTGTAGGGAAGTACTTTTATCGCCAACCGGCGAGACTGAGAGCTCAGGCACAGAAGGTTTAGGGTCAGGTTTTCAAAGGAAGTTGAACTGGGTGTTTCCCTGCAGCTCTGGACATCTTGTCCTTATCTCAAAGTGAGTCTGCGATGGAGGAGAGAAAAGTGGGTCTTCCCAGTCCCACTGTCATTCACCCTCAGGTTCCAAACTCTCTGGATGAGGAACAAGGGTTTCTCTCTGCCAGGCAAGGCCAAGGGCACAGAAGTCCAGCACACAGAATACGTGTTGTTATTATTATTTACTCTAAACTAATGATGGTGTCGGAGCGGTGCTATCATCACTGCTTCTCCAAAAAATGGGAAGTGAAGGTGGCTGGGGAGGGAAGAACATGACGTCTTCCTTCTCTCTCTCCCCTACCACAACACTTTTCCTTTTCCTCCAAAATGGGGAGCGGGGTGATGCTGCTCTTAGTGCCCATCATGAGGGTCGAGCATGGGGAGAGGAGGCGAGGGCTCTGCCACCCTGACGGGCGCAGCATCCCCCTGGGGCAAAGCTCTCGGGGCTCAGCCCCTGCTCCCTGTCCCCTCACCCTGCAGCCAGACCGGTCTCCTCGGGGGATGATAGTAAGATCCCAGCCCCTCGGAAACCTCACAGCCACCCCTTCTCCAAAGGGATACCACAAATGCTGTTCTTGGTGGGGTACATGAGGTTTTTGTTATCAGCTGTGGAAGCACCAGGCAGCATTGCCCAGCACTGCTCGGAAGTCAAGTCAGCAAAGAAATAACTGGCAGGTTTTCACTACCCTAAAGGAGTGCAAGAGACAAACTGCTTGACTTCTAGCTTATTTCCAAAATAGAATGATGACTATAAGTTGCCTTCTTAAGGAGAAGAATGATGACAGTAGTAATAAATTGTACACATTTATTTTTGAGTTTGCAGATGGGTGAATGTCAAGCAATGGTTGGGAAGAAAACAAACAAACCCTGGCAAGCAGCTATTTTTATAGGATAGTTTTGTGTTGAAATTTCTATAAGCTGGCAACAGAGTCGACATGAGACCTTTAATCCAGATAAGACCATGCCAAAATCTTCAGGAAACATCTTGTGCATTTAATTTTTTATTTACAAAAACAGGGGGAGGGAGGGGAATGAAGACTCAGGGGAATGTCTGCAGACATACAGTGTCTGCTCTGTAAGGCACCAAATACTTTTTATTCTGTGGATGTAAATGGGATTTTTTCCAGACCTGCCACTTGCTAAGTTCAAATCTGGGGTAGCTCCAAGTCAGGCCTTGCACCAGATTTGCTTGCAGGCTGGGGGGGAAGATGTCATCAGGCAGAGTAAGCAAAGTTCACAAACCTTAAGGACCAGTCTGGGATATCTCACCTTTACGGTCAATGAGCCTGTTGAGAGAAGACTGGCTTTCCAGTCTCTCCAAGCACAGTCATTTTAAAGAGAGGAAGTCAAAACTCTGCTGGTCATGTTGTCCCTGCCTCCTGCCTCCCTGCCAGCTCCCAAACAAGATCTGTTCATGAGAAGCATTGAGCCAAGAGGACATCTGCTGCCTCTGTGACTGCAGCTCCAGAAACAGTCCTCTGGGAAGTGACTTCTTTATCAATGTTTGCTGTTTGTGTTTAATGTCTAGGAAATGTCTGGACTTTCTTAGACTTTGTGCTATGTCATGAAAGTGTTGTTGTGTGCCTGCATGCATGTGTCCATCCCTAAAATCTGCACTATGAGGAAAACATCTTAGAATTAAATGTTGGTTCATAAAGAAAAAGTATGTTATGCTAAAAAAAATCTAGAGCCCTCGACGCTGCCCTAGATAGTTTCTGATTAACAAGACATGTCAAAATTCTGCTTATTAGAGTTGTTCTGTTGAAATCTGTCATTTAGTCTGCCTGCAGAGGGGAGGAAAGGGTTACCCACTCTGCAAGAACGGAAATCTAAGACGGGAGCTTTATAACTGGCTCTGTGATATGAACATTAGATAGTACTGTCTCAAAACTAAACTATTTAAGCAGCTCCAGTTTCTATGTTAAATTGACTTTAGCATGTTTGTAACCAAAGGGACAGCTGCTTCCCAAAGAGCCTTTCTTAACGTTTACAAGGATTAACTGTTTTTGTGTTGAGATTATTGAGATCATCTTGATGTGTTTATTTGATTTTGATTTGAGTCTCATTTTCTTTGTAATGTTAATAACTTAGCTTTAGGAGCATCTTTTCCTTGATCTTACTCCCTTTGTTTAAACTCAGTTTCTTTCAGTAAATAGGGGCCAGAGGGGGAGGTCAGAAATGGATGCCAGTTGGCCATCTGAAAGCTTGACCATCTCCTCCAAATTTGCCCACAGCTCCCTCTCTAAAGATTCATAGCAAATTCCACAATTTTCACGCATGTGTGCAGTTGCAAGTAGCTCACCGATGTTCCCAATGGGATTTGTTGCAAGTTCGAGCAGTGAGGGAAGTTTTCAAAACAGTTTGTGAGTAGCGCACAGTAAGTCTTCTGAGTATTTCAGAGGTTGTTTGCAGAGGTCACACCTGGGCCTGAGCAGCAGGTTGGTCTCCACTGAAGAGCTCTCAAAGAACCCCACATGCTCACCCAAAAGCATGTGCCTTATTTACATTCAAGGCATGGCTGCACCACGAGGTTCAAATTAAAACCCTGAGGCATCAGTCACTAATTAGCTTCTGTGCTCATTGCATACCCATGGACCCCACTCTAGGCAGATGAAAGATGTATGTCAAGCACTTCGGAGAATATGAGAGAGGAAGAGAGAACAGAGAGAACAAAAGTTGGGGCAAGGCAGGAAGAAGGAACATCATTTATAGCCAGGTCCAGGATGGGGAGGGGTCAGAAGCCCTGAGGGAGGAAAAAAGGCTGTCTGAAATGATCAGCAACCACTAACAACCACCATAACCCGGTCCAGAGTGAAGTGCCGTAGAGGGCAGGTGAAGAAAAAGAGGAGGACAAGACAAAGAGCCTTAGGAGCTGCTCATGGGCTCCACCAAGGAGCCAGAGAGGGTCCCACTTGAGCTTGGTGCTAGGGAGTCTTGCAGTACAGCTCCCTTCTAGACAACAAGGTTCACATGCAAGGCACTGGGGCAGCACTCATCCTGTCTCTTTCTTCTCAGGACAAGGGGACTCCTTTGACAACCTGACTTCTAGCCTTCACAACAGATCTTCAGATGAAGCTTCATAGCTCTATCAGAATGATACCAAGAGATCATTTCATTTTGTGACACAGGACTCAGCTGCCTCTGATGGACTCGTGTTTTAGCATAATATGCATCCTCCTAAGTACCTCTGCTTGTTTTCTTCAGGATGTCTGAACTTCTTCCTTTGAGGCTTCATTTCCCTTACAATCTCCTAATTCCATTATAAAATATATCTAATCATTCCTTAGGCTGCTGATACCGCTTGCAACCAGGGATAATGTATCTGCATTATGTATCAAGGTACAACCGGCTGGGATACACTTGTCCATCCATTAGCCAGTGTGTGTAATCATTGGCTGGGTGTTTCTGCCACATGGAGGAGACATGGGTGTTTCCCATGCAGAGGGCTCAAGTGCGTGCTCCCAATGAGGAGGAGGAGGAGGAATTCATCCCCCGATGAGAACTTGTGGAGGTTTGGTGCTGGAGCTGGAAGGTGTGAGGAACGATAAGACATTGACTAGGTCTCTGAGTCAGTGGCAGACGCACCCTCGCCACGCTGCCGACTGGCCTATTCGCTCTCCCACTTGTTTGTTCCCTAATTTATCTCCTTGACTCATCCCAAACCCAGCTGATACCAGAGATAAGCAAACTACACACCACGGCCCCTTGGCCAGCCTGTGGTGCACCTTCTGCTGCCCTAACTCTCGCATCTGGAATAGCAACACGGCAATGAACTTTTCTTTGCCAAATTGGAAGAAAAAAAAGCTGAAAACATTGTGAGTGTGATGAGGAGAGGGGATCCTGCGGAGGAAAAGTGAGTTATGAGAGCTCCTGGGAGAATAGGAGGGTTTTTTTAGAAGAAGAGGGTTTTTTTAAGAGAGATGTTTCCCTTGCATGCACTTCCACTAAAAATGTGTCACGTTGGCACCAGTCCTGTGTTTCAGTGATGGTGATGTGCTCATCATGAGTGAAGAAGCAACCTCTGTAGCAGCAAGGGCATAATATGTAGTACAGTCTTTCAGCTCTCTCTGGATATGACAGGGTTCCGTCAATGCTTACTTTTTTGGTTTTGTTTTAATGCCAGGTTGACATTTCACAGTGCCTGTGAGCAAAAGGACCAGCATGGTGCCAACAGGCACCCCAGTCCTGGAGGTCTGTGAGCATCACCATTGCAGCCAGTTCCTGCTCCTCACTGGTTCTGAGCTCATCCATTTGGACCCAAAATAGTCTCCTAAGCTCCTCTGCAGCAATTGTTTTTTAGCTAATGTGCTGTGAGGTTGGTGCAGCTGTAGTGGGCACGGAGACAAAAAGGAACTTGGGGAAGGGTGCAGAACACTTCCATCTTCTTCCTTGGGATCAGGTAGCCTCAAACAGTCATGGGCACCTTTGAAAAATCAAATAATTTCCCTCTTTCCCTGAATTTGCAAGGGGAAAACAAGAGAGACACTGTGTGCTGCTGGTTGAGAGTAACACGGGGAGCAGATCTCACCTCCCAGCACATGCTGCAGGAGCCCAGTGGGAATCCAATCGGGTCCAGGGAGGCTGCAAAAGGAGAGCCCGCATGGACTTTGGTGGGACTTGACAGCAGGTGGAGGTGGGGATGGGGTTGATCCAGGTTTGATGGGCATGAGGGAGCTGGACCAGGGACAGAAATGTCCTAGGGGAGATGAGTAGTAGGAGAATAGGAGCTGTGGATCTGGGATCCTGCACAGGAAATCGGGACGTGTGGTGGGAAGGTGGGGGTAGGGGATTGACGTATTAGTGACGAGGGTGGAAGGCAAAAACATAGTAAAGGAGGGCAAGGTGGACAGTACGGGTGTACCTCCTCCTGTGTGCACACACACACTGGCTTGCAAAGAGATCGCCAGAATCCCTCCTTTTGCTCCGAGGGACCCTGAGCTTTCCTTCGCACCTTGGCCTGAGGACTCCTGGTGCAGTGGCACCTCTCATGGATCCACCAGCTCTCCTGGAAAGAGTGTCTATGCTGTGGTCACCTAGCTGTAACGAAGCCAGGAGAGAACTGATGTACTCCAGGACATTGTCTCGGTGGGGAAGAGTCAGGCCATTCGCAGGCTGTGGGGTGCCTGGTGGGACCTGCCCCATGGTCACTGGCCCTGTCCCACCCAGCAGGTGAGTACCTGCTGGTGTCACACACACACCATCAGCAAAATGCCTACTGCTAATAGCGCCTAATCCCAAATAACCCTAATCCCAAATAATGCCTTGCAGTCTCTACTTTCTAAGCTAAATCCAGTGTCTCAGTCTTGTGCTGCCTACAGCCCTCGCTTGGAGTAGTGTCATGTACAACTGCCAAGACTTCTTCTCTCTGATGGTCTCTTCTGCCTTCAGACAGGTACGAGGGGTGAGTCTGTTCTCCAGGAGGGTGACGGGCTCTGCTGGAGTGGGCTGCAGAGGTGCACCATCCCATATACGAAGGAGGATTATAGCTCTGGCCTGGAGAGGTGGATTATATCTACTCTGCCTGTTCAATGTCCAGATTAGTCTTGCTGCTTGTTGTAAATTCAGGAGCTCCAGGTTTTAATTCTTGGTGCAGTGTTCCCGCCTGCTTTGTGAAGTCCCAGTAGCCTGTCTGAGAAAGACATCCGGTGATCTCCAAAATGGCATCCCAGTGCTTACAAGGAGCTTTGCTGGTGACAGGTGTTTGTTCAGCAGCACTTGCTGAAGCAAGGAGGGCTGCCAGAGCAGACCTCCTTCCTCTAATTAGCAACCCCCAGCATTTTATACCAGGCATAGCGTGGATGTCAGCCTGTTCCTTCTGGTCTTCATTTGCCTGGGGACAAATGCCCACAAGTCTCCTTTCATGTTTGCATTTTGACAAGGACATCCTCAGCAGCCTCTATTTGAGGCAGCTCCCCTTTCCTGATGCTCTGGCAGTTGTGGCGCTGATACAAAGTGCACATGAAAGGCCCAGCCTGAGAGTACGTGCTGCTGCTATCGCATGTTTGGAAACTGAATTCATTGCAAAGCTGAGAGACTCATGGAGAAAGATACCCGCTTTCATTTTTGCCCCCCACTGCTGCTCTGGGAGGCAGAGACATTCATCTGAGTTGAATCAGCTGCACGAGGCATAGCTGAAAGGCTGCAAACTTTCCTGCTTACCAACTCGCAAACATCGACACCGGCTTTTGTGTCACAGGCTCTGCCTGGGCTGGCAGAAGCTGGTGCTGGCTGGGCACAGGTGAAATTTCAACTTCACCTGCTGTTAAGGCACATGAGCTCTGCTTTATGCTTTGTGGCTTCTAAAAACTAAGGGAAATCTCTTGTTCAATGTCATTCCTGCTGCAGTCATTGGAGGTTGAAGATCCCTGATTAAAAACTGCTGGAAGGGTATTGTAGGTGTGTGATCCTGGACCCTTGACTTTACCATCCTGGATCTGCAAACTTTACCTTTACCTTTTTTTTTACTTTCTTCACCTTTCCAGCCATATTAGAAAGCCCCCATTTTTCCACTCCCTCTGCAGCTGAAGGGACGCAGGAATTCCTATGGATAAATATTCAGGACACTATTTAAATAGGCAGCTATATCTTGTAGATCATTTGCTTTGCTATGTTGCAAATGTTGCATTTTGTATTGTGTAGTGTGCGTTGTGGATATGTGTTGCATAGAGTCTGGGATAGGCCCCTACTTGTCATAGATGGCAAGATATAATCGCACGGGACCAGATTTACTTCTCCCAATTCCGCAGCAGGACCGGATTTGTTTGTGAAAGCAGTAAATTTGCACATTATTCCCAATTACAGGGGTATCTGACCTAGAGCAGGAGAAGGAGTTGTCATGATGATTGCTAAAATTAAATCTCAGTCTTTATTTATAATGATGTTGAAAAAGAAGCACTTAGATGGCTGTAGCCCACCCTATTCTTTATCACCTGCTCAGCTGAATTGGTAAATTAGCCAGACGGATCCAAACTATCCTACAGCCCAGTGTGAAGGAACATGCAAAACTCCAAATCCAGATTCCAATCTGTGTGCAAGCAACAAGTTTATGTAGTAAAATGCCAAACTAAACCCTTGTATTCAAACAACCCTTCCACTTGGACGTCCAAAATCCTGGTCCAAACCGAAGCTGAGTGCTGGGGCACTGAGCAGCACTGCGGTATTTCCAGAAGTTGCTCAAGGAAGCTTCCTCCAGAACCTGAAGATGCTGGGAGCCGCATCTCTTCGGCCAACTCTTGGTGTGAACCCCTGCTTGGCGGGATGAATTAGGTCCTTAACGGTTACAGAAAGGCTTTGGAAATAAAAGTTTATATTTACACAGTACATTTCATCCCAAAGGACCCTAAATCACACTGCACAAACTTTACATAAACAACAGAACTGAAATGCAGCCGCGTCAGGAATGGAGGGTGGCAGCCAGCTGGCATATGTTAGCATGACAAAAATAAGAGAAGTGACTATTTTTGGCCAAGGACACCAGGGCAAAGCCCTCTGTTGCGAAAGTGCCTTCAAAACTTCCAAGAGCAGTTTTACTCTAAATAGTGATTGTGGATAAATAGATCTTTCATAGTCAATCGACTTGTTCCCAGGCACATCTGGGGAATTCACTCACTAAAATAAGGCTTTGCTACATTTTGTACCTGCTAAGGCTGCAGAACTTCCTCACCCAAGATAGCACATTTCTACTCCAACTCCAGCCCCGTTCGCAGACTTGTAAGCCTTTCTTATGCAGCCCTCACTGCTGAGGGTGGGAGACCCAGAAAAAGACGCTCTGGCTTTTGCAGCTGATCTTACCCTGAACTGCTGGAAATACACATTTTCAGTTGTCAGCTGGGCGAATCTGTGAGTTGATTAGCAAGACAAATTTCCACCATGCCCATCGAGGTAACTTTACGGAATACAACTGACCTTTAAATATCAGTGTGGAGCGGCCAGGACTTTTGAAGGTCTTGCCCCAAAGCCCCTTACAGAACAGGCTGTGCAGCATCTCTTGGGTCTCTTTGGGCTACACAAACACTTCACAACACTGAAAGGCACAGTTACTTACAGCAATGTCACTGATGAAATGCACGGTATTTTTACAGACATGTATTTACTTTGGGGCCTGGGGGTGTCTATACTTACAGAGCGCATCGCATCTCAGACGACCCTGAATAACCCTTCAGGATAAGTTGCCCCGTGGCAGCCAGTGGCTCCCTGTGGGCCTCCTCCCATATCTCCACGTTGTGTTGCAGCTGGTCCTCGGCAGCTGGATCCTTGCATGTGAGCCATCCCCTACTCTAGCATCCACCCTCCCGAGCTATCCCATCGCACTGTCATGCCATTTAAGTGCTTCTAGGGCACTCCCTGGCATGATTTTGGCTCCAGACTACAGTCCAGACCAGTTTGGGGGATATGAACAATACAGGGACCATTCCCCAAGAGGCAGGATGGATGAGGAGAGTTTAGCCATGCCACTTGCCCTTAGGGCCAAGGAAGAAGCTCCCAGCCATTTGATTTATTAAGATACCTGTGGCCTTTGAGAACAGAGCACCTCTTTGGCAGCACACTGCACATTGGATGGACAAGGAAGGAAGAAGTTGGCCAGGAGCCAGATGTCTTTCAAGGAGTCTTCCAAGCTGGGACACAACTCTGCTGGACCTCAATTTGATGTAATTTGGGGCTGCAGCTATCCTCCCTGACTCCCACCCCTGGCACCAGCACTGGCACCAGTGCAACGACACAGTGACTGGGTAAGGGAGATGGTTTGTCTGAAGACTCATCATTTTTTCCCCATGGTGTTAGCTTTCAGCCAGCTCAGCTCCCTGTGCTGGCTCCCTGCCAGCCCTGGGTGTGCAAGGCTAGTACAGCTATGGCTGGAGAGGAGGATGAACCCCATGGCAGCCCCATTTTAGATTGGTTTATGCTGCTGTGGAACAACCCCACATTACAATCTCCCTCCCTACAAACATGGGATGCAACAGGGAGCCTGCCTGCCTCAGAGCCAGCTCCCCATCCTTTTTGCTGCCTCCTTCTCCCACCACCCTATCACTGTGCCCAATCCTCATGCACCCTGTTTGCCTGCAGCCAGACCACCTTTGCCAGTGCAAAACCATATAAAACTCAGATGAGCATTTCCTATTGCTAACAATTTTGAAGTGGCATTTCTCTATCAGAAGAACTGCAGGAAGTCGAAGTAGGACATACACTGCAGAGTGCTATTAGTAAGGCTTCAACATGGTTCCACTAGTCTTCAAATTCATCACAAAGCAGCATTAAAGGCTGTTGGGACTCAGAGCAGGGCTGCAAGGGAGGTAGATGGCATTTCAGATGCCCCAAGTGTGGAGCTCCTGGCTGCCTCCCCTGGGATCCCAAATTCATGGCTATCTCTTACCAGCCGAGCAGAACGTCAGCCAAGTCCATCTCATGATCTAACAGAAATATGGATCTCAGTGGGTTCCCCCCAACCTTTGTAGAAACCCGCTTTTCTTGTCCTCTCGTGTTTTGTTTGTCCTGCAGTGCAGTCTGTACTGCACCCCCATGCAGCTGGACTGCAGCCAGCACGTCCCCTATGGCAGAGGCGGCTGCCCCTTCCCCACAACGGCTGTGGATCCTGCTCTGAGGTCCGAAATCACGTGGGAGGAGAGGTGGGAAGCGTTCACCATTTCATGAGTTTCTCAAAAGTGGGGCAAGGCTCCAAGGGTGGCACCTGAGAGTGGGGCAGCGAGTCCTTTCCCTTAACTCAGCTGCTGTGGGGAAGGGATAAAGTCTGCCCATGACTTCTCTGACGCTACAAGATCTGTGCCTGAAGCAACCTGAGAGGACCTGAGAGTGAAGAAAGGGAAAAACAAAGAAGGAAATGTTTGGTGACCTCATTTGAGCTCTGAGAAATGCGGAAATGTGCAGGACAGGAGCGTGATGCTCTGGGAGGAGCAGAGGCCGGGGAATGCAAGACAGCTCTCTTCCTGATCAAAGAACCAGTGCAAAAATGGTTCACGGAGGTGGATCCACCTTTGATGTTGTGAGCAGATTACAAAGCCATGCCACACCAGTTCCCAAGATTCCTAGATAGGGAAAGCTGGTCACACACACTGGAAGACTCTCCACAATGTGCCAAGAGCTCCCAGCTCTGTATACTGAAATGTCCCTTGTCCTTTAGTTTAGCCCCCTTGCCTTTGCTCTGTTTGCACAGCAGTAAAGCATTGCACTTTACAGGGGAAAAAAAAGGTTTTTTCTAATGTTTGTCTTAATTTTAAAGATGAATTTTATTTTTTTGTAACGCACCAGCATTATCCAACATGTAGTCCAATATATAAAATTGATCATGACCTAGAAAAGGCCTACAGAGCTTGTAGAACGATGCTGCAGGCAGGGAGGGAAGCCCCACAGGCCAGCACTTAGGCACTCAAACTGGTTATGTACAAGTTCCACAGTTTTATACATTCATACTGAGGCACTCAGAAAAAAAATCTCACCGAGCAATAATACAGAGCCTCCTCCTCTTCTCCACCTCCTGCCTCCTAACACAGGGCCCTGCAGGGAAACGCGCTGAGCTACTGTTGATGTTTCCCCCAAGCAGACTCACATTCATGACGGTATGAAAAATTAATAAAGGAGTACAGAGTGCATTAACAAACACTGACATATCTCCCATAGTTAATTGACATCCACCATTCTATTTAAAATTAATAAAGGCTTGCCGAGCATGCAGAACTCGCACCTCATAGCAAAGGAAATGTCCCACACAGCTCAGCAGGTCATGTCACTGTACCAGTGATGCTATGTACCACAAATCATGACAAATATTCCTAGTATTATGTCAGGCCTGTATCCAAGGTGTTGCTCTCAGCATCAGTGTAGGAGGGCTGTCTGATGCATGCTCTGGAAATTGCCACTTTAATGAGTGCACGACACGGGCTGCTAAGACAGCCTAGAAGCATCTGAGCCTCTGCTCCCCAGCCAAGGCAAGTCCCTCTTTCTTTCTGGTGCAGTGAGGGGGCAGTTATAGCTGTGGACCGATTGCACTTAGCTCATGAAGCCCAGCTGATGTCTCCGTACACTTGTGATGATGGGGAGCTGCACTGCACTGCTGTCCTGTTGCTGCTCCTGCAGTCATTAAATGGACTTTTCTATGATCCAGGTGTCCCACCAACATCTTAGCCATGCAGCAAGGGTGCAGACAGGACCTTCTAGAAACTAAAGGAGAAACCCTGGCACTGCTAATGACACTTTTACGTGGGATGGCAGTCCTCTTTTTTTTTCAGCAGTGGAGGCAGGTGACAATCTGGTAAATTGCATACACTGTAAAGACCAAGACCTCTGTAAGCTTTTCACAAGGCCTGAAGTAGAGCAGACAACCCCTAGATGAAGTTTTACTGGAAAGCTGCAGGGTTTGACATACCACCAGTGGTGTAGCCTGAGATGGGACTGGCCCAGGTCAGCAGGAGTGATCCTGCACTTGTGCGGTCTGCCCCGTCAAGGCCGGGGCTGGTTGTATTTATTAACTCCAAGCCTTGTCTCAGGGATAACAGCAGCAAGGGCTGTGCTTCCAGCCAAGCCAGTGAAATTAGGGACCCTCATAGGTGACAATAACAACACCTCAGGACCTGGGGACTTTCACATGCTGCCCTGATGACACCTTTCTGGATGGTGATGGCTGTCTGCTTTTGAGTAGGCAGTCTGATGTGGTGGCTTTCAGGTGAACCGCCTGTGGAAAAGTGCCTCTTCGCACCCTGAAGCAGGTCCTGTGGGCCAGTGGTGGCCCACAGCATACTCCTCTCCCACTGGGGATGGAAAGCGCATGATGAGGAGGGAAGACATTTGAAAGGCAGTTCTGCCAGGAGAGCACCTTGCTCAGCCATATTGAGCTCCTTCTGCTCCTCCTCTGCATCCTCATTCTTCTGGCACTGCTGCTGGCGAGGAAGAGGAAGCCGGAAAAATGGCAGCCAAAATTACGTGGGAGAGTTGTGCCTGGTTGGAAAACTCGCAGCTGTCCAGCACTGACACGCCAAATATCCCCACACTGATTGCCACCTACGCCCAGTTACCAGCCCAGTTACCTTGGGGAGAGCTGGTTTGTTTGTAGTGATTTGTTGGGAACTTGAACAATGATACCACCCAAAAGGTGAATCACAGGGGTTTGACGGTGTGAACATCTGGGTGGAAATCAGTGACTTTTGGCTACACCCTGTCATCTGCCCCACCGGGTGCCACGGGAGCCATCCCGCAGCCCAGCAGCTCCACCAGGTACCATGGGGTCCCAGCTCACTGTACAGGCTGAAGTATCCTCCCTCCCTTTCTCCAAACAGAAACAACGACTCAGGAAGTAAAAGCTGTGTGTTCATTTGGAGACTGCTCCTGCATACTAGTTTATATGAAGCAATTACATTGCGACACCACACTTCAAAGTAAACTCCTTTGTGTAGCCAGCTCTGAAAAGAGAAAAGAGCTTCTCCCCACATCTCGGCTGAGATTTGGACCCGCGCTTCTGAGGGAGCTACCAACTCTTTTCATTTAGGCCATGGAGCTACCTCCTTGAAAAAGGTACCAAGCCCCACTTTGATTTTCAGTTTCTAGTCTCTACACAGGAGCTGAATCAAAGTAACTTAAATCGTGGCTTTGATTTACGTTCCCAGAGCTGGCTTAAGATGTAGTTTCATGGGCTTCCTGCTATTTGTTATCATCTGCTTGCTGGAGATTCATACCTCCCTAGCAGAGCTGGTGGACCTGGATGTGTGTGTGTGCATCTCTGGGCTTTGATGTTCACAGCTTCCCAAGACAGTATTGAAACGCAAGCACTTGTGATCAGGAATAATGGTGAGAGCTGATGAATTAACATATGCCTTGAAATGCTCTCATTCTGTTCTCCAGGATAACATGCTCAGTATTCTGGTTTAGCAGCAGTGTTTACACATACCCCTATCCAGTTGTTTACATCATACTTGGTAATTACCTTCACAGAGCTGTTTGGTTGTTTCTGGGGATGGTGTAATCTTTGCTTGTACTGCTTTGCCCACACAGTTTGCTGTATTGAAGGGGTTTGGAATACTTCCTCCAGTGATTTTATTTCACTGGCTTTTTAGAAAAAGCCATAGCTATTTTCTCATCTAGCAGTGCCCAGAACTTTTGTCTCAGGGAAGAATATGGGGACAGCCGACTTCCTGCCATTAAAGAAGCCTCTCATTATACAACTGGAGTTAAGACAGATTAATTCAATCTACACTTGCTAAAAAATAGGTTGGATCTTCAGCTGTGCTAATCCACTACTTAGTCTGAAAAAGCGAGGGGACAAAGGTTTAAACAAACCTTTGGGCCCCCCTTCAGCTATCTTATTTCTCAGAGGTCATGGGGGCTTCCGTTGTAGCCCATGTGTAATGTTGCATCAGTTGAACCGAAGATGCCACGTTAGCCTGGATAAAATGGTGCATCTCGAAGCTTGGATGCGTCCCATCACACTCCTCCGGGGCGGGTGTATGGGTGCAAGTGCGGTCATATAAGGCCCCTTGTGCATGATCTGTGTGGTGGAAGGGGGCCTAGGCAGAGATAGGACAGGTTCGGTTCAAATCTGATGCCTGCCCAGTGGATGGGAGGAATATGCAAGAATTTAACTATGGTCTGTCTCTGCCAGAGAGGTTCTTAGTTGGAGGCACTGTCGTGAAGTGAGTGGGTCACTGGAAAGGTGACATTTTTTCCCAGTTCTGTCATTTGCTTGCTAGGTGACCTTCAGCAAATCAACCACCTACTCAATGCTATTGGTGCAGTGTCTATGCAATGGGTATAAAACTATCTACCTCCAAAACCACTTTGAGATCCACCAGTGGGATGTGATATCTAAGGCCTCTCTTTGCTCCTTCTGCCTGAATCTTGATTTCTTTCTTATCAGCAGATAATAAATCATGGGATGAGACAGAGAGTGTCCCCTTCTCCTCCAGCTATCCCACAGCGGTGTGGCTTGGGCATGCTGCTGGGGTGTGGGAGAGGAGGGTTTGAACTCCCTGGGGCTGTGGAAGCAGCTATGCTGACTGACAAAGGCTGACAACGCTCGCTGCTACGTTCGAGGAGTCCCCACCCCAGGTGTTTACTCCGCGCTTGTGCTGGTCATCATTATCCCACAGTGAGCTGGCAGAACCGAACCTCCCCGTGGCCCAGCTCCTCTGGGGAGAAAGTCCAGCGTCCCCCCACAAGTGGCTGATGGAGGCAGGTGCATGGGAAACTGCCCAGTTTTTTGCACAAAAGCAGCTGAGATGAGCACCCGCAGCGAGGGCCACCAGCTCTGCTGGGAGGGACAGACCTCTGGCAGAGGGATGGGAACAGAGAGCTAGGCACCTTGAACTGGCTCTGGGAACGCAAATCAAAGCCATGGTATGAGTTAAATTGGTGCAGCTTCTGTGTTCAGATGAGCCCTCTAATCTTTGAGTTGCCAAAGGCCTCGAGGGACCATTACATTAGGAAAAGGTTACCGAAGGGCAGGTTGCTCCAGCCTCTTCTTGCCCTTGGCAGGCAGGGAGAGACTGCGTGGGCATGGCAGGGATGTCTCTGGCTCCCTTGTATGAGATGCACATTCGGACAAACCATGGAGGCAGCTTTCTGACCCTTTTCTTCCGTCAAAATGGCACAGAGGAGCTCCATGGGAACCAAAAGCTCACCTGGGCTTTTTTTAACTTTTAGAAGGATTAACACAGATTTACGTTTGAGAAATCAGGCTAATTCCCGTCTAAAGTGCAGGACAATTCCCCCCGGTTCCCAGGAGGGTAACATCATAACCCATTATTAGCTGTGCCAGTTACAGTTATTTCCTTCCCACATTTCCTTTCAGGTGTCAGACTAGAATGCAATTGCTTTTCTTCCTGAAAGCACTATTTTTAAAACTGAAGAATTGAATGTTATTAATATAGTAGGTGTTGTACTGTGCAGCCCATTCTATAATGGGGTGTTTATAGCGCCGATGCTCTTACCCAGTCCATTCGTAATCAGAAGTAATAGTACCACTTCACCACTTGCTCTGCTTGAGGATGCTGCAATAAATCCCGATGAGGCATAGCTTGGCTGCAGCTGGTGGGTGATGTAGAAGCTTTGTGCATTTTTACTTCTTTAATGTTTATAGCTCTTTTACATTATATGAATATTGCCAGTCCCGAGGATTCAGCTGTCATGAATCAAGCCTCAAAAAATAATGAGATTTTACAAAATGTGTACATTTGAAGCGTGTTTTATGGGCCTTCAAATGCTTCAGCCTTTGTGTCATGCTGTCAGGCTTCCCTCATTTTCCTGCCACGAGCTTACTTTAAGAAAGGAAAAAGAAAGCTGAGATTCACATATGGTCATCTGATTCCAACAGCTGGCCCCTACCAACATCACCTGATATCACGAAACTCGAGATAATGTTGTAAGAGCAGTCAGCACAGTCAAGCAGATCCTCATCTGTGTGACAGGCCAACAGCTCAGCTAAAACAATGTCATGTAGAGCTTATACACCCCTGGTTTTCTGCAGGGATAAAAGCTTTCACCTCCAGCTGCTGGCTGCCTTGAACTCCTTGTGTGGAAGGAGGAATGAAGGGTACATTTTTGAGGTGTTAGCAACAGAAGCCACTGGCTGGCACGTCATGGGCTGAGCAGAGCAGAGCACATGCATATGCTACCCTTGTCTTGTTGGCAAGGAAGGTTCAGCAGCACACACTCCCCAGCCACCAGCTCATTGCCGTTGCCTGCTCCACCGGTGCAACTGTCTATGAGGTTGCAGCATGAAGTGGGTAAGGGAATTGATCCAGGTTAAAAATAACCATGCCTCTCTCTCCCTCTCTCCCCTTCTCCCAATTTTAAAGCATTACTTTAAACGTGGATCGGTTTCCTGCTCCTGCTCGGCGGTTGGCACTGCAGCAGTAACGATGACACGGCTGAAGGGGTAGTGTGGTTGCAGAGTGTTGCGAGTGGGAGGCATCATCCTGCGTGCCAAAGAGCTTTCTTAGGACCGATTACAGACTGAAGGGTGCATGTGCATGGGAAATGGAAAGAAAGGAGAAAAAATCAGAGAAGGGGTGATGTGTCATCTCTAGTGGAAGTAAGGAAGAAACTAAGAGTCGGGAATGGTGTTGGGAAGGCAGGTTTGGCTTTCTTGCAGTGCTCAGGGAGACATGACTTTGAAGAGCTTTTTTGTAAATGAGGAAGACTGCACCTAAGAAACGCCTGACCCTGGCATCAGTTCCTCTTAAAACCCAAACATAGCCCCAAATTTAGTTTGGGACTTCACTGAAATGAAGGACAACTGCAAATAGATTTGACTCTGTATTTTGCACATTTCTTAGCACTGGGGTGCAGGACTGCTCGGGTCAAGACTGGTGGCCTTAGGAGCAACTACTCTAAGAGCAGACCTAATGAAAGGGTGCTGATGGGGAAGCAGCGTGAGAGGGGGGTGGCAGCATCCTCTTCTGTCCTTGCTCGGGTAGCATTCCTGCCTCAGTCCCAGTGGTCACCGGTTCCTTTCTGATGCCTCTAGAGCTCCTGAGCCCAACATTTACACATGTTTAAAACTTTGGCTATTTTTCACTCTTTTCCTAAACTACCAATGGCAGTTGTCCCTGCTTTATGCTGCTCTTCTAACTCCGCACCCTGTCATCTCCCCGTGCTAGTGTTCTCCATTGATACATTTTTCCATTCCTATTGCACTCACCTTCTTTCTTTCTGTTCCTTTTTTATCCCCATCTCCTTTAGTTTTCTTATCCCCTTACTAATTAGCCCGTTCCCCCCTCTATCATTTTGACTCTGATAGCCTTTCCTGACTCAAAAACTGGATTTCTAAACAAAACACAACCAAGCAGGAAAGCTAAGATTAACAATTCTGCTACGAGTGTATTTCCCTGGGTGTGATCTATAAGCGTGTGCAAGAGCTCTCATCATTTCCTTGGTATATGTTTGTAAGACAGAGTATTACTTTCCCCCAGGCTCCATCTCCTTTATCTTTTAAAAGTGTCCCCTAGTGACAGAGACTATATTTCCCTATCAGTATGTACAATTTCTAGCATGTCTTATCACTCCTGCAATATAAGTGCCACGTAATCGTCAAAATAATACATAAAGCCCTCATTGCCTGCAATCTTAGGATATCTGGGGTTGTGCACTTCATAAGCATCTCTCTCTAATGATCGCCCACTTACCTAGCACTAAGGAACTCGGGGCATCCTCCAGAGGTGACAAGGTGCTCTCATCCTCATATCACACATGAGCAACACTGATGTGCCACAGGACACATAACGTGTCCCTACGGACAGGGTGAAGGGAGAACCAACGTCTGCTGAACCCTTCTGCTATGCTTTGAACATTTGGCCTCATTCTCCTTCCTGCGTGATGGTGGGAAGCAGGACATGACTTCAGAGAGGACTGGAACCAGAGCCTCCGCGGGCCGAATGATTTTATGAGTTCCATGAATGAAGCCACGGCACTTGGTGGATTGGAAAGGGGAAAATGAGAAGGGAAAAATATGAAGTCCACCTCTGTTTGCTGACATCCTTTATTTCTTTTGTAAATAATGCTCTCAGCCAGTGTTTCCCAAGGGGGAATCTGGAGGGAATCACCATCTCCACATGGACTCATATAAGAAAGGAAGCAGCTGGTCCCTGACATTTATTGCTGTACTTCAGCTTGGAAACTTTGGTTGAAACACTGCACAAAACCACGTTTCTCTGGGTTATTTCCACCCTCCCTCATTTTGTTCAATTAAGTAATTAATACTTCAAGGAAAAAAAAAAATCCTCTCGAGTTCATTTCACCCAGGACGGAGAGTGCCGGAGCATAAGCAGAGGTAAGGTTGAGGTGCTGTCGGACGCAGATTTATTCCTGTTCTTATTTTAGCTGAACCAGTTCTCCCTGGTAAATAGGCGATAAGGCAGTGTGTTTATAGCAAGTATCCTGCGTGGCACAGCTGTACTATGGATTAGGTAACATCACTGACTCACTGCAGAGTTATTGGGCCACCTCGTCCCTTCCCTTGCCAGGGCAACAGTCTTCACCGTGTACACACTGATGGGCTTTGCATGCACTAATTAAGCTTCACAGCTTTTCTGTGAGGTTAGGTGTAATTATAAGCATTTTTCATATGTAGGGACTGAGAAACAAATCTTCTTCCCAGAGACATCAAGTTGTTTCCTCTGATTTTTCCTAGGGGTGCTGAAAGCTCCTTTCAAAGAGCCAAACCCTCGCAGGTTCGAGCAGGAATTATCATTCGGTATCGCCACGCCTAGGGAGTTCCTGGCCAAAACTTTGATACTTACACTGGATATTTGGCACCTAGATCCAAAACAAGCCAAAAATAAGTGAGGTTTTAGTAATCCTGCTGTAAGCATGAGCTACACGCCTAAAGGGCACGTTGTGTTAATCCCCAGGTGTTGGACCTCCTTCGATGATTTTAGAGAGTTGTTCTCCATTCTGGTTTGATGCAAGTGGGGTTTTAATGGATGTACTGACCTGCCCAGATGGGCAAGTCCATGATGGCTTTTAGGGGAGCCAGCATGGGACTTTCTCTGCACAACTGCTAAAGCTACACAAGCACGGAGTACATGGCCAAGCACGGGGAAGAGGAGGGCTGGATGCTTCCTTTCAGTGGACATGTCCCAGACATCCAGTGCTTTTTTCCCAGCCTGCATTCTCAGCTAAGCCCGACGCACAAGAGCCTCTATCAGCCACAGGTTTTTTTTTCCTTTGGTTCAGATTGAAGGGTCTTACTTTCATATTATTTTACATCATCCCTAGTCACAGCAGAGACCAATAGCTGCTCTTCTAGAGTATCAATAATGACATAAAGCTAGTGAATAAGCCAGGAAATGGGAAAAACTCTATGGGTTGCTACCCAAATGGCCTTTTAGTACCCGCTCCAAATGCCCTTAGATGGGAGCTTCACAAACAACATCAAAACTTAAGTGATTTTTTTACTCTAAACGCAATTCCATTGAAATCATGGGAAAAAAATGCTCACTGATTTCACTCTCACCGAGATTTGGGGTTGCAATAGGGGCACTAATTATTGTTCACTGAAGCCAATGGAAAGAACTGTAATAACTTGAGCCCGTGGTTTGGCTTCTGGTGTCAGTACCGCTTTGGACTGGCTAAAGCAGTTGCTGTTTACCCTGTCCCCATCAGATGATCACTCGTGCCTCCCTACAGCCTCCTGAGCTGCACCAGCCCAACCATTTGTGTAACCATGCAGTAAACCACCTTAGGAAATAACCCAGCAAAACGATGTATGTTCCCCGGTGCAGTTCACCACCTGGCTGCACAAACAGCTGTGCCAGCCCAACAGAGAGGTGGAACAGACTCCAGGACAAGCAGGGAGAAGCATCTGCTCAATGTTGCTACCGAGAAGATGTCCCCCTTGGAAGATGCTCCCAGGCTGGTCACGCAAAGGGGCTGAGCTACGTCAACAGGTGCTGTGAAGAGGGTCTTTGCTCCGGCCATTTCACTTGCGTTGGTTCCAGCATTTGGAGGCTTCACCGGAGTGACTAAGCTCACTAACCTGGCAGAAAACTAGGCTGGCCAAAAAAAAAAGAGGCTAGTTTTCTACCAGGCTGTTAGATGGCTTAGCTGTCTTGTATGATCTCAACCTCAGTGATCAGATCTTTGATCCGTGTTACTTATACAAGGACACACAATCGTATCCACAGCTCTCCCCATGCTTGATGGAGACGATCCATGTTTACAATGGAAATAACAGAGAGCAGAAGTCAAGAACGTGGTGACTAATTATATTCCTTCAGCATTACTATATTGGCATTTTGTTTATTGAGCTCTTCCATTCTAGTTCAAGATTCAACACACAGGCCCGTTCCCTGGCCTTTTCCAGGACTGCTGCCTTGTGGAGGACTTCTGCTGAGATGGCTTTGTACATCCTCCACTTGTTAATCCAAAGCTTTTATTGAGTAGAACATACCCATCCCATGCAACACTCCCAGCAGTTTCACTTTTATATCATTCAAAAGCAGCGTAGCCAGGGATGGGGTTTTTTTCCTAGTTTCTCCCTTGTGACTTTGAATGCCGAGCTTCAGCCTGAAAAAATATTTACAGCTGTGTTATATAAACTAATGAAAAACAGTGTTTAAAATGAAAGTGTTGGCACGACTTTATGGAGAACAGCAGTGGAAACAGCCATATGGTAATAAACAGGCTACCTGATATGGTTTATTGTTTAACTCCTTGCTTACTTTTAGAAACTTAGGCTTATGTTTTCAAATGCCTGAGTCCTCTGAGACATGTGCGTGTGTTGGGTTAGTCACCCAAACCTGAATCTGGGTCCCCCTGTGAATACGTAGCCTTGGAGTAGCTCAGTGAGAAAGGAGCCTTCTCAAGCAGGGACTGCCTGTATTTCCATATGCTTCACAGCACAGAACACACCGTAAACAAAGCCTCACTTTCTAACGTAAACAACAAGCAATTTTGGTTTTAAAAAAAGGGCAAGAAAATGTCTGGACTTTAGCAGGTTTTCCTTCTTGCAGCTCTCCATGAGGAAAACAAAAGAGAGTGAGAGATTTTATATTACTGCAGTGTTGCCTTTCTCATGTGTAGCTGTGATAGTTTCCTAGCCTGTGATTGTAATGGCATGATGAGATATTTATAACATGCTAGGAAAAATGTTTCCTTTTTAAAGCCCATCACAGTAGCATAATAACAAGCCTTGAAATCTGTCTTTTCTATACCCCAAAATCACTCGATGGAAATTATTTTTATATGCTGACTGTTGGCGTGCATATTAAAGCCATTTCTAAGGAAAAGCTGTAAAACATACATCCGTACGCTGCACTGTGCACACATGACTGCACAACCAGATTAGGCCACATGGCAGTAAAAATGCCCCTGCCTGGTCGAACAAGAGCTTCTGCAGTTGTTACCGCAACTGAAGCCGCTCTGGTACCAGAGCAAGGGTGGGAACGGTGCGAGTGCAGATAAGCCTTTATGGTAAATCAACTATAACATGGTTTGGCTCCAGGCTGAAGTAATAACTAACCAGTTTTATGTTAATTATTTGCTATCCTTTTACATATAGCAATAGTTACAAGCTGGTACTATGCATAAATGACTGCAGTGCATAATTGGCTTTCATAAAGTCTACTTTTTTGACGTACTGCATCACTTTCTAATTGACAGTCATGGATGATTCTGTTTTTTCCTTTTGCTCTGGCTTCTTTCTTGCAGCCTCTTATGAAGTAATATTTTAGAGTGTGTTTGTAAGGATAAACAGAGGCGCTCATACATTTGGATATTTCATTCCATAGTTCCCGTGCATGTTATATGGTAATTCACCCTTAACACCAACTGCAAAACAGTCATTCTCTCCCGAATGCCCCAGTAAATCTGCTCCAGTCAGAATATATTTCCATATCTGGAATGTAACAACGAAGATGGGCAGCAAAACCACAGAGCCCCCCTCCATCCTCCTCCATCTGTCCTGACCATAAGTCCCCAGTCCCAAAATCACAATGCACTGCCCCTTTGGGGAAGCCAACCCAGCTCTTTGTGGGAGTGATTGAGAAACTGGTCCAGCTTTGAAAAGTCAGCACATTTTTTCCCCCAGAGTTACTTTTTTTAAGCTGACATACCAAAGGGGCAGCCTGCAGCAGCACTGGCAGGGGCAGAGACAAACGTCAGAGAAAGGAATACCTGTAATTAGTAGTGCCTTGATGCTTCTCTTAGTGGAGCTATGGTCTGAGACCTGTCTCCATCACAAAAAGATCACAGTAGGAACCCACTGGCTATGAAGTGTGCTCACTCCCTAGACAATTCCACCAAGGGATTCTCTGCCCCCTTCAAAATCTCAGCCTAAGAAGTCCTTTATGGAGACTTACACGCGTAAACTTCTCTGAAGTGCTTGTGGAAGTGTTGCTTTAGGTCTTACCAGGTTTGTCTCCACCGGTAAGAATTTTGATTCTCCGTCTTGACTTGTCTAGTCCTTCAGGGCTGGTGTACAGTTGGAAGGGTCACCAGCATAGTTCTACACTACAGGCATCCCAGTGACCCCTGCAAGTGGGAACACACCAAAAGACATCTTTGGCCAAGAAGTATTGGCCAGTATTGCCAGCATGACTTTTGGGTCACCGTAGGTTTTTGCGGATGAAGCTAAAATGTTACTGAATCCCAAATATACACTCCTCCTAATATTTGATGTACACCTAGCATAAGTATAAATGGCTAACAAGAAACCAAGACAGAAGAGAATTAGGCCCAAGGGAGATAAGCTTTAATAAGTCCGCAGCCTCCCCTGGGACGTAATTTGTGCAGCCGTTAAATAAAGCAAACACTATTGGAATTTCACAAATAACATGGATTAATAACAGGAGGAACCATTCTCCATTATCTGGCTGGGACACACATTGCTGCATTGATATTGCTACAGTGCAGGGAGATTGAAAAAAATCGTGTTTTAATTAAAATAAAATGTAAATAATGGAAGGCAAAGGAATCGCTAAGGTTCTTCCAGACTACTCCAGAAAGTGCTGCTCTTGATAACGATGGGCAGAGCTCATTGGGGAAAAATGAAAGGTGGACAAGTCAGAGGACATAAAGATAAAAATTGAATGGAAAATGTTTTGAGTCAGGCTGACAGCTTGGTTAATAGCGTTCTGTGTTAACGAATATTAGCATGTATGTGGGCCCACCTAGGCATTGAAATGTTTGGGGTGTGGAGGGATGGTTGACAACATTGCTGCTATTACAATGTACCTGGCTCCCTGCAAGCCTGGGCTTCCCGTTAACAGCAGGCACTGCTGTAGTATCAGATCACCTGCAAAGCAGGAACAGAACAAGACTTCGGAGAAATTACTGTACAAATCAAACCTTAACTTTGGAGAAACATAGGGGAAGTGCCGAATGCCCCGAGCCCTCACAGGTTTCAATGACAGAGTGGCTCTCAGGCTCTGAAAATGAGCCCCCCCAGTGCATGAATACCAGCAGCTGGCCACCGAGGCACCCCAAATCCACTCAGAGAATTGCTGTGTCCTGATCCCGCCAGCCAAACTCTCAGACTCTAACAGGAGTGTACCCGAGCCTTTCACCAAACTGCATCACAAGAAGGAACAGGACAGAAAATCGAGCACACGTTGGGCTGTGGAGAGGGCAGTGCTGAGAGCTACAACTTGCATTACCATACAAATGAAATGATGACTTTGTCAAAAAATAGGAAGAGTGTTTGGAAAAAGCCCAGCTCTTGCAGCCCTCATTTTTCTGAATGCGTTTATTTGTTTTATTCTATTTACGGCCTCTAGTTTTTTAGTGTGTCTGATTATGTTTCAGCTTGGATCTTCCCAGCCTACAAATGCTGGAGTCAGGCGCTGGCTGCCACCCAGCTGGCCTCTGCCCTAGTTACTCTCCGTAATGCGGCGAGGGCTGTAGTATCATTCCTTTTCAGGACTAAACCACGCCACGGAGTTTTGGTCATTAAAGGAAATGAACTTGAAATTACATTAAAATAAGTAAATAAGACTTGTGTACAAGGGCATTAAGATTAAAAAGCAGGCAGTCTTAAAGGTTGGAAGACGCAGCGTGCGGTGCCGCTGATTCAGTAGTGTTCTTTGGCAGGAGTATAAATGACAGCAAGAGGTGTGAGGCAGCGAAGAATAAAATCCTGAGTATTCAGCTTTCAAGGAAATTTGCAAAAGCCACTGTCTCAGCAGCCAAGATTTACATGCATCTTCCGAGAAAGAATTACTTTTCTATGGGAAAGTAATCGTCCCCTGCACTGCTGAGCTAATGATGTATAAAATAACTCTGACAAGCCCAAGTCCCACGGTGGCACTAGCCAACGGTGAAGAGAAAAGGGAATCCAAACAAACTACTGGTGACCAGAAAACAACTCGAAGCAGATCGCTAGCAATAAATCTTAACATGACATTGAAGCTGGGCTCATCTTACAAAGAGCAAAGAGTAGAGAGAGAAATGCTAAGGGCAGATGGCAGCGCCTTTCCCGGTGATACAAACATAGATGAATCGTTTCTGAGTACTGTATCCATATACAGTAGGCCCTGCCTATCTCAACAGCATGAACAACTGGAAAGAACATCAACACATTTCTAGGGATTGAGTTTTAATTGTTCTGTCGTTTATAACAATCGGTTGTGTCTCATTCTATTTAACGTGGCTATAGCTTCAAATATTCCACATTATGGAAATTATGAAGTTCAACTGGAAACCTTTTACCTGCCAAGATCGGAATTTCGTGTTAGCCATTATCTTGCAGTAGCTGGTGGCGGAACAAACCTACTGCAGCGTAACAGGAGGTTACATCCTTTACACGGTTATATTTAATCTCTTCTGATGCTTCCCTGCGTTGTAGCTGAGTACAAGGAAATACAGATTCTGCGCTCAAATCATTGCAAGTATGAATAGTAATGGCAACAGCCATAAGAATAATGCATAATTCTTGCATCTGCCTGTCCAAGGAACCCAGGAGTTTTTTATATTTTACAGGTAGATCATCCTTTGTTCAAATATTTTCCACAAAATTTATTGTATGGAAAATCCGTGAAAATCAGGAAATCTGCCTCAGTGTAATGAGTATGGGAAGAACTGTGAGCCTGATCATATTGAATATGTGATCACATGCATAAAATGAACAAGCTAAAACTACAGTATGTATTCTTTCTTTGATATACTTTACTTACAATGCTTTTGGGGTTATCTATAGCAATAGGATCAAAAAAAAATTCCGAGTAGAGTGACTTAACAAAAAAGCATGTCCATACCATTACACACGAATAAAACTTTCATTTTTCTATACTATTTATGGGTACACTTATTTGTAAACCTTTTAAATATATTCTTTTTCACTTCTTGAGATTTACTTACACCATTTCATAGTTCTTCTGTAGAACAAAGCTGACATCTCCAGATGGCAAATATAAACATCAAAAGATGGACTGCCACTCAAAGACACATGGGAAACATTTGCCAAAGCTAAATACAGTCTTAGAAGAATTTCAGCAGTAGAGTAAGAGGTCTTCTGAATATGCCATTAATACTGGCACAATAGATCTAGCTGACACGTTGGAGGTGGTGAGCTGCACTCAAATACTTTGCTACTCACAAAATGGCACTTATTTTGGGATTGTTATATATTCAGGAAATCATACAGTAAATCAAAGTTACGAATTACACAAACTGTGCTATAAGATGCAGCACACATTAAGGGACATACAAGAAATATGCATATGTGCATGGCTAGGAAAGTGTGTACGGGATTCAGCCTTTTTGCTGAATAAATACTTCAGAGTTTTACAGTTCTTCAGCATCTCCATTTATATAATCAGATAACTGCAACTACAAATTCAACTTGAGGACTGACATTTTTACATTACAATGGCTTCTTTGTTGCTCCAAACAACAAATCGGTTCAGAAAGAAAATGCTTTCCATCATACTCCTGTTTGCCTTATTATCAGAATGAGAAACTATGTGTGTGAAGTTCTTCATACTTTTTTTACCAGCAGTATTAGTCTCCTTTAGATATTGGCAGGGGTGGGACAGGATCTGCCAAAATCCATTACACATTTTGTCTCGGCTGTAGTAAGAGAAGGCATTCATTGTGAGCTGGGCAATTCAAACACCTAAGGATGGGAGAAAGAGTTCACTCAAAATAGTGAATAATTAGTTTGAACTTTGCCACACTCTCCAAGCCGAAACTGTTTTATAAG